>NC_090440.1:871584321-873082654 GCF_031143425.1 Pleurodeles waltl
CTGATGGAGTGCTTGCTTCCTGTGAGTTTGGTCATGAAGGTATGCACGCCTATGCTTGAGTTGTGCAATGGTGCATGCCCCCGCAGTTTGGGTCACAGTAGTGTGCGTGTATCCCCTTAGTTTGGGTGTCATGGTCTTGCGTAAAGCCTCCCCTTGGCTTGTCTCAGCTTGTGACAGCGTCTGGCTGCGTGCACACCCTTTATTGATTCAACTTGATCATATCCGCACGCCGGTTTAAAAAACAAAAAAAAGAAAATATCTCCTTTCACTGCTTCAGTCCTCTAGATTAGCAACTAATGTAAGATTAAAGATAGCAGATATGGTCTAAGTTTAAAATGTATTGTTCATGTTGTAAACAACATGGAACAATTACTCCTCAAACTCCTGAAGATCCTTTGTCCTTCCACCCTCGGACAGTCATCATTAGCCTTATTTATAAATGTAAGGTCTCTGGCAGGGTTGCAGTTATTCTGCGATACCATCATTTGTGAATTGATTGTCAAGTCACTCATGCTCTTCCTTTTTAATATCTGGGGCTGGGGAACAAATTCAGTACCTATTCTTCAACCTTAATTCATGCCACCCAGTATGTCGAATGCTTGACATGAAATACGAACAGTAATATTTACTTGTCTGCATCCTTTTTTGTGTCATCTCTACCTTCACTGGGGTGAGATTGACGACTTCTTCCTCTCTCAAGTAGACTCCTTTTTTAAAAAAAAACGGTTACTTGGCTCAACAATGTACTAACCCCACACACAGGAAGGTTTTGATTTCGGATCTTTCTCCTAACTATTGTAGCCCTTAGATTGACAAGCTCATGGTGGTGGATTCGTCAGACCACCTTCAAATGCCAACACCACGACCGGAGTTCCACACAAGACCGCTAACATGGGTTGGGCACCACAAAGGTAATACATTTCTTGGTAATAGTCTCTACTTCTATCAGGATGGTAAACTGGGCCCATTAAGTTTTCTTTGTACTGTACTTATTGTGGCACTAGTGTTGTGCAAGCACTTTATACATTGCCTCTGGGCTAAGCCTGACTGCTAGTGCCAATCCACCGAAGGGGGTGAGCAGGGGCTCCCCCGCCCTGACTAATGGTGGTCCCTTCCTGGCTGAGGTGCCTACGCTAGCCACCAGGAACCCCATTTCTAACAGCATGCAACCCAGGTTTTTGACATGTAGAGGTGGTCTGTGCAGTTCGTAATGTACACATTGGTCACTTATTTGAAAGCTCTGCTTTTAAAATCTATTTTTTTAAAGCTCTGACTTGACTGTGTAGCCACTGCACCACATTATTGCCAGTCCTGTAAAACGTACATAGTGAGCTTTGGCTGCGCTGCAGGGGTGCATTACTACCCTCATGCTGTTGGCTACTTAGTGTATATTTCCACCGCCCAGGACATGCTTCCTTAGGAAAGTGTTGTGTTTTAATTTTTTTTTTTTTTTAAATATTATATCTGGAATGTACAGTCCATGATCATTCTATTCCATTCAGTCCATGATTCCAAAATATTTCTTTTTTTAATGTTTTTCCCAGCATTAGGCAGGCTTTAATGATGGGAACCACATTTGTGCATTCAACATAATGTTACCTTAGTGTACATACATTTATTAACTGTTCAGTTGCAGACCTGTGTGGAACTAACAAGCATTTGCAACGTCAGTAGATGACGTATTTTTAACCTGTTGGCTTTGCCAGTGCTTTTTGTTAGTGCTGTACAACATCAGCAAAAAAAGAAAAGGCATGGGTTAAGCCGATGTGTGGGGCCTTTTGGACCTAATGGCTTCCCCAGTGGTATTTCATGATAGTTTTTAAAATCCATGGTGCTGTGCGGTATGTCGAAAAAAGGGGGGGGGGGGGGGAGATGGGGCACATTCACAGTAATATGTGACATAATCATGTAATTTTATGCAGCAGGACTAACGATTGTGGTTGCATCGGTGTAACATTAAGGACATCTCAGCATTGTTAGGAAAATGGATTACTCCCTTCTTAAATGTCGATGCTTGTTAAAATGAATATTACGTTCTTTGCATACCTGTGTCTGCGACACATGGAGTTCATTAAAGGGACATCTTGTGCACTGGAGGGGGTTTCCTTGGCAAAAAGTCTATGCATACATTCTTTGATGCATTATTAGGTTACCACGGTCTTTCATAGTTTAATCATTAAACAAAGTTATAGATTGCACACTAGTAAACAAAGGTTAATGCAAGCTGACTGGTCTCCTGGTACGTAAATAAAATGGTTGAATGAAAGATGGTACAGTGGAGTAGCATACAGTGGAATAGCTTTGAATGAAGTAGCGCGTAGACAGGAGTGGCATATAATGGAGTGGCATGAAGGTCTTTACAAAAAAGTAAAATTACTGCTGTGCTGCCTAGGAAGTACAAGGGTCCTCAACTTTTCTTAAATATGCAAACATGTACCTATTACCACTGTTATAAAGTGGTAATAGGTAAGCAAAAATATCAAAACTTATGCTTGACTAAATCTACAGCATAATGCAGAACACAGCCAAAGTGTACTTAAAAATAACATGGCTGCCTTTTACTTTTGTTAAAGCAGTCATCAGTAATTCTCATAATGCCTTGTCGCTCTGTATAATGTGTAATACCACAAACTTTCACTAAGGTACTGCAACAGATGTCACTAAGTTAAAATGCTGTATAACTTAAAAAAATAAATACAAGTTACCCTACTTAGATGTATTACTCAAAAGGATCATCCGCATGTGTAATCCTAAATTTCATGGAATTCCTATTAGCAATTTTCACTCTACATTGAATACAAAGTCTATAGATAATACACCAGTGAAAAAATGTGTTTTGGGACCCCCATTTTACCTTTGTACCCCATTGAAAATCACTGCAAAACTACCCATCTTCTGCCAGTGTAGAACAAGCTATTGGCCTGGAAAGGTTCGTGGCTATTTGTCAAACAGGGGCTAAATTATGAGTGAGCATCAAGAATTCCTACACCTGGGAACCCTAACTAGAACTACAGAGTGGCTACTGCCACTTTGTAAAATATATAGTGATAGCAGCTCTCGCTGATGAGTTTTGATAAATCTGTGTTAAACTTGCTTAACAAAAATAAATAAAAGCTAAGTGCACTCGGGGTTCTACATGGCAAGTTTTGCACAGAGCACATATGATTCTTTGCTCATTGATACAAGAAAAATGGCTGAACAGAGATCATCCCTGTTATGTATATAGAACTTGATTCAATGAAGTGCATTTACTTGGTTTGATATCTGTTCAGTGGCTTAAAAAAATAAAAGTAGTGATTACTTTTTCAGTTTAGCAATGAAGAGGTTACTTTTAGAGATGAATGCACAACTAATAGGTGGGTCAGCTTAATATTCAAATCCCCAGAGTATTGACAAATCCAGTTAAAAAAAATACACTTTTGAGCTAACAAACTCTTGCTGTTGAACACTGCAAGTATGCAAATCTACTACACTAGGGCTGGTTGTTGTTAACATATCTGCTGCGATCATCACTGCCCAACATGGTTCTCTGTTCCCCATGTTGGGGAAAATAGTAAAATGTCAGAAGAGGTGCAGAACGAGCCCACGTGTGCATATTTGTCAGGTTGCAGAGCCCAAAGAGATTTAACAACTCCCCCTCCCCACACCCGCCTCCTGTCCCTCATCCCCACAGGCAATAAAATCATAATCCAAAATCTTGTAAAAATAAATAAAATGCTCAGTGCACTACAGCTGCACTTGGCCAGAGACCACACAATGGGGTTTGGCTACGTGCACCAGTGTGTGAGCCCGGTTGGCACAGAGGTGCAAGACTCTTTGGGCATTTCTCAGCAGTGCATGGCAGAAAGATTTGTGCATTTGTGCAGCGGGTGCTGGCAGCCTGCAGAGGGTTGAGTCTAAGGAACATTTTGATGAGGTATGATTTTAATAAAGAAAAACAAAAAATCACTGGCAGAAAAAATTAAGGTTGATGTAGTGAAGTTATGAATAGCTCAATGTATTTTATGTTTTGTTTGAAAACACCCCAGCAGCTCTTTTTAAAGACAACTGCTAAAGTGCAGCTACAGTTACTAATTAAAGCCAAAGAACCCACTGACGAGAGGAAAGTTATGGTTTGTATAGTTGTAGTGAGTTATGAATTTCACTTCTAGCCTTAACTCGCACACCAAATGCAATGATTAGGGCTCCACAATATTTATACCAATAAATAATACCTAAAAGCGAAATTTTAAACACCTTAGCAAACCAGCCACTGAAGCTACATCTTTCTAGCCATCTTTAAGTGTTAAGTGTAATGAGATCAGCAATCTCATCTGCAAAATTTCCAGGTTGACAAGTCTTACTAGCGCTTCAATTGCAATCATAGTAAGGTTTCTTCATTCTGCTCACCTGCTTTAACACAGGATTCCCTGTGGTGAGAGGCCACAGACAACAGATAGGTGCTGGAACTCCCTTGACCTGAATTTACTTCTAAAGCAAACGTGGAAGCACAGATATTTCTTTAAGTACCCTAGCAATTCCACGAGCAAAGGTTTTCTCTAGTTTGAAAGAGGCATGCATGTTGATGTAACTGCTGAACCAACTGTCCGCGTCAACCCTAAAATCCTCTTAATTGAACATTTGTTACACACCAATGGTTTGTTCCCAGTGTATGTACATTGTTTTGTGTCGGAATGAAATATATATGTATAATGTATCTTGTGTGTAGGCTTCAGGAAGTGTGAAATTTTTTTAAATTTTTTTTTGTAAGTTAGACTTTCATGCTAGAAAGCTTGTCTGTTCTTTGAACAGACTTGTAAGGCTGCATTTCATATAAAGTCCTGTATGGCATCAATGTGAGCTAAAGGGGCATCTGTGCAATATTTTCTTAAAGGAAAAGAAAACTTGCCTTCTTACAAATCTAATATAGTACGAAATGCCTGTGCAATTTGCTTTTAGAGTAACCAACGTTTTTAACATTTCAACTACATAATGGAACTTATTTTTGTTGTCATGTTCTGAATTGGACTTGTGCATAAAGTTTGAGAGGTCTGAGTCCGACATTCAGTAATTTGACATGGTCCCAAATTAAACATGGAGACTCACTCGTCCAGACTGCCATCTTTACTAAGTGTGACTAGTTATCTTTACCAATCGTTGTGTTAAGCACACTAAAGGTCTTTGCCACTAACTCTAATCTTTGACCTCCTGCGGCTGAGTTTTTTTTTTTTTTTTCCCCCCCATTGCAGTGGGCTGAATGAAAAATCTGGTTACCTGTAAGGGCTGGACTTGGAAACATAGGATAGAAAAACAAGCGTTTGCAATGCAATAGGCCGCACAGTTACTTGAGTTGGAGCTCTTTGCGTTGTAAATGCGTAACACATTTTTTTTGGCACATAAATTGGTCAACCCTGCTGCATATTTGGTCCTTTCTGAAACCTAATTGCACTGGTCCTGCATTTAACTAAAGGGCTAGTAGGCCTACTGGCATACCTTTTTCAAAGAAGGCCCTTAAAACACAAACTACTCCCAGGTGCAAAACAAAAGATCTAGCTGTAACAGCTTAAAAATATACAGAATGTTGGGGTTGGTTATTATTTTGGGGTCCCCACAAATCTAGTGTGGGGTCCCAGAGATGATCTGTACAAAGCACGCTGTGGTGAATGTTTGGAAGGTGGTCCCAGAGTCCTAGGACCACCACAGGCTGAGTTATGAGTAAACCTCATGCATAACATTATGGGGTGAGCTTCCACGTGCTGCAGATATTGTAGTATGTTGACTGTAATGCTCAGAACAGCCCCTAGAGGATACCCCAAATAGCATTTGTAAGAAACATAGTCATGTAACCATATAGAGCAGTGATTCCCAACCTGTGGTCCGGGGACCCCTGGGGGTCCGCGACGCCTTCTCAGGGGGTCCACAACAGCATAGGAAATTAAATAATACTAAAAGATTAGGTCTGCAGCTTTCAGTAATGTCTCTGGGGGGTAGGGAGGTCCCTGGATTCGAAATAAGATTCAGTGGGGGTCCCCGGGTTCCAGTAATGATAAAGTGGGGGTCCACAGAAGTCAAAAGGTTGGGAACCACTGATATAGAGGACATAACCACATGAAAACAGAATGGCAAAAAGTAATGCAGTGCAACCCTATTTTTAGCCCCTAGAGGGCTTAGTGCAGTACATATTTTAAGGGCTAGCAGGCATACTACAATGATATTACAAACAAGGCTCTTAAAAAACAAACTACTCTCACCTGTAAAACAAAAATGCCAGTCGTGAAAGGTTAAAAGGACACAATGGTGGAAGGGGTTTTTATCTTGGCCTAATGTGGGGACCCATAGATGACTTGGACAGAGTGTTGTGCTGAAGGTTTTGGTGTTGGTCCCATTGTCCTAGGACCACCACAGGCTGAGTTATGAGCAAAAATGTTATGAAAAATGCTTGCAAAGAATTATGGGACGAGTTTTCCAGAGTGCAGTGAATATTGTAGTTTCGGCACACCCACTGTGCTAGGAGCGCTGCTTTGATTTCTGTTTTTATTTAGGTAAAGCATTTACCAATTAAAAGGTTTTTTTTTTTTTAACGCCATGGAGCAGGAAGGGGAGAGAAGAAAGCAAAATTGAAATGTCTCAGATTAGGTAAGTGAACTGCTTATCGAGTTCACACGGTTCAAGCTCAAAGCGCCATGGAACGCGAAGGGGAGAGACCAAAGAAAAAAGTAGTTTGCCCCCCACCGAAAGGATATCGACAGTTGTGCAGTAATCTTTGTAATATGGTCAGTCTGCAAGGCGTAACAAAAAAGCATCAAGGTGGGACAAACGTAAAGCATTTACCAATGACATCAAGAGATTGTTGAAAGGCAGGCCCAGGAACAAATGAAAGTGATGGGTGTGTTTAAAGCCTATAGAATAGATATCAACAGATCGAAAAGCAGTGCTTGTGTGCTGCTTTGCTCGACCTAAATATACTAGCCTTCCCAATGGGCACATTTAGCTGGAAGGAATGGATGGGACTACAATGTCAGTTGACTCTTCTTGCCTTATGCTCAACAGTCCCTAAAGACTTGTTGATTGCATGTGAGGTGGTTGCCATTTTGATGGGGCAGCAAATAGTTGTTGGGTCTAAACTGTTAGCGAGACTGGATGGAGCAAGTGAAGGTAAGCAGAGTTGCATTTTTTTCCTGTAATGTACTATACGAACGAGTTACTTACCTTCGGTAACGACTTTTCTGGTGGATACATTAGCTACCTGTGGATTCCTCACCTAATGAATACTCCCATGGCGCCAGCATTCGACGGAAATCTTCTTACTAGTCTCTGCACGTCGACGAGGACGTCACTCTTGCCCACGCGACGCCGTCTGACGTCATACAGGCAATAAGAGGTCCTCGCCGACGTGCCGATGACAGTACCAACATTTTTTACGTGCATGAGAATAATAATAACCCAATGTAATGAAAGAGCAAATCAACATCTCTTAATATTGTAAATCACACAACATTGCAATAAAATAGCTGTAGATTTAATATAAGCTTCTTTTTTTTTTTTTAAACAAATATATTTATACATACGAATCATGTATATACACAATATATATAGATTTATATATAAATATACACATATATACAAATATCATATATGCAAAATGTATTGCAACTTTGAAGACCAAAAGGAGCACACTCAAGGATTGCTTGGAGAGACCAAAAAGGCAACGGGGAGGCGGGTGGGACCGTGAGGAATCCACAGGTAGCTAATGTATCCACCAGAAAAGTCGTTACCGAAGGTAAGTAACTCGTTCTTCTGATGGATACAACTACCTGTGGATTCCTCACCTAATGAATAGAGTCCCAAAGCAGTACCACGCCCGGCGGTGGGTGCCTAAATGGTCAAACCAAGAAATCCTGCAGCACTGACCGTGCAAAATGACCGTCCCTTCTGACCTCAGAGTCCAAACAGTAATGTTTCACAAAAGTGTGAAGGGACGACCAAGTTGCGGCCTTGCAGATGTCGACCACAGGAACACCCCTGGCCAAGGCCGAAGAGGCCGACTTAGCTCTGGTGGAATGAGCTCTAATGCCCTCAGGCGGATCCTTCTTTGCCAAAGAGTAACAGATTTTAATGCAAAGAACAACCCACCTGGAGAGTGTTCTCTTGTGGACTGCCTTTCCTCTCCTCTTGCCCACGTATCCGACAAACAGCTGATCCTCCAGCCTGATATCCTTCATTCTGTCGATATAGAAGCTCAACGCCCTTTTTGGGTCCAGGCGATGTAGTCTTTCTTCCTCCTTTGAAGGATGAGGCGGAGGATAAAACATGGACAAAGTGATTGTCTGAGCCAAATGGAAGGGTGAAACAACCTTCGGAAGGAAAGCAGCCTTGGTACTCAACACCACCTTATCCCCATAAAACGTTATATAAGGGGGTTTAACCGATAAGGCCTGCAACTCACTCACTCTCCTTGCAGATGTTATAGCTACCAGGAATACTGTTTTAATAACCAAATACCTTAGAGGGCAAGAATGCATAGGCTCAAAAGGGGACCCCATAAGGAAAGACAGGACCAAGGACAAATCCCATTGAGGCATAACGAATGGTTTTGGAGGATATTGATTCAGAAGACCTTTCAAGAACCTGAGAACAATAGGGGATTTAAATAACGACGGTTGGTCTGGAAGACAAATGAAGGCTGACAAGGCCGACAAATAACCCTTAATGGTAGCCACTGCACAACCTTTCTGCGCTAGAGACAGTGCAAAAGACAAAACATGTGACAGATGAGCATGTAAGGGATCAATCTGTCTCTCTCCACACCACATAACAAATTTAGACCACCTATTAGCGTAGATAGATTTAGTGGAGTGTCGCCTGGCCGCTAAGATAACATCCACTACATCAGGCGGGAGAGAGAAGGAACTCAGGTTGCCCCGTTCAATCTCCAAGCATGTAGGTGCAGACTCTGGAGGTTGGGGTGTAGAACCTGCCCCTGTGACTGCGAGAGGAGGTCTGCCCTGAAAGGGAGACGGAGCGGAGGGCACAGTGAGAGTTGGAGAAGGTCGGAGTACCATACCCTCCTTGGCCAATCCGGAGCTATTAAGATGACTTGGGCCCGGTCTTGGCGAATTTTCCTCAATACTCGAGGAATCAAGGGTATGGGGGGAAACGCGTAAAGCAACTGGTCGCACCAGGTTATCTGAAACGCGTCCCCCAACGCTCCCTGCATCGGATACTGAAGGCTGCAGAATAACAGGCAATGCGCGTTCTCCCGAGTGGCAAACAGATCTATCCGAGGAAACCCCCACATCTGGAAGATTAAACAGACTTGATCTGGATGGAGACGCCACTCGTGGTCTGCCGAGAAATGGCGACTGAGACTGTCCGCACGTACATTCAAGACCCCGGCCAGATGATTTGCCACCAAGCAAATCTGATGGTCCTTTGCCCAGGACCATAGCCGAAGAGCTTCTCTGCAGAGAAGGTACGACCCTACTCCTCCCTGTTTGTTTATGTACCACATCGTGGTAGTATTGTCCGTCAGGACCTGTACCGACTGACCACGAAGGGATGGGAGGAAGGCCTTGAGAGCCAGACGTACAGCCCGTAACTCCAACAGATTGATATGAAACACCTGTTCCTCTGGAGACCAAAGCCCTTTGATCTCCAGATCCCCCAGATGAGCTCCCCATCCTAGGGTGGAAGCATCCGTTATTACCGTGGCCACTGGTGGCGACTGCGCGAACGGCTTTCCCTGTGAAAGATTGTTGCCCGCAATCCACCACTTCAATTCCACAGCAGCATCTCTGGAGATCTTGACAGTGCCTTCTAAATCTCCCTTGTGTTGAGACCACTGCCTTCGGAGGCACCACTGAAGAGCCCTCATGTGCCAGCGAGCATGCGTGACCAACAGAATGCAGGAGGCGAACAGACCGAGCAGACGAAGGACCTTGAGGACTGGAACTACCGCTCCATTTCGAAACATTGGAACCAATTCCTGAATATCTTGAATCCGCTGAGGCGGAGGAAAGGCTCGACTCAATGTTGTATCCAGTACTGCCCCTATGAACAGGAGGCGCTGAGAGGGCTCCAGGTGAGATTTGGGCACGTTCACCGAAAAGACCAGGTCAAACAACAACTGGGTTGTTGACTGCAGATGATGCAACACAAGCTCCGGGGACTTGGCTTTGATCAACCAGTCGTCCAAGTAAGGGAATACTGCTATCCCCTTCCTTCTGAGCTCCGCCGCAACCACTGACATCACCTTTGTGAAGACTCGAGGTGCTGAAGTAAGACCAAACGGGAGGACCGCAAACTGATAGTGCTGCGACCCTACCACAAACCGGAGATACTTCCTGTGCGACTTGAGTATCGGGATATGAAAGTAAGCATCCTGCAAGTCGACAGACACCATCCAATCTTCCTTGTTCAACGCCAAAAGCACCTGTGCTAGGGTCAGCATCTTGAACTTTTCCTGTTTGAGGAACCAATTCAAGATCCTCAGATCCAGGATTGGTCTCAACTGACCATCCTTTTTGGGAATCAGGAAGTATCTTGAGTAACAACCTCGACCCTTTTCCTGCTCTGGGACCAACTCTACCGCGCCCTTTGAAAGGAGGACTTGAACCTCCTGTTCTAGCAACAGGAGGTGTTCTTCTGAACAATAAGATGGGCGGGGCGGGATGAGGGGCGGGAACTCCCGAAAAGGAAGGGCGTAGCCTTTTCCCACAATGCCGAGAACCCAAGTGTCCGTTGTGATAGACTTCCACTTGTGGAGAAAATGCTGTAATCTTCCCCCTACAGGAGAGGAGTGAGTGGGAAACGGTGGAAGCCTAAGGCTGCTTCCCCTGCTGCACCCCTCCAGAGGAAGAGGCAGAGTGCTGTTGAGAGGCTCCTCTGGTACGGACCCCACCCCTCCCCCTCCCTCTAAATGACCTATAGGGGAGGGAAGAGGCGGGTTGCTGGAACCTCCCGCGAAAGGAAGAGGAATAAGAGCCACGCCCAAATCCCCGAAACCTCCTGAAAAATCTAGAAGAGGAAGAAGGAGCTAGCAGTCCTAACGATTTGGCTGTGGCTCTGCTCTCCTTAAATCGTTCCAAGGCCGAATCTGCCTTGGCTCCAAACAGTCTGTCCCCATCAAACGGGAGGTCCAGCAGGGTCGACTGCACATCCGCAGAGAACCCTGAGTTTCGGAGCCAGGCCTGTCTTCTTGCCACCACAGCCGTGCCCATTGCCCTGGCCACCGAGTCGGTTGTGTCCAGCCCAGACTGGATAATCTGGGTCGCGGCAGCCTGGGCGTCCGAGACCACATCCAAGAGACCCTGGGGGAGCTCCGTAAATGAAGACGAAATATCATCCATTAGAGCATGGATGTACCTCCCCAGAATGCACGTTGCGTTGGTGGCCTTCAACGCCAAACTGCATGACGAAAATATTTTCTTGGACTGCGCATCCAGTTTCTTGGAGTCTGTCTCCAGGCACCGTCGGGAAGGAACCAGGCGCTGACTTTGAGGAACAGGAGGCTTGCACCACCAAGCTCTCCGGCGTAGGGTGTCTAGAGAGAAAGCCAGGGTCAGATGGTGCAGCTCGATACCTCCTGGCCACAGCCCTATGAACGGCCGAGGAAGACACCGGCTTCTTCCACACCTCCAACACCGGATCCAGCAAAGCCTCATTAAATGGCAAGAGAGGCTCAGCTGCAGCAGAGGCCGGATGCAATACCTCTGTCAGCAAATTCTGCTTCGCCTCTGCCACCGGCAAAGGCAGGTCCAAAAAGCTCGCTGCCTTCCTCACCACAGCATGAAAGGAAGCAGCCTCCTCCGTATATTCCCCTGGAGATGAAAGGTCCCACTCAGGGGAAGTGTCCAGCCCACTGGCTGTATCCAGACCATGCAGTCCGTCTCCAGAGTCCTCAATCTCTCCCTCCTCTAGGACTCGCTGGTACTCCTGCTCTTCTAAAAGACGAAGAGCACGCCTCCTCGAATGAAGTCTCTCCTCGATACGCGGAGTCGACATGGCCTCCGCCGACATCGAAGAACGGCGCCGATCGCCAGAAGCATCTGACGCCGCGTCCGGCGCCACAGGCAGCTTCGGCGCCGAGGCAGGAGCCGGAGGACGAGGTCTTGGAGCCGATGGACCAACCGGAGTCACAGGGCAAAATCCTGACTTCGACGGAAGGGCAACCTCCGGGGCCGAAACATCCGAAGCCACCGGAGCGGCCACCGACGCCGGCACCGGCGCCGAGCCCACATTCCCGAAAGGGAGAAAGGGCATAAAGGGTGCCGGCCGAAGAGGCGCAGGATCACCCAACGAAAAGGCCAAGGGCCCCGAATGACCAGCCAGAGCAGCTCCTGGAGCCATCTGCTGAAAGATGGTATACATCGCATTAAGAAACGCGGTACTATCGGCTCCAGGAGTGGGAAAAGCCGGATACTGGGGTGCCTGGATCGAGGGCGACCCCGACGCCGGCCTCGACGTCTGCGACGCCGGAGAAAACACAAGAGGCTGCACCACCTCAATCACCGACGCCTGACCAGGCGAAGTCGGTGACGCCGGAGAGGGCAACGGCGTTGAAGGATGTGGCGTGACCGTGGGGCTGACCTCCCAAGTCTTCCGACGCCGAGCCGAAGGTGACCTCGAACGAGACTCCTTGCTGGAATGACGACGTGAGTCTCTACGGCGCCGGGAGTCTCGATGACGCCGGTGAGACCTTGGCGAAGAAGACTTCTTATGATGTTTCTCCTTCTTCTTTGACTTTGCCATGAATAACTTGGCCTCACGCTCTTTGAGGGCCTTCGGATTCATGTGTTGACATGAATCGCAAGTCGAGACGTCGTGGTCGGAGCTCAAACACCATAGACAGTCGGAGTGAGGATCTGTAACTGACATCTTGCCCCCACACTCTCGACAGGGCTTGAAACCCGACTTCATCTGAGACATTATTACCGCAGAGAAGACTATGCAGCAGACAATACACTGTAACCACGAAGGTAACAGTAGCTCCCTCGAAGATAACCGTTTCGAATGCACGGAAAAAAGGGAACTGTCATCGGCACGTCGGCGAGGACCTCTTATTGCCTGTATGACGTCAGACGGCGTCGCGTGGGCAAGAGTGACGTCCTCGTCGACGTGCAGAGACTAGTAAGAAGATTTCCGTCGAATGCTGGCGCCATGGGAGTATTCATTAGGTGAGGAATCCACAGGTAGTTGTATCCATCAGAACCCCCAATTACATCTGTCCTCCTAAATTGCATCTAGCACTTCAGATTGATTGAGAAGAACTTGACACTTTTTGTAAGTTTAATTTGAAGATTTTCCAGAGTCTAAAATATCTGTAATGAAATACATATTTTTTTGGTTTACATGGACCTATTATGAGTCCTGTGGCATCAGCGAGGCAGGCATTTTTTTGATGCTATGCATGCATTGTGAGTTGCACCCCATATTCCTACCTTTAGGGTTTTAAATAACTCACTTTTAAATGGGTTGTAAGCTTCGCGGTTTTAACAGCTGTCTGGCTGTTAGATTGCATGCATGCCTCTAGATTAGATAATCTGAAATTTGTGGGTAGATGTGTGCCTTTCACTGTGTGGATCTTTATTTAGCTGTTACCACCCCTTATGAGGAGCTAAAATCCTTAGCCAATGAGTAGCACACTGTTGTATGGGACACAGTATTATTGTCATCTGAAGATAATTATAAGGTTATGCATTCTTTTTATGCAGTCTGTCGCAGTTTTATCATGTATTTGCGTAATTTAATACATACAATTAACAAGAAAGCCTGCTACCTATCTCCTGATAGATCCTTTGATTTTGTTGAAGGGTATTCCTAATTCGTTTTAGAAGAAAATTCACTCACTAACATCTGTTAATGGTATGCTTCATCATAGGTTTCCCACCTAAGACGCCTAGTGCATCTGGGTGTGCTCCAGCACTTGATTTATAGCAGAGCTGGTTGTTCATCAGTGATCGGAATTGTTAGTTACCTCTAGGTATCCCTGCCAGAAAGGGTAATATTTAATAATGGGATCGTTGGGTAAGGTTAAACGGTTCACAGGTTGGATGTAAAGCAAGAGTCTTCTGCTCTTATCTTGGTCTACATTTTTCATTTGTATGACTAGGTGTCACTCCGAGTCAAATGGCTTTCTTCATGACCTATTGATCCCTTTTATCATGTGTTTATCATACACTAGTGTACACATGCGTACTAATAATGGTGAGATTGTGGCGTAACCTATGGTCTGTTACGCTCTCTACACAATTGTGCCCTGTGGATTAATCTGTAATGATCAAGGCAAACATACTACGTGAAGAATATTCATTGGTAGCCATGTTTGTGAAGTGTATAAATGTTTTGGTAACAACCACACTCCATTCATGCAGTCTACATTAAATTGCTTCAAAGACGAAAATTGGTTCAAGGTCCCATTTGTGCTTAATACTAACAACCAGCACTGTAATGCATGCATTTCATGCAACAAAACTAAATAATAGAACCACTCGTTCTAATTTAAATGATATTGTCAATTGCATCACAGAGACTTATAGGAGGGCAGACCCTGTAGTCACCCACTGAGGAAGATGTGAACAAGATACTCTCTGATCCACCCTTGACAGATCTTCAATGTGGCACAATCCATACATAACTTGAACAAAGGATCTGGAAACGCTCACTGAACAGAAACTAAATCAGATTAGGACAGTACTCCATGGGGTCACAATAAGAATATTTGAGCTCCAAGCACTATTTGTTACTAATGGCCCCAGAATCTTTCTGGAAGATCCTTGTTTTAGGAAGGATTGGGCATAGATCGAGTGGCACTGGACCAGAGACTGGCTCATGCTAATAATTAAAATGGCAAAATGCTTAAACCATTCTAGTGGAGATCCAGATTACAGACAACCAGTTAAAAGCTAAAATCGCATGATTTAAACAAGGTTGAGAAATAAACAAGGAGATGACAATACAAAGATTTTCTGACACTCGAAGATCCTAAAGTTCTTTTTAAAAATTCAGTCCCTCGTTTGTTTCCACCTCCCATAAATTACATACATACATGCAATAGTAGTTTTTATGTCTCTACTAATGTTAACTTTGATTATAGTTTCCGCCTAAGTATACATCTGTACAATGTGTAATAATTGTAAATTGACTGTGGTTCGGGCTCCTCATCTTGAAATAATCTAACAAAGCAGTCTAGGGAAACATCCACTGATGGTGAAACACTGTACCACATGGGCTATTTGTCTGCATTTTGACTGGCAAATGATCCAATAACGTGCTGGCCAGGTGCATGAACTCCCCTTTTACCACATTTAGCAATGAAGTTAGATCTTGCTATGATACATAACCCTACGGGTCTGCTCTAGTCACCCTGTAGTAAGCTTATTGGGATTGCAGATCCAGTTGTACTTACTAGGCCCCAGGCAGGTTGAGATAAAGCACTGCATTTTACATTCCTTATTTTCCATTTGCTGAGCACCCTTTACATCTACTAACACTGGAATTGTACACTTTACTTCCACCAACTTTGGAATTGAGAGCAGAAGCGTAGCTGAAGCGATTAGATTTGGGTGTTGTGAGCAACATTTTTCTAAATGTTTAGGCTTTGCAGTCAAAGGCAAAGCTGATTGCACACCTCTAGATGTTTATTTCTTTCCTAGCGCCACAGTTCAGGGTGCATGTATGATTATTCCTGAGGCACCTCTGCACACTTCCCTGTTTACTCATCTTCTATCTAGATCCAGTTGGTGACAATGAATTACCGGTCTATACAAACTTACCCAATTAGACGCTTGCCACACATGATCAGCGGGCAACAGTTAGATGGGAGGCAGATCCCTGATGCCCTCTGGACATATTGCACTCCAACTGGGGAAGTGTCTTCTAATGGACAAATGAGGCTACTACTATAAATACATCAATTTGGCTAACCATACTCCCAAAATCCTTTAACTTAGGCTTCGGGAAGGATGCAACCTGTCTCTTTTGTCACTAGAAAGCCAGATTACTTTCACCTGGCATAGACCTACCCAAGAGTGATGGAATACTGGAGAGATGTATTTCAAATGCTTGGGTAAATTATTGGAATTGTGCTTAATCCTTCAACATTCGTAACTTTGCTAGGATATGTGCCTGATGCAGCATGGAAATAAGCTGTGGTGTCGTTGCTACTGACAGATGTGTGGTGATAAAATCTGGTCATTACCCTAAGCCTGTAACTTAGAATGGATGCTGGAACTTGTATACTCTGACATAAGACCTGTTTGCACAGCTCTTGTGCTCTTTCAGGGCCTAAGATATGTATGGGTCCTATTGGAATGCTTTATACAGGGTCATAAGGCAGTTCTTATCCACCATTGTTTCCACCCTTCCCCCCCCCACCCCCCCAACCCCCAAAAAATAAAGTTGTCTCCAAGAAGAATCTATCGATCTAATTGAGATCGTGATAAACGCACATTATAATTTTCCCACCTGACTGCATTGCAATTTTATTTTTCTCATTGTCCTGGAGGAAATAAACAACAGTGTTATGAAATAGTATAATTTATAAAATGCTCACATAAGCAATAGTGTATAAATAAAAAGAAAAAAAAGTTCCTGCCCTTCTTGGGTGTTACTGATGTAGGTCTATGGTCTTTAGATAGGAAAAAGTCACATTTTCACCATCCTCCTAAATTCAAGGTGGTTGTTAGTAGTTCATTTTGTCACCAGGGTTGGTTTCTGTAGTGTTGTGGCTTAGACTGATAAAGAAGTACTTACCCCAGATGGTATTTTCATAGGGTATTAGTTGTGGTGCTGGCCTAGTTTGTGGTAATTTTGGAGTGTATGTCCTGAGCTTTAGTTAAAACTGGGTCCATTGCCATGTATGGCCTTATGTGGAATAGACCGAATGTTGAAATTTTATTGTTCTGGTGACTGGGAGCAAGTGAAGATCCTTTAAGGTGGTGGAGATGTGGTCATGTCGTTTAAGGTGCAGCAGTTGTCTAGCCAGAGCATTTTGACGTGTGTTTTGTAGCTGAAGTAGTGACTCCAGGATATAGTCCTGTACGTAAAAGTTGAGGGATAAAGCTGCCTTTATCTTCTACGTGACTCGGATGCTGTAACCTACACCGTGGTGTATGCGTTTTGTTTAAGGCTTGGTTAATTTGAGAGTTCATTGTGAAGGTTCAGTTCGTGTTCCATGTTATAGTTTATAGTGCTCAGAATTCCTGTGCCAGGTCAGTCGTCATAGTTTTTTTTTTACAATCCCCCTCATGTAACTTTGTTTTTGATGCCTTAAAATTAAGGTAATTCAAATGTTCAATGGGTCAGGAATTCAGCGTAGCGCTTTACAATTTTAGGACAATTTGAGGGCAGCATAGTTACAGCATGCAAGATTAAAATATTTGAACGATAAGATATGGCTAATGTACCTGTTAAGGCGGAGTGGGGGAAATAAATGAACTGGTAAGAGGGTCACCTTAAGTCACATGTGAAGCAAGCATATATTCTGGCCGCCTAGCTCTGGTTTTCCTAGGCCAGAGTTGCTGAGAAGTGTTCTTCAAATATGTTAGTAAGCAGGTGCTGTGAAGTTAAGGTCTGGGGACTGCGATCGTAACTGTTCTAGGGTGACCCTGCCCCTAATCTAAACCTTTTATGTGATCCTTTACAAACTTGCCCCTTGCCTCAGGTTCCTATACATGTCCACATCTGAAGTGCTTTCAAATAAGCAGAATGTGTACAGTCCGTTTAATAACAAGCACTGACAGACGATAGATCTAACCTTTTACAGGCATTAGCTTACCTTTTTACCATTGCAGTTTCTCTTTGGCAAAAAGAAATGAGCTGTGGCAATGCCAATAGGTCTTGCTTCAGTGTAGTGTCGCATGAGCACATATCTCACACTGGCATACCACTCAACTTACACTCACAGGCATGACTCGCTCTTCATTCAAAAAGTCTTACAGCTCACTCTGGACTTGCATGGATACACTGTTCGCCCTGATTCACATGTGTGCACTGCTCACTCTGCATTCATGCAGGCACAAATATCACCCAGCACAGTACAAACGTACCCTTCTTGCTACACTTGGGTAGCATACCACACCACACCCACACCTTACTTTCACGGCAACATATCTTACACTGCACACATAATCAGACTGCTTGACCAGCAGTCACTTGTGGATAACTCTTGACTTTCACTTGTATGGCTACATCTCTCAACACGCTCTCCTATAAACCCACCCTTCTTCCTGCAGACGGACTGAAACTGCTCTCATGGACACACCCACTCAACCTGCACTATACAGGGACACTGCTAACCCTGCTTCCACATGGGCACTACCCTCACACTGGCACCTCTCAAATCTCACTATGCAATCAGACACACCCTTCCTGTGCATTTGCACAGGTAAACCTCTCCTTCGGCCCTCACACAGGCACAGTGTTTAGCCTGCACTCACATGGACACAACTGTCGTCCTTCACTTAGGCACACTGCTCATACGGGCACACCGCTCACCATGGACTTAAACAGGCCTGTAATCTCCAATGGAAACACAATGTAGTTCTTACGCTTGGTTGCTTGTTTAGATTTTCAGACATCTACACACCCTCCAATTGCAATGCGCGGTAGTTTTCCTTTTTAGTTCTCGCCTACACAGTGCAGTCACTGTGTTGCAAAACCTTGCGTCCCACACACAGCATACTATTGGTTATTTTTGCTGTCACTCATTTGCAATCTTTTGATTGCTCAGCTCCCGCTGGCTTCCCTTCCTTTCTTGTGAGTTGCTGCCTGGAGCATGGACAAAGTACATGCGCTTGTCCTGACTTTAGCAGCATACTAACTTTTTTATAAGTAATTCACTATTTTTCCTGGACATGTAGCGTTATTTCCTACTTTCAACACTGGGGTAGGGCATTTTTAGGTCGAGGCTAGGCAGTGGAAATGCGTTCTCTTGACATGCTGTAATCTCTGTGGGCTTTGACCACGCTCATCGCCTATAATTGGTTCAGGTGTCTGTCTTTAGAAATTCTTGTTTCTTTGGTGATTAACATATATTTGTCCCACCTTTGGCTGTTCTGTTCCACCCCTGAGACTGCCCCTGTTACATGGATCCTTTCCCTGTCGGCCATATGAGTTAGTTTTGCAGCACAACTTTTTTTTGCCCTCTCCTTGCTGCTCGCGTAAGGATCCTCTGAATTTGTTTCACTTAAGTCGATCCAATTTAAGTGATGCACTTAAAGTAATTAGTTGTAAGTAAAAACATTGCGAAAGCATACATTGTCCAGATTATATTTTTTTTAAGACCACTTCCACTTTGTTTCTAAAATGTTGGAATGTACAAGTCAGAACGAAGATAATGGTGGAGTTGCAGAATTACTTGCAACATACGTATCATACCACTCCCAAGCTCACCTTCAAAAGGGACACCCCCATGCCTTTCTAATACTGCATGTGCACATCCTCAATGATTCGCCTCCGGTGCTGGTATGATTGTGTGAACTTATTGTGCAATACACTCGCAGAATTGTCTTGGGTCTTGTCAGGATCTTTTGTAAAACCTTTAGCTCAACCCTGCATAGCGGTGGCTTCGAGCAGCAAGGCTTAAACAGAGGAACTAGTGTTTTACACTAGAAGCACCAAACAATGGCATAAGAAAGTTACACAACATGAAAGATCTGACTCCCGTTTATAATATCAAATCTTTAGACGCCAAGATGATCAAAATACACTGCTCAGGAGGGTTCTGGAGATACAGATTTGTAAGTAAAACCTAAATCTTGTTTTTTAGTTTAAAGTACAAATGAGCATTGGTAACTCAAAAGTTTAGAAACTTTTGAAAAATTGTGTTCTGCTACTTCAGCCTGAGTGGTGTGACTAATCCCAGTGCTGCAGTCCTGGGGGACACTCTTACATGCCCTCGGTACACTTGTGTTGGAAATGGGCCTTTTTGCAGGGTTATCACGAAACATTTTGCTTTCCTCCTCCTATATTTTCTGATTCTGTTTGTTGGCTTTAGAACTCTGGGCACTTTACCACTGCTAATCAGTGCTTAAAAGGCATGTGCTTTTACCCCTAAATCTTGATATAATTGGTTAACACGTTTGGCTTATTTAATTTACCTGAAAGCCCCTTGTGAAGTATTTGACCATATACCCATGTCCTGTAACTTAAATGCAGCTAGAGGGCCTGCAGCACGGATTGCACCACCCACAGAAGTACCATTTGAAACTTGTCTCAGGCCTCCCACTGCAGGGCCTGCTTATGCAGTTTACTGCCACAGTGATGTGGCAAGCCAAACCACTTTCCAAGGCTTAAACTCCCTTTTTTACTACACCTAAGTCACCCCTAACGTAGGCCTAGATAGCCCTATGGGGCTGGATGCTGTGTATGTAAAAGGTAGGAGATATGTTTGTGTTGCATGTCCTAGTAGTGACCATCAGCCTATTTTGTTTTTCACTGGTGCGAGTGCTGCTCCTCTCATAGGTTTGCATTGGAAATTCTCTTATATATGTCTAAGTGGTAATTTCTGCTCAATAAGGAGTAGCGTGGGCATGGTAGCGTGGGCATGTTGTGTGGAGTGGTAGTAAGAAATCCTACTTAATGGTGTAGATGGTTTTTACATTACTTTTAGAAAGTGGGTGTTTCACTGTGCTTATAACTGGTGCTTTGCAGCATGGCTCAAATTCATGCTAGGGCAGGATGACAGCTTCACTTTGTGCATACTGCCCAGACAGCCATCCATCAGGGAGGGTTAGGTGGGACAGGGTTACATCTGCATCTTTTTTTGGTCTTATTGGGCTGGGATAGAGGGAGGCGGGGCACACTTTACATCTGAATAGGCTGCGTCCTGCACTCACACAAAGACTTTGTTCTAAATCTTCCCCCCCCCCCCCCCTCCCCAACCCACCCCCCTCCCTATTTTCTCAACCACTGATGCCCTCCCAACACTGATGTCCAGAGCCCGGGTTGAGTGGAAGGGACATAACTGGAGCAGGCCAGATATGGCTGGAACCTTCTAGAATCTAGGCATTGTGAGTATAAGTAGTGGGGTTGTAGCCACCTGATTTTTTTTTTTTTTTTTTAACAGCACTTTAGAACTGGAATCGAACCTATGTCAGAAGGACTGCTGAACTGTGCATAGGACTCATCTGGACTGCTCTTCTGTTGTTTCCTTGCTACCTGCTGCTTCTGGGTGGCATAAAGGGCTCCCTGGACTGCTTCTCTGCTTGTTGCCTTGTGGCCAGCTGCACCCTGACTGTGTTCCCACAGACACTGTGGCCCTACCAGGAGGAACTGCCTCCTGAAAATTGTGTTGTGTGCTGGCCTACCTTTGTGGCCCTGTGTTGTCCTGTAAAAATATACACAGCGTCTTGGAGCACTATCCTGTTGGGTTTCTACCTGGAGAGAGCATGGTGAGCGCTGGATTTAGATTACCTGCTCTCACGCACCAACACAGGAGGAGTGCCTCCTTTTGCTCCAAAGCCTGCCAGCTTGGGGGAAAGCCTTCCTCCATTGAATGGTGAGTGCTGCATTCTATGTGACCCCAGGGCAGGTGTTCTGCCAGGGGCTGGCACTGCCCTGGCCCAACAGAAGCCCTTTTGCAGCCTGAAGTCCATGGGCTGGTATTCCCCCCCCACTCCACTTGCAAGGCAAGCTGGAGAACCGCTTCCCTCTTTGTGCAGGGCGGAGATTCCTAGGAGGGCCTGGGATTCCAGGGTTACATTGACAGATGGCCACCAAGAACCCCCTCTGAGGGGCCCTTCGCCACCAAAACTGATACGTTGAGCTCGGTGCTGCCCAAGCGTGACACTTCCCTCGGAGTGCAGGGAGACACTGGCTTTGGACGCAGTGTGAGTGAGACACTGGCAGCTCAGGCTCTCTACTAGAGGCTCCCTGGCCTTCCTCACATATCCTGGGGACTACGTAGACCCTAGGGGAGGTCCGAGTACTGGGTAGCCGCAATTGCACATGAGCGGAGGGATGTGGGTAGCGGCCCCACTTCAATATTTTACACCCCCCACTCTGGACCTGGGGGGTGCTTTTGTCCACTGAGGTGGACTCTGTCGCCATTAGCCCTGAGAGAGGGGCCTTACACCAGGTTACCCGATCATAACAATTAGGGGTGCCAGGGTATCTGCAGTGTATTTGAATTTATTACAATGATTTGTGGGCCCTGACAACCAGGGTCTTAGGATAAGTGTGAGTGTGCTGTATCTGGGGTGGTAGTTACTTATCCTACGATGACTTTTTGTCTTGCACTCGGAGTGCTGAATCCCTTCTACAGTATATGCCTTGTACCCACAGGGAGGATGTTTTAGATGACCTGTACAACGTTGAATTTTCTTTCCTTACACATGGTGATGTTTGACAATTGACTGGTGAGCCGGGTAACCTAAGTCTTGTGATGTTTGGCCATTTATTTATTCATATATATATATATATATATATATCAGGCTACTGAGTCTCATAAGGACTATACCTTCATGTATATTATCACAAACAAATGTTTTCCGTTGCCTTGCACTCAGGATGTGTATTATTCCAGTACCTACACATATGCCAAGTAAATGATGATTTGTCATGGTGTAGGCCCATGAAGCAGATTTTTAAATAAGCCTGTGTGGACTCTTTTGTGGTGTATTTATTGTATCACTGGTGTGAATGTGTTGTGCAAACACTTTACACACAACCTCTGAGGATAAGCCTTACTGCTGTGTGACAAGCTACTGGGAATGAGCGCAGGTTATCTTTGCTGTGTAACTGACTTGCTCTGACTAGAGTGGTGGGTTCTACCTTGCTGATGTGCATATCCTAGAAACCAGAAATCCCATTTCTAACAACTTGGTATCATATAATAGAGAGTTATAAGTAATTCAGCTTATGCCAGTTAGGGATTGCCAATGAAACATATATTTTGTAATGGGTTACAGCGCTGGTACCAAAGTCTGGTTAGCAGGCCTCAGTACACTCTCACAATCTAAACTAGGCGCATCAGTCCATAGCTCTGGGGTTGACCATGCAGAAAGTCATTTCCTTACACTATATGCTGGCACCAGTATTTTTCTGTAGTTAATATTCCATTGCATGATCTTACCAGCGTATGCATGTCAGATTTCTAGAAGGCAAGTACCTGGGCTTGGAATCTCAGCACAATACCAAAAGCATATTTGGCATCAGTCTGCTACCCATTGATCTTGAAAATTGTCACAACAGTTGTATTCCTTAATGACCACTGGAGTACCATGGGCTTGTACAATATGTCATTGAACTGTTAACCTGAATGGAGGTTGCGGACTAGAGTGCCGTGGACAGTGTATAAACAGTATATGATTACTTTATTTAGAAACTGAATTTTGCTTGAAATAAATCCTCTCTGCATCTCAGTTGACACTAGCCTGAAAGGGGTGTAGGATACTTTCCTAGGTCTAAGAGGCTGCTCTAGTACAGGTGCAACTGAACATGAAATATACAGAATGCAAGCTGTAAAATGTACAGCTGAAGCTGCAGTGTGTTCCAAAGGGAGACACAAGGATGATGGACAGAGTGCTGAAGCTTTTCAGACACTCGCCCCCAGTCACAGATCTGGGTTAAATCCATCATGCCATTCCAGGTTGGACCCAGCCATATGCTAGTCGGTCTTCACCCTGTTCCCCATGGGAACAGTCCAGCCCGAACTGCCAGACCTTCCCTGGACCAGAAACCTGCATCCTGGCACCCGTTTCAGGCTATCAACCCCCTATCTGCCTGTCTAGCTTGAATCCAGTATGTTTTTAGAAAAGGGGTGCAGTAACCCATAACCCGGGGACCTTAGTATAAATTAAGGGGCAAATGGTCCCCACGGGCGAAGTGTAGCCCTTGAACTCCACGGCAATTGTTTCTTAAAGAACTCTTCTCACAATTAGGCACTATTTATACATTCAATGTAATTGATATTGCAGAAAATTAATCTCAATCACGTAATAACTAATATTGCATAAACATGTTCCTGGTCAGTGATGGCGCAGTGCAAAGTGACAAGCTGACTAAATAGTGCACTGGTGCTATATACAATAGTATATATATGTGACTGAAAGGGATGCTATGCTGCTTTTAGAGATGCTCGCTTCTTGAGTATCACAGTCCATATATCAATTTTTGACGTTTCAGCCCACAATGCCAAATAATCAGAACAGGGTCATCAGGACAGCAGATTTGAAGGGGTCACCTTAAAATAAACAAAATATCATGTATAAGAATCCTAAGATTATTTATCATCTATGCTAAATATGTAATAAATTGGTGTATGACATACCAGAGGATATTATGGCAACAGTCCCATCTCCTCACAGGTATTCCAAGACTAAGTCAATCCTTCTAGCAGTACTGAAAGGGTTGTGAAAGGAGAACACTAAATTACATGGTCATCATTCAGATCAGTAAACCAAAAAGTACTGTCTCCAGTTGCACCTAACTGAAAGAGCAAGTCCAAGAAGCCATCAAAACCTGTGTACTTACCAGGAGTGGTGTCTGTAAAACTTCAAGACAAACAAGTTACTTACCGTCGGTAACAAATTATTTGGTAGAGACTCTATCTAGCTGCAGTTTCCATACTTTAGAATTCTCTGATGTCTACTTCGGATCAGGATTTTTCTGCTGAGCAGTACCCTGCGCGCTCTGTCGGGTGGAGTCGTCTGATCCACGTGTGTCACCCGGCTCCACGTGGCGTCCGCGTCGTTAGAGCAGTCTGTGACATCACAGTCTATATGGATGCCACCTTGGCACATGTACGTCTGTTATTTTCCTACAACTTTCCACGCCAGAAGAGCAGAGTCCTGGAAGAACCAACGGTATGTAGATTAGCTTTTTCACTTAACTGTTGAAAGAAAATTGTTTACATGCCTTTAAGAAAGGCAAAAATGCCAAACCTATATATATCTCTATATAAAAATGTATATCTGCAGAGCGGGGAGCCTTGGGTTGGGGGTATGGAATCTGCAGCTAGTCTCTGCCAGATAATTCGTTACTGAAGGTGAGTAACTTGTTCTTCTTATAGACTAGACTTTAAGCTGCAGATTCCCTATCTTAGAATAGATACCCAAGCTATAATCCCTGGTGGTGGGTCTGAAGGATATATTTTATACTAGGAAGTCCTGCAGGACTGAGTGGGCAAAATGCCCCTCCCTTCCCACTTGGCTATCCAGGCAGTAGGGTCTCTCAAATGTGTTCAAGGAAGCACACGTTGCCGCTTGGCAGATATCAAGCACCGGCACGCCGCAAGCTAACGAAGGGGTAGCAGCTTTCTCTCTGGTGGAGTGAGCCCTCAAGCTCTCTGAAGGTTGCTTCTTGACCAAAGCGTAGCAGATCTTTATACACAGAACGACCCAGTGCGAAATGGACCGTTGTACTGCCCGACCCTTCTTTGCACCAGCGTAACCCACAAAGAGTTGGTCGTCCACCCGGAGCTCTTTTGTGCAGTCAAGGTAGAACGATAATGCTCTTTATGGGTCCAGCCGATGGGGACGCTCCTCTTCCTTAGAGGGATGAGGTGGTGCAAAGAAGGTGGGCAGGGTGATATTTTGACCCAGATGGAAAGGGGTCACCACCTTGGGGAAGAAAGACTGACAAGTTAATACTACCTTGTCAGGATATATCGTGAGATACAGTGGTTTTGAAGATAAATCCTGCAGCTCACTCACTCTCCTGGCTGATGTAATTGCCACCAAAAAGACTGTTTTAATAGTGAGCAGCTGGAGAGGACAGTTATGTAAGGGCTCAAATGGAGCACACATTAGGAAGGTAAGAACAAGATTAAGATACCACTGAGGCATGACAAAAGGCACAGGTGGAAACAAATGCACAAGCCCTTTCACAAATCTTTGTACTATAGGAGACTTAAACAAAGATGGTTGATCGGGCAAGCGTAGAAAAGCCGATAAGGAAGCAAGATAGACCTTAAGGGTCCCTAAGGAGAAATCATGTTGGGCAAGAGATAAAATAAACAAAAAGGATATTAGAAAGAGAAGAAGAAATAGGATTAATAGACCTCTCTGTACAATATGAAACAAAACGTTTCCACCAGCAGGCGTAAATCGACTTAGTAGAGGCACGCCTGGCTGCCAGAATGACATCACAAACTTCGGAAGGGAGGGCATTAACCATCAACTGTCGCCACTCAACCGCCCCCCCCCCCCCCCCCCTCCCTGTAGAGGCAACCTGATTGGAGGACTGGTGCTCATTTTGAGAAGCGCTGGATACCAGACTCTCCGTGCCCAATCCGTATCCATTACTTGAGCCTGATCGTTCTTGATTTTCTTGAACTCTGGGCAGAAGTGGTATGGGCGGAAAGGTGTAGAGGAGGCCTGAACTCCACTTGTGACGAAAAGCATTGCCTAACGATAGCCCCCTTGGAAATTCCAACGTGCAAAACTGCTGACATTGCGCGTTCTCTACGGAGGCGAACAGATCTAACCAAGGCTGGCCCCTCTGCTGAAAGTCCTTGTGCCACCTCCTGATGGAGATATCATTCGTGATCCGCTAAGCATTTTTAGTTGAGTTCGTCTGCCCTGGTGTTCAGAAAACCTGCCAGGTGTTGAACCACCAGAGTTTTGCCCTGCTGTTCCAGCCATGTCCAGAGACGCAGAGCCTCTTGACAAAGGGTCCATGACCCCCCACCTCCCTGCTTTTTGCAGTACCACATTGCGGTGGTGTTGTCTGTGAACACCTGCAAAACATTCCCTTTCACAATAGGAAGAAATGCTTTTAATGCTAGTCTGATCGCCTGAAGCTCCAACAAGTTGAAATGGAGCCTTGGTTCCGCCGGAGACCAGTGACCTGATCTCCACCTCTCCCAGATGGCCACCCCATCCCAGAAGTGACGCATCTGTCACTACTGTGAGATCCTGTTGGAGAAGGGAGAGGAGTCTGTCTTTGACCCAATCGCAGTTCACTAACCACCACTGCAGATTCTTTGCAGTTCCCTCTGAGATCTGAACCATGTTGGTAAGATTCCTCGATGCTGTGCCCAGTGGAACTTCAGGTCGCACTGCAGAGCCCTCAAATGCTATCTGGCATGCTTGACCAATAGGATGCAGGAAGCAATGACTCCCAGCAGCCTCAGAGTCTGTCTCACAGAAATCCAGGATAGAGGCCGAAACATTGGTATCCTAACCTAAATATCCTGAAATCTTTGCTCTGGAGGATAGGCCCGATACTGCACACTGTGTCCAGAACAGATCAGATGAAAGTGAGCTTCTGAGAGGGAGTCAGGTGTGACTTCGGCACATTGACAGTGAACCCCAACGAGTGCAGGAGGTTCGCCGCCTGGAGATGGGGGACAAGAGCCTGGGGCATGGGAGCCTTCAACAGCCAATCTTCAAGGTAGGGGGAAGACTGAAATCCCTGACGTGCGCAAATGCACTGCCACCACCGCCATCACCTTCGTGAACACCTGAGGGGCACTGGTGAGACCGAAAGGGAGCAAAGTAAACTGAAAGTGCTTGTGGCCCACCTTGAACCACCGGTAACGCCTGTGGGCTGACAAGATGGGGATATGAAAATACGCATTCTGCAAGTCCAACGCTACCATCCAGTCTCCTTGATCTAGGGCAAACCAGACCTGAGCAAGAGTGAGCATCTTGAATTTCTCCTTGAGGAAGAGATTGATGTCCCTTAAATCCAGGATAGGGTGAAGACCTTGTTCTTTTTGGGAATCAGAAAGTAGCAGGAATAACGACCACTGCCTACGTCTGACATCGGGACCCTTTCTATGGCTTCCTTGGCCAAGAGATCCATAACTTCCTCGCGGAGCAAAACAAAATGATCCTCCAACAGCCGTTCTTTTGTCAGAGGGATAGAGGGAGGGAATAGCCCTTCCGTATGATCTGCAGAACCCACTTGTCCGTTGTGATGGAAAGCCAGTGAGGGAGATGAAATTGAATCCTCCCTCCAACTGGACTGATGTGGTCCTGCAGAACCACACTAGGAGGGCTTGGGCGCAGTGGAGAGTGGGCTGTGCAGTGGCCGACCTCTGGCCAGACCCTCTGGGTCTGATGGTACCAAGTCCTCTTCCTGGATGTTGTGAAACCTGAGGACTGTGGCTGGAGTGGTACCATGCCCCTTCTGAAGCCTCGAAAGACAGACTGCTGTCGTGCTGGCGCTGAAAGGCCCAAGGATCTGGCTGTAGCTCGAGAATCCTTGAACACCTAAAGCGTGGAGTCTGCCTGCTCACCAAAAAGGCAAGAGCCATCAAAAGGCATGTCCATCAAACTTGACTGGACATCCCCAGAAAAGCCATTTGAAAGTAGCCATGCGTGGCGACGTAGGGCCACTGATGATGAAATTGCTCTGCCCAGCGAGTCGGTCGTGTCCAATCCACACCTGATTGTAATCTTGGCTGCATCTCTCCCATCCTTCATCCTGGGTGAGTGTCCCGTACACCCTCTGGGACTTGGGGCAGCACCTGTGCCACCCTATCGCATAAAGTATGTGAAAAACAACCCAATAGACAAGATGTGTTTATGGACCTCAATGCCAGGCTGGTGGAAGAAAACATTTTCTTTCCAAGCTGATCCAGTGCCTCGGATTCCCTATCCCGGGGAGTGGAATGGAAGGCACCACGGGAAGTAGAGGCTGGGACCACCAATTTCTTTGGGGTGGGGTATGGGTTAGGAAACTAGGTTTGCTCGGAGCGGGCCTATGGCGGCAGCCGCCAACCGTCCTATTCACAGGAGCCCCTGTGCTGGGTTTGGACTATGTATCCAGAAGGGCGTCTGTTAGGGCCTCGTTCAAGGGCAATACTGGCTCTGTCACCCCCGGTTGAAGCACCTCTGTCAGGAGATTCGTCCTGACTGGCACTGTAGGCAAGTCTAGGTCAAAGACCTCAGCTGCCCTACGCCCCACCATAGCATAAGAAGCTCCCTTCTCCGTAGCCACATTAGGAGGAGAGAGCATCTCCCCATGCAGAACAGATTATATAAACATCATCCACAGTATCAGTGTGAGAGTGCAAAGGAAAGCATTCCACAAACTTTGCAAGGCAGCTACTGAATAATATACAAAGCCAGTGCGGTTACACAACATCCCTCTCGTACAGCAGCCCAGGACATACAAGTGTTAAATACCACCATCGTGGGAGTGACCAACTGGTAAAACATGGCACTGCCCACCACCATTTCAAAACTGGCCAAAAATTACACTCTGCAAACTCACCATTGTTGAATGTGATGAAGTCTGAGAAATTGGGACTGCTGCGTATTAAACTTGAAGTGACAGATACACATCGCCAATCTAAAGACTATTCACTTCAGCCGAGTACCTCGTTGCTCCAGTCATACTGGAGTGGTGCAAAGCTTCGAGCCGGCTGCCTTCGTAGTAAGGTTCTGAAAATATTATCTATATAGGTAAATTTCCCCACTCCCCCTCCAACACACCTTCCCAAAAAAAAAAAAAAACACACGGGGATTGCTTCAAAACAGCAGTTAGGTGAAGCATACACTGATTAAACATTCCCAAGCATGATGGTATCTTATGGTGATGGCATACTTTGAGTGTTACGGTTAAAGGAAAACACACATTCTCATTGTCTTGTTCAGTGTTATGTGCACCTAGAAACAATTAGTCAAACCTACGGAATATGTCAATACAGTATTATGGCAGAAAAACTTTTTAGCCTGGTACCAATCATATGATGGCATCCTGTCGCCAGTCTTCAAGGGTATTCAAACCATAGGTCACTGTATCGCACTTGTTAATCCAAAATAGTTCCCGTCTGGAGAGAAGACTAGCCTTTTGTCCTCTGCTTGGTCACAGTGAAACCTGCTCAATCACTTGCCATTTTAAATCATCCGTTATGTTGATGTCTTTGATAGTGTTCCACCAGTGGGGCTCCTGCTCTGCCACATTTTGTTCTGCTCCTATGCTGCACGATTATGCACTTCATCTTCTGTGTCTGTCTTATGTAGATGAGCTGACACTGACACCAAATCGCATAGATGACATCTTGTGTATTGCAGTTGGTGAAACCGGTAAGTAAGCATGATAATTACAATATTTTAGGTGAGGCTGCTAGTGTTTTGTCAAAACTTGAAGGCCACCCATTGGCCACATTTGAAGAGTCCCACAATTGCTGGGAATCCCCACAGTGTGTTAAGAGTTGGTAAGGGCAGCGGAGTTAACGCTTCACATTTATTCCCTGTTTAAAAAAAGAGCAAAGGTGATTCTTTAATTGCAAGATGCCCCTCTAAGAGACCCCAATATCTCAATCTTTTTCAGTTCATTACTCACTGAGCAAAAGGTAGTGACACAATTATATCAATTGAGGTGTACTTTGAATGTGGTTCAAGTAAAAATTGTCTATGATTTTACCACACCTTCTTTGTGGCTTGTCTCACGAGGCGTCTTAGGTAGCCTCTTTCTAGAAGTTTCTGTAGGAGTATTTCAGATTCCTTAAAGTAGTTCTATTTTCTAGTACAATTTCTGCAAATATGCAGAAATTGTCCAAAGGGTAGATTATCCCTAGACTCCTTGGGTGACTTCTAGTGTAATGCAATAATGAATTCCTCTCACTGGGTTTTCTGTAAAAGGACACAAATCTTCCTTTTCACAAATCCTACCCTTAAGTTTAAAAAGGGAATGCTATTACTCTATTCCATCGTGAACTGTAAGTCTTTGGATCTGGTAGTGAGCCATGCATGGAATTGGTGTAGTTCAGCTAGAGTACCCATCCATATCAGAAAGACCTAGTCAGGGTACCTGAACCATCTCTTTATTTGATTAACAAAGAGGCTTACCTTGGAAAAGATTTGTTCTCTTGTAGTCTGCCATATACAGATTTACTAAATATGGAGCGAATACAGCACCCATAGCTACTCCCTTCACTTGTAAATAAAACACAGGTGTCAAACTAGAAAAAGTTCTTGGTCCTGGCGATTCTTTAATTCCACCAAGAACCAGCTGGGTACCTGCATGGGCTGTTTTGTTTGCATGTGTCCAGTAGCTAAGATATCACTCAGAGTACCTGCCTGGGCAATATTCTTATATCGTGATTGTATATCCACTGTGACCAGTAAGTCAGTGAAAGCATTGAATGGCAAGCTCTCTGTGATAAAATGCATGCTGTCTATAGTGTATGAGTAAGAGGTACTAATTGTTTCAGAAATAAGTCTAAATATTGGCATATTGGTATTGAAATGGAGCCACACACAAACAGTAGGCCTTCCAGGTGCTTGCCCAAGAGTTTATGAACCTTTTGGTAAGGTATAGATTACTGGGATTTCTGGTTGTTCCTTATTGAGAAACAGGTATTCATTTTTACTGTTAAATCCTTGCTCCAAACCTTTTTTAGTTACTTCAGCTATCAAGATCTGTAGCTCTCCTGTTGGGTCCTTATTTATTTATTTAAGCAAGTCACGTCACTCAATTGGATCAGGATTTCACTCCAGTAGTCGGACACATCCTGAATGACTATTACCTTAAAGAAGTTGGCCCTAGGGGGCGTGGCCAAGATGGCGGCCGGAGCGGACGCTTGAGCTCGGAGCTCCGCTCACGGTCCGCCTTCCTTCATAATTATCCTGGTAATTAACTACTGGGGTAAGCCCCGCACTCTAAACAACCGTTCGGGCCACTTCAGTGGTGGCCCAAGCTCGTAACAGGGAGCGGGGCGTGTCTACGGCCTCGGCTCCGCTGAGCGACGGACCTTTCCTGCGGCCCGCGCCGTTTTGCCCCGAGGACCGGACACCCGGCGGCTCACTGCAAAATTGTGTGCCGCCCGGCCGAGCGCTGCTGGGGCATCCTCCACCCCGTGAACCAGCTACGGCCCAGTCGCGCGCCGGGCCCCTGTGCGCAGCCAGTGTCCGTAACCGCGGCCTTGACTGCGCCCCAGGAGTCGCATGATCGCGGGACCGGGCTACTTGGATTGAGGCAGGTGCGCTGCGGGCGGGCGCCTAGTTGGGGTGCCGCCTGCGTATTGCCGGTGCCATCGGAGCGGCCCGGGTCAATAGATCGGACCGCCCGTAGAAGAGGCCGCGATTCTTTGCTGGTGCCTGTCTGCCTCTCCCTCCCCGCATAAGGAGACCCGGTCCCAGAACCAAAGTGGAATCAAAGCAGCTACATTTACGGTGAGGGGCTCGCACGAGGGAGCTAAAAAAAAAAAAAGGATAAAGGAGAGAGAAAAAAAAAAAAGAGGGAAAATAAGATCAAAACAACCAACCGTCGCATAGAGGAGTGGGGGGAAGCTGCAGTCCCACTGCAGGAGGCACTCTACAATTCAGCCTGTTAATAGCACATCTTTCTCCTTGGATTCGGGACCTATGGCCCCAGGGTCAACACTGATGGAGACAACATAGACTCTACCTGCACAGAAGCAATCAGGGCCCTGCCACAGGACCACGGCACTCGCGGCCATCCCGTAACGCCTGCACACCAGCAATTGCCAGCACGGACGAGGCTTCCGACCAGCCCCACCAGGACCTCCCCAAGAAATGATCTCAATCCACACACCTCAGCAGTATAGATCACACCATGGTTAAACCCAAACACCCCAAATTGGGGGCCCCATCCAAAGGGGATCCCCCCCCTCATCGCTGGGCGCTCAGTCACACAAGAACCCACGCTGCTCTAGTTGAGCGAGACGCTTCAAACACACTCCCAATTCGACAAAATCATGCAAGCAATATTGGAGACGAAAACATCGCTGGGAAGTAAAATAGACGCCGCTACACTGGAAGTCTCACAGCTACACGCTGACCACCGTAAATTAAAAGATAGAGTGCAATCCACAGAACTCTCATTAGAACAAACTTAACCAGCAGTGACAACTATGAAAAGCAAAATCCAACACCTGGAAACAGAACTAGAACAACTGCAACACAAAACTGAAGAGACGGAGGGTCGATCAAGGCGCAACAACATAAGATTTGCCGGCATCCCAGAGCGTATGGAACTCCCAACAGCCGAGGACTTCATAGAGAAATGGCTAACAGAAATAATGAACATTCAAAGCACCACAAATGCGCCAGTAATGGAAAAAGCGCACAAAATCCCGAGCAGAACCCCGCGACCCGGTGCTCCACCACGCCCACTGATAGCCCGCTTCCTGAACTACAGAGTGAGAGATTCAGTCCTCCAGCACTTCCGGAAATCCAACCCCATTAACTTGGAGAACAGCACCATATCCGCCTACCCGGATTACACGATGGAAGTACAACGTAAACGTGCCACATATTTCAAAATAAAGCAACTACTACGGGAACACAGTATCTCTTATTCATTATTGTTTCCCGCCCGGCTTCGAGTAGTCAGCGATGAAAAAACCCTCATGTTCTCAACCCCAGAAGATGCTTGGACCTGGATCAATGCAAAAGGACTTGATGGCTCCCCTAATAGCAAAGATACAACTGAAGAATGGATCACGCCTGCTCGCAACAAGAAAAAGAAAACTAAAAAATATCTCAGCCGTCAAGATCGCAAATAGAAGCGGATCAGGCGCAAAGCTTAAGAGAAACAGCACATTCACTGGATCCCAAGCTGACAACAGAAGTGTGGCTTGCACCTCTGACAGCAGCTCTCCTGGAGATGAATCCGTCTCTCCCAACTCCCAGCTCCTAATCGGCCCAGACCTCACCCCGCGTTCTGCCGACAAACTTTAATGTCATCCTACGCACCGCTGCTGCGCTCTCCCCGGGCGTGCACCGGGGCACTGAGACCCCCCCCCCCCCCCCCCCCCTCCCCCCATCCCCCCCCGGTTGGGCTCGATCGGAAGTTTGTACGCATCCCACGCGAGAGCCGGGGCTGCAGTGAACATGCTGACTAAACACTGAAACGGTTCCTATGGGCATGACCACCGCACTAGGCAAAGAACTATCCTGCCGGTGGATCACGTGTAGCCCACCCTCTACCAACCCACGCTCCCCCCTCAACTGAAAGTCCCGAATGGAACTGAACCGTTTGGACTGCTGTTTAGGCACTGGTTGTGCCAAATTGTTACAATTTGGGCATCCCCCGATATATATCCTTTTTTTGGATTGTTGTTTCTCTCTCCCTTATTTTCCTTGTCTGTCATCTAGCACTGTTTCCTTGGGCCGGGGGGACTCGCCGGGCGGGGTGGAGCGATTGCACTACACGCACAAATTACACGCAAAATGGATGGCAACACAAGCTGGTCAACGGGGATGGGCTCCCGAGCCCATGGCCTCTACGCGCCAAGCCCCTCCCCAATATAATGAATAAATCACCTACATATAGCATCATGACTTGGAACGTGAAGGGCAGGGCGGGCACAAAAAAAGCATTAAAATACATGCACACTTAAAAAGACACCACATCCATATCGCTATCCTCCAAGAAACACACATTCCTGCTGAAGATATTCCCTGACTAATGAGGAGCTGGGGGGGACAGACGTACGGCTCGGGTAATTCATCCTTTGCAAGAGGAGTCCTTGTTTGGATAGCACCTGGGATCCCCTACACAGTACAACGAAGTGTTACGGATAAAGATGGCAGGTATATACATCTAATAGGCCAGTTAGACGGAGAGAGGCTGGTGATTAACGGATTATACACCCCGAATGTAGGACAAGGAGACTTCCTACACAATACTATCTCCCACATATCTAACGACTCACAGCATGCATATGGGGCAGAGACATGAATTGTGTCCCGCAAATAGATAAGGATCGATCACACCCCACTATCGCCGCTACCCCAGCCAACAAAAATTCGCAACTGATGCGAAAATGGATGATAGATCGCCGCCTAATAGATACCTGGAGGCACTTACACCCACAAGACCGTGAATTCTCCTACTATTCCCCGGTACACCTTCTCCACACCCGCATAGACCTCATTTTCACTACTCCGGCTCTAACACATAAAATCACGAGCATCGAATATTCTGCCAGGGTAATCTCAGACCACTTCCCACTTATAGCTTACATTAGATGGGGCAGGCCACGCGCCTGCATTCCTACGTGGCGACTACAAACCCAATTGCTACAGGACCCGCCTTTTAGAAATGACTTATCCGTACAGCTCTCTTCCTACTTCTCTCAAAATGTCGGGACATCGAACTCTAGAGCTATCGAATGGGATGCCCACAAAGCAGTAATAAGGGGAGCCTGCATATCAAAGACAGTAGTTGTTAGGCAAACATTAGCACACGAACTTCGCGACCTAGAAGTGGAAGTCCACCTCTCAGAAAATAAATTCGCTAGTGGCTCGATTAGCCAGGCGGAGCTCTCCGGTGCAAGAGCAAAGTGGTATGAAACAAACGACTAAGTATCTTCGACTATCGACACCACATGGCTCGCACGCACTCGGAGGGTGATAGACCAGGGAAACTGCTATCATGGCTCACAAGATCCAACCCACGGAACTCCCCCATAGGCGCCATTCGCCTAAGCACAGGTCTAATCGTGAATACCCAGGCAGACATTAATAGCGCCTTCAGAGACTACTATTGCACACTCTATAAAGCTCGCCCTCCTCCCCCCACAACCAATATAGCCGAGTTCTTCGAAGACATTACTATAAACCGCCTGACCACGATACAAATAGCTGACCTGGACAAGCCTATAGACATACAAGAAATACAACAGGCACTGCAGCAATTGGCGCAAAACAAGGCACCCGGCAGCGATGGTCTTCCACCGGAGTATTACACCACGTTCTCATCACAAATTTTAACCCCATACCTTACGATGTTATCCGAAGCGAGAGATCGGGGCCAACTACCTGACACTAGTCAGGAAGCTCTAATAGCAGTATTCCCTAAACCAGGCCGCAACCCTCTAGATGTACGCTCATACAGACCACTATTGCTATTGAACACAGACTGTAAATTATTAGGTAAACTATTGGCCAATCGACTGCTCCCATACATGACGTACTTGATCCATCAGGATCAGTCCGGTTTCATCCCCGGACGCAGCACCTATAGCAATTTCAGAAATGTATTACGTTTAATGGCGAACTCTCCAACGGACGATCACTCCCGTGTGGCGGTGTCCTTAGACATAGAAAAAGCATTCGACACGCTTGGTTGGCCCGTCCTGATGGAAACCCTCCACCGCATGGGCTTCGGACGGGAATACATTGCATGGGTGAAGGTGCTTTATACTAACCCTACTGCGCGAGTCAAAACAGGTGACACAATCTCCCAGTCATTGAATATCGAAAGGGGAACTAGACAAGGATGCCCATTATCCCCACTATTATTTGCCCTTGCCATCAAACCCTTGGCGGCCCGCCTACGGTTGGTCGCTCTCTTATGGGGTATCCAAGATGACAAAACGCACCGTATAGTATCCCTATATGCAGACGAGGCCCTTATCTTTCTCCGTAATTACGTCACCCTGCCTTCCTTATTGAAACTTTTGCGTGAATTCGGCTCACTTGCCGGATTGGAGGTGAACTGTTCAAAATCGTGTATATTCCCCATGCGATCGGTTCCTGAGGCTCACAGGGCACCCCCCAATCCAGACGGATTGAAATGGTGCTTCACCACTTTTAAATACCTCGGCATAAATATATTCCACGATACACAAGATCTCAGAGACGGAAATCTAGGGCAGGCGATCAGATCCATTAGAGGCTCCTTGCCCTTCTGGAGCTCACTCCCGCTCTCACCTGTGGGAAGAGTGGCCATTGCCAAAATGATAGTTCTCCCCCGTCTCCTATATTTCTTCATGGCTCTACCGTTGATACTACCAGCCTCATTCTTTAAACCACTGAATAGCTTCCTAACAGCATTAATTTGGGGTAATGATAGGCGACGGGTAGCGTTAACTAAAATACATCAACCATTGGCCGTGGGTGGCATGGGAGCTCCCAGATTTGAACTATACTACGCAGCCACCCAGTTACACTGGACGTCCGCTTGGCTTGGTAGCCCCGACAAAGCGGAACCACAACAGATCCTCTCCTCCTTGGGTAACACGGGAGTACTTCAATACTTAATGAACCGTGAGAACCCCAAACACCCACAGAATATATTACTAAAAATAGCACATCGGATATGGGGCCGCTACGTACTATCAGATGCTCAATCACCGCCGTACTCTCCCAGGATCCCACTACTAGCTAGCTCGAAACTCGCAGATATAGCTCCCAGGGTGGGTCTGGGCGGATGGATCGATAAAGGCATAAGCACCATAGGGGATCTATACAGCGAAGGCCACCTCCTAACATTCAACGCTCTCTCCACTAAATACAACTTAGGGCAGGGTAGCTTCATAACATATGGAGCAGTGCGACAAGTGCTTCGTGCCATCTGGAACTCCGGCAGCCTCGAGCCTAGCATATCCACCACGCTTCACGATATACTCAGCAGCACTTCCGCCCCCTAAACGTATCCAGAATACACACGATCCTCGCCTCTCAAATACAGCATAATCAAGACCAAGCAAAAATGAGATGGGACGGTGTGCTGTCTGATCCAATGACACAGCGCGCCTGGTCCCAAGCCCTGAACATGGTAAAAAGTATCACGCAACCCACGATTTCGTTATACCCAGTTTAATTATGTACACCAAACTTACCTATCACCCCACCGCATTACATGAATGTTCCCCCATTCGTCACAGGTCTGCCCTAGATGTGCAACTTCCGATGCCAATTTATTTCATATGACTTGGGACTGCCCCCCAGTCCATACAACTTGGAATGATATCATTACCCTGTTGTCGGATTGGACGGCAATTAAGCTCCCTCTCACTCCGGAACTGTGCTTGCTTGGCATAGGCCCCCTCCCCAAAAAACGGAAGCACCCACTAAGATGTATAGCCCTGGCGATGTATAGACGCCTAATAGCTATGCATTGGAAAGCCCCAGCAGCCCCTGGGATTGACTTGTGGCGCTCAGAGTTGCTGCGTTGGGCCAGAGCCGAGGCTCGTACGCCTCAATCACTATTGGCCAGGGGGATCCCGATCAAGGGACTGAATATTTGGAACTCTTTTGTCACAAAACTCGAAAACAAAGACTATGTACGCCCACCATGAGCTCCTCAATAAATTTAAAAAATCACAAAAAAAAAAATCACCCCGAGCATTAAAAACAGCAATACCTGTAACATTACCAAACTCCTTCTGATTCCCCAGATTGATCCTCCACAATTTAAACAGCCTACCACACCACAAATGAAGGAATGGACATACCCTGAGCAGGGAGGGGGGGGGACCCGGATGCGAGCACAGCTGGCACTGTGCACCTCTGGGCTGTCGCGCCCCCCCCCCTTCCGGGGGACCACGGTCGAGGTGTCCCTGCTGGCTCCTCTGTCCTGGCCCTCCCATACTCCCTCCCCCTATTGATATTTTTCTTGTTTCCTTCTCTCATACAACATAGTTCCCCCAATTTAGTTTCCCCCTTCCTCGCTCCACTTACAGCGCGCTCGCCAAAACCTGCTACATACGGATAAATCATTGTAATCATAAGATCTGGAAGAAATTTGCATGAAGTGCATTGCATTACGCTGATTTGTATATCTTCACTATGTTTTTATTTTATTTTATTTTTTCTTCTCTGTTAAAAAATAAAATAAAGACATATTTAAAATAAAAAAAAAGAAGTTGGCCCTGGCAGTCAGGACAAAAGAAAATCCTCTGCTTAGTGCGCTCTCTCTCATCTGGAGACCGTCTGTGCTTCTAGAGGTTTAAAATGGGGCCATATTGGTGGATGTATTGGAATTGTCTAGCAATCCTGGAGTAATCTCCTGCTCTGCCAAGAATATTAATGTCTCGCCTGTCGTTCCTCATGGGATTCCTGAAAGTAATTGTTCCGGGCCTTGCCCCCTACCCGACCTCTGCCTCTGTGGTCCCCTCTCCCTTGCCTCGGGCTAAAAAGTCTGGGGATCTGGGTATCCTGGACCTCCTTGATTGAATAAACTTGGACCAGGTGTCTTGTTGTCAGCTGTTTGAGGCAGAGGTATCCGAAAAGGTGGTTTACTTTTTCCAATCTCTCGACCTCTCTCGACCTCTATTGATGTATTCCCCAACTCATCCCGTTTGTAATACTTTTATATATGGCTGTGAGATTTTTGTTGTACTTTGCTATGTCCTTAGATAGCGTATCCAACTTCTTATGTTGTGCAACATAAATTCAGTAGCAGTTTTCACTAGGGCTTTGAAAATCTCCTTGGCGTTTGTTAGACATGGTGACTCTAGTTGGCAGAGCTTTTCACCCTGTCCAAGTAACGATCCTCACTCTAGTAGGGGTAAGGGAGCCACACAGCTAAAATAATCCCTGCTCACTTGGCATGAGCAGTCAGGCTCATCTCAGAGGCAATATGTAACAACCCATTAGCACCACCAGGGAGTCCAGTCCAGTCACGGAGTCGCATGGAGCACAGGCACAGTACCTTTGAAAATGATGAGGAAGCAAAGATGTTGCACAGAGTTGGGGAGGTGAGGCGTCACTGGAGCCAGTGTGGCGTCAGTTCCTTACTGCTACTGGGAATGTATGGTGCTGATTCCTTACTTCGAGTTGGGGAGGTGATGCAGTGTTGGTGACAAGGTGTCGGTTCCTTACGATATGGCAGGGTTGATGAATCCAGCAAGTCAAGATGAGGTGTAGACTTTGCGGTTTCGCGATCACACCATGGAGCCACAGGTGCTGTTGGAGTCTGGTGTCCCTGACGTTGGGGGAACGGCACTGTTGCTGCGGCAGGACTTCGCAGGCGCTGCATCGGCGTCCATTCCGCTCATTGCACTCGGCAGGGACTACTGCTTTGGTGCAGGTAGCGGCACAGTCAGTCGCAGTGGCACCGGTTCCAAACTCGCTCTGGAGTTGATGTACTTAGTTTCTTTTTGATTACACCAGAACTTGCTCCTAAAGGTGTAGGGGCTGAATTGGCACCACTTGGCGAGTCAGGACTCTCGGCCAGTCCCTGAGACTTCTAACAGTAGGCAAGCCAGTCCAAGCTCTTGGAGAACCTTTGGAAGTGGGATGTAGAAAGCAAAGTCTAGTCCTTTCACCCCCAGGACAGAAGCAGCAGGCTAGCACAGCAAAGCAACAGACAAAGTAACAGTCCCTCCTACGGTATGTAGTTCTTTTTCCTGGCAGAATGTCCTCAGTCCAGAAGTGTTCTGAGGTTGTGGTCTTAGAGGCCCAATACTAATTTCTGCCTTTGAAGTAGGCAAACTTCAAAGGAAAGTCTTTCTAGTGCCAAGACCCTGCCTTTCCCAACCCTGACCTCACACACTCCATGGGTTTGGAGACTGCTTTGTGTAAGGACAGGTACAGCTCTATTCATGTGCAAGTGCCTGCTCCTCCCACCACTCTAGCCCAGGAAGACCCATCAGGAAATGGATGGCACACTTAGGCTCCCATTGTGTGAGTCTAGAGTGAATTCACAAATAGGCCCAGCTGTCCTCCTGACCGAGACGTATTCACGGCCAGACCGAGGCATAGAATGCTTAAGCAAGAAAACACCCACTTTCTAAAAGTGCCATTTTCAAACTAGAAATTTGAAAACTAACCACCAAAAGATGTATTTTTAAATTGTGAGTTCAGAGACCCCAAGCTCCATAGCTCTACTTTCTCCCAAGGGGACATTACACTTAAGATATTTTAAAGGCAATCCCCATGCTAAACTATGAGAGAGAGGGAGGTCTTGCAATAGTGAAACCCACATTTAACAGTATTTCCCTATCAGGAAATGTATAACACACCAGCACATATCCTACCTTGTAAATACACTGCACCCTGCCCATGGGGCTGCCTTGGACCTACTTTAGGGGTGACCTGCATGCAGTAAAAAGGAATGTTTGACCCTGGCAAGTGGGTCGACCTGCCAGGTCAAACTGGCAGTAAAAGTGCCCCCACACACGGCAGTGATAAGGTTTGAGACAGGTTTACAGGGCTACTTGTGTGGGTGGTACAATCAGTGCTGCAGGCCCACTAGTAGCAATTGATTTGCAGGCCCTCGGTGCACACACTGCACTCTTCTAGGGACTTACTAGTAAATCAGATATGCCAATCATGGATAAACAAATGACCAATATCGTTTAGACAGAGCACGAGCACTTGCACTTTACCACTGCTGACAAGTGCTTAAGTCTTAAAGTCAGGAAAAAGGGAAATTCAGCACACGATCAAGAAACAGGAAGTCAGAAGCCAAAAAGACCAGGGAAACCACACCAATAGGTGACCGGTCTAACCGCATTCATAAGTGTTGTGTGTTCTAATGTTTCCTTTGTGAATTCTGCAGTCTTTCTCTAGCTTATGTGTGCTCAAGAGTAGTGCCTATGCCCAGTATCGCAAAGGCTGCGCCCAAAGGGGACATAAAGGGCCGGCGCCATAACGGCTGCCTTGGAGCTGAAAGGACCTGTTAAACTGGTTTTGGGGGGTGGTCGCACCCCATCAGGGGACTCCTCCCCCAGGTACCGTTGGGGGGGGGGGGGGTGGAAGCGCAAAGCAAAAAGGGCCAGTGGGGGTTCTTGAGTAACTTGAACCCCCAAATGAGGTAGCTGGGGGACACCTGCAAGGGGGAGGTGGAAGCGCAAAGCAAATAGGGCCAGTGGGGGTTCTGGAGTAAATTGAACCCCCAAATGAGGTAGCTGGGGACACCTGCAAGGGGGGGGGGAGCGGGGTTCGAGTGGGGGGGGGGGGATCCAGTCTAGTGGGGGGTTCTTAAAATGCGCACTGTCCTCTCCAACGGGCATTACAGTGATCAGGGACAACGTGCGTCCAAGGACTGAAAAAGGGGGAGGGTGTTTACCTGGCAGAGACAGCGGACTTTTGGAGTATGTTTCTGCTCGACGGGCCTTGTTGGGGTTGGAGGACAGCTGCTTTGTTACGATGCAACTCCATAACCTTCCACCAGAGATTTTTTTTGTGGGGCAGGAGAGTCCTTAGGCGGTGGGGCCTTTGCCCCCTCCAGCAGCAACGCTGGTGAGTGGAGGACCGCCTATGTCCTGGTGACTTGACTCAACAAGGGTGCAGCGGTGTTGTGCACAGTGCTGTACCTGGAGAGCAGTGATAACGTGGAGGACCGCCCGGGTGAGCAACATGACCACGCGCTTAAGGGCCGGGTGTAGCACTGCTTGCTGGACCGAGGAGTCCTTGGCTCTGGCGGTTGAGTGCAGAGCGCTCCATCAGGGCATCGCCACGTGGGGCGATGGGTGCATTTTGGACTTTTCTTCTGCTCAGTTGGCTGATCAACTGGGCCCGTGGTGGTGTTGGAGAGGGCACTATGGAGGACTGCCCAGCCGGGCGACACCTCCCCAGTCGGGCCTTTCTCCTCCTACCTTCCGCCATTTCCAACATTATGGAGGCGTGGCCAGGGCTTTCCCTTGCTCGATACAAGGGAGGATCGGCACATGCTGTGTTTTTCTCCCTGCAGCCGGCCCAAAGAGCATCTTCCAGGCCTTTTTGGGAGGCATGGCGAGGGATCCCTTAGTCTGTTATTTATTGTTCTTTATTAAAGGGATAGGCGCACGCTTCAACTGGACAGATTTGTCTACCTACTCGCTTCAGCCTAAGGTGAGCATTATCCAGGAATTGGGGAGGTGTGGCTAGGGCTAATTTTTTTAAAGGGATAGGGCACACTGAAGCTAATCCACCAGTGTACTTCAGGGTTTGCTTTAAGGGGCCTCGCTTTTAGCTCAAGGACTGAAATATAGCAGCAGATAAATAAAACAAACAACAAAAAAGAAGAAAGAACAGTAAATCGCGATATGGAAGAGCAAGGGAATGGGGATCAGGACAAACTGGAGAAGATGGTGGCACAAATGAGAGCAGAGGCGATGTAGCAGGGAAAGGATTTGCTATGCACAAAGATGACAGAAGAAGTAGCGGAAGTTATGTCAAACAGCAAGTGGATGAAGGTTCAAGTTCTCAGGGCGAAACAAGATGTCCAGGTGCAGAGCAGGAAATTATGGAGGAACCACAGAAGCGTCAGAGTGGAGGGCAAACCAGCAAAGAAGGCCCCCCCAAGAAAACAGGGGGCTCAAACCTGCCACCTACAACCTCTGTGACTGTGCACAAACCTGGGAGCAGCAGCTGCCTGTTGAAAACAGCAGAGGGGTGAGCATATCAGTGCTATAATCAAAGAATGTTTAAAGTCCTTTGCACCATTGATATTTAGTAGCAGCAGCAGGGCAGAGTCGGGAGCACACTGGGGGAGGAAGGAATGAATTGAGACCAGCCAAGGGTGAGGGCCTGGAGATAGACCATGTAAGGCGTGAGCAGGCGGCCACTGGGGAATCCCATGACTGCTTGGGGGCGGATGGGGTGGGGAAAAAGGACCCCTTGCAGTAGTAGGCCAGGCACAGGAGGTGTATGCAAGACCCTCTTTAGGGCCCCCCTTCAATGACCACGAAGGCGGCAGGTCTGGCAAACACTATCCCATTAGCAGTAAAGGAAAGAATATGGAGGAAAGAATTCATAGATATATTTTCACTCCTCGAAATGCAAATAGAAGGTTTGGACCTTATGGTGTGCGTTTAAAAAAAGACTAGGGTAGACGGGAGAAAAAGTTAGGAAAGAGAGGAATTTTGAAAACTAGTTGGATGCATTCAGGATTATGGCATGTGTTTTAGTCGAGAAATTCCCGATGCGCGGCATGAGGCACACCAGCATGTCCCATGCCCAGTTAGAATATAAGAGCTTCAGGTTAAAAATGCAGGCCCACCCAGAAATGTAGTGGAACGAGGAAGACGTGTCTAGTTATATACGTAAGATGCTGGTAGCCAAAGAGGTCAGATCCTGAACCAGGAAGAGGAGCATCCCTTTTGGAACATGTACTAAAAGGGAAACACAAGAAGCTTTAGGACATTCAACAGATTCAAACCCTGGCAGAGTGAGAAAGGACCTGGGGACAAGGGGTCGCATGCAATTTGTTGAAAATATGAGACAGATGACTGCACATGCAGAGCGGGTTGTAAGTTCAGGCCCATTTGTTCATCATGTGGTGGTGATCACCCAGCTGCAGGATGCAGGAAAAGCAAACACTGATCACATAAAGAAAAAGAAACACTAAGACTGGCAACGCATCGGGCAAATCCCCAAGCAACACACATGCTTGGGTTAGCCAATGAGCATTACAACAAAAATTAAGATGAAATACTAATAAAAGGTTTTGAGGAGGGTTTCACGATAACATTTACAGGCCAGATAGCTGTGGGGGACATCAGGAATTTAAAATCTGCAAAAGGAACACCCAGAAGTAGTTCAGCAAGAAATGGAAAAAGAGGCTGGGTCGCATTGAAGGAAGGCGTCCCCTCCCCCAAAAGACTTGCCAATTTCCCCTCTGGGTGTGGTTCCAAAGGAGGAGGCAGGACAGTACAGACTCATACAACACTTATCTTTCCCAGAAGGCGCATCAGAAAATTATGGTATTCTGTGTCCCCCCCACTCAAGTTCAGTAGGCAACGCCATGGTGGAGGATGCCTTTGATATGCTCAAGGCAGCAGGCAGGGGGGCGTTGATGGCAGAAGCAGACATTGATGCAGCTTTCTACTTGTTACCAGTACATCCAGACAGTTACCATCCATTTGGTTTTCAGCACAATGGGAAAGTGTATTTCGACAAGGGCATGTCCATGGGCTGCTCCATCTCGTGTGCATATTTTGAACAGTTCAGTACATTCTTGGAATGGGCATTGCATGGGCACCAATCACCCGGGGAGAAGATGCATTATCTAGATTTCTTATTTGTGGGTGAAACATGTAGAAGTGAATGTGCAAGCTTTTTGAGGCCTTCTCAAAACCTGGCAAGGGAGCTTGGTGTCCCATTAGCAGAGGAAAAGTGGGTCCGGTAACTGCATTAGTATTTCTGGGCATTGAGCTAGATTCAGTTGCAGGAACATCCAGGCTCCCAGAAGGCAAGGTGTCGGAGCCAAGGGAAGAGATCAGGACACTATGTGGGGAAACAGAAAGCAACCCTGGGGGAATTACAGAGGATGATTGGCAAACTGAACTTTGCAAACAAGGTCATTCTGGCAGGAAGAGTGTTTGCAAGGCATTTGAGCAGATTCACAGCAGGTTTACACAAGAAGCACCACCATGTCACGCTAGGGGCTGGGGTAAAGAGCGAGTTTGCCATGTGGGATGCCTTTTTGGTGCAATTTAATGGACTTATCTGAAGAGAGGGATGGGTATCAGCCAATGATAGCTCTGTTCAGGGACGCTGCAGGCAGCTGTGGTTTTGTAGCATTATTGGGCAACGAGTTGTGCGCAGGCAAAAGGCCAGACAGGTGGCGCAAGCTAGGTATTACTTGGAACATCACATTGTTCGAGCTGTTCCCCATAGTGGTGACCCTGATGGTCTGGAAGGACAAACTGCAGTACAAGAAGTTAACAATATGATCAGATAATCAGGGAGTGGTCTTAGCCATAAACAGGGTATCAGTCTCATGTCCGTGTACAGACTTTTGAGGCAATTGGTTAGCCTGCAGCTCGAAGGAAACCTCTGCGTCCGGGCAAGACATGTCCAGGGCATAAAGAATTCACGGGCGGATGCACTCTCTCGTTCCCAGATGGACAAGTTCAGGAGACTAGCCCCAGAGGCGCGACTGGTGAGGGCACCTTTTCCAAAAGAGCTGTGGGAGCTGACGGAGCGGACCTGTCAATATTCAGTGCATTCAAGCCAGAGACACACAGGAGGTACAGCAGATATGTTAGCTCGATTAAGAGCATAGGGGGGGCTAAGGTCGCTGGGGGATCCTGAGCCCACTGCACCAGCAGTGGAACGCTTTATTAAATGGGCTTACCAGCAAGGGAAGACTAAGCCCTGGGCACAGGCCCACCTGGTAGCAGTGGCTCTTTTTTCAAAGCTACAGACGGGCATAAATCCCACAGCCTCTCACTACATCAAAACAGCCATGAAGGGTTGGAGGCGTCTCAAGGGGGTAAAGACAGGACAAGAGGAGTCCCATAGATGTCATAAAACTGTCGTTGCTATTAGATGCACAGGAAGCAGTGGTAGACAACCTGTACGAGCAGCCTTCATGACAGATCTCTTTGGTGCTTTTCGCATGAGCAAAATGGTAGCAACAGCCAAGAGAATGTGGGTTGGGGGTTCGGGGGGGGGGGGGATTTCCCTTCAGTTGGAAGACTGCAGATTAGAAAAGGCCAGGGTGTGGCTGCTACTAAAGATCAAAAACTGACCAGCATGGCAGGAGCACTTGAGTACAGCTTGGCTGCATTGAAGAGTTCAAGTACTGGCCGGTTTGCTGCCTAAGAGTACATTACGATACGCCTAGGTGTGCCGGGCCCTCTGTTTATGCACAGTAATGGTGAGTGGTTGATCAAATACCAGTTCTGAGCGGTCCTGCGCAAAGCATTAAGTTAGGGGGGGGCCTGGCACCAGCAGTGTTTGCGCCGCATTCTTTTAATATAGGCACAGCCACAACAGCAGCAGAATTTGGCCTGGAAGAGAACGCCATCAAGGCGGTGGGCAGGTGGTACTCTAATGCTTATAAAAGTTATGTGCAGCCGCCTTTACTATGAACAGGCAGTGGGCCTCGCGCTCTTGACAAAGGTTGTCTCTTGGTTACATTGACAAGTGTGCCACCCAGAACAGTGTGGGTGGTTGGGCACTCATTTATTCATAGAATGCAGGCATGGTGGAACCATAACGCCGATAAATTAAGAGGCCTGATGGCGTCGCAAATCAGATAGTGGAGTTACCCTGGCATGAGTTGGGGCCTGCTCGTAGAGACACTCGGGGTTACAAGTAACGGCACAAAGGCAACCGGAGATAATAATCATACATCTAGGTAGCAGCGATTTGCCTCAAGTAGGGAGGAAGAACCTCCTGAACGAGAACCGGCAAGATTTAAGGAACAGCAAGGTTCTTCGGCAGCATCACCATCTGCTGGTCAGAGAATACCCAGGATCAAATGGTGGGGGCCATATCAAATAAAGCAGTGGACAACTCCAGGAGAAAGCTAAACATCGCAGTCTGCAAATACTGCAAAGCAAATGGGCTGGAAAGCATACTCCATGGGTTGATTTACCCATGACGTCCGGAGTTGTATGCCCAGGATTGGATACACCTATCCTCAGAAGGAATGGAAATCTTCTGGGCAAACTTATTGGCAGGGAGGGCCCAGGCGGGATGTTAAAAAAATAAAAATAATAATAATAATAATTGGGGCGAGCTGCTTGGCGATGTGAGCGTCACAGGCGGCGTGGCGGTTATTAAAGGAGGCTTTACCAATGTTGACGGTAAGCACACCTAGTCAGGTGGTGTGCTAGTGAAAGGCTGCTCACCTCAGGATGCTTTACAACAGGGTGAAAAGGGGCCAGCAAAGGGGAGTAAGTGGAACATGGCACTCGCAGCCCAGACCCGCTGGGGCGAATGGCAGGGCACAGAGACATGCAAGGTGGCGAGTTGGGCCTAATCCAAAAAAACAAGAGGCTAGCCCCCTCCAAGACGAAATGTGGGATTGCCTACAGGACTGTCAGACATGACAAGCAGAGGCCAGGACTCGCAGGCCAATCAATCACTATTACTCTTAATTTATGACCTGAATGAATTTTTGATTTGATATTAGCAATAGCATGTAATTTCAGTGGTTTGATTGGGGGGATATGTTACAGAAATCGATGCCTCACCATAATAATGATTGATAATGTTTATGAGCAATCCTGCATGCTTTTGTTAATAAATAAAAGCGGCCAAGTTATATTCCACAAAAAGAAATGTGCAGTGTTGGTTGCTTTTAAGAGTGGTTACAGGGAAATCATGGGCTCAGTAAGACGGTGCAGGAGTTATCATCCACACTGGTTGGCAACAAAACTAGAAGGATTTCTATATTTAGGACCCTAAATGAAAATGACTGGCTTGTTCTTAACATGTTGTCCTACTGGAATGATCTTAGACTGTAAATACTCACATCAGGTGCCCATGTAGTTGTGTCCTCCAATTTTTTATTTTTATTTTTTTTATTGTCTCTAATTTGGTTTTCCTTTTGCAATGCACTGACTATTCTTGTTGGTGGTGTTCCTTGAAAAGAATGGCCTTTAATTTTTTTTCTCAGTTTTCAGTGCTACTCAAAGTATCTCATCTGCTGTAAAAATCTAATACTGCGAGTATGAATCCAGTAGCACAGTGAGCAAGGGACCCACATCTGGGCATATCCTGGCCACCTAGGGTGACTTTAGCAACACACAAGGATTTTGTAAGAAAAGTAACATCTTTCTGACAGTTACCCCCAATTTTTACCTCGTGTCAGTGTGTTTAGACTGTAGTGCACTGGGATCCTGCTGACCAGTGCATATGCTCTCTCCTTTTAATTTGGTTGCTGGTAAACTCTCCACTGCACCTCACAATTGGCATGCAGGTGCACCCATGCACGTCCCTAGTACATGGCACTTGGGTACCCAGGACATTGGTACTCCAGGGCATCTTCCATGGGCTGCAGCATGTATTGCCATGGGAGCCCATGCAAACTGTCTGCAGGCCTGCCATTGTGGTCTGTGAGAAATGGTGCATACACACTTTCAACACTTATGTAAAGTTAGTTTTTATCGTGGTCACTGCACTTAGTCACTATAAGACATCTCTGGTAGGCCCTTCAGCCCAAGGGCATGTCCCTAAGTGTGAGGGTACCTGTTCATGAGCAGGGTCCCTCTACAAACCCTAGACTCCATTTGCTCGCGCTTTGTAAGTGCGGGGAAGCCATCTTAAGGTATGTAGTGGACACTGGTCAACAAACGTGGTCCAACTACATTATGGCTTCTCTGAACCTAGGCATGTTTGGTATCAAACATGTTGGAATCATGCAACTACACCAATTCCATTGCTAATTGCATGATCCCTTGTACTCTGGGGGTTCCTTTGAAGATTTCTCCCAATTCTGCCTGTGCAGCTTTATGGGGCCTGGCTGCCAGCCCACGCTGCTGCAGCCCCCAGACACTGTTCTGCTCTCCTGCTGGTGAGCCAGACTTAAGCAGCAGAAGGCAGAACAAAGGATGTCCTGAAAGGGAGAGGTGTGACCACTTCCCTCTTTATATTAGGTATCTATGGGCTGGGGTGGGGTGGCCTCTGAGAGCTACCAGACTGCTTTGAAGGACACATTTGGTGCCCTTCTTGCATATTCTGGTTTGCACCTGTTCAGGAACCCCAGGTTCCCGCTCTGGCACAAAACCACACAAATGGCAGGGGAGTGACCATCCGCCTGTGCAGCTCCTCCCTTAGGGAGGTGCACAGAACTCTGCCAGGTGGCTGGTTGATTCTGCCATCTTGGAAACAAGGTAAGCAGAGGCCCCGGGGAGCATCTGACTGGTTAGGCCAGGTATACAACGTCCCTCGCCTCCTCTGATAGGTGGGTCACTTCATAGAGTGACTAACCACCTTTAGGGTTACTTAAGGGCTCCCCCAAGGGTGGTTCCGCAGATATGTTGAGCAAGACTCTCCAACGAACTTTGCAAGACATTGTCTGCTCCTGGCCTCTGGAACTGGTGCTGGTCTGCTCTGGAACCGAAACAAGTCTGCTTCTGGTGGGAAGGCTCCCATTGCAACATTGTTTCTCAGGATCCTGCAAGACTTCTGCAAGATCCAAGGCTCCTCCATAGTCACAAGGACTCTATTTACACCTGGAAGTACGAAGGAATCTCACTTGGAGTGAAGGAGTCACCCCCTTGCATCTGCAGGCACCCCCAAGACAACTACAACTGGCTGTTAGATCCTACTGACAACGTGAAGGCTCTGCTCCCAGGTAGTTATGTGGTTGTTTCTGGGTAACGCCTATCTTCTGACCAACTTCAGAGATGGTGGTCCCCTGCTCCTGCCACTGGACTGGAACCCCTGTCCACAGTGACTGTTAATCTTGACAAGGCTTATTGACTCTTCCTCTGGGAGATCTTCAGGCACCAAGAAGCCCCAGCCTCCAGCAGTGTGCAACTCGAAGATCAGCTTCTGTTCTGCAACTCCTGTGACATGGGACTTATGTTTTGTTGTGCTGCTGAGGCCTCCTTGTTACAACTTGTGTCTATTACCTATGGGTCACTTGCGAGGGCTCCAGTGACTTCTGTTGGCCTCTGTGTGCTGTGGGCAAGCCCTGTCTCCCCCCCGGAAGGGTAGAGTCTCCTGGACTTTGCTGATCCCCAAAAACTTGCAAATCCATCTTCAGCTCTTGCTTGCATTTGCCAGTGCTTGTTGGTGGCCTCACTGGTCATTGACCCTTCTGCAGTCTGGCAACCGAGGACAAGTCATGGGCAAATCCTAGGATCTTCTGCAGCTGGACTCCTTCCTTCACCAGCCTCTAGGAACTCCATCTCTACGAGGGTGGGCACTGCTGCCTGCACCACGTGGGCACCTCCTACGGTGCTGGACTCCGTCCTATTACTTTTCCTTTTCAGGTCTTCTACATCTGGAATCCGTCCTTGGGTTCCACAGGCCTGGTTCATGGATTGCCACAGCAGCTGGACAACCTAGTCCTCCATTGACTTCAGCTAGGGTTTCTGATGTCCTTTCTTCCCATGCATCTGGGCCCCCTGATGTAGGTACTCCTGTTTTCTGGGTATCCTTTAGTGGGGACACTCTCCAACCTTACTCCTGTCTTTTGGTTTCCTCAAGGTTGACTGGGAAGGATCCTGAAACTCACTAATTCCAACTGCAACTTCACTGTTATTCTATGGGACGACCAGGTACATAACCACTTTACACTCGTTCACTGAGGACACTTGCTGTAACTACCACACTTACCTTGGGTGGGTTCACTATTTGCATTCCACTTAGTATGTCGTTTTATCTCCTCCATTCCCGCACCACCCTCTACCCTCCCCCCCCCCCCCACCCCAATGCACCCTCTACATTTTATGCTATTTCTGCTTATTTGGTGTACATATTGTGTTTGTATCTCTACAAAGGCAGATATACCAAGTCTAATCTAGTAGTTAGTGCTGTAATAAAGAATCCTTTATATTTGCAACACGTGTGGTTCTTAAATGTGTTGGAGTTACTGTCTACTATTGCAAGTGCTTTTACATTCCTTCTCAATAAGTTTTAGCTGCTCGCCTCGGCTATACCTAGAGTTTTTGCTATCTGGACACCTAAGCACTATCAGGAAGGGTTGCCTGAGTATGGCATGCCACATCATGAACAGGACCAGCCTCCTACAGATTAAGTGCTGAAACTTTTCAGACACTCACCCCGAGTCACAAATCTGGATTAAATCCATCATTCTTTTGCTCACCATGCCACCCCAATTTGGGATAACCCTGCTCCCCTTAGGAACAGTCCAGCCCGAACTGCCAGGCCATAAATGCACATCCTGGGACCGTCCTGGCAGTTCGGGCTAGACTGTTCCCATGAGGCGCAGGGTCAAGACTGAGTTGCACATGGCTGGGTCTAAACTGGGGTGGCATGGTGGGCAAAAGAATAGAATCCAGATCTGTGACAGGAGGGTGAGTTAAAAAAGTTTCACCACTCTGTCCGTCATCCTTTTGTGTTTCAAAGGTATACAGATAGACAAGCTGGCTTTTTTTTTTTTTTTTTGGGGGGGGGGGGGGTAAAGTTCTCACACAATAATGGAATTAGTCTGTATCCCATTAAGTTAGATCAGCAAATGTGCATCTGTTGTGACAATAGTTAACTGGCAGGTCAGTGTCTACTCTGCTTTTCATCTTTCTTATGTTGATAACAGATATACCAGTCAATTGAGCAACAGTAACACTTGCCATTTAGCTGGAAAAACGTTTTTGGTGTGCGGTACGTAATGTTATCATTGTGCAGCATTAATCAGGTCCACAATTGGTGGGTGTAAAGAAATGGCTCCCTGTTGCAGTTACCCCCCCACTTTTTGCCTGATACTGATGCTGACTTGACTGAGAAGTGTGCTGGGACCCTGCTAACCAGGCCCCAGCACCAGTGTTCTTTCACCTAAAATGTACTTTTGTATCCACAATTGGCAGACCCTGGCATCCAGATAAGTCCCTTGTAACTGGTACTTCTAGTACCAAGGGCCCTGATGCCAAGGAAGGTCTCTAAGGGCTGCAGCATGTCTTATGCCACCCTGGAGACCTCTCACTCAGCACAGACACACTGCTTGGCAGCCTGTGTGTGCTAGTGAGAACAAAACGAGTAAGTCGACATGGCACTCCCCTCAGGGTGCCATGCCAGCCTCTCACTGCCTATGCAAGTATAGGTCAGTCACCCCTCTAGCAGGCCTTACAGCCCTAAGGCAGGGTGCACTATACCATAGGTGAGGGTACCAGTGCATGAGCATGGTACCCCTACAGTGTCTAAACAAAACCTTAGACATTGTAAGTACAGGGTAGCCATAAGAGTATATGGTCTGGGAGTTTGTCAAACACGAACTCCACAGCACCATAATGGCTACACTGAAAACTGGGAAGTTTGGTATCAAACTTCTCAGCACAATAAATGCACACTGATGCCAGTGTACATTTTATTGTAAAATACACCACAGAGGGCACCTTAGAGGTGCCCCCTGAAACTTAACCGACTGTCTGTGTAGGCTGACTAGTTCCAGCAGCCTGCCACACTAGAGACATGTTGCTGGCCCCATGGGGAGAGTGCCTTTGTCACTCTGAGGCCAGTAACAAAGCCTGCACTGGGTGGAGATGCTAACACCTCCCCCAGGCAGGAGCTGTAACACCTGGCGGTGAGCCTCAAAGGCTCACCCCTTTGTCACAGCCCAGCAGGGCACTCCAGCTTAGTGGAGTTGCCCGCCCCCTCCGGCCACGGCCCCCACTTTTGGCGGCAAGGCTGGAGGGAACAAAGAAAGCAACAAGGAGGAGTCACTGGCCAGTCAGGACAGCCACTAAGGTGTCCTGAGCTGAAGTGACTCTAACTTTTAGAAATCCTCCATCTTGCAGATGGAGGATTCCCCCAATAGGATTAGGGATGTGACCCCCTCCCCTTGGGAGGAGGCACAAAGAGGGTGTACTCACCCTCAGGGCTAGTAGCCATTGGCTACTAACCCCCCAGACCTAAACACGCCCTTATATTTAGTATTTAAGGGCTTCCCTGAACCTAAAGATTTAGATTCCTGCAAACTACAAGAAGGACTGCCTAGCTGAAAACCCCTGCAGAGGAAGACCAGAAGACGACAACTGCCTTGGCTCCAGAAACTCACCGGCCTGTCTCCTGCCTTCCAAAGAACTCTGCTCCAGTGACGCCTTCCAAGGGACCAGCGACCTCTGAATCCTCTGAGGACTGCCCTGCTTCGAAAAAGACAAACTCCCGAGGACAGCGGACCTGCTCCAAAAAGACTGCAACTTTGTTTCAAGGAGCAGCTTTAAAGAACCCTGCAACTCCCCGCAAGAAGCGTGAGACTTGCAACACTGCACCCGGCGACCCCGACTCGGCTGGTGGAGAACCAACACCTCAGGGAGGACCCCTGGACTACTCTACGACTGTGAGTACCAAAACCTGTCCCCCCTGAGTCCCCACAGCGCCGCCTGCAGAGGGAATCCCGAGGCTTCCCCTGACCGCGACTCTCTGAAACCTAAGTCCCGACGCCTGGAAAAGACCCTGCACCCGCAGCCCCCAGGACCTGAAGGACCGGACTTTCACTGGAGAAGTGACCCCCAGGAGTCCCTCTCGCTTGCCCAAGTGGAGGTTTCCCCGAGGAAGCCCCCCCTTGCCTGCCTGCAGCGCTGAAGAGATCCGTTGATCTCTCATAGACTAACATTGCAAACCCGACGCTTGTTTCTACACTGCACCCGGCCGCCCCCGCGCTGCTGAGGGTGAAATTTCTGTGTGGGCTTGTGTCCCCCCCCCGGTGCCCTACAATACCCCCCTGGTCTGCCCTCCGAAGACGCGGGTACTTACCTGCAAGCAGACCGGAACCGGGGCACCCCCTTCTCTCCATTCTAGCCTATGCGTTTTGGGCACCACTTTGGACTCTGCACCTGACCGGCCCTGAGCTGCTGGTGTGGTAACTTTGGGGTTGCTCTGAACCCCCAACGGTGGGCTACCTTGGACCAAGAACTGAACCCTGTAAGTGTCTTACTTACCTGGTAAAACTAACAAAAACTTACCTCCCCCAGGAACTGTGAAAATTGCACTAAGTGTCCACTTTTAAAATAGCTATTTGTGAATAACTTGAAAAGTATACATGCAATTGAAATGATTCAAAGTTCCTAATGTACTTACCTGCAATACCTTTCAAACAAGATATTACATGTTAAATTTGAACCTGTGGTTCTTAAAATAAACTAAGAAAAGATATTTTTCTATAACAAAACCTATTGGCTGGATTTGTCTCTGAGTGTGTGTACCTCATTTATTGTCTATGTGTATGTACAACAAATGCTTAACACTACTCCTTGGATAAGCCTACTGCTCGACCACACTACCACAAAATAGAGCATTAGTATTATCTATTTCTACCACTATTTTACCTCTAAGGGGAACCCTTGGACTCTGTGCATGCTATTCCTTACTTTGAAATAGCACATACAGAGCCAACTTCCTACAGTGGGGTTAAGGTGCAGGTGGACTCTTAGTACTAGCTTTATTCAGCATCTATACTTTTATTTCAATAATACCCTAGAGCAGTAATTCCCGAAATTTGCGCCGTTGGCACCCCTGTGCTTCGCCTACACCAGTCCTAATGTTTAGCAGTGAAGATTAGCAGATCGTTTCATCAAACTGCTTTTCTTATAATGGCCACTAGATGCCAGTATGAGCGCACACCTCAAGACCTGGGAGCAGTGGAAACATCAGGATACAAAGCAAAACATCCAGCCTCTCTGAACAGTTGGGCATCCTCGCAACAAGAGATTACAGTATTGTGCACCATGTTTGAGTAAGGAGGAGCTAAAATATTGCTCGACCATAGCGATTGAAGCAGTGATACTGCTGGAGACTGCAGTGTTTTGCAGCACCCTGAGGATAGCTAGACTCGGGCCGGATGTGAACGCTGGCCAATTCGCTAGGCAGCTCCTGATGCCAGTGAAAGACTGGTGTCTCTTTTCCAAATTACACAATGTACGTTGAAACCTTGTGGACTCTGCAATTTCTTGTAATCTGTCTATCTCCCCCTCTGAAACAAACCTGTCCTGCTCGCTCCACGTCTCGGTATGAGCAGTTATCAGTCAGTAGTGCATGAACTAATACAATCACAAAGCAAAACCACTAAAGGGGATGGAGGCAAGCGTGAGTTCTTTGAGGTGAAAGTGTGCTTAGCTATTGAGATTCTGCTGCTCCAGTCTGAGGAAGACGATTGTGTGGGCAAGTGGGAACTGTTTGAGCTCTTGGCAGCTGCATGCACTGGCATCAAGATCCAGCTTCTAGACTAGAAGAGACATTTAAGAAACAACTGCAGTTGGAAAAAAAATTAATACATCCTAGTGGCAATTTCAAAACAAAATTATTCTTTTTCTATGTAAAAGGACACAATACAGCTGTTGCCCCGACACTGAAGGGGGCTATCTATTATTTGGTAGTCCTCACTGTGCAAGAGCAAAATGTTACTGCAGTCAGGTAAGTCAGTGGTTGACGTGGGCCTACTCTGTGCCCCATGCCAATACGTTGTGGTGGGCAGAAGCAAAATGTGAAGCACACCACAGTAGACTAATTATGGATGAACAGGACTGACAGCCCTGACAGTATGTATATTATATATATATTTTTTTAAATTAAAAACAAAAGGTTTTGGGTAACTCCCGATCTAAAACGTTCCTGGTAGTGACAAATTAAACAATGCAGTTTCTCATTATCCAGGAGAGGCGTCCAGTGCACTGTTAAATTCAGCTTTGAAGACCCCTCTTGATTGAGAACATGATCGCAAAGAAGAAACCCAATTAGCCATGAAACATCTTTTGTTATTTGCAGTTTTATATAGCGTGAATTCAAACCCATTCTCCCCCCCCCCCCCACCCCTTGCTTCCACCCCACCCACTTAAAAAAAAAAAAAAAAAGTGATGTAATGGGGAGCCACGGCCAACAGCCAATTGGTGAAGGGAGCCCTCGGGTCTAAAAAGTTGGGGAACCACTGTCCTAGAGTGTGAATTCAAAGCATACATTTTAACTTCTCCTGTTTAAGAGACTCATGATTTTTTTCCACCAAAAAGTTAATGCTTCTTTTCTTTTAAAGAAAAGCTTTCTGTATCTTAAGCCTTTCCATAGCCATGGAAGGCTAGCCAGTGAATAAGTATGAGCGACGGCAAGAGTTGATGGGCATAAATAAAGACTAACTACATTACTACAGCCAAAAGTTCCCCCAATCTGGGTGAGAAGGGAAAGTGTTAACCAGTTATCTAATAATTAAAAGTAAGGATGATTATATCAACAAAACACGACCCCAAACCACTACCTACCATTTAAGATGCCTTAACAGTTTGGGGATTTTAGGACTAAAGTGCTATGGGGCCAGAAAAACTGTGTAAGTACACTATAGAGAGGCTGAAGAGTTAACTCCTGATAGAATGTATGAAAAAGCAGTATCCTTTAATGATTTTGCCTTCATTTTCAAAATACAGTGGTTCTCCTGTACCCCATGAAATTGAGTGGGGCAATTCTACAAGTCACCTGTTTCTGACCTAGCAACTTAATATAGACTGACTTAACACTTGTACGAGAGTACAATATATATGTAAAAAGTAACACAGCAATAAAAACTCGCCAGGGAGCCTCCTCATTTATATCCAAGATGTTTTCGCTATCACATCGATTTAGAAATAAAGCATTAATTGGTTCAGTTCCAGGCTTTCTGGCTTGACCAATGTGTGAGCCTTGGCAAAATGACCCATTTCCCTATGTGCCCAAATAGTCTAGGATTTTGAAACTGGCAGGACCCCCTAGAGGTTTATATAAAATTTCGAACCCTTCAGCACTAGAAGGCTGTTCGATTCATAGTGTGGTGCTATACAAGTACCAACATTCCACCTGTAAACGGTGCCATCTGTATTTTCTGCTGTGCAACCCCTATCTTGGCATTTAAAACGCAGAGATGCACACATCCGTCAATGGAGGCTGTAATCCAACTTTAATGGAGAATAAAAAAATTCCAAAGACAGAAAAAACTATTTGAATGACCTTTCCTGGGAGGCTGGGTCGGATACAAACGCAGTCTACAAGTGACTGACATGAACTGTGCCACATGACAGCTCGCGTAAATACCTACGCTTCAGAGCCTGACAGTCTTATCACTATTTGTTCACGTTTTCTCCTTTGTGCCCTGCCACAGCTAAAAACAATCCCAATCCCCCCCGCCCTAATTTCCTTGGGTGAAGCTGCTGCCTTCCCGTGCTCTGTCGCCGTACTGTGCTCTTTTGGAACATGGAAAGCACATCTGCATGGGAATATTTTTAGTGCCTGCTCCCACTGCTGATAGAAGAGTGAAGGAAGAGGAGCACGTGGACTTACTCAGTCCACAACGAGCTGCTAGTTTAGGAGGATAATCCCAGCTGGTAAGCACACTTCTACAGGTGCAGAGGGTGATTAGCGGCACATGGGCCTTGTGGTGGGGGGTATGTGCAGTGCTGGGGGAAAGCAGGGCCTGCCAGAAAGCAGAACAAAAGTTCTGTCATCACTCATTGGTATCAGAGCAGTTAGACACCAGATGATTGCACAGCAGAGAAAGTGCAACTCCTTTGTTAGTGATTCAGATCGAGTTTTGTCAAGTCGGATTAACGTAGCTACCAACATATGGAAGGAGCCAGAGCCCCCTCACTGTAGTACTCCTGAAAGCATGTTTTTAGGGTCGAGCCTGTGAGTGCATACACTAGCACGTGTCTCGCTGGTGACTGTTTTGTACAGTAAAGTGCTTGGAGCCTGTGTTCCATGTCGTGTTCATTTTAGTCCTGATCCAAGCCATGCAGCCTGCGAAAGCAGCACTTTGTACTTAGTGAGAGGGTCCCTGAGGGTGACACAATTTGTGCTGCAGCCCTCAGGGGCCCTTCTTTAGTACCCTATGCCCTAGGTACCAGGGGTACCATTTACTAGGAACTTGCAGCGGTAGCCAAATAACTGCAGTTTTGGGGGAAAGATCTGGCACTGGGGACCTGTTTAGCAGGCACCCAGTGCACTTTCAGTCAAAATTACACCAGAAACCAGGCACAAACTGGGGGAGAGTGGGGGTGACTTTCCAAAGAGGTACTTTCCTACAGCAGTCCACCCCACTCATCCACCTGACCCCAGTTCAGTCCACCACACTCCAAACTAATCCGTTCACCCCAGTTCAGTCCACTCCAATCCATACACCCCACTCCAGTCCATCCCAAACCACCACACCCCAATTCACCCCATCACATTTCAATCAGTTTCACTCCAGTTCACCCCACTCACACCTATCTACCACACTTTACTCCAGTCCACCCACCCCACTCCAGTTCAGCCTGTCTGACTCCAGTCTATCCAGCCCACACCGCCCCGATCACTCTAGTCCAGCCCGCCCCCACCCCTCAGTCCAGTCCACCCCATACCAGGCACCTCAACCCATTTCAGTCCACCCACCCCTATCACTCCAATCCAGACCACCCTCAAATCCAATCCACCCCACTACCTCAGTCCGCCCCACTCAACAACACTCTGCCAGTGACCCCACTTAACTCTTCTCCCTTCTACAACACTATTCCCCCCCCTTCTCCACGACACTGGACTCACCCCTATTCCACTCCATGCCACTAACCTGTAGCCCTGCTGAACAGCAGTCACTGGTGTACAACATGCCAAAACACATTGCTAAAGTCAATAACTCTTGGATAGGTAAGACCTGTTGGCTTTGCCAATGCTTGTTTTTCATTGATCTCATTAGGTATGGCAACAGCTGCACTGTCGAGCCAGATTTGTTAAACTGCTTATTTTGTGATGTGATACAGTGTCAGTGAAATACAAAAGCTGGGGTAGCAGCCATTTTTTTTTCTAACTTTTGATTTGCTTGTGAACGGCAGTTGTTAATACATAAAAGTGCATTAAACAGAAAGGAGGGACCCAGTAGCAAATTGCATCTTCCGGGGCCCCCAAAACAGCAAAAACTAAAGAATTTTAAAGTCTGGTGCTGAGGCAGCAACAGAAGGTAAGTGGTTGTGGTGAAAGCCGTACACGGGGGAGTGCCAGAAAACCCATGTAATTATATGACTGAATGAAGAATCTGAAAAGCGTGCGGCTACTCCGCAGCGTCCCAGCAGCAATGGGCATACGTTGTAGGCAACAGTATCAGCAGAAAACCTACTCCCCCACCCGCCCAAGAAAAAAAACCGGGTTTAAGCCCACCCGGGCCCCCCCACCCCCAGGGGAAAGATGAGCTATGAGACGCGATCTAGCACAGATCGCAAGGGAGCTCGTTCTAAGCCTTAGCATCCAAAAAGAAGGCTTTACTGCCCCTTCTAAAACGCGTAACACGCAGAATAACTAGAAGTGAAGCAGAGTGCACCGCCAGTTTGACTTCCCCATTCACACTAATGGCAAAGCCACCCTATCCTTTAAAGATAAATATCGGTCTCCCCTAATGAACGCCTATAGAGCCCTATGGCAGAGCTGTATTTTGTTCGGGCTCCCCTAATGAAGACCTATAGAGCCCTATGTCAGAGCTGTATTTTATTCAGCAGGACATATATTTTTTTTTAACGTGTTGACAGCATCACTTCCAAATTGTCGTTTTGCTGTGGATAAAGTGAGTAGCCCTATTAACTAATACACGGTTACCCAGCTTACTCCTGAATGGACCACTTAACTGGGTCATGTAAAGTATCCTATTAATCGTGGCATTAATCCCGACCTGATGCCCAGGTCATATTTAACACCGCTATTAAAGGTAAGCAACTTTTAGAAAGTTGCTACACTACTATAGCTAACCCAGTGGCCTCACAAAGGCCCTAGTGCACACAACCTTCTGACTGCATGGGGAGACGTGTGAATGACTCCCGGCCCATGAACAAAAGCAGTTGCTGCAGAGTGAGGTGTTCCCCTGCAAGGATGGCCTCTCGGGTTGTTAGCACAAAAGCAGAGCTTCAAAGGTGATGCCACCTTTGTGATTGGAGGAGCGCCAACACTATTGTGCAGGATTCCTTTTGTTCCTGCAGACAAAGTGAAGACCGGGTCAAGGAGTGAAAACTCGCCCCCAAACTGGTTCTGTCTCTAGGGTGTGCTACCAAGCTCTTGATCGATGGCCATTTTGAAAGGGGCAAGAATGTGGCACTCTGGGAAAGCCAGATGCCACACATCACAGGAACTTTGTCACTAGGTAGGAGGGGCCCCTATAGTCTGTTGGCTAGTGACCACGTGGTCCCCTCAGTGCACTTTTCTAGGATAAATGACACCCCGGGCACTGACCCTCCGATCACGCTGGAATCTGAAAGGAGACCAAAGGACTGCTGGGCTGCCCTTGGACCTGCACAAAGTGAGGCTTCACCATCAGAAGGACTGTACCTTGGGCTAGCAAAGATTGGCCTGTTCCTCCTGGCTCTGGCAAAAATTGATTCACAGCCCTAACCCACGAGAATTGAAGTCACCCAAATTGACAAGTTGGTAGCCACTTTAGAAGTTTTGCCACTTCTAGTCACTGGGCACCTAAGGGGACAAATCTGAGATAGCCAAAAGTTGCACCCGAGTCTACCCAACCTGGGAGTGCTACTAAAGTTTGGATTCGTCGCACACTAGCCCCCACCTAAGGATTTCACCCCAACAGAAGTTCAAACTGACCAGTAGCCCAGCATCGGCTGGCCTGCTACTGCGACCTAGAGGACTTAAAGGTACCCTGATCTCTTTCGACAAGTTGGCCCCACTTCACCCATGGACCGAGGAACACCCTGAAAGACACCCTCTTCGATCGCACCATAACTGGAGCATCTTTTGCTTACATCCATCAAGCATCAGGACCTCTCCATTGACATATATGGCAGTTGGCCTATAAAGTTTGGGTTTTGCTTCAAAAGCACGCTGGTGGCCAGGTAACTGCCCAAAGTGTCCACTCTGGCTCTGTAGATCTATCCTGCTGGAATTTGTTGCCCAGCCCGGTCTGCAGTCGCTGAACTGTTTTAAACATTTCAAAGGTTTCCAAAGTTTTTGTTAACCAATGCTTGTTTGGGGTTGCATTTAAAAGTGATAACATTTTCAAAAATCTGCATCTCTGCGACTTTCCACTGGATTTTGATCAAGATCTCACAAAATTCATAAAAGTTAAATCTATGTTTGGAAATTGGTCTTTCTTTTGTGTGCTGTTGCTTTACTTTGTTTGGTGCTGTTAAATGCTTTAGCCTTGTTCCTTTGGCAAGCCTTACTGCTGTCAACCTCAAACTCACATATTGGTAGCTGTGGCTAAGTAAACAGGCCTCGCTGGACCCAACACTGTATTTGTGAGTGTACTGCACGATAAGGCCCCACAGCCATAGTGCACCCAAATCCTCACAGGTGCCTGTCCTGCATTTCTTTTTCTGCCTCCGTTGTAGATTTTAATATTTAACCTCAATTTTCTTTTCAAATTGCCCATGATATTCCCCCACCCAGGCTTCAGTGTTGACTGCAGGAAATGTATGCTTGTTGCAGGTGTAAACACTTTCTGTGGTCTCGCCATTACTCTTCTGTCCTGTTAGATGCTCTCATCCAGGATTGCAAGGTGAAGCTATATATTGCTGAGCACAAGAAACAAGGCAGGGCACACTCAGTCCCAGGCTTGCTACCGCTTCAAGTCCCAAGCCTGTTCCAGCACCAAAGCACTGTCCTCTGACAAATTAAAACACTATCCAGTCCTCACTGATAGAAGTCCAAATGGGATTTTTCTCCTTCCTGTTGCCCCTACTCTGGGGAGAAGTTGTGCAACTGGCATTCAACAGGACAAACTCCATCCCAATCCATCTCTCAGGCAATTTTATAAACTGGCCCCAGTGCACTTGGTGTTTCCCAGGTAGTTTTCAACCCCACACATCAAGTGGAGGTTTTTACCTGCAACGTTCCGTGCCAAAGGCAGCATTGATCTTAACTGCTCTGGCACCTGTTTGGCGTGATCTTGGCTGATGTCTTGTTAGAGATGAAAAATGTGCAGCCTCTGGTTTGGGAGGAATGCCAGGCAGTGCCACTACCTCAACACCCTTACTGCTGAAAGACAATGGCCTTATTTGGATTAGATTCAGATGCTTTCCAGAGTATTTAGAATATTCTGCACAATGATTTTGATGAGTAGGTAGATAATTTACTCCTTCCTCGTTTTTCTGATGAAGGCCTTTAATTTGATTTACAAAATGTTGGTGGCCGGGGTACCTTCTCTGAGACAGATGGACTACATTGGTGCTGCCTACAGAGGATTGTTTCTCCTGTATGGGATTAGTCTTCAGAGCTGCAAACATGCTTGATGTTTGGTTGCCCACAGTTGTAACCAAAGTGGACCTGTTGAGGTTTTGCAGCCTAGACTTGCTTCTTTGGAGCCCCTACTGCCTTTTAATGATGCTCTGAAACATTGACAGCGACCTGGTCTGGGCAGTGCTTAGTCCTACTGGGGATTCGCCATTTAGCGAGGTGTCAGTGTTGCTCCTTGGGGCCTGCCCTTTCTGACCCAGCACCCAACCCTTGTTAACTACCAGCCAGGCCAGTGCTGATGTGTTTTCCACTGTCCTATTGGACAAGGAGTGAAAGTACATTGATGCATTTGGTATGAGTGTTCTGTGTGATACTGTGCATGACGCATACTCTCTGGGAATTGACCAGCAACATTGTGCCAGCCATTCTGGGAGAATTCCGAAATGCATTTGCGCGAACCCTCCAATGGTCATGATGTAACTAAGTACCTCTGGTCAGGACACATTGCATACTCTGTGCCATGAACACTAGTGTTAACCAGCATCATTATGGATTTGTTTTCTTGATGATGGCAGGCTTTTTGAAGCCTGTGGGGTAGAGGCATCATAACTTATTCTTCTGGAGCTACAAATCTGTCTGACCAGGAAGGTCTTTCTTCCATTCATCAAGGGGAAAATTAGCCAGTTCCTGACAAAACAATTTTCATGCGATATTTAAACGAGTAAAGCGGTGTGAGATCTTAAACAATATCAGGAAGGGCTGAGACTTTGCGGTTCCTCTACCTCCGAGGGAACTCAGATAGCAAGTCACTTGGTGGATTCACTAAATCGTAGGGTAGATGAACTCGGTAGGTGTCCTTTGGTGGACCACTAATGGCGTCTGCACCCAGAGCTGGCACAAGACGTGCTCGCCCAGTGTCATTTGTTTTGTCATTGCAGACTGTGTACAGTCACACCTACTTGTGGCAGGGTTTCTGCCTTATGGTTCACAGGGAGACTCATTTCTGCTACCATAGAATATGTTCCACTCCGATATACCAAGCAGGAGCACTTGCACTCCTTAAGTGTTTTTTTTTTTTTTTTTTTTCTTCCCTGGATGTCCTTTCCAATAGGACAAGGTTCTGCACCCAAACTCCCTGTCAGTCACCAGATCCTCGGGGTCTGCGCACGTTCCCAACATGTCCACCACTGAACAGCTCCAAGACTCTGATAGATAAATCACAGAGGCTAAGAGAGTTCAAGAGGGGAAGAGGGGATTAGGAAGGGAAACCGCAGGGAAGGAGACCTGTAGTAAGAAAAAGGTTAGAACGCAGTATGAAAAATATATATCCTGAAATCAATACTAGACTATGATTCTAAGCACAGTCATTCTGAAAACATGAACAATCTAAGAATTAAGTTTAAAATGACTAAGTTTCAAGATGGCCGGATACCTGTAAGGGAATCAAGATGGATTAAATGAAAACTTTCTTATTCAAGTACTTAACTTTACATGAGAATCAGAAAAAAAACATTCTGACTAAATTTTAAACCAGTCATATAAATCCGTTTTTGAGAATGCATACTAGGACTATACAATATTGCATCTAGAAACTCTGATCTTCTGTTCACTCTTAAAATGTTTCAACACAAATTGCGCATATTGTAGATTTTATTCATATTTACATATCATAAAAGGATTGTGCACCATGAATAACACAATATGGATTCAGGAAAACAAATCACATAACTTGTCAACTCGAATATTACATGATAAATATCTTAGAATAGTGGCATACAATAAACAACATGAATTATTCTCGAGGAGAGAATCGTGCGTCTTGCTGATTCGAGTGTCACCATGTAAAATGCCAAGAAATGTTAGTACGCAATGAATATCAGTCAAATCATCATTAAACGAATCGCGCGTCTTGCCGATTCGTAAACCACAATGTAAATGCCAAGAAATAAAAGCTCACAATAAATAACAAGATCAAAGTACAATTAAACGAATCGCGCGTCTTTTGCCGATTCTTAAACCACCATGTAAATGTCAAGAAATGGTAGCACGCAAGGAACAACAAAGTTAAAACACCATAAAATGAATCGCGCGTCTTGCCGATTCTTAAGCCACCATGCAAATGCCAAGAAATGGTAGCATGCAATGAATAACTAGATTAAATTATCATGAAACGAATCGCGCGTCTTCCCGATTCGCAAGGCACCCTGCAAATGTCACAAATACTCAAGCGCATATTTCACACGCGCAAAGTACTCTGTCAAATCATAAAATAATTAGGCCCAAGAACATGAGTTCTCGATAACTGCGTTGGGAGGCCAGCCCGACCACCGTCTTACCACCCAGAACAAGGATCTCCAAATGAAGAATGAAAGTCAGATGTCTGGACGAGCAAATAGGCCACGGGACAGGAGCTCAGGAAATAGCTGCTGCTCTGCACCAGGACCTCTGAATAGTGAGCACTTTGAGCTGGGCTGGCTCCTTTTTATAGTGTCTTGGCTCGGCCCACAACCACACCCAAGCATGTTGCAGGGAAAGTCTGTAGAAGGCCCTGGAAAGGGACCACACCGTAACACTCTGAAAGCCTGCAGCAATACATGGCAAATGAACAGCATTTGTAAGCACATAAAAAATAAGTCTTCAGGATTGAACTTTGCAATGCAAAAGGTTAAACAACAACATATCCGCACAATGCATAAATTACATTGTTTTGAGAGTGCTGGGTTTTTTCATTCTAGTCGCCAATAGAGCACACACTACCCTGGTGTTGAAACTCCCACCTCATGCGCAGAGTTTGTGTGGAGCCAACTGAGGGGTTTACACTTGCACAGAAGTAGTAAATGTTCTCCTTTTTGGTGAAATTTGCTGCTGGTGGCATTCATAGCCTTGTGTGTGGATGGCCTGATCAGCCAATTCAGGCCAAGTTACCTGAGGTGCAAATTAACATTTTTAATGGGTGCTCTTTCAAAACTATTCACAGCTGGCCTCTAAGGCTGACCATTAAGACTTTCTTACTTAATTGCAGTTAATGATCTCACTCTGTGTGAGGAAGAGAGCTTTCACCGGGTGGACTCCAAAAGGGCCTTTCTTTGACATAGTTTGGATTAAGGAGTATCGGATGGTGGTGGGGGGGGGGTTGAATCTGCTGTTAGACAATCCATCAGAAAGAGCCTTACAAAATGTAAGTAACATTTTAGGTTGAGCAACCTTGTATCTCACCGGTTCTCCTCAGTGCTTCGATGATACGGCCGGAACATGCTTTCAAATACCTTACAATACAGCATAGCAGCGTGCAAGCAAATATATTCTGTGGGCTTTAACCATGCCTATCGCTTTAATTTGTTTCTGGGTCTGGCTTTCAAAAATCCCTTTGTCGTTAAGTGCTTAATGCTTGTCCTGCCTTGAGGCTGATTTGTGATTGCCTGGATACTGACCCGGTTACATGGATTATTGCACGATCGGGAAGGTACCTTTGTGTGGGCACTATTTTTGTTTTCTTTTGCCTTGCTGCTTCGCTCATGGTTGTATGTTGTTACTTAGTCTTCCTTGATTTCAGGCATCTTGCTGTTTTTTTTATTTTTTGCAGTTTTATGTGGCATGAACTAGACAGAAAGGTATTGGAACACTTTGCATGAGCACAGGTTACATACATTACACAAGAAAACTTTAATGTTTGGTTGCAAGGGGAGGTTGTGATTTGCCCAGAATCACAGGATGTTGAGCCGGTGCTGAGACTCGAACCGTGTTCCCCAGCTCCAAGGTCAGCAGCTCTGGCCCTTACGCTACATCCTCTTCCCCAGGGTTCTGTATCTGGTATGTGTTAGTGCAGTCTGGGAAGAACTTGCTGCCTTTTTTTTTTTTTTTAAATATATAGGGCTTGGTAATACAGGTTCAGCCATTTTCACAGCACTGCAAAAAAGGTGATGTTCGAACAAAATCGCTGTAATTCATTTGCACTTATGCTGCCTCTTTTGTTTTTTTTTGTATACAGTTAATATTTTAAGTAAGGCTGGTATTGCCACTGTAGAGGAATAATTCCTTTCAAAGTTTAACACAGAAATATATGGCTGCACCCTGTTATTTTGCTCCTAACTCTTTTAACACCCTCATTCTGAGTTAAATGCCACTAAGGTGCCTCTTTGTGGCTTGTTTGGTACTAGAAAGGTTTAGGTAAACACACTACCAAGGGTTGCATCTCTAGGGTACCACAGCCAGTCTGTAGGAATGAGGCAAAAACACTCAAGATGGCGGCCTTGTTGTGTCCTCTCCTTCAGCTACGGGCCTTGGAAGATTGCTGTGGCACCTGGCATACATCCACTACACTCTAAACTTAAACACACAGGTAAAAGACATTGTCATTTACAACGCCAATAGCTCTAGCTCTCACAAATGCGAGACCTGTTGGATTGCAAATGCTTGTTTTATTTGAATGTGATGGGCTAATCAGGAATGATAGGGGCCCATCTTACTTTGTTGCATAATAACTTTGTAGGATGAAATGTCAGGTTTTGAAAAGAGCAGAGCACCTTGGGCAGTTATGCCACTTAGTCTGCTGCAATTTCAGGAACTTAATCTTTTAAGTCTACATTTGAAAATGTGTAGTTTTTCAATGCACTTTAAAAACTGGCTTTTCAGTCATACATAAGTGGTTTTGTTGAAAGGCAAATATATTCTGATAGAGTGCCATGCTGTTAACTTTGCAGTGCAGTTGCCAGTATTAATGGTACATGAGTTTAAAAAAATAAAACGGCTTGTGGTTCTCTACCCTGGTTTTGAAGTTCATCCACAGCTGCTTCAACACTTGGTTCTGGAGAAATCAGGTTTTGAGCAGACAGAAGGTGGAAGGTGAGAGGGGAAGGTGATGTGGTGTGAATGCGGCGATAGGAGTCTGATAACGTTTTGTTGTTGTTACATGGTTGGAGACTCGGATAAGTGTTTGGTTTAAAAAAAATAATAATAACCTAGCGGATATGAAGATCAGTTCAAACCCCCTTTCATTTTAGTTTCCCTCCATTTACGTGTTGATCCAGTCAACCAAACTTTTCTTATATTGCCAGATTTTACAGTTTTTAAATGTTGGAGGAAAAAGTGAAATAAAGACAATTAGTCTTTCAGTAGTCGTGAAGAAGAAACGACCTGCAGAAGTTTTGGAAATAGTCTCGGGTGTTGTTTTATCAACACAAACATTAGATCACCCCATCTGTGGTGGAACTCCTCAAATGAACTAGTTGAAGTAAGACAGACCTGTTTCTTTAAGGGTAGTGCTAATGTCTTTGTTACCCAAGTCTTGCAAGTAACTTCTTTGTGTTTCTCAGCACTTGATTTTCTTCCGATTAACTATTTTTGTAGGTCGAGCCAGCAAGTGCTCTCATGTGTTGTAATCTGTGGGCTTTTAACCATGCCCATCACTATCACTCGTTCATGGGCTTGTCTTTCAAAGATCCTTTTTTATCATTGGTAAATGCTTAATGTTTATTCCTCCTTGGGGCAGTTCTGTTACCACCTTGGCCATCGACTCTGTTACATGGATAATTGCAGGTTGGCCGATACCATTGACTGCAAGCAAACTTTTTTCCTTTTGTCTCTTTGCACTCATGCTCATGGCGGCTGTGGCGCTTTGAATTGGCTTTCTTATGTCAATTGTTTTACTTTTCATTTTCAGTTTATGTGGCAAGAAAACTCCAGTTAGGAATTTACAACACTAATAGCTCTAATTCGAGCAATGAGACCCATTGCATTGCAAATGCTTGTTTTTCGGTATGTCTTGGCAGTGCAACTTGACTCAAACTAAAGGAGTGTTTAATCCCACCTCATGGTATTAGTTCTTTAGTGTATCATTCTGCTACCGAGTTTGTACTTTTATTACCATACAGGAGAGGCTATTTTATATCTCAAACATGCACTACATTATAGTACTTTTTTAGGACTGATAACTAGTACCTTGTGATTTTACTAAAATTATACACTTAATGGTTTTCATCAAACCATTCATTCATTCATTGGTCTTGTAGCGTAGGTTCTTATCTTAATGAGGCTAATGGATTTTGGGTGGCAGAATCTCATAGATTGGTGGGTACTAAGTACAATTCTACACCATGTGATGCCTGTTGGCCTAGTCTGGGTTTTCCGGCTAACTAGCAGCGTGTCATCTCTGCCCAGAGCAGGGATGATTGTGGCAACCGGACGCATGACAAGGGAGACTCCTCAGGGAGTCGGGGTCAATCAGATCTCATTCCTTTCTCTTGGTTACATTAGTTTCACACAGGCAAAGACAAACTGAGGCAGTATATAGTTCAATAAGGATTTATTGAAGTAACTCCATCTGAGATAAAATGGCATGTATTGCAATAACTAGGATGATAAACCACACTAAAAGCAAAAAGGTGACGAGGAGTGTGAAACACAAAAACAGTCCCACCATACTGGCACTAGGGATAATATACATCTTTCTAACCTATGGTGTGTTAGAGCACAGCGCGAAAATCCCTAATCTGCCCTTAAGGTGTTCCCCACCTACCCCCTCCAGGAAGACATCATCCCTCATACATGAGCAAGGAAACCCGTTTTCTGAAGAGACACCGTCCCCATATAGGCCAGGGATTTGGTAGTTTGAGCAAGCAGCTGTAGCAAATGCAATCAGTATGCAGTTGTGGTCATCTGGCTGGAATCTCCCTCTAATGTGTATAGGACAAAAGTGTTATTTTTATAATAACAGTTGATGTTAGGAAAAAGATCCCCACGTAGGATATGTATGTTTCTGTGAATGTCAAAGACGGCGCGTACCACTTTGCTGGCAACCGTATCACTGTAGCCTTGAGGAAAGCTCAAAGTGCAATGCTAAGAACGTGATGCTTTCCTAGGCGAAGGTACAAACAGATCAAATAAAACACCGCAAATGTGGCCAATGCTAGGAAAATAAAACAATGCTGAATAAAATGTATCTAGACGAACGTACACAACAGCAGGCCTAGTTTGCTAAAATAATGTGTCTAAAATATGGCTAAAATAGCTATACAATACCCTTCCCTTGCCGGTCAAAGGTGGTTCAAATGCCTAAAATAAAAGCCAGATAAAATCTATTTATAAAGCATATAAAAATAAATGACAATGACAAATTAAGGCACTTAAGCATGGTGGAAAAAAGGGCAACCTAAGCTGCAGCAGTAGCCCAAATAAAACCAAATTCAAAAGCCAGTGTAATTTTGAAAATTGCCAACTATATCTGGAAGAATTGAAGCCAGGAAATGTTCCACTTCGGTTGTGGTAAAATATCCAAATCGTTGCCAAGGAAAACCATAAAGCACTCGTGTTCAAAAACATGAGCTCCAGCCGCGGTAGCAGTATTCTGTGTTGTGCCCAATGTTGAGTCAAGAGTCGCATTATCCATAAAGGGCAACTTAGACAGCTTCCTGTAGCAAACGCACCCTCAGTGCGCATGTCTGGTAGTGAGTCCTCATCAAGAACATCAACAGATCAGCTTCCGGTGAAAGTAAGCGCAGCGTAGAAAGACACTTTCAGTGCACATTCGAAAAGCACCAAAGGCATCAAACATGGGCTGCTCACTATCCAAAACCGGTTAGAATGACGGATCAGTCGCACTCCAATTGTTCCAGGAGTGGTGCTCTGAAATACTGCATCATGCATTCACGACACAGTTGCGCTGGTGGAAGTGCTTTCAGTTCTCCTTGTTGTGAAGCGACAGCCATTGCGTAGAAAAAGTAGCAACAGAAAAATGCCACCTACTATAGCCAAAGTAATTGGAAATCCCCCCCAAAATACTTGAAAATATTGTGTATTGCTGACGGTATTAGGCCAAATATAGAAAAGGTGTGAACGAAACCAGAAACAGCAGCCTTAAATAAATGTGCGATTCCAGTAGTGCTGGATGGTTTGAATATGTATCCCAAGAGTTCACCAAAGTGTCTTGGAAAGTTTGTGCTTAGAAGGGACTGAATTTCTGCAGATGACTTTGCAACTTGAAGTGCATAGATACGCTCACAGATGTAAGTGCCACATGTTTTTGAACTAAAGCCTTGAGTCTGCTCAACTTGTCAAAATTCACATCTGAAGTAGCAATTTGGGGCCAAATCTCTGCTACTTCTCATTGTTGTGTAGGAGGGAAACAAACCATCGAACAGCTCACAGAAGTCACACATTTTCTACCGCTAAGAGAGATGCCAATTAAACATTTGTATGAAAAGGGAAGCTCCCCATACTGCGTGTAACTATCTCCCAGCCTTTCATATCTGCCTACTGAAATGTGTTTCAAGCAGGGTGCGAACTGAAGTGGTGAAGTAGGCAGACTGATAACCCCTGCATTAGCCACTCAGCAGATGGTATTTCACCCACAGTAACAAGCAACTTTTTTTTATTTCTCGATGTGGAGCATTACATAAGTTGCTTCCTTAGCCATGATTTGTTCTTGTCGCGTTAAATTAAATGTTAAAAATGTATCCCCTGCGCTAACGTGTTGCCAGGGAATGCAACCTGCTTTCAGTGTTTGTAGTGCCCCTCCTAACAGCATAATCTTACCTGACTCGGTCTGTGGTGTGAAAATGACTTGTCACTCTGTACTATGTCCATTAAAGAGGATACAATGTAGTTTAAAGTGTATATCCAGTCAGACAAGGTGTTAATCTCATCTGCAACGGCTCATGCTTTCTGTAAATTTTCCTGCTAAAATTGCCTTGAACGGGCAGCCGCTTCTTATTGGGAAGGTTTACAAATCTCATTATATACCGCATATAAGAAGTGCTTTCTGTATTGTCTTCTGGGGCCTAACAGGAAGTGCTGTAAATCTGTACAGTTAGACAAGAGACTGTGCTGTTCTTCAACAGCATCTAGTGAGGAACTTATCAACTCTTGCTGCCATAATTTTCCTACACAATGTTTTCACTATACAGGAGTGTTCAGAGGACACATAGCGAGGGTCTGACCTATTTGTTCTAAAAGCCCCCGGGGAGTTTACAAGACGTGTATGGTACCCATTGTTCTCTACTGGCCACAATAACCACCCACCAGGATGTGAAAGTGATGTATTAAATGTTCCCTTCTGGACCAATTCATCAAGCTGATCTTCAGATACATTTATATACTTTTGCCATAAGTAAACTTTTTGCAGGGGCAGGAATACTTGGCAAATTCAGTTTATTTGTTTGCGAAGCCTAAACAACTCATTTGTTGTACAGTTTGATTTAAAAAAAAAAAAAATATATATATATATATATATAATTTGAACAGGTATTGGGCATGCTCTAAATAAAGCGTTCTTCTCCTTAATTGCCCATTTTTAGTTGCCCTTTCCCCCCCCCCCCCCCCCCCCCCAACACTTCAGGTCTATTGACTTCAACCAATATTCATAGCCTTCAATAGCTAACTGGGGAACAAAGGAATCGTAATAAATACATTTTGTATCGGTCAATAAAACATGTTGACTTTCCATCAATGGCAATTTAAAATATGACTCAGCATTTTTAACGTTGTGCCCAGAGAAATTTGCAATTTTTTCAGTATATATTCTGGAACTCCCCACTGGTAGAGCAGGACAGTGTTTCCACTGTGTGTGATTAAAAATAGTATTTGGGGTACTTGCTCTGTGGATAAAATGATGTCCATAATAATTATAACAGAACACATCTCTATAATTTTCTTTGGATTGATAAACATCCTTATTTTCAAATAAACATAAATACAGTATAATACTGCAGATCAGACATCATAGAATCACCTGTTTTCACATCCCAATCATCAAACTATCCCGGGTGTGATATCTTTCATGGAAAGCTTAAATACATATGGTATTTGAATGACCTCCATCTGGCCATATATGTCAAATAATACTTTATCCTAGACAATCCCATCAAGAATTGATATAGTAGAAATGTTCACTAGGGACAAGTCTCTGCAGACTGTGTGAAGACAAATGCGGCTTTAGGATCTCATCCACCAGTTAAGTTGTAGAGTGATCAGGAAGGTAATGACCAAGTATCAATAAAAATAACATGATGACAAACCCAATCCAAAGGACAAAGGTAAGTACAGTAAATAAAAGCCATAGGTAGTTCCATGGAAGAATGAAATAATTTAGCTCAAAATTATCAGCTTACATGCTCTTGACAGTTCTGTTGCAGTAGAGGCAGATGAGGCAGTGAAAGAGAGATCGATGTCAGCAAAATATCCAGAAGCAGTTCATGCAAAAACTGGAGCCGTGTCTGGAAGAGGAGAACCTGCAGAAGTCTCCCTCAGAGGTTCATAGTAGACTTTGCCATCCGTTTATTGTAGAATTTGAATATAATCAGTCAATATTATTGGCGTTCTTTGTAGTAGTAGAAGTTAGTGGAACAAATGAAAGCTAATTTTCCACCCTCCCCAAGCTCTGAGAGGTGTGAGCATTGCTACCTAAAACATGTAGTGAAACATCCTGGTTTGTAGTTAGAGGGATTCAGGTACAACCCAGGAATACCATAGGTCTGCTGGGCAGGATGGGCCATATGGTGTAGCTTGACATGGTCGATAGAGACAGTGATTTTCTTTAGAACCAGGCAACTGTGGTAAATTGACAGGTCTGGTACCATGTATTCACAGTACTGGAACTGGTGCATGATAAGAAGGGCCAAACTCCTTTTTCGTAGATGTTATTGGTACATCCCTTATTTCCAAGAAGGCAGCACTTGCAGATGCATTGTCATCATGGAACTGTTGTAAGTCCTGCAAGACGGTGACATGTTAATTTGTCAAAAGGTGCCTCTGCTGTCTCAACGCCAGGATCATCAAGGTCTGGAACATGCATTTGTGCTCTGATCAGGCATTTGTTTGAAGTACGCCCCCCCCCCCCCCCCCCCCCAAGGGACCTTCTGGGAATATTAAGTGCTCTCTGGACTCAATATAGATGTGTAAATCAACTACGACCAGTGCCTAATACTCTGGCTGTTAAGAATTGCTTTAAATTTCAGTTTCGTCGCTCTGCAACACTATATCCCTCTGGATGAAATGGAGACGAGTAATGCAGTTGGATCCCTAACGAAGCTATGGCGTCCCTGAAAGCCCTTGAGGCAAAAGCAGGGCCCTGGTCTGAGTGGAAAACCCAACAGCGTATGTGCCGATAAAGACCTGCGAATCTTTAATAACAGTTTGAGTGTCAGTCGAGCGTTTTGACCAAACCTATAAAAGTCTGGAGCATGAGTCAACCGCGACTAAAATGTATTTGTAGGCAGTTTCGGGTGTTAGAGCAACACAATGGTCCAAATACACATTGTAAGGGTTAGTTGGATATTAGGAGGGGTGTCTGCAGTGGGCGTTTGACGGTGGATCCTTTTATTTGTTGGCAGATGTCACAACAAAGGACATACTGCTTTGGTCTGTTTGTATAGACCTGGCCACCAGTAACATGCTTGTAACAATAATATTGTAGCCGCCACACCAGCATGGGCAGATGCAACTCTATCATGCGCTGCTTTTATCAATTCTGGTCTTTTGGTCTTTATTGGGAATCACATGATTACAATCCCCCCGCCCCCTCCCCCAAGTATAACTGCTAGGGCTGTATTGAGGCATGATATGCAGTAGGAATATTTAGTGGGATATGGATATACATTTGGTAAGGTTGTGCCGTCAGCCGAGGCTTTTACAGCTGCCAGTGTTTCATCATCCAATTTCATTCTAGAACGAGGTACTGTAGCAACAAAAGCAGTAGCTCCGGGTGATTTGGCTGCTTCATCAGCCTATGTGTTGCCTGCAACGTGTATTCCAACACGCTGATGTCCCAGTGTATGTACAACATGGACATTACGTAGCGTTTCCTTCCGATCCGCTACCCCCCCCCCCCCCCCCCCCTCTCCAACAGAAGTCTGCGTTTTAATGATTTTTCCTTTTGAATCTCTGAATCCATTCTGGCACCAATAATGCACATGTTAATTGAAGGACTGGACTCAATAAGAGTCTCAGACAATCCGCATTGGCTGTTCAGGGTCCGTGTGTTCCAGTGCCATCACCAGAGCCTTGAGTTTGCTAGTTGTGTGGTGCAGTTCCCTAAGGTCTGCTTGTAAGTGTGTTATGGATGGAACTTGCCATCTTTCATGTATCCACTCACGACTGCGCAAGCGTCAGAACATTGATGTTTAGTGCCTCTTGCTGGTTGGGCTGAACCATCAGTGTACATAATTTGATATTGTTCAATAGGCAGTGCGTTTGCTGGAACTGGGTATTAAAGTTCGTTCTGCAAAAATTCTTAAATTTGTAATTTTGAGTCAAAACTATAGTCATTAGTGGCCGTCAGAGATGCATGCTGCCCATTGGATCCAAAATGGATGTAATGCTTTAGCATTAGGAATGCTAGTTTTGGAAACAGTCTCAAGGGCTGGAGGATATGACAATGATGGGTTTCTCGTGGGCCAGTGGTCTCTGACAGCCATCTGAACAGGAGTGAGAATTTTCAGTAGGAGCAAAGCGTTGCTCTGCTGTAGAGTACAAATGTGATTTGTATGCTATTGGGACGGTCTCACCCTCATTAAACATTACATAGGTGAAACCAATGGCACCAGCAATTACTCTGACCAGGTATTTTTGTTGTCGCTTGAGTGTAGGTGTTTTGCTGCAAGCATATTATTATTATTTTTTGTTTTGTTATTAATGCTCTGAGAATGGGTGTGTTACTGTCCAGTTAATGCTGGTAAAGTCCAGATGTATCAAATCAGGTAATGGTTAAGGCATTGTGCATAGTCTAGAATATAAGTTCTGCCAAAATGTAAAAAGCCCAACAGACAGGAGCTATTTGATTGTATTCGAAGGTTGTAGTTATGCGCATTTTTCTAGAAATTAGGGCGCAAGGCTCTTGCCTTCATCTGCCAATTTGTATCCTAAGAACAGGACGCTAATGAAGGCTATTTTTTGTCTTTTTGAAATTGAGTTTGTAGTCTATTTTGGCAAATCCCACAACAATGCGAGCTACTGGTCTTATATGTTGCATGAGGTCGTTGTCTGTAAGGTAGGTATCATCCAAGTATCATAACACCTCAGGGTCAATGTTGTGTAAAATAGATATAACACGAGCTGAGAACAGTCCTGGACTGTTTTGTACCCTTGTTGGAGTCTGCAAATTTTTTTTGAGTCCAAAGAGCTGAAATGTGTTAAGTCCCTACATTCAGATGCTATATTTTGACAGAAGAACCCGCTGGAAATATCCTGGGTAGTTTTGTATTTTTTTGCCCACTGTTCACAAGTGCTGTGTGCGATTTGTATACAAAATGTGCGTGTGGCTGTTTTAAATGTCTTTAGATTAAGACTATTCTGTAAGAATGGTCTGGTCTGGTTTCGCCACAGGGGACGATGGATTGTTCATTGATGAAACACAGGGTTCAATTACGTCCTGGTATTCTAATTGTCTGAGGATTTCCCTCACCAGTGCTTTTGCTTTATGATTTTTGGAAATTGGGGTTGAATGTGGAATTTAGTTGGTATTACATGATAGGGGGAATCTTTATCCCACTCTACGTGGTTGCGGTATAATGCAGGTGCCTGCGTCACTGACCAATCAGTGGCATGAATTTCTACGAGCTTTCTAGGAACAAGGGGCGAGAGATTTTTTCAATAATCTCTTCACCATAAGGGAGATCGGACAAAATCTGGTGGCCAGTCCTTTTTGGCCAATTATATATAATAAATGACAACTGGGTCTGAAAAGATAGTGTCTATTGCGAGTTCAATTATCCCTCCTACTTTATAGTTACTTTATACACCCTGTTGGGCATGGAGACATGCATGTTCGCAGTCTCAACTTGTAAGAAGTTATCAGTTGCTTTCACCTCCAGATGCCCTTGAGGATCCCGGCAAACTATTGTGACCTCTGCTGCACTGTCTAGCGGTGCCAGTACCTACTTCTTGTTCTTCAGTAAAGCCCTCTTACTGAGTGGCATGTCGTATTGCAACCACTGCCCCCTTTTTTCTTTTTGAACTGGTTTTTGTTGGGGGGGGTGGGGGGGGGGGAGGGGGTTTCTCTTTCTTGACAAACTTGAGACAAGCGTTGAGTCCTTTCTTGGTTTCACGTACTCTGTTCTCTGCTCTGACTGCCCGCTTCTCTCACTGCGTTTTTTTTTTTCCTGTGAGTCCTGAAAGGAACGAGATTGGCGTGTAACAGTATATTGGTATCTGCCAGGCATTTTTATATTATCTCGATTTCTAAATTCATATCTTTCTTGAGCGGGTCTCCGAATGCAGAGATTCTCCTCTTTCTTACTTAGGTGTTTTGGTTTTTATCCCAGCATTTTTTAAGAACTTTCAGCTGTTTGCTTAGTAGGATCTTTATTAGATCTACCCTGTAATTATGGTTTAATGGATATGGCCCCCCAGACTATAGACCAATACTAGAATAGGTCTTGGTGATATCTGGCAGCTCATGTTCTTGATCCTGTGCAGGAACGTCCCGAATCTGCATACGCACTGCTAGTGCAACTGCTTCTCGTTTAAGGTTACTTAATATTATGGAAGGCACAGTGGCAAAATTGCCCATTAATTGCATCCCCAAGGCCAGGGTTGGGGCAGCCCCATATTCATCTTGAATTTGTTTAACACCTCTGGAAGATTGGCAAGTATTGGTGTACCGTGTGTAGTAGTATAGTGTGTAGCAAATACCGTGCCCAGAGTGTTGCAGTTAACTATGAGGGAACCATCCCAAATGACAAGCACATATTGAGGATTCTATGTTTATCCTGAGGACCTATATGGGGAAAGACTTCTTCCAGCACATTTCTTTTTTGAGCGGACTAAAACTGAATTTCCTCCTGCTTGGCAGGTACTTTACCCATGATCGAATGTACAGTTGCTGGGTTAATGCCTGGCGTAACTGCATGTGGTTGTGCTGGGGCAGCACGTGCTGGGTTAGTATTTAATATTTGCCTTACAAACTGTACTAACAGGCTGTATTTTCCAGTGAGCCAGGTTTATAAGCAGGGAACATCGTCTACTGCTACAGTTGCTGCATCAGGGTGCGATGTATATGTGACCAGTAGGGGCCAGGTCAAGCCATCATTGCTCAGAAGACCTAATCTAATGTGTAGTATTGTATGTGGTAGGACGCCATCAAGCCAATTATTATGGTCTTGAAAAGATAGTGGTATTTCTAAATATGCATTAACTCTGTATTGTTTAGATATGTTTGCAGGTGTGTAATGATGAAATGTGTTTGTGTTCCCATCAACTGTTGGAAAAGTGGCCCAAGAATAAAATGTTTGTTCTGTAGGCTGGATGTGCCTCAACAACAAATGTAACTTGACGAACCCCCCCTAACCCCCCCCCCCCCCCCCCCGGGCCGTTATGCCATTTGCCAATAAGTGTGGAGTAAGGGGTGGTTGCATGTTTACTGTAATTGCAACCCGCTGCGGGTTCACCATATTAGTGAATATCATCTCCAAGATGAGAACATCAAATGGGGATTAATCCTTTTAAGGTTCAAGCTTGAACGACCTACATGCACTAAATGATTGTACCATTTTTTTTTTTTTTAGGACTGATAACTTGTACCTCCTGATTTTACTAAAATTATACACTTTACATTCATTGGCCTTGTTGCATAGGTTCTAATTATCCTAATGAGGATACTGGATTATGAGCGACAGAATTGCATAGATTGTGGGGTACTAAGTACCGTTCCACACTGACTCCTGTCTGCCTAATCCGGGTTTTCAGGCTAACTAGCAGCACCTATTCTCTGCCCAAGAGCAGGGCTGATTGTGGCAACCGGGCGCATGACAAGGAAGACTCCTCAGCGGAATTGTGGTCGAGCAGATCTCATCCCTTTCTCTGTTACATTAGTCTTACACAGACCGAGGCAGAATATAGTTCAATGAGGGTTTATAGAAGTAACTACGTCTTACATAAAATGGCTTGTATTGCAATGCAACTAGGATGATAAAACACACTAAAAGAAAAAAGGTGGCGAGGAGTGTGAAACACAAAAACAGTCCCACCATACTGTCACTAGGAATAATACACATCTTTCCTACCTCAGCTATGTTATAGTACAGCGTGATAAGCCCTAATCCGCCCTTCGGGTTTCCCCCCAGGAAGACATCATACCTGTGCAAGGAAGCCTGTTGTCTAGAGACACAATCCCCATATAGGCCAGAGATTCAGTAGTCTGAGCCAGCAGCTGTAGCGAAGGCAATTGCATGCAATTGTGGTAATCTGGCTGGAATCTCCCTCTAACGTGTATGAGACAGATGTGTTTTTTATAATAAAACAGTTGATATTCTAGGAAAAAGGTCCTCATGTAGGATATGTATGTTTCTGTGAATATTGGAGACACAGTGTACCACTTTTGCTGGCAACCTTATCTAACTGTAGCCTTGAGGAAAGCACAAATTGCAATGCTAAGATTGTGATGCTTTCGTAAGCAAAGGAACAAATAGATAAAACAACACTGCAAATGTGGCCAATGCAAGAAAAATAAAGCTGTGCTGAAAAAAATGCATCTGGGCGAAAGTGCACAACGGCAGGCCTACTTTGCTAAAATATGGTTAAATTAGCTATACAACAGTCTGTTGTGATAAACATTTTTCTTATGTTTACAATACCAGAGTCTGCTGCAGACTGCTAGCCCTCCTCAGCCCTTAGATAACTTCCATTTGAGTGACTATTTTCTACCCTTTCACAAGGAGCACATCCATACAGAAAGTAGTTCCTTGATACACCAGTGACTGCTTCGGCAACTTATGCATTTTGACCATTTATTTATTGTTTTTATTTTTTTGCTCTTAGCCAATGTTGATCAGAGTGATGAGGGACCAGCAAAGTTTTGCAAAACAAATTACAAAACCAGTTTCCGATCTGTTGGCTTTACCAAAGTTTGTTTGTTGAAATAAAAATGCAAGACCCCAATTCCTGTTTAGCCCATATCCTCCATCATTGTATGTAATCTACTTAACATCAGATTCCACCATATTATCTAACTTGGATTTTGGATGCTTTCTTTCAGAACACACATTGGTAAATGCAATATGTTTTGCTTTGAGCAGTTGTAAAACTGCTAAGCTAAACTAATATTTGAACGCGATACCGGAATGCCAGAAGGTATAGGTGTGATATGCATAAGGTGTGCATACTCACAGATGGATTTAATAAAAATACCTTATTCTCAGTGGGACACTGTAGGAGAATAAGGTAAAACATTACAACGGGCTGAGCCAGGGAGAACAAAATGGTGCAAAAATAAAATTCACAGGCTAGTGACTTACTAAGGGGTAAAGTATGTATTACTGCCACAAACAGGTGGATTCAGACGTTGTCGCAGGCTCCTGGTGTTGGGATGAGAGGCAAAAAGGAGTAATATGTGGAGCCGGAGGCAGGCACTCTGGTCTGGGGAAGACGGGAACCGCAGGGAAGCAGGGCTACATAGAAGGGAGGTGGGAGACATGCAAATCTTGGAAGGGGGTGGGTTGGTGACACAGAGGACTGAATGGGAAAGAGGCCATTCTGAGGAGTGGCAGGACCTACATGGGCCCTCAGAGGGGCACACAGAGGACCGGCATGTAGAGGCACAATTAATGGCTATAAAAAACATGCGCAAAAGGCAGGGGATTCAGCAGGGGTTGCAGAGTGAGGTGGTTGCACCCAAAGGGCTAGCAAGGGTTGGGTAGGCTGGCACATACACTGGAAGGGGAAGGTGTTGGTTTGCAGGGCCACAGCGTGAAGAAGCAGGTGAGGCAAAGAGCATGCAGAATGGGGGTGGAATCTCGATTTCTGTTGTCAGTCCTTCACTTCCCCGACTTTTCCCAAAGCTCACATTAGACGGTGGGCCCACATATTGACCTCACCTGTCTTCCAGTTCTGTTTAAATTGGAAGGCAGATTTAAAGCGATAGATGCCTGAATAACTCAGGCGCAGCTGCTACACAGATCACTGAATGACCACATGCATTTCCGTGAGCCAATCTTGTTGTGAGGTGCCCTTCATGTGCTCTTGGGTTTGAGAAATTGTACATAAAACACCCATTATGTATTTGCATGTTACATTCAGTGTTGAAAATTCAACTCTGGCACACTGTTCAATAAGCACTGATTGGAAACATGAATGGAGATTGTTCAGGGGGCTATTTTGAGTTGTTTTGGGACACTCTTTGACACTGACTATGTTTGTTGGATTTCAGAGGCATTGCATAATGATACAGAATGGCCAGTGTGGGATTTTGGAACAGATATTGGTGTACCGCTAGCGCCCTTATCCATGGATGCTTCTACAAGTGCACCAAATAAAATAGACATTCAGTCAAATAATGAACAGTCATGTAGCCAGCCGTTGCCGGGCCGAAAATAAATATATAGATATAGATATATATATATATATATATATATATATATATATATATATATATATATATATATATATAAAAAAAAATTATTCTATGGCATGTGTAGCTGCAGATACAACACATGCTGTGCACATCCCGCCATCTGGTGTTGGGCTCGGAGTGTTACAAGTTGTTTTTCTTCGAAGAAGTCTTTTCGAGTCATGAGACCGAGGGACTCCTCCCATTTCGACTCCATTGCGCATGGGCGTCGACTCCATCTTAGATTGTTTTTTTTCCGCCATCGGGTTCGGACGTGTTCCTTTTCGCTCAGTGTTTCGGGTCGGAAAGTTAGTCATAATCTCGGAAAAATCGTCGGTATTGTTTGCGTTCGGTATCGGGTTAGTTACAACAGATCGACACCGAATTAAGAAGAGCTCCGGTGGCCCTTTGGGTTTTTTTTTTCGATCCCCGTCGGGGCCTGGTCGGCCCGGCCACGTGGCTCTTCAAGGCTGATGGAACGGACCCCATTCCGCTTCTGTCCAAAATGCCATAACAAGTATCCATATACAGATCAACACCTGGTCTGTAACTTGTGTTTGTCACCAGAACACAAGGAGGATACTTGTGAGGCCTGTTGAGCGTTTCGGTCCAGGAAGACACTCAAGGACCGAAGAGCAAGAAGACTGCAAATGGAGTCGGCGCCGACAGGACAAGGGCGTTTCGAGGAGGAGGAGGAAGAAACATTCTCCACCCAGGATTCGGACTCTGAGGAGATCGATCCCGAAGAAACGCCGAAAATCGTGAGTAAGACGTCGAAACAAAGAACTCACGAGAAGACCGCTAAAGCCCAGGGGACACCACCGCCAACAGGCCATGGCTTAACCTGAAAAATAGGTACTGGCACACAGCAATCTCGGGCCCGAGAGAGTGGCTCCGAGAAGATTCGGCATCGAGACAGCGGCACCGAAATGGGTCGGCACCGAGAGGGCACGACGCCGAAAGTAAAGGTTTCGTCCGAGCCGAAAAAAGCAGCCGAAAAGGTTTCGGTACCGAAACATCCGGCCTCAGAACCGAAAATAAGTTCCTATTCAGAGGAACAAGGACTGTCCTCACAAATGAAGACACATAGATTTGAACAAGAATTAGAGACCAGAGAGCCAGATCACACAAAATAAAACGTAAACTTGCCTTCCAAGACAAGGACAAACAGCCACACGCAAAGGTGGCTAAACAAGTAACGCCACCACCATCCCCACATCACTCACCGCAACCATCACCGGTAGCCACTCCACCAATGATGCAATCCCCATCTCATATGGGAATGAGTCAAAATGACCCTGACGCATGGGACCTTTATGACGCACCAGTGTCAGATAATAGCCCTGAATGCTATCCAGCAAGACCATCGCCACCAGAGGATAGAACAGGCTACGCTCAAGTAGTATCAAGAGCAGCAGCATTTCACAATGTCAGCCTTAATTCAGAACCCATTGAAGACGACTTTCTTTTTAATACACTGTCGTCTACACACAGTCAATATCAAAGTCTTCCGATGTTACCCGGAATGCTCAAACACTCCAAACAAGTGTTTGAGGAACCTGTCAAAGGGAGAGCCATTACTCCAAGAGTAGATAAATATAAACCGCCACCAACAGACCCAGTGTACATCACACAGCAGCTAACACCAGACTCTGTTGCAGTGGGAGCAGCGCGCAAAAGAGCCAACTCTCATACTTCAGGAGATGCACCACCTCCAGATAAAGAAAGTAGAAAATTCGATGCTGCAGGCAAAAGGGTGGCGGAACAGGCAGCAAACCAGTGGCGTATTGCAAATTCGCAAGCTTTGTTAGCCAGATATGATAGGGCCCATTGGGATGAGATGCAACACTTTATTGAACATTTACCAAAAGAGTTCCAAAAAAGAGCGCAGCAAGTGGTAGAAGAGGGACAGAGTATCTCCAATAATCAGATACGGTCAGCAATGGATGCTGCAGACACAGCTGCTAGAACTGTCAACACAGCAGTAACAATAAGGAGACATGCATGGCTGCGTACATCAGGATTTAAACCAGAGATTTAGCAAGCTGTGCTGAATATGCCATTCAACGGACAGCAGTTGTTTGGGCCAGAGGTGGACACTGCAATAGAAAAACTTAGGAAAGACACTGACACGGCCAAAGCCATGGGCACACTCTACTCCCCGCAGAGCAGAGGCACATTTCGAAAGACACAATTTCGAGGGGGGTTTCGAGGGCAGACCACAGAGGCCACAACCTCACAAACAAAGCCCACTTACCAGAGCCAGTATCAGCGGGGAGGTTTTCGGGACAATATAGAGGAGGACAATTTCAAAGAAAGAGGAAAGTTCCAAAGTCCCAAAACTCCTCCAAACAAACAGTGACTTCAAGGTCACAAATCCCCAACACAACACCTGTTGGGGGGAGACTAACCAAGTTTTACACACATTGGGAGGAAATAACAACAGACACTTGGGTCTTAGCAATTATCCAGCATGGTTATTGCATAGAATTTCGCAAATTCCCTCCAAACGTCCCACCGAAAACACACAGTATGTCAAAACAACATATAGGTCTTCTAGGACTAGAAGTTCAAGCATTGCTACAGAAAGAAGCAATAGAATTAGTACCAAAACAAGAATTAAACACAGGAGTTTACTCACTGTACTTTCTGATACCCAAAAAAGACAAAACTCTCAGACCTATACTAGATCTCAGAACATTAAACACCTACATCAAATCAGACCACTTTCACATGGTTACTCTACAAGACTTAATCCCACTGCTCAAACAACAAGACTACATGACAACACTAGACCTAAAGGATGCATATTTCCATATACCAATACATCCTTCACACAGAAAGTACCTAAGGTTTGTATTCCAAGGGATACATTACCAATTCAAAGTGTTGCCATTCGGAATAACAACTGCGCCAAGAGTTTTTACAAAATGCCTGGCAGTAGTAGCTGCACATATCAGAAGGCAGCAAATACATGTGTTCCCGTACCAGGACGATTGGTTAATCAAAACCAACACGCTAAGACGGTGTTCGCAACACACAAAATATGTCCTAGAAATCCTACACAAACTAGGTTTCTCAATCAACTACGCAAAGTCACACCTTCTGCCGTGTCAAACACAGCAATACTTGGGAGCGACAATCAACACAGCAAAAGGGATTGCCACTCCAAGTCCACAAAGAGTTCAAACATTTCACAATGTAATACAGGCCATGTATCCAAAACAAAGGATACAAGTCAAAATGGTAATGAAACTACTAGGCATGATATCTTCATGCATAGCCATTGTCCCAAATGCAAGGTTGCACATGCGGCCCTTACAACAGTGCCTAGCATCACAATGGTTACAAGCACAGGGTCCGCTTCTAGATCTGGTGTTGATAGACCGCCAAACATACATCTCGCTTCAATGGTGGAACAGTATAAATTTAAACCAAGGGCGGCCTTTCCAAGACCCAGTGCCACAATACGTGATAACGACAGATGCTTCCATGACAGGGTGGGGAGCACACCTCAATCAACACAGCATCCAAGGACAATGGGACATACAGCAAAGACAGTTTCACATAAATCACTTAGAACTGTTAGCGGTTTTTCTAGCGCTGAAAGCATTTCAACCCATAATAACCCACAAATACATTCTTGTCAAAACAGACAACATGACAACAATGTATTACCTAAACAAACAGGGAGGGACACACTCGACACAGTTGTGTCTCCTGACACAGAAAATATGGCATTGGGCGATTCACAACCACATTCGCCTAATAGCACAATTTATTCCAGGAATTCAGTTAGCAGACAATCTCTCTCTGGATCACCAACAGATCCACGAATGGGAGATTCACCCCCAAATACTGAACACTTAGATCTATTTGTGGTGTTCCCCAAATTTGGAAGTATTTGCAACAAAGGAAAACTCAAAATGCCAAAACTTCGCATCCAGGTACCCACAACATCAGTCTCGGGGCAATGCGCTATGGATGAACTGGTCAGGGATATTTGCGTACGCTTTTCCCCCTCCTTCCATATCTAGTAAACAAGGGGAGTCAAAACAATCTCAAACTCATACTAATAGCACCAACATGGGCAAGACAACCTTGGTACACAACACTACTAGACCTTTCAGTAGTACCTCATGTCAAACTACCAAACAAACCAGATCTGTTAACACAACACAAACAGGTCAGACATCCAAATCCAGCATCGCTGAATCTAGCAATTTGGCTTCCGAAATCCTAGAATTCGGACACTTAGACCTCACACAAGAATGTATGGAGGTCATAAGACAAGCTAGGAAGCCTACCACTAGACACTGCTATGCAAATAAGTGGAAAAGATTTGTTTATTACTGCCATAATAATCAAATTCAACCCTTACACGCATCTGCAAAAGATATAGTAGGATACTTACTACATTTGCAAAAGTCAAAACTAGCTTTCTATTCCATAAAGATACATCTTACTGCAATTTAAGCTTACCTGCAAATTACGCACTCAACTTCATTATTTAGGATACCAGTCATAAAAGCGTTTATGGAAGGCCTAAAGAGAATTATACCACCAAGAACACCACCAGTTCCTTCATGGATCCTCAACATTGTCTTAACACGACTCATGGGTCCGCCTTTTGAGCCCATGCACTCTTGTGAAATGCAATACTTAACGTGGAAAATTGCATTTTTGATTGCCATCACATCTCTAAGAAGGGTGAGTGAAATTCAAGCATTTACCATACAAGAACCATTTATTCAAATACACAAGAATAAAGTAGTTCTACGGACAAATCCAAAATTTTTACCAAAAGTTATCTCACAGTTCCACTTGAATCAAACGGTAGAATTACCAGTGTTCTTCCCACAGCCAGATTCTGTAGCTGAAAGAGCACTACATACATTAGACATCAAAAGAGCGCTAATGTACTACATTGACAGAACAAAACTTATTCGAAAAACAAAACAACTATTTATTGCCTTTCAAAAAACCTCATACAGGAAATCCAATTTCAAAACAAGGCATTGCTAGATGGATAGTAAGTGTATTCAAACCTGCTATCTTAAAGCAAAGAGAGAGCTGCCTATTACACCAAAGGCACACTCAACCAGAAAGAAAGGTGCTACCATGGCCTTTCTAGGAAATATTCCAATGAACGAAATGAACGAGTTACTTACCTTCGGTAACGACTTTTCTGGTGGATACATTAGCTACCTGTGGATTCCTCACCTGATGAATACTCCCATGGCGCCAGCATTTGACGGAAATCTTCTTACTAGTCTCTGCACGTCGACGAGGACGTCACTCTAGCCCACGCGACGCCGTCTGACGTCATACAGGCAATAAGAAGTCCTCGCCGACGTGCCGATGACAGTACCAACATTTTTTACGTGCATGAGAATAATAATAATAACCCATGCAATGAAAGAGCAAAGCAACATCTCTTAATATTGTAAATCACACAACATTGCAATAAAATAGCTGTAGATTTAATATAACCCTTTTTTTTTTTTTTTTTTTTTTAAACAAATAAATATATTTATACATTCGAATCATGTATATATCCAATATATATATAGATTTATATATACATATACACATATATACAAATATCATACATGCAAAATGTATTGCAACTTTGAAGACCAAAAGGAGCACACTCAAGGATTGCTTGGAGAGACCAAAAAGGCAACGGGGAGGCGGGTGGGACCGTGAGGAATCCACAGGTAGCTAATGTATCCACCAGAAAAGTCGTTACCGAAGGTAAGTAACTCGTTCTTCTGATGGATACAACTACCTGTGGATTCCTCACCTGATGAATAGAGTCCCAAAGCAGTACCACGCCCGGCGGTGGGTGCCTAAATGGTCAAACCAAGAAATCCTGCAGCACTGACCGTGCAAAATGACCGTCCCTTCTGACCTCAGAGTCCAAACAGTAATGTTTCACAAAAGTGTGAAGGGACGACCAAGTTGCGGCCTTGCAGATGTCAACCACAGGAACACCCCTGGCCAAGGCCGAAGAGGCCGACTTAGCTCTGGTGGAGTGAGCTCTAATGCCCTCAGGCGGATCCTTCTTTGCCAAAGAGTAACAGATTTTAATGCAAAGAACAACCCACCTGGAGAGTGTTCTCTTGTGGACTGCCTTTCCTCTCCTCTTGCCCACGTATCCGACAAACAGCTGATCCTCCAGCCTGATATCCTTCATTCTGTCGATATAGAAGCTCAACGCCCTTTTTGGGTCCAGGCGATGTAGTCTTTCTTCCTCCTTTGAAGGATGAGGCGGAGGATAAAACGTGGACAAAGTGATTGTCTGAGCCAAATGGAAGGGTGAAACAACCTTCGGAAGGAAAGCAGCCTTGGTCCTCAACACCACCTTATCCCCATAAAACGTTATATAAGGGGGTTTAACCGATAAGGCCTGCAACTCACTCACTCTCCTTGCAGATGTTATAGCTACCAGGAATACTGTTTTAATAACCAAATACCTTAAGGGGCAAGAATGCATAGGCTCAAAAGGGGACCCCATAAGGAAAGTCAGGACCAAGGACAAATCCCATTGAGGCATAACGAATGGTTTTGGAGGATATTGATTCAGAAGACCTTTCAAGAATCTGAGAACAATAGGGGATTTAAATAACGATGGTTGGTCTGGAAGACAAATGAAGGCTGACAAGGCCGACAAATAACCCTTAATGGTAGCTACTGCACAACCTTTCTGCGCTAGAGACAGTGCAAAAGACAAAACATGTGACAGACGAGCATGTAAGGGATCAATCTGTCTCTCTCCACACCACATAACAAATTTAGACCACCTATTAGCGTAGATAGATTTAGTGGAGTGTCGCCTGGCCGCTAAGATAACATCCACTACATCAGGCGGGAGAGAGAAGGAACTCAGGTTGCCCCGTTCAATCTCCAAGCATGTAGGTGCAGACTCTGGAGGTTGGGGTGTAAAACCTGCCCCTGCGACTGCGAGAGGAGGTCTGCCCTGAGAGGGAGACGGAGCGGAGGGCACAGTGAGAGTTGGAGAAGGTCGGAGTACCATACCCTCCTTGGCCAATCCGGAGCTATTAAGATGACTTGGGCCCGGTCTTGGCGAATTTTCCTCAACACTCGAGGAATCAAGGGTATGGGGGGAAACGCGTAAAGCAACTGGTCGCACCAGGTTATCTGAAACGCGTCCCCCAACGCTCCCTGCATCGGATACTGGAGGCTGCAGAATAACGGGCAATGCGCGTTCTCCCGAGTGGCAAACAGATCTATCCGAGGAAACCCCCACATCTGGAAGATTAAACAGACTTGATCTGGATGGAGACGCCACTCGTGGTCTGCCGAGAATTGGCGACTGAGACTGTCCGCACGTACATTCAAGACCCCGGCCAGATGATTTGCCACCAAGCAAATCTGATGGTCCTTTGCCCAGGACCATAGCCGAAGAGCTTCTCTGCAGAGAAGGTACGACCCTACTCCTCCCTGTTTGTTTATGTACCACATCGTGGTAGTATTGTCCGTCAGGACCTGTACCGACTGACCACGAAGGGATGGGAGGAAGGCCTTGAGAGCCAAACGTACAGCCCGTAACTCCAACAGATTGATATGAAACACCTGTTCCTCTGGAGACCAAAGCCCTTTGATCTCCAGATCCCCCAGATGAGCTCCCCATCCTAGGGTGGAGGCATCCGTTATTACCGTGGCCACTGGTGGCGACTGCGCGAACGGCTTCCCCTGTGAAAGATTGTTGCCCGCAATCCACCACTTCAATTCCACAGCAGCATCTCTGGAGATCTTGACAGTACCTTCTAAATCTCCCTTGTGTTGAGACCACTGCCTTCGGAGGCACCACTGAAGAGCCCTCATGTGCCAGCGAGCATGCGTGACCAACAGAATGCAGGAGGCGAACAGACCGAGCAGACGAAGGACCTTGAGGACTGGAACTACCGCTCCATTTCGAAACATTGGAACCAATTCCTGAATATCTTGAATCCGCTGAGGCGGAGGAAAGGCTCGACTCAATGTTGTATCCAGTACTGCCCCTATGAACAGGAGGCGCTGAGAGGGCTCCAGGTGAGATTTGGGCACGTTCACCGAAAAGCCCAGGTCGAACAACAACTGGGTTGTTGACTGCAGATGATGCGACACAAGCTCCGGGGACTTGGCTTTGATCAACCAGTCGTCCAAGTAAGGGAATACTGCTATCCCCTTCCTTCTGAGCTCCGCCGCAACCACTGACATCACCTTTGTGAAGACTCGAGGTGCTGAAGTAAGACCAAACGGGAGGACCGCAAACTGATAGTGCTGCGACCCTACCACAAACCGGAGATACTTCCTGTGCGACTTGAGTATCGGGATATGAAAGTAAGCATCCTGCAAGTCGACAGACACCATCCAATCTTCCTTGTTCAACGCCAAAAGCACCTGTGCTAGGGTCAGCATCTTGAACTTTTCCTGTTTGAGGAACCAATTCAAGATCCTCAGATCCAGGATTGGTCTCAACTGACCATCCTTTTTGGGAATCAGGAAGTATCTTGAGTAACAACCTCGACCCTTTTCCTGCTCTGGGACCAACTCTACCGCGCCCTTTGAAAGGAGGACTTGAACCTCCTGTTCTAGCAACAGGAGGTGTTCTTCTAAACAATAAGATGGACGGGGCGGGATGAGGGGCGGGAACTCCCGAAAGGGAAGGGCGTAGCCTTTTCCCACAATGCCGAGAACCCGAGTGTCCGTTGTGATAGACCTCCACTTGTGGAGAAAACGCTGTAATCTTCCCCCTACAGGAGAGGAGTGAGTGGGAAACGGTGGAAGCCTAAGGCTGCTTCCCCTGCTGCACCCCTCCAGAGGACGAGGAAGAGGCAGAGTGCTGTTGAGAGGCTCCTCTGGTACGGACCCCACCCCTCCCCCTCCCTCTAAATGACCTATAGGGGAGGGAAGAGGCGGGTTGCTGGAACCTCCCCCGAAAGGAAGAGGAATAAGAGCCACGCCCAAATCCCCGAAACCTCCTGAAAATTCTAGAAGAGGCAGAGGAAGAAGGAGCTTGCAGTCCTAACGATTTGGCTGTGGCTCTGCTCTCCTTAAATCGTTCCAAGGCCGAATCTGCCTTGGCTCCAAACAGTCTGTCCCCATCAAACGGGAGGTCCAGCAGGGTCGACTGCACATCCGCAGAGAACCCTGAGTTTCGGAGCCAGGCCTGTCTTCTTGCCACCACAGCCGTGCCCATCGCCCTGGCCACCGAGTCGGTCGTGTCCAGCCCAGACTGGATAATCTGGGTCGCGGCAGCCTGGGCGTCCGAGACCACATCCAAAAGACCCTGGGGAAGCTCCGTGAATGAAGACGAAATATCATCCATCAGCGCATGGATGTACCTCCCCAGAATGCACGTGGCGTTGGTGGCCTTCAACGCCAAACTGCATGACGAAAATATTTTCTTGGACTGCGCATCCAGTTTCTTGGAGTCTCTGTCTCCAGGCACCGTCGGGAAGGAACCAGGCGCTGACTTTGAGGAACAGGAGGCTTGCACCACCAAGCTCTCCGGCGTAGGGTGTCTAGAGAGAAAGCCAGGGTCAGATGGTGCAGCTCGATACCTCCTGGCCACAGCCCTATGAACGGCCGAGGAAGACACCGGCTTCTTCCACACCTCCAACACCGGATCCAGCAAAGCCTCATTAAATGGCAAGAGAGGCTCAGCTGCAGCAGAGGCCGGATGCAATACCTCTGTCAGCAAATTCTGCTTTGCCTCTGCCACCGGCAAAGGCAGGTCCAAAAAGCTCGCTGCCTTCCTCACCACAGCATGAAAGGAAGCAGCCTCCTCCGTATATTCCCCTGGAGATGAAAGGTCCCACTCAGGGGAAGTGTCCAGCCCACTGGCTGTATCCAGACCATGCAGTCCGTCTCCAGAGTCCTCAATCTCTCCCTCCTCTAGGACTCGCTGGTACTCTTGCTCTTCTAAAAGACGGAGAGCACGCCTCCTCGAATGAAGTCTCTCCTCGATACGCGGAGTCGACATGGCCTCCGCCGACGTCGAAGAACGGCGCCGATCTCCAGAAGCATCTGACGCCGCGTCCGGCGCCACAGGCAGCTTCGGCGCCGAAGCAGGAGCCGGAGGACGAGGTCTTGGAGCCGATGGACCAACCGGAGTCACAGGGCAAAATCCTGACTTCGACGGAGGGGCAACCTCCGGGGCCGAAACATCCGAAGCCACCGGAGCGGCCACCGACGCCGGCACCGGCGCCGAGCCCACATTCCCAAAAGGGAGAAAGGGCATAAAGGGTGCCGGCCGAAGAGGCGCAGGATCACCCAACGAAAAGGCCAAGGGCCCCGAAGGACCAGCCGGAGCAGCTCCTGGAGCCATCTGCTGAAAGATGGTATACATCGCATTAAGAAACGCGGTACTATCGGCTCCAGGAGTGGGAAAAGCCGGATACTGGGGTGCCTGGATCGAAGGCGACCCCGACGCCGGCCTCGACGTCTGCGACGCCGGAGAAAACACAAGAGGCTGCACCACCTCAATCACTGACGCCTGACCAGGTGAAGTCGGTGACGCCGGAGAGGGCAACGGCGTCGATGGATGCGGCGTGACCGTGGGGCTGACCTCCCAAGTCCTCCGACGCCGAGCCGAAGGTGACCTCGAATGAGACTCCTTGCTGGAGTGACGTCGTGAGTCTCTACGGCGCCGGGAGTCTCGATGACGCCGGTGAGACCTTGGCGAAGAAGACTTCTTATGATGTTTCTCCTTCTTCTTTGACTTTGCCATGAATAACTTGGCCTCGCGCTCTTTGAGGGCCTTCGGATTCATGTGTTGACATGAATCGCAAGTCGAGACGTCGTGGTCGGAGCTCAAACACCATAGACAGTCGGAGTGAGGATCTGTAACTGACATCTTGCCCCCACACTCTCGACAGGGCTTGAAACCCGACTTCCTCTGAGACATTGTTACCGCAGAGAAGACTACGCAGCAGACAATACACTGTAACCACGAAGGTAACAGTAAATCCCTCGAAGATAACCGTTTCGAATGCACGGAAAAAAGGGAACTGTCATCGGCACGTCGGCGAGGACTTCTTATTGCCTGTATGACGTCAGACGGCGTCGCGTGGGCTAGAGTGACGTCCTCGTCGACGTGCAGAGACTAGTAAGAAGATTTCCGTCAAATGCTGGCGCCATGGGAGTATTCATCAGGTGAGGAATCCACAGGTAGTTGTATCCATCAGAAATGTAAAGCAGCAACATGGTCTACGCCTCATACATTTACCAAACACTACTGTGTAGATGTGTTAACTTCACAACAAGCCACAGTAGGTCAAGCTGTACTACGAACATTGTTTCAAACAACTTCAACTCCTACAGGCTGAACCACCGCTTTGGGGGAGATAACTGCTTACTAGTCTATGCACAGCATGTGTATCTGCAGCTACACATGCCATCGAACGGAAAATGTCACTTACCCAGTGTACATCTGTTCGTAGCATTAGTCGCTGCAGATTCACATGCGCCCACCCGCCTCCCCGGGAGCCTGTAGCCGTTTAGAAGTTGATCTTGAACATTTGTAAATTTGTAATATATTACTTTAAACTTCATTATGTACATACGTATTCACTCCATTGCATGGGCACTATTACTAGCATACACAACTCCTACCTCACTCTCTGCGGGGAAAACAATCTAAGATGGAGTCGACTCCCATGCGCAATGGAGTCGAAATGGGAGGAGTACCTCGGTCTCGTGACTCAAAGACTTCTTCGAAGAAAAACAACTTGTAACACTCCGAGCCCAACACTAGATGGCGGGATGTGCACAGCATGTGAATCTGCAGCGACTAATGCCACGAACAGATGTACACTGGGTAAGTGACATTATATATATATATATATATATATATATCTATCAAAAACGAAGTTGTCCTCCTGTGAAAGCGCACTCCCAACAGGTTATATAAACGGGAAGAAAAAGCAAAGCCAGCAACTCACAGTGAATTTCTTTAAGCAGTTTCATTATTCCAGGCCTTAGGTTATAAAATAATCTCTGGACACGTGTTTCTAGGTCAATCCTTTCTTCAGCAGAGAAAAATATAAAAGTGTTTCACCCTCATAGGTGCAGCCAGTGCTGGAAGTGTTCCAGGCATTTCTTTCTTACTGCAATGACCGGCATGGCTTCAGCTTGTCTAATTGCAGGCACCTGATTAGTCTCTTTAAATACCAGTCCACCCCAGTGGGCCTCAAGTGAGTACAGTGCATGCTGGTTATGGTGGTCCTGCAATTTTTTTCATTTTGCCCCAAGTGGGTTGCTGGAGCCAGACTTTGCTTTTTCTTCCCGTTTATTTAACCTGTTGGGAGTGCGCTTTCACATGAGGACAACTTCGTTTTTGATAACTAACCGGCCCGTCCAGTCGGGAAAGCAGCACCACTGCACATCGAAGCAGGTCTGTGTGACTAAAAATGGATTGTCACATAAGAGCAATCAGGTTGGGCTATTCACAGCAAATCTGACAATTTTACTTTGGATTCGCCTACATAGGTTTTGCACTTGGGTTCATTATTTCGTTTGGCTCCAGCAACCCACTTGGGGCAAAATTAAAAAATTGCAGGACCACCATAACCAGCATGCATTGCTCACTTGAGAGGCCCACTGGGGCGGACTGGTAATTAAAGAGATTAATCAGGTGCCTGCAATTAGACAAGCTGAAGCCATGCCCGTCTTTTCAACAAGAAAGAAATGCCTGGAACACTTCCAGCACTGGCTGCACCTACGAGGGTGAAACACTTCTATATTTTTCTCTGCTGAAGAAAGGATTGACCTAGAAACACGTGTCCAGAGATGATTTTATAACCAAAGGCCTGGAATAATGAAACTGCTTAAAGAAATTCACTGTGAGTTGCTGGCTTTGCTTTTTCTTCCCGTTTATTTAACCTGTTGGGAGTGCGCTTTCACATGAGGACAACTTCGTTTTTTATATTATCCATCACTCATGTTAAACATGCCCGTCTCCAGCACCACCTATGCTGGAAAATACTGGCCCTCACTTAACAGCAATGGTGGAAGGTGTTCCCGCAGTGAATCGCCACCACGTATCCCTCACGTCATTGAAGCAATCCGAGCAGATAAGGCACGGATCGGCATCTTTGAACATTAGCATGGTTAGGGCACTAAATGTGGTTCAAAACCGTCCCTTACTACTCTTTCACACTGCTTTAGAATCTCCTGTTTGTATTTCTTTTGCATCCTGTCAACACGCACGTGTGGCACAAGTTTTACTGTTTAGTAAGGGTATTTCAAAGCTCACCGGAAAGGACCCAGAAAGAGAAACCAGATCGAAAGTGCTTGATAGAACACTAGTTCAAGAGACATGAAATTCAAAGTGCCCCTAGTGGTTCACCCATTTTACACCTATGACTTTGGAAGTGTTTTATCTAACAGCTCCACGGTTATTTTGGTGGCAATTTTAAGAGGTATGTATATTCAACTGTTTAAGCTGCTGGCTCCGAGGCAGGACATAGGATGTGGCTTAACTGCCGATCTTGGAGCTGTGGAGCCAGGTTCAAGACTCTGCGTGGGTTCAGCATTCTGGATAAGCACACTTGAAATGCGTGCTAACACAAAAAGCTCAGTTTTTGGCAAAACTGGAATATATGATTAAGGGTAGCAGTAATAAGCATTACTGCAGGCTAAGATGGCATGTTTTTGGAATGATTGCTTGAAGTGTGTGTAATTTCTCCTCTGTCACATCTGAACACTAAAACAACAACGGTGCCGGAGAAACGATTAACTGAAAGGAGTTAAAGACTAGACGTTTTGTAGCAGTGTGATATTCCCGCACTGTCATGTTTGGATATATTAGAAGCCGCGTACATATATCAATTAGATAAAACCGGTGTTTAATTCATGTGAATCCTGGCCTTTGCCTAATACGAAGACAAATGATGTATGTTGTCCGTCGGAACACAGTCCGTAGTATCTGATTACCGAGGCAGGAAGCGTATAATAATAAACAAGTGCAGGTCTCTGACGTAGCACTCCTGCTGGTGCTTCAGGAGATGCTCTGTTTGCAAACAAAAGGGAACACTAGATTGAGGTCCAAGCTTCGGCCCAGGGAGGGAGCTGGTGAATGAAATACTGGTTTTGCGCGCACACAGTAGAGCACTAGAGTGGGTCTCTGTTTTGGCGGGGGGTGGGGGGGAGGGGGGTGCTGTTGGGGACTGGTGAGTGGGCATTGCAATTGGAGCTTTGGCTTCTTACAAACCACGCAGAGGTGCTGACTCGCTTAAAAGAAGTTCCACCAAAGCAGATGAAAAAACTATTTGGGCCACAGGACACTGGGAAACACACGGGGAGCAACAGGAAATAGTATGCTACACCCAATAGAAACAGAGGAAAAGTAAGTGGCAAGCATATGAACCAATGAAATGCAAGGGTAGGATGTAAGCCCCTTTTTAAGATGTATATTTAATACAATATATCTCACAAGCACATCGCAAGCGCTGTGCAGGTGAAACCTAAAGTCCATTGTTAAATTAATGCATCTAAAGTGTATACATTACTTTTTTAGGTTTTGTAGAAAAATAGCAACCTATTTACAAGTGTGCAAAAGTTCTACATACATCCAAAGATCTGTGGTTATATTACAAGTAGTTTCAGTTAAATTTTGAGGTATTCCAAAACACTTTGGTATCAGTTGGTGTGTGATCTTGCGCCTTTACAGTTTCAGGTGGTCTTGTACCTTAGTTTTATATTCCCTCATGTTAGACCATACGAAAATTAACACTGGGCAGTGCCTGCCTGGATAATCCCTACGTTGTTCTTATCATTCTTGTTAAAATTATTATCTTGCCCTTCTGCTTTCTTGAAGACTTAAGCATTGTGGGACTTGTAGCCCTCCCCTTTTCAACAAACTGTTGTAAACGTGTTCTTGTTAGAATTAGGTAGCAAACGTTCTAGATAAACAGAACTATATATTGCTCACCGGTGCTTAATTTGTGAAATAAGTGCCGATTCCCAAGGCGCCTCTTAGACTCCCACGGCCTGTGCAATTAAATGTCAGCGCCCTGAATACCAAGACTGTGGTCCTGAATCCTCCACCTCGGTGTAGTGAGTTATTCCTAAATAACTGACGAGTAGCTGTGTAGAATTCTATCGACTTTAATCCAAAATGTCGAAGAAAGAAATGGCCCACAGAGCGCAGACTAGAGCCCAGGGCACAACTGCCATCCTCAAGCGTCCCGGAGTCGGAATCGCGAGCACGGGAGCTGCAGCCATGGCAACAGAACAGCACGAGACTGATATTGAAAAGTAAACTCTTCAGATTGAATAAGAATAATGAAATACAAGAAAACATAAATACAACACTTGGTTTTTTTTTTCACCCCCGAACACACCCTAACCTTTTATATCACTATTGCAAGTTTATCCCCCATGCTGACAGTTTCATCTCTTCCTCGTCTCTCCGTTAGTGTGTCTTCCCCCTCTTACTCTCAGAAAATGTAGGGGGGCGGGTGGGACGTGGGGGAGTGAGGGGGGAGTTTGGTTATGTTGCCGCCCGAATTCCCATTGTAGTTGAACACTACTATTCCCTCTGTTGTCTACAAATAGGCCAAAAAGGTGTTGAGGTGTGCACAAATAAGATACTGTGACACTTTCACTCCGATTATTTTGTGAAAAAAAAATATTCCATTGGTAAGACTGCATACATATTTGTGCCGCTCTTTCTCACTCAGGTCCTCCACCCACCAACCTCTTCCAGCCTCCTCGGCGGCCGGGCCTCGGGACGCTTGGGAAGCCAATTCGGCTCTTGGCCAACCACTTCCAGGTGCAGATTCCGAAGATCGACGTCTACCATTATGACATAGATATCAAACCTGAGAAGAGGCCGCGACGGGTTAACCGGTAGGAGCCTTGGAGGCTAGTTTTGGTATTTTTGCCCCGTGTTGGAATTTAACTTGAATTGCAGGTGCGTCCCCTTGTGCCACAACTTTATCTATTAGAGCACAAATATTAAGCACCTTATAAAGTCTACATTTATAGGCTTTGTTTTTTGCTTAGTGGTTCAAGCCATTGCTTCAATTGCCTTTTATGCATGTTTTGGGGTATTGCTGAATGTATTAGTCTAACTCCAGAGAGTACCAGTACCTTTTTATAGAATCTGCAGGCATATACAAATTAAATTTCCCACAATTCATTATTCGGCGCTAAAACGAAATTGTGTGGGTAAGGTGCGTGTAAATAGGTGTTTGAAGGTCTCTTGTAAAAATAGGCGAATACTGCTTTTGTCAGCTATATTGTAGCTTGCTTGGTGGGGAGAACATGATCTTTATGTAGACAGGCATTTTTATCTATTTGAACTATTATCCCTTAACTCTTGAGATCCATTAAGTAATTATTATTTCAAGACTGCCTAAAGTGAGGAAGACAATTGTGATTTGTATTAAATGAAGACTGAAAACGAATATTTCAAGCTGCAGTTCCAGCAAATTCCCCCAGATGGCAATGAAGTGAAACATTTTCCGTTGTGCAAACCTTGCTCTGCCCTCCATTCCAGAACTTACCCATTTAAAAAAACAAAAAGAAAAAGACAAATGTTTTGGCTGATTGCCACAAAAATCCTAGCAATTCCCGTTACAGCTTTTTCAGATGTACACATTAGTATTTAGACAAAAGCATTTTTGAATAAGTTTACATTTTAAACCACTGATTTTTGGGTATTCTGTGGACTTCCATTGTAGTTGGTAATATTTAATAGAAAATGTATTTTTAGATGTGGCTAGAGCTTTCTCTTACTCGGAGTTAGTGCGATGGATAATCATCGCAATTGACTCCAGAAACTGGAAGACGGGGTTTTAAAATATAGGCCTGATGGCCCGTTAAGATGGATTCCCACTGCTTCTCTCCTGCTTGAAAGTTATTCACATAAGGTGGATTAATTAGAGAAAGGAAATGGAAACATTAAACAGAGCCACGAGCTGACCCAATGTGGTTGTTTTTAACCTTGGCCACAATCGTTTTTAACATTGGCCAAAATCGAAAAAGTAATTCTCACCATGGGTCGGAGTTTATGGAGATGCCAGAGCTGTGCTCTCCAATTGACCCCTTTGCGTTTGTTTTACAAACAGTCATACGTCAATGGAAGGCCAGTTATAAGGTAGTTGTGACCTTGATGGCACAGGGATTTAAACATTTTCTGCAACCGCTCTTGTAACTGCATGCCAGGCTTATATGGTCATGCCGCTCAAGACCAAAGGCTGTTCACCCCTCACAGTTCAAGGTGTGCCAGATTAAGAGAAGTTTGTGTCATCAAGTTGTACTTGTTTGGTAGGAGACGGCTGTGTTTTGCTTGTGTACACACTACAGTTATGACTGCAACATGTTAGCTATGGAGTCATTCTAGCGTGGTAAGATGGTGTCCGTCATCCTGTATGATCCTAACTGTGAACTAACAAAGTTCGTTGCGCAACCCTGCTGCAGTAGCCAAATAGAGTGCTGCTCTTGGTACACACAGGTAAGGTCAAGCAGGTCTTCTGAGCCTCCCTAGCCAACTTGATGTGAGACTCAGTCCACAGAAACATAATATTTAAACCTGGTGCTCTTGAAGAGCCAGTGCTAAAATGCTAGTGCTGCTGCCTGAAATTGACAAATCACTTGACTGAAGTTGTCTGCCATAATTCTGCTTAGGAAAATTTAAAGCTCTTGCAGTATGTTTTCTGTTTTTCCCCCATGATGACGGATGTAGTGCTTTATAAAGAAGTTAGTTGCCAAGTACACATGGACGCAAATGTGGTTGTACTGGTATTTATTTTAGTCCAACTTAGAGGTAGCGATTAGAATAGAAGAGATATTCTGGTTCCTTAACCTGAATGTATGAAAGCTTCTTTTGAAATGGATACTGAAGCATGGACAAAGACCATACGGTCAAGATCGGCTTTATATTGGTCAACAGTTGCATTAACAATCATTCAGTGCTTCCTATTAAACATGTTGTGTTAGTTCTCCAGGTTCAGTGAGACTCGAACAGGTGAGAAGTTCTTGTCACAAGCATTGATCCAGTCCTTGAAACAGCACGATTAGGCACTACTCTTTCACTGAATTTCCAGTTACTTTTTCTGGATTTGACTTGTAGTGAAATTATTCAGGGCTTACATTTGGATGATAGTTTTGGGTAGACTATTTAGCGTGGACAGCACATATATCCTAAGTATAATGTTTAAATAGTGTTATTTAGTCTTTAGGGGAGGGGGGAGGGATGTCCAGTGAGGTCTCCCTGCTGATTCTGCCCTGGACCCCTGTTGCAGTAGCGGGTGGGGGCATGCTCACATACTCTGAATCCAGTTGGCAGTGGTTTAGAGCACATCCCCCCCCTCCTCAGCCCAGAGGTTGAGGCTTCCTGACTTTGGGCAGTTACTGTGTTCGCTATAATCGGCGCACAGTTGGCTGCTCCCTAGTACTGTGGGGCATATAACGAGTGCAGGAGCGCAAGGCGCGATGAGTGATGGCCACATGTATATATGATGATTAGGCCCTCAGTATTTATACTGTTTCATGCCCTGATGAGTAATCATTTCCTGGTTGGAGTAACAAATCTATTTCAGTAATTACATTGCAGGTATTGGGAGGATATGTTATGGATTATGATCTGGGCAATAGAGACATTTATTGTTTCTGTTATTGGCATTTCATGACGGTATGATTGCCTTTGTGACAAAGATTAGTGATTCATGTTTTGGTCTGTTTTTTATGCAATATACTTTATATAACTTGTTGTGGAGTTTTCTTTGTGGTGTATTTGTATCACTGGGTTGGGTGTGTTGTGCAAACGCTTTACACATTGCCTTTGGGATAAGCCTGCCTGCTTGTGCCAAGCTACTAATGGGGTGAGCAGGGGTCATTTTAGGTGTGTAGCTTCCTTGTCCTGACTAGAGAGGTGGTTTCTAACAGTGTATCCAGTTTCTTTGTAACTGCTGTGCTTAATGTGAGTGCATACTAGAAATTAAAACCTCATGCGATTATAGCTATAAAGTATTGCAGTATGAACTATTTAATCGCAAGAATGTTGGGAGGGTTTGGTGGGGAGGGGCTTGGTGCACTGATTGCTGTCACCTTCACCTGCTTCAGAAGTGCCTTTGGTATAGATTTGGGTCACTTGGTCAATCCTTTGACATTAGTAAAGAAGCTTAGGCTACGGTTGTTGCTGCAGATTACTTCAGCCGCAGATGCGGTGAGGTCCTTGCACTGACTCCAAAACACTTTTCTATCTTCAGGCCAGCAGTTACTGTAGGAAGGTAGCTTTTTATGATGTATCAAAATGAAATATATCCTCCAAAGAGTCCTGGGGTTCCCTTACCAGTGGACAAGGGCTTGCTCCAGCAATGCCACAATGCTCTTTTCGGGGCTAGTATGATCGAGCAGCCTTAGGCTTATCAGGGAGGAGTGTTAGATATCTGCAAATAAGTCAAATGACACACAACTCAATAAGGAGATCCATAATATGATCAGCTAAGAACGTTTTGCAAGAATAATCTTTACAGTTTTGAAAAGTCGACAGCAATTTTTGAAAGCTGTAGTATCCTATGGAGGAAAAACAAATATGGCAAACTGGTACAGTACAGTGACTTATGGGGCCAATCTCCTGGACTTAAGGTGAGTATGGGGGCAAGGTCCAAGGCCACATCAACAGGTCACACTGGTCAGCACTGCAGCATCTGGGTGCAGAGTTGCAGTACAGTCGGGTGCCCAATGTGAGTCAATGGGGATTGGTCCAGTTGGAGAGGCTGCAGGTTTGGACAGGAAGTCCAGTCGAGGAGAACCAACAGGTGGGTTCAGGTCTTGAGATGCTTTGGGACGGAGTGGCACCTTTGGTCCTCTTCTCTACAGGCAACTAGTGCAGAGGTGTCATATGAAGTGGGCATAACTCTGTCCCAGAGTTCCCAAATCGGCCAGCACCAACATGGCAGATTTCTAAATGTTGTGTTTACATCAGGCAGTGCACCTTGGGGGGTGGGACTGACTCAAGGGATGGACACACATCTCTGAATACTAAATTTCCCACCTGTCCAGGTGCTAAATGGGCCTTGAGATGGGGAATCAGCATCTGTCCTTTGAGTGAAGCCAGATCTGCTTACCAAGGGCAGTAGGCTTTTTTTGAATCCCTGTGCCATGGAATGCAGATTTGCAGGTCGTCCTGTTGGGTGGGGTGTGTAACTTCTCTACCAGAGCAAGGTTTGTTTCTGACTGCCCAATAGCAAAGGCTCTCCCCTTTAAGGGTCAGAATCCTGTCTGTGGAGGCAGGCTGGGTAAAACTGGTCAGTCCACCACTGGTGGTAGTTAGGTTTTCAGGGGACCCTTTAAAGTGCCTTCAGGGGTGTTGTATTCATTATTGGCATCAGTAAAGATTTATTAATACAACATGTTTGATACCAAACGTCCCTATTTTCAGTGAAGCTATCATTTTGCTGGGGAACTCGTAATGACCAGTGTCAGCACATGTTATTAAAATGGCTTCACTCACTGTAAGAATTGAGACAGCAGGGGCATATCTGGTCTTGCAGATATTTCCTTAAATGTAATATAATGCACTCTGCCTTAGCGCTGTAATGTCTGCTGTAGGGGTGACTTACATATATTGCATGCAGAGTCAGGGTACATGGCACACAGGCTGTGTTAAGTTTCTCACATTTAGCTGTACCAAGACACACAACCTGCAATGGCAGTCTGCATGTGCTAGGTGAGGGGCCCCTGAGGGTAGCACAATTCATGCTGCAGCCCTTGGGGACCCTCTTTGGTACCCATGCCCTATGTACCAGGGGTATCCTCTACTAGGGACTTATAGTGGGGCGGAAGGTATTGCCAGTTGGAGCAATTGCTAATTTTTAGGGAAAGAGATCTGCACTGGGGACCTGGTTAGTAGGAACCCAGTGCATTTTGTCAAAATTGCATCAAATACCATGCAAAAAATGGGAGTCACCGTGTCAAAAAGGGGCTCTTTCCTAGTCCACAGATGTAGGGCCCTTTTCACCAGCACAGCACTGAACTCTGATCACAGGTGCTCTGAGTGGTTGAGATCATCATTGGGTATAGTTTGGGGCACAAGGAGATGATCAGAGTTCTGGATGAGTTCAGGGTCTTGCAGCAGGTGATGGGCCTCCTAACACATTGGGGCCAATTACTAATTCATCCAACTAGTCTCTCTTCTGTGGGGCAAAGCTGGTTTAGCATGCCTGATTGCCTCCTTTCACGTGTCTGCTTTTAGAGAACTTTTTTCTTTAAGCATACCATCATTACATTTGCTGCTTATCCCAGCACATTTTGTTTCATAATGTTAAGAAAACTCTTTTTCACAACTCTTAGCTTCCCTTAGGGAGGGGAGGTGGAAGCATCTATCTGGAGTTGCAATCATGCTTGGTTTGTACTCGCCTACAAAATGACATGGCCAACTGCATTGGGTTTTTCCCCTTCTCTTTAACCTTGCTGCACAAACTCAGATTTGAGTCCCTTCTCTTAAGGTGTCCTGGAGCATCAAGTCAGCCAGCCACAAGGGAATTTCGATAATGTGCAATAGCTTACTGACACTCTGTAGTCAGGTAAGTTCTATTGCTGGTTCCTCCTTTTCAGCAGGGCCAAATAGAGTACATGGTCATTTGGCAGGTAACCCTTCCCATTTGTGTTAAACGTGCATACAGAATTGTCCATTCCTTTGCCCACTTTGTGCAGATCTTTTCAGGCCACGGCCTACTTACCAGAGCTGGCTTGAAACGGACACATTGGGAAGCAAATGGTTCTTTTGTTCACGTGATATGCATCAGAAACTAGCTATGTGCACTTGGTGTCTCATTGACCAGGAGGTAAGATTTAAGAGTAGCAGTAGGGGACTTGCTTAGAGAAGGGGATACTGCTGCATTAACTGTAGCTAATCTTGACTACTCTTCTAGCTAGGGGTACCCCACTTCACGTACTCTGAGATTGTCATAAGCACAAAAAACAGCTGAGGCAAACCAGGAGGCTGAGGCATGGCCACATGCAGAAATGCAACAAGCTAAGGCAATGAGCATTATCCCCCACTGTTTTGTTTGCCAATGAGGTGATGTGAGTCACGAGTTTCTGATTTCAAGTAGCACAGCGCAGAAGCCAGTCAGATGTTGCGTTACTACAATAGTCAACTCCAACAGAGCTTGATTTTGGGCAGCAGCAGTACCCAGCACAGGGGACGGAGTCCGATACCACACCTTATGACAGCTGTTGGCCTAACCCTTCCGGGTAGCTTTCAGCACCTCACTAGTACCAGAGGTAGAAGCGATTTGTGGCAGCCTATCGCATGACATTTAGACTCCTCAGGAAAGTAGTCATAGAACAGATCATGCCCCTTTCTCTGTTAGACAAGTCTCATACATGGAAAGATCAAACGGAAGCAGGATCTTGGTTCTATATGTTTTATTGAAGCAACTCAGTTTTATGTAAAAAAGGACATGAATTGAGATTGTGGATAATAAAACACAACACTATTACAGCAGTGATTAGGAAAGTAAAACACAGAAGAGTCCCACCTTGTCACAATAGGGTTTCTAACATCCCTACCTAAACTACTAAGTCTGTACATGAAATCAAAAAGCAGTGGTAGCCCTAATCAGCCCTTCCGGTCCCGCGATGGAAGCCCAATCCCCATACCTGTGTTCATAGGTAAAGATGTCTGTTGGGAGTCTTCCCACATAGAGGAAGAGGAAGCACAGAGTTTGAGCAGAAATTACGAGGATGGGCAGCATGACTTGGCAGGCTGGCTGGAATGTCCCCTCTAAGTTGGAGGGGCAGCATGTTTTATAATAAAAACATCTTGTTGTTCTGAGAACTGCCCTGACTTATTATTCTATGTAGGGCAGACATTGTGCTTTCTGAACAGACAATATCCAGTAAAATATCATGTGCAGCCTCGGAGTGAGCACAGGATGAAATGTCGTGCATTTAAATAAATAACAAATTCTGCTTGGAAGGGCAAATGATGAAAATAATAAAACATCTCCACGAAAATGACGCCTTGCTAAAATGAAGAATAAAATGACAAGTGACTATGTGAGAGAGTGGAGGCCTCAGACACCAGCTAAAATAAATGTGCCTACACAAACGCTAAAATATAATAACCTCCTGACAGGCCCAGTAGTCTGCATTTCCTTCAGCCCAGAGTGCTTCTCCCTCCCCCACTTCAACACCCCACCACCCCCCTGCCCTAGCCAAATTAGAAGTCATTACCTCCCACACCTACGGGTCCTGGCACCTGGCCTACAGCACAGGGGGCCCAGAAGAGCCCTGGAGGCGACTAGGTGTGGATGACAGTGGTAAGCGGAGAGAGGGCAGCCTGTAGGGACTGTAACAACCATTTGGAGGGAAAAGGCGGCAGATCCAAAGATCTTGAATCAGAGGAACCAGGGCAGAAAGCAATAGGCATCAGGCAGCTCTTGTTGCGCGGAGGCGGCTGGTGTAGTTTACACATGTGTAGCTGTCTGCTCTGGCCCACTCCACCTGCCAGACAGTACTGTATCACTGCTGTGTTATTCCTGATACTACCCTCAGATTAAGAAAAAGCTAAAGGAGAAAGTATGAAGCATAAAGTAATCAAGCAGGCACTAGATAGCCATTGGCAACTGGAACCTGGAGCTTGTGATCGAGACCGGTCGCACTGAGGAAGCACCAAGCAAAGGAGACACCATGCCTCCATGACAAGCACAGCTAGACATAGCCTCTTGAATACCACCTACGTAGGAACTTCACAGTGAGGAAAAAGAGGGGATTAATCAGTACCTCCAGCCCTTGTGTAGAGTATGAGAAGCAGTCTCAGGGGTCATAAGTGGTTGACCAGCAGGGGACCCCCCCCCCCCAAAAAAAGCACAAACCCTTAAAGAGAGAGCAGTTTTTGGCCACTCTCAGCCGGCTGTATTACCAATGAGGGGTAATTTCCAACTCTGTCCCAATGAAAAACTTGGAGGATCTGCAATTTATTCGATGCAAGAACTGAAAAACAAGACACAAAGCAACAGCGTCTCGTTAGAGTCTCTGACTCTGTACATGGACCCACACTGTCATAACCTAGAGGACTTGGAGGCTATCACATAGTCTTTATCTTCAGGAGAGCTGCAGTCACGGCTAAGAGTAAGGCTCAAGAACAGCGGGAGCCCAAGTTTACAAACTTGAAAAAACACCCTGCAACTATAAATCGAGAAACTGATCCAGCGCTTTTGGAGTACAAGCTGCGCCTTTAGGCTATAAGAGCTATTGATTTTTGCCACGTTTCCACAGGGGAAAAAGCACATGTCCTAGTGGGAAAGCTGTGGGGAAATCCCTGCATACTTCCTGATAAGAGATGGTATCCCTTTCATCGGAGATTCTGCTCCCATGACTCGGCCACCTATGTCAGCCTCTCGGAAGCAGATCAACTCAGGGAACCTGGAGACAGAAGGAAAGTAAGCCTAAGCTCAAAGCTTGGGGATATAAGCTAAAAAATAGAGCTGTCATCCTCAGCCCCTGATCAGCCACACTTGCAAAGGCGAATACTAGACTATACATGAGGAAGACATCATCCTCCACCTCATTGCACAAAAACGTGAGCCATCATCTGTGCAGTTCCGCCAGGAGCATGGCCACAATTCAGAGGTGGCCAAATCTCTCAGATTCCCCCCAGTAAAATAAGTTCACTGGGATGCCTCACCTCAAAATGTCATACATTGCGCTTAACATGAATTCACCTGCTTATCCCGACGCTTCAGTGTTTATGCAAAAAACATCAACACAACTTCCCATGGATCTGTCTCATAACCAAGATAAATTAAGGTCCATCAATTCATCACTAATGGTAGCCACAAATGCCTTGACATGGCAATCTCTCAAACTAGAAGTCCAGATGGAAACTATAGATAATGGTGCGCACCATGGCAGAAATGGCAAAGAAGATTGAAAAAAAAAAATTTAGAAAGTTATATCACAGGGCGTCTTTACCCTGACATAGTTGAAAAATGGGCTACTTTGCCAGCAATCCTTGCCACACTAGTTGTTGACCTTCAGGATTCAAACGGCAACCATTCAGCCACGCATAGTAGCAGCGAGGCTGATGCAGAAATGTGCAAATCCAGCATTGAATTTGTGATGTCGAAAAAACAAAAAAATTGTCCAACGGAGCCTGGGAAGGAAGCGTAGTCCTGCATTCCTCATCACACTAAAAATGAAAGTACTCTTGCCAGCTGTGAAAATCAAAAGGGACTATGTGATGCACTAATAGAGGGGCATGGTGGGACGGAAGTGCACCGCTAACACAGAGAGCAAAAAAAAAAGTATTTAAAAATACAGCGGGTAATACTAGGTGCACTAAAATCCCGCAAATATCGTGCAGAGAAGAAACCGCAACTGATAATCTCCGACCCCCCCTTATAGGTAATTTCTAGTATTTCTAACAAAAGGTGAGACTGGCTCCCAGAAGCAGCACGACTTACACCTTGCGGCTTCTGACAAAGCATCTTAGTCTCAGATTTATACTTTGATGCAAACCTGTGCTAGCGCAGGTTTGCATCAAAAAGTTTACCGCCGGCTTCTGCCATTCCTAGACGCCAGCCGGTCTTCGTATTTAAGGAATGACGCTAGCCTGCACTAAGGCCCAGTCAGAATCAAAATAAATTACGATAACCGGGCAGGGGAGGGGTAGGGAAGACGGGGGGGGGGGGGGGGTTGGGGTGGGATTGTGCGTCAAAGAATGGGGCTAGTCAGGTTAGTGCCAAAAATATTGACTCTACCCTGACTAGCGTAATTTATTGACACACAACCCCCATGTACATGACTCCTGTCTTAGCAAAGACAGGAGTCATGCCCCACCCTCCCCCCCAATGGCCCTGTAGGGGGGCCCAAGTTAGGCCCCCCCATGGCACCTACGAAAAAAAAAATAGAGGGCTGGGTGGGGGTGGCAGGGGGTATCCCTGGGTGCAGGGAAGGGCACCTGTGGACTGCTTTCATGGTCTCTGGCCATGGAAATGAGCCCACAGGTCCCCTAACGCCTGCCCTGATCCAGGCATTAAATAATGGTGCTAAACAGGCTTAGCTCTATTTAAGGCCCTCCTCCGTGCGTCATTTTTGCACAGGAGGATAAATAAGGTGCAAATGCCTTAATCATTTTTTGCCCGGGAACGCCTTCCTTGCATCACATTGACGCAAGGTAGGTTTCCACGGTATAAAAATTACGTTAACTCCTATATTTTGACACAAGACGGGTCTGGTATCAAAATATAAATATGGAGTTAAGTTTGCACTGGTTTCGTGGTGGAAACAAACCGCAAATCTGGTGCAAACAGAGTATAAATATGCCCCTTACACCTAGGTTGTCCAACAGATGGGCTGTGACAGCAGCAAAGTTACAACAAGTATAAATACACCATACATTGATAAAGCGCCTCGTCAGGCATCAGCACAGGCTTATGGAAACCCCAGGAGCAACCAAAAAGCAAGGGGCCCCACAATCATGTAGACTGTCTCTGACCAAACAGCAACATCTGATAGCCAGTTTGCAACATTACAAGCAACACATAGGACTGCCTTGTGTGTAAGGGAGTCCAGCTCCTGCATGTAAATCAGTCATGAGGAACCCACAAGGTCAAAGGCTCAAAAGAAAACAAACGGTCCAACCGGAACAAATGGAATTACAAATGTCAGTCCATAAAACCCTCCGAAGAAGCTACCTGTAGAGCCAGAGAGCACCAGGCCTGTATCTCTCCCAAGGGAAGTTGAACAAGTTAATGCAGATCCCTTTCTACCTTTCCCCATGAAACTTACTGGTCTGTGGATGAGCTTGCACCTGATAATGCCACGTGGCAGAGTCAACAGTGATGTAGTGGGATCAGTTGCAACATTGAAAGTGAGGGTGACAAGTGCAAAACAATATTGCGCATGCCCCCCCATACATCTAGAGGTCCAGTGGATGTTCTTGACAGGTCCAAAATTCTCAAGCTGGTGTAGTATATCCCCACACTCGTTCATCAAGAGTGAAGATATAATAAGCATACAATTTGACCATCAGGACATGGGTAAGGAATCAACAGTCATAACATGGCGCAATCCAAGTCTGTCGGAAAATGTCGCACAAGAAAAGGAACAGTTAGTAAGCTGGGGAACAAATGTCTAAACACTGTAAAGGGAGAAAATACCTCTGTTCTTTAACCCCTTAGCTGTTGCTGCCTCCCACACCTTTAGTGCTGAGCCCTTTTTAGGCTATTTGGGATAGTTTGTGCTTAGGCCCCCATAATTTTTGTCCACTAAAGCTATCCATGCCAGATTTGCTTCTTTTGTTTTATTTTTTCCAAACGTTCTGTGGATTTTAAAGGTAACCAGAGTTTGTGGGTTCCCCTAGAGGAGACCAAGAAATTAGCCAAAATACAGCTAAATAATTATTTTTTATTTGAAAAATGAAAGTGCTGCAGAAGAGAGCATCATTTTTTTTTTCTTTTTTGTCCCCTCCCTTCCCCCCCTGTAAATGGCATCGTCAAAGGGTTTGTGGTGCTAAAATCACCAGCTTTCAGGAACAGGTAGATTTGAATCAGAAAACCACGTTGTTCGATGGCATCTGTCGCTGTAGATACACATGGTATGCATGAGCTCGCCATCTGGTGTTTGGTCGGAGTGTTACAAGTTGTTTTTCTTCGAAGAAGTGCTTTCGAGTCACGGGACCGAGTGACTCCTCCTTCTGTGCTCATTGCGCATGGGCGTCGACTCCATCTTCGATTGTTTTCTTTCCGCCATCGGGTTCGGACGTGTTCCTGTCGCTCCGGGTTTCGGAACGGAAAGATAGCTGAAAACGGAAGATTTTCGACGGTATCGTTGCGATCCGGTTCGAGATACACATACGACGACGCGTTGAACATCGAAGCGCTTCGGTACCCTTCGGGGTAGATTTCGGCACCCCGTCGGGGCTTAGTCGGCCCGACCGCGTGGAGAACAACGCAGATGGAACGGACCCCGTTTCGATTCTGCCCCGAATGCCACAACAAATATCCTTATACGGACCTACACTCGGTCTGTAACCTGTGCCTGTCACCCGAGCACAGCGAAGAATCCTGTGAGGCCTGTCGGGCGTTCCGGTCCCGAAAAACTCTGCGCGACCGTCGAGCGAGAAGACTGCAGATGGCGTCCACGCCAAAGGAGCGTCCACAGTTCGAGACAGAAGAGGAACAGGAGGAATCCTTTTCCATCCAGGATTCAGACTCCGACGAGATAGACTCCCCAAAAACTGTGAGTAAGACGTCGAGATCAGAACTTAAAAAAGGAAAGAAGGCCCAGGGGACGCCACCGCCAACCGGCCATGGCTCCACCCACATTCTCGGTGACCAACAATCGGCACCGAAAAAGGCCCATTCAGTGTCGAGATCGTCCGACTTCGGTCGAGACACCGGCACGCAGCCTCCTCGGGACCGAGAGAGTGCTAAACAGAAGCATCGACACCAAGAGTTCGGTGTCGACACGGATCGACGCCGAGACAGTGGCGCCGAAGACCATAGAGGCCAAGAATTTTCGGCACAGAAAAAGAGGAAGATTACCTCGGAGCCGAAAAAACAATCAACAGGGTTTTCGGAGCCGAAAAAAGCGACATCAGACCCTGTTTCAGGCTCCTATACTGAAGAGCATTCTATGTCTTCACAAATGAAGAAACATAGATTTGAACAAGAACTGCAATCCACTGACGTGGATCACACGCAAAAGCGTATCTTTATTCAGCAGGGGACTGGGAAGATCAGTACCCTTCCACCTGTCAAACGAAAGAGAACACTTCAGTTTACTCCTCAGCAACAAACCGCACAAAAGGTAACACCTCCTCCCTCGCCTCCACCTGTAACTCCGGCTTCGCCAACTTACACCCCGTCACATTCGCCAGCTCACACCGCCATGAGCCACGATGACCAAGATCAGGATGCGTGGGACTTGTACGACGCACCAGTGTCTGATAACAGCCCAGACACATACCCAACTAGGCCATCACCACCGGAAGACAGCACAGCCTACTCACAAGTGGTGGCTAGAGCAGCACTATTCCATAATGTGGAACTACACTCGGAACAAGTAGAGGATGATTTTTTATTTAACACCCTCTCTTCAACCCACAGCTCCTACCAAAGCCTGCCGATGCTCCCAGGCATGCTACGCCATGCAAAGGACATTTTCAAGGAGCCAGTTAAAAGTAGGGCAGTGACGCCTAGGGTGGACAAAAAGTATAAGGCGCCTCCTACGGACCCTGTATTCATCACCTCTCAGCTGCCACCAGATTCTGTGGTGGTAGGGGCTGCCAGAAAACGGGCAAATTCACACACTTCTGGGGATGCACTTCCCCCAGATAAAGAAAGCAGGAAGTTCGATGCAGCCGGGAAGAGGGTTGCTGTCCAAGCAGCAAACCAGTGGCGCATCGCAAATTCACAAGCGCTGCTAGCGCGATACGACAGAGCCCACTGGGATGAGATGCAGCATCTCATTGAACATCTCCCAAAAGATCTGCAAAAAAGAGCAAAACAGGTTGTTGAGGAGGGTCAAAACATTTCAAACAATCAAATACGCTCCTCCATGGATGCAGCAGACACGGCCGCAAGGACCATTAATACGTCGGTTACCATCCGTAGGCACGCATGGCTCAGAACGTCTGGATTCAAGCCAGAAATTCAGCAGGCAGTCCTTAACATGCCAGTAAACGAAAAACTTCTGTTCGGTCCGGAGGTCGACACAGCCATAGAAAAGCTCAAGAAGGACACTGACACTGCCAAGGCCATGGGCGCACTCTACTCCCCGCAGAGCAGAGGATCTTATAACACCTTCCGCAAAACACCTTTTAGAGGAGGGTTTCGGGGTCAGGCCACACAAGCTAGCACCTCACAGTCCGCACCGCCCACCTACCAGGGACAGTACAGGGGAGGTTTTCGGGGCCAGTATAGAGGGGGGCAATTCCCTAGGAATAGAGGAAGATTTCAAAGCCCCAAAACCACTACCAACAAGCAGTGACTCACACGTCACTCACCCCTCCCACACAACACCAGTGGGGGGGAGGATACGTCAATATTACGAAGCATGGGACAAAATAACTACAGACACATGGGTCCTAGCAATTATCCAACATGGTTATTGCATAGAATTCCTGCAATTCCCTCCAGACATACCACCAAAATCACAAAATTTATCAAAATACCATTCACAGCTTCTAGAGATAGAAGTTCAAGCACTACTGCAAAAAAATGCAATAGAATTAGTACCAAGCACACAAATAAACACAGGAGTTCACTGTACTTCTTGATACCAAAAAAGGACGAAACACTGAGACCAATTCTAGACCTCAGAGTAGTAAACACATTCATCAAATCAGACCACTTTCACATGGTCACACTACAAGAAGTGTTACCATTGCTCAAAAAACACAACTACATGACAACCCTAGACCTCAAAGACGCATATTTCCATATACCAATACATCAATCACACAGGAAATATCTAAGGTTTGTATTCAAAGGAATACATTACCAATTCAAAGTATTGCCTTTTGGTTTAACAACCGCTCCAAGAGTATTCACAAAATGCCTAGCAGTAGTCGCTGCACACATCAGAAGGCAGCAAATACATGTGTTCCCGTATCTAGACGACTGGCTAATCAAAACCAGTTCGCTCACACAATGCTCAAACCATACAAATCAAGTCATACAAACCCTCTACAACCTAGGGTTCACCGTCAACTTTGCAAAATCAAACATTCTGCCAAGCAAAGTACAGCAATATCTAGGAGCCATAATAGACACGACAAAAGGAGTAGCAACGCCAACTCCACAAAGGATCCACAATTTCAACAGAGTCATTCAACACATGTCTCCAAACCAAACAATACAAGCAAGAACAATACTACAGCTCCTAGGCATGATGTCCTCATGCATAGCCATTGTCCCAAACGCAAGACTGCACATGAGGCCCTTACAACAGTGCCTAGCCTCACAGTGGTCTCAAGCACAGGGTCACCTTCTAGATCTGGTGTTGCTAGACCGCCAAACTTACCTCTCGCTTCTATGGTGGAACAGTATAAATTTAAACATAGGGCGGCCTTTCCAAGATCCAGTGCCACAGTACGTAATAACAACAGATGCTTCCATGACAGGGTGGGGAGCACATCTCAATCAACACAACATAAGAGGACAATGGAACATACATCAAACAAAACTGCATATAAATCATCTAGAATTATTAGCAGTTTTTCAAGCACTAAAAGCTTTCCAACCAATCATAACCCACAAATACATCCTTGTCAAAACAGACAACATGACAACGATGTATTATCTAAACAAACCAGGAGGAACACATTCAACGCAGTTAAGCTTGTTAGCTCAAAAAATATGGAGGTGGGCAATCCACCATCAAATTGGTCTAATAGCACAGTTTATTCCGGGGATCCAGAATCAGCTGGCAGACAATCTCTCTCGAGATCACCAGCAAGTCCACGAATGGGAAATCCACCCACAGATTCTGAACACCTACTTCACACTCTGGGGAACACCACAAATAGACTTATTTGCAACAAAACAGAAGGCAAAATGCCAAAACTTCGCGTCCAGATACCCACACAAGCAATCCCAAGGCAATGCCCTATGGATGAACTGGTCAGGAATATTTGCTTACGCTTTTCCTCCTCTCCCTCTCCTTCCTTACCTAGTAAACAAATTGAGTCAAAACAAACTCAAACTCATTTTAATAGCACCAACGTGGGCAAGACAACCCTGGTACACAACACTGCTAGATCTGTCTGTAGTACCACACATCAAACTGCCCAACAAACCAGATCTGTTAACGCAACACAACCAACAGATCAGACACCCGGACCCAGCATCGCTGAATCTAGCAATCTGGCTCCTGAAATCCTAGAATTCGGACACTTACAACTTAGCCAAGAGTGTATGGAAGTCATAAAACAGGCCAGAAGGCCATCCACTAGACACTGCTACGCAAGTAAGTGGAAAAGATTTGTTTGGTACTGCCATCATAATCAGATACAACCACTACACGCAACTCCAAAACATATAGTAAATTACTTGCTCCATTTACAAAAAGCAAAGCTAGCCTTCTCTTCTATTAAAATACACCTTGCAGCAATATCTGCATACCTGCAAACTACCTATTCAACTTCCTTGTATAGGATACCAGTTATCAAAGCATTCATAGAAGGGCTTAAAAGAATTATACCACCAAGAACACCACCTGTTCCTTCATGGAACCTAAACGTGGTTCTAACAAGACTCATGGGCCCACCTTTCGAACCCATGCACTCTTGCGGAATACAATTCCTAACCTGGAAAGTTGCCTTTCTCATCGCCATTACATCTCTAAGAAGAGTAAGTGAAATTCAAGCGTTCACAACACAAGAGCCTTTTATACAAATACATAGAAATAAGGTCGTCCTACGACCTAATCCAAAATTTTTACCAAAAGTTATTTCACCATTCCATCTAAATCAAACGGTAGAACTACCAGTTTTTTTCCCACAGCCAGATTCTGTGGCTGAAAGAGCACTACATACATTAGATGTCAAAAGAGCATTAATGTACTACATTGACAGAACAAAAAACATCAGAAAAACTAAACCGCTATTTATTGCATTCCAAAAACCTCATGCAGGTAACCCAATATCAAAACAAGGTATAGCCAGATGGATAGTTAAATGCATCCAAATCTGCTACCTTAAAGCAAAAAGACAACTGCCCATTACTCCCAGGGCACATTCAACAAGGAAAAAAGGTGCTTCAATGGCCTTTTTAGGAAACATCCCAATGCAAGAAATATGTAAGGCAGCCACTTGGTCTACGCCTCACACATTCACCAAACACTACTGTATAGATGTGCTATCCGCACAACAAGCTACAGTAGGTCAAGCTGTATTAAGAACTCTATTTCAGACAACTTCTACTCCTACAGGCTAAACCACCGCTTATGGGGAACTAACTGCTTACTAGTCTATGCATACCATGTGTATCTACAGCGACAGATGCCATCGAACTGAAAATCTCACTTACCCAGTGTACATCTGTTCGTGGCATCAGTCGCTGAGATTCACATGGACCCACCCACCTCCCCGGAAGCCTGTAGCAGTTCAGAAGTTACCTTCAATTTTGTACATTTGTATATATATTATTTAATCCTTTAATAGGTACATACTTACATTTTTCATTGCGCGGGCACTATTACTATAGTACAACTCCTACCTCACCCTCTGCGGGGAAAACAATCGAAGATGGAGTCGACGCCCATGCGCAATAAGCACAGAAGGAGGAGTCACTCGGTCCCGTGACTCGAAAGCACTTCTTCGAAGAAAAACAACTTGTAACACTCCGACCCAACACCAGATGGCGAGCTCATGCATACCATGTGAATCTCAGCGACTGATGCCACGAACAGATGTACACTGGGTAAGTGACATTTTCATTTTTCAACAGTTTTGGCATTTTACTGGGTCATACTCCATTTGTACTATTTATTGTTCTTTCAGCCTCCTTCCAGTAGATAGAAATGTGTGTGAAACCAGTGGTGGATCCCAGGCAGCTAAACATTTCTGAAAAGTAGACACAATTTTGAATTCAGCAAGTGGTAATTTGTGTAGATCCTTCAAGATTTTCCTATGGAAAGTAACAGTTGAAATAAAGTATTGAAATAGAGTTAAAAAATAAATAAAATATTCTGTCTGTTTTCTTCCGTACCTTTTTCCACTTTTGGTAGATTAAAAAAAAAAAAGAAATATACCATTATGCCTGCTGGACCCTTCTGGTTGTGAAGATACATAGGTTCTGTAGGTTAATCAAGAACCCAAGGTACCCAGAGCCAATACATGAGCTGCACCTTGCAATGGGTGCTTGCAATGGTATACAGCAATTCATTTGGTAAAATATAAAGAGTGAAAAATAGGTACTAAGGAAACCTATCCATTTCCGAAATGGGTAAAAGATAAGGAGTTTAGAAGCAGTGGTTATTCGCCCATCTCTGAATTGCGGGGCATTTCTTAAAATGACTTCTTTCTTACACACTGTCTTACATTTGGGAGGCAAAAATGTAGAGAAAGATAATTGGCAGGAACACTTGTTCTTCTATCCTGTGTCCCCCCCCCCCCCCCCCCCCCCCCAGGTCTCCCAATAAAAATGATACCTCACTTGTGTTTATAGGCCTAGTGCCTGCGACAGGAAACGCCTCAAAACGCAGCATGGACACATCACATTTTTGCAATGAAAACTGACTTTTTTTTTTTTTTTGCAAAGTGCCTAGCTGTGGATTTTGGGCTGTAGCTCAGCCGGCACCTAGGGAAACTTGGCAAACTTCTACATTTTTGTAAAGTAGACACCTAAGGGAATCCAGGATGGGGTGATATGGGGCTCTCACAGGGTTCTGTCATCCAGAATTCTTTACAAACCTCAAAATTTGGTGTAAACACTTTTTCTTCTATTTTGGTGCGGCAAAGTTCTGGGATCTGAGAGGAGCCACAAACTTCCTTCCACCCAGCATTCCCACAAGTCTCCAGATAAAAATGGTACCTCACTTGTGTGGGTAGGCCTAGTGCCTAGGGCAAGAAATGCCCAAAACGTATTGTGGCGATAACTGAGGTGAGTCTACTAATTGGTCTTGGGATCTAGAACCATTTGGGAAACCTACCAAACGCTGAAATGTCTTTACAAAAAAAAAAAAAAAAAGACACTGAGTGGCTTCTGTGAATGTCCCAAAGTGTTTTTTTTTTTTTTTTTTTTTTTTTTTTTTATAACCCAGATCACCCTGCAAAAGTGAAACGCTGAGGAAAAACAGTATTTTTCCTTGAATTTCTGTGAACTACAGGAATATGCATGGATTCACAAACCTCTTACCACCTAGTGTTCCCCAACTTGTCCTGATAAAAAAGCTACTCCACTGGTGTGCCTGGGCCTAGTGTTCGTGACAGGAATGGACCGCACAAGGGTCAATGGTAGTCCTTGCAATAGGGCTACTCTTGACCCTGGGTTGATCCATTCTGGACGCTAGCACTATGCACAGGCACACTAGTTGCTGTTTTTATCAGGATAAGTGGGGAAATACTGGGTGGTAGGAAGTTTGTGGATCCCTGCACATTCTTGTAGTTTACATGACAAAAAGCAAGGAAAGATAGTTTAATCAATGTTTCACATTTGCAGGGTATTCTGGGTAAGAAAACATTGTGGAATCCACATGCCACAGCTATGTGGACTGCCCCAGCTGTCTAGTTTTCAGAATGTCTGGGTTTGGTAGGTTTACCTATATGGCTGCTGAGCCCAAGACCAAAGACACAAGTGAAAGTCTTACAAAACCAGGCTGTTTTATGATGGGTAATTTTGATGTCTCCACAATACGTTTTGGGCACTTTCCTGTTGCAGTCACTTGCCCACCCACACAACTGAGGCAGCGTTTTTCCCTGGAGATTTAGGGGAACACTGGGTGGTAGAAAATTTGTGGCTGCCTGCAGATTCCAGGACTTTCCCTCACGGAAATGCAAGGAATCTTTTTTTCTTTTTTTTTTTTTAAACTGTGTATGATTTCATGGGGATTCTGGGCGAAGGAAAATTGGTGAGAGCCACGCAAGTCCTGCATCCTTGGACTCCCCTGGTACCAGTATGTTAATTAATCCACCACTCACACAAGTTGGTTTTAGCACCTTTAGAAAATATAGTATTCAAAGCATGAATACTTATCAAAGTATCTGTATATTTAAACCAAACCTCTGAAGGAGAGCCATAAAGCCACTTCACTGCACCAACCACTTTATGGTCCATTCACACACCACTCACGCACAACACTTTCATACCTTCGGCCACGGGCCAAATCCAACCAATCACTGCTCTCACATCAACTTACTGCTGCCAGACAAGGGCCCATCACATTCATACGCCACAGAACGGAATAAGTTTGACTACATTTACCACTTGTCAAGTAACCGCCTCCTTCCTGAACATTACTGAAGGCATGCGTAAGGAACCTTATAAAAAAAGATAATACACTGCCAAACATTTGGGCAAAGGTTCCTTTTAATCGACCTACTGCAGCAATATTTTCTTTACCAGGAACGCTCCAACAGCTTTACAAATTCCAAGTATCAACGTTCTCAATACATGTTTGGAACACAAGCGCTCTTTAGCACGAGACGGGCGCTCGTGAATATCAAGGTTCCAAATATGACCCATCCTTCTCAGTCATTAATTTACACTACAAATGATAAACAATGTGTTACATAAAGTTACCTAGTTGTGGATAGCATAACTAAGAAAAAGAGACACAAAGTAAAAAAAAAATAAAAAAAAAAATAATGTACAAAGCGGCATATCATAGATTAGATACAATATAAACCGCAAGCTTTAAAACTAAAGATTCTATCAAAAAAGAACTACACTATTTGAAATACAACAAATACTTGTAGTAATTTCAATTTTTTTTTTAATTAAAGTTTTGATTTGACATTCGATTCTCTTATACAATCATTCAAATATGCAGGTGGTCTTCTCTCACTGCTCTTTTCTTTCTGCTTCCATCCTCCTTTGTACCCAATTGCTCACTCCCCCTTCCCCCTTTCTTTCATGGCTACTCAAAGACTAACTTTGTGAGTCATCATAGTGATTTATCAACTTCTCTCTGTTAACATAAAGCCACTGCAACCCTCTTCAACATTTTTTTTCAGTCCTCACTTGCTCTTCCCTTCTGATACAAAGCCACTCTGCGTTTGTTTCACTTGATGCCATTGTCCAATACCACATAATAATCACTCAATCTTAACCTCAAAAGGCCCCCGTAACTTAAACCAACCCAATCCCTTGCTTTCCATCCTTGACTTTAACCCAATCACCAACTAGTATACCTGAACGTCTACTAAACTGTGAATCTTCCAAAAGGTTATCCATCCTCCAGCCAACCCGGAACCATCTTAGTTCTGCCCTTACATCCCCTCATAAATTCAAACAGTGTCTTCCCCTTATCTTTGAGTTGTGTGGTGCGATGAGCCCAAACTGCCTCATACACTGCTACGTCAACATTGATTACTCTGAAGAGGTAATTGAATTGTGCCTTTAAGCATTTGATTCATGCGCTCAACAATGCCATCTGTTTGAGGATTATAAAGTGCAGTGCGATTGTGCGTGATACCATAAGTCAACAAAAATTCTTTCATTTCAACAGATGTTAATTGTGTACCATTGTCAGTAATAATAGTATGAGGACAACCTTCCCTCCCAAAAATATTTTTTGAAAATGCAATGGTACTCTTTGTCGATACCTCCTTCATAAACACCCCCTCTGTCCATTTAGAAAACACGTCCTCCAAGACTAAAGCAAGTCTGACTGCAGGCTAAATCAGGCAAAGGCCCTATGAATCCAAACATGCTGTGTGCCATGCTTCGCCTGGATCTTCGATATGACCCATCAGAGACTTCGACCCAAGTTTTAACCTTTTTTCACTCTCCCTACAATATATACTCTCTTGAACCCATTGCGCAGTTTGCACATCGATACCAGGCCACCAAAAATTCCTCTTTAATTCTCCTTTGAGTCAACCTCTGGCCTAAATGTCCTTCGTGTGCCACCTGTATGATTCTTCTTCTTCTTACATTCTCCAAGGGTACAAACTTATCACCTCATCACCACCCCACCCTCGTTTAACCACAATTCATCCAAACTTAATATAGGGTCTCACCGATAGTGCAACTGCACTCTCTTTGCACCTTCAACAATCATCTCACTGACGCTCTGTAAAACAGAATCATTCGACATCCCTTGTAGCCATTCCATTTTAGAAAAAACACCCAATCCCTGTTGCACTATATCCTCCATCCACGCCACTGTTCCTTCTCCCTTCAACAAAACTGCCTCACTGTCAACCAACTTCCAATCAATTGCGAGCAGTGAAAGAGCGTCAGCCTGAACATTTCGCCATCCTTGAATGTACTCAACATTATACAAATACTCTTGTAAACGAGCCGCCAACCTGGCCAATCTTGCAGAACCTTTGCCCACCCCTCCTGCCGACAATACCTTTATTAGAGGCTTGTGATCTGTTCTCAATTTGAAACTGATGCCCCCATAAAAACATCCTAAAATATTTTACCGACCAGGCAGCTGCTAAGGCCTCTCGCTCAATTAGCAAGTAATTCCTTTCACTCTCAGTAAGTGAGCGCGAGGCAAAAGCTACTGTCTTCTCAATGCCTCTGTGTAATTGAGATAACACTGCACCCACATCACACACTTGCGTCCACAGTAACAATGGTAGGTAATGATGTATTGAAAGGTATCAACATTTTTGTAGAACAGACTTCATGTTTTATATTTTCAAAACATGCTAGTTGTACCTCCGACCATATGAAACTGCAACCTTTATGTAACACTCTCAACCCATCTGTTTTGTCTGCAAAGTTTTCTACAAACTTTGAATAATATTCAAAGTCCCATGAAGGATCTCAGTTCATCTTTGTTTTTCGGACACTGAGACAGCTTTATAGCTTCCAACAGATCCCTTTTTGGTTTTACTCCCTCACCAGAAACTGAATGGCCCAAATACTCAATCGCCTTACACAAAAAAACATTTCTCCTTTTGCAAAGTAAGACACACCTCCCAAAGTGTTTTTTTTTTTTTTTTTTTTTAAGTACCCTTCTCAAAATTTGATTGTGTTCTATAACAGTTGGTGCAAATATCAAAATGTCATTCTGGAAAAATACAACATTTTTATAGCCCTAAAACACTTGTGACATCTGCTGGAAAACACTTGCAGCAGATGATAGAACAAAGGGCATTCTGATGAAACAAAAGGTGCCATCCAGGGTGATGAATGCTGTAGCATCACGCAAACTGTGGTGTAAACATATCTGGTGGTAAGCACTCTTCAGATCCAATTTAGCAGAAAATTATCTATAACAAAGTTCTGATTATCACTGCAAAGGTCCACACAAAATCTCAATTGCCCATTAGACTTTTTTTGTGATAACTACAGGTGAAATCCAATCAGAAGCCTTTACAGGTTCAATCACTCCTTCCTTTAACATATCTTTCAACGTTTTACAGACTTCCTCTCTGACTTTCCTAAGTTTGACGGCAACTGCTCCTGGCATCATGAAAAGTTTATGTACATAGCCCTTTACCTCTCCCAACTCTTCTTGAAACACTTCTTTTACTTCAAGGATAGCATTTACTTCACCATCTTCAACAATTATAATTTGTTCTGAATCTCTTGGGTTCACAGTTATATTAAGGTAGTATTGGTGCATCCAACCTAATATTGGCAGTCCGCTCTCAGCCACATACTTTTCCAATGGTTTACCTAGTTTTGAAGCATATCACTGCTGTGAAGAATCTCAAAATCTCAATTTCTTCCCCTTGATATCCACCTGGACAAATGTCTTTTACAATCAATTCGAGTTGTGGCCACTTCCAAAGAAAAACATCTTTGGGAATAATAGTATATTTCGATCCAGTATCCACCATTAATTCTACATTTACATTTTCAATGTTGAACAAGGCTTTAGGCCTATTTTCTCTTCTGTCACGTTTACTTTTGTTATGCTCTCCCAAACTAAGTAGGGGTTCAGTTGCCTCACATCTGTCTTAAAACACCGCCACACCCTTCGACTTACGCCATTCAAGACACATGCGTGCAAAGTGGCATTTGCGCCCACATCTCCTACACTCTTTACCTATGACATAAAATCCTTTGAATTCACTGTGTAAATTACTACCACACCTATTACACTTCCTACTAGGAGCGAACGTCTGTGCCTTCTGTGAACTTTGTGTGTTTTTACCCCCACAACAACCACACTACCACTAATGCTTTCAACTCCACCTAAAATATCCTGTGTAACTTGATGTTTTCCACCTACACTGCCCTGCTTCCTCCTCTCCTTCATGCATAATTCTGATTCTCCTACCACCTTGGCCATGTCAATAGCATCTTTCAAACTAGGATTCTTTGCAGCCCACAATCTCTCTCGACTCTTCCTATGCTTACACTGAACCTTTAACTGATCTCTAATCATTTCATCACACATGCCACCAAATTTGCATTTCACAAATAACTCTCAATCTGGATACAATGGGCTCACCCACCCTCTGCGGTTGAGTGTAAAACTTGTAGCTTCCCAACACCACATTAGCTACCTTCGCAAACCTATTGTGTAACCTCAATCTAGCTTCCCTGTATTAATCAGAAATGTGAGCTCCATTATCTGTAGCCACATGCATGAATTTGAACAATCTATGCGTCTCTGATCCTAAGAAATTCAACAAAATTGCTTTTGTGTGCGCAGAACTAAAATCCTCACTATCTAGTGACAGCAAATAATTGTCAAAGATATCTATCCAATCTTCCCACTGTATCGCTGGTACTCCCTGATGCGGTAAGAAACATGGTGGTGCAGCAATTGAGAAGTGATCCATGACCTACAAATGCACAATAAAACAGAAAAATGTAATGTCATAAACCAGTTGCGCAAACATACAAGTTAATTTCCTTAACAGTAATGAAGTGAAGTTGTGCGCACCACCTCGTAGTCAATGGTGCACACAGTTCTGATCCAAGAATGAAGGGTGTGCGTGTCACAGTGTTTAAATTTTGAAAGAGTGAATCTTCCAAGCACTATCCTTTTAAGTAAATCTGTGGTGCTCAAATCTTAAGCATCCTCAAATGCGTGCTTCACCTTTAAGAAAGTTCGGCACAGCCCCTTCAGGAACAGTTTCCAGGCTGTACAAGCCAGTGAAAAGCGCTATTTGCCGTAGCTCCACCCCTCCAGAAGTCCATCCGTTCCTAGACACGCTGTTCCTCACTCAGATACCGCAGCTGTAACTTTCTGACACCCACATACAACGAAGCATTCACAGTACCTGAAACGGCTGCATCCTGGTCATGTATGTAAAGCAAGATATCGCTCACACAAACTCCTGATGCGATTCTGCTCACATGATCAGTCACGCTATCTGCTTGCTGTTCGCTCAGTAGGTCGATGTCAAACACGCTCGTCTCCAAATAATGTTATAAAAAAGATAATACACAGCCAAACATTTGGGTAAAGGTTCCTTTTAATAGACCTACTGCAGCAATCATTCTTTACCAGGAACGCTTCAACAGCTTTATGTATTCAATGTATCCACGTTCTCAATACATGTTTGGAACTCTTGAACACGAGACCGGCGCTTGTGAATATCAAGGTTCCAAATATGACAGCACCTTTACTAATGACTACCATGATAGCCACCTGAGGCTCAGGAAGACATGTTTTTCATGTGCCTTTAGCGCACTCACTGTGCTAAATCCAAATCCTTCCAGTTTGTGGCTTCAAGCTGACGGTGTCTGGAAAATGCCTTGAGACCCATTAATCGAACTGAGTGAGCATATCTACCAATGAAACTAAGGCAGGCATGCTGGGGAATTTTCACAGCGTTTCCTAAAGAATGTCCTAAACTATGAAAAAGGGTAGTGTTTGGTACACAGGGTACTCCCATGAGAATGTAGCACATGTCCCAGTCACCATTATGTGCAGTGACTGTAATGCACTTACATACAGCAGATGTAACATCTACTAGGTTCTGACTGAGGGTGAAAATGGCAAGCAGCTCAAACACTGACCATATGTGTCACTGTCCTTCAGTGCCAGCGTGCACCAGTGGGTTTGAATCTGTAGGTGGAGATGTTGTGCATCTGTACTACCTTTGCTATCTGCTTTCTACCTGTGCAATATCCCAGGGAAAGCACACATATGATCAGCTTTTCTTAACCATTCATGTCTGTCCTCATCAGAGTCTTGACTAATCCTGTATAATTGCCAAGTGAACCTACCACCATTAGCTACTTAAAGCTCAAGAAAACCGGTCTTTCATGCACATCAGCGGACTTATTGTGCTAAATCCAACTCCTTCCAGTTTATGGATGAAAGTTGGGGTGTCCGAGTATGCCTTGCGAGGCCTAGTCCTCAAACTGTGAGCAAGCATATCTACTGTTCAAACTAAGGCAAACATGATGGTGAATACGATGACCGGTCTCTAAAAGTAAAAAGTCAAACGGATATTGTAGGAAGTTGGCTCTGTATGCACTATTTCAAAGTAAGGAATAGTATGCACAGAGTCCAAGGGTTCCCCTTAGAGGTAAGATAGTGGCAAAAAGAGATAATACTAATGCTCTATTTTGTGGTAGTGTGGTCGAGCAGTAGGCTTATCAAAGGAGTAGTGTTAAGCATTTGTTGTACATACACATAGGCAATAAATGAGGAACACACACTGAGACAAATCCAGCCAGTAGGTTTTGTTATAGAAAAATATCTTTTCCTAGTTTATTTTAAGAACCACAGGTTCAAATTTTACATGTAATATCATTTGAAAGGTATTGCAGGTAAGTACTTTAGGAACTTTGAATCATTTCATTAGCATGTATACTTTTTGCATAAAATACAATAAGCTGTTTTAAAAGTGGACACAGTGCAATTTTCACAGTTCCTGGGGGAGGTAAAGTAATGTTAGTTTTAACAGGTAAGTAAGTCACTTACAGGTTTCAGTTTTTGGTCCAAGGTAGCCCACCGTTGGGGGTTCAGAGCAACCCCAAAGTTATCACACCAGCAGCTCAGGGCCGGTCAGGTGCAAAGGTCAAAGAGGTGCCCAAAACACATAGGCTTCAATGGAGAGAAGGGGGTGCCCCGGTTCCAGTCTGCCAGCAGGTAAGTACCCGCGTCTTCGGAGGGCAGACTAGGGGGGTTTTGTAGGGCACCGGGGGGGGACACAAGTCAGCACAAAAAGTACACCCTCAGCAGCGCAGGGGCGGCCGGGAGCAGTGTGCAAACACGCGTCGGGTTTTCAATGGGTTCCTATGAGAGATCAAGGGATCTCTTCAGCGTTGCAGGCAGGCAAGGGGGGGGGCTCCTCGGGGTAGCCACCACCTGGGCAAGGGAGAAGGCCTCCTGGGGGTCACTCCTGCACAGGAGTTCCGTTCCTTTAGGTGCTGGGGGCTGCAGGTGCAGGGTCTTTCCCAGCCGTCGGGAAATGGATTTCAGGCAGTCGCGGTCAGGGGGAGCCTCTGGATTCCCTCTGCAGGCGTCGCTGTGGGGGCTCAGGGGGGACAACTTTGGTTACTCAGTCTTGGAGTCGCCTGGGGGTCCTCCCTGTCGCGTTGTTTCTCCACCAGTCGAGTCTGGGTCGCCGGGTGCAGTGTTGCAAGTCTCACGCTTCTTGCGGGGAGTTGCAGGGGTCTTTAAATCTGCTACTTGAAACAAAGTTGCAGTTCTTTTGGAGCAGGGCCGCTGTCCTCGGGAGTTTCTTGTCTTTCTCGAAGCAGGGCAGTCCTCGGAGGATTCAGAGGTCGCTGGTCCCTTGGAAAGCGTCGCTGGAGCAGGTTTCTTTGGAAGGCAGGAGACAGGCCGGTAAGTCTGGAGCCAAAGCAGTTGGTGTCTTCTGTTCTTCCTCTGCAGGGGTTTTTCAGCTCAGCAGTCCTCTTCTTGTAGTTTCAGGAATCTAAATCTTTAGGTTCAGGGAAGCCCTTAAATACTAAATTTAAGGGCGTGTTTAGGTCTGGGGGGTTAGTAGCCAATGGCTACTAGCCCTGAGGGTGAGTACGCCCTCTTTGTGCCTCCTCCCAAGGGGAGGGGGCCACATCCCTAATCCTATTGGGGGAATCCTCCATCTGCAAGATGGAGGATTTCTAAAAGTTAGTCACCTCAGCTCAGGACACCTTAGGGGCTGTCCTGACTGGCCAGTGACTCCTCCTTGTTGTTTTCTTTGTTTCCTCCGGCCTTGCTGCCAAAAGTGGGGGCCGTGGCCGGAGGGGGCGGGCAACTCCACTAGCTGGACTGTCCTGCGGTGCTGTGACAAAGGGGTGAGCCTTTGAGGCTCACCGCCAGGTGTTACAGCTCCTGCCTGGGGGAGGTGTTAGCATCTCCACCCAGTGCAGGTTTGTTACTGGCCTCAGAGTTACAAAGGCACTCTCCCCATGGGGCCAGCAACATGTCTCTAGTGTGGCAGGTTGCTGGAACCAGCCAGCCTACACAGATAGTCGGTTAAGGTTTCAGGGGGCACCTCTAAGGTGCCCTCTGGGGTGTAGTTTACAATAAAATGTACACTGGTATCAGTGTGCATTTATTGTGCTGAGAAGTTTGATACCAAACTTCCCAGTTTTCAGTGTAGCCATTATGGTGCTGTGGAGTTCGTGTGTAACAGACCCCCAGACCATATACTCTTATGGCTACCCTGCACTTACAATGTCTAAGGTATTGCTTAGACACTGTAGGGGCACAGTGCTCATGCACTGGTGCCCTCACCTATGGTATAGTGCACCCTGCCTTAGGGCTGTAAGGCCTACTAGAGGGGTGACTTATCTATACCTGCATAGGCAGTGAGAGGCTGGCATGGCACCCTGAGGGGAGTGCCATGTCGACTTACTCGTTTTGTTCTCACCAGCACACACAAGCTGGCAAGCAGTGTGTCTGTGCTGAGTGAGGGGTCTCCAGGGTGGCATAAGACATGCTGCAGCCCTTAGAGACCTTCCTTGGCATCAGGGCCCTTGGTACCAGGGGTACCTCTTACAAGGGACTTATCTAGATGCCAGGGTGTGCCAATTGTGGATACAAAAGTACAGGTTAGGGAAAGAACACTGGTGCTGGGGCCTGGTTAGCAGGCCTCAGCACACTTTCAATTCAAAACATAGCATCAGCAAAGGCAAAAAATCAGGGGGTAACCATGCCAAGGAGGCATTTCCTTACAGATATCCTGTGGGACTCGTTCACCAACACTTCTACTTTTGCTTTGAAAGTGAAACTACAGATTGTTTGCACACTTTCAAACAAGTAGAGATGTTGGTGAATGTCCCACAGGGCATTTGTTTGACTTATTACTCTTACTCTAGTTCATGTTGGCAATCATGGTGGTTCTTGTATAGCTTACATAAGTTCCCTAACAAGCACTTCAAAATTCAATCATGCCTTTAACATTTTGCCATACAGGGTAGTCTGTGACAATGTAGCCTATGTTCTGTCCACCAATATGTGCAGAATGGGGACTAGAAAGCACGTTAAACAGAACTACCACATTCTGACAGCGTATAAAGGTGTTTAGCAGGCCATAAGGAAGTCCATGATTTCCTTAAGTAGATGAATTAAAATTCTGGAGCTCCCATAACGAAGCAGTGGCCCATGGACATTCGGTACCCATACACTGCCACTGCAGCTCCACCTCAGTCGATTTCCCAGAACTTTGCTCTAGTATGATACAATGTAAAGCAAGTAGGGAAATGGGCACTGGGGACAGTAATAACGACTCTCCTGCCGCTTTCCATGCTTCAAGCACACTTTACAGCGACAAAATGGACGATCCTTTTGGGTGTTTTAGGAATTCAGTCAGCAAAGTGTCTCTCCTGCAGCCTTACCACATCCTCTGGAACACATAACAGGGAGGCTGCTGCTTCTGTAGCAGCAGTGAGGCTTTCAATTACAGACAGCTGGAAGTCAAGGAAAGGCATGAGTCTTACTGTGGTTATTTGACAATAAACAACATGCACATTGTAGGTTGCCATCTGGATCAGGTGGATAAACAGTTTCTTGTACCAAGTGGCAGTTTATTTTTTTTTAAATTATTTTACAACACGCATTGGTTGAACGTGGTCATTCTTGTCCACTCCACCCATGTACTCATTGTAAATATACAGGTGAGCTTGTGGACTTCAGCCATCTGACCCTAAACCGTGATGGGGGGGGGAGTAAGAGAGTGATCATCTTGAATTGTAGTGAGCACGTATGCAACACGCCTATCTGAGAACTTGACTGAGCAGTGTGTTGGAATGCAACTCATTACTCTCGGTTTTCTGGCGCTTCCTGAACAGCTCTACTCCTGTATAGAAATTGTCCACATAAAGATTATAACATTTGTGAAGGAGTGGCTGGACAAGCTCCCACGCAATCTTCCCTGTGACCCCTACGTGGGAGGGCAACTTACAGGGTTTAGCGTGGAGTCCTTCCCTGTATACACTAAGCTGTAGTTGTAGCCAGAAGAGCTCTCACAACATATACAGCTTGATGCCATAGCGAGCTCTTTTGCTCACAATGTACTGCCTGAACAGCAGCCACCCTTTGTACAGGATCAAGGACTCCTCGACTGCTATATTCTTTCCAGGAGTATAGATCTCTGGAAACCTGGCAGACTAATGTTGCACGACAGGCCAAATTTGGACATCCTGATATGGTCCTGATGGTCCCAGGGCAATGCAGCAGAATTTTAATTGAAATGCAGCATGTGCTGCAATACCAAAAAACAATCTCTCCTCATGTTAGTGTGAAGAGAGGAGTTACCCAAACCTTGAGTCCAGTAGGACTGCAAGATGGCTTACTGCACTAACCCCATTTTGAGTGTAAGGCCCAAAAATATCTTCAACTCTGCCAGTAAAGTTGAAGTCCACTGGCGTACCCTAGAATGCCTCCGTGCTCCCTCAGAAATAGTTCTACATGCAAAAGTGTTTGCTGCACAATTTGCTGAAGGAAGTCAACATCCAAAAAAAGATGGACGTAGTCGACTGGCAAAAAAGTTGGCCGTATTGACTTTACATCCAGCATCACAGGTAAAAGATAGATTTTCAGGCTGAACTAAATTGGGGGGCTTCCAATAGAGCACTCTGTGCTTGCTGCTGCAGGCACCTGCACTTGGTGTTGGTTTAACCTGCTGTTCTTTCGCTGCACAGACTGTGCTTGCGAAGGGACAGCACAACGGTCTTCCGTGACTCCCTCAGAATTCCGAAATAGTTGTGGTCTGATGGGTCTCTGCCAACTGGAAAAAATTATTCCCAGATTCTGCTCCATTGTCAATCCTCAGATGCTGTCTCGGTATCTTCTGTCTGCCTCTGATCCTGCCTCAGCTGTCCTCCATAACCAGAGTTAGGGCATGTGCAGCAGTCATCCAAGGAGATGCCATCTCTGCTACTGGCTAAACAGTCCCTCTAAAGCACTAGCCTACGTAGAAAGCAGATAGGGCCACAAAATTGTTGGGATTGTGTGATGTGTGCAACAGTAAATGTCAGTCACCTTACCTTCACTTCCTCTCTCAATCAGCAGATTATCTGAAGACACTGAAATAAAACAAAGACACACTATTACTTCACCTTGCCACATACCCAGCATCACAGCCTTTAGCACTGGTGGTGCCCAGTGCGATAATCATTTTGGCGCTCCCATCCCATGACCACCTCTTTTGTATACCCTCACTAACACCCAGCAAGAGTGTCCATCTCTGCATAGCACCCTTCGCACATACATTTAATTTGTTTTAAAGCACAGGTAATGGCTGGCTTTACTAATCCACTTAACTACTCAATATTATTCAGATCAGTTCTTTGCAGCAGGCCTATAAACCTTCTGCGCTACTTTGTGATGTGTCAAAACTGCCTCTAGATAAAAGTCCAATCTTTCTCTAGCAGGAACATTATCACAAGAGTTAGCTGGACATTTGTATTGCTGCTTGAAAGCTATCTATGCCTGATAGATATGCATTTATGTGTAAACATAAATGTCTCTCACAAAAATACTCTTCTCAGTTATAATTTTTTTTAGGGTCGAGCCTGCGAGAGCATGGGCTAACGCATGCGTCTCGCTTGTTAGATTGTGTTCAGGAAAAGGCTTGGAGCCTGCCTATCGCTCACCATTTGCTGGTTTGCGTGGCACTCTTCTTTACAGCCTGGAGCTTGTGACTGGCAAAAATGTGCCCAGCAGGACAAACAAAATTCAACATTTTATATTTTTTAAAGCTAACTTTCTTTTATTTTGCCAAGTCATCTTTTCTCATGTTTTCTTTTGTTTTTGCTCATGGGTACTGTTGTCAAGAGGACAATAACAGCTTCGAAATACGCAAGACCTATTGCATTGCAAATGCTTGTTTTATATGTGTGGTTACCCTGTGGACAGATCCTTGCCCCCAGGAAAACCACTCACTTGTAAAACAGTTGTTTTGGTTCGTTAGTTGTGATTTTCCTGGGGTCTTGACTTCAATCCAGTGAAATGTGAACTGATCTGTCAACTTTTTTCGTAAACTCTACACAATGTCATTTGATAGTGTCTTTGTTCATCATATTGTTACATGCTGAGCAATTCAGAAATTGTGAATTACTGAAAGCATTCCAATCAGTTTAAGGGGTTTCCAAAGTCATATGTTTATGAATTTAGTTCGATATTGGCAAAATGCTTGTGCTTATGACATGTGAGGTTTAGAATTTAATAGTAGCAGCAGCCTGTTAAAAATTCTCTCTGTTACATTTGCTTCACGAAAGTGTATGGGCTATCAATTAGAAAGGTGGAGCATGGAGTACGGCACATTTCATACTTCTCATGGTTCTACAATATGTGGTGATAGTGTAAGGTACATTCTGTTGAACTAGTTTCTTCACTTAAACTTCAGAGAATTGACATTATCTAACAGGCTTTATTTTTTGCTGTTCTCTTCAGGGAGGTGGTGGATACAATGGTGCGACATTTCAAAATGCAGATATTCGGTGATCGGCAGCCAGGCTATGATGGCAAAAGAAACATGTACACGGCGCACCCTCTGCCTATAGGCAGAGACAGGGTAAGTATAATGAGTGAGTTAGACATATTTGAATGAATGTCTGACTATGGATGCAATAATTATAAACACACCCCTATGTCCTTTGTCTGACGTGATTCTGTTGAATACCTAAAAGGATCCAGTTTCATGCTGTCATTGTTTTGAATGAAACATCATACTATCTAGAGTTTCTAGATCACAGAAAAACAACTAATAGAAGGCATCGCAGAAGAAGCATAGAGGCCAATTGCATCCTTAGTGGATTGTTTTTGGCAGAAACTTGATCTGTGCAAATGTGCATGTTTTACTGTAATGAGCAGTAAATAAATTTGCATATTTGAAAGTGAGTAGCATTCCCACAGACAATTGTGCCCAAGTATTCCCTTAGGTAGTTTTAGTACAAAAATGTGTTTACTTTGTTAAAATCACTTTTTTTCAGGGCAAGCATTCACTTTTGAGAACTTGCATTCTCAAATGTTAATTGTGTTAGACAGGGTGCAGTATAACTAAAAGCAAAAGATCAGAAGATTAATCTATCATTAGGTTCCTCTGTTTAATGAGAGCTTTCAAAATAGCACTCAAAACATGCACCGGCAAATCCAATTGGTCTTACCTTTTGGATCTTTTGACTTGGCCAGTTGTTTTTAGCCTCTCTGCACAGCTTCCGCGATGCTGTGCAGTGTGTCTAATATGTTCTTGAATTTCCCTCTTACATCCCCCTGCCTCATCTAGGTGGTTTTGATTTTAAACATTTGGAAATCCATGTCTAACGACCAGTGTCTTGCACTATAAGGCTCTAAATGGATTCCTCAGTATAGGGTCTTTCCATTCCATATCCCAACATATTTGAGGACATACCAGAGCCATGTATATAGTTCACTCCATACTAAAGCAACGGTCCAACCCTCTTTACCTTCCCTCTAGCGAAGGTACCTGTGTGCCTTTCCAGACTTCTGCACTGTCCCATTTGGCAGTAACTAATCCCAGCCACTACACGGGTGTGGAATTTATTAAAATATCTACTTGTCCACAGGACAGGTTGCTTCTCAAATCTACTTGTCCTGTAAAAAGATCTACTTGTCCCTTTGGTGCCATGTAGTGTGGCACCAAATTATGGCAGCAATCTCATTATGTAAGAGCTCTGATAATAGCCTCTCTGATTATGCCAGGGCTACTACCATAGTAGGGCTTGAATACTTGCAGTTTCAATCCCTACTTTAGCAATTTCCTTATTTTTCCACCTTTCTGCAGATCTGCATACTGGGGCTGGAGGAAGCAGTAAGCAATAGTTCCAGGGCTGGAATGCCTTTGAGTCTGCAAACCTACTAACCTGCATGTTTTAAAGGTCTTCACCAGCTTCTCTCTAATATTTTCCCATAATAAGAAAGGTTGCACATTTACTCCTGACAATGGCAGAATTAGAACTTCTTCCAGGGTTGGGAAGAAAGTGGCTGGAGGGAAAATGAACTTGCAAATGCTCAATAGATTTTCACATGAGCAAATCTACACATGCGTATTTACCCATGCTAAAATACAGTTCACAAATATTTTATAGGGGTACGACATATACCATGGATGCACTTTTGTGACTTTCTTTAAGAATTTGGGGCCACATGTACGGTTCAGATTTACGACCAGCAAATTGCGAGTCGCAAATCTGAAGGTAGGATGGTGTCCCTGACACAATCTGTGATTCGCAAGGGCTTCGCAAATGCACACCTCATGAATAATCATGAGGTGGGTCGCAATTTGCGACCCCCTTGCGAATGGCGGCCTCACAGGGATGGTAGCCTGCTGGAGACAGCAGACCACCATGTCTGTGATTGCTTTTCAATAAAGCATTTTTTTGTTTGTTTTGTAATGCAGCCCGTTTTCCTTAAAGGAAAACGAGATGCATTACAAAAACGAAAAATTAAACGTTTTCGTTTCATTTTTTCAGAGCAGGCAGTGGTCCTGCGGACCACTGCCTGCTCTGAAAAAATGTTTACAGTGACATTCACAATGGGGAAGGGGTCCCAGGGGGACCCCTTCCCTTTTGTGTAAGTGTTAGCACCCATTTGAAATGGGTGCAAACTGTGATTGGTTTGCGCCCGCGTTCGCAAAACAATCCTACATTGCACTGCGAGTCGCAATTAGGAAGGGAACACCCCTTCCTAATTGCGAGTCGCAAACCCGTTTCGCGATTCTGTAACCAGGTTACCGAATCGCAAAACTGGGTTTGTGCACCGCAATGTGCTTTTTGCACGTCGCAAACAGCGAAAGTCGCTGTTTGCGACATGCAAAAAGCTACCTACATGTGGGTCTTGGTCCCTAATTAGGTCTGGTGTTAAAGACATTTTGTTTTTATTAAACTTCTATTTCTCTCTCTTTCGGCTGGCTTTACTGTGAGAGATCGCATTCTTCTCTTCCACAAGGAGCACATTGGCACACAAAGTAGTTTTGTTCAGTGTCAGGAACTACAGTGGCAATCAGTGACGTAACGAAACTGGAGGGTGCCACTTTGCAAAGAACATGGAGGAGCCCCCTCTCCAGACTCACTCAGGGCAGGTGCTGTGCTGAAGGGGCCCCCTTGAGGGCGGCTGCAGGGCCTTTGTTATGCCACTGGTTGCAACGTGTGCTTTTAGAGTTCAAAAACGTTTTTTTTTTTTTTTTTTGCCAGTGTTTGTTACAATGTTGAGGGCCTGGTAGCTCCCACAACAATAACGTGTTACAAAAGCCGTGTCAAAACAAGACACGCATTGATGAAACTAAAAGACTTATAAAAATATGTCAGATCAGTTGGCTTTGTCAGTGTTTGTTTATTTTCATGCTTCCCATAATCGTGTTGAAAATGGTTACACTGATTTTCCATTAGAAATATTTTTGGGAAATATTAGAATGCATCAAAACATTTTACTAAATGACACCTCATTTGCATCTAATCAGAGAGCATTCTGGGAGCATTATACTTAGCCTCATAGCCTAAACTTTTCAAACATGTGTATACACGTTTTTTTTATTTGTACTGGAACCAACGTCCGTAGTGAAGTGACCTTAAAACATTTATTTACAGCACTCACCCTAATAATGAAGATTTTCAAATAATGAACCATAAATACAAGTTCGAACAGCATTATCTTTTGGAAACACATTACCTCAACTGTAGAGAGTTCCACTCTCTGTAAACAGGCAGCCAAAGGGTTTGTGCTGCAGAGGGTTGGGCCTACTTGTCCCAAGGACAAAGTAAACATAAAAACTTGTTGCCCTTGACCCCAAACAAGATGTCCCGGGCGTCGGGCGATAGGAATTCCACATCCCTGACTACATAGTCTTTAATATGTAGTAGAGTGATCTTAGGATTTTAGGGGACCCACATGCCCAGAGCCTCTCGCAAACACAACTAATCGGAGCGCCAAATCATGTGTAAAATGGTTCCCACGTGGGTCATACACCCGCAGGCATAGCTGTGATTGAATAACTCCTTTTTTTCGATGGTCTCGTCCTCATGAGATCTACTCAGTGGAGATATTTCAGTTGAATAACCCAAAATTGAGACTGTTCTAGCCTCTGTTGGACGCTAGAGCCTACTGCCAGTCATCTGTGAGCACACCTAAATCCCTGACCCGAGCATCCGGCAGACTGAACTTGAATGTTCAGTGTAGGAATCTCAAGTGATGTGTAGAAAACAGATTTTTTGCCCGGTCAGATTTGTCATTAATACCTTGTACTCTAGCGCATTATAGCCCTGAAGCGCATCCAGGTCAGGTGTATGGGGTCAACACATGCCTAAACTGCAAATATTGGTAAAATTGACTGTGGTGAAGGTTGTACTACATCTGCAGGTTTGAAAAGGACTTCATGCCGGTCGTGAGCATGAGGTCACCCAGTTTAGCAATGCAAGTAAAGTCTCACTGTTTAAAAACTGACAGATCGACCACCTGCTGCAGTCTGGTACCCACCCACAGGGAGATTTTCCCCTCGTTGCGTTTTAGCATCAGTTGAGAACCTTGGGATTATTGCTTCAGATCCCAGGTACCACCTGCATGACCCGTTGGTATCAGTCCCCCATATTGAAGGTGGGAAAGCTGCAAGCTCTGTATCGCCCAACTCTTAGATTCATAACCTGGGTCTCCAAACTGTGGCTTGTTCAGGACCACCACATGAACATCCTTGTAATAAGATCCACTGTCGGAAGTAGCCAAACCCATCAAAAGTACTTTTGAAACGTTTATTTGGTGCAGTCCTGGGGGCCTCTAGTTCCAGATAAAGCCCAACAGAAGTGCGTTGAGATGTGTAAAAGGCTCCAGGGATTGGATGTGGATACTTTGGGATTTGATAGAGCAGTCTGCTGTGGAAGAGCGGCCATCTTGAAGATGACTCCTTCTCAAAGACGACAAAGGAAGGGACACCCAGACTCTGAAATCTTTCATTAGTCCGAGTTGTGGCTGCAGAGTCAAGTCACATGCTCTTAGACTGTCTTCAGTCATATAGCCACCCAAGTATCAAAACCAGTCTGACAATATGTAGACTCCTGTCTCATGGCATATAAGTGAAGCATCTATCAAACGGGTATATTGACTATTGAGCACATTTACCTGAATTCCTGAGTAGCTCCTAAACAGACTTTCAGACTTGGTAGCACTCATACACCAGATTTGTGGTGTCCATTCAGGAAGACCAGAACATCATCTGCATAAAAAGCAATCCTGTTTTCTATCCCCGGGACCTATTCAAGCATCACTTGGGTGTCCATTTTCAACCATCCTGAGAGTGGTTCACTGGCAAGGGTGAAGAGCATGGGCAGTAGCGGACAACCCTGCCCCTATTGGTTGAAAAAGGCTTGCACCGCTCCCCATCTGGACCAGGGCCAATGCAGCTTCATATACAAAACTATTTTACGGACTCAAAAGCTTTTGGTTTGTTTTTATATGATGTAGCAGATGACCACTGAAGATTTTACTGTTCTAATACAAGACTGCAATCTGTTGGTCTTTCAGGTTGACCTGGAAGTGACGCTGCCAGGGGAAGGTAAGGATCAAACTTTCAAAGTAACCATTCAGTGGGTGTCGGTGGTCAGCCTTCAGATGCTCCTGGAAGCCCTGTCGGGGCACCTCAGCGAGGTCCCAGAAGATTCTGTGCAGGCGCTTGATGTCATCACTAGACATCTTCCTTCCATGAGGTAGGATGTAGATACTTCTATACCCATCTTACCACAGCTGTTGTACTGTCTTAATTCAAGAACCCAAAGCAGCATAAACATATGTATTGTGTATTTCTATAGGTATACACCAGTGGGGCGTTCTTTCTTCTCCCCACCTGAAGGTTACTACCACCCACTCGGAGGCGGCCGGGAAGTGTGGTTTGGCTTCCATCAGTCTGTTCGTCCTGCCATGTGGAACATGATGCTCAACATTGATGGTAGGTTCATGTTTTTTTTTTCTTTTTTAAATAATGATCTTTTAGGCCATGAACAATTAAAACAATGCCTATGTAACAAACATGCTGAGCTTGCATATTATAGTTGAGGTGGTGTACATTGTTAAATCTGAATCCTAAAAGCATGCACATGGTCACTTGGATGGTGAAGGTCGAAAGGGGGTATAATAGCGGTGTGTGCACATTTTTCCTGGCCTCCTCTAACACCTGACATTTTTTCTTCCTTCCTTTTCTACTCCCATCACACCCCTTTCATGCGTTTTTCTCCACCTAGGTTCATGAATATGCAGAGAAAGTTGAAGTGTTTTGGACCTTTTCTGCTTACAAACTGGGTTTTCTTAGTTGAAAGACTTTAAGAAGTAGCCTATGCAGGTGCATACAGAATGAATAAGCTGCATTTGAAAATAACGGTTTCTTGTGATGGTCTGCCGTGGCCTTCTACAGTTTATCAACTTGTTCTAATCAAAAAGCTAGTGAAAGCTTTACATTTTGGCTACTGTGATTTCAAGCAAAAATGTGTTGTACTATATTGGCTGTTGACTAAATGCATGCTGATCAAAAAGATATCTATCAAAGATAATCATCAGTTAAGTTTATTTAAACCACCTGTGCATTTTACATGGTTTTTATATATTTTACATCTGATAGCCCTGATCTGTTTAGCCCTGTGACCCTTTGCCTTGTAGTTGCCCCTGCAGTTGAGGCTCTGCACAAGGTGTTTGTGAACAGATTATAACCAGTTTAGTAAGAGTGATTATTTTTCCCTGTAGTTGTATTCTGAAAGGTGGCAGAGTCTTTGTGATCTGCTTGCCAACCTAAGTGAGTTGGACGGTTGTCTGTGGGGTTTAAAAACAAATGGGTTTCCTGTGCTTCTCTTAGGATTTATGTAGGGCAACATTTGCTAATTATTTGGGAAGTGTGTCATTCTCATTGACAGAACCATGTCTGAGGTAGAAGTTTTAGTAGTATGCAATTGTCCCTGGCACTTTCCCATCTCAGGACAGTAGTCTCTGGGCTAGAGTATAGTCTCCCTGACCCTACGCTGGAAGTGTGGCTGCTCCAGTGAGTCTACAGTTCAGTAGGACTGAACGGGGGTTGTGCAGGGGAGAAATTGTACAGACATCTGCCCATTTGGCTGCCTGATTTCTGATGGAAGACAGGTGGCACTAGTTACTGGCTGCCAGGCTCAAATGTCTGGGCCACAAACATGCCTTCAAAACCTTATCCGATGTCCAGGTGCCTCCCTTATGACTTTTTCCCAAGCTGTTCTACTGAACCTGTGACCTAGTCCATTGGTTATTTAAAGAGGTGACCACACCTACTCAGAGGTTGTTCCCAGGAAGGGTCCTTGACTTCTGTATCTGCTTATTTTGCTTGAAGGGATGCAGTGCTCATTGTTGAAGACTTGCTGCCACCTGCGCGGCCAAGGCCTGCATCTTTGACTTGGGAGTGGGTTGGGATTGGAGGGGCAGGGGAGGGAGGAAGGTAGGGGTGTGCAGGGATAGGAGTAGCCTTTACTTGGATCGTACTATTAAGCTTAGCACAAGTCCCCACAAACTGGTTTCAGTCCCATGAAAGACAGACCTTAATAAAACACTTGAGATGCCTTTTGGTTGGAGGGACCAAGTGAAACATTAAGGCGATGACTGGAAATCTTTCAAAAGTCAAATCTCATTCCAATTCATTATTTTTAGACTGCTATGCCACTCCTGAAATGAACTTCCATATGTAAATCATATTTTGGGAGCCTGTATCCATAGGAAAGACCTAGTGGGTGGACCAGATGGCTGCCACTTGGTTGAATCTTTGACATTCATTCCATCCATCACATTTGTGTTGAGGGGACCAAATACCAGTTGCTGAAAGTTGGTTAGTTTCTTGCCCAGTTGTAACTCTAATTCCCTGTGACAAGACACTGACCCAACCTCTAACGTTTTCCTCCTGCATAAGTATTTGAGTAAACCTTTTCAATGTAAATAGACCATTATGCACAGACAGTATGGATGATCAATTAGCAACGCCATTATGGAAAAACTGGACCATGCAATGTTTCCTCACATTGTGTTTGAGGAAGACTATGAAGATAAGGAATGAACTGACAAAATAGTGAAAATTAACCATTTGCCAATATCGGTGCGCATGTTGAGTCAAACTATATTTGATCATTTGCTCTGACACTTGAGTAGTGCTCAAGATTGCCCACACACACTTACACCACTCCGGGCAAAGGCTTTGCTTTAGATGGCTAAAACACACACTACACTGGTTGACAAGGGTACTAGGAACTGGCCTCAAAAGTATCTACCATGTCAATAGTCTCAACTTGAGGAAAGGGATAGCTTCAAAAGGATAATCGCACCCCATGGAATATTGATGCCACAAAGGGGATGAAGTTTGAGAAACTAATCCACCTCCAAAATGTATTTTGAATGCTGAAAAATCTTTACTCTTGAAATTAAACTCACTTCCTTTAAAGACACCCAGACTACAAAAAGAGACTGTTTCAAAGCAGAGTACCACTAAGGCTCCAAAGACTAGAAGAAATGTATACTGAGAAAGAACAACCACCATATGTGAGAACGCAAAATATACTTTCTCCAAACAAGGTGATGTTGCAGTGTCCCAGGGAAGTCCGCCTTTGGATTCAACCATATAAAAGAAGCATAACTGGTTAATGTTCCAAGATGTCGCATCTCTAAAACATAGAGCCTTTTTTATACCAAAGAAAAGTAGACACCACCACAATGCAAGCAGACCCGGAACAGGTGTCAGCCTTGGTATTGCTAGGCTTGTCATCTATTTTGATGCAGTATCTGATGAGCAACTGATGAGTAGACTGTCAGAATGTGGGCTGCAGGCATCTTCCTTGAACTTGATCAGGTTTTATTTGCATATTCCATTTCAGGCAGTTTCTTTTGTTTTTTTGCTGAGAGTTCAAACCTCTGAATCAGGGTGTGCCTCGGGGTCTTTCTGGAGCCTCACCCTGTTCAGTTTGCTGTGTCTGCTGTTTCACCATATCCATTCTTTCATCCTCTGGTTCATGAGAAATGTGGACAACACAGATTACAATCACTTTTGAGCAGAACTCTGGAGTCCTTTCACAGCTTCTGAGTGAGCTTGCATGCACCCATGCCTGCAGTGGCTAGGTGACTGACCACTAACTCCCTGAAATTTAATTCTGAAAATATAGTTTTGTTTGTTCCTGGTCATAATGCTTTTGCAAATTTTACTGATGTTTACTGGCTAATGCAGTTGTTCTCCAATTTCAGATGCCAAGGTTCGCAGCCTTGGAGTTTATTTTAACTGTGATCTTTCTCCACATAACCAGGTCAGCCATCTGCCCTTCTGTTGTTTTCTGTTTGAGATTTGGCAGAAAATACTGACTTCAGTTCCTACTGCCTATCTTTTTGTGGTACAGGCCACCAATCTGAGCCAGTTTTATTACTGCAACTCCCTTGTTAGCTATTTTTTAGATATGATAAATTGGTGGCTGCACCATTCAAAATGCTTCTAGGCTTGCTCTACAGTGGCCGTGTTGCTCCTCCACTTCGTTAACTCTACACACTTTACCTTGACTGCAGTTTCAAAAAAGTAATCTTTAAGGCACTGTCTCTTTTTGAACCTTTCAAGGTTGATCCTAGGCAGTGCTTGTGGTGTCTCTTAACCTGTTGTACATGCTTTGTGGGGTTCAACTCCGCCCATTGATTTTCATTTGTCTGCCAGTGTCCTTTAAAAAATCCTTGCTTGCTAATGGGCAATCCCTCCCCCCCCCCCCCCACCTTTTTTTAGGGACTAGTGCACAAGCGCTCTACCCTGCTGTAATCTCTGTGGGGTTTTAACCTTGCCCACCGTTTGCCCATCAGCTTCATGGGCTTGTCTTTTTAAAAAAAATAGCTGGATTTTAATTGTGAAAGGCATGCGTGCATTCTGCCTTTTCAGGTGTTTAGCCCTTTGCGAGCGCACCGGCCAGCTAGTGAAAACTTGAGTCTCCATATTTTCGGCATGGTTTCTGGGCTACTTTTTATTTCCTGCGCAGCGCGATCTCGCTGCACATTTGCCAATACTTTTGACTGTGAGCCAACTTCAGTTTCAATTGTGTGTGCTCCTTCAAGCTCATGGCATGGTGCTTTAAATCGGCTTGCTTATGTAAAACTGTATTACTTTTCATTTTATGTGGCAATAAACGTCCGGTTAACGCTAATAACTCCAAGTTGAGCAAATGCGAGACCCATTGCATTGCAAATGCTTGTTTTTTTTTTCTTTTTTTTTTTTCTCTCCCACGGAGCACCGACCAAGTACTATATAAATGCACTGGTCACCATTTTAAGGTCTGTTCAGGGTTTACTTTTATCTGTCGTCTGGAGCACTCGAGATGAATGCTCGTGGTTTACTGAGCCCTGCTGTAAAAACAGCTGCAAGTCTTGTTATCTGGTCATATTTGTTGTGCATTCAAAGACTGAGATCGTGTTGCTTGCTTCACATTCAGAACGTGCACTTCTCACTTAGCGTGGCACCCGATTCATGGCCGCAGCGACACAAGGCACACACTTCAGATGCCACGCTTTGCAACGTGTTCTTTTCATTTATGCTCACACTTATGCTCTTGGGGTATGCTGTGCTTTGCGGAGTGCTACCTTAAGTTATGCTTTTTTGGGCCTGAGCACTTCCCACTTAAATACTAAAAATGAATTGAGTGTTGCGTTAGGTCTTAGAAGCCCCTGCGAATTTAAATACTGGCTTCAGTGCTCTGCCTGCTTTCTAATCAGCCCTTTTAATATACAGCCAGGCTCAGGCGTGCCACTCTCCTCCCCTAGCAACTTGTTTTTTCTTGTGTTAATTTTCTATTCCCTTAATTATTTTCCTCAATCTATTTAGATGCATGTAGGAAGTTGGCTCTGTATGTGCTATTTCAAAGTAAGGAATAGCATGCACAGAGTCCAAGGGTTCCCCTTAGAGGTAAGATAGTGGCAAAAAGAGATAATACTAATGCTCTATTTTGTGGTGGTGTGGTCGAGCAGTAGGCTTATCCAAGGAGTAGTGTTAAGCATTTGTTGTACATACACATAGACAATAAATGAGGTACACACACTCCGAGACAAATCCAGCCAATAGGTTTTTATATAGAAAAATATCTTTTCTTAGTTTATTTTAAGAACCACAGGTTCAAATTCTACATGTAATATCTCATTCGAAAGGTATTGCAGGTTAGTACTTTAGGAACTTCAAATCATCAAAATTGCATGTATACTTTTCAAGTTATTCACAAATAGCTGTTTTAAAAGTGGACACTTAGTGCAATTTTCACAGTTCCTAGGGGAGGTAAGTATTTGTTAGGTTAACCAGGTAAGTAAGACACTTACAGGGCTTAGTTCTTGGTCCAAGGTAGCCCACCGTTGGGGGTTCAGAGAAACCCCAAAGTCACCACACCAGCAGCTCAGGGCCGGTCAGGTGCAGAGTTCAAAGTGGTGCCCAAAACACATAGGCTAGAATGGAGAGAAGGGGGTGCCCCGGTTCCGGTCTGCTTGCAGGTAAGTACCCGCGTCTTCGGAGGGCAGACCAGGGGGGTTTTGTAGGGCACCGGGGGGGACACAAGCCCACACAGAAATTTCACCCTCAGCGGCGCGGGGGCGGCCGGGTGCAGTGTAGAAACAAGCGTCGGGTTCGCAATGTTAGTCTATGAGAGATCTCGGGATCTCTTCAGCGCTGCAGGCAGGCAAGGGGGGGTTCCTCGGGGAAACCTCCACTTGATCAAGGGAGAGGGACTCCTGGGGGTCACTCCTCCAGTGAAAGTCCGGTCCTTCAGGTCCTGGGGGCTGCGGGTGCAGGGTCTCTCCCAGGTGTCGGGACTTAGGATTCAAAGAGTCGCGGTCAGGGGAAGCCTCGGGATTCCCTCTGCAGGCGGCGCTGTGGGAGCTCAGGGGGGACAGGTTTTTGTACTCAGTCTTAGAGTAGTCCTGGGGTCCCTCCTGAGGTGTTGGATCGCCACCAGCCGAGTCGGGGTCGCCGGGTGCAGTGTTGCAAGTCTCACGCTTCTTGCGGGGAGCTTGCAGGGATCTTTAAAGCTGCTGGAAACAAAGTTGCAGCTTTTCTTGGAGCAGGTCCGCTGTCCTCGGGAGTTTCTTGTCTTTTCGAAGCAGGGGCAGTCCTCAGAGGATGTCGAGGTCGCTGGTCCCTTTGGAAGGCGTCGCTGGAGCAGGATCTTTGGAAGGCAGGAGACAGGCCGGTGAGTTTCTGGAGCCAAGGCAGTTGTCGTCTTCTGGTCTTCCGCTGCGGGGGTTTTCAGCTAGGCAGTCCTTCTTCTTGTAGTTGCAGGAATCTAATTTTCTAGGGTTCAGGGTAGCCCTTAAATACTAAATTTAAGGGCGTGTTTAGGTCTGGGGGGTTAGTAGCCAATGGCTACTAGCCCTGAGGGTGGGTACACCCTCTTTGTGCCTCCTCCCAAGGGGAGGTGGTCACAATCCTAACCCTATTGGGGGAATCCTCCATCTGCAAGATGGAGGATTTCTAAAAGTTAGTCACTTCAGCTCAGGGCACCTTAGGGGCTGTCCTGACTGGCCAGTGACTCCTCCTTGTTTTTCTCATTATTTTCTCCGGCCTTGCCGCCAAAAGTGGGGCCTGGCCGGAGGGGGCGGGCAACTCCACTAGCTGGAGTGTCCTGCGGGGTTGGCACAAAGGAGGTGAGCCTTTGAGGCTCACCGCCAGGTGTGACAATTCCTGCCTGGGGGAGGTGTTAGCATCTCCACCCAGTGCAGGCTTTGTTACTGGCCTCAGAGTGACAAAGGCACTCTCCCCATGGGGCCAGCAACATGTCTCGGTTTGTGGCAGGCTGCTAAAACTAGTCAACCTACACAGATAGTCGGTTAAGTTTCAGGGGGCACCTCTAAGGTGCCCTCTGTGGTGTATTTTACAATAAAATGTACACTGGCATCAGTGTGCATTTATTGTGCTGAGACGTTTGATACCAAACTTCACAGTTTTCAGTGTAGCCATTATGGTGCTGTGGAGTTCGTGTTTGACGGACTCCCAGACCATATACTCTTATGGCTACCCTGCACTTACAATGTCTAAGGTTTTGTTTAGACACTGTAGGGGTACCATGCTCATGCACTGGTACCCTCACCTATGGTATAGTGCACCCTGCCTTAGGGCTGTAAGGCTTGCTAGAGGGGTGTCTTACCTATACTGCATAGGCAGTGAGAGGCTGGCATGGCACCCTGAGGGGAGTGCCATGTCGACTTACTCGTTTTGTCCTCACTAGCACACACAAGCTGGCAAGCAGTGTGTCTGTGCTGAGTGAGAGGTCTCCAGGGTGGCATAAGACATGCTGCAGCCCTTAGAGACCTTCCTTGGCATCAGGGCCCTTGGTACTAGAAGTACCAGTTACAAGGGACTTATCTGGATGCCAGGGTCTGCCAATTGTGGATACAAAAGTACAGGTTAGGGAAAGAACACTGGTGCTGGGGCCTGGTTAGCAGGCCTCAGCACACTTTCAATTGTAAACATAGCATCAGCAAAGGCAAAAAGTCAGGGGGCAACCATGCCAAGGAGGCATTTCCTTACAATGCAGCTTTGTTTAGTTCAGTAATTCCATTTTCTTTCTATTTTCCAGGTCTAAAAGCTTGTTCACCTCTCAGCATTTGCTCAAGCCATACTTTCTGTGCAAGCATGCCTTTGCTAAATAGCAAGCATGTACTTGTGCTATACAGTGAAATGTCACTGGAGAGCAGCATTAATTTTGTATCTAAAGTTTATCACAGCAAATGCGCAGTTTATGCAGTAGCCAGGTCTAACTGGAGACCTGAACTTACTCATCAGTATAATGTGCTGCATGGCTAAATACATATAGGGTCCCAAAGGTGAAACCGATAGGCTTATGCCAATGCTTGTATCATTTTGGCCTGACCTTTCTAGTGCTGTAGCTGCTCTATCTTCCTTTGTGCAAGATGAGGTCCTGCGATGCTAATCTTGTGGCAATCCCCACGTTTTATTGTTCCAAGTTAGTGTTGCCCTTTATTTTGTGGTGTCTATATTCTGGAATTCTTTGCCATTCAGTCTGTTTTTCTGGAATTAGTTCTTGACTTTTAGGAAAGTTCTGTAAACTTGGTTTGATTAACAGTAGTTTGTCTGTCATCTTCATAATTCTCGCTGCCTACCGTTGGTTTCCTCAGCGCCGATGTGCCTTTTAAACATCAGCACCCTTAACATAACAATTTCAAATTACATTGTACATTACTGCAGCACACCCTAATCCACTTATACAGTCACCTCACAGGAACACCCCTTATGTTTGAAGAAGTTCTAGATCCAGACCAGCCTCTGCTGATGGATATTTCTAATCGGATTGTCCATCTTATGAAATTTAAAGCTGTACTCTAGTTTGCTGGTAAATAGCACATTGCAGCTCTGCACTGATGTCGTTCTGCTCCTGAAGTGATGAGCAGAGTCGCATATTGGAGCCACCCATGCATGCTGATGTTTCTTTCTTTGTGCAGCTTCAGATGTGGATGCAGAGCTAGTCCCTGTTTTTTTTCCCCCCACCCTTCAAAATTTCTACACAGTGTACAGAGAAAAATGTCACTGTGTAATCTAGGTTAAAACAGTGTACACGGAGATCTGTGTTGGACCCTCACAAAGCGTGCTGATGATTCCAGGGCTTGCGACAAATGAGCTCAGTTAAATCAAGGTCATAATGGACCATGAGCCAAAGTTTTACGCCTCCAAACATCTGAAGAATCCATGCAGGGACAATTTGAAAGGAATGTCCCTTTCCTGCAGCAGACCATCTTGGTTGACATATTTGGGTATGCCAAAAACAAGCATAAGAAATTGAAGGGGGAAATCAGCCCCTTCTTGCAACTCTTAAACTCTAGCGAAGGCATGAGTGTCAACATGTCTTCCAGTCTTTGTCCTGATCTCTAAGCCTACTCAGTCAAGTTTCAATGCACCCTGAATTTCTGGACCTGTTCCTGACATTGCAGAAGTCTTAGGTAGGCCATTATGTACAGTTGTGGCACTTAAACATTTCCCTTTGGTGCATCTAAGGGCCTCAAGTATCAACCGAGATCTCCAGCCATGCTTCTGCTGACTGATTTTATTCCTCCCCCCCCCCCCCCCAAAAAAAAAAAACCCTTAGGGGCTTCCTTGTTCCTTGAACCTACAGGAGTTCTGCTCCAATGCTAACTTTGGTTCCAGCACCACCTGCTCTGCCGCTTACTTTTGCATCAACGCCAGTGGAGGAGTTAGAGGCATTTATGCATTCCACCTCAATCTGATCCAACACTCCTTCTGGACACAGTACAGTTTTGTGCCTTCCCCAGAGCAGATTCCATGACCTTCGAGCTATGAATCTGATGTTTCAGCCTCTGTCCTGAATGTCAATACGGATGGCTGACTCTGCTGGTATTATTGGCCTTCCGAGTCCTGCTGGTCAAGTCCCTGTGTGCCTATCACCAGGGAGATATGTCTGATTCGATCCAGGTTTGGGAGGAGGTTACAAACATCTGCAGTCGTTGCTACTGGAACGTGATCGGGGTTGGTGGTAAACCCCTCTCCCTACCCCTACGATTTTACAGTGGCGAATGATGCATTGCTTCTGGGTTGTGGAGTCCATCTTGGAGAGGTGGAGATTGGAGGTCTCTGGGCTCCAGGGGAGACTCAACTCCACATCAGTTTGCTGGACTTGAGGTTGAATCTCTTGTAGTTGAAGGACTTCATGTCCATCATCAAAGGAAGGCTGGTGGAGGTGCTCTCGGACCACACCACAGCCATGTGATACTGCAAGAAGCATGGAGCGGTGGAGTCTTGCTTCCTGTGCCAGTAAGCTCTGTCTCTGAAGTGGCTGGACACAAGGGAATTTCTCTGGTGTAGTGTGGTACCTGGATCTCTTGGGCATTTAGTATCTGATCAGCCTGCCACTTCAGGGGAATCCTCTGGTCATACCAGCAAGGCAGGGTACTGCACCTGGCCTGCACAATTTGCATTTACATGCTTGAAGATTGACCAGAGGCTGTTAACCTCCTTCGACTTTCTTCCTCAGGTCGATTGTCATTTTAGTGGTGAGGCGTCCCTCCTCAGTCTATGTACACCGGTTGTTGGATACATTTTTTGGTTGGTGCAGCATTCAACAAAGTGAAACACTACAAGCCAAGTTGTCTGAAGTTTTGTTGTTTTGTCCCTGGCTCAGCAAAGATGTGCTGTTGGGGGCTATTTAGTGTTTGTTTCAGCCTTTTTGGATGCCAGATCAGCCTTCTTTAAATCACCTGTTGTGGTATTTTTTTAAAGGTTTGCAACACTTGTTTCTGCCAACACCCTTTTTGATTCTGCAGTGGGACTTGAAGTTAATTCTTCACACTTTTTGGTTGTGCCACTTTGAACCACATTTTGTCCTTTTGAATATGTTGACGTCGAAAATGTTCTCATTGTCTTAACATTGCCTAGTCATGAGAGCTTCAGCCGTTTCTGTTCACCCATCTTGTACAACATATTTTTCCAGAGAAGTTGGTGCTGAGGACCATAGCTTCCTTTCTACTGAACGTGGTCACTTCATTTCATGTAGGACAGGCTGTCGCCTTTCCTGTGTTCTTTGCCCCATCCCCATGGGAAAGAGACCTTGTTTAAACCCCAAAAGAGCACTAAGCTTTTATAATTATGCCCAAGAACATCTGGTGGACAATTGGCTCTCCAAGGGTTGGTCTTGGATAAAGGAAAAGGCAGTGCAAAAGCAGATTATCTCCCGATGGATTGTTGTCTGAATAAAGACTGCTGTGCGCTGATGACAAAGCACCCCCCACCCCGGCTTAAGATATCATTCCACCATAGCAAACACTACTTCCAATGTGTTAGCACATGGAGTAGTATCCAGGATAATTGGCAGGCAGCTATGTGGGTGTCTGTACATATGTTCACAAAGTATTACTATGTTAACAGTCGGGTAGGTCAAGAGGGGCATTTTACCTACTTGGTCCTGCAGAACGTTTTGGTCTGAGCCAGTTCACAAACCCACCAGCTGGGGAGATATTACTGTGATATCTATTCACCAGACGAGGAATCTGCAGTTAGAAGTATCCTTGAGCAGAACATGTTATCTACCTTTGTCAACACTTTTTCTGGTTGGTACTCTAACCACAGATTTCTTACCGACCCTTCTGCCTCAATCTGTGAACTGGGCTGATTTTGTTGAGTTTTTTTTTTGCTCCCTCTCTAGAGAGATGCACACTGGTAATACCGATCTGCCAATATGCTCTGTCTGAGGTTGTGGACAGTGTCAAAAATATGACGCATGTGGCTCCACTAGTCCCTTCCTGGGAGATGCATGGCTCCACCTACCAGCATGGGGGGGGGGGGGGGAGTACTTCTTTAATGTTTCCGGATCCAGTCTGATGCCTGGGGAAAATTAACAAGGTGAGTAATCTGCTGTTAGAGTGTCTGCTAGAAAGACTTAAAAGAAGGTAAGTATCTTGTTCACCAGTAACCAGTGGAAGGGCAGGATGATGTATTGAAAACATATTGTGTTGAAACTTGCACCACCAGCTCCCGTGTTCATTGAGGGATATTATGTACCCCCAACTCATTGTCCTATGTGAAACAGAGCTTTTATGCTAAATGCAAGATGGCCCTTTGCCACCCGATTGTGTCCCACCACTTTAGAGCCAAAAAAAGCGTTGTTTAGGAGTAGGCTGGCAATCGGGACTTGGATCAAATGGCACATTACAAATTGACATTTGTTGCTAAGATGCTGTTTACTAGTAGGAAGAGATTGATGAGCTTTAACATCTTCCCCAAGCACAAAGTAACCTTTTGCAGGGCAGAAATCAGTTGTCAATTCAAGCATGTAGTTATATCTCATGTTAAGCACCAGTAACAAGGTAAATGCTTGCAAATTATTGTGTATACCAGGGCTTCTTCCTAGAGGCACAACAGCATCGAGTAGCTCGGTCATTCGATGGGCGAATACCATTTTGACTTCAAAGCACATTGTACTAAGACACATATACAGCTAAATCAGAATGGGTCACTTAATCAAACTTGCCTTCTTACTCCAGAGAGCGAGCAGAATTGAGAACAAAGAGTTCAAGCCCTAAACAAGCTTTACAACCACATCTGTCATAAATAAGGTCCACTGTGTCGGATGTAGCCACACCATCCGCTTAGACCACAGCAGTACACAAAGAGCAATGCACAATCTGACCTTACGTAAAACATCTGCTGCTAAAGACTACTACTTGCTTCATAATGCACATGATCAACAAAGATGGTTGGTTTGAGTCTTTTGCATATGTTTTTATTCCACTTTCAACTTTACTGTGTGCTGTAACACGCAGTGAGCTGGGTTGCCACAGCTATAATCCTTTGTTCCTATTTGGGCACAGCAGCCAATGTTCTCCCTACTGCCAGAAAAACCTACCCAGATTTTCAGAAGCTATTTATTGCATCACCCAGGTTTCAGTTTTTGGGGGAGAATGTTCAACTCGGTTTCTGGCTCATCTTCCAGACCAATGTGTGTTGCTGTTGTCAAGGAAACAAAAGTCCCCACTACTTGGACTTATAACGCAACTAAATGTCAGCATTATCCATTAGTACATGTGTTAAACTAGAATCGTTAAGTGTTTCAGTGCAGAACGTTTTACGTCTTAGAAAATGCAGTTTCAGTAAAGGTATGTTTAGCATGAGTAGAAGCTTCAATACAAAATAAACAATTTCGGTCCATTTATTTGAATTCCAGTTATCTATTACATACATGACAATATCGAGAAGAGGTAAGCGGGAGATTTATTCCAATCCTATTCCAATATAGAGATGGATTCTGATAGGCAAGCTGATCAATATTGGAAAAATGTATGTACATTTAAATTCTCTCATTGAAGTATTTTTGCCGTAAGGTTCTCAAAGTTTCAACCATGTAGAATTTACCTGGTTGCCGTCAGGACACGGATGTAGCACCAGGGTTGCAGAAAGCTGTGTAGAATAAAGCAAAACAATAGGTAAACTGAATGCATCATACTGACATCAGTTGCCACTAGGAAAATACAAGAGGCCCTATCCAAGCAGTACCTCTTCCTTCTCATGGAAATGGAGAAATGTCCAGTATGTCAAAGGACTCAAAAGGTCTAGAAAAGTGCAAAAGACACGCACAGTGTCATAGAATTAATTTAAAATCCTCAATTAAAGTGAATGATTGCTAAAAATGTACAAAACAACTTTTTATTTTTTATCTGCCTTTGAAGCAAAACAGAATTTTGTTAACAAAGTGGTGACAAACTCTCGTGCCTCTCGGTCGAAATAATCCTTTGTTGATTCAGTGATGTACAGCCTCTCCAGTACTGAGATTCTACAGGCTGTAACTACACCAAAAATGCCTCCTATTTCAAGGGAGGAACACGTACCCTACCCTGTTACCTTAAAATAAAGTCAGCAGTGGGTTGGGGGTTTGGATGGGATTGGGGGCAAGGGAGGCTCAGGGGGTCCTACAAGGGGAACGTCATTTGCATAAGCAATCTGTGCCCAAAATAATGACCAGTGCCTCAGCACAAACGGTCTGGTTGCAAACTAACAAATCAGGATACACCAACTCTGGGGACTTTTATGTATGGTCATGTGATGAGACTGGGCCCGCTGCATGAATGCAGAGCATCAAATGACAGCGCTGCACATGGGCCACACGAAATAACGCATCAAAGGATGCATGTGGAGTGTTTATAAACAAACAAAGAAAAAACTTCTCGAGCTAATCTGGAATACGAGGTTGTAAGGTAGTGGGTTGTGTAAAAATGCAAATAACTAAAAGCACTTAACAATAATAAATAAAAGCTAATAATGAAGTGAAGGGCTGTCGTATAGGCGTTGATTTTCCAATAACTGGTAATTGGTATTTTTGTTTGTTATTCTGCAATAATAGCAGAGATCCACAACTGTTTGAAAAGTATGCAGAACTCTGCTTGGATATGATTTTGAAATCGATGTAGCACTCTTAATTCTAGCTTTTAGTTTTAATTCTGTTCATTAGGTAGAAAGCATATGGCATATTGCCATATGAATTCATTTCACAAATGAACATACTAAAAGAAAAGTGTTGTACATCTACCTCTATAACTAGAGTAACATATCCCAGCCCTATCACTGCTTGGTCAGAGTGAAGTAAGGGGGGGGAGGGGTGTGTAGGGATTAATTTGCACATATGCTTTGTAGCATGAAGCAGAATTTAGCAGGGATGTTCACGGGATCTGTAGGAAGCTGGCCTGGTGTGTGGTGGATACTTATGGTACTTATTCCAGGTATCCCCTCTTAGTGAAGTGTAGGCAGTGTCTACAAGCCAGGCTCTCTAGAGGTAGCTGTGGATGAACAGCCAAGGCTTATCTAGGAGACATGCAAAGCTCATGCAGTACTACTGTAGTCACACAACACTTACACACATGAAAGAAAACACTCATATGTAAAAAATTAAAAGTAGTTTATTTTTGGAACAAATGGCCACAAAATACTAGACAGGGACCCACCATTAGTAGGTAAGTAATACACTTAATATATACACTAGCAATCAAACAGGCATAGAAAAGCTTAGCAAACAGTGCAAATAGTAATAACCAATAGTGACCCTGGGAGCACAAACCACATACAAAAAAAAAAATGGAATGCGAACAAGATACCCCTACAGGGAAGTAAAATGTGTAGACGGGAGTTGGGAGTACTAGATAACCACATAGGTAAGTAACTCAGTACTTCCCCCTAGTGCAGGGGTGCCCTCACACACACAGATACCTGCACCCTGCTCTCTGGGCTGAGAGGGCCTACCATAGGGGTGTCTGATAGTGACCTGGTGTAGTGACCTGTAGCGAAAACGGGTGCATGCCCCCCTTTCACGCAGGCTGCAATGGAAGGCCTGCAGAACCCTTTGCAAGGGCTCCCTATGGGTGGCAGAATAACTGCTGTAGCCCATAGGGATCCCTGGAACCCCAGTGCCCTGGGTAGCTAGGTATCTTATACTAGGGACTTACAGGGGGGGCCAGTATGCCAATTGTGGGAAGAAAAGGTTAGTAGCAACCAAATTTAGAGGAGAGAGCATAATCACTGGGGTCCTGGTTAGCAGGATCCCATTGAACACAGTAAAACAGAGATCAGGCATACAATGGGGGTAACCATGCAAAGAAAGAGGGCACTTTCCTACAGGATCACTACCAGCACTACTTAAAGCTAACATCACAGTTAAATTCATTGGGAGTGGATTGAGACTCTGAAGAAGGGTAGCCCCAGTAATGTCTTCAAGTAATGTTCTATCGTCTACTGACAGAAAATCCACTAGACAATTCTAGAGAACTAGAGCAGCATCTGAGTGAAGTCTCATACTAAAGTACTACACCACCTGCAATTTGCCTGCATGCTGCAACAAGGCGTCCATTCTCTGCATGTTTAACTTACTACATTGTTTATTAAGGACCTCCTCAATTTATAGCTGTTTAATTCAGGACAAATCAGTATGGTACTGTAAAGGCCATTTTTTTTTTCTTTTTAGCTGCAAGCTCTAGTCATGTCTCCTCTCTGCCTTGATGTGCCATAGTCAACTGATATCCGATCCTGGGTTTAGCTTTCAGAGCCCTAGTGGGGTATTGAACAACTTTATTAGCCCCATTCGTTATGGGGTTGTCCCCCTCCCCCCCCCCCCCACCCCCAAACATTTCTTTTATAAGGAAAGAGCTGGCATGTCTATCTCCCCCTCCTCCCCCTCCCCTCACCACCCCTCCTTCCCGGCCCCCCTCTTTTTAAGAGGTGCAGCTCGGACTTTGGCAGTGTTCATATTTTGCAAGCCTTTCCCCTTCAGATTCCTATTGTACCATAGACTGTATTGCAGTGTCTAAATGACACTTGCCGTTTCCTTGAATCCTGTGCCTGAATTTGAATCATTTTAGTGCTCAGACCCACACATCTCGTTATGCATTTCCACCTTGTTAATTTGTGCTACAACCTGATTCCCTGTTGTGATTTGTGTATAACATACTCTGTAGGTCTGCAAAATTCTGGCTGTATAAAACCCCACAAATTAGCCATCCGAGGGTCTCCAGTCTACATCCCTGTTGAGCTTGTGTGTGTATATGAAGATATGGCCATGAGAATCTTCTTTTCTCTTAAATGATTTTCCTTTGCTTGCATGTTTTTACCTGGGGCAGGTTAAAACCATCCTAAAAAGAAAGCTGACCTGAGATGCTCTGGAGTACAAGAAATTATCATTCGACTGCGGCTGCCACACCGCGGGCCTCCCTCCTAAGCTCTTTAGCCCTCAAGCTATTTTAATGTTGTTAACCGCTCGTTGTGCCTAGCACTGCTCCTTGCCACACTGTAACCAACCATGGACCTCAAGCAAACCCCATACATTCAGAATCGTCATTGGGCCTCACTGGATTAATTTGACCCAGACATATTGAGTAAACCCGTTCACTGCACCACCCTAAACATACCGGTTTAGAAGTTGTATTGGTTCCCAGGAGTGAGGAAAAGGCCTGATCCTCTTTATTTTGTATTTTTAATCTTTTTTTATTTGGTGGAACTGTCCAGATATTCAGAGTGTTGCCCTGTTTCGCAGGCAACCCTATTTGGTCACCGCACCCCACCATTCGCTGGTCCCACAAACTATCCCATCCACTGTTCATGGTCCTGAAGGTGTGGTGCAGGAAGTCCACAAAAAAGTTAACATCACTGTGCGTTGCAAACTTGACCGTCCAAGCTTTAAAACAAAATCTAAGTTTTGCCTACAGTAATCATGCAGGATTCATGAATCGTGTTGGCTTTTTGTAGCCAATTAAAAAGAAAACTGGGCAAATAAAAATGCCTAGCTGTATTGGAAACATGGTAGTTGCTTTATCTTCTTGTTTGGGGACTGGTGCAAAAAAATGCCTAACCTTTGCATGTCTTGGCCAGCATTATTTTTAATTTTTGCAGGCCGTCAGGGCTAGTATTTGTATATAAAGTGGCTAATGAGAAGGCTATCACTAGGTATCCATCTGCAGATTTTATTTAGCTATATTAAAGTGTGCTAAATCGTTCTGCTGTTCACAGAATGCTAAGGTAATTAATAATGAATGTCTATTACCTATTGTACAACAAATGCCATGGCACTGTATAGGTTGTATTAGTCAGTAACCAAGTTGTAGTCCTATTATTGACTGTGAAACAATAAGTTGACCATGTCCGCATTCTAATCTGACCTGCAGATCAGATTTCTGTGATAATAGTAACCTGTCAACTGATATCTAAGAAATGTATCATAACTGATACATAGCTGATACATAACTGATCTGCAGTAGTATATAAATAAATGATGCTGTTTGTTCAGGTGCATTTTAGTGCCCCAGTGTTTACTTTTCGTAGTGCTGGCACTGAATTTGGCACATACTTTGACTTCAAAGTAAGAGTGCTACCTTGCTTAGGATGAAGAACGTAAGTGATTGCCTACCTTGAGACACTATTGAAGCATTGTTTGTAATAGTGAGCTACTTTTCATAGCAAACCAATTTAAACCAAATATTTTTTCTTGATTCATAGTGTCTGCCACCGCTTTTTACCGTGCACAGCCTGTCATAGAGTTTATGTGTGAAGTGTTGGACGTTCAGAACATCAACGAACAGACTAAGCCTCTCACAGACTCGCAGCGTGTCAAGTTCACCAAAGAAATAAGAGGTATCCTATGTGTTCCATAAGCAGTCTTCATTGTTACTTATGCATGTTAACCTATTTGCATATTTTTGTTCATTTTTTATCATTGTAGAGAACACATATATTTTACTTCAATCTAATTATTTTTTTTAATGGGGCCTCTAAGTGCATCTTAAATGACACCTTTTGGCTTGGTTATTGTGAGAAATTGAATTGTTCATTGTAGGGGCTGAAACTCTATTCAAGCAACCCCCAAAATGCTTGTCAGTGTTGCAGGAAAGTGCCCCTTTTGGCATGGTCATCCCCCACTTTTTTCCTGTAATCTGATGCTAATTTAACTGAGTGTGTGCTGGGATCCTGCTAATCAGGCCACAGCATCTGTGTTTTCGCTAAACTGTACCACTGCTTCCACAATTGGCAAACCTTTGACACACAGCTAAGTCCCTTGTGAAAGGTACTAGTGGTACTGGGGGCCCTGTGGCCAGAGAGGAGCACCAAGGGCTGCTACATGTATTGTGCCTGTAGGAAGCTGACCTGGTGGGTGCTGGACACCTTTGGTGTTCGCACCTTATATGAGGTCCAGGTGACCCCTATCAGGGAATGAAGACCGTCTAGGAAGTCGGGGATCTCTAGAGGAAGCTGTGGGCGAGCAGCCTAGACTTATCTAAGAGTGCAAAGCGCTTGCAGTACCACAACAGTCACACAGTAACTTACCACACATGAAAGGAACCACAGTGTTAGAAAAATAAAAGTACTTTATAGTAACCCTAAAATAGATTACTTATAGGCTATCCCCCACCTAGAGGTAAGTGCACACTATATATTTGTTTGGCATGTGTAGCTGCAGATACACATGCTATGCATAGCTTCCGCCGTCTAGTGTTGGGCTCGGAGTGTTACAAGTTGTTTTTCTTCGAAGAAGTCTGTTTTTCGAGTCACAGGATCGACGACTCCTCTGTCATAGTGTGCATGGTTATCAAATCCTTTGTCCGATATTTTTCTTTTGGCTCTCTGGTTTGGACGTGTTTCTTATCGCTCTGAGATTTTCAATTCAGAAACTCTATTTAACTTTCTTTGACCGGTGTTTTGATCGCGATTCCATCTATAGTCGAGCCAATAGTACAGTTGAAAACCAAATTACGCCCTTTTGGGTGCAAGCGTCCAGCTGGGGCCTGTTCAGGCCTACCGCGTCGAAGCCTGATGGTTCGGACTCCATTCAGATTATGTCCTCTGCCACGCAAAATTTCCATACACAGACCAACACGTGGTATGTAATTGGTCTCTCTCCCGACCACTGAGGAGAAGAGTGTGAAGCCTGTCGGTCGTTCTGATCCAAGAAGACACAGCATGACCGGAGAGCCCGAAGACTGGAAATGGCGTCTAAGACTACAGAATACATCGACACCGTTGAACAGGCCCAGACAGCAGTTTCCATTCAGGACACCGACTCTGAGGAGGGGATAGCCAACTCATCACTGCAGGTCAGCACGTGAGCACCACTGCCCCTACGCCGGCTCCTTAAAAAATAAAAATAAAAACATCAAAGGCCTTGGGTCCACCACTGCCAGAGAGCCATGGTTCGACCCCAAAGAAGAAAATCTGCGAGTGATCTTTGGGTTTGGTGCCGAAAAAAGGCCACACCAACTTCGATACTGGAGTCTAGCAAATCCACCAGAAGCTGCACATCTGAACTGAGCCGGCGTCCCCACTCTTAGGAGTCGAAACCTCAACGTCCTGCCTCTGAGCCGAAACAGGCTGTATTCTTGGGACTGAAAAAATTGCCAACTTTGGAGCCGAAAAAGTATTCATACACAGAAGAACAAGGACTTTTGAGCTGATTAAAGTAGAGCTCAAAGACTTTTGATGAACAGTCCTCTAAATCACCCAAAACCTCAGAATATATTTCTGAAGACTGACATTCAACCTATTCTTGAAGTCATGGATGAAAAGCAGTCAAGGATTCATATCCAGAGACTGCGAGGATCATTGCTGCATCTCCTCCACAAACAAAAAAAGTTGGCTTTTCAGGAACATCTTGATACTGCTCCACCACCAGCAAAGATTTTTAAAAGAAAGGAAAAGCCATTACCCTTGCAAAATTCTCCACCACATTCGCCACAACTTTTTTTTCACCACCACCTGTTAGCACACCACCATTACAAACTCACTGACACTTATTCACCTTGAGACCCTCACTGGTGAGTAGTGCACTCTACAAATGCAATGATTCGCATGGTGATACAATCAATCCTTGGGATATGTATGATCCACATCCCATACCAACTCTTGACCCAGACCTCTATACTTCAAAACCTTCGCCACCAGAGGATACAACTGCATACATACAGGTCATCTCTACGGCAGCTGCATACTATGGAGTACTTATGCATAGTGAGCCATTAGAAGAGGATTTTCTTTTTAATAGACTATCCTCCATGCTTTCACGTTACCAGTGCATACCAATGCTGCCTGGCATGATCAGGCATGCATACAAAATATTAAAGGAACCTGTTAAGGCTAGGATTTTTACACCACGCATAGATAAAGTATAAGCCTGCACCTACAGATCCACACATCAGGTACCCCCAGACTCTGTTGTTGTTAGTGCTGCCAGAAAAAGGGTCAATAGTCAATTGTCTGGGGATACCCCTCCCGCTGACAAAGCAGGAAGTTTGATGCTGCTGACAAGAGGGAAGCTACACAGGCAGCTAACCAGTGGCGCATTGCCAGTTCACAAGGCTTGCTAGCAAGATACGATAGGGCACACTGGGAGGAGCTGCAGGAATTATTACAACACCTGTCAAAAGAACATAAGAAGAGGGCTCAACAAATTGTTGAAGAAGGTCAGGCAATAAGTAATAACCAGGTAAGGTCTGCTCTTGATGCTGCAGATACAGCAGCTAGGAGCATGAACACTGCTATAACCACATGCAGACATGCAGGGTTACGATCTTCTGGATTCAAACCAGAAATACAACAAGCAGCACTAAATATGCCTTTTGATAAGAAACACCGGTTTGGTCCTGAGGTTGACACCACAATCGAGAAACTCAAAGATTCAGACTCTGCTAAAGCAATGGGAGCCCTTATAGCGGCTCCTTTCGTAAAAAAAACAATTTAGAGGAGGATTCACGCCCCAATCTATAGATGCTTCTACTCCCAACCTAAACAAGGCCAGCAATACCAGAGGGGGATTTAGAGGCTCTTATAGAGGCCAACATTTCAGAGGCAAATTCTAGGCCTCAAAAAGCAAGCGTCACTACTCCATCAAAACAGTGACTTCATAAGCGTACCACAACCCCACACATCTCCTGTGGGGGGCAGACTGCAGCAATGCCACTCCCAATGGCAAAATATCACCACAGACCAATGGGTACTTTCAATTATCCGCAATGGTAATTGCCTAGAATTGATTTTTACCCCTCCAAACATTCCCCCACGTTATCACAGGCTGTCCCCAGAAGACAACGTTCTGTTACAAAAAAGTACAATCACTGCTACTACTAAAAGAGGCAAAATAATTAGTTCCAAAATCCCAACACGGAACAGGGGTATACTCACTATACTTCCTCATTCCCAAAAAGGATGGCAGTCTCAGACCCATTCTAGATCTCAGGATATAAAGATTTAGTGGTCTGTCAGAACACTTTCACATGGTAACTCTGCAGGACGTCATTCCACCACTACAAAAACAAGATTACATGACTGCATTAGAACTCAAAGATGTGTGTTTTCATCTCCCCATACATCCACCTCACCGAAAGTACCGAAGGTTTGTGATAGCAGGAAACCACTACCAATTAAGTTCTGCCATTTGGCATAACACCTCCAAGAGTATCCACAAAATGTCTACGAAGATGGAACAGTCCAGCTCGAACTGCCCAGCCAGGTCCTCCCTGGACCGGAAACCAGCATTTATTTTGTTTTATGATGTTGCTTTGTGTGCCCTAAGTGGCAGGGGTATGCCCAGACGTGGGTCCCTTGCTCACTGCGCCACTGGATTCAAGCTGGCCTGGCTGATGAAGGGTGATAACATGTAACCGGTCCCAGGATGCTTGTTTCCTGTCCAGGGAGGACCTGACTTAGCAGTTTGGGCTGGACTGTTCCCATGGGAAACAGGGTGAGGACTGATTTGCATATGGCTGGGTCCAAACTGGAGTGACATGGCAAGCAAAATAACAATGGATTCAACCCAGATCTGTGACTGGGGGTGAGTGTTTGAAAAGTTTCAACACTCCGTCCATCATTTTATTTTGTTTTGTGATACTTGCTGTAATTGCCTGCCGATGCAGGGGAGTGACTCCTTCACTCCAAGGGAGATTACTTCTGGTTTCCTAGTGCAGCTGAAGTCTTGCTGACCCCAGAGGATGCACAGCCGCGGAAATGTTGCAGTTGCTGGATGGAGATGGCCAAACGTTGTTGCAAGGTGAGGTTGTCTCAGGAGTTGCAGTCCTGTCGATTCCTGGAGTGCCCAGTTGCGGTTCCAGTGGCCTGGAACAGAAGTAAACAATCCAGAGGAGTCCTGTTGGAGTCTTGATGTCAAGTCTGGGAACCCACCCACAAGTGAGTCCCTAAGTAGCCCTAAAAGGCGGTTTGGTCACCTTACACGGTGACCACCTATCAGGAGGTGTCTGACATCACCTGGCTGACCTGGCCACTCAGATGGTTGCAGGGACATCTGCACATCTTGTTTTCAAGATGGCAGAATCGAGTGGTCACCTGGAGGAGCTATGGGCACCACCCCTGGGGTGCGGTTGGACAGGAGAGTTGTCATCCCCCTTTCCTTTATCCAGTTTCATGCCAGATCAGGGATCCCTGAGCTGGTGCAAACTAGTTTATGCAAGGACGGCACCAAATGTGCCATTCAGAGCAAAACAGTGACTTTGGGAGGCTACCCCTTTCAAGCCTTGTAACACCTATATAAGGGATAGGGTGTTGCCGCCTTCTCCCACAGGAAATCCTTTGTTCTGCCTTCTCCTGCCTGAGCTGGTCAAGCAGCAGCAGGGCAGGGTCCTAAGGAACCCCTAACTAAACACATGCACACTGTGATTGCAGATTGTGTGTGTTAGTGGGGAGAGAAGGGTAAAGTAAACATGGTATCCCTCCCTGAGTGCCATGCCCACAAAACACTGCCTGTGGCATAGTTAAGTTACCACCCTAGCAGGTCTTAAAGCCCTAAGGCAGGGTGCTGTACTCCACAGGTGAGGGCATAGCTGCTTGAGCAATATGCTCCTCAGTGTGCAAGTCCATTCTTAGACCTTGTGAGTGCAATGTAGCCATATTGAGTACATGGGGTGGAAGTTAGTCATTATGAACTCCACAGCTCCATGATGGTTTCACTGAAGACTGGTAAGTTTGGTATCAAACTTTTCAGCTCGATAAACCCACACTAATGCCAGTGTTGGATTTATTGTAAAATAAAGTCACAGGGCATCTTATACATGCCCCCTAAAATGCACCGAACTCTCTAGTGTGTGGCTGACTGGTCTGCCAGCCTGCCAACACCAGACAAGCTTGTCCCCAAAAGGAGTGGGCACAGGAAGGGTGTAGCCACCCTCAGGGAAAGTAGCCCTCTGACCCTGTAACACCCTTAAATCTAGTATTTAGGGGCACACCTAAACCTTGCTCTTCAGATTCCTGTCTACCTAAAGGACGACTAAAGAGCCGCACCAGCAGTGAAGGCTACAGACGACAACTGACTTGGTCCCAACCCTACCGGCCTATCTGCAGCTTCAAGACTCCTGTTACAAGAAGATTTGTCCTGAAGGACCAGCGACCTCTACAAACCCTCAGACTGTCCACCTTCTCTAAGGATCAGATCTCCAGAGGACAGTGGCCCTGTCCACAAAGAAACCTCCAACAAGTACCTCAGAGCCCTCTGGATCCGCTAGTCCTGCTCACAGCCTGAGTCCAGGTGGTCCACTTGACCTAAGAGTCCCCAGGCAGTTCAGACCTTGAGTCCACCCGGGTTGACCCCTTCTGGCCACCACAACTCCTGCAGCCTGAATCTAGAGGGCTCCCCCTGCCAGATCTGGTGAAGATGCCAAGCTCCTAAAGGTCCCCCTGCACTCGCAGACTCCTGGCCTTGGAATATAGCAGACGGTCTGTCAACGTCCAGAGGAGCCTCAAATTGGTCTTCAGCCGACGCTGTTTGCTCCCTGCACCTGGCCGCCCCTGTGCTGCAGAGGGTGTGCCTTTGGTGCTTACCTGTGGCCCCCCAGTGCAGATCGAAATCACCAGGACCTGTACCCTGAGATCGCGGGTACTTAACTGCAAATCTTTCACTTCCAAGTGCCCCCAGTCTCTATAGGATTCTGTTGGGCGCCCAACACCAACTTTGACCTCCGCACATGCTGGCCCCATGGTGGTGGTGGTGGTGGTGCACCCTTGGTGTCATCCTAAATTTTGCCCTGTGGACCCCTTGACCCCGAAGTCTTGGACTGTAAGTCTATTACTTACCTATTAAGTGTATGTACTCTTCCCTCCCCCCACCCCCCCCCAGAACTGCATTGCCTTCAATGCAAATTGCACCAAGTGTCAAGTGCTACTTTTAATATTGAAAAGTATTACTTACCTTAAATCTGATTTAACTGTGAATTACAAAGTGCATTTGATACTTCAAAATGATACATTCTTGAAACTGTACCTTTTGGCTATAGAAATAAAGTAATAATGTATATTTTTTGATACATTAAACAATTGGCCTGGAGTTAGTCATTGAGTTTGTGTCTAATTTCTTAACTGTGTACAGAAAATGCTTAGAACTACCCTGATAAGCCTAAATGCTTGACCACAAAAGAGCAGTAGTATTGTCTGCTTTAGTCTCTGGGGATCCACTGGACTCTATGCACACTATACCTTTCTTTGGTATAGTATATACAAAGCCAGCTTCCTACAAATAGGATCCACAAAAAGTCACTAAATTAATCTGTGTTTAACCCTTAGCTTGGTGCAAAAGCAGATAAGATTATCTTGGAGGCAATGTGTAAAGTATTTATCCGGCACACAAACTGTAATAGTGAAAACACCTCCCAAGCAATGTCACACCAATTTAGAAAAATAGAGTAAAATGTGATAGACCAAGAAAATCAGATCTGGCTGTGCTAGTCCAGGGCAGAGTCAAGTGCGGGCAGACTGTGATGGAATGTGGGCTGGATACAGGGACCAGGTTAGTCGTCCTGAACAGTACCATCTCCATGTTTGGTGCACAGAGTTTGTCTTGTTTTTTTAATTTATTTTTAAAAAAATTTTTTTATGTAAGAAGAGCTCTGCTGATTTCCAGCAGAGGGTTCAGGACTGGGAAGAGGCATCTTTTGGAGATCAGGAACTCTCTAAAGCAGGTCCCGGCTAGGCCAGTAGCAGCTGATCAGTTGTAGTGAGGGATGTGGAACTTGTTCCTGTAGCTCAGAACAGGTCCGCCAACTGACCATTGGAGTCACTCTGGTAGTCCTGGATTCAAGCAAATGATTCTCTCCTTCGTGCAGTAAGGCACGCTCCAAGCAGCATGACATTCTACTGAGGATCAAAGCAGGGCAGTCCTCTGAAGAACATGGCAGATCTCAAGCAGCAGACTAGTTCTGAGTAGAACATGGCAAGCCTCAAGCAGCTGAATAGTCGTCTGGTAGCAGCTGGGCAGTCAATTAGAGTGCAAGATAGTCCTTCTGTAGGTCCTGGGATATTCTGAAGAGTTGGTCTGATGTTCCAATATTTATAACTGGTGCCAGCTTTAAAGTGGAAGAAGCTTCTAGACTCCACCCACATGTGGTTTTGGAATTTCCTTCTGATTCTGCCAAAAACATTTTGGAACCCTTCTTTCAGGGGGCACCTCAGGCTGCCCACCTTAGGGGTGTGACTAGCCTGATAATGCAACATGCCTACTTGCATGGCTACTTTCCTGCCTACCCTGAAGCCAAATAGGTCTCCGGGCAAGGGGTGACATTTGCCAGATCTGGGTGAAGCCAGGGTCACACATCAAAGGCAGCAGAGGCTTTGAAGTCTCTGGCCTTGGTATGCTGATTTACTAGTCATCATGCTGGAGGAGGTAACACCTTATGGAGCAGGCATTGTTTCTGACCGCAGAGTGGGGGCTCTCACCTCCAGGGTGCCAGAAACCGGTCTGTGGTGATAGGCTGGTCGATACCAGTCAGCCAGCACACGAGTACTAGTGTTTCAGGGAACCCTTCTAAGGTGCTCTGAGTGCATGTCATAATAAATGCTATGCTAGCATTAGTATGGATTTGTTAAGATAAGGTTTGATACCAAGTACCATAGGTTTTAGTGAAGCCATTATGTAGATGCGTAGCTCGTGATGACCAGTGTCCAGTATATACCTTAAGATGGCTTCCCTGTTTACTTGCTATATATATATATATATGTTCGATGGCATGTGCAGCTGCAGATACACATGCTGTGCACATCCCGCCATCTGGTGTTGGGCTCGGAGTGTTAAAAGTTGTTTTTCTTCGAAGAAGTCTTTTCGAGTCACGCGATCGAGGGACTCCTCCCATTTTGGCTCCATTGCACATGGGCGTCGACTCCATCTTAGATTGTTTTCTTTCCGCCATCGGGTTCGGACGTGTTCCTTTTCGCTCAGTGTTTCGGGTCGGAAAGTTAGTTAGAATCTCGGAAAAATCGTCTGTATTTGCGTTCGGTATCGGGTTAGGTATAACAGATCGACACCGAATTTTGAAGAGCTCTGGTGGCCCTTCTGGGTTTTTTCGATCCCCTGTCGGGGCCTGGTCGGCCCGGCCACGTGTCTCCAAGGCTGATGGAACGGACCCCATTCCGCTTCTGCCCAAAAATTCCATAACGAGTATCCATATACAGATCAGCATCTGGTCTGTAACTTGGGTTTGTCGCCAGAACACAAGGAAGATACTTGTGAAGCCTGTCGAGCGTTTCGGTCCAGGAAGACACTAAGACCGAAGAGCAAGAAGACTGGAGATGGCGTCAGCGCCAACAGGACAAGGGCGTTTCGAGGAGGAGGAAGAAACCTTCTCCATCCAGGAATCGGACTCGGAGGAGATCGATCCCGAAGAAACACCGACAACTGTGAGTAAGACGTTGAGACACAACTCACGAAAAGACCACAAAAGCCCAGGGGACGCCACCGCCAACAGGCCATGGCTTAACCTGAAAAATAGGAGACTAATCATCAGCACTGAAAAAGGGCACGCTGGTGTCTAAGTCATCCGACTCCGGTCGAGATACCGCCACACAGCAATCTCTGGCTCGAGATAGTGGCTCCGAACAAGTTCGGCACCGAGAAAGCGGCACCGAAATGAGTCGGCACCAAGAATCAACAACGCCGAAAGCAAAAAAGGTATCTTCGGAACCGAAAAAAGTAGTCAAAGGTTCGATACCGAAACATCCGGCCTCGGAACCGAAATAAAGTTCCTACACAGAGGAACAAGGACTGTCCTCACAAATGAAAACCTAGATTTGGACAGGAATTGGAGACAATAGAGCCAGATTACACCCAAAGAAGGCTCCACATCCAAAAAGAAACTGGGAAGATCAGCACTCTCCCTCCTATTAGAATGAAACGCAAACTTGCATTCCAGGACAAAGACAAACAGCCACAGGCAAAGGTGGCTAAACAAGTAAGCCCGCCACCGTCTCCACAACGCTCGCCGCAAACATCACCGGTAGCCACTCCACCTATGATGCAATCCCCAACTCATACAGGGATGAGTCAAGATGACCCTGACGCATGGGACCTTTATAATGCGCCAGTGTCAGATAATAGTCCTGACTGTTACCCAGCTAGACTGTCGCCACCAGAAGATAGTACAGCCTACGCACAGGTGGTGTCAAGGGCACCTGCATTTCACAATGTCGGCCTGCATGCAGAGCCCATTGAAGACGACTTTCTATTTAATACACTGTCGTCAACACACAGCTAGTAACCGAGTCTTCCCATGCTACCCGGAATGCTAAAACACTCCAAACAAGTGTTTGAAGAGCCTGTAAAAGGAAGGGCCATTACTCCAAGAGTGGAGAAAAAATATAAACCGCCACCAACAGACCCCGTGTACATCACACAGCAGCTAACACCGGACTCAGTTGTAGTAGGGGCAAGCTCGCAAGAGAGCGAACTCACATACTTCAGGAGATGCACCACCTCTAGATAAGGAAAGTCGAAAATTCGACGCAGCAGGCAAAAGGGTGGTGGCACAGGCAGCAAACCAGTGGCGTATCGCAAACTCACAGGCTTTGTTGGCCAGATACGATAGGGCTCATTGGGACGAAATGCAACACTTTATAGAACATTTGCCCAAGGAGTTCCAGAAGAGAGCACAGCAAGTAGTAGAAGGACAGAGTATCTCTAACAATCAGATACGGTCAGCAATTGATGCAGCAGACACAGCTGCTAGAACTATCAACACAGCAGTGACAATAAGGAGACATGCATGGCTGCGTACATCAGGATTTAAACCAGAAATAAAGCAAGCTGTGCTGAATATGCCATTTAACGGACAGCAGTTGTTTGGGCCGGAGGTGGACACTGATATCGAAAAACTTAGACACTGATACGGCCAAAGCCATGGGCGCACTCTAATCCCCACAGAGCAGAGGCACATTTCGAAAAACACAGTTTCGAGGGTGGGTTTCGAGGGCAAAGTACAGAACCCACGACCTCACAAACAAGGCCCACTTACCAGAGCCAATATCTGCGAGGAAGTTTTCGGGGACAATATAGAGGGGGACAGTTCCAAAAAAGTAGAGGGAAGTTCCAGAGCCCCAAAACTCCTCAAAACAAGCAGTGACTTCCAAGTCACACATCCCCAACACAACACCTGTAGGGGGGGAGACTAAGCAAATTTTACAAACTTTGGGAGGAGATAACAGACACTTGGGTACTGGCAATTATCCAGCATGGTTATTGCATAGAATTTCTCAAATTCCCTCCAAATGTCCCAACGAAAACACACAATATGTCAAAACAACATATAGATCTTCTAGGACTAGAAGTTCAGGCATTGCTACAGAAAGAAGCAATAGAATTAGTACCAAACCAACAGAAAGGAACAGGAGTTTACTCTCTGTACTTTCTCATACCCCAAAAAGACAAGAGTCTGAGACCTATATTAGATCTCAGAACATTAAATACCTACATCAAATCAGATGACTTTCACATGGTGACATTACAAGACGTAATCCCCTTGCTCAAACAACAAGACTACATGTCAACACTAGACCTAAAGGATGCATATTTCCATATACCGATACATCCTTCACACAGAAAGTACTTAAGGTTTGTATTCCAAGGGGTACATTACCAATTCAAGGTGTTGCCATTCGGAATAACAACTGCGCCAAGAGTCTTGACAAAGTGCCTGGCAGTCGTAGCTGCACATATCAGAAGGCAGCAAATACATGTGTTCCCGTACCTAGACGATTGGTTAATCAAAACCAACACGCTAGAACGGTGTTCACAACACACAAAGTATGTCATAGAAACCCTCCACAAACTAGGTTTCTCAATCAACTACACAAAGTCACACCTTCTGCCGTGTCAAACACAGCAATACTTAGCGGCGACAATCAACACAGCAAAAGGGATTGCCACTCCAAGTCTACAAAGGGTTCAGGCATTTCAAATTGTAATACAGGCCATGTATCCAAAACAAAAAATACAAGTCAAAATGGTGATGAAACTTCTAGGCATGATGTCATCATGCATAGCCATTGTCCCAAACTCAAGGTTGCACCTGCAGCCCTTACAACAGTGCCTAGCATCACAATGGCCTGGTCAACTTATAGATCTGGTGTTGATAGACCGCCAAACATACACCTCGCTTCAATGGTGGAACAGTATAAATTTAAACCAAGGGCGGCCTTTCCAAGACCCAGTGCCACAATATGTAATAACAACAGATGCCTCCATGATAGGGTGGGGAGCACACCTCAATCAACGCAGGATCCAAGGACAATGGGACAATCAGCAAAGACAACTTCACATAAATCACTTAGAACTATTGGCAGTATTTCTAGCGCTAAAAGCATTTCAACCCATAATAAGCCACAAACCCATTCTTGTCAAAACAGACAACATGACAACAATGTATTACCTAAACAAGGAGGCACACACTCAACACAGTTGTGTCTCCTAACACAGAGAATATGGCATTGGGCGATTCACAACCACATTCGCCTAATAGCACAATTTATTCCAGGAATTCAGAATCAGTTAGCAGACAATCTCTCTCGGGATCACCAACAGATCCACAAATGGGAGATTCACCCCCAAATACTGAACACTTACTTCCAGAGTTGGGGAACACCACAAATAGATCTATTTGCAACAAAGGAAAACGCAAAATGCCAAAACTTCGCATCCAGGTACCCAGAACATCAGTCTCAGGGCAATGCGTTATGGATGAGTTGGTCAGGGATATTTGCTTACGCTTTTCCCCCTCTCCCACTCCTTCCATATCTAGTAAACAAGTTGAGTCAAAACAAACTCACTCATACTAATAGCACCAACATGGGCAAGACAACCTTGGTACACAACACTACTAGACCTCTCAGTAGTGCCTCATGTCAAACTACCAAACAGACCAGATCTGTTAACGCAACACAAACAGCAGATCAGACACCCAAATCCAGCATCGCTGAATCTAGCAATTTGGCTCCTGAAGTCCTAGAGTTCGGACACTTAGACCTTACACAGGAATGTATGGAGGTTTTAAAACAAGCCAGAATACCTACCACTAGACATTGCTATGCAAATAAGTGGAAAAGATTTGTTTATTGCTGCCATAATAATCAAATTCAGCCCTTACACGCATCTGCAAAAGACATTGTAAGATACTTACTACATTTGCAAAAGTCAAAGCTATCTTTTTCTTCCATTAAGATACATCTTACCGCAATTTCAGCTTACCTGCAAATTACGCACTCAACTTCACTATTTAGGATACCAGTCATAAAAGCGTTTATGGAAGGCCTAAAGAGAATTATACCACCAAGAACACCACCAGTTCCTTCATGGAACCTCAACATTGTCTTAACACGACTCATGGGTCCACCTTTTGAGCCCATGCACTCTTGTGAAATGCAATACTTAACATGGAAAGTTGCATTTTTAATTGCCATCACATTTCTGAGAAGAGTGAGATTCAAGCATTTACCATACAAGAACCATTTATTCAAATACACAAGCATAAAGTAGTTCTAAGGACAAATCCTAAATTCTTACCAAAAGTCATATCACCGATCCACTTGAATCAAACGGTAGAATTACCAGTGTTCTTCCCACAGCCAGATTCTGTAGCGGAAAGAGCACTACATACATTAGACATCAAAAGAGCATTAATGTACTACATTGACAGAACAAAACAAATTCGAAAGACAAAACAATTATTTGTTGCTTTCCAAAAACCTCATACAGGAAATCCAATTTCTAAACGAGGCATTGCTAGATGGATAGTTAAATGCATTCAAACCTGTTATCTTAAAGCAAAACAAACTGCCTATTACACCAAAGGCACACTCAACTAGAAAGAAAGGTGCTACCATGGCCTTTCTAGGAAATATTCCAATGACCGAAATATGTAAGGCAGCTACATGGTCTACGCCTCATACCTTCACCAAACACTACTGTGCAGACGTGTTAACGGCACAACAAGCCACAGTAGGTCAGGCAGTACTACGAACGTTGTTTCAAACAACTTCAACTCCTACAGGCTGAACCACCGCTTTTGGGGAGATAACTGCTTACTAGTCTATGCACAGCATGTGTACCTGCAGCTACACATGCCATCGAACAGAAAATGTCACTTACCCAGTGTACATCTGTTCGTGGCATTAGTCGCTGCAGATTCACATGCGCCCATCCGCCTCCCCGGGAGCCTGTAGCCGTTTAGAAGTTGATCTTGAACATTTGTAAATTTGTAAATATATTACTTTAAACTACATTATGTACATACGTATTCACTCCATCGCATGGGCACTATTACTAGCATACACAACTCCTACCTCACCCTTTGCGGGGACAACAATCTAAGATGGAGTCAACGCCCATGCGCGAATGGAGCTGAAATGAGGAGTCCCTCGATCTCGTGACTCGAAAAGACTTCTTCGAAGAAAAACAACTTGTAACACTCCGAGCCCAACACCAGATGGCGGGATGTGCACAGCATGTGAATCTGCAGCGACTAATGCCACGAACAGATGTACACTGGGTAAGTGACATTATATATATATATCACAGGGGCATATTTGCTCATGCAGATATGCCTCGCATGTATTTTAATACACCCTGCCTTGGGGTTCCTAAGACCTGCTGTGCCGGTGGCTTACATGTAAGATATACAGAGTATTTGGACATTGCACACAGGGTGTGTCCAATGTCATGTTTTCACAATGGTTTGCACCATTTCATGGATTCTGCACTGACAGTCTGCATGTAATTTGTATTTTGGGTTCCTTAGGGTGGCCTAATACATGCTGCAGCCCTTGGGGGGGAACCCTCTTTAGTACCCATGCCTAAGGTAGCAGGGGGCCCATTTACTAGGGACCTACAGGAGTGCTAAAATGTGTGCCAATTGTACAAAATTGAGTATTTAGTTTTTAGGGAAAACACGGATACTGAAGCCTGGTTAACAGGCTTCACTGCACTATCACAGTGGAAAACCAGCATCTAGCAGTTCAATGGTGGCAGAAAGTGTTTGGGGGGGGGGGGGAATCTACAAAGGGAAGTCCGGTTTCCTACATAAGTGAGATAGGTGCGGCTCCGTCCCTCCCATCAGATCAGGATTGCTCCTCCTGCTAACAACCCCAGTCCTTTTTTGATACTCTAGGAGGACAATAGGCCAGCTACACCTAGTCATGTGACCCAGGGCATAGACTGCAGGCACACAATGGTTAGGACAGGAAAATGCTAACTTTCTAATAGTGGCATTTTCAGAACTGTGACTTAAAATCCAACTCTAATTATTTCATTAGAGACCAGACATGACATTGCTACTTATTCCTAAAACAAAAATCTTCACTTACTTAATGTCAAAGTACCTCAGTGTTATCCTATAAGAGTGGTAGGCCTTGTGGTAGTGAAAAACTGATTTGGGTCTTTCATTACCAGGATATATAAAAAGTTAAAAGTACATGTTTAATGTTTAAATACAATGTATCTTGCCTTATGGGCTGTTCAGGCCCTAGACTAGGGCTGACTTAAATATATTAAAAAGATAGGGTATGGCCAGACAAAAGGTTTATTTTGCCAGGTCAGAATGGCAGTTTACAACTGCACACGCAGGCTGCTGTGGCAGGCCTTTGAAATGATTAAAAAGGCTTATTAAGTGTGTGGTACAATAAGTGTTGAATACCCACCAGTAGCATTTAATTTACATGCACTGGGTTCATGTAGTACCACCTTATTAGGGACTTATAAGTAGATAAAGATGCCAGTTGGGTGTAAGCCAATTTTACAGTTTTTAAAGGAGAGCACAAGACCTTTAGCAGTATTTGAGTGCACAGTCCTAAAAGTCAACAAAAACAGGTTAAAAAAAAAAGGGGGGGGGGTGAAGGCAAAATGTTTAGTGGTGACCTGCAGAGAGGGCCAAGAACAACTGATTTATTTAGAAGTTTGAACCTACAACTTATCACAGTACTTAGTTTACAACCACAATTGCACTTCCTGCTCAGGCTCTAAGCTCAAGGACCGCCACCCCCCTCTCCATGGCCTTAATGATCCGTATTAGGGAACATGCTGGGATTTAAAGCTTTAGAATCCTACATTTGGAAACTGTTTTACAAATATATGTTTTAAAAAAATTGTACAAGGAATACTATCCCCACTGAGGCCAATGTGTTAATACTCAAACTGTTGGTCATTGTAAGGAAATGGCTCCCTGTTGCAATTAGCCCCCACTTTTTGCCTGATACTGATGCTGACTTGACTGAGAAGTGTGCTGGGACCCTGCTAACCAGGCCCCAGCACCAGTGTTCTTTCACCTAAAATGTACCATTGTCTCCACAATTGGCACAACCCTGGCACCCAGGTAAGTCCCTTGTAACTGGTACCCCTGGTACCAAGGGCCCTGATGCCAAGGAAGGTCTCTAAGGGCTGCAGCATGTCTTATGCCACCCTAGGGACCCCTCACTCAGCACACACTGCTTGCCAGCTTGTGTGTGCTGGTGGGGAGAAAATGACTAAGTCGACATGGCACTCCCCTCAGGGTGCCATGCCAGCCTCACACTGCCTATGGCATAGGTAAGTCACCCCTCTAACAGGCCTTACAGCCCTAAGGCAGGGTGCACTATACCACAGGTGAGGGCATAGGTGCATGAGCACTATGCCCCTACAGTGTCTAAGCAAAACCTTAGACATTGTAAGTGCAGGGTAGCCATAGGAGTATATGGTCTGGGAGTCTGTCAAAAACTAACTCCACAGCTCCATAATGGCTACACTGAATACTGGGAAGTTTGGTATCAAACTTCTCAGAATAATAAACCCACACTGATGCCAGTGTAGGATTTATAAAAAAAATGCACACAGAGGGCCTCTTAGAGATGCCCCCTGTATTTTACCCAATTGTTCAGTGCAGGACTGACTGGCCTGAGCCAGCCTGCTGCTGAGAGATGAGTTTCTGACCCCATGTGGTGAGGGCCTTTGTGCTGAGGACAGAAACAAAAGCCTGCTCTGGGTGGAGGTGCTTCACACCTCCCCCACCCCCCCCCACCCCCCCCCCCCCTTTGCAGGAACTGTAACACCTAGCAGTGAGCCTCAAAGGCTCAGGCTTCGTGTTACAATGCCCCAGGGCACTCCAGCTAGTGGAGATGCCTGCCACCTGGACACCGCCCCCACTTTTGGCGGCAAGTCCAGGGGAGAAAAACAAGGAGGAGTCACTGGCCAGTCAGGACAGCCCCTGAGGTGACGGACTTTTAGAAATCCTCCATCTTGTAGATGGAGGATTCCCCCAATAGGGATTGGAATGTCCCCCCCGCCCCCTCAGGGAGGAATCACACAGAGGGTGTAGCCACCCTCAGGGCTAGTAGCCATTGGCTACTAACCCCCCCCCAGACCTAAACACACCCCTAAATTCAGTATTTAGGGGCTCCCCAGAACCTAGGAACTCAGATTCCTGCAACCTAAGAAGAAGACTGCTAAGCTGAAAAACCCTGCAGAGAAGACAGAGACACCAACTGCTTTGGCCCCAGCTCTACCGGCCTGTCTCCCCACTTCTAAAGACCCTGCTCCAGCGACGCTTTCCCCAGGGACCAGCGACCTCTGAAGCCTCCGAGGACTGCCCTGCATCTAGAAGGACCACGAACTCCCAAGGACAGCGGCTCTGTTCACCAAAGACTGCAACTTTGAAACAAAGAAGCAACTTTGCAACAACTTGTTTTTCCCGCCGGAAGCGTGAGACTTGACACTCTGCACCTGACGCCCCGGCTCGACTTGTGGAGAACAGTCACTTCAGGGAGGACTCCCCGGCGACTGCGAGACTGTGAGTAGCCAGAGTTGCCCCCACAGCGTCGCCTGCAGAGGGAATCCCGAGGCTCCCCCTGACCGCGACTGCCTGCTTCTAAGATCCGACGCCTGGTAAAGACTCTGCACCCGCAGCCCCCAGGACCTGAAGGATCCGAACTCCAGTGCAGGAGTGACCCCCCAGGAGGCCCTCTCCCTTGCCCAGGTGGTGGCTACCCCGAGGAGCCCCCCCTTGCCTGCCTGCACCGCTGAAGAGACCCCTTGATCTCCCATTGAAACCTATTGAAAACCAGATGCTTGTTTGCACACTGCACCCGGCCGCCCCTGTGCCGCTGAGGGTGTACTTTCTGTGTGGACTTGTGTCCCCCCCCCCCCCCGGTGCCCTACAAAACCCCCCTGGTCTGCCCTCCGAAGACGCGGGTACTTACCTGCTGGCAGACTGGAACCGGGGCACCCCCTTCTCCATTGAAGCCTATGCGTTTTGGGCACCACTTTGACCCCCCCCCCCCCCCAGGAACTATTGAAAATTGCACTGTCTAGTTTTAAAATAGCTATATGTGATTTATGAGAAAACTGTATATGCTATTGTGCTAATTCAAAGTTCCTAAAGTACCTACCTGCAATACCTTTCATTTGAAGTATTACATGTAAATCTTGAACCTGTGGTTCTTAAAATAAACTAAGAAAATATATTTTTCTATACAAAAACCTATTGTCCTGAAATTTTCTGAGTGTGTGTTCCTCATTTATTGCCTGTGTGTGTACAACAAATGCTTAACACTACTCCTTTGATAAACCTACTGCTCGACCACACTACCACAAAATAGAGCATTAGTATTCTCTTTTTGCCACTATCTTACCTCTAAGGGGAACCCTTGGACTCTGTGCATACTATTCCTTACTTTGAAATGGTGCATACAGAGCCAACTTCCTACAGTCATTGTTAATATATTTAAGTGCAGGCAGATGTCTGAACACCTACTACTTGAAATACCTGCATTGTCCGTATGATGCCCTCCTGGTGTTTGATTGCACAAGACTTGCCCTGTTGCTCACTTGGCTAGTAAATGGAAAAGATTACAACTGATTATGTTCCTGGCTTGAGACTGTATAACCCACCCAAACTTGAAAACAAGGGCACGTAGGTTTGATAGGTGAGATTCTTTACATATAGGTGGTGGTAATCACACATTTCAAAGTGCTGTTGTAGCAAATGCCACTGTTCTCCAGCTTCATTGTAACTTTTTTATATGCCCTTGAACTAGGAACGATCTGTCCATCCAGAATGTAAGCCTTTGAACTTCATATTGTGTACGTTCTGTAGAAATTTAATTACCGACCTTGGAGACTAACTTAAATAACATTGGCATCCTACAGGTCTGAAAGTGGAGGTGACACATTGCGGGCAAATGAAGAGGAAGTACAGAGTCTGCAACGTCACCAGACGTCCTGCCAGCCACCAGACGTGAGTATTTTTATTTAATAGCAATGGATAGAAGGTTGAAGGATATCTTCGGTATACGATAATGCTACACTATGCTGTAGATAACACATCACTGAGCTCCCTTTCTGAAGGGGCACTTGCGATGCAGTGTGTGACTTGTTGCCTAAAGTAGTCTTGTCTCCAAAGTTCTTTCAAAGGTTGTGTGTGTGTGTGTGGTTTGCTGTCCATGTTTGGCACCAGCATGAATCCATAGGTACCAAACTGAATTAGAATGGAAGATTATACCGTTCATAGGGAAGGGGTGCTGCCTGTGACTACAGTAATATAGAGGCATGTTAGTCTGTTTCCAGTCTGCCTCTGGAATGCAAAACAAATCTGGGCGTCTAAACTAAAAGAACTTAATTCAAAGACTGTTATTTAAACGTACAGCGATGTAGGAAAGTGCCTCTTTTTGACATGATTACCCCCCCCCCCCCCACACACACACACAACTTTTTGGGTTCCTTTTAACCAGGTCCCCAGTGCCAGATCTTTCTTTAAACTGTACAGTTGTTTCCCCAGTTGGCAAATCCTTTACTTCCCTCTGCAAATCCCTAGTAGATGTTACCCGTGGTACCTAGGGCCTGAGGTGCTAAAGAGGGTCCCTGAGGACTGCAGCATAAATTGTGCCACCCTAAGGGACCCCCTCACTAAGCACACGACAGGCTGCCATTGCGGTCTTGGTGAAAACACAACATGGCACTCAGCCTGTGTGCTGTTCTCCCCCCCCCCCCCCCCCCCCCCCCCCCCCCCCAAAAAAACTGCATGCAATATATGTAAGTCACCCCCTACAGCAGGCCTTACAGCCCTAAGGCAGGGTGCATTACATTACATGTGAGGGCATTTCTGCAAAAGCAGATATGCCCCTGCTATGTATTTGTCGTTTCTCAGACATAGTAAAGGGCCAGGGAAGCCTTTTTAAATGCATGTTCTGGACATTGATCAATATGAGTTCCCCAGATACATGATGGTTTTTCACTGAATATAGGAATGTTTGGTATCAAACGTCCTGTATTGGTGAACCCACACTGATGCCAGTATTCGATTTACCAATACATGCACTCAGGATGCATCTTAGAGGTGCCCCCTGAAACCCTACCAGCCTCTGTTATGCTTGCTGACTGGTTTCTGCCAACCTGCCACCAGAGACATGGTTCTGCCCCCCCTAGGGTAAGATCCTTCTGCTCTCAGGTGGGCGCCAGAACAAACGTCTGTCCGGGAAGAGGGATTAACACCTCCTCCCACAGGATAACTTGCCGATAAACCTTCATAAGGCGGCAAGCCTCAAATGGCTGCCACCTTTGAAATGCAAATTTGCCTCCACTCACAGGAGAACCCCCAATTCTGGTCTAGAGCCTACTTGGCAACAGGACAGGTGGGAAAATTATCTACTCTGGCTGGTGTGCCACCTCCAGGCTAGTACCACCCCTAAGGTGGGCTACTACGAGGTGGACACAATACTTCAGAAGTAGCCTTCTTTGTGATGGCATACCTAGGAATTCTGGGACGGGGTTATGCCCACTTCCCAGAGGGTGTAATGACCCCAAGTGTCAGTAGCCGATTAGGTACTGCTCTACAAACCCCTAATGCTCCCTAAATTCAATATTTAGGGAAGCCCCTGACACCAAAGAAGCAGATCCTGACAACCTAAGAAGACCAAGGACACAGAAGAGACACGAAAGCAGAAGAGAAAAGAAGCAACTGACCTGGGACCAACCCTGCTGGCCTGTCTGCGTCCCCATCGAAATCTGCACCAAAGTCGACTTGTCCTGCAGCTGTGACTCCAGAAACCTGGGAAGGACTGCCTGCCCTCAAAGGCAAGACCTTCCATGAACAGCGGACCTGCTCTCCAACAAACACCAAAGGTAGCCTCAAACTGCCAAAACCTGACACCTGAAGACACCACTGCACCCGCCAACTCGGACACGAGTTGTACCACTGGTGCCAACAAGGTTCCCCAGCCATCCAGAGTCTAAGTCCATCATGGTTTCACCCGTCCTAGTCTCCCCGACGATGCCTGCAGCCTCTGCACGCAGTCCCCCCTCCTCAGCAACTGCTCCAGTAAAGAAAACCCAACACCTAAGGACACCTCTGCACCCATCACCCCTGAGCTGTGGAGAAGAGGACCAAATATGCCTACCTGTACCCAAGCATCGTGAGACCTGAGCCCCACTGTTTAAACCTGATTGGCCTCCTGGACAGAGCTTGCAACCTCTTTTTCGCAGTGGCTGATCTCCATTGGAATGTACTGGGCACCCAACGCTGTTTTGCACCCTGCACTGGGTTGCCCACATGCCGCTGGTGGTGTACTGCTGATGCTGCCTTGGACCTTGCCCACTAATCACCTTTTCTCCCAGAGATTGGTCTTGTAAGTTGCTGTAGTCTACCTGTTTGCAGAGCTTGTTTTTCCTCCCACAGGATAACGTTGCAGTACAGAAATTGCTCTGTGTCCACTTTTTTAAAGTGAAAAGAACTTCTGTTTAAAAAACATACTTACCTGAATGATTTTTCTCTGATGCCTAAACATTCTTGCTGTTTTTAGGGTTGAGCGCTGAAGCGCTCTGGCCTGTTGTAATCTCTCTGTGGGCTTTTACCCACGCCCACTCTTGCTAGCCATTCTTTGTTGTGCTCGTCTTAAATGCTTCATTTTTCTTGGTGCATTTTGTGAAATGCCCTTCCTTTGTGTGCTAAGTTCCCTGTCAGGCAATTTCACCAAGTGATCATTATTGTTGGCCATCGAACTATGTCACACTTTCTCCTGTTACATCGTATGATGGCCCCTCCTCCTGTTTAGCTTTGTCTTTAATCCCAGCTGCAATCCTTTCTAGACATTAACACAGGGAGGCAATAACTCATGCTTACGCTCATGGTGGCCGTAACGCTTTGCATTGACTTGCTTCTGTCAACTGTTACTTTTCATTTTCAATTTATGTGCCAAGAAAAGTCCAGTTAGGAATTTACAACACTAATTGCTCTAACTCGAGCAAACATGACACCCATTGCATTGCAAATGCCTGTTATAAATTGGTGTGGATCTCCCTGATTTGTGCCATTTGTTGATTACTGTGTGTATTTGTAGATATCCTGCACTTCTGTGTTAAGTCTAAGGCTGCTCGGCCACTACCTCCAAATAGAGCACTTTAGGATTGCATAGCTCTGTCCCCTCCCTGGGGAACCCCCTAGAACATTTACACTGTATTGAACCACCACATAAAGGGCCAGCTTCTACAAGCGATCAGTTTTCTCATCAGATTATGGCTTGAGGGGAGGTTTGAAGCGGACTATTACTTGATGCTTTTCTTTTTTTTATTTTATTCCACTTTCACTAATTTCATATGTAACATAGTATGCTTTTTGGTGCTAAAAGCATAACCATTATGGTCACCAACTCATAAGTAAATGAAGGTATATGAAGTAAACAATCAGCAGGTGGCCATTCATAGATTTCTTGAACAAATAGGGGGGATTGTTTTTTTCTACAAAATGTGTCCAATATCTTAAGTGAATGACAATACTTGGACTTTTTTCCCCCTTCAGGTTCCCATTGCAACTTGAGAATGGGCAGGCCATGGAGTGCACTGTAGCACAGTACTTTAAGCAGAAGTACAACTTGCAGCTGAAATACCCCCATCTTCCGTGTCTACAGGTGGGACAGGAGCAGAAGCACACTTATTTGCCACTGGAGGTAATACCTGCTCTACATATAGCATGGATACTGGGCACTATCATAGTACTTTATTATACAAAACCATTCTTTTGCAGCAGGGTGAGGGCTCCTTTCATAAATATAATTCCCAACAATATTCTCTTATGTTTGACTCTTATTTGTGCAATGCTTTCATTTGCCGCTATTCAAACAGTCCACCTTAAAGTAACAAAGGATAATAGTGGGGAGGAGTACATTTTGGGCCCTACCTACCAAACCCTTCCAATTAAGTTAAGGGCTGCTCCCTTTCCACAATATCCTCCTCCTTCGCCATTCTCTGGTGTCATCACTAAAATTTAAACATCCCCCTCCCCCCCCCCCCCCTCCCCTCCCCCCTAACAATTTATTTTCAGTTCTTGCTCCCAGAATATTTTGGTACAATAGGAGACTACTACCAATTTGTTCTGGATTCTATACTTGCAGACCTAGAATACACCTATATGCAATTAGCATTTTTACTCACTAAAGCCTGTTTGTTATATAGCAGTTTTACTCCTTGCCAGCCTTTCATTCTTAGTAGCTCTCTTGTGTTCCTTGTTGCAGTAACTTTAAGCACTCCTGTATTATCCCTGACTCTTGCCAGAGCTCAATATAACACTCCTCAGTGCACGTTTCACCAAACTTACCATGCGGTTATTCTGCTTAGCTCATACAATCTGGCACCACTGGTGGGATACGTCTAGATGACCAGATCTCTGCCATTACATGCCTTTGATTCAGACTGCTGTGAAAACTGCACACCAACCTCCCTTTGCCATCTGCAGCCACCTTAGTATATTCATGCTGATTGCCATGGGGTATCCATACAAGTGGAACATTCTGCCAAGGGTAAGTGATAAAGATATTTCCAAGATAAGGGGTGGTGTCTGCTGCGATTGGCATTCCAGGGAGCTCCTGGAACTTGGGAAACTGTATTCTTCTAAGTTCTGCAGTAACTGCAGGTCTTTTAAGTTGAGTAGGTGACTAAGAAGGGGTTGTGAGTTACGTCTTTAGGGTCTCCATTTTTTTTTCCACACCCATTGATACATGTGTCCAGGTCACGCACTGATCTCAGATTGTTTTTATCCAAGGAGTGTGTCACACACTTTGAAGAAGAGAATTATTGTGGTTTTTGTGGTTACAATTTTCAACTTTGGAACCAGATCAGAGCTCACATCTAATTCCCTGACTGACCAGATTCTGTGCTCCTGTACAGGTCACTTCTCCCAGCCCACAGTCTCAGATCTTTAGTTGGCTCTAATGCTAGTACTTATATAATAAGTTCAATAGTATTGGCCACCATGTATTAAGGATATTTCATGGAAGGTCGTTTTCTTTGCTGGTAAGCACATTTTAATGTACCTCCACTCCTTAATCTAATTATCTCTACTTCTGTGGCATTACTTTGCCAATTAGTAAATTGTCAAATGTTGGCCGAATTTATACTATAAAAGATCTAGCTTGTTAAACTTGCCCTGCTAACGATTCATGTAATGGGTAGTTTAGAATATTGGAGCCCAGTTGGTATTGTGAAAGTGTATCATGAGTTTTTCAGTGAGACGCAGGGTAATGTTCTGTATTGTTTCCCTAGGTATGTAATATTGTTGCAGGCCAGCGATGTATCAAGAAGCTAACAGACAATCAAACATCCACAATGATCAAAGCAACTGCAAGATCTGCCCCAGACAGGCAAGAAGAAATCAGCCGTCTTGTGAGTAATGCTTCAACCTTCACTGTAAATCCAATCAGGGCTTTGCCCTTAAATAATTTATTCATTGGCATGTGTGGCTGTAGATACACATGCTCTGCATACTCCTGCCATCTAGTGCTGGGTCTGGAGTTGTGCCGATAGTTTTTTTTTTTTTTCTAAAGTCATTTGAGTCGTGGGGTTGAAGACTCCTCCTCCCATTGATTTTACGCATGGGCATCGACTCCATGGTTAATTTTCTCTCTGCTGTCTGGATTGCACTTGTGTCCCTCTGCTCCATGCTTCGACTTAGGTATGATTCTTCAGGTTTTTTTGTTGTTGTTGTTTTTTTACTGTCCGTAGCGGTAAATTTTGTTTCGATCGCAGTTTTCCACTTTTGAGCTTTTCACAAAAATTGCAAGCTTGGGCCCCTTCGACAGACTGCCCCTGAAGACATGGCAGGTTCTGATTCAGATTCTGCCCATGTTGTCATGTGACATACTCCCACATGGATTAACACCATGTCTAATCTGTCCCTTTCACCTGACCACAAAGACCTACTGCGACCCCTGCAAGTCATTCTGCTCAAAGAAGACCCTTTGGGCCCACAGGGCTCATTGCCATGAAATGTCGCAGAAGGCCTTTCACGACTCTCCATACCTCTTCGGTGAGGAACACACACAAAAGCCTGCCGCTGACAAAGAGGAGGCCTTCTTCATCGAAGATAGCTGCTTTGTCTAGGTCAATTTGGAAATGCAGGAAATACCTCTTGCCCAGTGCATGAGTACTGTGACCTCGGCTCCAGCACCCAAGCACTCCAAGAAATCTGTGGCTTCCTCACTTCCACTAGAGGAGGTTGCCGGACCACCTCTGTCTTCTGGCCATGGATGGTTCCGAAAGACTGGTTTGACTGACCACCCTCTGGTTCAGCGCTGAAGATCGCTGCAAAGGCCAAACCTTCAGCATAGATCTCGACCTCCTCCTCAGACCGAGAGCAGATTTAGGAATTGACTCAACCCTTGGTGCGGACCTGGTAGCCGACTCTGTCTCCCTCTGCACCGATGAAGCCTCATCCTTCCAAACCAAAGCCTTAGGAGCTAAAAGCCTAAAGACTATCTTCGGGCTCTACTTTCCTTGCAAGCCAACTCCTTGAAAAATTGGACATTTGCCAGAGGAAGATAAAAAAAAAAATGTGGGGAACGGCAAGATCATTGCTGTCCCTTCCTCTCCTCCACCCTTAGAGGAAGCAGACATTTGAGGAGGCACTAGACCTTCCCCTTTCCTTCCAAGAAGTAAACTAAAGAGAAGTCCACTAGACCTGCCTACCATCCTCCTCCATCACTTTCCTTCATCTCCACCACCTCCACCCCCCCCATTCTTCTTTACCATTCTCACATACACATGACCCACTGGATACCTCACCTAAAGGGTCACCAGTCACTGTGGTTCTAGGTGGGTGTAGGAAGTTGGCTCTGTAAATACTATTTCAAAGTAAGAAATAGTGTGCACAGAGTCCCAGGGTTCCCATTAGAGGTAAGATAGTGGCAAAAATAGATAATACTAATGCTCTATTTTGTGGTAGTGTGGTCGAGCAGTAGGCTTATCAATGGTAGTGTTAAGCATTTGTTGTACATACACAGGCAATAAATGAGGAACACACACTCGAAGACAATTCCAGGCCAATAGGTTTTTATACTTAAGAACCACAGGTTCAAGATTTACAATCAATACTTCAAATGAAAGGTAATTCACTTAGGTATCTTAGGAACTTTGAATCAGCAAAATAGCATGTACAGTTGTCACAAAAATGGCAATAAGCTATTTTAAAACTAGACACAGTGCAAATTTCAACAGTTCCTGGGGGAGGTAAGTGTTTGATAGTTTTGCAGGTAAGTAAACCACCTACAGGGTTCAAAGTTGGGTCCAAGGTAGCCCACCGTTGGGGATTCAGGGCAACCCCAAAGTTACCACACCAGCAGCTCAGGGCCGGTCAGCTGCAGAGGTCAAAGTGGTGCCCAAAACACACAGGCTTCAATGGAGAAGGGGGTGCCCCGGTTCCAGTCTGCCAGCAGGTAGGTACCCGCGTCTTCAGAGGGCAGACCAGGGGGGTTTTGTAGGGCACCGGGAGGGTTGGGGGGGACACACAAGTCAGCACACAAAGTACACCCTCAGCGGCACGGGGGCAGCCGGGTGCAGAGTGAAAACAGGCATCTGATTTGCAATGGAGTTCAATTGGAGACCCAGGGGTCTCTTCACTGAAGCAGGGGGGGGGGCTCCTAGGGGTAGCCACCACCTGGTCAAGGGAGAGGGCCACCTGGGGGTCGCTCCTGCACTGGAGGGCTGATCCTTCAGGTCCTGGGTGCTGCGGGTGCAGTGTCTTTACCAGGCGTGGGGTTCTTAGAAGCAGGCAGTCGCTGTCAGGGGGGGGCTCAGGGGGTCAACTCTGGCTACTCACAGGGTCGCAGTCGCCAGGGAGTCCTCCCTGTAGTGTTTCTCCGCAGGTCGAGCCGGGGGCGTCTGGTTCAGAGTGGAAAGTCTCACGCTTCCGGCGGGAACATGCAGTCCTTTAAAAGTTGTTTCTTCTTTGGAGCAGAGCCGCTGTCCTCTGGAGTTCTTGGTCCTTTTAGATGCAGGGTAGTCCGCTGAGGCTTCAGAGGTCGCTGGACCCTGGGGAACGGGTCGCTATTGCAGTTTTTCTTGAAGTGGGGAGACCAGCTGGTAGGGCTGGGGCCAAAGCAGTTGGTTTCTCCGTCTTCTCTGCAGGGCTTTCAGGTCAGCAGTCCTTCTTAGTCTTCAGGTTGCAGGAATCTAGTTTCCTAGGTTCTGGGGTGCCCCTAAATACTCAGTTTAGGGGTGTATTTAGGTCTGGGAGGGCAGTAGCCAATGGCTACTGTCCTTGAGGGTGGCTACACCCTCTGTGCCTCCTACCTGAGGGGAGTTGGGCACATTCCTATTGGGGGAAATCCTCCAAAATCTAAAGGCAGGGGTCACCTCAGCTCAGGACACCTTAGGGGCTGTCCTGACTGGTGGGTGACTCCTTGTTTTTCTCATTATCTCCCCTAGACTTGCCACCAAAAGTGGGGGCTGGGTCCAGGGGGCGGGCATCTCCACTAGCTGGAGTGCCCTGTGGCATTGTAACACGAAGCCTGAGCCTTTGAGGCTCACTGCTAGGTGTTACAGTTCCTGCAGGGGGGATGTGTGAAGCACCTCCAACCAGAGCAGGCTTTTGTTTCTGTCCTCAGAGAGCACAAAGGCCCTCACCACATGGGGTCAGAAACTAGTCATTCAGCAGCAGGCTGGCATAGACCAGTCAGTCCTGCACTGAACAATTGGGTAAAATACAGGGGGCATCTCTAAGATTCCCTCTGTATGCATTTTTTTAAATAAATCCAACACTGGCATCAGTGTGGGTTTATTATTCTGAGAAGTTTGATACCAAACTTCCCAGTATTCAGTGTAGCCATTATGGAGCTGTGGAGTTCGTTTCTGACAGACTCCCAGACCATATACTCTTATGGCTACCCTGCACTAACAATGTCTAAGGTTTTGCTTATACACTGTAGGGGCATACTGCTCATGCTGATATGCCCTCACCTGTGGTATAGTGCACCCTGCCTTAGGGCTGTAAGGCCTGCTAGAGGGTTGACTTACCTATGCCACAGGCAGTATTTTGTGTGCATGGCATCCTGAGGGGCATGCCATGTCAACTTTGCCTTTTTCTCCCCACCAACACACACAATCTGCAAAGGCAGTGTGCATGTGTTACGTGAGGGGTTCCTTAGGGTGGCACAACACATGCTGCAGCCCTTAGGGACATTCCCTGGTCACAGGGCCCTTGGTACAACTGGTACCTTTTACAAGGGACTTATCTGTGTGCCAGGGGTGTGCCAATTGTCGAAACAATGGTACATTTTTAGTGGACAAACACTGGTGCTGGGGCCTGGTTAGCAGGGTATCAGCACATTTCTCAGTCAAGTCAGCATCAATATCGGGCAAAAAGTGGGGGGTAACTGCAAGAGGGAGCCATTTTCCTACACAGAGGTACTTACCAAATGTCTAGCAGTGGTTGCAGCATACCTTAGAAGACCGTATATGTATGTCTTTTGCTATCTGGACGACTGGCTCATAAAAGCCAGCACCATTCAAACCTGTCAAAAACTTGCACAATATACAATCAATACCCTACACAGTCTAGGGTTCCCAATCAATTACCAGATGTATCGCCCCTTCAGCCAGCGCAAATACAATCATATGGGAGCAATTCTTAACACTCAGTCTGCATTAGCTTACCCAAACCCACAAAGAATTAAAGCGTTCCACAGTCTTATATCTCTGCTACAATACAATCAAACTTACACAGTAAGGTTTATTATGAAGCTATTGGGAATGATGGCATCATTCATATCAATAGCGCCCAATGCATGTCTAAACATGAGACCCCTAAAACAGTGTCTTTCACAACCGTGGTCTCAGGCACAGGGTCAACTTCAAGCTCTAGTGTTGTTGGACTGCCAAACTTGCAACTATCTGCCATGGTGGAATCACACCAACTTATTAAAAGTGCAGTGATTTCAGGACCCTGTGCCACAGACCATAATCACCACAGATGAATCAATGACAAGTTGGGGATCCCATCGCAACAATTTTACTATACAGGGAGAATGGGACTCAATCCATAAGACTTGCCACATAAACCACCTGGAAATGCTGGCAGTTTTCTTAGCACTCAAAGCATTCCAGCCAAAGGTCACACACAAGACGGTGTTAAGGACAGACAACATGACAGCAATGTATTATCTGCAAAAACGGGGAGGACACACTCATCCCAATTGTCCCTTCTAGCACAGTCAGTTTGGGTACCTGGATGCGAAGTTTGGGCATTTTGTGTTTTCACTTGTTGCGAAAAGGTCTAGGTTTGGTGTTCCCCACATGTGAAAGTATTTTTGAATCACTTGTGGGTGAATCTCCCATTTGTGTATTTGTTGCATCGGCCTGCTTAAGAGGTCCGCTAGCTGGTTGTGTTTTCCTGGGATATACTCTAATTGCTGAATGCGATTGTGAATTGTGCACATGTGTGTAAGTGCTGTGTGACTACAGTGGTATTGCATGAGCTTTGCATGTCTACTAGATAAGCCTTGGCTGGTCATCCACCGCTACCTCTAGAGAGCCTGGCTTCTAGACACTGCCTACACTTCACTAAGAGGGGATACCTGGACCTGGTATAAGGTGCAAGTACCATAGGTACCCACCACACCCCCGGCCAGCTTCCTGCATGAGGTACGTACCTGGTCTTCCGATGGACTAACAAGAGGATTTAATAAATGGGTTGTGCAAAGACAGGACCAGGCACACTTGGTGGGTTCTGGAGGAAGAGGATCTCCTAAAGAAGGGGGACAGAGTCCAGTCCACGATTAAGTGTCCAATCTGGGCTGGAGCCACTACCCACCCTTCTGCAGGTGAAGATCCAGGTCGAGGGGGAGACTAAGACTAGCTGTGGAGCTCAGGAGCAACAGAGGAGTCCTTCGAGTGGCGCAGATGGTGTCCTGTGTCTGTTGTCGGGTCGCAGATGGTCAGTGCTGTAGGAGAACCACCAACAAGCCTTGTCAAATGCAAGAAGGAGCAAAAGGAGAGTTGCAAGGCTGAAGAGGGACCAGCAAGGTCCAGGGGACTTGACCCTTTTGGGGGGGAGGGGGTAAATGGAGATGGAGTCTGGGTTAACCCTCAGCAGTCTGAAGAGTCAACGGAAGCAGTTGCAGCCCCCACAGGCAACCCACAGTAAGTTGCAATGAGGCCCAGTGAGCACACCTGGAGAAGAGTACCACATAGCTGGAGCAGCAGAGAGAAAACTGTCCTAGGCAGGGTGAAGTGCTGGAGCTACTCTGAGACTGAAGATCCCTTGGAGCAGGAGACCACAAGTCTTGGTTGTTGCAAGAGGCGTGGGGCACAAAGGGTACTGTCCTACAAGGAGAAGCAAGGGCTCAGTCTGCCAAGTTAGACAGCAGGCAGGGAGGACCAATGGGACAACTCCAGATAACCACGCAGTTCCAGAAGAGAGCAGATCCATGCAGCCAGATGTCGTTGCTGTAGGTTCCTGCATATGCAGGGCAGTGATCCCTTCATTCCAAGGGAGATTCCTTCTGGTTTCCTAGTGCAGCTTAAGTCTTGCTGACCCCAGAGGATTCACAGCCGGAAAAATGTTGCAGTTGAGGAAGGAGCCGGGGATAATTTGCAAAGTCGTCTTGGGAGTTGCTATCGTGTTGGCTCCTGAAGCATCCAGTTGTGGCTCCAGTGGCCAGGAGCAGAAGTAAGCGATGCAGAGAACTAGTGCACTGTTGCACGTCGAATCTGGGCAGTCAACCACAAGGGAGTCCCTAAATGATCCTCTAAGGGGATTTGGTCACCTTCCATGGTGACCACTTATCAGGAAGGGTCTCTGATGTCACCTCCCTGGCCCTGCCGCTCAGATGCTCCCAGGGGCCTCTTCATATCTTGTTTTCAAGATGGCAGAATCGAGTGGCCATCTGGAGGAGCTCTGGGCACCAGCCCTAGGGTGGTGATGGACAGGGGAGTGGTCACTCACCTTTCCTTTGTCCAGTTTCTTGCCAGAGCAGGTGCCAGGGGCAAACTGGTTTATGCAAGGAGGTCACCAAGTGTGCCCTTCAAAGCAAACCAGTGGCTTGGGGAGGCTGCCCCTCCCCAGCTCTATAACACCTATTTTCAAGGGAGAGGGTGTTGCCTCCCCTCTCCCACAGGAAATCCTTTGTTCTGCCTTCCCCTGCCTGAGCTGGTCTAGCAGCAGGAGGGCAGAAACCTTTCTGAAGGGATGCCGCAGTGCAGGCTTCCTGGAAAGCCCTAGAATACTGGTAGGAGTAATACTGGGGGTTCTCGAAGGAGCCCACAGAGTGCATGGAATCATGCAACCATTACTGGCAGCACTCTTGGGGTATGATTCTGACATGTTTGATACCAAACATGTCCAGGTTACAAGTTACCAATATGTAGCTGGACACAGTGACCTGTGTTCAGTGCATGGGTAAAATGGCTACCCCTCACTTACGAAGTCCAGTGAAATGGGGCTGGAGTTCGTAAGGGAACCTCTGCTCATGGAGGAGTGCCCTCACACTTGGGGACCTGCACCCTCCCCTCTGGGCTAGGAGGGACTACTATAGGGATGACTTACAGAGACCTGGTGTGATGACCTGTGGTGAAAGGGTGCATGCACCTTTTCATGCAGGCTGCAATGGCAGGCCTGCAGACACACTCTGGATGTGCTCCGATGGGTGGCATAATACATGATGCAGCTCATGGGAGAACCCTGGTGTCCCAATGCCCTGGATACCCAATTACCATATACTAGGGACTTATAGGGGGACACCAGTATGCCAATTGTGGGCTGCACAAAGGTCCTAGGTAACCCAATTTGGAGGGAGAGAGCATGATCACTGGGGTACTAGTTAGCAGAATCCTAGTGAAAACAGTCTAAGCACACTGATAGCATGCAAAAAGTGGGGGTAACCATGCTAAAAAGCGGGGACTTTCCTACAGTGATGACCTTGTTGTTGTGCTCGTTAGTGGGGTTGGAGTTCAGTACAAATGCCACTGCTTTATCTGACCAATTGCTGGTGCAGATCATGATCTATTTTTGTCTGAGGAACTTCTAATGTAGGCGGCTTTAGGTATGCCTCTGTAGCATACATGCCTTTGGAGAAAGGTGTCTGGATTGCTACTGTTCCTGCAGTAGGTCTTCTGCCAGTATTATCACTGGTAGTCATGACGGTGATGAAACCAGACAAGGCAGAAGACTTTCACCAGGTGACTGAGCACTGTCTACGTCGAATGTGTGACATTCAGATTCTTGTTGCCAGCTACTTTAACTGCGTGATTTTTAGTGATCACAGATTGTGAGGTAATGCCTCCTTGGCATGGTTACCCCCTGACTTTTTGCCTTTGCTGATGCTAAGTTATGATTTGAAAGTGTGCTGGGACCCTGCTAACCAGGCCCCAGCACCAGTGTTCTTTAACTAAACTGTACCTTTGTATCCACAATTGGCACAACCCTTTCACTCAGGTAAGACCCTTGTATCTGGTACCCCTGGTACCAAGGGCCCTGATGCCATGGAAGGTCTCTAAGGGCTGCAGCATGTCTTATGCCACCCTAGGGAACCCTCACTCAGCACATACACACTGCTTCACAGCTTGTGTGTGCTGGTGGAGAGAAAATGACTAAGTCGACATGGCACTCTCCTCAAAGTGCCATGCCAACCTCACACTGCCTGTGGCATAGGTAAGTCACCCCTCTAGCAGTCTTTACAGCCCTAAGGCAGGGTGCACTATACCACAGGTGAAGGCATATGTGCATGAGCACTATGCCCCTACAGTTTCTAAGCAAAACCTTAGACATTGTAAGTGCAGGGTAGCCATAAGAGTATGTAGTCTGGGAGTCTGTCATGCACGAACTCCACAGCACCATAATGGCTACACTGAAAACTGGGAAGTTTGGTATCAAACTTCTCAGCACAATAAATGCACACTGATGCCAGTGTGGCATTTATTGTAAAATACACCCAGAGCGCATCTTAGAGATGACCCCTGAAAACCTACCCGACTTCCAGTGTGGGCTGACTAGTTTCTGCCAGTCTGCCACACACCAGACATGTTGCTGGCCACATGGGGAGAGTGCCTTTGTCACTCTGTGGCCAGGAACAAAGCCTGTACTGGGTGGAGGTGCTTCTCACCTCCCCCTGCAGGAACTTTAACACCTGGCGGTGAGCCTCAAAGGCTCATCCCCTTTGTTACAGCGCCACAGGGCATCCCAGCTGTTGGAGATGCCCACCCCTCCGGCCACTGCCCCCACTTTTGGCGGCAAGGCTGCAGGAGATAATGAGGAAAATGAGGAGTCACCCCCCAGTCAGGACAGCCCCCAAGGTGTCCTGAGCTGAGTTGACTCTTACTTTTAGAAATCCTCCATCTTGTAGAAGGAGGCTTCCCCAATAGGATTAGGGATGTGCTCCCCTCCCCACAGGGAGGAGGCACAAATAGGGTGTAGCCACCCTCAGGGCCAGTAGCCACTGGCTACTGCCCTCCCAGACCTAAACACACCCCTAAATTCATTATTTAGGGCTCCCAGAACCAAAGAAGACAGATTCCTGCAACCTAAAGGACTGCTGACCTGAAGCCCTGCAGTGAAGACAGACGACAACTGATTTGGCGCCAGCCCCACCGGCCTGTCTCCGTACTTTGATGAAAACAGTGACGCATCTAACAGAGACCAGCGGCCTCAGAGGACTGCCCTGCATCTAAAGGACCAAGAAGCTCCCGTGAACAGCGGCTCTGTTCAACCATCTGCAACTTTCTGCAACAAAGAAGCAACTTTAAAGACTCCATGTTTCCCGCCGGAAGCGTGAGAATTTCCACTCTGCACCCGACGCCCCCGGCTTGACCTGTGGAAAACAAACACCTCAGGGAGGACTCCCCAGCGACTGCGAGCCAGTGAGTAGCCAGAGTTGACCCCCCTGAGTCCTCACAGCGACGCCTGCAGAGGAAATCCAGAGGCTCCCCCTGACCGCGACTGCCTGTAACAAGGGACCTGATGCCTAGAACCAACACTGCACCAGCAGCCCCCAGGACCTGAAGGAACCGAACTCCAGTGCAGGAGTGACCCCCTGCCTAACCCAGGTGGTGGCTACCCCGAGGAGCCCCACCTGTGCCTGCCTGAATCGTTGAAGAGACCCCCGGGTCTCACCATTGCTTTCAATACAAAACCAGACGCCTGTTTGCACTCTGCACCCGGCCGACCCAGCACTGCTGAGGGTGTACTTTCTGTGTCTGCTGGTGCCCTACAAAACCCCCAGGTTCTGCCCTCTGAGGACGCGGGTACTTACCTGCTGGCAGACTGGAACCAGGGCACCCGGTTTCCATTTAAGCCTGTGTGTTTTGGCACCTCTTTGACCTCTGCACCTGACCAGCCCTGAGCTGCTGGTGTGGTAACTTTGGGATTGCCTTGAACCCCCACCTTGGGGCTACCTTGGACCCAACTTTGAACCCTGTAAGTGTTTTACTTACCTGTGAACTTAACAATTGCTTACCTCCCCTAGGAACTGTTGATTTCTGCACTGTCGACTCTTAAAATAGCTTATTGCCATTTTTGTCACAACTGTACATGCTATTGTGATTATTCAAAGTTCCTAGAATACTGGAGTCAAATACCTTTCATTTGAAGTATTACTTGTAAATCTTGAACCTGTGGTACTTAAAATAAACTAAGAAAATATATTTTTCTATATAAAAACCTATTGCCCTGGAGTAAGTCTTTTTGAGTGTTTTTTCCTCATTTATTGCCTGTGTGTACATCAAATGCTTTACACTACCCTCTGATAAGCCTACTGCTCGACCACACTACCACAAAATAGAGCATTAGAATCATCTTTTTGCCATCATCTTACCTCTAAGGGGAACTCTTGGACTCTGTGTACACTATTTCTTACTTTGAAATAGTATATACAGACCCAACTTCCTACAGTGATGAAAAGGGGAGTGCTGTGACATTTAATTTCACAACACTGATAATCTCAACAGCAGATGGATCGACACTGAGCGTTTTGACTCCAATAGCTTCGAAGACTCCTACTTCAACTTAAAGATGTCTTTATCAATAGTATGGTGCCAAGCTCCCTGTCGAAATGTACAACGGTGATGTAGGTGGCTGGCCTGTCTGGTGATGAAATTGAGGATCACTTTTTTGCTAGTTCTTACTCAGTAGGAGTCTTTTGGCAGAGAGAGTAGTCTCTGTGGAAGGATACCTTCCTTTGCTATCCTTTATTTTGATTTGGACATTCCAGTATTCCTCTGAGGTAGATTACTTCATCTTGAAATGTCCTTTTGGACATTTTCCTGCAGAACTGCCAATTCTTGATCAAATGCAGTGGTGTTAAACAGACCACACAAAGTATTTGAGTCCGTATTCTTTCTTCCACAGCCAGGGCACTTTTCAAATAGTGAATGTATAGCTCCAAAATTCCTTGTCGAATTGTTCAAAATGGAAAGTGGAAAGATTTAGACAAGTAAAATAAGTAATAAAAAATGTCAAATGAAAATATATATATTTTTTAAATGAATTAAAAACATATATAACAGGGTTTATACACAAGTGTTCCGAAATCCACTCCGCTTGAGCCTGAGGAAAAAACTGTGCCTGTGAGGCAATTGCTGATACAAGGCATGCTCAGATATGGCAGCTGTGAAGAGACTACAATGCAGAACCCTCTCTTCCTCTCTTATAATGCAGATATGAGTTTAAAAACTTAAAATGAGTTTCATCAAAAACGTATTAGTAATGTTTCTAACTATTAGAACTGGAGAGGATTAGAACAGCAGTTAAAGGTTCTCTTGGCACGTTTATTGCCCTGTGTCTCAAACAAATAATTGATTTGTAGCAGCTGTTATTGACCCTCTACATATGTGTATTAAGTGAAGCTCCAAACACTGTTAGAACACCACATTATAGCCCCTTGCCAAGGGCAGTACCTTAAGTTCAATATCCTTTAAACTTATGAAACTGAATAGCAGACAAACAACTATAAGCAGACAAAAGAGCCTTCAATGACTTATAGCCCGTAGTATAAGACATGACCTGCTGTGACACATTTCCACGTTGAGGGTAGGATGTTCTAAATTTAATAGGAAAAAACAATGTGAAATAGTGCAGTGATTCAGCCGAAGGCCCACACCATCCGTTATTGGCCCCCTGGCACTCTTTTGTCTTTATTGCAGTTTCACATAACTGTGAACGCTTACTGCAGTATACTATTTTACTGTTATGAATTAAATTATTGCAGCATTTATTGATTTGCAAACATATTATCTAATGATGGAATTACTGCTAGATTTATAAGAGGAGTTACATGTTATTTTGTTTCATGGTAACGGCATGGACAGATTTATTTGAAATTCATCACTGTAGAAAGGTAGTTTGGTTGGCTGTGTGGCACTTGTTTGCATGTCTTGAGCTTCTAAACCACACTGACTTGATAAATCCTGAATGTAACAGTATTCCCAAGGTGTTTCAAATTGGCTTCCTGTAGTTGCTGAATAGGGAAGCATCTATAATGGTGACTTGCTAACCCAGTAACTGTTATCATTCCTGTTTTCTAGGTAAAGAGTAACAGCATGGTAGGAGGACCAGATCCATACCTAAAAGAGTTTGGAATTGTTGTTCATAATGAAATGACTGAGCTTACAGGCCGAGTGTTACCAGCTCCAATGTTGCAGTATGGTGGCAGAGTAAGTTAAGTTCCATGATAGACGGTATTAAGAATGCCTGCTGTCTTGGCCTTTGATTTGTGTGAGTCTTACTAAGAGAACCCCACTAAACCAGGTGGCAGAGCAGTGCTTTTATGGTGCTCGATCACTCACATTTGCCTACTTTAGCTTTTTGTGTTTATATAGATCTATGACCCTGCACATTTCAGTTTGAAGTTTCTCTTATTTCCAGAACAAAACCGTGGCAACACCAAATCAGGGTGTGTGGGACATGCGGGGAAAGCAGTTCTATGCTGGCATTGAGATCAAAGTCTGGGCCGTCGCTTGTTTCGCTCCACAGAAACAATGTAGAGAAGACTTGTTGAAGTAAGTATTGTCTCCGGATCGGGTGTCATTTTCCAATGGAACAATCAAATGCTTCCAGTAGCTGGCCTAATTATCGCTTTGAGTGCTGGTGCCTGTAAGTCACACCATGAAAATTATTTACAGGTAAAAAGCTCGGACTGGATAAAGGAGCTCTGGAAGAAAAGGTGATGGGGATTTGATCAACTATCAAATGTGTTCTTTAACCGCTCCACAAAGGGGTAGCATTGATGGGATCAGGGTTATTACAAAAGTCCAAGCCCAGGAGTAAGCACTGCTACCTGTGTTTGACAACTATGTTAGACACTGGAATGTCTAGCAGATGGCTTTAGTCTAAAGCATAGGTACTAACGAACATATTTACAGGAGCCTAAAATCATAGTCTGTGGTGTGACCAAAAGCAGCATTAATGGGTGTAGGTTATTTTAAGGGGGGGGGTATATGTTGTGGGAAGTGAGTCCAGGAGTTATTGTGATGGTTTTATGTTTAATTCCATACTGCCCTCTAAAGCAAGCCTCTAGAACTGTTATATATTTGGCAATACATTTATGCTTTATCTGAGCCACTATTGCTCTACATCACCTTGCGTTAAACTCTATCTGTTTATCTCTACCCTGGGCAAATCAAGAGTACTCGGGAAATAACTTGATTACTGAATTGGAATGACATAGGATTGCACAATGCTGTGAAACCAGGAAACTTAGGCTTAATCCAGGCTGTCCCACCTTTATTTGCATTTATGAATGCACCAGATACATCCAAATAAAGTAAGGCACAAAAAGTAAGAAGGAAGGATGGGGTCACATCGCACAGCAAAGGTTGTGTATAGTTACATCTTGAAACGTGATGCACTCTGCACATTAGACAGTAGGAGTTGATGCATCAAATACATTTCAGTGTCTGTATGTTAACTTTGGACAGACCTAGTTAATTGGAAGTGACTATGAGGGAGGCACAGGAGAGGTTCACAAGAGCAAGTAAAAAGGGCACATGTCCCGGCTTCCTCATTTAACCAAGTTAAGTGATCCGAAGCAATTTTTATTTCACTTTGTCTCCTTTTTTCATTATTCCATATACGAGCTTAGAAATGCATGAGTTCAGAATGTGTGCTGTACAAAACCGTCTATTTAGATTTATTTAACTTTAATGTGGTCTTTGTATAATAAACTACGGCCACTCAGAGGGTGTCCACATGACAACTGACTTGCCTCTTAGTTTGATATATCATTGTGGGGGGTGGGGCACGAATGTTCCTACATCCATGTTTGAAAACTAGCACTTGAGAAAAATACTTCAGTGCACAAATGTGTTCTCATGAACTAAGGTGAAATGCACTTGTTTGAATTTTGAAGACTAATTTTTTTTGTTGCAAGATGTCTTTAAAAATTAGTGTTTCTAAAGTTAAAAGGTGCAGGAAAACAGTTTTTCTTTTGCTTCAATTAACCTGTGAATAAATGCTTGCCATTTATTTACCATCTTTCTGCAAGTTAGTTCTCTGTCGAGTAAAGAGCAACCCAGTGCTAATGTTCTGAAGAGGGTGCACGTGTAAAGATCAGGAGGGCTGCAAGTGACCCCTGGGCTGTATTTTGAGCATTGCTGGTCTAAAGTATGGAGTCTCTTGGTGTACTACCAGGAGTTTGGAATATTGTTGGTGTGCTGTAGTTTAGTTGTTTGGTGTACTGCTAGCATGCTGACATATGCCGCTTTAGAGCACCTTGAGGCACTGTCCAGTCTACATTTTTTTTTTTTTTAAATGAACAGTTGCAACAGTTATTCTGTTTTATTTAGGCCCCGGTCTAGAAGAAATACATTCTGATCCCAGCTATGTTTAAAGCATAGCGTTACCTGGCCACCCTTCACTTCAAGACTTAAATTTGTAGTCAAGAAATTGCAAAAACCTGGCAACAAGGTTATCTCCTGCTTGAATTTCTGGTGGTAACATTGAAACTTTGTTGAAGTTCAGCTACTTTTCTGGGTCGTGGCATGAACTGGACAATCTGAGTGCATCTCTCACAGGAGAACTTTAACTTCTTTTGTGTTGACAGTAGACGTCAGGTTACCCAGTGGTCTTAATATATTTGGTTCTGTCCCAAACCGAAGTCTGGTGTTACCTAGAGAATAGCATCAGAGGAGAGGGTGAATTTGTTAACCCCTTAGCTTTTCATTAGATATTAGTAAGCCATACTTTCCCCTAGCTTGTTTTCCCTTATCCCTTTCTAGTGAGTCGGGAATAAGAGCCCAAAGCTTTAAATCTAGTGCAAGGGAGATCTAAGGCATGAAATGCTTTCTGACCCTCCCTTGCCATTTACTGGTGGACCACTTGTTCCTCGTCTACATGAGGGGATGTACTTTTCTGTACGAGAGGATAGCTGTGATTAACTATTGGTTTCTGAGTTCAGAATTTTCTCTCACACATAAATGATCAGCTCTCATTGAAAGAAGCGGATGAGTTTCTGATCCTGCCTTATCTTTAACTCAGAAAAGATCTTAAAAAATAAAAAAAATAAAAAAAGGAACTGATTGGGCCAAATGGAAAGAGAAAGCAGGGGGGAAAACTTGACAATAGAAAACCTGGTGCTCAAGGTCTTCTGTTACTACCCTTGGTTTAGCACATGCTGCTAAAAATGTTTTTTTAAACATGTTAGTGCTTTGGATTTTGCCTGGGCATCGTAAACCATTATTCGTTTCCTTGTATCTTTGTTTTGAATAGGAGCTTCACGGACCAGCTACGCAAGATTTCAAAAGATGCAGGGATGCCGATCCAGGGGCAGCCTTGCTTCTGTAAATACGCACAGGGTGCCGACAGCGTGGAACCCATGTTCAAGCACTTAAAGCTAACTTATGTCGGTCTGCAGTTGATTGTCGTGATTCTTCCTGGAAAGACTCCAGTTTATGGTATGTGGGCGAGTAGGTGGTCTACGAGGACGGGGGTTAGATTTACCAGTCTGCATGCATTGATTAACCCTTCTATGGGTGGGCTTTAGTTCAGTGGGAAACATGTCAAACAGCCAACTCTCCAGATGCACACTAACTTTCACTTCTCTTTCGGCATTTGTGATTTGCTCATCCATAGAAGAACATGCTTTGAATCATTTACTCATGCTTGATACTTAACAATAGTTTCAGAGTACGTGAACCTCTGAAAGATTTCAATGCTAGTCATTCACTGTTGCAGGCATTTAGAGATTGTTTTGGATGATTTAAGTAGCTTAATGTTTTTGCAATTTTCCCATTATTAAAACTAACCTTGATTTAGCCTGACTTTAGCATTGAGTGAATGTCCAGTCTGGATTTTCAAATCATTTTTTGGAGCTTAATTATATTTTCATAAACTGATTCCTTTTTAGTGATGCAAAATCGCACGAACCAGAGGAAATGCAGATCTTGCAATGTATTTGTTTTTCTTGTTTCTTTCTCTAGTGGACAAGCGTCTCTTGCGTGTGGGTCTCTCAATTGTTTGAGAACCTTTAGTTACATTGTTGACTAAAATCCCAAGGCATGAGTTCTTATCCTGGTTTCCCGAAGGGGGCATGTGTTTTCCTAGTCAAGTAGATAAGAAAAAAGGTGCTGTATCTGCAGATGTTTTATAAGTACCATATCTCCTTGTCTGGCTCTACAGACATGCCTAGTGCTTGGTTTGAACCATTTTATCCAAGCAGCTCATGGAGACAGATAAACATTCATTAGACATACTGTAACAGGCTTCAGACACAGTATGACAATGGCCTGGTTGGTAGCTGTAGGAAGTTGGCTCTGTATGCACTATTTCAAAGTAAGGAATAGCATGCACAGAGTCCAAGGGTTCCCCTTAGAGGTAAGATAGTGGCAAAAAGAGATAATACTAATGCTCTATTTTGTGGTAGTGTGGTTGAGCAGTAGGCTTATCAAAGGAGTAGTGTTAAGCATTTGTTGTACATACACACAGGCAATAAATGAGGAACACACACTCAGAGACAAATCCAGCCAATAGGGTTTGTTATAGAAAAATATCTTTTCTTAGTTTATTTTAAGAACCACAGGTTCAAATTCTACATGTAATATCTCATTTGAAAGGTATTGCAGGTAAGTACTTTAGGAACTTTGAATCATTACATTAGCATGTATACTTTTTACATAAAACACAATAAGCTGTTTTAAAAGTGGACACTTAGTGAATTTTCACAGTTCCTGGGGAAGGTAAGTTTTTGTTAGTTTTGTCAGGTAAGTAAATCACTTACAAGTCTCAGGTTTGGGTCCAAGGTAGCCCACCGTTGGGGGTTCAGAGCAACCCCAAAGTTACCACACCAGCAGCTCAGGGCCGGTCAGGTGCAGAGGTCAAAGAGGTGCCCAAAACGCATAGGCTGCAATGGAGAGAAGGGGGTGCCCCGGTTCCGGTCTGCCAGCAGGTAAGTACCCGCGTCTTCGGAGGGCAGACCAGGGGGGTTTTGTAGGGCACCGGGGGGGGACACAAGTTCACACAAAAAGTACACCCTCAGCGGCACTGGGGCGGCCGGGTGCAGTGTAGAAACAAGCGTCGGGTTTTCAATGTAAATCAATGAGAGATCAAGGGATCTCTTCAGCGGGGCAGGCAAGGGGGGGGGGCTCCTCGGGGTAGCCACCACCTGGGCAAGGGAGAGGGCCTCCTGGGGGTCACTCCTGCACAGGAGTTCCGTTCCTTCCGGTGCTGGGGGCTGCGGGTGCAGGGTCTTTTCCAGCCGTCGGGACTTTAGGTTCAGGCAGTCGCGGTCAGGGGGAGCCTCGGGATTCCCTCTGCAGGCGTCGCTGTGGGGGCTCAGGGGGGACAACTTTGGTTACTCACGGTCTCTGAGTCGCCGGAGGGTCCTCCCTGAAGTGTTGGTTCTCCACCAGTCGAGTCGGGGTCGCCGGGTGCAGTGTTGCAAGTCTCACGCTTCTTGCGGGGAGTTGCAGGGGTCTTTAAATCTGCTCCTTCGAAACAAAGTTGCAGTTCTTTTGGAGCAGTGCCGCTGTCCTCGGGAGTTTCTTGGTCTCTTGGAAGTAGGGCAGTCCTCTGAGGATTCAGAGGTCGCTGGTCCTGGAGAAAGCGTCACTGGAGCAGGGTTCTTTAGAAGGCAGGAGACAGGCCGGTAGGACTGGGGCCAAAGCAGTTGGTGTCTTCTTTCTTCTTCTGCAGGGGTTTTCAGCTCAGCAGTCTTCTTCTGCGGTAAGTTGCAGGAATCTAAAATCTTAGGTTCAGGGAAGCCCTTAAATACTAAATTTAAGGGCGTGTTTAGGTCTGGGGGGATAGTAGCCAATGGCTACTAGCCCTGAGGGTGAGTACACCCTCTTTGTGCCTCCTCCCAAGGGGAGGGGGTCACATCCCTAATCCTATTGGGGGAATCCTCCATCTGCAAGATGGAGGATTTCTAAAAGTTAGTCACTTCAGCTCAGGACACCTTAGGGTCTGTCCTGACTGGCCAGTGACTCCTCCTTGTTGTTTTCTTTGTTTCCTCCAGCCTTGCCGCCAAAAGTGGGGGCCGTGGCCGGAGGGGGCGGGCAACTCCACTAAGCTGGAGTGTCCTGCGGTGCTGTGACAAAGGGGTGAGCCTTTGAGGCTCACCGCCAGGTGTTACAGCTCCTGCCTGGGGGAGGTGTTAGCATCTCCACCCAGTGCAGGCTTTGTTACTGGCCTCAGAGTGACAAAGGCACTCTCCCCATGGGGCCAGCAACATGTCTCTAGTGTGGCAGGCTGCTGGAACCAGTCAGCCTACACAGATAGTCGGTTAAGTTTCAGGGGGCACCTCTAAGGTGCCCTCTGTGGTGTATTTTACAATAAAATGTACACTGGCATCAGTGTGCATTTATTGTGCTGAGAAGTTTGATACCAAACTTCCCAGTTTTCAGTGTAGCCATTATGGTGCTGTGGAGTTCGTGTAAAACAGACTCCCAGACCATATACTCTTATGGCTACCCTGCACTTACAATGTCTAAGGTATTGCTTAGACACTGTAGGGGCACAGTGCTCATGCACTGGTGCCCTCACCTATGGTATAGTGCACCCTGCCTTAGGGCTGTAAGGCCTACTAGAGGGGTGACTCATCTATACCTGCATAGGCAGTGAGAGGCTGGCATGGCACCCTGAGGGGAGTGCCATGTCGACTTACTCGTTTTGTTCTCACCAGCACACACAAGCTGGCAAGCAGTGTGTCTGTGCTGAGTGAGGGGTCTCCAGGGTGGCATAAGACATGCTGCAGCCCTTAGAGACCTTCCCTGGCATCAGGGCCCTTGGTACCAGAGGTACCAGTTACAAGGGACTTATCTGGATGCCAGGGTGTGCCAATTGTGGAATCAAAAGTACAGGTTAGGGAAAGAAGACTGGTGCTGGGGCCTGGTTAGCAGGCCTCAGCACACTTCCAATTCAAAACATAGCATCAGCAAAGGCAAAAAGTCAGGCGGTAACCATGCCAAGGAGGCATTTCCTTACACCATTGAAGACGACTTCCTTTTTAATACACTGTCGTCTACGCACAGTCAATATCAAAGTCTGCCGATGTTGCCCGGAATGCTAAAACACCCAAACAAGTGTTTGAGGAGCCTGTCAAAGGGAGAGCCATTACTCCAAGAGTAGATAAAAAATATAAACCGCCACCAACAGACCCAGTGTACATCACACAACAGCTATCACCAGACTCTGTTGTAGTTGGAGCAGCGCGCAAAAGAGCCAACTCTCATACTTCAGGAGACGCACCACCTCCAGATAAATAGAGTAGAAAATTTGATGCAGCAGGCAAATGGGTGGCGGCACAGGCAGCAAACCAGTTGTGTATTGCAAATTCGCAAGCTTTGTTAGCCAGATATGATAGGGCCCATTGGGACGAGATGCAACACCTTATTGAACATTTACCAAAGGAGTTCCAAAAAAGAGCGCAGCAAGTGGTAGAAGAGGGACAAAATATCTCCAATAATCAAATTCGATCAGCAATGGATGCTGCAGACACAGCTGCTAGAACTGTCAACACAGCAGTAACAATAAGGAGACATGCATGGCTGCGTACATCAGGCTTTAAACCAGAGATACAGCAAGCTGTGCTGAATATGCCATTCAACGGACAGCAGTTGTTTGGGCCGGAGGTGGACACTGCAATAGAAAAACTTAAAAAATACACTGACCCGGCCAAAGCCATGGGCGCACTCTACTCCCCGCAGAGCAGAGGCACATTTCGAAAGACACAATTTCGAGGGGGGTTTCGAGAGACCACAGAAGCCACAACCTCACAAACAAAGCCCACTTACCAGAGCCAGTATCAGCGGGGAGGTTTTCGGGGACAATATAGAGGAGGACAGTTTCAAAGAAACAGAGGAAAGTTCCAAAGTCCCAAAACTCCTCAAAACAAACAGTGACTTCAAGGTCACAAATCCCCAACACAACACCTGTGGGGGGGAGACTAACCAAGTTTTACACACATTGGGAGGAAATAACAGACACTTGGGTCTTAGCAATTATCCAGCATGGTTATTGCATAGAATTTCTCAAATTCCCTCCAAACGTCCCACCGAAAACACACAATATGTCGAAACAACATATAGATCTTCTAGGACTAGAAGTTCAGGCATTGCTACAGAAAGAAGCAATAGAATTAGTACCAAAAGAACAATTAAACACAGGAGTTTACTCACTGTACTTCCTGATACCCAAAAAAGACAAGAGCCTGAGACCTATACTAGATCTCAGAACATTAAATACCTACATCAAATCAGACCACTTTCACATGGTTACTCTACAAGACGTAATCCCACTGCTCAAACAACAAGACTACATGACAACACTAGACTTAAAGGATGCATATTTCCATATACCAATACATCCTTCACACAGAAAGTACCTACGGTTTGTATTCCAAGGGATACATTACCAATTCAAAGTGTTGCCATTCGGAATAACAACTGCGCCAAGAGTTTTTACAAAATGCCTAGCAGTAGTAGCTGCACATATCAGAAGGCAGCAAAAACATGTGTTCCCATACCTAGACGATTGGTTAATCAAAACCAATACGCTAAAACGGTGTTCAAAACACACAAAATGTCATAGAAATCCTACACAAACTAGGTTTCTCAATCAACTACGCAAGTCACACCTGCAGCCGTGTCGAACACAGCAATACTTAGGAGCAACAATCAACACAGCAAAAGGGATTGCTACTCCAAGTCCACAAAGAGTACAAACATTTCACAATGTAATACAGGCCTTGTATCCAAAACAAAGAGTACAAGTCAAAATGATAATGAAACTACTAGGCATGATGTCCTCATGCATAGCCATTGTCCCAAATGCAAGGTTACTCATGCGGACCTTACAACAGTGCCTAGCATCACAGTGGTCACAAGCACAGGGTCAGCTTCTAGATCTGGTGTTGATAGACCGCCAAACCTACATCTCGCTTCAATGGTGGAACAGTATAAATTTAAACCAAGGGCGGCCTTTCCAAGACCCAGTGCCACAATACGTGATAACAATAGATGCTTCCATGACAGGGTGGGGAGCACACCTCAATCAACACAGCATCCAAGGACAATGGGACATACAGCAAAAACAGTTTCACATAAATCACCTAGAACTGTTAGCGGTATTTCTAGCGCTGAAAGCATTTCAACCCATGATAACCCACAAATACATTCTTGTCAAAACAGACAACATGACAACAATGTATTACCTAAACAAACAAGGAGGCACACACTCAACACAGTTGTGTCTCCTAACACAGAAAATATGGCATTGGGCGATTCACAACCACATTCGCCTAATAGCACAATTTATTCCAGGAATTCAGAATCAGTTAGCAGACAATCTCTCACGGGATCACCAACAGATCCACGAATGGGAGATTCACCCCCAAATACTGAACACTTACTTCCAAATTTGGGGAACACCACAAATAGATCTATTTGCAACAAAGGAAAACTCAAAATGCCAAAACTTCGCATCCAGGTACCCACAACATCAGTCTCAGGGCAATGCGCTATGGATGAACTGGTCAGGGATATTTGCGTACGCTTTTCCCCCTCTCCCACTCCTTCCATATCTAGTAAAGAAGTTGAGTCAAAACAAACTCAAACTCATACTAATAGCACCAACATGGGCAAGGCAACCTTGGTACACAACACTACTAGACCTGTCAGTAGTACCTCATGTCAAACTACCAAACAGACCAGATCTGTTAACACAACACAACACAAACAACAGATCAGACATCCAAATCCAGCATCGCTGAATCTAGCAATTTGGCTCCTGAAATCCTAGAATTCGGACACTTAGACCTCACACAAGAATGTATGGAGGTCATAAAACAGGCTAGAAAGCCTACCACTAGACACTGCTATGCAAATAAGTGGAAAAGATTTGTTTATTACTTCCGTAATAATAAAATTCCACACTTACACGCATCTACAAAAGATATAGTAGGATACTTACTACATTTGCAAAAAGCAAAACTAGCTTTCTCTTCCATAAAAATACATCTTCCTGCAATTACAGCTTACCTGCAAATTACGCACTCAACTTCATTATTTAGGATACCAGTCATAAAAGCGTTTATGGAAGGCCTAAAGAGAATTATACCACCAAGAACGCCACCAGTTCCTTCATGGAACCTCAACATTGTCTTAACACGACTCATGGGTCCACCTTTTGAGCCCATGCACTCTTGTGAAATGCAATACTTAACGTGGAAAGCTGCATTTTTAATTGCCATCACATCTCTAAGAAGAGTGAGTAAAATTCAAGCATTTACCATTCAAGAACCATTTATTCAAATACACAAAAATGAAGTTGTTCTACGAACAAATCCTAAATTTTTACCAAAAGTAATCTCACCGTTCCACTTGAATCAAACGGTAGAATTACCAGTGTTCTTCCCACAGCCAGATTCTGTAGCTGAAAGAGCACTACATACATTAGACATCAAAAGAGCACTAATGTACTACATTGACAGAACAAAACTAATTTGAAAGACAAAACAACTATTTATTGCCTTTCAAAAACCTCATACAGGAAATCCAATTTCAAAACAAGGCATTGCTAGATGGATAGTTAAGTGCATTCAAACCTGCTATCTTAAAGCTAAAAGAGTACTGCCTATTACGCCAAAGGGACACTCATCCAGAAAGAAAGATGCTACCATGGCCTTTCTAGGAAATATTCCAATGAACGAAATATGTAAAGCAGCAACACGGTCTACGCCTCATACATTTACCAAGCACTACTGTGTAGATGTGTTAACTGCTCAACAGGCAACAGTAGGTCAAGCTGTACTAAGAACATTATTTCAAACTACTTCAACTCCTACAGGCTGAACCACCGCTTTTGGGGAGATAACTGCTTACTAGTCTATGCACAGCATGTGTATCTGCAGCTACACATGCCATCGAACAGAAAATGTCACTTACCCAGTGTACATCTGTTCGTGGCATTAGTCCCTGCAGATTCACATGCGCCCACCCACCTCCCCGGAAGCCTGTAGCCGTTTAGAAGTATATCTTAAACATCTGTACATTTGGAAAATATATTACTTTAAACTTCATTATGTACATACGCATTCACTCCATTGCATGGGCACTATTACTAGCATACACAACTCCTACCTCACCCTCTGCGGGGAAAACAATCTAAGATGGAGTCGACGCCCATGCGCAATGGAGTCGAAATGGGAGGAGTCCCTCGGTCTCGTGACTCGAAAAGACTTCTTCGAAGAAAAACAACTTGTAACACTCCGAGCCCAACACCAGATGGCGGGATGTGCACAGCATGTGAATCTGCAGCGACTAATGCCACGAACAGATGTACACTGGGTAAGTGACATTTTGCATACACTGCATGGACATCTTTTTCGGGAAAGCAGTCTAACCAAGGACTTGATGTCCATGCGCAGTATTACCGAGAGGAGTCAATTGATCTTGTGACTCAAATATTCTTTGAACAAAAAAAATTGCAGCACTCTGAACCCATTACTAGATGGCGGACTTATGCAAAGCAGGTGAATGTACAGCACTACATGCCACAAACAGATGTCTACTGGGTAAGTAACATTTTCCTTACCTATTGAAAGTGATTACCAAATAAAAGTGCATTGGTGTCTTTACTTCACTGTAAAGAATTACTCTGAAACCGTACTTACATTGCTTTGAAGACTTTCTGGTGTTGAAACAACATAATATAAAAGCATTGTATTTTTATAAACTTAGCCTAGTCTCGAGTTTCTTCTGGAGTGTCATTTATTCACTGAGTGATCAACAGATGCTTAGCATTACCCTCTGATAAGCCTAAATTGCTCACTCGCACTGCTAGAAAAGAGCATTTGGGGTTCTTTTAACTCTGTGAACCAATAAGGGTTGCCTGGACTATCTTCATAGGATCCCCTTACATTTGGTACACTACATAGATAGCCAGCTTCCTACTCCTGGGTCCTGCTGTCCAGGCCTGCGGCATGTGCTCTGATACCCTAAAAGTGTGTAATGAAATGCCTCCTTGGCATGGTTACCGCCTGACTTTTTGCCTTTGCTGATGCCAAGTTATGATTTAAAATTATGCTGAGGCCTGCTAACCAGGCCCCAGCACCAGTGTTCTTTCCCTAACCTGTACCTTTGTTTACACAATTGGCGCACCCTGGCATCCAGGTAAGTCCCTTGTAACTGGTACCTCTGGTACCAAGGACCCTGATGCCAGGGAAGGTCTCTAAGGGCTGCAGCATGTCTTATGCCACCCTGGGGACCCCTCACTCAGCACAGACACTGTTTGCCAGCTTGTGTTTGCTGGTGAGGACAAAACGAGTAAGTCGACATGGCACTCCCCTCAGGGTGCCATGCCAACCTCACACTGCCTATGCAGTATAGATAAGTCACCCCTCTAGTAGGCCTTACAGCCCTAAGGCAGGGTGCACTATACCATAGGTGAGGGCATAAGTGCATGAGCACTATGCCCCTACAGTGTCTAAGCAAAACCGTAGACATTGTAAGTGCAGGGTAGCCATAAGAGTATATGGTCTGGGAGTCTGTCAAACACGAACTCCACAGCACCATAATGGCTACACTGAAAACTGGGAAGTTTGGTATCCAAGCCCCCACAGCGACTCCTGCAGAGGGAATCCCGAGGCTCCCCCTGACCGAGACTGCCTGACTCTCAGATCCCGATGCCTGGAAAAGACCCTGCACCTGCAGCCCCCAGGACCTGAAGGATCGGAACTCCAGTGCAGTAGTGACCCCCAGGAGGCCCTCTCCCTTGCCCAGGGGGTGGCTACCCTGAGGAGCACCCCCCCTTGCCTGCCTGCATCGCTGAAGAGACCCATTGGTCTCCCATTGATTCCTATTACAAACCTGACGCTTGTTTGCACACTGCACCCGGCCGCCCCTGCGCTGCTGAGGGTGTACTTTCTGTGTGGACTTGTGTCCCCCCCGGTGCCCTACAAAACCCCCCTCGTCTGCCCTCCGAAGACGCGGGTACTTACCTGCTGGCAGACTGGAACCGGGGCACCCCCTTCTCCATTGAAGCCTATGTGTTTTGGGCACAACTTTGAACTCTGCACCTGACCGGCCCTGAGCTGCTGGTGTGGTAACTGGGGTTGCTCTAAACCCCCAACGGTGGGCTACCTTGGACCCAAATTTGAACCCCGTAGGTGGTTTACTTACCTGCAAGAACTAACAATAACTTACCTCCCCTAGGAACTGTGAAAATTGCACTGTCTAGTTTTAAAATAGCTATATGTGTTTTATTTGAAGAGTATATATGCTATTGTGATTATTCAAAGTTCCTAAAGTACTTACCTGCAATACCTTTCATGCAAAGTATTACATGTAGAATTTGAACCTGTGGTTCTTAAAATAAACTAAGAAAAAATATTTTTCTATACAAAAACCTATTGGCCTGGATTTGTCTCTGAGTGTGTGTTCCTCATTTATTGCCTGTGTGCATGTACAACAAATGCTTAACACTACTCCTTTGATAAGCCTACTGCTCGACCACACTACCACAAAATAGAGTATTAGTATTATCTCTTTTTGCCACTATCTTACCTCTAAGGGGACCCTTGGACTCTGTGCATACTATTCCTTAATTTGAAATAGTGCATACAGAGCCAACTTCCTACACTTAGTAAAAGTTATAAAGTGTACCCATGGTTAATAAGTTAAATGTCATCCGTGGACTGCAGCACTTGTTGTGTCACCAGTGATGTGACGAGGAAAACACAGCTCTGGATCTGTCATTGCAGTCTAGTTGTGCAGCTTTAAAACCCCTTACCTTGTCCCAGACCTTATGATCTGTAGGTCACACGGTAGGCGGGCTTTAGTAGCCCAGAATGCTAAGTGCCCAATATTAAAAAGGACATGTTGCATTTAAAGTTTACATGTCCTATAAGTGAAAACTCGATGTTTTCACTGTAGAATGGTTGGTAGTTCCACTGGGTAACAGAGTTAAAATCAGTCACTCTGCCAAGTGTTAACTTCCATTTGCGACCATATTATTCAAAGATATAAAATTGTTACATTAAATCCATCTCATTGCTGAGATCGGATTTAAGGTTCCTATTAATAGGAAAGTGACTTTAGGAACTAGTTGCTTTGTTGCCCAAATATCTGGGAGCCATTCCTGACTATCTGCACCCGATAATCCCCTGAGACAACTGGTTGCCCTCCCCCTTTTCCCCCTACCTCCAATTAGGAAGTGTGAAATGGTGAAGTGGTCCCAGAGACTGGGAACAAAGAGAAAACGTTAGTAGGTGAAGATGTGAACTCCAGCAGGATGGATATCAGATGATTGCCAGCTTCGAAGAGGCTACTGCCTGAGTTGAGCTGATGAGCCATACTTTGCCAGGCCTGCTCCTTTGTGTAGGTAGACAGGCTGGCATCTCCTCCAGAGGGGGAATCTGTTGGAGAGCCAGTTTTCCAGGCAGAATTATGCTGGATACTTTAGGAGTGTACCTTGAGCTTCTCACAAAGGAAGGACCTGCGCCATCTTGGTTTGAAGTAGAGAAGGGTCACCTTGAATTGTTTGGTGGCCAAACCCCCTGGAAGTGATGTAAATTGGGAACAGTTGCCTGTTGGAACTAGATCCCCATTAGTTAGCAAGTCCTCCCTTCCCACAAATGCAAACATGGCATAAAAGCAGCACCCCAAACACAGTCCTCTGATCAGTACTGGACTGGAAAGAAGACCAACCATCGGACTGGACTACCATGCTGTTCCCTGGACTCTGCAAAGAGGGTGCATCAGACTTCACTGAACCTGCTACAGCCAAGGGCCCTACAAAGAGGACTGTGCTTGCGGTGCTCAGTTGTGGAAAAGAGTTCCACTTGTGCGAGGAATGAAGTGACTCCAGGGCAGGTTGGCTAGTCTCCTTTTAAGCTTCAGGCCCCCCCAAAAGATAGGACTCCTGCACCCTCAAGGACTCCCCTTTCCAGCAATGTCTGTCCGTTGCTGGATGCTGAAGGGCCTGCTGGGAGACCTGGCATTCCTGAGGTGTCCCGCATCAGTGGACCTGTTGCCATCATTGAAGTGGTCCCTGATCTCCAAAACGAAAAGATTTGGTTGCCTGTAAGTAACTGCAAAGACTGTTCACCAGTGGCAGTTGGACAAGAACTGGGTTTAACTGTTGCATCATGGGAGATGGTCCACAGGCCGAAGACTAACCCCTGACACTCATGGATACCACGGTGGCTCCAAGAATACCTACCATATCTTCAGCATCCTGTATCTCCAACATCAGGACCTCTTCTTCGTTGGACTGCGGTAAAGGAGAAAATTGCACTGAGGTCACTGAGCCTGCTGGTCCTGACAGAACTCTCTGCTTAGACCTAAGTGGTTCCTGTGACTGGCTCCCAACTAATTGTGGTCCGTCCAAGAGAAGATTGGTAAGTGTCCTGGCCTGTAACAATATAAACCCATTAAGGGAATTACTACAACTTATTGAATTTTAGTGAATTTGTTTTAAAAAAAATAATAATAATTATTCTGGTTTCCCACAATAGACTTTTTTAATGTATATGTAAATATAAAAATATATTGTTTTTATAAAATGGTGTCTGATTTTTATTTTGTTTTTATTTTTTTTATTTTACTCATATACTGTTTTTGATACTTTTTAAATAATTTACACTTGTTTCTTTGAATAAGCATGACTGCTCTGTGCTACAGCTACCCTATACTGAGCTAAGGGTTTTATTAAAGAAACCTAATTGAACCTGTAAATATTGTGACTTTACTAGATGGTGAGATCGCCCAACCACACCACATATTAATCCTTTTTAATAAAGCTGCCTGTCCTTAGTGGTGGAAAAACGCAGTTTGTACTTGATGCCAAATTTTAAAATGAGATCAAACACATTAATTTTAGAGCAAAATTGCTGGGTGCACATTAAATTCCTAGCAGGTATTTTCAGAAACTAAGGTTTAATTACCATGATGGGCATATCTTCAGCTCTTAAATGAGGCCAGCGGCCCTAGAGAAACGTCAACAATGTTCTCCCCAGGCACTGGAAATCTGTTGATCTGTATATGTGCTTCTGAGGGCTGATTCTGCTGCCACTATGGATCTTAAACTTTACCTCACTGTCTTAAGTATTTTCTGCAACATTATCTTGAAGTATTTTCTGCAGTTTGTCCATGTTTCCCGCTCACCCATTTAAGCACGATCAGCCTGGAGGTCAGAAGTGCAATTCACAAGATTCTTTCACACCACCTCCATTTTCACTTTGAGGTCCTTTCCCAGTGTTACTGAAAATTTACTAGCAAGGTAACCTGATCCGCGAGGTGGGTTGTCCTTTCTAATGGCATCTAACCCAAATCCTCTGGGTCCTTGAGGTGGGAACTGGCTGATCAAGCAGTGGATGTGAGATACCCATTTCTTCTCTCTGCATTTTTTTTTCGAAGGGGTCTTCATACAGGATAGTTTCAGACCTTCATTTTCATAGCTGTTATGTGGCTGGTGTGTAATTCATTTGCCAGGATGTTAGTGTATGGAAACAGCTTTTGGGCTCGTAACCGTCAGTTTAACTAACCCAGTCCACTGAGGAACGTATATTTTCTGGATTCACATGCTGTGCATTATTCTGCCATCTAGTGGGTTGAGTGCAGAATTCTCCACTGTTCATAGTGTGTATATATATATATATATATATATATATATATATATATATGTATATATGTGTGTGTGTATGTATATATGTATGTATATATATATATATATATATATATATTTATTTCTATGGCATGTGTAGCTGCAGATACACATGCTATGCACAGGTCCTGCCATCTAGTGTTGGGCTCGGAGTGTTACAAGTTGTTTTTCTTCGAAGAAGTCTTTTCGAGTCACGGGACCGAGTGACTCCTCCCTTTCGGCTCCATTGCGCATGGGCGTCGACTTCATCTTAGATTGTTTTCTTTCCGCCATCGGGTTTGGACGCGTTCCTCTTTGCTCCGTAATTCAAATCGGGGAAACTTGGAAAATCATTGAAATTCATCAGTATTGTTTACGTTCGGGACCGGTTTAGTTTCATCACATCAGCACCGACAACAAGACCGCTTCGGCAGCCCTTTGGGGCTTCCGCACTTAAACAAGGCCTGGTCGGCCCGACCACACCCATCAAAGACTAATGGACCAGACCCCCTTCCGTTTCTGTCTGAAGTGTCACGCCAAGTATCCTTATACAGACCAGCATCGGGTCTGTAACCTGTGTTTATCACCTGAACACAGAGGATACTTGTGAGGCCTGCCGAGCGTTTCGATCCAAAAATACCTTATGGCATCGGCGCGCAAGACGATTACAGATGGTGTCGAAGCAGACACAACATCTCGACGTTGAAGAGATGCGAATATCCATTCAAGGTTCGGACTCGGATGAATCCGGGGATCGGCCTTCGGCGGTGCAAAAAGTGAGTACACCTGCCCATCCCACACCCAAGGTCAGAGCAAAAAACTAAAGGCCTCGGGACGCCACTGCCGGAAAGCCATGGCTCGACCCACAGAAAAGGTGACCAAGTAACATCGGCACCGAAAAAGGCCAAAGCATTGTCGAAGACTTCCGACTCAGGTCGAGAAACCGACACTGAAAAGAGTCGGCATCGAGTCAAGCAAGCCTCGAAAGAGCCTATCGGAACTAAAAGACAATTTCCATGGGAATTTCGGTACCGAAAAAACTGCTTCGGAGCCGAAAAGGACTTCCTACACGGAAGAGCAAGGGCTCTCTACAGCTCAAAGAAAGGCACAGATTCGAGCAGGAACTGGATTTGGAGGAGCATGACCAAACTCAGCAGAGGCTACAAATACAGAAAGAGACAGGGAAGATACAAACCATCCCTCCGCTCAAATTCAAAAGAAAACTGGCTTTTCATGAGACTGAGATGCAACCAAAATCCAAAGTGGTTAGAGAAAAGTCACCACCCCCGCATTGCTCACAACAAGTGTCCCCACTTCAATCACCACAGTTGTCACCAGTGGGTACACCAATGGCACAGTCACCCACACATACTGGGATGACTCAAGACGATGTTGACCCCTGGGATCTATATGACCCACAGTTTCGGACAGTCCAGGGTGTTACCCAACAAAATCTTCCCCTCCAGAGGACAGTATGTCCTACATGCAGGTACTGGCCAGAGCAGCAACATTTCACAATGTGACAATGCACTTGGAACCAGTGTAGGATGACTTCCTATTTAACACTCTAGCAACCACGCATGCATCGTACCAAAGCCTGCCAATGTTACCGGGCATGCTTAAACACGCACTACAGGTTTTTCAAGAACCAGTAAAAGGGCGAGCCATCACCAAGGGTCGAAAAGAAATATAAACAGCCCCCATCAGACCCTGTGTTTCACACAACAGCTCCCTCCGGACTCAGTGGTTGTGGGGGCTGCAGGAAAACAGGCAAATTCGCAGTCATCCGGGGATGCGCCACCCCCTGATAAGGAAAGTCGTAAATTTGTCGGGGAAAATTGGCATCCCAAGCAGCCTATCAGTGGAGAATTGCCAACTCACAAGCCCTACTTGCCCGCTACGACAGAGCACATTGGGACGAGATGAAAGACCTCATCCAGCACCTACCCAAAGAGCATCAAAAACGTGCCCAACAAGTGGTTGAAGGACAGGCCATATCAAACAACCAGATCCACTCTGCACTAGACTCTGCTGATACGGCAGCGCAGACTGTGAATACAGCGGTGTAAGGAAATGCCTCCTTGGCATGGTTGCCCCCTGACTTTTTGCCTTTGCTGATGCTATGTTTACAATTGAAAGTGTGCTGAGGCCTGCTAACCAGGCCCCAGCACCAGTGTTCTTTCCCTAACCTGTACTTTTGTATCCACAATTGGCAGACCCTGGCATCCAGATAAGTCCCTTGTAACTGGTACCTCTAGTACCAAGGGCCCTGATGCCAAGGAAGGTCTCTAAGGGCTGCAGCATGTCTTATGCCACCCTGGAGACCTCTCACTCAGCACAGACACACTGCTTACCAGCTTGTGTGTGCTAGTGAGGACAAAACGAGTAAGTCGACATGGCACTCCCCTCAGGGTGCCATGCCAGCCTCTCACTGCCTATGCAGTATAGGTAAGACACCCCTCTAGCAGGCCTTACAGCCCTAAGGCAGGGTGCACTATACCATAGGTGAGGGTACCAGTGCATGAGCATGGTACCCCTACAGTGTCTAAACAAAACCTTAGACATTGTAAGTGCAGGGTAGCCATAAGAGTATATGGTCTGGGAGTCTGTCAAACACGAACTCCACAGCACCATAATGGCTACACTGAAAACTGGGAAGTTTGGTATCAAACTTCTCAGCACAATAAATGCACACTGATGCCAGTGTACATTTTATTGTAAAATACACCACAGAGGGCACCTTAGAGGTGCCCCCTGAAACTTAACCGACTATCTGTGTAGGCTGACTAGTTCTAGCAGCCTGCCACAAACCGAGACATGTTGCTGGCCCCATGGGGAGAGTGCCTTTGTCACTCTGAGGCCAGTAACAAAGCCTGCACTGGGTGGAGATGCTAACACCTCTCCCAGGCAGGAATTGTCACACCTGGCGGTGAGCCTCAAAGGCTCACCTCCTTTGTGCCAACCCAGCAGGACACTCCAGCTAGTGGAGTTGCCCGCCCCCTCCGGCCAGGCCCCACTTTTGGCGGCAAGGCCGGAGAAAATAACGAGAATAACAAGGAGGAGTCACTGGCCAGTCAGGACAGCCCCTAAGGTGTCCTGAGCTGAGGTGACTCTAACTTTTAGAAATCCTCCATCTTGCAGATGGAGGATTCCCCCAATAGGGTTAGGATTGTGACCCCCCTCCCCTTGGGAGGAGGCACAAAGAGGGTGTACCCACCCTCAGGGCTAGTAGCCATTGGCTACTAACCCCCAGACCTAAACACGCCCTTAAATTTAGTATTTAAGGGCTACCCTGAACCCTAGAAAATTGGATTCCTGCAACAAGAAGAAGGACTGCCCAGCTGAAAACCCCTGCAGCGGAAGACCAGAAGACGACAACTGCCTTGGCTCCAGAAACTCACCGGCCTGTCTCCTGCCTTCCAAAGATCCTGCTCCAGCGACGCCTTCCGAAGGGACCAGCGACCTCGACATCCTCTGGGGACTGCCCCTGCTTCGAAAAGACAAGAAACTCCCGAGGACAGCGGACCTGCTCCAAGAAAAGCTGCAACTTTGTTTCCAGCAGCTTCAAAGAACCCTGCAAGCTCCCCGCAAGAAGCGTGAGACTTGCAACCCTGCACCCGGCGACCCCGACTCGGCTGGTGGAGATCCGACACCTCAGGAGGGACCCCAGGACTACTCTGATACTGTGAGTACCAAAACCTGTCCCCCCTGAGCCCCCACAGCGCCGCCTGCAGAGGGAATCCCGAGGCTTCCCCTGACCGCGACTCTTTGAATCCAAAGTCCCGACACCTGGGAGAGACCCTGCACCCGCAGCCCCCAGGACCTGAAGGACCGGACTTTCACTGGAGAAGTGACCCCCAGGAGTCCCTCTCCCTTGCCCAAGTGGAGGTTTCCCCGAGGAACCCCCCCCTTGCCTGCCTGCAGCGCTGAAGAGATCCCGAGATCTCTCATAGACTAACATTGCGAACCCGACGCTTGTTTCTACACTGCACCCGGCCGCCCCCGCGCCGCTGAGGGTGAAATTTCTGTGTGGGCTTGTGTCCCCCCCGGTGCCCTACAAAACCCCCCTGGTCTGCCCTCCGAAGACGCGGGTACTTACCTGCAAGCAGACCGGAACCGGGGCACCCCCTTCTCTCCATTCTAGCCTATGTGTTTTGGGCACCACTTTGAACTCTGCACCTGACCGGCCCTGAGCTGCTGGTGTGGTGACTTTGGGGTTGCTCTGAACCCCCAACGGTGGGCTACCTTGGACCGAGAACTAAGCCCTGTAAGTGTCTTACTTACCTGGTTAACCTAACAAATACTTACCTCCCCTAGGAACTGTGAAAATTGCACTAAGTGTCCACTTTTAAAACAGCTATTTGTCAATAACTTGAAAAGTATACATGCAATTTTTATGATTTGAAGTTCCTAAAGTACTTACCTGCAATACCTTTCGAAGGAGCTATTACATGTAGAATTTGAACCTGTGGTTCTTAAAATAAACTAAGAAAAGATATTTTTCTATATAAAAACCTATTGGCTGGATTTGTCTCTGAGTGTGTGTACCTCATTTATTGTCTATGTGTATGTACAACAAATGCTTAACACTACTCCTTGGATAAGCCTACTGCTCGACCACACTACCACAAAATAGAGCATTAGTATTATCTATTTTTACCACTATTTTACCTCTAAGGGGAACCCTTGGACTCTGTGCATGCTATTCCTTACTTTGAAATAGCACATACAGAGCCAACTTCCTACAAGCGGTAACAATTAGAAGGCATGCATGGCTGCGAAGTTCTGGTTTTAAACCAGAGATATAGCAGGCGGTATTGAATATGCCATTTAATCAACATCAGTTATTCGGGCTGGAAGTGGATACAGCAATAGAAAAAATGAAAGGACACAGCCAAAGCCATGGGCACGCTCTACTCCTCTCAATACAGGGGAACATTTAGGAAACCAGTTTAGGGGAGGGTTTAGGCACCAACCCTCAGAACCATCCACCTCCCAAACAAAACCCATTTACCAAGTCTCAGTACCAGAGAGGGGGGGTTTCGTAGTTCCTACAGAGGACAGTTCCCAAGAGGGAAATTCCAGCCTGCCAAACCAACCCCTGGTAGCAAGCAGTGACTTCAATGTCACACTTCCCCCAACACGTATCACCAGTGGGGTGGAGATTAACCAAATACTACCACAATTGGACACACATTACCACGGACACGTGGGTCCTATCAATTATCCAACATGGTTACTGCATAGAGATCACAAGATTCCCTCCAGATGTTCCCCCAAGAACGCACAAAATGTCCATACAACACTTATTACAAATAGAGGTCCAAGCACTGCTAGCAAAAGAAGCCATAGAACTAGTACCTTATCACCAGAAAGGTACAGGTGTTTACTCCCTGTATTTCCTTATCCCAAAGAAAGACAAGACGTTAAGGCCTATCTTAGATCTCAGAACACTGAATCTCTTCATCAAATCAGATCATTTCCACATGGTAACACTACAGGACGTAGTCCCCTTACTAAAACAAGGGGAATACATGGCAACACTGGATCTGAAAGATGCGTATTTTCACATACCTATCCATCCATCACAAAGGAAATACCTCAGGTTTGTAATACAAGGCAAACATTACCAATTCAAGGTGTTGCCATTCGGAATAACAACGGCCCCCAGGGTATTTACAAAATGCCTAGCTGTAGTAGCAGCTCATATAAGGAGACATCACATGCACGTATTCCCATATCTAGACGATTGGCTAATAAAAGCCAACACTCCACGACAATGTCGCGTTCACACGCAATATGTAATAGATACTCTACACAAACTAGGGTTTTGTATAAATTACCAAAAATCACATTTGCGACCATCCCAAATACAACAATACTTGGGAGCAACCCTCAACACAAAAAGAGCAAGTGCCACTCCAAGTCCACAAAGAGTTCTATCGTTTCAAAATATAAGATCAACCATGCAGCCAAACCAACAATACACGGTCAGGTTTGTAATGAAACTGCTAGGCATGATGTCATCATGCATAGCTATTGTCCCAAACGCAAGGCTAAACATGCGGCCCTTACAACAGTGCCTAGCAAATCAATGGACGCAGGCACAGGGTCAATTACAAGATCCAGTGTTGATAGACCCCCAAACACACACACTTCGCTTCAATGTTGGAACCCTGTAAATTTAAACAAAGGGCGGCCTTTTCAAGACCCAGTGCCTCACGCCATTATCACAATAGACGCATCCATGATTGGGTGGGGAGCACACCAACAATCACAGCATACAAGGTCAATGGGACAATCAGCAAAAACAACTTCACATAAATCACTTAGAACTGCTAGCAGTCTTTCTAGCACTAAAAGCCTTTCAACCCCTTCTAACCCACAAACACCTTCTTGTCAAAACAGACAATATAACAGCAATGTATTATCTAAACAAACCGGGGGGGGGCACACTCGTCACAGCTGTGTCTTAGCACAAAAAAATTGGCATTGGGCAATTCACAACAACATTCGCCTATATATATACCAGGCATTCACAATCAGTTCGCTGACAATCTCAGTCGATCACCAGCAAACTCACAAGTGGGAAATACATCCACAGATTCTACAGGATCACTTCTACTGCTGGGGGACACCAAACCTACATCTGTTTGCAACAAAAGAAAACGCAAAATGCCAAAACTTCGCGTCCAGATACCCACACCCTCAGTCCAAAGGCAATGCTCTATGGCTCACATGGTCAGGGATATTTGCTTACGCTTTTCCCCCTCTCCTGCTCATTCCTTTTCTGGTCAACAAACGGAGTCACAACAAACTCAAACTAATACTCATAGCACCAACTTGGGCTCGTCAACTGTGGAACACCACACTGTTGGACTGATCAGTAGTACCCCACATCAAACAACCAAACAGACCAGATCTGTTAACACAACAGATCAGACACCCGAATCCAGCATCGCGTAACCTAGCAATCTGGCTCCTGAAGTCTTAGAATTCGGATATCAAGAGTGTATGGAGGTCATTAAACAAGCAAGGAAACCCACAACAAGGCATTGTTACGCTAAAATGGAAAAGGTTTGTTTGCTACTGCCAGGCTAATCAAATTATGCTGTTAGACGCCTCCACACAAAACATTGTAAGTTATTTATTACACTTACAAAAATCAAATCTAGCCTTTTCTTCCATGAAAATCCATCTCACTGCAATATCTGCTTATCTGCAGATTAAACATACAAAATTGCTTTTTAGAATCCCAGTTATTAAAGCCTTTATGGAAGGACTAAAGAGGATCATACCCCCCAAGGACACCACCAGTACCTTTGTGGAATCTTAATATTGTACTAAAACGACTCATGGGGCCACCATTTGAACCCATGCATTCTTTTCAAATAACATTTTTGACTTGGAAAGTAGCCTTTCTAATAGCCATCACTTCGAAGAGTTAGCTAAATACAGGCGTTTACTATTCAAGAACCCTTTATACAAATACATAAACATAAAGTGGTTCTCCGTACAAATCCACAATTTTTACCAAAAGTCATAACAGCGTTTCATCTAAACCAAACTGTGGAACTCCCAGTCTTCTTTCCAAAACCAGACTGAGTAGCAGAAAGGGCATTGCATACATTAGACATAAAAAGAGCGCTAATGTATTACATTGACAGAACAAAACAATTTTGTAAAACAAAACAATTGTTCGTAGCTTTCCAAAAACCTCATGCTGGTAACCCTATATCCAAACAGGGCATTGCCAGATGGATAGTCAAATACCTTCAGACCTGTTACCTTAAAGCGAAAAGAGAATTACCCATTACTCCAAGGGCACACTCCACTAGAAAGAAAGGCGCCGCAATGGCTTTTCTTGGTTATATACCAGTGACAGAGATTTGTAAGGTAGCCACCTGGTCTACGCCTCATACATTTACTAAGCATTACTGTGTAGATGTGTTAGCAACACAACAAGCCACAGTAGGACAGACTGTATTAAGAACATTTTCTCAGACAACTTCAACTCCTACAGGCTGACCACCACTTTTGGGGAGATTACTGCTTTGTAGTCTATGCACGGCATGTGTATCTGCAGCTACACATGCCATCAAACGGAAAATGTCACTTACTCAGTGTAAGGAAATGCCTCCTTGGCATGGTTACCCCCTGACTTTTTGCCTTTGCTGATGCTATGTTTTGAATTGAAAGTGTGCTGAGGCCTGCTAACCAGGCCCCAGCACCAGTGTTCTTTCCCTAACCTGTACTTTTGTATCCACAATTGGCACACCCTGGCATCCAGATAAGTCCCTTGTAAGTGGTATCCCTGGTACCAAGGGCCCTGATGCAAAGGAAGGTCTCTAAGGGCTGCAGCATGTCTTATGCCACCCTGGAGACCCCTCACTCAGCACAGACACACTGCTTGCCAGCTTGTGTGTGCTGGTGAGAACAAAACAAGTAAGTCGACATGGCACTCCCCTCAGGGTGCCATGCCAGCCTCTCACTGCCTATGCAGGTATAGATAAGTCACCCCTCTAGCAGACCTTACAGCCCTAAGGCAGGGTGCACTATACCATAGGTGAGGGCACCAGTGCATGAGCACTGTGCCCCTACAGTGTCTAAGCAATATCTTAGACATTGTAAGTGCAGGGTAGCCATAAGAGTATATGGTCTGGGAGTCTGTTTTACACAAACTCCACAGCACCATAATGGCTACACTGAAAACTGGGAAGTTTGGTATCAAACTTCTCAGCACAATAAATGCACGCTGATGCCAGTGTACATTTTATTGTAAAATACACCCCAGAGGGCACCTTAGAGGTGCCCCCTGAAACCTTAACCGACTATCTGTGTAGGCTGACTGGTTCCAGCAGCCTGCCACAACCGAGACATGTTGCTGGCCCCATGGGGAGAGTGCCTTTGTCACTCTGTGGCCAGTAACAAAGCCTGCACTGGGTGGAGATGCTTACACCTCCCCCAGGCAGGAGCTGTCACACCTGGCGGTGAGCCTCAAAGGCTCACCCCTTTGTGCCAGCACCGCAGGACACTCCAGCTAGTGGAGTTGCCCGCCCCCTCCGGCCACGGCCCCCACTTTTGGCGGCAAGGCCGGAGAAAATAATGAGAATAACAAGGAGTCGTCACTGGCCAGTCAGGACAGCCCCTAAGGTGTCCTGAGCTGAAGTGACTAACTTTTAGAAATCCTCCATCTTGCAGATGGAGGATTCCCCAATAGGATTAGGGATGTGACCCCCTCCCCTTGGGAGGAGGCACAAAGAGAGTGTACCCACCCTCAGGGCTAGTAGCCATTGGCTACTAACCCCCAGACCTAAACAAGCCCTTAAATTTAGTATTTAAGGGCTTCCCTGAACCTAAAACTTTAGATTCCTGAAACTACAAGAAGAGGACTGCTGAGCTAAAGAACCCCTGCAGAGGAAGAACAGAAGACACCAACTGCTTTGGCCCCAGACTTACCGGCCTGTCTCCTGCCTTCCAAAGAAACCTGCTCCAGCGACGCTTTCCAAGGGACCAGCGACCTCTGAATCCTCTGAGGACTGCCCTGCTTCAAGAAAGACCAGAAACTCCCGAGGACAGCGGCACTGCTCCAAAAGAACTGCAACTTTGTTTCAAGGAGCAGATTTAAAGACCCCTGCAACTCCCCGCAAGAAGCGTGAGACTTGCAACACTGCACCCGGCGACCCCGACTCGACTGGTGGAGAACCAACACCTCGGGGAGGACCCTCCGGTGACTCCGAGACCGTGAGTAACCAAAGTTGTCCCCCCTGAGCCCCCACAGCGACGCCTGCAGAGGGAATCCCGAGGCTCCCCCTGACCGCGACTGCCTGAACTCCATTTCCCGACAGCTGGAAAAGACCCTGCACCCGCAGCCCCCAGCACCTAAAGGAACGGAACTCCTGTGCAGGAGTGACCCCCAGGAGGCCCTCTCCCTTGCCCAGGTGGTGGCTACCCCGAGGAGCCCCCCCCTTGCCTGCAACGCTGAAGAGATCCCTTGATCTCTCATTGAAAACCATTGTAAACCCGACACGTGTTTGCACACTGCACCCGGCCGCCCCCACGCTGCTGAGGGTGTACTTTTTGTGCTGACTTGTGTCCCCCCTGGTGCCCTACAAAACCCCCCCTGGTCTGCCCTCCGAAGACGCGGGTACTTACCTGCTGGCAGACTGGAACCGGGGCACCCCCTTCTCTCCATTGAAGCCTATGTGTTTTGGGCACCTCTTTGACCTCTGCACCTGACCGGCCCGGAGCTGCTGGTGTGGTAACTTTGGGGTTGCTCTGAACCCCCAACGGTGGGCTACCTTGGACCAAAAACTGAAACCTGTAAGTGACTTACTTACCTGTGAAACCTAACAATACTTTTACCTCCCCCAGGAACTGTGAAAATTGCACTGTCCACTTTTAAAACAGCTTATTGTGTTTTATGTAAAAAGTATACATGCTACTGTAATTATTCAAAGTTCCTAAAGTACTTACCTGCAATACCTTTCAAATGAGATATTACATGTAGAATTTTAACCTGTGGTTCTTAAAATAAACTAAGAAAAGATATTTTTCTATAACCAAACCTATTGGCTGGATTTGTCTCTGAGTGTGTGTTCCTCATTTATTACCTGTGTGTATGTACAACAAATGCTTAACACTACTCCTTTGATAAGCCTACTGCTCGACCACACTACCATAAAATAGAGCATTAGTATTATCTCTTTTTGACACTATCTTACCTCTAAGAGGAACCCTTGGACTCTGTGCATGCTATTCCTTACTTTGAAATAGCACATACAGAGCCAACTTCCTACACTCAGTGTACATCTGTTTGTGGCATATTGCGCTGCAGATTCACATGCGCCCTCCCACCTCTCCAGGAGCCTGTGGCTGTTTTAGTTGCATTATATTTGTAAATATGTAAATAAATATTCCTTTGCTACACACTATGTACATATCTACTCCATTGCATGGCACCTCTAGTATCATTACTTTACCAACTCCTACCTCGACCTTTGCGGGGAAAACAATCTAAGATGGAGTCGACGCCCATGCACAATGGAGCCGAAAGGGAGGAGTCACTCGGTCCCGTGACTCAAAGACTTCTTCGAAGAAAAACAACTTGTAACACTCCGAGCCCAACACTAGATGACCGGAACAGTGCACAGCATGTGAATCTGCAGCGCAACATGCCACGAACAGATGTACACTGGGTAAGTGACATTTTCCATATAATATATATATATATATATATATATATATATATATATATATATACATATATATCTACTGTCCCACCATTTCGTGCCTAATCCAGCCTCTTCTGATATACGCCCTCCCTGGAAGCCTGTCCATGTGGTTGCTGTCTCCAGATTATTTTTTTCTGCTGTTGAGTCTGGAAGCATAGCTGAAGGCTCTCTAATTTTCCAACAGAAGTTGGATAAAAAGTTTGTTGAGGGAGTATCGGAAGGACACGGCAGACACACATCCGAAAATACTGACATCAAAAGATCATTTAAGGATCATTTAAGTCGAGAAAAACAAAAAACCTCTCTTGGTGGAAATGGCCACAAAACTACAAAAAATAATTCAGGGCATCCCTTTGGGAATTTCAAATTCTGCTGAAAATGTTGATGGAAAAACAGATTGACAGAGACCAAAGAACTATAGCCCCCATGACACCATAGCCACAGGAAGAGGAGAAAAAACAAGATTTCAAGGAAGATGATAGTCTATGGGTATGTTTCCAGAAACTGAGTGGTCTCATTTTATAGGGACTCACTGGCAGGATGTTGAGACTGATTCTCCCGAGGAGGGGATTGACATGTGTATCAGTTGAGGTCTTCGTCTCCAGATGACATTAGACTGTATGGAAAAAACAGATAGAGCAGTTAGAAAAAATGGGGTGCAACTACAGAAGGAAAAAACAGTCCTGTTTCCTCCTTGAGACACTGCTGCCTTCCCAAACTAGAAACCAACTCCTTCCTAGGCAACCAAGCCTTCTGGATGAGGGAAGGAGAGGCCTTTAAGGAGACTGCAACTAGCAGGGCAGGAACACCAAAGGCAGAGAAAGTTCAAACACATCCTCTGAACACCCACTGTATATACAAGGAACGGTGCCAGTGGATTCCATTGCTGCCACAGTCAGAGGGCTAATCGACCTGCAACATCTGGACCACCTGATAAGGAGAGAAAAAAGATGGATGTGGTGGTGAGAATATTCGTAAGAGGTGCAGCTATTCAATGAAGAGTTGGCAGCTCAGATGTTCTGCTCAAGAGATACATGTACCAACACTGGGACGAAATGGCAGAGGTGATAAAGCACCTGCTGAAACAATACCGCAAAAGGGCAGCATCCCTGGCTGAAGAGGGGAAAACATTGCATTTACTTGCTTAAGGTCTGTATTAGATGCTGCAGACACAGCAAGTAGACACATGATGGCGGGAACAACCATAAGACCTCGTGCCATTTAAGGGTATCTGGTTGCAAACCAGAGGCACAGGCAAATATAATCAAAACGCCTTTTAATGGGGAACAACTGTTTGGAACTAGGGTGAATGACAGATACCCTTCAGCAACTCAAGAAAGATAATGATAGTACTAAGTCCATGACAACTCTGCAATTCAGGAGACACTTGGACAGGATCAACACCAGTTAGAAGACCACCAGGCAGAGAGATTTTTCAAGTACATCCTCGCATCAAGGGTTTCAGGGCAAAAGTCAGGACAACAGTGGCAGTACCAAACATCACTACTCAAGCCCTATCAGGGATGTGCAAGAGGTAGAGCACAGCCACAAAGAAGCTGTTGCCTGTAGGAAAGCACCCTCTTTTTGGTATGGTTACCCCAACTTTTTGCCTGCTGTCTGTCTCTTTTTACTGTTTACTGGGATCCTGATAACCAGGACCCCTGTGACTGTGCGCTCTCCCTCTACATTTGGTTGTTCCTGGCTTAGTACACCCCAAAATTGGCATACTGGTGCTCCCGTGTAAGTCCCTAGTATATGGTACCTAGGTACCCATGGCATTGGGGCACCAGGGGCTCCCCATGGACTGCAGCATGTATTACGTCACCCATGGGAGCCCATGCAAAATGTGTCTGCAGGTCTGCCATTGCAGCCTGCGTGAAAAGGTGCATGCACCCTTTCACTTCAGGTTACTGCACCAGGCCACTGTAAGTCACTGTTACGGCAGACCCTCTTAGTCCAGAGGGCAGGGTGCAAGTACCTGTGTGTAGGCAGGTGCCCCTGCAAACTCTAGCTCTGTTTTCCTGGAAAGCCATTTTACCTGTGTACTGGACACTGGTCACTACTTGTGTCCAGCTACATAAGTATGAATCTGGGGATGTTTAGTATCAAACATGTCGGAAATATTGCCCCAATACTGTTACCAATATTGGTTGTATGATTCCATGCACTCTGGGGACTCCTTAGAGGACCCCAGCTTTGCTCCTACCAGTTTGCAGGGTTTTCTCCGGCAGCCCAAGCTGCTGCCATTCTACAGACCGGTTTCTGCCCTCCTGCTGCTTGACCAGCTCAAGCCCAGGAAGGCAGAACAAAGAATTAACTTTGGGAGTGACAGGCAACACTCTCTCCCTTTGGAAATAGATGTTGGATGGCTTGGGAGGGGTAGCCTTCCCAAGCCACCGGTATGATTTGAAGGGCACATTTGGTGCCCTCCTTGCATAAACCGGTTTGCACCAGTCCAGGGACCCCGGTCCTTGCTCTGGCACAAAACTGGACAATAGAAAGGGGAGTGACCACTCCCCTGGCCATCACCATCTAGGGGATGGTGCCCAGAGATCCTCCAGGTGGCCACTTGATTCTGCCATCTTGAATCCCCGGTGGGTAGAGGCCCCTGTGAGCATCTCAGTGACCAGGTCAGGCAGGTGATGTCAGTCCCCTCCTGATAGGTGGTCACCCTGCTAAGTGACCAATCCCCCTTCCTGGGCTATTTAGGGTCTCCCTCTTGGGTAGATCCTCAGATGCAACATGCAAGATTCCAGCAGGGCTCCTCTGCATTGTTTACTTCATCTTCTGCCCACCTGGACTGCAACTGGACCCTCCAGGAACCAACAATCTGCAACTCCAGCGACGACTCTGCTTTGCAACATTGTTTCTCCGGCTCATTCCACAAATGCAGCCTTTCTCTGGCTGTGCATCCTCTGATGGTGATGAGTCTTCAGCCCTGCACAAGAAGCCAGAAGAAATCTCTCTTGGAGTGAAGGAGTCACTCCCCAACTCTGACGACCGGCTGCATGGCTCTTTTCTCCTCATACTGCATGGATCCTGCATCACAGGTGGTGGTCTGGGGGGGGGAGGGGGGGAGGGGGGGGTCCCCTTGGTCCCCTCTACCAGCTGTCCAACTTGGGAGATGGTAAGCCCTTGCCTCTCCTTGCAGGACATTTCCCCTGTGCAATGACTCTTGCAGCTACGAAGGCTTGTTTGCTTTTCTTCCAAAGGAACTTAAGGCTCCGTTTAGTCCTGGCCTCCAGCACTCTTTCCTGCAAAGCAGTCTTCTGCCTGCTGCTCCAGCGACGTGGGTCTCCTCTCCAGGTATGCTGACTGTGCCTCACTGCAACTCCTGTGCCTGTTGCCTCTGGGGGCTGCATCCTCGACTTCTGACTCTCCTTACTGCTGGGACTCCCCTCCATGGGCTAAGCCCCTCTGGACCTTGCTGGTCTCCAGTAGCTCTGCAACCCTTCTTCTGCAACTCTTGCCTTCGCCAAGGCTTGTTGGTAGTTTTTCCACTCCACTGACTGCAACTCATGTTCCAGTGTGGGGCATAGACTACATCGCTCCTGGAACTCCTCTCCTGCTCCTGTGCTGCATAGCAGACTCCTGATCTTCACTGTAGACCTGGTCCTGCATCTCCAGAAGGGTGGGTAGTGGCTCCTGCCCCAACCAGACACTCCAACTTGAACTGGACTTGGTCCCCTTCTGTGAGGATCCATCTTCTGCTTCCAACAGTCTTACTTGGGTCTTTCACAGTCCTTTTACAAAATGTATCTGTGGGTTTGGGAAAAAACAGGTACTTGCCTCTTCTCTCCTGGTTGCTGGGGGGCACCCTGGTACTTACCTTTTGGGGTTCAGAGTTCATTCAGCTCCCCTCTACAGATTCCACTTCCTTCTGTGGGGACTGACTTTTGCATTCCACTTAGTATATGGTTTGGTCTCCCCCTAGGGGTCTTCATTATTTTATGTTGTTCTGCTGTTTTCTATTGCTTTCTTTGCCAATTCCTGACTCCTAATGTGTACATAAGTGTGTTTAATAACCTGCTAGTAGAGTATTGCCTATACAGTAGTTTAGTATGTGTGTTACCATAAAAAGGTATCTTTATATTTGTAACAGTGTGGTTCTTTCATGTTTGATAAGTTACTGTGACTACAATGGTATTGCATAAGCTGTGCATGTCTCCTAGATGTTTTGGCTGCTCATCCACAGCTACCTCTAGAGAGCCTGGCTTCTAGACACTGCCTACACCTCACTAATAGGGAATACCTGGACCTGGTATAAGGTGGTAACACCATAGGTACTCGCCACACACCAGGCCGGCTTCCTACATTGCCCCCTCCAGCAAGGGACTCATCACTCCATCATCCCCTCTCACACTCAACACATGGGGAGGAGTGGAGTAAGGTAACCTCAGACTAATGGATATTAAATATCATACAACTGGAAAATTGCGTAGAAATGATCAAACGATCTCCAGCAAGGGGACCAAAGAAGGTGGTCCATGCAAAAAAGAAACAGCCTGTCTACTGCAAGAAGTAACCAGCATTGGCAAAGCCAATAGGTTTAGCCTTTGTTTTTTCTTTTCCATTCGGTCTTACTTTGTAACTGGATTATAAATACTAGAAAAAGGTTATAGTAATGTGTATTTTAAATTTGATAAACAATTAAGTTTGTTTATTAATTAAACCTACATCACAACATAAACAACTATGAACTGTATCAAATTTAAAACTAACATTATAACCTTTTTGTAATATTCATAATTCAGTTAGTAAGATAGAATGCAAAAGACAAAGGTGAAACCGATTGGCTTTACCAATGCTTGTTTATTTACGCACAGAAGCTCTCAGGTGAAAAAGTGGAATACAATGGAGAATGAGTCTCAACACTGCATCCGCACCATCAATGTTCAGAAATACTTGTTCATTCAAAGACCACTACTAAAAAGAAATTTGGAGACACCAAGACTTTTACAATTTTTTACGTTTATAATGTGTCACAAAAACATAAGCACTTCCCAATCTGCGTGCCCTTTTCCATTTAGGTAAAGACCATAGCATGATGGGTTAGGAATTACACAAGACTCAGACTTATCTCTGTGTGTGTGTGTGTGTGTGTGTGTGTGTATATATGTGTGTGTGTATATATAGATATAGATATATAATATATAGAGATGTTCAATGGCATGTGTGGGATACAAATGCTTTGCATAAGTCTGCCATCTAGTGTTGAGCTCAGGAAGTTACAAGTTGTTTTTCTTGGAAGAAGGTTTTTGAGTCACAAGATCAAGTGGTGACTCCTCTCGGTGATAGTGTGCAAAGCCATAGTCCTTTGTTAAATTGTTTTCTTTCCGCTGTCTGGTTAGGATATGTTTCCTCTAAATCGGTAAATCTTGGTTCGGTACTATCTGAATTTCTCTCTTCTATAAACATTGTTATAGTTTTCGATCGGGTTTTGCTTTTGCCGTAGGTGTCATGCCAAGTTACCATACACTGGCCAACACTCTGTGTCAACCTCTACCTCTCTCCCCCAATCACAAGGAATAAAACAGTGAAGCCTGTTGATCCTTCTGTTCCAAGAAAAAACTGCAGGATCGAAGAGCGTGTATGTTAGAAATGGCATCCAAGTCGTTGGAACAAACACCCGACATTTTCAGAGAGGAACAAGCTCAGACTGCAGTTCCATCGCAGATTCTGATTCCGAGACTCCGATGAGGACAGCCAATCGATTCCAGCGGCGCAGTACTTGAGCATATCAGCCCCTTCCGATCACCAAAAACCATCTAAAAAGTCATCAGCACTGGTCTTGGGTCCCCCCACTGCTTGCTGGCTATGGGTGGACCCGAAAAATAAATTTCGATGACCAACCCTCGGGTTAGGCACCGAAAAAGACCAAAGTGCATTCGGCAACGACCGAACAACGTTTCAAACCTGTTTCGGGATCGGGTTGAAGAGTGGAGACTTACACCTCGGAGCCAAAACCCCCATCTTCCACTTTGGAGGTGAAACAACCATCATCCATTTCAGAGCCGAAAAAGCGAACATCCATTTCGGAGCCAACATTCTCTGCCCAATTTAAAACATTCAGTCTCCAAACTTTCGGAGCTAAAACCTGTGGGAGGGAAACATGCTCCAACTACAGAGGAGCCTTCAGAAACAATGCCCATACTTGAAATGATGGAAGCTAAGCAGCTCCAAATCCTAAAGATACTGGAAGGATTATTGTTTTACCTCCTTCTACAACTAAATGGAAATTAACTTGCCAAGAGACCTTAGAAGCTGGGCCTCCACTTGCAAAAGTATTCAAGCACAAGGAGAAACCAAAGACAGTACATCAGCCTTCACCACCTTCTCCTTTGCTACCTACTTCACCACCACCTTCGCCTACACAATTTTCTCCACAATCCCCTGTCTCTTCCATGGGGATCAGTTGAGTGACTACAGTGTAGATCCATGGGATTTGTATGACCCAAACACTATTCCATCCAATGATCCTGATTTATATCCCACTAGGCCATCTCCACCTGATGACACCACTGCCTATAATCAGGTCATTGCTAGGGCAGCTGCATGTCACAATGTGCAGTTGCATTTTATTTAACACACTATCCTCTACGCACAAGGAGTATCAATGCCTACTGATGCTTCCAGGCATGCTTAAACATGCAGAAGGCTTTTTTAAGGAGCCAGTAAAGGCTAGAATTATTATGCCAAGGGTGGACAAAAAATACAAAGTTGAACCTTCAGAATCCACTCTATTACACCTGACTATTGTTTTTAGTGCGGCAAGAAAAAGGGCAAATAGTCAGTCCACCAGGAATGCTCCTCCCCCAGATAAAGAAAGCCCCAAGTTTGTTGCAGCAGGAAAAAGAGTGGCAACTCAAGCTGCTGATCACTGAAGAATTGCCAACTCTCAGGCTCTTTTAGCCAGCTATGATAGAGCTCATCGGGATGAGTTCTTACAATACCTTCCACCCGAACACAAAAAAGGGCATAGCAGATAAAGGGCCAGGCTATCTCCAACCTAATCAGATCTGCCCTAGATGCAGCAGACGCTACAGCAATAGGAATTAACACTAGTGTAGTCATCAGAAGGCATGCATGGTTGCAAACTTCAGGGTTCAAACCGGAGATACAACAGGCAGTGCTCAATATGCCTTTTGACAAGCAGTACTTATTCGGCCCAGAGGTGGATACCACCATAAATTTTTTTAAAAAAGACTGACAGCTAAGGCTATGGGTGCCCTTTATACTGCACCTGCTCTGAGTACTTTTCGTAAGCCCCAGTTCAGAGGTGGTTTTAAATCATCCGAGGCCTCTACATCCCAACAAAGGCAGGGAAAGCAATATTACACCAGAGGGTCTTTCAGAGGATCCTACATGGTAAACAACTTTAGGGGTAGAGGAAAATCCACCACTACAAGAGGTGCTTCCACCTCAAACAGTGACTTTCCGCACATCCCCACACAGCATACATCTCCTGTGGGAGGAAGACTGGAAACTTTCTACCAACAATGGCACAACATCACATCAGATCAATGGGTGCTGTCAGTTATCCAAAATGGTTAATTCTTGCTTCACCAAACATTCCCCCTTCGCTCGCACAGGCTTTCTATACAACACCTCAATCTGTTAAAACAAGAAGTACAATCACTTCTACTCAAAGGTGTAATACGGATGGTATCTAGACCTCAACAAGGAGGAGGAGTATAGACTCTATACTTCCTCGTACCAAAAAAGGATGGTACTCTCAGACCAATCCTGGATCTCGGACCTCTCAATCAGCACATCCTGTCAGAACATTTCCACATGGTCACTCTTCAGGATGTCATTCCCCTGCTACAAAAACAGGACTACATGACCGCATCAGATCTAAAAGATGCTTACTTCCATAGTCCCAGACATCCAGCACATTGAAAATACCTAAGATTTGTGATAGCAGGCATGCACTGCCAGTTTAAAGTGCTACTCTTTGGGGTAACCACAGCACCAAATGTTTTCACCAAATGTCTAGCAGTGGTTGCAGCTGACCTTAGAAAATAACATGTACATGTCTCTCCCTGTCTGGACAACTGGCTCATAAAAGCGGGCACCATTTAAACCGGTCAACAGCACACACAATACACAATCAAGGGTTCACAATCCATTACCAAAAATCTCATCAGCAACCAGTGCAAATAAAACCACATCTGGGAGCAATTCTGAACACTCAATCAGCATTAGCGTACCCAAACCCACAGAGAATTCAAGCTTTCCACAATCTCAGCTACAATACATTCAAACTTACACAGTAAGGTTTATCATGAAACTGTTGGGAATGATAGCATAGTGTATAGCAATAGTACCCAATGCATGTCTAATCATGAGACTCTTACAACAGTATCTCTTGCAACAATGGTCTTTGGCACAGGATCAACTTCATAATCTAGTGTTGTTGTACTGCCAAATTTACAACTCTCTGCAGTGGTGGAATCACACCAACTTATCAAAAGGGCAGCCATTTCAGAACCACTTGCCACAGACCATAATCACCACTGATGCATCAATGACAGGTTGGGGAGCCCATCACAACAATCTTACTATACAGGGAAAACGGAACTCTATTCAACAAACTTACCACATAAATCACTTGGAAGTGTTAGAAGTGTTCCTAGCACTCAAAGCATCCCAGCCACAGATCGCACACAACTGTGTTGATAAGGACAGACAACATGACAATGTATTATCTGCAAAAACAGGGAGGGACACATGTCAATTACCCCTTCTAGCACAGACTATTTGGAAATGGGCAATTCACAATCGCTATCAATTACTAGCAGAGTATATCCCAGTTTATACAACCAACTAGCTGACCTCTTAAGCAAGACTCCGCAACAAACACAAGAATGGGAGATTTACCCACAAGTAATTCAGTAGTACTTTCACATGTGGGGAGCGCCAGAAATAGACCTTCGCAATAAGCAAAAATGCAAAGTGCCCAAACTTTGCTTCCAGGTACCCACCCCCTCAATCGAAGGGCAATGCTCTATGGATCAATTGGTCAGGGATATTTGCCCCCACCCCCCTTCTCCCACTATTTCTGGTCAACAGGATTTGTCACACCTCCCTCACTGATACTCATAACCCCCATGTGGGCCCGTCAACACTGGTACACGCTATTTGATCCATCTGTAGTACCACATCACAAGCTCTCAAAAAGACCAGACCTATTGACTTAAAGGTCAAACCAGACATTCCAATCCTAGTATCCTCAATCTGGCTCCTGAGGTCATAGTTTGGGTATCTACAGCTTCCATCAGAATGTATGAACATTCTAAAGGAAGCACCCCAACCCACAACCAGACAGTGTTATGCACCTAAATGGAAACATGTTGTATATTATTGTCAACCCAAAAACATTGATCCACTTTAAGTATCATTACAGGATATTGTCTGTTATTTGCTTCACTTACAAAAAGCAAATCTTGCATACTCATCTATTAAACTTCATTTAACAGCAATATCGGCTTACCTCCAAAACAGACCGCATGATTCTCTGTTTAGACTTCCTGTCATAAAAGCTTTTATGGAAGGCCTTAAAAGAGGTATTCTACCTAGAGCTCCACCAGCTCCTGCCTGGAATCTTAACATCGCACTCACAAAGCTTATGGGTCCATCATTTGAACCCATGCCTTCTTGTGCTTTCAGTTTCTCTCATAGAAGGTTGCTTTCCTGATAGCAATTACTTCCATAAGGCGAGTTAGTGAAATTCAAGCGTTCACGTTAGAAGAACCTTTCTTTCAAATTCACAAAAATCAAATAGTACTTAGGACAAACTCAAAATTCTTACCCAAAGTGGTTTCATCATTTCACATTAATCAGTCAGTGGAATTGCCAGTCTTGGTTCCACAACCAGATTCAGTGGCTCTTCACACTCCTGATGTCAAGAGCTTGCATGTATTATATAGATCGAACAAACCTTTTCAGAAAATTTAAACTTTTTGTGGCTTTTCAGCAACCTCATACAGGTAATCCAATTTCAAAACGGGGGATTAGCTCGATAGATAGTAAAGTGTATTCAAACTTGCTATCTTAAAGCTAAAAGACCGCTATTAGTAACTCCTAACGCACATTCTACTGGAAAGAAAGGAACTTCAATGGCATTCTTCGGAAACATACCAATGGCAGACATATGCAAAGCAAGCCACATGGTCCACACTACACACATTTACTGTGTGGATGTGTTCTCTTGCTAACAAGCAAATGTTGGTCAGGCAGTGCTTAAAACACTATTTCAAACCACTCCCACAGGCTAGCCACCGCTTCTTTAGGAGGGGACTGTTTTCCAGTCTATGCAAAGCATGTGTATCTGTAGCTAGACATGCCATTGGACGGAAAATGTCACTTACCCAGTGGACATCTGTTCATGGCATGTAGTGCTGCAGATTCACATGCGTCCTCCCTGGAAACCTGTAGCTGTTGTAGTACTTTATGTAAATATGTATATACATTGCACGGACAATCGCAGACACAAGATATATACATTTTGTGGTGGACAGAACACACTATCAATTTAAAGTTCTTGCCTTCGGAATTAAATCATCACCAAGTGTATGCAAAGTGCCTGACAGCAGTAGCAGCACACTTAAAGAAAAGGGATACATGTATAGCCCTACGTAGACTACTACCGGCTGGTAAAAGTGCACTCTACGCTAATGCAAAAGACCCATAGTGATATCAACACTTCACAATCTGGGGTTCGCAATAAACAGTCATCTTCAAAACCAGAACAAGAAAAGATCTTTTTGAGACCAAGAAGCAAAAGCTTGTCCTTGTGAAAAGAGGATAGAATCAATACTTTAAGGAACTCACTTTTACTAGAAGGGTTGGTCTCTGTGATGACTGTGGGGGGAGATGGCCTCCTGCATTCATTATACCATACGCAAGGCTACATATGAGACCAATCCATGAATGGATACAAAGTCAATGTTCACAAGCTACAGGGAGTTAGGAGGATCTAGTGGTTGTCAAAATACAAGAGGAGATGGCATGGTGGAACAGAACACAAGTAACAGTTGGAAGTCCATTTATTCACCAAACTCCCACAATAATCATTACTGCAGACGCCTCACATATTGTTTGGGAAACTCATATGGAGACATGGTCAGAGGAATTTGAAAGGAACAGGAAGCGGTACAACATGTCAGTGTACTGGAACTTGAACTTAAAACAGTGTTTTTAGCCTTAAAAGCCTTTCAGAAACTGCTGTGGGGAAGTCACTAGAAGTCCAAATGGGCAAAACAACAACAATTCTCTATCTCCACAAACCGTAAGGAACACAATCCGTTGTATTATCAAAACAAGCTCTGGAACTCCCAAGGTGGGTCATCGAGTGACAAACAGAACAGCAATTCAGCTTCCGGGGAAAGACAAATGTCAAGGCAGACTAGCTCGGCGGTCAAACTTCCTCCTCTCACTGGTGGGAACTCACAGTGCTCAGACAGCTATTCAAACAATGGGAAATACCAGAAATACACGTGTTTGCAACTCCAGAAAATGCTCAGTGTAAATTTAGTCCACTCCCTGTGGAATTCTGTGTCGATAGACCGGTCAGGGACATTTGCTTACGGTTTTCCCCCATATCCCTCTGTCACACAAAGTAATCAACAAATGAAAGCAGTGTCAAATTATGCGGATACTCCATGGCCTAGAGTGGATGAAACAAAGTTGTTTCTCGTACCTAATAGAGCTAGTACACAAGAACATACAGAGAATACCAGGACAACAAGATGTACTGTCTGTGCAAAGAGTGAGAGTTTTACACCCAGAAACTGAGTTTAGCAACTTGGCTCCTGAAGACTTAGTTTGGGCACCTAGGTCTGCCAGAAAATACAATAGCAGTTCTCAGAGAAGCAACAAGAAAATCCTACATAGCTAAGTCAATTCAAATGTGTCAGCAGTGGGGATAAAACTGCAAACCAAATGTGCACACTATTCACAGAAAGGAGCAACAATAGCCTTTCTGGCAAATCTACAATTGCAAGGGTATTTGCATGGTAGCTACTTGATCATCAGTGCACACGTTTACAAAGCATTGGTGCATATATATGTCCAGTCTGTGCCCTGACCCCTAAAATGTGCCAGAATTGTCTCAAGACCTATTGGGCACATTTCACTTACCTATAAGGCCGTAGTAGTGTGTGGAGCAGAAGTGCACCCATTGCATGGAAAGTTGAATGTCAATTGTGGGCTGCAGCACCTACTGTGCCATGCACCACAGTGGCAGGTAAAACATGGCTTCAGGCATACACGGAGCCAGACAGCAGATTTTAAAATTAAATAAGCTATCACTCAGCACACCTTGCTGCCCTCAATGTAGGGTGCATAATATTTGAGTTGAAAATGAGGCACATTAGAAATGGTATGTTCTGCCAGTGACTAGTACCAAAATAACATTCACTGGTCAGGCAGTAGGTGGCACAAAGGAAAAGTCACTCTAGATTACATATTTTGAACTATTACTTTTGAACTGTACCAACCACAGACTCCATCCAAAGACTTATTTTCATGTTTAATAAAAATCCAATCTGTTGTCAGTGTTTTTTGTATCGCACTACTCACCTGTGAGGTTATCCAGGCGCTCTATTGCAGGTGTGAGAGGCCGACTTTGGTGGTTTACTCAAAAAGCCAGGTCTTCAGCTTCTTGCAAAAGTCAAGGAGAAAGGAGTGTCTGTGTTTTGGAATGTTGTTTTAGCCTTTAAACCCTTCGCTGCCAGGCCTTTTCCCCCCTCAGATGCCAGGCCTTTTTTAGCTATTTAGGGCAGTTTGCGCTTAGGCCCTCATAACTTTTTGTCCACATAGGCTACCCATGCCGAATATGCGTCCTTTTTTTTCCAACATCCTAGGGATTCTAGAGGTACCCAGAGTTTGTGGGTTCCCCCGAAGGAGACCAAGAAATTAGCCAAAATACAGTGAAAATTCCGTTTTTTCCAACAACAAAAAGGGAAAAAAGGGCTGCAGAAGAAAGCTTGTTGTTTTTCCCCCTGAAAATGGCATCAACAAAGGGTTTGCAGTGCTGAAATCACCATCTTCCCAGCTTTCAGGAACAGGCAGACTTGAATCCGAAAACCCCATTTTTCAACACAATTTTGGCATTTTACTGGGACATATCCAATTTTTACGATTGTTTTTGTGCTTTTAGCCTCCTTCCAGTTAGTGACAGAAATGGGTGTGAAACCAGTGCTGGATCCCGGAAAGCTAAACATTTCTGAAAAGTAGGCAAAATTCTGAATTCAGCAGGGGGTCATCCTACAAGGGTTTCATACAGAAATTAACAGCTGAAATGAAAAAATATGGAAATTGAGGTGAAAACACCCATTTTTCTCCACGTTTTACTCTGTAACTTTTTCCTGCGATGTCATTTTTTCAAGCAATATACAGTTACGTCTGCTGGACTCTTCTGGTTGCGGGGATATATAGGGCCTGTAGGTTCATCAAGGACCTTAGGTAGCCAGAGCCAATAAATGAGCTGCACGTTGCAGTGGGTTTTAATTCTATACCAAGTATACATAAATTCATTTGCTGAAATATAAAGAGTGAAAAATAGGTATCAAGAAAACCGTTGCATTTCTAAAATTGGGTCAAGATAAGGTGTTGAGAAGCAGTAGTTATTTGCACATCTCTGAATTCTGGGGTGCCCATACTAGCATGTGAATTACAGGACCTTTCTCAAATGGACGTCTTTTTTACACTGTCTTACATTTTGAAGGAAAAAATGTAGAGAGACATGTGGCAATAACACTAGTTTTGCTGTTGTGTTCCCCCAAGTCTCCCGATACAAATGGTACCACACTTGCATGGGTAGGCCTAATGCTCGCGACAGGAAACGCAACATGGACACATCCCATTATTACATTGAAATCTGACGTGTTTTTTGCAAAGTGCCGAGCTGTAGATATTGGCCTCTAGCTCAGCCAGCACCTAGAGAAACCTACCAAACCTGTGCATTTTTAGACACCTAGGGGAATCCAAGATGGGGTGACTTGTGGGGCTCTCACCAGGTTCTGTTGCCCAGAATCCTTTGCAGACCTCAATTTGGCCAAAAACACTTTTTCCTCGCATGTCGGTGACAAAGTTCTGGAATCTTAAGAGGAGCCACAAATGTCCTTCCACCCAGCGTTCCCCCAAGTCTACCGATTAATAAATAAATAAAACTTTAAAAAATGGTTTCTTCTGTGGGTAGACCTGGTACCTGCAAAAGGAAATGCCCCAAAACCCTATGTTGGGTGGGGGTGGGGGGATGTTAGCAGGGGGGGAGGGCAGTGAGAGATGACATCACCTGCGTTTTTGGTCCTGGCTCAGTAGCCATATAAGGAAACCTACCAAACCTGTCTGAAAACTAGACACCCGAGGGAGTCCAGGGAGGTGTGACTTGGGTTGATTTTCCCCCAATGTTTTCTTACCCAGAAACCTCCAAATGTGGCTTAAAAACATTTTTTTTCTTCACATTTCGGTGACAAAGTTCTGGAACCTGAGGAGCCAAAATTTCCTTCCATCCAGCGTTCCCCCAAGTATCCCGTTAAAAATGACACCTCACTTGTGTGGGGGCGCGCAGGTGCCTGCAACAGAAAAAAGCCAAAAACCTGTAGAGATTGAGGGGATAGCACAGCGAGTTGATAAGTGCATTTTTCTTTTCCACATCTTTAGGCTGACTCTGCTTTGGGTACCCACACCAACGAGGTATCCTTTTAGTTGGGAGACTGAGGGGAATGCTGGGGAGTAGGAATTTTGTGCCGGAGCGGCGATCCTACAAAGAAAAGTCAGGAAAATGTTCGTTTTTTTTGTAATTTTGTTTAAGCAAATTTTGAGGTTTGCAGAGGAGACTAGGTAAGAAAATGTTGAGTGATCCACGCAAAGCCACACCTCCCTGGACTCCTTGGGGTGTCTAGTTTAAAAAAATGTCTGGGTTTGGTAGGTTTCCCTAGATGAAGGCTGCACCCGCGACTAAAAAGGCAGGTGCAACCTGGAAACGCAGGTAGTTTTGTAATAGATCATTTTGATTTCTCCACGTCCTTATGTGATGTTCCAAACACTAAAATTGTGAAAAGAAACACACTTAGGTTATGTTAAAAAAGACCCTTCACCCACTAACAAAGTTGGTGGCATGCTTCATCATTGGGGTCCCACCCGAGAAACCTAGCATGTCCCAGGTGTGCTGCGATGCCGAATTACAGCGGAGCAGGTTTTTTCATTTTTACCACACATACTGGTTGGATATGGCATGAGGGTAAGTGATGGTTCAGTAGATCAAATTTTACTAACAAGAGATTTCACTAAAATGAAATGCACTGTTAATAACTGAAAGACCAAAAAACGGAACCAATGACTCACAGCTTGTGAGCTGTAAAGCCGCGCAAGGCACCAACCGCTTTACAGTCCATTCACACACCTTTCATACATGACATGCACACGACCATTCGCGCAGCCAGCCACGGGCCCAGCACATTACAATACTCGCATCGACAGCGCCACTCAAGGGCCTATCACTTACATACTACCACATGCCTGATACAGCAATCACACTAGCTGATGGGAGTGTGTGGACTGATGTTTGGCTGGCACTGCCTGCAAAGTGCCCCACCACGTACACCGTCCTCACTTAGTGGTTTCTTTTTTTTGGGTTTATAAACAACAAACTAATTATAAAATAAGTACAAAACTACAAACACAAAAGCTCTAACTGAAAACATGACAGAAATGTGAAACTGAACATCTGAAAATATAAAACCGGCAGTTTACGCTCACAGTATTTCCCCAACAATTTTTGGGGTGTGGTAACTCCTGAATCAGCTGGCCACACACAGCACAGGCTTTGAAGGGCAATCGGGGCAGTACATCAGTCTCTCTCTCTCAAGATACTTCGTTGGGCACATACTCTACATTTCTCAGTGGGCAAGTCTTTTTTGGGAGTGGGAGGAATGTGATCTCCAAAGTGGGGATCTTTCAATCTAGCCACATTCTCCACCACTGCTACTATAGGAACGCTTGCCTGTTCCACCACAATAAGGCTCTCTATCACGGAGTCCTGAAATTTAACAAATTTCATCCTTGACTCAGATGAACAATCCTTGAACACAAAAGCATTAAAAGTTGCCAAATGAAATAAATGTATGGCCAACTTTTTATACCACATGTAAGGCTTACGAAGAGCAGTGTAAGGTTCCAACCTCTGATCTACACTATCAACACCACCCTTGTGCGTATTGTAGTCCAAAATGAACACAGGTTTGCGCACTTCGGCAACCTGCCCTCAAACAGTCACAGGGGAAGTAAGCTCATCATGGATGGTAGATAGCTTGTTCACATCCCTCCTGTCTGAAATTTCACAGCTAGCAGCTCATTATTCCGCAAGGCACTGCACTGTCCCCCTCAAGTTTTTTTCACAGACAAGCTCCCTTGGATAGCTTTTCCGGTTAGAACAGATTGTGCCACAAGCAACAGTGTCCACTTTAAACAATTCCTTGAACAACTGCACTCCAATGTAGAAATTATCTACGTACAAATGGTGGCCTTTGTTAAACATTAGTCTACCAAGTTCCCACACAATTTTCTTGCTAACTCCAACAGTGGGCAGACAACCATGGGGGTCAATGCTGGAATCCCTACCAGTGTAGACCTGGAAATTATAAACATATCCTGTACTACTTTCAGACAGCATATACAATTTAATTCTATACTGTCCCTCTTGCTAGGAATGTACTGCTTAAAAACCAAACGCCCCACCAACAGGCCCAAAGACTCATCCACACTTCTCTTTGCCTGGAACATGCATCTCTGAAAACCGATCCCCCTGTCTCTTGCGCCCCCACCTCCAAAAGAGGACTCCCCTTTTTCACGTCCTTTCTTTCAACACACTGGAAGCAAATGGCTTCCAGCAGGTCCTCTGCAACATTTGATGACGTTGGCGCGCTGACGTTCTCAGAATGCCGAGGAGTTGGTCGGGGTTGGAAGGGGAAGCGATTACCTTTCCATCCCTGAATGGGGTGGTGTGGACCAGGTGCAGGACGAGCTGGTCTCGTCCCAGGCACACTGCAACCGTGTGCCAGAATTATACCAGCTCGCCCCAGGCACTCACGGGGTTAAAGGCCAGGGTTCAAGAAGACTCTGCTGTAGGAAAGCGCCCCTTTTTTTTTTTTTTTACAGTCACCCCCACTTTTTGCCAGGTATTCAATGCAGTTTTGACTGAAAGTGCACTGGGTTCCTTCTCACCAGGTCTGTGCCAGACCTTTCAAACTGTGCAGTTGTTCCCCAGTTGGCAATATCTCTGATCCCCCTGTGTGTCCTTTGTAAATGGTACCCATGGTTCCTAGGTCACGGGTACCAAAGAGGGTGCCCAAGGGCTGCAGCATGTATTGTGCCACACTTGGGGACCCCCTCACCTAGCACAGGCAGCCTGCCATTGTAGGCTTCATGTAGTGGTGCAGCTAAAAGTGAAAACACGACATGGCAAACGGCGTGCGTGCCATGTTCCTAACACTGCATGCAATATGTCACCCCTACAGCAGGCTTACAGCCACCCCCATCCGAAGAACCATTTGGCACCTGAACTGGTGGGAAATGTAGTATTCAGAGAGGTGTTCTCCCCTCAGGCCAGACCCACCCCTAAGGGTCTGCCTGATGTAGACACAGCATCTAGAAATCTACTATTTGAGTGTTAGCAGATTTAGGAACTCTGTGGCAGGGTTATGCCCACTTCCCATAGGAAGAAGTAATCTGGATAGGGGGTAGAGATCCTACGGGTAGGTATCCCATTGGCTACTACCTTACACTTCCCAAAACACCCCAAAAATAAGTATTTACTGGAGCCCCTGGCACCAAGAAATCAGATTCCTGTTGACCTATGAAGCACACTCAAAAAGCAAAGACTTAGGAAAAAGCGCTGCTGGCCTATCTGCTGTTCCCGTCAATTTGTCAATTGCCTCGTCCTGCAAGGTGCTGTGCCTCAAAAACCCTGGGAGTACTGCCTTCCTTCAATAAAGACCCAGGAACTCCCACAGAGCTGCTTCCCCGCATTTTGCAGGCACCCCCACAACCTGAGAAGATGCTGGACCGTAAAAACCTAACACTGGAAAGCACCACTGCACCCGTGCCGTCTAAACTGAGTTGAAGCGGTCCACCTCTTGGTGTGGCCCTGACCCTTGCCCAATACTTAGCTTACGTGCAAGAGATTGGTCCTGCAAGTCACTGTACTGTTAAAACGCAAAAAGAGTATTGGGAGTAATACAACCCCACACAAACTTCCATACTCAAGGAACTCGAACAGTGTGTGGGGGGGATGTCAAGGACAGGTCTTTTATAGCCTATTTAGGCTGAGGGTTGCCAATTAGGCTATTGCCTTCATGAGCACAGTAAGTGAAAGTGGCAGTTAGGTGTGTGAGGGAGTTCCTTTTACGGACTAGGTGGTCTCACACACAGTGTCATGCTTCATCATATGACCACCTAGCCCGACCCAGGTAAGATAATACTACCTGGGTGGACTCAACCTCGTTGTTAAATGAACTCTGAGGGAGTGCTGAAATTTTATCTTCCTGGATAAATCAAGGGATCCAGTTGAAAGGTGAGATGGATGATAAAATTACCTTGCAAATCACCTATTAGATATAATATTTTAATGTATGTGTTTGTAGGCAAGATTAAAAGAACAGTGGGGACACCTTTGAGTATAATGATTCAAAGTGTCCTGAAAAAAGTGGGGACCAACATGTTTCTGCCCTCTAAGAGCCAAAGCGGTCTGGGGCATTCTTCAGGGTCAAGGATCCTTAATATGTGAGGGGCTAAATAGATATTCTAGACAGTGAGCAAATAAATGTTAAAATGCACATGGGTCCTACCACGTTAAAATGTAGAGGTATGGCCTAAAAGAGTAGATAAGAGTTCAAACAGCTAAATATATATAGTGTATGTGCCACATCACTTCACAACACTGCACAATAAAGTGTTAAGATTATGCCGTGGATTGTACACACTTTCATGCAGATATTACTAAAGCCTTAAAATGGACTGCTAGTCCATGAATTTCTTACCCTATGGAGACAAGGCGGATAGCCTCAAGGCTGGGAACATGCAGAGGGGAGTTTCCCCTTAGTCACACTCTACGAAGGAATAGCGGTTCAAAGTCAGCAGAAGATAATATAAGAAAGAGGATATGTAGTTGCAAGGTCGCAAATAATCAGTTTGTGATTGATCACGACTTGCTCATAGATTCTATAACATCCTTTCTGGGTGAAAATTGCTAGGGAAGGAGCTTAGAGACAACACAAATGATATAGGACAGACGAACACAGAAGATGACTTATCTTTTAAGTGGGTCTATTGAGCTCCTGCTCGGGGGTGGGGTGTGGCAAACTTACTACTCCAAAGGCGGCATCTCGTTGCTGCACGTAAGCGTTCCGTGTCTCAGCTGCATGCTCAACTGCATGGCGCTCTTATGTACCGTTCCCGTTTGGAATAGTCAGTGTCTCGAGGCAGTTGCGTTGACACCCTCGTCTGAGGGGCGCGGCCACAGCGCGACTCCCAGGGCCCCCGGGAATTGACGTCCCAGAGGCCTGGGTAGTCTCGCGAGACACAAACACCTTCATGCGACGTTGCGCTGGTGCCTGGGCACATGGGAAATGTAGTCCCTGAGCTTCAGGCGAACTAGACGCGTCCTCCCTTGTGGGGACAGTGAAGACTTGTAAGACCGGGGAGGAGGGAAAAAAGTTGGAGGAAAAAGACCGAGGGAACTCAAAGGGGAGAGAGGAGGAGGGCAGCAACAAGAGGAGAGGGTGCAGGGAGGTGGGGGGGGACAGAAGGGAAGAAAAGGGAGGGAGGTCAGAGAAGAGAGAGGACGGGAAGTGGAAGGAAAGGGAGGGAGGAAAGAAGGTGGAGGGAAGGGGAAGGTGAGAAGAGGGGAGTAAGAAAAGAGAAATCTAAGAAAGGAGAAGTATAAAGGAGGTATGAAGAGGTTAAGAGAGAAAGAAAGACTTAACCACTACGGTGCCTTGGACGAGGTGATCTCGTCCAAGGCACCGGTTCCCGGGTGCCTTGGACGAGATCACCTCGACCTGCACCCGAGAACCGGGGGAGCGCTAGCGCTCCCCCCATGGGCCCCCAACCCACACACCCCTGTCGTGGATGGAAGGGGAATCCTATTTTTGAGGCCAATCTGCCCCCAAGGGGGACAGAAACCACTAGACACCAGGGAGGTTTTTTTTCTGCGTGAATTTCATGCAAGGGGAGCAACCCCTTAGGCAAGGGTCGTTCCCCTGGTGGGCAAATTTATTTTAGGCCATTTCTGCCCCCCTGGGGGGAAGATCAGCCTATTTTAATTAGGCCGATCCGAAACCGCTAGGCACCGGGGATTTTTTTGTTGTTGTTGTTTTACAGATGGTGAGCGACCCCTTAGGCAAGGGTCGCTCCCCTGGAGGGGCAAATTGTATTTAGGCCATTTCTGCACCCTTTGGGGGCAGATCGCCCGATTTTAGGTCAATCTGCCCCCAAAGGGGGCAGAAACCACTAGGCACCGGGGATCTTTTTTTTTTTTTTTGTGCCAATGTGACGCAAGGGGAGCGACCCCGTAGGCAAGGGTCGCTCGGGGGAGGGGGGGTAGGGCAAATTTATTTTAGACCATTTCTGTTGTTCTGTTGTTCTATTGTTACGCAGCTCTGCCCCCAGGGGGGTAGAAACCTCTAGGCGCCAGGGCAATATATATTTTTTTTTAAAGAGATGGGGAGCGACCCATTAGACAAGGGTCGCTCCCCTGGGTGCAAATTATATTTAGACCATTTCTGCCCCCCTTGGGGGCAGATCAGCCAATTTTTGTTAGGCCAATCTGCCCCCATGGGGGCAGAAACCACTTAGGCACCAGGGATTGGTGTGTGTATGCGTGTGTTTTCTTTAGGGAGGCGGCCCCTTGCGTAAGGGTCGCTCCCCATGGGAGCAGATTACTGTTGGCCATATCTGCCCCCATTGGGGGCAGATGGGCCTATGTTTGGAAGGCCCATCTGCCCCAAAGGGGGGGGGGGGGGGGGCAGAAAGCCCACCAGAGGCCAGGGAATTTTTTTTCTTCCAAAAATAAGAGGGTGGGGGTTCCAAAGTTGTTCTGCCCACTAGTGGGTAGATGGGGCAATTACCCCTGATCCACACCCGAGGCGGGCAGAAAGTCTACTAGATGCCAGGGAATTTAAAAAAAAAAAAAAAAAAAATTGGGGTGATGGCTACCAACAAGTATGGGCCTGGTTATGCCCCCACCTCAAATGAAGGGGGTAAGTCTTTCAGCTCTCCCCTGCACTCTAAAACATCTTATCCCACAGCAAGCAAGAAGGCATTTGATTATTTTGGGTTTTAGTTTTACATTTGGACCATGAGAACTTGGCTTACACTCAAAATCGTCCCACTTGGAATGGTGAGTGCTGCACTTTATGGACTTTGGATGCTGCGATGTAAAACAAAATCCACAAGACCTAGACACATCTGAAAACTAAACATTTGGGTGATTCCAGACTGGTGTTTCACATGCACCCGCACCATTTTTGTACCCACGATCCCCTGCAAACCTCCAACAGTGCTGGAAATCACACATTTTTCCCACGTTTTTGTGATGGAACCTTCCGGAATCTGCAGAAATCCACAAAATTCCTACCACCCAGCATGGTCTCATCTATCCCGATAAAAATTCTGCTGCACTTGTCAGCCTAAAAATGTTTTTTTGCAAACTGCCCTTTTAGACCCCCTTTGTTCTCTCTCAATATCGACATGTTTTTGGCTCTTCCCTTTCACAAGCACTTGCCCCACCTACACAAATGAGGTATCATTTTTACCGGGTGACTGAGGGGAGCATTGGGTGGTATGAAATGTGTCCCAGTGCGGTGATCCCAAACAGAAATGTGGGGAAAATGTTTTGTTTTTTTAGCTAAATTAGAGGTTTGCTGAGGATGCTGGGTAAGAAAACATTGGGGGATCCACGCAAGTCACACCTCACTGGACTCCCTCGGGTGTCTAGTTTTCAGAAATGTCTGGGTTTGGTAGGTTTCTCTAGAAGGCTGCTGAGCCCAGGACCAAAAACGCAGGCGCCCCCCTGCAAAAGCAGGTAGTTTTGTATTTGATAATTTTTATGTGTCCACGTTGTGTTTTGAGCCATTTCCTTTCGTGGGTGCTAGGCCTACCCACACAAGTGAGGTACCATTTTTATCAGGAGACTTGGGGGAACGCTGGGTGTAAGGAAATTTGTGGCTCCTCTCAGATTCCAGAACTTTGTCACCAAAATGAGAGGAAAGTGTTTTTTGGTCACATTTTGAGGTTGGCAAGGGATTCTGGGTAACAGAACCTGGTCAGAGCCCCACAAGTCACCCCATCCTGGATTCCCTTAGGTGGCTAGTTTTAAAAAAATGTGCTGGTTTGCTAGGTTTCCTCAGGTGCCAGCTGAGCTAGAGGCCAAATTCCACAGGTAGGCACTTAGTAAAAAAAAAAAAAAAAAAAAAAACAACAAACAACAAACACCTCTGTTTTCTGTGGAAAAAATGTGATGTGTCCACGTTGTATTGAGCCATTTCCTTTCATGGGTGCTAGGCCTACCCACACAAGTGAGGTACCATTTTTATCGGGAGACTTGGGAACACAGAATAGCAAAACAAGTGTTATTGCCCCTTGTCTTTCTCTACATTTTTTCCTTCCAAATGTAAGACAGTGTGTAACAAAGACGCCTATTTGAGAAATGCCCTGTAATTCACATGCTAGTATGGGCACCCCGGAATTCAGAGATGTGCAAATAACGACTGCTTCTCAACACCTTATCTTGTGGCCATTTTGGAAATACAAAGGTTTTCTTGATACCTACTTTTCACTCTTTATATTTCAGCAAATGTATTGCTGTATATCCGGTATAGAATAAAAACCCTTTGCAAGGTCAGCTCAATTATTGGCTCTGGGTACCTAAAGTTCTTGATGAACCTACAAACCCTATAAATCCCCGCAACCAGAAGAGTCAAGCTGACGTAACAGTATATTGCTTTAAAAAAATCTGACCTGGCAGGAAAAAGAGTAAATCGTGGAGAAGAATTGCTGTTTTTTCACCTCAATTTCAATATTTTTTTATTTCAGCTGTTATTTTCTGTAGGAAACCCTTGTAGGATCTACACAAATGACCCCTTGCTGCATTCAGAATTTTGTCTACTTTTCAGAAATGTTTACATTGGTTTCTCACCCATTTTGGTCACTAACTGGAAGGAGGCTGAAAGCACAAAAAATAGTAAAAATGGGGAATGTCCCAGTACAATGTCAAAATTGTATTAAAAAATTGGGTTTTCCAATTCAAGTCTGCCTGTTCCTGAAAGCTGTGAAGCTGGTGATTTTAGCACTGCAAACCCTTTTTTATGCCATTTTCAGGGAAAAACCCACAAGCCTTCTTCTGCAGCCCCTTTTTCCCATTTTATTTTTAAAAAACGAACTTTTCACTGTATTTTGGCAAATTTCTTGGCCTCCTTCAGGGGAACCCACAAAGTCTGGGTGCCTCTAGAATCCCTAGGATGTTGGAAAAAAAAAGACGCAAATATGGCATGGATAGCTTATGTGGACAAAAAGTTATGAGGGCCTAAGCGAGAACTATTCCAAATAATCAAAAAAAGGCCTGGCACAGTCGGGGGGGAAAAGGCATGGCACAGGAGGGGGAAAAGGCCTGGCAGCAAAGGGGTTAAACGCAACCGGTGACGACGGACAGGGAACAGGGGAGGGTAAAGGGGAGTGCAGGTGTATTCCTACAGGGTGGACCATTGGATCTCATCATTGAGGCCTGTTGTCAGTGTGTAATCTCCAGACCCATCTCTGTTCATGGTATAACAGTCTTTCTTTCATGTTTGTTGTCGAGTTGTTTATTTTGTCTGACAACCCATTCCATTTAGTCGGGGATTGTAGTCCTACGGTTGACTGGGTACCAGAAGAAAGTTTGAAAACTGAAAATATTCTCCTCCAGGGCTCAAAGGGGCCGTTGGTCAAAAAAGATATGATCAGCTTCGTCCCGGTCAAAGCTCTCAAATCAGAAAAAAAACGGACTAAGATCCATTCTGCATTGTGACTCAAAACTTTTCAGTAGAAAAGCTACCAACCTGCTTTAAATAGCTGCCCTTTGGTTCAAGGTGGTGGCTTCATTTTCTATGGTGGCCCAGTCTACAAGGATTTTTCTTCTCAAAGTTAGTTTAAAAAAAAATATATATATTTTGACATAAATATTTACTGTGACCAATCTACATGTGGTATCCAATGAGGGCTCCATTGCGGTTGGCCACAAATGGTGCGTAGGCTCTGGTCTAAGGCTACCATTAACTATTAGTTTATGCATTTTGCACAATTTTCACTTAACTCGTTAAAAATTCATATTGCCTTATCGGATTATTGTATTGTCCTTAATTTAAAACTGGTTATGGAGTCTTATTGTGTTTTGTGTGACTTCCACTGTGTATGCACTAAAACACTTTACACATTGGCGTTGATTTAAGCCAAACTGCTTTGTGTCAAGTTATTGTTTGAGCACATGTATATCCAATTAGCGCAACATCTTGCAGGTGGTGGCCTTGTTCTTTGAGAAGGACACTTCCACCCCCAATAATCTTATTTCTGTAACTAACATGCTGGTTGCTGAAGACACAGCTCTTTAAGGCACCGATTTATGATTTAATATTGATTGTTCCCACATTCAGCTGAGGTGAAACGAGTAGGGGACACTCTACTTGGTATGGCCACACAGTGTGTTCAAGTGAAAAACGTGGTCAAGACCTCCCCTCAGACCCTGTCAAACCTCTGCCTGAAAATAAATGCAAAGCTCGGTGGAATCAACAATGTCCTGGTGCCACATCAGCGGTAAGGTGGTGCTCAAACACCCATTTTATTATGCTGGTCTAGTCTGGTGCAGGTAATTAGGTTGTACTGTTCATTTTTTCTTTTGTATCCTACACTGTGCAGGCAAGGAAACTGTCCATTAGAAATGAATTTAACAAAATAAATCTGTTTGTTCTGCACATCTGAAACAATACATTAGTCTGCTCAGTGTTGCTGGCCACAGTTCAATAGGTCTGCCTTTAAGCAGTACTGAATGCTACCAAATTACAGTATCAACTGAGCACTTTGCATTTATGTGATGCCTGTTAATCATTCTCAGAGTGCCAAGATTCTGAAAGTGCCACAGGACCTTACCAGTGCTCGGAATGTGCTATGCAAATGTTGTGATGTGTGTTTTTTTTTTTCTGCTGGTGGTTAACATTTTCAAGGTTACAATTGGCTTTCTGAAAATCTTTTTTAATGGTGGGTTCAGAATCGAGTGGTGGGGAAGGAGGACTGTAGTATTTGAAGCACTGTACTAAAAGTATATATGTTCGATGGCATGTGTGGCTGGAGATCCACATGCTTTGCGTTCTCCTCTTGTGTTTGGTCCTGAGTAGTGCAAGTTGTTTTTCTTTGAAGAAGCGCGTTGAGTCACAAGATCGAATGACTCCTTTTCTCAGTGATATTGTGCATGAATATCCATTCTTTTTAGATAGTTTTCTCTCTGCCACAGTGTTGGGACGTCTGCATCCATTCAGTCTTTTTTACAACGTTTGGTTTTCAATCGGTTTTCTGTTCCAGAAGTATTGTATTCGATCACACATTTCTATCTCAGTGCTCTGTCTTTATCCTTTTCGTTGGTTCGGGCTGTGACCGACTGCCCTTCTAACCTTTAGCGCCTGTCTCGGGCCTACCTTTGGTGTGGGTCCAGTATCACCAGACATTGTTCACTGATGGAACAAATTCCATTCTGCTTCTGTCCTGGGTGCTACACGAGGTTTCTGCACACCAATAAACACCTCATGTGCAACCTTTGCCCCTCTCCAGACCGCCGTGAAGTCGACTGCAGTGCTTGTTAATCTTTTAGATCCAAAAAAAGACCTTTCGGTACCAAAGGGCTCGTCGGCTGGAAATAGCTCAGAATGCACTGGATGGCACTCTGGACCTCTTCAGGGAAGAACTTGCTCAGGAAGAGGATGCTTTTTCCATCTGAGAGCTCAGTCAGATGTGAAGTTTGACATCGAAACCCAAGAACTTCCCTCTGCCCAACTTGTGAGTACTGTGGCCCCTGCTAGCCCCCCCAAAAAACTCTCTAAGGCCTTACAGCCTGCTCTAGAGGTCACCGGTCCACCATTGCCATCAGGCCATGGTCTGTTCCAAAAGACCGTTTCGGCCACCCTGCCTTCTTGCTCCGTGCCAAAAGTGACCGCAAAAGCTAAAACCTCAGCCCCAGGTTTGACCTTGATCACCTTGGACAGACATCGCTTCAGTGCCGAGCCGAAGCTCTGCACTGATCAGTCAGCCCGCTGCTTCCACCGACCAGGATCCTGAAGCACAACTCTTCAGCACCGAAGCCTTCAAACTGAAAACCTCATAATCCAGGGAATCAGGCCACTCTTCCACCAGTTCTTCATTAGTCAAGCCAATTCTTGAGAAGATTGACGCCAGACAGCACAAACTTAAAAATTCAAAAGGCATAGGCTGCATCATTGCTACACCTTCCTCTCTCATGCTTTCAAAGAGGAAATCGACTTTTGAGGAGGCTCTGGACATTCCTGGCCCTGCAAAGAGGAGACAAAGAACAAGACTACTAGCCCAGCTCGCCGACCTTCTCCATCACCTCCACCATCCTCTTCTCACACTCCACCTCAGTCACCTATGCAAGGGGATGACACCTCAGGAAATCACCACTGTTTCACACTAGGGTTTAGGGAGCCCTCCTGATGCAGATCCATGGCATGCCTATGACCCTGATCCCATTGTACCCAAATAACACAGATCTCTAACCTGCTCGCGCCTCCCCTCTAGAGGACACTATCTCCTATCAGCAGGTGGTTTCTAGGATGGCTGCATTCCAGCATGTAGAAGTTCACAAACAGCCCATGGAACTTCTTGTTCAATACTCTCTCCACCACGCTTACGGACACACTATCTTCCCATGCTACCTAGCATGCATAGACATGTGGAGGACATATTTTAGGAGCCTGTGTGCTCAATAGTGATCACACCACAGGTGGATAAGAAATAGAAGGCAGACCCTTCACATCTACTTTACATCAGGGCATCAGTATCACCCAATTGTTTAGTGGCCATCCCTGCTCGTAAGCAGTCTAATAGTCAACCCACTGGGGATTCTCCTCACCCAGAAAAGGAGAGTAAACAAATTGATGCTGCAGGAAAGAGGATGGCAGCACAATCATTGGTGCATTGCCAAGTCTCAAGCCCTTTTGGCCTAATAGGATCGGGCACATTGGGATGAGATGGAGACATTGTTACAATACCCCCATGAAGAAAACTGTAGATTGGGACAACCGATTTTCTCAGAGGGCAAAATTATCATGAACAACTCTATCCGATGTGCCCTCCATGCAGCATACGCAGCCTAGGGGATTAACACAAGTATCCTCTTGAGAAGGAATGCTCTGCTTTGGTGCTCGAGCTTAAAGCCAGAAGCCCAACAGGCAGTTTTGATCATGCCCTTTGACAAATAGCATCAGTTTGGAGCACAAGTGGATACAAAACTTGACAAGATGAATGAAACTGTCAAGGCCATGGGTGCCCTCCAAACTCCTACACACTGAGGTTCCTTTCGTCACCCAGGTAACAGGGGGACAAACAAATCCTCCACATCAGAGCCTTCCACATCTGAGCAGACAGCCCCAGTCCTACAGTAGAGGCGACTTCTGAGGTTCCTACAAGGGGTCAAATAAAGGGAGATGGAGTACTGGCACATGCGGATCCTTGTCTACTGCCAAACAGTAACTATAACTTCACCCCTACCATCCAACACCTGCCGGAGAAGCCTCCAACGCTTTCAAACAATCTGGGACACAATCACCACAGACCAATGGGTCCTTGCCACTATCCAACATGGGTATTGTCTGGCGCTCATTACCGCACCTACCAATATTCCCCCTCGCACCCACAGGTTTTTGCAGGAACACTTAGCGCTTTTCAAGCAAGAGGTCCAAGCCGTTCTCAAAAGGGCTATAGGGCCCGTTCTTCCCCAACACCAAGGTTCAGGAGTATACTTCCTGATTCCCCAAAAAAAGGGCGGATCCCTCACACCAATACTTGCATCTGATCAGAACACTTCCACTTGGTCACTCTTCAGAATGTCATTCCACTCCCACAGCAAGGTGACTTTGACAGCTCTAGATCTAAAGGATGCCTACTTTCACATACCAATTCACCCTGCACACTGAACATACTTATGATTTGTCATTGCACACAAACATTGGTTCAAAGTCCTTCCCTTCAGGGTCACTGCTGCTCCCAGGGTGTTCACAAAATATTTAGCAGTTGTTGCAGCACACCTGTGAAGGCAAAACGTCCACCAGTTTTCTTAACTGGACAACTGGGTTATCAAAGCCAGTACACTGCATCAGTGCCTACAACATACTCGGGTGACAGTGGATCTTTACAAACAAGGGTTCACCCTCAACATTCCCAAATCCCATCTCCAACTGCTACAAATTCAACCTTACTTGGGAGCAATTTTGAATGCACAGGGTAAGCATTCATCCAGCTCGCATTCATCATTTTCAGACACTTATACCTCAGTTTCAGGTAAAACAATCCTATATGATATGGAACATAGTGCGTCGCTTAGGGGTGATGGCTTCTTGAATTGCCATAGTTCCCCAAGCCAGACTACACGTGTCCCCTACAGCAAAGTCTGTCTCACCAATGGTCTTAGTCTCCTGTTCACCTGGAAGATCTAGTGTTAGACTGCCAAACTCCCTGTACTCTGCAATGGTGGAACACCAGCAGCCTCTTGAAGGGGTAGCCTTTTCTAGACCCTGTTCCTCACATGAGACTGACCACAGACACATCAAGGACAGGTTGGGGTGCACACCTCCAGGACTTGACAGCTCCTGGTCTTGGATGCCAAACATCTGTCTCTACACCAACTAACTGGTGCTTTAGGCAGTATTCCCAGCATTGAAAGCCCACCTTTCTCACCTGTCGCACAAGCTTGTCCTAGTCGGACATGACAGCTGTGTATTAATTACAAAAACAGGCCAAGAGGGGGGTGATTTGGGGCTTGGAGCAGGGGGCCCTTGTGGAACCTTAACATTGTACTCACTAGACACATGGGTCCCGATTTGAGTCGCTTCACTCATGCCCACTTCAGTTACTCTCATCGAAGGTGACTTTCTTAGACGACTTCACTTCACTCAGATGTGTACATGAGCTCCAGGCACTAACCTTGGAAGGTCCTTTCTTTTAAATTCATAGAGACAAAGTTCTTTTAACAAATCCTAAATCAGTTTCACATCAGTCCTTGAGCGCACGTTTTTTTCTCACAACCAGATTCTGTTGTAGAAAGAGCTCTTCACACCCTCTGTCAAAAGAGCACTTGTGTACTACATAGACAGAACTAAACTTTTAGGAAAATTAAAAAACGTTGTTGCCTTTTCTCCACCTCAAAAAGGCAACCCAACATCCAAATCGGGCATAGCCAGATGGATAGTCAAAAGTATTCTAACTTGCTACATTAAAATCAAGTCAGTTACCTGTTTATCCTAGAGCACACTCCACTCATAAAAAGGGAGCTACTATGACCTTCCTTGGAAACATTCCTATAGCTGACATTTGTAAAGCAGCTACATGGTCTACACCGCACACCTTCACAAAACAGTACTATGTGGATATTTTAGCATGCCAACAAGCCAGTGCAGGTCAGGCAGTGCTACGTACCCTCTTCCAGACACCTGCAACTCCCACAGGCTAGCCACAGCTTCTAAGGAGGAACTGCTTTACTCGCTATGCAGAGCCACACATGCCATTGGAAGGATTGTTACCCTATCAAGCATCTGATCGTGGTATGTAGTGTTGTAGATCCACTTGCGCACTCCTCCGTGGACACCTGTGACTGTAGCAGTTACATTATACATGTATATATTTTTACATATCTATTTACACATTGCATGGACATCTCTTCCTACACATTCCTTCCACTCCTTTCTCACCTGCCTGCGGGAAACTAGTCTAACAAAGGAGTTAATGGCCATGCACAATATTACTGAGGGAAGTTGTCGCTTGAGCTCATGAATTGACACTTCTTCGAAGAAAAACAACTTGCACCACTCCAGACCCAACAGTAGATGGCATGAGTATGCGGAGCAGGTGAATTTACAGCACTACATGCCACAAACTGATGCTTACAGGGTAAGTAACCTAATCCGTTCCTTACAGAATAATCCTATAAAGTGCCATATTTTGCACCCCTTGCCCCAACCATATTCTTCCCTGCAGCATAAATGCAAGTGATGAACCTCAGTTTTATAAATTCCTCCACTGTGGTAGATCTGTCCCCCAACCCTGAAATGTTACCTAAATGTTTTTCAGTTGCTTTCTCGTTGATGCTTCCCAATACTGAGATATTGATGTAGTTGGAATATTCTGTACCCTTTCTTCCTCACTTCACAGCTAGCTACTGCTAGGATCCACTTTTTTTTTTTTTTTTTTTTTTTTTTTTTTTTTTGGGGGGGGGTGGGGAGGTGGGGAGGGGAAGGTTGTTTGAGTGCAGGATTGACAATTCCAAAAGTGTAAGAATACCGATCAGATTTCTCTTTCACTTAAGCAGTTCGTAATTGTTTTTTGTGTACCACGTGTGAATGTAGATATGTGCTTGCTGCTCATGTTCATCTAGAGTTGGGCTCAGAGGTTGCAACTTGTTTTTGTTTGAAAGACTGCCGTAAGATCTGTTACTCCTTCCCTAGTCTGCAGTGCACAAGGATACAGGCTCCACCTCATTTTTCTTCCATCTGGTTTGGACACTTCAAGTATGAGCTGCAAGACTCATTATTGCTGACCTTTCATGCACAGCTCTTCGACCTCGGAGTAATACTTAACCTCTTTAGAACAAGTAGGTTTTGTTTATTGAACCTTCAGCGCAACCCTAGGTAGCTGTGGCTCTGCGCAACAAGGCTTACACAAAGGAACAAGTGGTAAAGCATGTAAACAGCACCAAGAAATGTGAAGAAAAAGACTCTCAAATCGGACACCAATTTATAAAAATAGACTATTTTTAGACACCAGTGAAAGTGATCTACTTGAGGGTTCCTAGTATATAGATTTTACAAGGTACAGTAAATATGTAGTTTTTAATCAACCGTGGACAATGGCAAATTCCCCAAATTTGACACATAGCCATGCAACTAGCTGAAAGTTTCTATCAGTTTGGGCGCAGAACTCCAAAGGAGCTGGTCAAGGGGATCAGCAAGGTCCTCAGAAATTGTTACTTTGGCATGGAAAGCAGCCTTTAGTCCTTTTTAGGAACTTTTACCGTTGTGCTGTAGGTTCCAATGGAAGTGGTCCTTATGCAAGGGATGCAGGATGCTCGTGGATGCAATGTGGTCATTCTGGTGGGGGGAGGTGTCTACTGGACTACCAGTTGTCAGGTAGTCTGGTCACAGCCAAATCATTTGCTGTGCATTAACTAGTCTTCTGTGTGACCTACCTGCACTCACTCTCCCGAGCGACTCAGGTGCAACTTTGAGCTTCAGGTCCTGTTATCTGGAGCTGTAAAACAGCAGTTGGCAGCAGTGTGAATTTTCTTGGATGCCAACTTAGCCCCGCAGGCTTCTTCAGTTGTTCTGGCCCGTGCTGGAAACAGGTCACCCAACTGATCCCTTGGAGTCTCTTGCTTCAGCTAGGTGCTGCAGACTGCTTTTCCACAAGCAGGACAGTGCAGGCACATTAGGCTCCTTTGACAGCCAGGAGGTGCAGTCCATGCCTGTGCAGCCTCTGTCTGTTTTGCAGCATGAATCTTTTCTGGATTCACATGCTTTTCATTATTCCGTCCTCTAGTTGCTGGGTCCTGAACTTTCCTCTTGTATATTCTTCTTTTTTTTTTTTTTTGGGGGGGGGGGGGGGATCGGGGGGGAGATTGGGGAGGGGGGTGTGGTTTATCGACTATCCTCACCATTTGGTGCATAGTTCAACCTCTACTGACATCAAACACCCATCCACAGAAGCCTCCATCTGTGGTCGCTATCTTCTAGTGTTTTTTTTTTTTCCACCATTAGATATGAAAGCATTGGAAAATTATCTGTCGTCGAAAAAAGGATATACTAACTGTTTGTTGAAAACAGTATTGAAGTTCTGGAGGGAAACCATCAACATCACGATCATAAGAGGTTTAATTTGGGAAAAATAGTCAGGTTTTTCTTCCCATAGAGAAGTTAGGAGAATGAGGCTACCCGTCGAAGAAAGACAGAATGCACTGGCAGGGGACCCCCAGGTACAAGTGATATTGAGAACACCTAGTTTTGCTAATGCCCGGAGTGTTGCCACAAGTTTGCTGTAGGAAACTTTTTTTTTTTTTTTTTTTGCAGTACCCTTCACTTTTTAAGCCCCTTTTTATAGGTTGAGTATTCGAGAACTCTTGTCTATACTTTAGTATATACTTTGTGGGCTCTCTGCTTTTCCTTTGCTTGTTTCGGTACAAAATCCTTGCTTGCTAGTGGTCAATTCTTCCTCTGTCCCATCTTTTCGTCCGTTCCAAAAAGCAGGGCCCTAGTACCTGTGCCTTTCCTCTTGTCCCATTTGAGCATCTGTTTAGGGACTACTAGTCCCCTTTCTCTAAGAGCATTTGACCAAAGCGTACGGTGTTTTCAGTCACTCTAGCCCGCTTCTGTGAACAGGACTGGTAAGTCATGTTCTTTCGTTACATTTGTTGTGCAAAGACCAAGGTCAAATGTTTGAGGCTGTTTTCCGAGGCGACTGTTTGCCCCCGCCCTGCGCAAAGAGAATCGTAACAACTATTTATATTGATTCCTATGTACGCGCTGCCGATGCGCAGACAAATCGCTACCATTAAGAATTTTAATGTATATTGACCCAATTTAAAATGGCGGCCGCACGTCATGCAAAATGTCATTTAAGGGCCAGATCACGACAGGAGACCTTCACACTCGCCCAGTCTGTCGGCCTGCACAGGGTGCGTCGCACAGTGCGCTTCGTATGTCTTTTCAGATTAATTTTCTGTCCGTTTGGAGAGGGGTCCAGCCGTGCCTGGTATAACTCGTATCAGTACACCCTGGGGGCACGGGGAGAAGATATATCTAATGAAATGTTTTCTGTGGCTTCTATTAGCCATGCGTTGTGTTGTTTGGGTACTGATGCTTCGCCAACAGCGGACAAAAACTCCCTTTTTAAAATTTGTGTGTACCCTTTCTTCACACCAGTTTCATAATAATTTAGCTTTTGCAGCCGCAACTTCCCAGAAACGAACGAAAAATGGAAAACTCGTAGAAATGTATATTCAATAATCCTGTGGGCTTTTCATTGAACTGTCTACTGCTCGTGCAGGGCCAGTCTTCACAGTGGACAACACAATAATGAGCAGACACTTTTTATTATAACTAACAGACCCCTTACTGCGCTCGCACGGAGCAGATGCCCTCGGATGTACTTGGTTTCACGCGGTGTTGTCAGACATCTTGTGGTGATGAACGTCCAGGCGCTTTTAGACCTAGTCAGGGTTAGAAAGAGTGATCCCTGCGCGGCAGGTACCAAACCCATTCATCTTTTTTGAGGACATACAGGACTGTCAGCTGCCCCCTGGTTAGCGTGGCGTTGGGACTAAAGCTGAACAAAGGTAACATCCAAACGAGGCCTGTTTCAGCTAAGGCACTGGCCACATTATGAACGAGAAGCATAGCCCACCCCTCAGTTCTACTGAGGGTCGTAGCCCACCCTGCACAAGCACTACATGCGCTAGAGATGTCGTGCAGGGAATCTGTTTGCATGCTAACCTAGACACATTTTTGAACCATGTTGCGCCTGAACACGTTTCTGAACCACATTGGTACCTGCCACTAACACCTGCGTGTTGATTTGGTATTCTAAAGCAGTTTCAAGTCACCCAGAGGCAATAGGCTGGTGCTATGTACAAAACCATAATAAATTGTATGTTCTAGAAAAGACCTGCATTCTTTGTTTTGTAACTGCCTGGTTATGTGCAAAGGGACCGTGTAACACAGTTCAGATGATGTAAAGCCACTTGCAGTGGCACTCATCCAGTTTTTCTGCAGGTTTGCCTGACTACAAAATTGGCAAAGACGTATATCTCGCCTTTGAGACCGTTGCCTTTGCTTTTGTTTTCTTTCATTTTAACAAGCAGCGTTTGACGTGTCGCGAGTTATCTGCATTGTGTAAGGAAATGCCTCCTTGGCATGGTTACCCCCTGACTTTTTGCCTTTTGCTGATGCCATGTTTTGATTGAAAGTGTGCTGAGGCCTGCTAACCAGGCCCCAGCACCAGTGTTCTTTCCCTAACCTGTACTTTTGTTTTCACAATTGGCACACCCTGGCATCCAGGTAAATCCCTTGTAACTGGTACCCCTGGTACCAAGGGCTCTGATGCCAGGGAAGGTCTCTAAGGGCTGCAGCATATCTTATGCCACCCTGGGGACCCCTCACTCAGCACAGACACACTGCTTGCCAGCTTGTGTGTGCTGGTGAGGATAAAACAAGTAAGTCGACATGGCACTCCCCTCAGGGTGCCATGCCAACCTCACACTGCCTATGCAGTATAGATAAGTCACCCCTCTAGCAGGCCTTACAGCCCTAAGGCAGGGTGCACTATACCATAGGTGAGGGCACCAGTGCATGAGCACTGTGCCCCTACAGTATCTAAGCAATACCTTAGACATTGTAAGTGCAGGGTAGCCAGAAGAGTATATGGTCTGGGAGTCTGTCAAACACTAACTCCACAGCACCATAATGGCTACACTGAAAACTGGGAAGTTTGGTATCAAACTTCTCAGCACAATAAATGCACACTGATGCCAGTGTACATTATATTGTAAAATACACCCCAGAGGGCACCTTAATATATATATATATATATATATATATATATATATATATATATATATATATATATATATATATTTTTTTTTTTAAATTATTTGTATTTTTTTATTTTAATGATTGAGTGGTAAGGCAATTGAAAATGTCTTATCCCCCTTCTGCTGCTTGACCAGCTCAGGCAGGGGAAGGCAGAACAAAGGATTTCCTATGAAAGAGGGGAGGCAACACCCTCTTCCTTGGAAATAGGTGTTACAAGGCTTGGCAGGGGTACCTTGGTTTGCTTTGAAGGGCACATTTGGTGCCCTCTTTGCTTAAACCAGTTTGCACCAGTCCATGGACCCCCGGTTCTTTCTTTGGTGCGAAACTGGACAAAGGAAAGGGGAGTGACTACTCCCCTGTTCATCACCACCCGAACGGTGGTACTCAGAGCTCCTCCAGGTGGCCACTCGATTCTGCCATCTTGAAACCAAGATATGCAGAGGCCCCTGGTAGCATCTGAGTGGCCAGGTCCGGCAGGTGACGTTGGAGACCCCCTTCCTGATAGGTGGTCACGTTGCAACGTGACCAAACTGCCTTTTAGGGCTATTTAGGGACTCCCTCGCGGATGGGTCCCCAGATTCAATGTTCAAGACTCCACCCGGACTCCTCTACATCGTTTACTTCTACTTCTGGCCACTGGAATTGCAACTAGACTTTTCAGGACCCGACAAGACTGCAACTACTGAGACGACCTTGCCTTGCAACATTGTTTCTCCGGCTCATTCAGGCCACTGCAACATTTCCTCAGCTGTGCATCCTCTGGGGTTGGTGAGACTTTAGCCTGAAGCAAGAAGGAATCTCACTTGGAGAGGAGGAGTCACTGCCCTGCATCTGCAAGGCACCTACAGCAGCAACGTCTGGCAGTGTGGATGTGTTCTCCTCTGGAACTGCGTTGATCCTACGTAACAGGTGGTGGTCTGGAGTGGTCCCCTTGGTCCTCTCTGCCATCTGTCCATTTTGAAAGACTGAGTTCTTACCTCGTCTTGCAGGACAGTACCCCTGTGCTTCGTGACTCTTGCAGCAACCAGTGCTTGTCTCATGTCTGCTGAGCGTCAGCCCAGACTCCCCTCCAAAGGTGTATGTAGGAAGTTGGCTCTGTATGTGCTATTTCAAAGTAAGGAATAGCATGCACAGAGTCCAAGGGTTCCCCTTAGAGGTAAGATAGTGGCAAAAAGAGATAATACTAATGCTCTATTTTGTGGTAGTGTGGTCGAGCAGTAGGCTTATCCAAGGAGTAGTGTTAAGCATTTGTTGTACATACACATAGACAATAAATGAGGTACACACACTCAGAGACAAATCCAGCCAATAGGTTTTTATATAGAAAAATATCTTTTCTTAGTTTATTTTAAGAACCACAGGTTCAAATTCTACATGTAATATCTCATTCGAAAGGTATTGCAAGTAAGTACTTTAGGAACTTCAAATCATCAAAATTGCATGTATACTTTTCAAGTTATTCACAAATAGCGGTTTTAAAAGTGGACACTTAGTGCAATTTTCACAGTTCCTAGGGGAGGTAAGTATTTGTTAGGTTAACCAGGTAAGTAAGACACTTACAGGGCTTAGTTCTTGGTCCAAGGTAGCCCACCGTTGGGGGTTCAGAGCAACCCCAAAGTCACCACACCAGCAGCTCAGGGCCGGTCAGGTGCAGAGTTCAAAGTGGTGCCCAAAACACATAGGCTAGAATGGAGAGAAGGGGGTGCCCCGGTTCCGGTCTGCTTGCAGGTAAGTACCCGCGTCTTCGGAGGGCAGACCAGGGGGGTTTTGTAGGGCACCGGGGGGGACACAAGCCCACACAGAAATTTCACCCTCAGCAGCGCGGGGGCGGCCGGGTGCAGTGTAGAAACAAGCGTTGGGTTTGTAATGGAAGTCAATGGGAGATCTAGGGATCTCTTCAGCGCTGCAGGCAGGCAAGGGGGGGGTTCCTCGGGGAAACCTCCACTTGATCAAGGGAGAGGGACTCCTGGGGGTCACTCCTCCAGTGAAAGTCCGGTCCTTCAGGTCCTGGGGGCTGCGGGTGCAGGGTCTCTCCCAGGTGTCGGGACTTAGGATTCAAAGAGTCGCGGTCAGGGGAAGCCTCGGGATTCCCTCTGCAGGCAGCGCTGTGGGGGCTCAGGGGGGACAGGTTTTGGTACTCACAGTATCAGAGTAGTCCTGGGGTCCCTCCTGAGGTGTTGGATCTCCACCAGCCGAGTCGGGGTCGCCGGGTGCAGTGTTGCAAGTCTCACGCTTCTTGCGGGGAGCTTGCAGGGTTCTTTAAAGCTGCTGGAAACAAAGTTGCAGCTTTTCTTGGAGCAGGTCCGCTGTCCTCGGGAGTTTCTTGTCTTTTCGAAGCAGGGGCAGTCCTCAGAGGATGTCGAGGTCGCTGGTCCCTTTGGAAGGCGTCGCTGGAGCAGGATCTTTGGAAGGCAGGAGACAGGCCGGTGAGTTTCTGGAGCCAAGGCAGTTGTTGTCTTCTGGTCTTCCTCTGCAGGGGTTTTTCAGCTAGGCAGTCCTTCTTCTTGTAGTTGCAGGAATCTAATCTTCTAGGGTTCAGGGTAGCCCTTAAATACTAAATTTAAGGGCGTGTTTAGGGTTGGGGGGTTAGTAGCCAATGGCTACTAGCCCTGAGGGTGGGTACACCCTCTTTGTGCCTCCTCCCAAGGGGAGGGGGTCACAATCCTAACCCTATTGGGGGAATCCTCCATCTGCAAGATGGAGGATTTCTAAAAGTTAGTCACCTCCGCTCAGGACACCTTAGGGGCTGTCCTGACTGGCCAGTGACTCCTCCTTGTTGCTTTCTTTGTTCCCTCCAGCCTTGCCGCCAAAAGTGGGGGCCGTGGCCGGAGGGGGCGGGCAACTCCACTAAGCTGGAGTGCCCTGCTGGGCTGTGACAAAGGGGTGAGCCTTTGAGGCTCACCGCCAGGTGTTACAGCTCCTGCCTGGGGGAGGTGTTAGCATCTCCACCCAGTGCAGGCTTTGTTACTGGCCTCAGAGTGACAAAGGCACTCTCCCCATGGGGCCAGCAACATGTCTCTAGTGTGGCAGGCTGCTGGAACCAGTCAGCCTACACAGATAGTTGGTTAAGTTTCAGGGGGCACCTCTAAGGTGCCCTCTGGGGTGTATTTTACAATAAAATGTACACTGGCATCAGCGTGCATTTATTGTGCTGAGAAGTTTGATACCAAACTTCCCAGTTTTCAGTGTAGCCATTATGGTGCTGTGGAGTTCGTGTTTGACAAACTCCCAGACCATATACTCTTATGGCTACCCTGCACTTACAATGTCTAAGGTTTTTGTTTAGACACTGTAGGGGTACCATGCTCATGCACTGGTACCCTCACCTATGGTATAGTGCACCCTGCCTTAGGGCTGTAAGGCCTGCTAGAGGGGTGTCTTACCTATACTGCATAGGCAGTGAGAGGCTGGCATGGCACCCTGAGGGGAGTGCCATGTCGACTTACTCGTTTTGTCCTCACTAGCCCACACAAGCTGGCAAGCAGTGTGTCTGTGCTGAGTGAGAGGTCTCCAGGGTGGCATAAGACATGCTGCAGCCCTTAGAGACCTTCCTTGGCATCAGGGCCCTTGGTACTAGAAGTACCAGTTACAAGGGACTTATGTGGATGCCAGGGTCTGCCAATTGTGGATACAAAAGTACAGGTTAGGGAAAGAACACTGGTGCTGGGGCCTGGTTAGCAGGCCTCAGCACACTTTCAATTGTAAACATAGCATCAGCAAAGGCAAAAAGTCAGGGGGCAACCATGCCAAGGAGGCATTTCCTTACAGTGTAGTCCCCTGGACCTTGCTGGTCCTCCTCAGCCTTGCAACTCTTCTTTTGCTTCTTGCATTTGCCAAGGCTTATTGATGGTTTTCCTAAACCACTGACCATCTGCGACCAAACGACCAACGTAGGACACCATCTGCACCGCTCCAAGGACTCCTTTGCAGCTCCTGGGCTCCACAGCTGGTGTTCTTCCTCCATTGACAAGGATCTTTGTCCACAGAAGGGTGGGTAGTGCCACCTCCCCCCCAACTGAAGACTCAATTGTGGACTGGACTGTCCCCTTCTTTTGCAGGTCCTTTTCTTACAGAATCCACCCTTGGGTTCCTCTGGTCCTGTTCTTGCACAATCCATTTTCTAAGTCCTCTTGTTAGTCCTTGGGAAAATCAGATACATACCTCTGCTCTCCGGTCACTGGGGGTCACTTAGGTACTCACCTTTTAGGGGTCCCAACTACTTCCAGGTTCCCTCTTAAACAACTCCATATCCTTAGGTGGGGGACTTTCCTTCGCATTCCACCATTTTAGTATATGGTTGAGTCCTAACTATTATTCACTAATTCTTGCCAATGCTTGTTATTTCTTGTGCCAGTTCCTAATTATTACTGTTTGTGTATACATATGTGTGTGTGTGTGTGTGTGTGTGTGTGTGTGTGTGTGTGTGTGTGTGTGTATGTATGTATATATATATATATATATATATATCTCTGTGTTCAATGGCATGTGTAGCTGCAGATACACATGCTGTGCATATCCCTCCATCTAGTGTTGGGATCGGAGTGTTACAGGTTGTTTTTATTCGAAGAAGTCTTTTCGGAGTCACAGGATCAAGTGACTCCTCTCGGGTACACTGTGCATGGGCATAGACTCCATTGTTAGATTGTTTTCTTTCCACTGTCTGGTTTGGACGTGTTTCCTCTCGCTCTGAGATTTCAAATCAGATACCTTAGAAAACTCAGATAATTTTCTGTATTTTTCCGATCGCGTTCCATCTAGACTCGAACCGATGGTCCAGTCGTAATATAGATTTCGCCCTTCTGGGCATGCAAACCAGAATCTGGCCTGTTTGGGCCTACTGCGTGGAAGCCTGATGGATCAGACTCCATTTTGATTCTGCCCTCGGTGCCATGAGAAGTTTCCTAATACAGGCCAACACTTGGTTTGTGATCTGTGTCTTTCTCCAGAACACCGAGAAGAGGATTGTGAGGCCTGTCGATTGTTTCAATCCAAGAAGACCTTAAGGGATCAGAGCCAGAAGGTTAGAGATGGCATCAAAGTACAGAGCATCTTGACGTCATGGAAGAACAGGAGCAGACAGCAGTCTCCATCCGAGACACTGACTCTGAGCAAGAATCTGAAGAAGACCGGCCTATCACTGCTGGCCAACATGTGAGTACGTCTGCCCCTACACCCACATACAAAAAAACACTGAAGGCCTTGGGTTCACCACTGCCAGAAGGCCATGGTTCCACCTGAAAAAAGACTGTCGTCGACCGACCTTGGGGTTCTGTGCCGAAAAAGGCCACTCCTCTGTCCACCTCAGTCGAGCAAATTGTTAAAAAGTTCTGTTTTGACGCCCTGCTTCGGAGCCAAAACAGCTGACTCCATTTTCGGGACCGAAAAAGATCCAAACTTCTGAACCCAAGAAAGCTTCTTATACAGAGGAACACGGACTTTCGAGCTGCCTCAAACAAAGTTCGAAGCCAGTGCAAGAATCTCACAGGCCTTCTGATGAGGACACTGAGATTCAACCCATGCTGGAGGTTATGGATGAGAGACAATCCAGAATCTATGTACACAGAGACTGGCAGAATTGTTACTGCACCTCCTTTGAAAACAAAAAGAAAGCTGGCTTTTCAAGAGGAATTAGACTCTGCTCAATCACCAGCAAGTCTCCAAGCAAATGGAGAAGCCAGTACCTGTCCCTACTTCTCCCCCTCATTCACCACAGCTTTCGTTTTTACCTCCACATATTCCACCACCATTGCTTTCACCAGCGCACTCCCAGTACTCTCATGGGGATACAGTGGATCTTTGGGATCTATATGACCCAGATCCTATTCCATATACTGATCCTGACTTATACCCCTCCAAACCTTCTCCACCAGAGGACTCCACTGCATACACGCAGGTAGTTTCCAGGGGAGCTGCTTATCATGGGGTGCTTATGCATACTGAGCCCTAGAAGAGGATTTTTTGTTCAATACTCTGTCTTCCACTCACTCTAGATATCAGTGCCTGGAATAGGCAAACATGCAGACCAAATTTTTTATTGAGCCGGTCAAAGCTAGAGTAATTACTCCACGAATTGACAAAGTACAAACCAGCTCCTACAGACTCCGACTACATCACACACCAAGTTCCTCCAGATTCAGTAGTGGTGAGTGCAGCTAGAAAAAGGGCTAACCGCCAATCCTCAGGGGATGCTCCTCCACCTGATAAGATTAGGAAGTTTGATGCCGCTGGCAAGTGGCCACACAAGCGGCCAACCAATGGTGAATTGTAAATTTGCAAGCACTTCTTGCCAGCTATGATAGAGCCCACTGGGATGACATGCAAGAACTCATACAGCACCTCCCAAAAGAGCATCAAAAGAGAGCACAACAGGTTGTAGAAAAGGGACAGGCCATAAGCCATGTAAATACTGGCACTACAATAAGAAGGCATGTACGGTGACGCCCTTCTGGTTTTGAACCAGAAATTCAGCAAGCAGTACTTAACATGCCTTTTGGTAAACAATTATTTGTGCCCGAGGTCGATACGACTATAGAAAAGCTGAGGTAAGACTCCGATACTGCCAGAGCAATGTGAGCATTATACATGTCACCGTATAGAGGCTCCTTTCGCAGGCCACAGTTTAGGGGCAGATTCAAACCACAATTGTAGGAAGTTGGCTCTGTATGTGCTATTTCAAAGTAAGAAATAGCATGCACAGAGTCCAAGGGTTCCCCTTAGAGGTAAGATAGTGGCAAAAAGAGATAATACTAATGCTCTATTTTGTGGTAGTGTGGTCGAGCAGTAGGCTTATCAAAGGAGTAGTGTTAAGCATTTGTTGTACATACACACAGGCAATAAATGAGGAACACACACTCCGAGACAAATCCAGCCAATAAGTTTTGTTATAGAAAAATATCTTTCCTTAGTTTATTTTAAGAACCACAGGTTCAAATTCTACATGTAATATCTCATTTGAAAGGTATTGCAGGTAAGTACTTTAGGAACTTTGAATCATCACATTAGCATGTATACTTTTTACATAAAACACAAGCTGTTTTAAAAGTGGACACAGTGCAATTTTCACAGTTCCTGGGGGAGGTAAGTTTTTGTTAGTTTTGTCAGGTAAGTAAATCACTTACAAGTCTCAGGTTTGGGTCCAAGGTAGCCCACTGTTGGGGGTTCAGAGCAACCCCAAAGTTACCACACCAGCAGCTCAGGGCCGGTCAGGTGCAGAGGTCAAAGAGGTGCCCAAAACGCATAGGCTTCAATGGAGAGAAGGGGGTGCCCCGGTTCCAGTCTGCCAGCAGGTAAGTACCCGCGTCTTCGGAGGGCAGACCAGGGGGGGTTTGTAGGGCACCGGTGGGGACACAAGTCCACACAAAAAGTACACCCTCAGCGGCACTGGGACGGCCGGGTGCAGTGTAGAAACAAGCATCGGGTTTTCAATGGAAATCAATGAGAGATCAAGGGATCTCTTCAGCGTTGCAGGCAGGCAAGGGGGGGGGCTCCTCGGGGTAGCCACCACCTGGGCAAGGGAGAGGGCTTCCTGGGGGTCACTCCTGCACAGGAGTTCCGTTCCTTTAGGTGCTGGGGGCTGCGGGTGCAGGGTCTTTTCCAGCTGTCGGGAAATGGAGTTCAGGCAGTCGCGGTCAGGGGGAGCCTCGGAATTCCCTCTGCAGGCGTCGCTGTGGGGGCTCAGGGGGGACAACTTTGGTTACTCAGTCTTGGAGTCGCCGGAGGGTCCTCCCTGAGGTGTTGGTTCTCCACCAGTCGAGTCGGGGTCGCCGGGTGCAGTGTTGCAAGTCTCACGCTTCTTGCGGGGAGTTGCAGGGGTCTTTAAATCTGCTCCTTGAAACAAAGTTGCAGTTCTTTTGGAGCAGTGCCGCTGTCCTCGGGAGTTTCTTGTCTTTCTTGAAGCAGGGCAGTCCTCAGAGGGTTCAGAGGTCGCTGGTCCCTTGGAAAGTGTCGCTAGAGCAGGTTTCTTTGGAAGGCAGGAGACAGGCCGGTGAGTCTGGGGCCAAAGCAGTTGGTGTCTTCTGTTCTTCCTCTGCAGGGGTTTTTCAGCTCAGCAGTCCTCTTCTTCTTGTAGTTTCAGGAATCTAACTTCTTAGGTTCAGGGAAGCCCTTAAATACTAAATTTAAGGGCGTGTTTAGGTCTGGGGGGTTAGTAGCCAACGGCTACTAGCCCTGAGGGTGGGTACACCCTCTTTGTGCCTCCTCCCAAGGGGAGGGGGTCACATCCCTAATCCTATTGGGGAATCCTCCATCTGCAAGATGGAGGATTTCTAAAAGTTAGTCACTTCAGCTCAGGACACCTTAGGGGCTGTCCTGACTGGCCAGTGACTCCTCCTTGTTATTCTCATTATTTTCTCCGGCCTTGCCGCCAAAAGTGGGGGCCGTGGCCGGAGGGGGCGGGCAACTCCACTAGCTGGAGTGTCCTGCGGTGCTGGCACAAAGGGGTGAGCCTTTGAGGCTCACCGCCAGGTGTGACAGCTCCTGCCTGGGGGAGGTGTTAGCATCTCCACCCAGTGCAGGCTTTGTTACTGGCCTCAGAGTGACAAAGGCACTCTCCCCATGGGGCCAGCAACATGTCTTGGTTGTGGCAGGCTGCTGGAACCAGTCCGCCTACACAGATAGTCGGTTAAGGTTTCAGGGGGCACCTCTAAGGTGCCCTCTGGGGTGTATTTTACAATAAAATGTACACTGGCATCAGTGTGCATTTATTGTGCTGAGAAGTTTGATACCAAACTTCCCAGTTTTCAGTGTAGCCATTATGGTGCTGTGGAGTTCGTGTAAAACAGACTCCCAGACCATATACTCTTATGGCTACCCTGCACTTACAATGTCTAAGGTATTGCTTGGACACTGTAGGGGCACAGTGCTCATGCACTGGTGTCCTCACCTATGGTATAGTGCACCCTGCCTTAGGGCTGTAAGGCCTACTAGAGGGGTGACTTATCTATACCTGCATAGGCAGTGAGAGGCTGGCATGGCACCCTGAGGGGAGTGCCATGTCGACTTACTCGTTTTGTTCTCACCAGCACACACAAGCTGGCAAGCAGTGTGTCTGTGCTGAGTGAGGGGTCTCCAGGGTGGCATAAGACATGCTGCAGCCCTTAAAGACCTTCCTTGGCATCAGGGCCCTTGGTACCAGGGGTACCACTTACAAGGGACTTATCTGGATGCCAGGGTGTGCCAATTGTGGATACAAAAGTACAGGTTAGGGAAAGAACACTGGTGTTGGGGCCTGGTTAGCAGGCCTCCGCACACTTTCAATTCAAAACATAGCATCAGCAAAGGCAAAAAGTCAGGGGGTAACCATGCCAAGGAGGCATTTCCTTACAACAATCCTCTGAAGCTTCTACCTCCCATGCAAAGCAAGGACAACAGCAGCAACGATAATCAGAGAGGGGCGTTTAGAGGGTCCTATGGATGACAGTATTTTAGAAACCGAGGCAAGCTCAAAGCCTCAAAACAAGCCACTACACCATCCAAACAGTGACTTCTTTCCCACCCTCCCACCTCACACATCTCTTGTGGGGGGAAGACTACAGCAATTCCACTCTAATTGGCAAAATATCACCACAGACACTTGGGTGTTATCAATTATCCGCAATGGCTACTGCCTAGAATTGCTCTCCACCCCTCCAAACATTCCACCAGGTTACCACAAATTGTCCCCAGAACACAACGTTCTGTTGCAACATGAGGTACAATCTCTATTACTAAAACAAGCAATAGACTTGGTCCCACATTCTCAGCAAGGAACAGGAGTATGCTCACTATACTTCCTCATTCCCAAAAAAGATGGCACTCTAAGGCCTATCCTAGACCTCATGCCGCTGTCTATACATCCTGTCAGAACATTTTTACATGGTAACTCTGCAGGATGTCATTCCACTACTACAGACACAATATTACATAACTGCTTTAGACCTCACAGAAGCGTATTTCAATATACCCATCCATCCAGCTCAGAAAATACTTCAGGTTTGTCATAGCAGGAAGAAATTACCAGTTCAAAGTTCTGCCATTCTGCATAACAGCTCCAAAGATTGTTCACAAAATGTCTAGCAGTAGTAGCAGCCTACTTAAGAAGACAACACATTCAAGTCTTTCCTTATGTAGATAATTGGCTAGTAAAATCAAGAAATTTTACACAATGTCAACGCACTCAGTACGTAATACAAACCCTCCATACACGAGGGTTCACTCTAAATTACCAGAAATCTCACCTTCAACCAGCACAAGTACAACCTTACCTAAGTGCTATTCTAAATACTCAATAAGCCCTAGCATATCTAAATATACAAAGGGAACATGCGTTCCAGAATCTCATATTGCACATACAGCCAAATCAACAGTACTGTAAGATTTATCATGAAGATTCTAGGAATGATGGCATCCTGCATAGCCATAGTACCACATGCAAGACTCAACATGAGGCCTTTACAACAATGGTCTCAGGCACACGGTCAGTTGCAAGATCTAGTGTTCATAGACCGCCAAACGCACACGTCCCTTCAATTGTGGAATCTCAGCAATCTAATCAAGGGCCGGTCACTTCAATACCCTGTGCCTCAGACCACGATAACAGACGCATCAATGATAGGTTGGGGAGCTCATCTCCACCACCATACCATTCAAGGGGAATGCGATTCCAAACAGAGAATTTCACATAAAACATTTGGAATTTAGCTGCGTTTCTTGCCCTAGAAGCATTTCATCCCCTTCTCAAACACAAGGTTGGTCTGATAAAAACAGACAACATGACAACCATGTATTATCTCAGAAAACAAGGCGGGACACATTCACCTCAACTGACCCTCTTAGCCCTGACAATATGGAAATGGGCGGTTCACATTCATCTGGTAGCAGAATACATTCCAGGAATACACAATCAGCTGGCGGATCTCCTAAGCAGAATTCGCCAACAAACACACGAATGGGAGATTCATTTTCAAGTACTTTAAAAGTACTTTAAAAATGGGGTACACCAGAAATACTTATTCGCAACAAGCAAAAACAAAAGGCCAAAACTGTGCATCCAGACATCCACATCCCCCTATCAAAGGGCAATGCTCTATGGATCAATTGGTCAGGGATATTTGCATACGCTTTTTCCCCCTCTCCCACTCCCTCCCTTTCTGGTCAACAAACTACTTCAGACCTCTCGCACCATGATACTCAGAGCCCCAACGTGGGCATGACTGCATTGGTACACAACACTCCTAGACATGTCTGTAGTACCTCATTCCAAACTCCCAAACAGACTGGATCTGCTAACACAAAAAAAGGTAAAATCAGGCACCCAAACCCCAGTGCTCTCAATTTAGCGATTTGGCTCCTGAAGTCCTAGAATTTGGATACCTAAAACTTCCATTAGAATGTATGGAAGTGCTTAAGCAGGCACAAACTTTCTTCTAGACAATGTTATGCTCACAAACGGAAAATATTTGTTTACTACTGTCAGTCTAAACACTGATCCACTTACAGCATCAATACAAGATATTTTATGCTACCTGCTTAATTTACAAAAAACTAATTTGCCTTTTTCATCCACTGAAATTCACCTTACTGCAATATCTTCACACTTAAACTATTCAAAACACTTCTCTATTCAGAGTTCCTGTTGTTAAAGCCTTCATGGAAGGATTAAAATGCATTATTCGACCTAGAACACCACCTGTCCTTTCTTGGAGTCTTAATATAGTAGTTACCAGACTCATGGGCCCACCTTTTGAGTCAATGCACTCTTGTCAAATTCAATTCAAATTAAATTTCTAACATGGAAAGTTGCCTTCCTCGTAGCTATTACTTCATTACGAAGAGTTAGTGAAATACAAGCATTCAATCTTGAGTAACCTTTTTTCCAAGTACACAAACATAGTTCTACTTGGAACAAATCCTAAATTTCTCCCAAAAGTAGTATCTCCTTTTCACATCAAACAAACAGTGGAATTGCCAGTCTTCTTTCCACAGCCTGACTCATTTGCAGCAAGAGCCCTTCATACTCTGGATCTTAAGAGCTCTTATGTACTATATAGATAGAACTAAAGATTTTAGGGAAACAAAGCAACTTTGTGTTGCTTTTCAGCAACCACATAAAGGCAATCCTATCTCTAAACAAGGGTTAGCAAGATGGATTGTTAGATGCATACAAACGTGTTACATTAAGGCAAAAAGACAACTTTTGATCACACCTAGAGCACATTCTACAAGAAAGAAGGGTGCGTCTATGGCATTCTTAGGAAACATAACAATGGCTGATCTATGTAAAGCTGCCACATGGTCTACTCCTCATACATTTACAAAACATTATTGTGTAGATGTATTTTCAAAGCAACAGACCAATGTTGCCCAAGCTGTCCTACGAACACTAATTCAAACAACTTCAATTCCTCCAGGCTTGCCACTGCTTATTTTTGGGGAGGGTCAACTGCTTTGTAGTCTATGCATAGCATATGTGTCTGCAGCTACACATGCCATCGAACGGAAAATGTCACTTACCTAGTGTACATCTGTTCATGGCATGTAGTGCTGCAGATTCAAATGCACCCTCCCTCCTCCCCGGAAGCATGTAGTCGTTTAAGTTTATCTTTTGTACATATGTATATACATTAACATTTGCATGGACATCTCTTTATATTCTTATACCCTATCACTCCTTCCTTCACCCTTTGCTGGAAAACAATCTAACAGTGGAGTCGATGCCCATGCGCACTGTAACCGACAGGAGTCACTTGATCCTGTAACTCTGAAAAGACTTCTTCGAAGAAAAACAACTTGTAACACTCAGATCCCACACTAGATGTCGGAAGAGATATGCCTAGCATGTGAATCTGCAGCACTACATGCTACGAACAGATGTACACTAGGTAAGTGACATTTTCCTTATAGATATACATATATATAGATAATGTGTAATTGACTCCAGTTGGGGGTCTACCTATAAGTAATCTAGTGTGGTGGTAATATAATAAAGTACCTTTTATTTTTAGAACACTGTGGTTCCTTTCATGTGTGATAAGTTACTGTGTGACTATTGTGGTATTGCATAAGCTTTACAGGTGGTCAAGATGTCTTGGCTGCTCATCCACCGCTACCTCCTAGAGAGCCCTGGCTTCCTAGACACTGTCGCCATTCACTAATAGGGGTTGCCTGGACCTGGTATAAGGTGCCAACACCATAGGTGTCAACCATACACCAGGCTAGCTTTCTACAACATGCTGCAGCCCATGGTAACCCCTGGTGTCCCAGTGCCGTGGGTGTCTAATTACCATATACTAGGGACTTACAAGGGGACACAAGTATGCCAATTGTGTAGTGCACAAAGGTCCAACGAGACCAAATATGGAGGGAGAGAGCACAATCCCTGGGGTCCTGGTTAGCAGGATCCCAGTGAAAACAGTCTAAGCACACTGACTGACAGCAGGCAAAAAGTGGAGTTAACCATGCCAAAAGAGGGTACTTTCCTACACCTAGGGCATGGGGTTCTAAAGGAAGGCCCCTTGGGGATACTGTACGAATTGTGCCACCCTCAGGGACCCTCCCACCAAATGCACACCGTGCTGCTTTCGCAGGACGCATATCTTGGTGCAGAACTGAAATGAACACAACACATGACGCCCAACCTGTGTGCCCTGTTCCCTTTACACTGCATGCAATATATGTAAGTTACCCCTCTACCAGGCCTTCCAGCACTAAAGGCAGGGTGCATTATAAGAGGAGGGCATACCTGCTTGAGCAAATATGCCTCTGCTATGTCTTTGTTGATTCTCAGACATAGTAAGTGAAAAGTGAAGCCATATCAAGTACATGTGCTGGACACTGGTCATTTAGAGTTCCCCAGCTACATGATGGCTTGACTGACGATAGGGATGTTTGGGATCAAACATATCATATTAATAAACCCTCACTGAATCCAGTGATGGATTTATAAATACATTCATTCAGAGGGAACCTTAGAGGTGTCCCCTGAAAACCAACCAACACCTAGCGTGGGCACTGACTGGTCAAAACCACTACAGCCACCTTGGACAGAGTTCTGGCTCTCTGAGATGAGAGCCAATGGTCTTGAGGGCTCAGAACAAAGGCCTGCTCTAAGCAGAGGTATTACCTTCTCTCCTAGACAAGATGGACATTCCAAGGCGGGAAGCTTCAAAGGCCTTGCTGCCTTTGAAATTCGACCCACGCCTCTCCAAATGGTAGAGAAGGGTGACTCCCCAGTACCGAATCCTCCCCCCTCCCCCCCTTTCCCTCTTGGGGGCAGGACTGGTGATGTAGTTAAATTAGGAATAGTGCCCCCTTCATGCCAGTCCCACCCCTAAGGTGGACGAGCTGAAGTGGACACTTTTTTAAATTCCCCCATCTTGTGTGGGAGTAATTATACCAATAGAGTTAGGGATACGTCCACGTCCCAGAGGAAGTAGTTTCAACAAGTGTGTAGTCACCCTTAAGGTGAATAGCCTATTGGCTATCACCTAGCAAACCCTGTAATGCCCCTAAATTTAGTATTTAGGGGGCACCCCTGAACCCTAGAACTCTGATACCTACTGACCTAAAAAAAACTGCACACCACAGAATTTGCTCCAGCAGAGAAGACTGAAGACATCAACTGACTTGGCCCAAGCCCTACTGGCCGTTCTGCAGCCCTCGAAGAACCTGCACCAGAAGACGACTTGTCCTGTGGCCCAGCAACTTCCAAAGCTTTGGGAGGAAGTACTTCCTGCCTTTGATAAAGACCAAGAACTCCAGTGGACAGCAGACCTGTCTGGAATAAGCCAACTGCAATGACGTCTGCCTGAGGAACCGCCGTTAGTAAAAATGAGTCCCTCAGGGAACAAGGTGGTGGAGCTCAATGTCAAACCACCCAATCTTCTACTTTCCCACAAGCAGTTAAGTGCCCTCTGTAAAATGTACAGTGAAAACAGGCTCCAAATCTACCAGTGCAAGGTGCCGACAGATACTGGCGGAGTATGACCAGGACCATCCTGCGGATGAGGCCACTGATCCTGTAACTCAGGATTAAGACAACCCAAATGAGAAGGAAGAAAGGAACCCTCCTCAACTTGAAATAGAGGAACCTACACCCCAAGTGTCTAGGACACCTCCCTCTTGAGAGGATGGCTCAGGTTCCCCAAGGTTCAGAGATCAAATGTCTGAGGTAGATGCCCTCTTACAGAGGTTAACTAAGCGACTGTACCTGGAACACAGGATCTTCGCTATAGAGAGGGCAAGAGAAGAAATGGGTTTAGCACCCATGAATGGTGGCAGCAATATCCTAACTATGGACAGAGTAGAACACTGTGACCCTAGAATCCTCAAAGGGATTGTCCCAAATTATGAGGTGATGACATCACCAAGTGGTTCACAGCCTTTGAGATGGGCTGTGTTTCCAGTAAACTTAAGGGAATTCAGCTTTGTCAACTGTTCTCAGGAAAGTGAAGGGATATACGCCTCACACTGAATGAGGCAGATGCTACTTCCTATGACCTCATGAAGGCTACCATGATTGAGGGATTTCAGTTGACTCCTGAAAAGTACAGAGTAAAATTGAGGAAGACTCTTAAAACCAAGGGTCCGTCCTGGGTTGGTTTTGTGGACTTCTCAGTGAAATCTCTAGGTGGCTGGTTAAAAGGTAAGTGTGCATGGGCTTTACAATCTAATGATGAAAGAGCAACTGTTGAGTAATTGTTTTCAAGAAAAGTTGCACCAGTACCTTGTAGACCTAGGTCCACTTTATCCTCTGGTTGGACCAAGTGGGTCAAAACAAGGATGATCAAGATTTCCACTGGTGGTGGAGACTACAGTAGAGGCCAAAAAACCCACAAGGGGAGGATGGTAACCAAAACAGAAACAAAAAGAATATTCTAAAGGCCCCTGAAAACTTGCACAGGAGGGTCGGCCCGAGACTCTTCCCAGGCCAAGGGTGGGTACAAGGGGGAACATTGGGATCCCAGAAAGGCTTGGTGCCATAACTGCAAGACCAATGGACACCAAACTAGGGATCCTAAATGCCCTAAAAAAAAAAAGAATGCCTCTAGTGCACTTTCGGTAAGTGCAGTGGTGAGTCTTCAGATGGGATTCCAAGTAGGCCCTGACCATGTCATTGAGCCTACAGAGGCAACTTTAGTCTGAGTGGGGGAGATGTAGCCACCCTGGCTGTCTGGCCCAGTAGTCTGGAGAATTACAGATAACCACCTCATATAAATGGGATTCAAGTTGAAGCACTTCGACAAGCTGGTGCCAGTGTCACCATGGTAACTGAGCAACTTGTGTCCTCAGAACAGTATCTTTCTGGAGAGACACCTACTGTCCTCAGCGCTGACAATCGGGCTAAGGTCCATCCAATGACAATGGTGCCCTTACAATGGGGAGGGGTTACTGACCTAAAGAAAGTGGTAGTATCTCCTGCTATACCTGTCCAGTGTCTGCTAGGGAATGATCTGGAGTGCTCAGCCTGAGCTGAGGTAGAAAGACCCATGCAGCTATGCTGGGTTTCCCTGGGTGAGTGTGTCAAAACCCAAGCACAGGGTTGAAAAAGTAAATTTGGAGTCTGGGATAATGGCCCAACCTACCAAGAGAATAGACAGGAAGACTGGGACAGGCTTCCAGACAGATCACAGAGCAGGATCTCTCCCCTCAGGGAGAAAACCGAACAGCCCCAAAGGGAACTGAGCCTCAGGAGTTTGGGTCTTAAAGGGCAGCGCTCCTAGGATCAGAGGGACCCTCTTAGGGAAGACCTGAGCCAGGGACAACCAACCTGTCCCAGTCTTAAAAGGCTGAGGCAGCAGGCTGCTGCACAGGAAAAAGGTGATGTTAGTGGTACAGGACCTATTGAGAGGAGGGGCTCCTCTATACTGAGGCCAGAGACCTTAAACCTGGTGCCACCAGTAGACTAGTAGTGCCCCAGCAAAGCCGAGTTTCTCCTAACATTGGCCCATTACATCCCTTTAGCTGGGCATCTTGGGCAGACAAAAACAGTCAGCCGGTCAACCACTTCTTATTGGTCAGACATGTCCTAGAAAGTGAAGGACAGCCAGCGGCAAGACAGGTGGACAACCAAAGGCCCCCTTAATTCCACTTCCAGTGGTCGGGGTTCCCTTTTAAAGGGTTGTGATCGACATTGTTGGTCCGCCTGACTGTCCAACAGCATTGAGGGAACAGATTTATACTGGTGGTAGTGGATCATGCTACCTGGTACCATGAAGCAATCACTCTAAGGACTACTGCAGTAGCTTTCCTAAGGAATTGGTGTCCAACAGTGGCGCCAACTTCATATCTGGCTACCTGAAGCACATGTGGGCTGAATGTGGTGTGACCTATAAGTTCACCCCTTATCGTCCCCATTGCAATGGTCTTGTTGAGAGATTTATCTAGACTCAAAGGGTTGATTGGTGGGCTCCCTGAAAAATTCAAAAGGAGATGGGATGTCCTATTTCCATGCCTGCCTTTTGCCTACAGGGAAGTGCCACAGAAGGGAGTGGGTTTTTCACCATTTGAACTTTTGTTTGGGCATCCTGAGGGGACCACTTTGCCTTGTGAATGAAGGATGGCAGAGACCTCCCAGAGAGACCAAGCATGACATAGTGGATATTGTGCATGGCCTTCATTCAAGGATGGCTGAGTACATGAAGAAAACAACAAAAAAAAACGTTAGGCCAGCCAAGAGCTCCTGAAGCTCTGGTTTGACCAGAAAGCTGCACTGGCTGTATACCAACCTGGACAGAAGGTATTGGTGTTGGAGCCTGTGGCACCTAGGGCCCTCGAAGTCGAGGAGTGGACCCTACCCCATCCTAGAAAAAAAGGGGAAGTTGCCTATCTGGTGTACATTGGCAGTTGCAGGAATCCTAAGAGGCTAATCTATGTAAATCCCCTGAAACCCTACCATGACAGAGCTGAGCTGACAGTACTCATGGTCACAGATAATGGACAAGAAATTGAGTGAGCCTCTCCCTGATCTCCTCTCCAGCAATCCTAAAGATTGCTCAGTTGAGTGAATAGTCTTTTCCAACACCCTCTCTAACCAACAGGAGACCGACTGTAGGCACGTCTTGCACCAGTTTGCTGAACTATTCTCCTTGACCTCTGGCAGAACTGCCTGGTGTACCTATGATGTAGACACTGGAGACAGTTTACCTGTCAAAAACAAAGTATACAGACAATCTGACCATGTCAAGGAGAGTAACAAAGCTGAAGTCAGCAAGATGCTTGAATTGGGAGTCATTGAGCTCCTGGGCCAGCCCAATTGTGCCAGTCCCCAATCCTCATTCCCAGGGTGTAAAGAAAGAGGAGGTTCTGTGTGGTCTATAGGGGCCTCAATCTAGTGACCAAGACAGATGCCCACCAGATTCCAAGAGCAGATTAACTAATTGACGGATTGGGAACAGTCAAATATGAACACTTTTGATCTCACATCAGGATACTGGCAGATAGGCCTAACTCTAGGAGCAAAATAAAGATCTGCATTCTCCACTCCTGATGGGCACTATCAGTTCACTGTTATCCCCTTTGGTCTGAAGAATGCCTCTGTCATCTTCTGAAGGTTGGTGATTAAAGTCCTTGCTAGGTTAGACTACTTCAGTGCGGCATATCTAGATGATATTGCGGTCTTCAGCTCTACCAGGCAGGATCACCTGATCCACCTCAAAGGTCCTTGAGGCTGTGAAAAGTGTATGCCTCACTATCAAGGCAAGTAAGTGCCAGATAGGGCGCAGTCAGTTTGTATACTAGGGACACCTTGTTGGTCGGTTCAACTGCTCCAACCCAAGATCCAGACAGTTCTAGTCTGGGAAGGTCCAACAACCTAGACCTAAGTCAGGGTATTCCTTGGTTTGACTCTGTGTTACAGAAGATTTGTGCAGGAATTTGGCACCATTGTGGCTCTCCTCACAGGACCTGCATTCAAAAAGATGCCCAAAAAGGTAAACTGTACAGTCAGCTGTCAAAAGGCCTTTGACACCCTGAAAGAAGCAATGTGCTCTGAACCGGTTCTAAAAGCGCCAGCTTTCTCTAAGTGGTTCATTGTGCAGACAGGTGCCTCTGAATATGGGAACAGGAGCAGTCCTGACCCAAATCAATGGTGATGGTCATGACCAACCTGCTGCTTTCATTAGCAGGAGGTTAACTCCCAGAGAACAGTGTTGGAGTGCCGTTAAGAGGGAAGCCTTCACTGTGGCTTGGTCCCTGAAGAAGCTAAGACCATACTTGTTTTGTTCTCACTTCCTAGATCAGACTGACCACAGGCATCTCAGATGGCTAATGCAAATGAAAGGGGAAACCCCAAACTGTTAAGGTGCCCCACAAGATGTCATCTACATGGTGTAGTGACCCCAAGGGTAAGAACCCCATTGGCTACTACCCTTCACTCCCCTTAACACCTGTAAATTGAGTATTTAGGTGGCCTCCTGACACCAGGAATCAGATTTGATTACTTGGAACAGAGGCGGAAAGAAGGACTGGAGAGGGATAACTGAAGACCCGCACCAAAGATTGGCGCACACCCCTGTCAGGCTGTTTGCCCTTTGATCATTGCTGGGGCTTACTTCACAAACAGCTGGACATTCTCCCTGAAGTCCTTGGCAGACTGCCCATCACCTCAACAACCGGGGAAGATCTCCCTTGGAGCAGAGGAGCTGCTCCCCTTCATCTGCAGGGACCGTTTGAAAAGTCGGGTACTCTGTCCTGTTGGCCATCTGGCCCTCCGAGGTAGCTACTAGCCAGAAGATTGTTTGGAGCCCAGAAAGTCAGCCCTGCCACTTCACCGAAGTCCGGAGACACTGATCCCTCCCAGAGTCTCCCTACACCTGTACCAGGGGAACTGGACCCCTTGCAGCAACCAAAACTTGTTTGTGATCTAATACGGACTCCAAAGGCACAGCCCTAGCGTTGAGGGACATCAGGATTCACCAGGCCAGTCTTGAGGGTGACCCCACTGCCCTGTTTCCCCTCTTCACCAGGACACAGTCAGTCTCTGACTGCTGCGACCTGCCACCTAAAATCACCACTGCACCCAAACCCTACAGCCCGAGTCAGAGGAGGGCAACTGTGCCAACAGGTCCTAAGATTCTCAGAAGCTGAGCCTCCCTTTTGGTGTGGTCAGGCTTATCACCCAGTCGCAGTCTGCAGCCTATTTCTGCAGAAAGTCTTGAGCAGCACAAACCTGCTGGAAAAAGCACCACTACACATGAGCCTTTCAGCCCAAGTTCAAGTGGACCGACACTGCTCCTGTGTGCCCAAGACCTGAGGCCTCCCCCACACCATGTTGGGTTCAGCCAGACTGGCAGCCCAGTCCCTGCTTGCAGCCTCTTTTCCACAGGACTGTTTCCCAGTTAAGTGAAAGGGGCATCTAACGCTTAAACACACCTGGATGCCCTAGTGCCACTCAAGGTGACCTGTTGGTTCTTCTTTGGACCTTGCCCCCCTACTCACTAAGTCCTGGAGAACAGTCCTGTAGGTCATTGCTAAGTGACCTTATACAGTACATGTTTATTTCCCATATGACATTACTGCTTGAAGCCCACACTGTGTATTTTATTGTGACTTAAAAACTGATAACTCAAAAAGTACTTAACCAATTAGAACGATTTTGGTGCCTAAATTCATATACAAATCTTTTATTTCCATAAATTGATGTCTGTTTCTTGGAGTGTCTTGCTTACTGACTCTGAACAATAAACGCTTAACACTATCCTCTGATAAGCCTAAGCTGTACTCCCTCGCAACCACCAAAGGGAGCATTTAGGGTTATTAATTGTAACCCCTGTAAACCAATAAGGGTTGTCTGGATTATCTGCGTAGTGTCCCCTTAGATTGGTACTCTTCAAAGATAGCAAGCTTCCTACATTTGCCTAGAAACACAATCAGGTCTGCATCCTTTGCCTACCAAGAGACCAAAGTACAGGGAATTGTGAGAGCTGCGAGCAATTTAACGCCCAAAACCTTTAAGAGAAAGGGAGAAACAAAAGCAAGCATATTACACCATGCGGAGGCAGAAGGAAACTCTCCATGCGAGACCTGGGATTGTCGAGCGAAGAGGACAAATTCTTAAGGAGCTGAGGGGGAGGGCTTAGCCATAGAAAAGTCATCAGCTTTGCACGAAAACGCAGAGAAGCAGCTGCACCTCAAATTAAAGAAGCAGAGTGTGGGTGTGTTTAGAACTCTGGACTCTAGAGCTGAATAAACTGCCTTGGTGCCCAAATTCTTGCTGGCCAAAGGCAAGCCGAAGTCAAAAGAACCCCTCTTGTCCCAAACCGAGAACACTGCAGGTGGACATGCCGCTGAAAAGACAGTCATCAAAGTGCAACCAAAGTTTAGAAAAGGCTTAGAAAGGGGCGGCCGAACACAGATAATTGAGGCCTTGATGTTGAAAAGGTTTGACACCCATGCTCGATGCCGAAGAGTATCCAATCTCGATTGAGCGGAAGAGAACGTGTCTTGAGCCGAAATGGCTGTGATGCTTCAAAAGGGATTTCAATGCAGCACTCTGAGATTTCCAAATCCTGTTAAAACCTTTGCAACACATTCATCTGCATCAACAGTCCGCCCCAACATGCACACAGAAGCCACTATCTCCTGACTATTTTGAGAAAGGAGTCCATATTTTGAGACTGAGGAAACACTTGCAAGCCTCTACATCCTTATGACGAGACCCTAGGATGTAGGGAGAGGGACGACCCCTAAGAGGACCAAAAGGTCGACCATACTGATGACCAGAATGTAGAGCTGTACCCCATTAAAATCTCCACTAGATGATCCTACTGTCTACCACATGGTTATTTATTTATAGGGTTTACCAACAACACAAAGTGAACATGCATGTCCTTCAAAGCGAGCAGGACTTCCTTTTAGAAACCCTTTCAAAAACAAAGAATGGTGTAGTTCCTCCTCATGCTAAAAGGCATGTGGCACATCGCCCCAGACAACTTTAGAGCCTGTAAAGTTTCATGTCCAGGGTGGACAAAAAAGACCTCTGTTTGACCCAGTCTACATTTGGGGCCATGCTACCTCCCACTCCCTAGCCGCATGTACAGCATGAAAATGCACCTCTGTACAACCAACAATTGACCCCATCTCCGTCAGAGAGCAAACATATTGCTGTGGCTGGTGGTGGGAGCCACCACCCATTGACTCATCACCAATTCTATTTCAATACAAATAATTACTGAGGAGACATCCACTGCACCTTAGAGGCAGCAGGAAAACACTTCTCAAGGCATGAATACGAGCATCCTTCTGTGGCGCTTCATCTCTGTGTTCAGATCAGTGTACAGCATCTCTCTCCTTAACTTTCTATTTGGCAGGTAGCATCTCTTCTACCCTCAGCTTGACAAGATGTTACAGAAAACTCTAAAAAGACCGCCTGCCAAGTCAATGGGTGCCTTCCAGGCCTCTCCACAAAAACTGCATTTTAAAGACCGCAATTGAGCAGTACAGCTAAAAACTTGACCCACTCAGGCCCAGAGTTACCAACAGCAGCCCTTTCCAGACAGCCAGGGGTTGATACTGGGGCACAACCACGGCAGATGTAGAGATGACTCTAACGGGGTGGCTCCACCCTCAAACATTGACTTGTTATTGACCCACACTGATCACATCACCTGTCTGGAGAAACCAGGAGATTTCCTTCGTGAGATCACCGCTGATTTGTAGGTGCTGATTGTAGTAAGGCTACTGCCTTTAGTTTCATAGCCAGCCCAAATATCCCATCCCGCTGGTGCCACTACACAGTGTACTCCATTTACTTTCTAACCTCCCAAAAATATTTATTTCAGCTGATCATAGACCTCACGCTCCTCAATAATTACATCTAGTTGGATCACTTCAATATTTACCCTCCCACACTTAATATTGCTGTGCCAAGGGCACTTCATGACTGTACTGCACCTAAGACACACATTCTATATCCATCCACCCAACCCACAGCAGTTAACTTTCCTAAAAGTGGGCAGTACTAGCAGCTCAAAGCTCTACCCTTTCGACTTGCTACTTAAAAGCAGTTTACAAAGTGACTAGATGTGGTGGTCGCACAACTGCACAAACACCATTTATGTCTCTGTACTGAGATTATATTGTCTGTTAGCTATTTTAGGTCGTGCCTGGGCAATGCATGCGCTGTATCTGAGACATGCTGTGTTCAGTATAGGGGTTAAGCCACGCCCACTCTTGCCATTTGTTCTCTTTTGCACTTAGCTCAATGCACTAATAAAAGTGCAGCATTTGAGACAAGTGTCCCTCCTTTGCGTGTTAAGTTCCTGTCCAAGGAGCATTCACTAAAAACATGTTTTTTCATCACACTACATCATGTTTCCCCCAGCGTGTGATTGTCTTGCCTCCCTCCTCCCATCTGGTTTTCTTTCAGCTCTTAGGCAGGCAAAGTGCCCTGCTGCTGACACTTGGTAAACAGGAAGCAATCTCATTTACGATGATGTTGAGCTGCTATGCCATGTAATCAGGGATGAATAGTTTTCCCTTGCTGGGGCTCATCGCACCACCAGTGCTGCCCCTCCTCCGTCTCCTGTCCTGGCTAATTACGGCCCGCAGGTTACGCAGAAGAGGGCGACAAGGACTGTCTGTTTATAACTTAACTGTGTTAATGCAGGGCTGTGACACTGACAGCTAGCCAACTTCTGAATGCCGCCACTTGGGAGCCCCTGCTCATCTTCCAAGATGGAGGGTGACCTCAGACTCTAGTCATGATTCTTCCCATGCAGCAGCAAGACCAGAGCCTCTATGGAAGATGCTTTGAAATGTGCCAGAAGGAAAGTGATTGCAAATGGCCTCAACACTGTGCATAGCAACCCCAAGTTATTCTTGCGGTTCACCCTCCCATCGTCGAGCCCATGGGACTCCTGCTCTCCCTCAGTTCCTGTCATCAGCCTCATGCTACTTATTCAGTCTTTTGCGCACTGCCACCACTGCTCTCTATCACTGGCCCAGGTTGCTCTGCCTGCCCATCAGCCGTAGGCAATGGTTACTCTCTGCCATCTCATTCGCTCTATTGGCTCGCTGCTACCCTTGCTATCCCCCCCTCCCCTCTGCTCCAGATCATCCTTCCTGTGCATCATTCCCTTGTCCCCATCCATCTCACCAGCATCATGTAGCTGCCATCAACCTCCCTCACTGGCCCCATTCCTCCTGTCCATTGGCCCACTGCCTTCATTTTCTGTCCATAGGATCATTGACCTGTTACTATTCATGTTTCATTTGTACATAAAAAGGTGCTGGTGCCCAAAGCTCTCTTCTGAATTGCGCGGCTGCTGCCTTTAAATGTGCGAGCACGGAATACTGAGGCAGCGCAATCGGGCCTCTTTAATCAATTTAGACACTCCTGCTCCTTCAGCTCACTTCTACAGCTTTCTGCTCTCTCCCTTTCTGACGCTTTTTGATTTTTCATTTATTCCACCTTTCCCATATGTTTGTCCCCAATAAATGCCTGCAGAAAACTGAGTGCTGGTGCCCCACACCGGAAACAGCAGGCTCAAATTAAGCACTGTACTATTCACATAGAGTAGGAAAGTAGCCTCTTTCTAGCATGGTTATTCCCACTTTTTGGCCTGTTTCAGTGTGTTTGTGTTCACTGGGATCCTGCTAACCAGGACCCCAGTGATTATGCTCTCTCCTTTAAACTTTGTTGCTGGAAGCTTTCATGCCAAATTTGGCATACTGGTTACCACATGTAAGTCCCTAATATGTGGTACCCAGGGCATTGGGGTAACAGTGATCCCTACAGGCTGCAGCATGTATTATGCCACCCATAGGGAGCCAATGCAAAGAGTTTTGCAGGCCTGCCATTGCAGCCTGCATGAAAGGGTGTGTGCACCCTTTCACCACGTGGTCACTGCACCAGGTCAAGTCACCCCTATGGCAGGCCCTCCTAGCCTAGAGCAGGGTGCAAGTACCTGTGTGAGGGCACCCCTGCACTAGCAGAGGTGCACCCACCTACTCCAGTTCCGTTCTCCTGGACGTTGAGTGCGGGGATGCCTTTTTATGCATGTCCTGGACATAGGTACCTGTGTCCAGCTACATGATGGTAACTCCGAACCGAGGCATGTTTGGTATCAAACATGTCGGAATCATACCCCAATACTGTTGCAACTTTTGGAAGTATGAATCCTTGGACTTTGGGGCTCCTTAGAGGACCCCCAGCACTGCTGCCACAAGTCTTAAAGGGTATCCAGGCAGCCCAAGCTGCTGCCACCCCCTCAGGATTCTGCCCTCCTGCTGCTTGATCTAACCAAGCCCAGGAAGGCAGAACAAAGGATTTCCTTTGGGAGAGGGAGGTAACACCCTCGCCCTTTGGGAATAGGTGTGAGTGGCTTGGGATGGGTAGCTTCCCCCATGCCACTGGTATGCTTTGAAGGGCACATTTGATGCCCTCAGTGCATAAACCAGTTCGCACCTTTTCAGGGACCCCCAGTCCCTGCTCTGGCTTGAAACTGGACAATGGAAAGGTGAGTGACCACTCCCCTGTCCATCACCACTCAAGGGGTAGTGCTCAGAGCTCCTCCAGAGGGTCCCTGGGTTCTGCCTTCTTGTTTCCAAGGTTGGCAGGGAACATTGGGAGCATGTGAGTGGCCAGACAGGTGACTTTAGAGCCCCCTCCTGATAGGTGCTTACCTGGTTATGTGACCAATTCCCCCTTTCAGGGCAATTTGGGTCTCTCTTGGGTGGGTTCTCCGATTTAGCTTGCAAGATTCCAGCAGGATTCCTCTGCAACCTCCACTGTTACTACTGGCCACTGGAACTGTGATTGGACCCTCCAGTAACTGCCCAGACTGCAAAGCACTAAGAAGACTCTTCTGCAATTTTGTTTCCATGGCTCCTTCCAGCTTTGCAACATTAACCCAGCTGTGCATCCTCAGAAGACAGCCACTCTTTAGCCTGCACAAGAAGAATCTCCCTTGGAGTGAATGAGTCACTCCCCTGCATCCGCAGGCACCTGCTGCAACGATGACCGGCTTTGTGGATCCCCCCCTCATCATGATCTGTGAGGATCCTGCATCTCGGGTGGTGGTCCGGAGTAGTCCTCTTGTTCCACTCTGCCAGCTGTCCAACTTTGGTGGAGGTAAGCCCTTGCCTTCCCATGCAGGACAGTACCCCCAAGCACTGCATCTCTTGCAGCTGCCAAAGCTTGTTTGAATCTCCTCCAAGGGATCTTCAGATGATGTATAGCTCAGGTCTCCGGCACTCCTTCCTGCGACATACAGACCTCTGTGTGGTTCTCCTGTGGTGTCAGATCCCTTTCTGTAGTTCTGTGTGGGCTCCCTCTGCAACTTGTGTCCCTGTCTTTTGGGTGCAGCCCTCTGCTCCTGTGGACTCTCTGCAACACTGAATGTCCCCTGTGACTCCCCCTTCTGGGTTGAGTCCTCCTGGGCCTTGCATGGTCCCCGGCAGCACCACTTTTTTCACTAACTGCGAGTTTGCCTTTGCCAAGGCTTGTTGGTGGAATTCCTGCCCAGACCCCGTCTAATCTTCATTCCAGCATGGGACATCTTCCGCACCCTTCAGGAACTCTTCTCCGGCTCCAGGGCTGCAGTGCTGGCCTGATCATCACCATTGACCAACTCCTGCAAGTACAGCTGGGTGGGTAGTAGCTTCTTCTCCTGGACTCCACAGTGACCTTTTGACTTGGTCCCCTCTCTCCACCCGTCGTCTTCTCCAGGAATCCACCGCTGGTTTCTTGCAGCCTTGTTGGAGTGTCTTTTCTTGTCCTTCCTTTTGGGTGGTTTGGGGAAATTCCTGTGATTTACTCCTGCTTTCCTGGTCGTTTTGGGTGGGGGGGGGGGGCACTGTTACTTACCTCTGTGGTTCTCTACTACTCCTAGCTCCCCTCTACACATTCCACTTACCTAGGTTGGGTGTGGTGGGTTCTATTTTTTTTTAGTATATGGTTTGGGCTCCCCCTAGGATCACTATTGCTTATTGCTATTTGCACTGTGTTCTAACCTGTTAAATGCTTATTTTGTGTAGCTTTTTTAGCTATAGTTGTATACACATTACTTTAGCAAACTAGGCCTGCTACTGTGCACTGTAACCTAGATATGTTTTATTTTAACTTCATTATATGATTTTAACAGTAGCCACATTTGCGGTCTTGTTTTATGCTCTCTATCTAGCTGTTCTCCTCCTAGGTCAGCACTACATTCTTAAAGACCTTTCTCTCACTGTGCTTTTCTCAAGGCTGCAGTGAAAATAGGTTGCCGGCAAAAGTGGTACGCTTTGTCTCTAATATTCACAGAAACATACACACTCTTACGTGGGGATCCTTTCTTGGAACATCAGCTGTTATAATATTTTTTTTTTTAAAACACTACTTTGACCCATGTACGTTAGAGGGAGATTCCAGCCAGATTACCACAACTGTATGCTGATTGCTTTGCTGCAACTGCTTATATAGACTACAGGCCTCTTGCTCAGGTATGAGGGATGCCGTCTTCCCAGGAGAAACCTAGAGGTCAGAATTGAGCTTAACATGCTGTGCTCTAACATATTTTATGCAGGAACTAGCCTTATACATTCTAGTGACAATATGGTAGCGTTATTTTTGTGTTTTACTCTCCTTGTCACAATTTTGATCTGGTTGTGCTCAATCATTCTAGTTATTGCAATACATTCCTTATTATCTAAGATGTAGTTACTTCAATAAAACCTTATTGAACTATACTCTGCCTCTAATTGTCCTTGCATATGAGGCTAATGGAAATGAGAGAAACGGATGAGATCTGAGTGACGACGATTCCCTTGGAGTCATTCATGTCATGCGCCTGGTTGCCCCAATCATCCCTGCTCTAGGGTGGAGGTGAGGCACTGCTAGTTAGCCAGTACAAACCCGAATTAGGCCGACAGGTGTCAGATGGTGCGGGGTCGGACTCAGTCCCCTGCAATACAAGTAATTCTGCCGCCTGAATCCAGTATTCTCGTTAGGATAATGAGAACCTAAGCGACATGGCGCCGCCAACGTTTGGTCAGGCACTCCTTTTCAGCTCCTCCTGAGTATCTGTCTCACAACATGCAAAGACACCTCAGTACTATTTACGGAGATGTACGTGGTATTGAGGATTGTTTTTCCTCCTCAGCTAAGTAGGGAGTACCTAACTAATGCTGAACCCTAAAAAAAAAAAATCCCCATTTGGTGTGCTTATCGCCGAACAAAATTTGCCATTCACCACGGTGAACCCGCAACGGGTAGCAATTGCAGTCAATATGCGACCACCCCTTACTGCACATTTGGTGGCACATGGCCTAACAGCCCAGGCGGGGTCCAGTTACATTTGTTGTTGAAGCTCATGCAGCATACGGAACTGAAATTTTCTATTCTTGGGTCACATTTCCAGCAGCTGATGGGAATACAAATACATTTCACCACTATACACCTGCAAACATACCTGCACAATATAGAGCATATGCATAATTAGAAATACCTCTATCTTATCAAGAGCATAATAATTGGCTTTTTGGGAACCCTAACAGATATAGTCCTACACGTTAGGTTAGGTCCTCTAAGTAATGCTGGTCCTACCTGGCCTTTATTGGCCATATATACACCGTACCCTGATGGAGCAACCTTGACGGTAGCGGAGGTTCGCCGCTTATATGCTGCACTTACGGCAATATATAGTATTTAGTAATGTTTGTAATGCAAACATTAACTACAAACCCAGCACGTGCTGCTCCAGCACGACCACATGGAACAACGCCGGGTATTAATCCTGCAACTACATTTGATTATGGGTAAGGTACCCGCCAAACAGGAAGAGATTCCATTTAGGTTAGCTAAAAAAATAAATGCACTGGAAGCAGTATTTTCCCCAAAAGGGACCTCACAATGCACATAGAATATTAACTATGTGCTTCTGGGGCGTGGTCAACATGGCGGCCGGAGCAGACGTGTGATTTGAGCTCCGCTCGCGGCCCACCAATAAACGGCAAATATAAAATGTTCCTGCAATCGTCAACAACCTAAAAAGGATGCGCGGGGGTGCAACAAACCTGTAGCAGCGTTTGTCACTGCACAACTGGGAGATCGGCTTTGGAGGACCATCGGAGGGGAGAGGAGGGGCCCTGCCGGCGCCCGACCCGGCCTAACTGCAGAAGCGGCGCCGAACGCTGGAGAAGCTGTGCCGTCCCAGAGAGGGGTGAGGAGGACAAGCGCTCTCCGTCCGGAAGCGGTTTCTCCCCTGAAGCGGATAAAAGGAAACAGCGGCGGCACTCCTACGCGGAGGAGGGACGTCGCGATAGTGCAGACCGGGCCCCGATCCGGCCGGGACCACGCAGGCAGGACGGGCTCGCCTCCAGAGCGCCTGACGGCGTGAAACGGTCCCGCAAGTGAGCTCGGACGGAAGGGGTAAGGCCTTGCCTTGGCACATCTGGCTCGGCAACGCGGGCAAAACTAGACACCCCGGGGGCCCGCGCTACTCATCGCGGGAGAAGGGAGGCGGCACCCTCCCCTCCAGAAGAAAACAATCTTTTCCCCCGAGGTGAATCAGGGTGGGAGGGAGGACACGCAAAAGAGTAAAGAACAGAGCAACAAAAAAGAAAGATGAAAAAGGCAGTGGAACAAAAGAAAAATGGTTGATAACAGTAAAAACTTAACAAATAAACTCTAAATAGAAGCCAACAGCGAGCTGTGTTTATATAAGGCCCCAGCCCCTATCTGAACGACTACAACAAACAAGGAGGCAGAAGGGGAAAAAAAAAAGGCGAATTATATTACCAAATTACCAAAATTAAAACACAGGACACCAGGATAAATACTACCTCATACAATAAACAACGTTACCACGACAAGCACAAGTATGGGCAAACCAAAACTCCCTAAGACACACCCCAACGCAGAGACTGAGACAAACCCCCTTGAAGGAGAAATGGACACTCAAACGGATGCTCTGCGAAGGAGGACTGAAACTCTGGCTGCTCACTCCGCACAATTCACCAAAGTACTACAAGTGGCACTAGACCCGAAGACCTCATTAGAGGGAAAAATAGACTCAGTGGTATTGGAAGTCAACCTACTCCGCACCGATCAACGGAAATTGGCGGAAAGAGTCGCCACTAACGAGACGGCATTAGAATCAGTCCAACCAGCAATAGCAGAGATGAAAGCACAGATCCAAAGTATGGAAAATGACATGACATAACATCACTACAACGCAGAGCGGAGGACGCTGAAAGCCGTTCGAGAAGGAGCAACGTGAGGTTTATTGGGGTTCCGGAACAACTAGAGCTTCCGAACGCTGAACACTATCTAGAGCAATGGCTCAAAGACACAGTACTACCTCAAACCACTGCACTGCACAACTCTATTTTTTACAGACTGCTCTTACCAAAACCACAATTAGAGTGTTCCTCTCACCACAGACACATTCTATCTGCATACGCACTATTCGCGTATTACTAATATCCGTCTCGGGATTATAAATGGACTTTGTTACTGAGATGGAGAACCCTTCGGTCTCCCTGGTAGGTCTTATTTTTGACTCCAACATTCCTCTTTTCTCACTGGACCTACATGAGCCCTGCACATTAGTAATGTATCTTTTCTCTGGGCCTTTTCTACCTTTCCAGAATTTCCACTTGGAACTCCAACATTAACATCGTGATTCCCATTTACATTTTAGTTCATGAGGTAACCTTATATGCTTTATATGCCGTCTGGCGCCATGTTATATCACGCATGTGCATGGAATATCAATCTTATCACAATCCCCTTTCCTTCTGGAAAGAAAGGGGATATAAAAAACCTACACCCCCCGCAGCACACCTCTTGGTTCTATTGATGGGTGTTACTATCTCCATTATTCACAAATTGTCAAGTCTGGGTTTTTTCACTGTTATGCACTACCTGTATTACCTAATAGATTACTTCTTTAGACTCAACACATCCCGAATTAATGGGTTTTCTCTATTTTGATTGCGCATTACTCGCAATGGGTCTCTACACTTGACCTATACCTAATGCTCACCTCTCACTATTTTCTAATTAAAACAAAGGGTTTTACCCATAAATGTTACCTACCGATTGGTAGAGATTTTATTTTGTTTAAGAGCTCCAATTTGTTCTTTGTTTCCAGCCTTGAAGAAGTCCATTGAGGACGAAACACGTGTTGGCTGTTACCGAATATACATGTATTGGTCACTTTATATGGACATTAATTGTACTATATGAACAGGCTGTTACCGAATTTTCATGTATTGACCTTAAGTACATGGAAGGTATTATCATGAAGGTTTACCAATAAATCTTTTTGTTATTCTACGTATCTCGGTTCTATGAAGTTTGGAGTGCCCTGGTCGCTTTTTACCTTTTCACTTTGTCTAGTACAGCGCAGGACATAGGTGGCCCTTGTAGGACCACTTGTGTTTTTGTGCACTCTGAAACCCGTGGTGGTTGGGTTCACGTACCAGGCCGGCACCCTCCACATGACTATTTTTCTTTGTATTTGATACTCAGTCTTACCTATATCGGATGTGCGACGCCTTAACATCAACCACCGGATGGAATAGTTTGTTTGTTTACATATCTAGAAATGTTGCAAGAAGCATTTGATAGCGGACCCCTCCCAGAATCACAGCGCGAAGCAACTATAGTGGTCCTCCTTAAGAAAGGGCGTGATCCACTAGATGTCCGGTCATATAGGCCACTGTCACTATTAAATTCCGATTGCAAATTACTAGGGAAAGTACTACCAAATCGACTACTCCCATTAATGTCCACATTGATCCACCTGGACCAATCCGGGTTCATACCTGGACGCAGTACACATATAAACATCAGATGCCTGCTGCGACTCATAGCTGAAACACCAGAGCTAGATTACACAAGGACGGCAGTATCTCTAGATATAGAAAAGGCATTCGATAAACTAAGTTGGCCACACCTGCTTAGCTCCCTTAAAAATATGGGCTTCGGCAACACATTCATAAAATGGATAAAAATACTGTACACAGACCCGAAAGCAACAGGTAAAACTATATCGAAGAAATTCGAAATAGGCAGAGGCACTAGACGGGGATGCCCACTGTCACCATTACTTTTTGCAATAGCAATAGAACCATTAGCAGCGTGCCTACAAGAGGAGGCTCCAAAATGGGGCATCCCTGACAGAGGGGCCTACAAGGTCATCTTGCTATACGCAGATGACTCACTGATATACCTGCGCAATAGCCCGGAATCCCTAACAGATATTCTACACCTGTTAGACACATTCGGGGACTTGTCGGGACTGCGGGTAAACTGGGCAAAGTCATGCCTGTTCCCGATGCGCATAGTACCAGACCTCCATAGGGAAATAATCCCCACACATAAACTGCAATGGTGTCACACCACTTTCAAATACTTAGGGGTACAAATCTACCACAACAAACAAGACCTTAGAGAAGGTAACCTAGATCGGTTGACCAGGGCAACAAGAAACTCTGTCCTTTTTGGTGCTCGCTCACACTCTCACCTATGGGAAGAGTAGCCATAGCCAAAATTATCATACTACCACGAATGTTATATTATTTCCCAGCACTACCACTTAAACTCCCTAAGAGCTACTTCGCGCCTCTAACCAGCCTGTTAACAGACCTGATATGGGCTACAGGCCGCCCCCGAATAGCACTAGCTAAGACATACTTACCATTAGAGGAAGGAGGGATGGGTGTACCTCAGCTAGAACTATACTATGCAGCAGCACAAATACACTGGATCATGGACTGGATGTGCAACCCAAATGGCCCTGAAAACCAAATGGTAAACACAGTAATGGGAAATACAGATACAATGCATTGGCTTATTAGCCATGACAAACTAATGAAGACTGATAATCTACTACTGGGGATGGCAGATTGGATTTGGCATCGATATGTAGTGACAACAGGACGTAAGACGCCATACTCACCTAAAATCCTGTTACTAACAATCCCGGGACTAAATAATACAATAAGACGATCTAAGCTAACCAAATGGGCAGACAAAGGGATTAACACACTTGGCAACATATTCGAAGAAGGACATTTCTTAACATATGAAGAATTAACGAATAGACAAAACCTGGACAAACGTGAATTTCTCACATATAGGGCACTACAAAATGTGGTGCGAAGTGCATGGGGAAATGGCAGCAATGAGCCTCCAACAGCACCAATACTACACGAATTATTAACAGGTCAGGCACACAAGCGGATATATCCTGGATATACGGTATCCTACAGGGTCATCCGGAAGAGCCCCAAATACAAGCAAAAAATAGATGGGAGACTACGCTAAATACAACCATACACACAAAACAATGGAACATGGCACACTAAACACAAAAGAAATATCACGTAATGCCTGCTTCCGATACACACAACTAAACTATCTGCACCAGACCTACCTCACCCCAGCAAGAATCAAATGCATGTATCCAACCCGGAATTTCCAAGATGCGGGACACCGGAAGCAGATTTCTTACACATGACGTGTAGCTGCCCACCGTTACATCGCATATAGCTAGAAGTAACGACGCACACAACCACATGGTCGAGATTACCACTTACCCCCACTCCAGAGTCCTGCCTACTGGGAATACGCACACGAAAAGGAGCAGATAAACAAAAACACAGAAGTGCAGACCTTGCGTTTATTCTATTCAAGCGTCTAATTGCAACGCAATGGAAATCACCCAGTGCACCTAGTATACATCGTTGGACACTAGAGATGCTACACTGGTCCAAAGCTGAGACACAAGTGTTAGACACTACGCGACAACGGCACGGAAATCAAAGGCACAGAAATATGGGACACTATTATAGAATAACTGGATCAAAAAAATGACAATTGACCTACCTGAACTGGATAAACAACCAATCCAGTAACAAGCATACCTGTACACCATTAACCAGTGAAGCTTATACAACATGCAGATAATACCTTCAAAAACATAACCATTTTGAATAATGCACCTCAACCTCCCCTTACAAAACACGCCTACTTCCTCCTCCCTGAAGGATCATTCTCTTGTATAACACCAAAAACAAACAGGCAACATGCACAAACATAACAATCAATATATGGAAACACCAGTTACTAAGTTCTGAAGCAGGTTTTTTCTGGCTGGATTGATGTCTTTTTGTTTCCTTTGTTTTTACTTTCCTTTAAACCTTGTGGCATTACCTGGCAGCAAATCATATATTGGACGCTATACCGACATAATATGTAAATGGCAACGAAATGTTAAATGTAAAGATAAAGGGTCAGGAAAAAAAAGCGGAGACATATCCTGCAAAGTGTACATGTTGTTAAACTAATAAACAAAAAAAAAACTGTGCTTCCCATTTGGGATGGCTCACACAGTAGATAACTGCAATACTTGGGGCACCGTATTTACCACGCTCTATACTACCGCACATGGTACACAGACACTTGCCAATCTTCCGGAAGTGTTAAAACAAATTCAAGATGAATACAGGGCTGCCCCGGCCCTAGACTTGGGGATGCAACTTATGGGCAATTTTGCCAGTGTTTCTTCAATTATATTAAGTTGCCTTAAAGGGGAAGCATTTGCACTAGAAGTAGGTATGCTGCTTCTGGACGTTCCTCCACAGGATCAAGAACGTGCGCTGCCAAAGATTATCGCAGAGACCTATTCCAGTATTGGTCAAGAGAGTCTTGGGACCGGACCCCAAAACCACAGTTTCAGGGTAAATCTACTAAAGATTCTAAAAGGCAAGCACCTGAGGGTTCTAAAAAACACTGGGATAAAAAACAACAAACACCTAAAAAAAAAAAAAAAAGGGAGAATCTCCATATTCGGAGACCCCGCAGAATAGATATAATCTCAGAAATAGAGATAATATAAAAATGCCTGACATATCAATATACTGATACATGCCAATCTAGTTCCTTTCAGGGCTAACTGGAAAAACGCAGTGAGGTGTGTGGTCAGAGCGAAGAACTCAGTACGTGAAACCGAGACCGGAATCACAACACTCTACAGAAGTTTCTGTAAAAGAGAAACTTCCCCAACACAAACCCCAATTTAAAAAGAAAAAAGTGGCAGCAGGTGGGATTCATCAAAGCCCTCAAGAGAAGGGCTCTGTTGAAGAACAAGACGTGGGCGCTAGCTCTGCTAGACAGCGCAGCAGAGGTCACGAGTTCACCGGAATCTTCAAGAGCATCTGGAGGTGAAAGCAACTGATAACTTCTTAGAAGTTGAAACTGCAGACATGCGTGGCTCCACGCCTGACACGGTGACCGTAATGATACAGTTAGACTTTGAACGCCCAATTGATGCAAACTTTTGGGACTGCGACATCAATGTTTACGGTATTTAACTTGCCGAAAAGGATTGGCCACCTGAATTTGCCCGTGCTTGCCCATATGGGGAAGAGGCTATCAAACCTTTCTTGCCACTTGTTCCCGATGAGCTTGCAGAATCCCACGCCGTTGATTGGGCATTGGCGCAGGCACCTGCATTCTACTGCAACAACATAGGGTAGGATAAAGATTTCCCCCATCATGTAATTCCAATTAAAAATAAATCCCAACCTCACCACCCAATACAACATGATGCTAAAGCACCCATGAGGGAAATCCTCACACAACTAGAGTACCAGGGCGTAATCGAACAGTGTCTCACCAATGAATAATCCTCTGTTCCTTGTAGCTAAACCGGACCATTCATACAGAACAGTCTTAGGCTACAGACACTCAAATAGTCCTAGACTAACATATGCTATACAAAACTCACAGGATTTATGAACAACATAGTGCGCAAAAAATACAAAACAGCATTGGATATTTCCAGTGGTGGTTTCTGCCAAAATATGGCGCCTGAGTGTAGAGACTTAACAAGTTTCAGTGAACTAGGCTCCCAGAAATTTTTTCGTTTACCACAGGGGTTCAAAAATAGTCCAGGACTGTTCGCGGCTCATGTAACTTCAATATTGCACGACATTGACCCTGAAGCATTGTTCGATGTAGAGGACATCTACCTTACGGATGATGAATTACTGCAACATCTAAGACGGGTAGCCCGTATTGTTGTAGGATTTGCCAAATTAGTCTATAAATTCAATTAAAAATAAATTTTAAAAAAACAGCCTTCTTTCGTGTCTTGTTTTAGGGAATTTCTTAGAAAAATGTGCACAGTTACAACCTCCAAATACCATTCAACTCCAATCACTATTGGGTTTTCTAAATTTTGGCAGAACATACATTCCAGATTACGCATCATGCATCAAACAGTTATGACTTGATACGTCCTGGCTTTTGCAGTAAATGTTGGACAGTCGAACACACATGCGTCCTCAGAGCATTGCAGCAAGACATGCTTGCAGCACAACACCTACACACAAGGGACAATAAAAAACATCTGGTCATCAGAGTAATTGCTGGTGCCATTGATTTCACCTATGTAACATTCAATGAGGGTGAGACAGTCCCGATTGCATACAAATCACATTTGTACTCTACAGCAGAACAGCGTTTTGCTCCTACTGAGAAAATTCTCACTGCTGTTCAGATGGCTGTCATTAAAGAAAGGCCATTAGCCCAGGGGAAACACATTGTCGTATCTCCAATCTCAGCCCTTGAGGCTGTTACCAGAGCCAGCGTTCCAAACGCTAAAGCATTACATCCACGTTGGATCCAATGGGCAACGTCTCTGACAGCCACTGATGTTGACTATATTTATGACCCAAAGTTACAAACTCAAGAATTTTTGCAATATGAACTAGAATACCCAGGTCCGGCAAATACATTGCTCGTTGATCAATGTCAGTCATGTACACCAATGGCTCAGCACAACTGCTACAGGCACAGAGCACCAATATTCTGCTGCTTGCACAGTCATAAGAAGTTAAATGGAGGTTATTAAATTCTATCCACAACATACCTTTACGCAAACCATAGCGGATTGCACTGCACAACTAGCAGAGCTAAGGGCTCTGGTGATGGCACTGAAACATACGGATCCTGACCAGCTTACACCGATTGTCTTTCATTTGCACTATTATGTCCAGTCCTTTAATAAATATCTGCATTACTGGCTCCAGAATGGGTTCAGAGATTCCAAAGGTAACACCATCAAAGACAAACTCCTGTGGGGGGGAAGTAGCAAATCTAAAGGAAACGCTATCAAATGTCCATGTTGTACGTACACTTGGACACCAGCGCATTGGAATACACTTTGCTGGAAATACATTGGCTGATGCAGCAGCCAAATCGGCAGTAGCTATGGCTTCTGTTGCTGCAGTAACTCGTTCTAGAACGAAACCGGACGCTGAAATACTGGCAGCCGTGAAAGCCTCGGCTGGTGGCACACCTTTACCTAAAGGATATCCCATCAAATATTCCTACTGGATGGGAGGTTTCTTGGATGCAGAAGTAAAAATACCAGGTGAGTAATTCCTAATAGACCAGAATTGATTAAAGTCAGCGCATGAGGGAGTTGCCTCTGCCCATACAGGTGTGGTGGCTACAAAATCATTATTGCAGGCCCGTTATTGGTGGCCAGGTCTATACAAACAGACCAAGCAGGATGTCCTTTGTTGTGATATCTGCCAACAAATTAAGGGGTCCACCGCAGACACCGCTCCTAATTTCTAACAAACCATTACAATGTGTGCACTTGGACCATTGTGGTCCCCTGACAGTGCATATAAATACATCTTAGTCGCAGTTGACTCCTGCTCCAGATTTCTATGGGTGTGGCCACAACGCTCGGCTGACTTTTGATAAAGATTTGCAAGTCTTTATTGGCACATATGGCACATATGCAGTTGTGGCTTTCCACTCGGACCAGGGCCCTACTTTCGCCTCAGTGGCATTCAGGGGTGCCAAGGCTTCTTTAGGGTTCCAACTCCATTACTTGTCTCCGTATCATCCCGAGGGAAATAGTGTCACGGAACGATGAAACTGAGATTTAGAGCAGTCCTTAACACCCGGAGTATTAGGTACGGGTCATAGTTGGCTTAATCACCTGTATGGAGTGCAGAGAGCACTTAACCTGCCTAGAAGGACACTGGGGGGTCGTACTTCATACGAGTGCCTGTCTGGAATTCAAATGTGGTCCAGATCTTGATGGTCCTGAGTGGAGGCGGCAGAAACACCCTTTGACATAAATGAACGTGTCACTGTCTTGCAGGAATTACAACAGTTCAGTGATGACAATGCTTCTGCCAGTGCTGCCTCTTTAGGAATTAAGGATGTACTAATAACATCTACCAGCTGGATTCCAAAGGTTGGGGATCTAGTACGTGAAAAAGTTGCTGTGAAAAAGGAGTTTGGTCCTTCCTATCGTGCACCGGTTCCAGTCCTGGGAATACACTGCACCAGATCTGTTATTCAACCACTGCTGCCTGGCTCTAAAGAAAACCGCATGTTCTCCTCCGACAGTGTCAAGTAACACCATGTGGCTGATCCTACACAGCAGACCAAGAGGAACAACCAGTAGTACCCGAATCCCTCTCACTACGGGTCAAGATGTCCCTCTACAAGTTTTGAGCAGCAATGCGGACACCTCTCCTAGCTTGGGGAGGCTGGAAAATTATCTTTCATTAGTTCCACTAACATCTATTGCAACAGGCAATACAGAAATTGCACATTGATAGGATTCGACCTCTATACAAACGGATGGTGTCATTTATTATGAACCACCGCAGACTTCTTCCAGACCTCCTTCATGTACGGTTCCAGTTTTCATAAACTGCTTCTGGATACTTTGCTGACATCACTGACACCTTTTCGGAATAATCTGTCTCTTCTACATCTGAACTATCAAAAACACGTAAACTGATAATTTGGCTCAAAACAAATTACCTTCTATTCCAATGGAACTATATGTGGCTTTCCTTGACTGTATAAGCTTTCCTCATTTTTCTTTTCCCAAGGTCTGCAGAAATTTGTCTTTCGTGAGCATTTCCGCTATACCAATTCCTGATGGGCATTGTTTAGGATAAGGTCCATTTGATATATACAGCCTGACGGAGGACATTCAAATACCATATGTGTTTAAACTTTCTATGAATGATATAATAATACCCAGAGTTGTTTCTGATGACTGGGATGTGAAAACCGTTGATTACTAGTGTACCTATTGAGTGTTTTCTTACCTTCTAGGGGGGTATTGCCTTTTAGTAATTTTGGTATTGTCACTAAAATAAAGTACCTTTATTTTTGTAACACTGTGTGGTTTCTTTCATGGATGTAAGTGCTGTGTGACTACAAGTGGTATTGCATGAGCTTTGCATGTCACCTAGATAAGCCTTGGCTGCTCACCCACAGCTACCTCTAAAGAACCTGCTGTCTAGACACTGACTACACTCTACTAATAGGGGAACCCTGGACATGGCAGAAGGTGTAAGTACCATAGGTTCCCACCACACACCACACCAGCTTCCTACAAAGTCTGTTTTTCTCATCACCCTTTTCCTCATACCTCTGATCGTAATCCTTCTTAATCGCCTTTTTTTGTCTACACCCGACTCTCACCACCTCTCTTCAGTCTATCAGCATCCTTCTACTTCTGATCGCTGTTGCGCTCTGTTCGCTTCTCTGGCTTTCCACCACGACCCACTTTCTGCTATTCTTTCTCTCCATATTTCTCCTGCTTCTAATTAGCCTCCCTCCTCTCCATGCTGACCTTTTTTCCTCCCATCGGCTACATCGTTCTCGCTCTCATTTTCTTCCACTTTCTTTCCTCACTCTAGCGCTTCAATCTCAACAGCTTCCCTCTCTTTTATCAAATTCCTTCAGATCATCCAGTGCTGTCATCACCCTCTTTTCATTCTTCCTCTTCAATAACTGCCTCCAGACGGTATCCCATAATCAGCCTGCACCCGCCACTCAACTGCCTCCTTCTCCCTTCCTTTCCATCAATGTCCTCCTGAACTTGCCATCTCCATCTCTGCTGCATTCCAGTCTTCACAACCAATAGCAGATTTCCAGGCTTTTGCTGTACCATTGGTTTCCTTTCACTCCCTGTCAGGCCGGTCTTCACAGCCTCCCTCCTTTTCATAGACTTTGTCAGCTGCATTTCACCATCTTTTGCTTTCTTCTGAGCATCTCCTGGATTCGCTCCTCCTTCCTATTCCCAAGACAACTAGCACTCTAAAAAAAAAAAAAAAAACTATCAGCACCATAATAAAGAAGAAAGCTGAATTTTATTCATTAACGATAAGATGAAAACTGAAATTGACTGTCCATGCCCTCTTACTTCGGACTTCATTTGCCCTGTTTCCGTCTTACTTTCCATCATCTCATTCTTTCCTTTTATCTTGTTGGCCTCAGTCCATTTGTGGGCTTCATTGACCTTCTTTCCCCTTACCTTCTCACTTTTGTCTGCTACCCTTCAGTCTCTCTCAATCATCCCACGGTTTCCTTCTTAAGCTTTCCTCTTCATAAATTTCCTTTCTGCTTATTATCGTCCTCTGCTTTTTAGATTTCCTTTATCACCCTCGTCCCAATTTCCTTACAATTTTTCTTCTCATCTTCACCATCTTGAGCCAGAATCCATTTAATTTCCAGTAAGCATGCATTCTGGGAGTACAATTATTTATTCATTGCCTAATGTCGCCTGTAACAACTGCCAAGTAAATATGTTCTGCAGCTAGGAGTAGTTTGTGTTTTAAGGGCCGGGTTTAAAAAAAGTATTTCAATAGGCCTAATAGTCCTGTAGTTACATGCAGGGCCACTGGAATTGTGATAGAAAGGACCAAGATAGGCAGTAGAGTTGACTAATGTGGCAAAAAAGTCCAGTTAGGCATTTACAATGCCAATAGCTCCAACTCGAATAAATCCTCTTGCACTGCAAATGCTTGTTACCTGTTGATGCTGCTCTGACAGTCATGTCTCTTCTCCACAGTGTAGGGCTCACTATCCATGTAAAAAAAAGTCATACCTCCAACAAATTCATCTGTTCCCAGGCTCTACACTGAATGCATGCAGTTACCTGAAAAGCACCCGTTAACAAGCAGAGGGTGATTCCTTTCGAACAGCTGCTACCTTTTTCAGAATAGACTGTTTACTTTAAGGACTGTAATGTAATGTAATATCTGGGGATGCTGAGTTCATGCCTTTAGTACCACATCCTAGACTGCACGTGCACCCACTCCTAAGAGTGCCTTGCAAATTAGTGGTCACAAATGGATGGTCAAAGATGGGATCTAGTGGTGATAAAGGCTCAGACTACACACTCCACATTGGTGCAACAGTAACAGCCTGTTGCTTGGTTGGCCTCCCCTCAACCTTCTCCCGCTAGGGACCATTATCACCGCAGCCCCTCTTGGTGTCAGAGCACCCCTCAGTCACATAACATTCAAAGGCATCTGTACTCCCTTGCACCTGGGCTGTCGCATCCACTACTTTAAAGTCCTGGCGGTCAGTCTAGCCTGTCAAGCTTTTCTCAAGCTCAGCCATGTGAAAACTGTCTTCATAACTGACATTATGGCCATGTGCCACATTTGGAAGTGACACTCACTCCCCACAGCTGTCTGCACTTGCGCAGGAGATCTGCTATTGGGCAATCCACATCAAGATCTACCTTTTAGCAGACCACTGTTGGACAAGGAATTTGTAGACCTGCTCAGCAGAATGTATAACACTCACAAGGCCTCCAAAGGCACTTTCATTAGTGGAGCACCCAGACCATTGAAAACTCTGCCACTCCAGCTAACATACAATGCCAGGGCTGTGCTTCAAGGTGCCTATAGTCCACAGCCAATGCATGATGGCTGAATTTTTAGGGGATATTTGCCCATGCTTTTCTTCCTCCTCCCTCTCAGTCCTTGCATAGTGAGGCAAATGAGACAAGTGTCTAGGACACTCATCCTAGCTGCTCTAAACTGGCCAGCCAAACCCTGGTACTTCAAGCTTCTGGAGGTGTGAATCAGCCCATTCAAGGTGCTGCTGCTCAGCCCAGTCGAACTTTCTTCAACAGAAGTGCCAACTCAGAGATCCAGACTTCAGATAGCTTACCCAAGCAACTTGGCACCGTAGATTCTAGAGTTTGGAGAGAAGCGTGTGCTTATACTGTGAGGCACATAAAGCCACTACATGTGAATGTAATGCATACAAGTTGAAATAATTTGTCCACCACTGTATTTCAAATAAATAGACCCCTTTAAGGTCTCTGTCCAAGGTAACATTAGCTCTGTTTTACATTTATGAAAGGCAGACCTGAAATACACCTCCATAAGCTTACACTTGCCCGCAGTTGGAATATATATGCAAAATAGAGATCATTCATCCTCCAGAACCCCTGTGGTCGGGGCCTTCATGGAAGTTTTTAAGAATGTGGTACCTACTTGAACATCTGCCCCAGTGTGGTATTTCAACATAGCCCTTCACTTTTGTAACTTGCAGTTTGTCACAAAGTAGCTTTCTTAATAGCAACATCCTCCCTCGGTAAGGTGTATTAGCAAGCTCAAAGCCCTAACATTTCAGGAACCTTGCAACTAGGTCCACAGGACAGGGTGGTCCTTGGGACTAACCCCAAATTCCTTCCAGAGGTAATTTTGCATTTCCATATCAGCCAGACCATTAAGCTGCCAGTCTTTTCAATAATCGGACTGTGTAGCAAAAATGGCCTTATGTTCTCTCAACACTTAGTATGTTGACAGTACATACCTGCTTTTTGTAGCCTTTGCTAAACCATACAAGGGACATCCAATCTCTAAATCAGGCGTTGTGAGATGGATCCTTAAGTGTGTTCAGACTGGCTATGCTGTGCTAAAGCACACTGTTCGTGTTCCCCACCTCCAGAACCAGAGCACACACCACTCACAAAAAGGGTGCCACTGTTGCTTTCCTGGGTAACATCCTGCTAGCTGACTTCTGCAAAGCTGCCACTTGTCTACAACACACTTGTTCACACATCTACTGTGTAGCTATACTAGCCTACCAATGGTTGGGTAGACGGTGTTAAGAAATTATTTCCAAACATCTGCCTGCAAGAAGCTGCTTTTTGGGAGATTGGCTTTACAGTGCACATGCTGAGCATGTGCATCTACAAGCCATACATACCATGAACAGAAGAGGTTACTCTGTAAGCATCTGTTCGTATCAGGTAGTGCTGTAGATTCCAATGTGCTCACCCACCTCCCTGGAAGCAGTGGTCATATATTTAATCACTGCTTCAATTTCTACAATACACAAAACACTTTACTCTCTTACTTGATGCCTGACTTCACTTGTGATACTTAGCCAGATGAGTGGAAAGCGATCTTCGGTGGAACCTTTATCCTTGTGCATTGTGGACTACAGGACGAGTTGCAACCAGTCTTGTAACTGTCGTCTTCAAATAAAAACAGGTTGCATATCCAAGCCCATCTCTGAATGTGAGTAGTATGCGTAGCATGTAAGTTTACAGCACTACATGCAACTAACAGATCCTTAAAAGGGGGTAAGTAACATTTTATTTTTTCAACAATCTTACAGGCCAACTGTGTTCCAGCAGCCAGTCATCTTCTTGGGGGCAGATGTCACTCACCCTCCTGCTGGGGATGGCAAGAAGCCCTCCATCGCTGCTGTGGTGGGCAGCATGGATGGTCACCCTAGTCGCTACTGTGCTACAGTCCGCGTGCAGACCTCACGCCAGGACACTGCCCAAGAGCTCCTCTACAGTCAAGAGGTCATCCAGGATTTGACAAACATGGTGCGCGAGCTACTTATCCAGTTCTACAAGTCCACGCGCTTCAAGCCCACACGAATAATTTACTACAGAGGTGGGGTCTCAGAGGGACAGATGAAGCAGGTACTCTCCATCCTAGAGCTTTGTGCTTGTTGCATGCTGTTGTCTGTGATAGAAATGAAAATGTGTATTGATTTGCTGAACACGATCTGCCACAAGGTTAATGTACCTCTTGCTCTGGTTTCAAGGATTCTTTTACATACTGGATTCTAATTTTTGTTTCAATTAGATTATCAGTAGTATTATTATGGTTTATAAGCTGCTATTGTGTTTATTCTGGTAGTCTTTTATTGATTGGCTTCACGCCAAATATCACCAGAGGTCTTCACTTATTCAGATATATGCTGTCTTGGAGGGCTGATTTGCACATTGCCCTGCTACAAATGTGTATGAGGTGTGGTGTATTAGGTTGTACTTTTTCAAGAGTAGTTCTGCTTTGCGCTCAGTGAGGTCCAAGTAGAAAGTGCCTCTGATTTGTGTTGATTGTGCAAGCATTGTTATTTTTCTATTGAGCTTAGGGATGCACAGCTACATGGAATCTGAGCCAATATCAGAACCCAGGCATTCCCTTCTGTTCCATAACAAAGCTTACTATAAAATCCTCTTGGTCTTCAATGTAGTCCAGAATCAGCATTAAGGAAATAATGCCAATTTTGATTAACACCAAGCATGCCGTTGTCTCAGTCTAGTATTTTCAGCCCAAACTAATTGTTTCTCAACTAGATCTCTAATTGAAAATCATGCTCCTGGGTCTCCCTTCTACTGGGCATTCAAAATTATCCACATGGATTATTTTGTTCTTGGCACCTCGTATTACTTTACACGTGGAGTTATTTATTAAAAAGAAAAACTGACACTAGGGCATGTTAGTGGGCATAATAAAATGGAAATACACTCCAGTAGACAAGATGACTAACGGTGAACTCAGGAGTGGTTAATCAGCAGGTAAGTGTGTAGTTGGGTAGAGCAAAATAAAGGTGTTTGAAAGCTTACTACCATTCTAAAGAATGATGCAGAAAGCTCACAATTAAGCTTAACCAAGAGAGCAATACTGTTCTGATATGTGATGGTATGTGTGGCTTGTAGATACACAAGCTCTGCACACTCCTGCCAGCTAGTGTTGGGTTTGGAATGTTGCACGTTTTTCTTCATAGAAGCATATTTGAGTCACAGGAAAGTGACTCCTCCTTCTCGGTGTTAGTGCGCATGGGCATCTACTGTTTATCCTATATTGGATCTTTCATAGATTCACATGCTTGAATCATTCCCCGTCATTGAAGTGGGAGTCCCAAGGTACCTTAGGAACGCAGTATGTAAGAACCATGATAGGCTACAATGGCAGTAGGAAATTAGTTTAGTAGCCTATCTGTCCTTTTAAAAAAACATTTGAACTGTCCAATCAGATGCCAACACCCTCTAGAATACTCCCAAGAGACGTAGTTTCCCTCAGATTTCTTTACTGCACAGCTGTTTTTTGTTTTTTTTTTGGTTAAAAAAACGTTTTCGACAGCTGCAGTATCTAATTCATTCAAGAAAGGTATTTTTCGTTCCTACAAATCTTGTGGGAAGAAAAGGCTACATGTGGACTGCCCCCATAGACTGTATTGCCTGTACCCTCAACATCCGGTAAAGAATTGTAAGATTTTTTCAAACCTTTTCAGCATGTACTCTCACCACCATCCGGTCAACGAGGCAGTCTGCAACATTGACAGCAGCCATTCATACACTCATTTCATCCTCTAAAGTATTTGGCACTAGACCCTCGGAGGCGGTGGACTAAACATCGCCACAATTCAAAAAGATTCCCCTCAACAAAGCAATCCTCACAAAAGCATTCATTGACAACATCTACAGACCCTCTGTCTACGGTCCCTCCAGTGACCACAACTATGTTGACGACTCCTCCATCGTCAAGGCCGATGTCGTCTGCACCATCATCGATGAAACCATCGATGACCACACCGTTGATTGCAGCACCATTGACGGGAGAGACATTACTTTCACAACATACCATTACCACCTCTGCTTTAATGTCAACAATATGCAACTACTGTTCGGATCATCAAGGTCACAAGAACTATTTTACATCCTGAAGAAACTTCTCCAAACAAAGTTTCATCCCTGCTGCCTACCCATCTATTGGACTGGAAGGAATCTGAAGATGAGGGAATCTACGGGGACTCACACAGTCCTTCAGAATTTCAGTTGAAGTATCAGGATAAGTGTAGGAAGTTGGCTCTGTATGTGCTATTTCAAAGTAAGGAATAGCATGCACAGAGTCCAAGGGTTCCCCTTAGAGGTAAAATAGTGGTAAAAATAGATAATACTAATGCTCTATTTTGTGGTGGTGTGGTCGAGCAGTAGGCTTATCCAAGGAGTAGTGTTAAGCATTTGTTGTACATACACATAGACAATAAATGAGGTACACACACTCAGACAAATCCAGCCAATAGGTTTTATTATAGAAAAATATCTTTTCTTAGTTTATTTTAAGAACCATAGGTTCAAATGTAACATGTAATATCTTGTTTGAAAGGTATTTCAGGTAAGTATATTAGGAACTTTGAATCATTTCAATTGCATGTATACTTTTCAAGTTATTCACAAATAGCTATTTTAAAAGTGGACACAGTGCAATTTTCACAGTTCCTGGGGGAGGTAAGTTTTTGTTAGTTTTACCAGGTAAGTAAGACACTTACAGGGTTCAGTTCTTGGTCCAAGGTAGCCCACCGTTGGGGGTTCAGAGCAACCCCAAAGTTACCACACCAGCAGCTCAGGGCCGGTCAGGTGCAGAGTTCAAAGTGGTGCCCCAAAACGCATAGGCTCCAATGGAGAGAAGGGGGTGCCCCGGTTCCAGTCTGCCAGCAGGTAAGTACCCGCGTCTTCGGGGGGCAGACCAGGGGGGTTTTGTAGGGCACCGGGGGGGACACAAGCCCACACAGAAATTTCACCCTCAGCGGCGCGGGGGCGGCCGGGTGCAGTGTTAGAACAAGCGTCGGGTTCGCAATGGAAGTCAATGAGAGATCAAGGGAACTCTTCAGCGCTGCAGGCAGGCAAGGGGGGGGCTTCCTCGGGGAAACCTCCACTTGGGCAAGGGAGAGGGACTCCTGGGGGTCACTTCTGCAGTGAAAGTCCGGTCCTTCAGGTCCTGGGGGCTGCGGGTGCACGGTCTTTTCCAGGCGTCGGGACTTAGGTTTCAGAGAGTCGCGGTCAGGGGAAGCCTCGGGATTCCCTCTGCAGGCGGCGCTGTGGGGGCTCAGGGGGGACAGGTTTTGGTACTCATAGTCGTAGAGTAGTCCGGGGGTCCTCCCTGAGGTGTTGGTTCTCCACCAGCCGAGTCGGGGTCGCCGGGTGCAGTGTTGCAAGTCTCACACTTCTTGCGGGGAGATTGCAGGGTTCTTTAAAGCTGCTCCTTTGGATAAAGTTGCAGTCTTTTTGGAGCAGGTCCGCTGTCCTCGGGAGTTTCTTGTCGTCGTCGAAGCAGGGCAGTCTTCAGAGGTCGCTGGTCCCTTTGGAAGGCGTCGCTGGAGCAGAGTTCTTTGGAAGGCAGGAGACAGGCCGGTGAGTTTTTGGAGCCAAGGCAGTTGTTGTCTTCTGGTCTTCCTCTGCAGGGGTTTTCAGCTAGGCAGTCCTTCTTCTTGTTGTTGCAGGAATCTAAATCTTTAGGTTCAGGGAAGCCCTTAAATACTAAATTTAAGGACGTGTTTAGGTCTGGGGGGTTAGTAGCCAATGGCTACTAGCCCTGAGGGTGAGTACACCCTCTTTGTGCCTCCTCCCAAGGGGAGGGGGTCACATCCCTAATCCTATTGGGGGAATCCTCCATCTGCAAGATGGAGGATTTCTAAAAGTTAGTCACCTCAGCTCAGGACACCTTAGGGGCTGTCCTGACTGGCCAGTGACTCCTCCTTGTTATTCTCATTATTTTCTCCGGCCTTGCCGCCAAAAGTGGGGGCCGGGGCCGGAGGGGGCGGGCAACTCCACTAGCTGGACTGTCCTGCAGTGCTGTGACAAAGGGGTGAGCCTTTGAGGCTCACCGCCAGGTGTTACAGCTCCTGCCTGGGGGAGGTGTTAGCATCTCCACCCAGTGCAGGCTTTGTTACTGGCCTCAGAGTGACAAAGGCACTCTCCCCATGAGGCCAGCAACATGTCTCTAGTGTGGCAGGCTGCTGGAACCAGTCAGCCTACACAGATAGTCGGTTAAGTTTCAGGGGGCACCTCTAAGGTGCCCTCTGTGGTGTACTTTACAATAAAATGTACACTGGCATCAGTGTGCATTTATTGTGCTGAGAAGTTTGATACCAAACTTCCCAGTTTTCAGTGTAGCCATTATGGTGCTGTGGAGTTCGTGTAAAACAGACTCCCAGACCATATACTCTTATGGCTACCCTGCACTTACAATGTCTAAGGTTTTGCTTAGACACTGTAGGGGCACAGTGCTCATGCACTGGTACCCTCACCCATGGTATAGTGCACCCTGCCTTAGGGCTGTAAGGCCTGCTAGAGGGGTGTCTTACCTATACTGCATAGGCAGTGAGAGGCTGGCATGGCACCCTGAGGGGAGTGCCATGTCGACTTACTCATTTTGTTCTCACTAGCACACACAAGCTGGTAAGCAGTGTGTCTGTGCTGGGTGAGGGGTCTCTAGGGTGGCATAATACATGCTGCAGCCCTTAGAGACCTTCCCTGGCATCAGGGCCCTTGGTACCAGAGGTACCAGTTACAAGGGACTTATCTGGGTGCCAGGGTGTGCCAATTGTGGAATCAAAAGTACAGGTTAGGGAAAGAACACTGGTGCTGGGGCCTGGTTAGCAGGCCTCAGCACACTTTCAATTCAAAACATAGCATCAGCAAAGGCAAAAAGTCAGGGGGTAACCATGCCAAGGAGGCATTTCCTTACAATAAGTATGACCAGCAGGACTTTGACTCATACTATACCCTCATGACAAACACTGGGCATTACAAGTATCACTAACCAAGACAGGATACTGTACAGATGCCTGCATCCATTATCCAAGATTTGCTAGCTATGCTTCAAGACTGTAGGTGCAGATTTCCGGGCTCTACCTAGGATCAGCCACAGCAGCCTCCACAACCTCAATCTACTTCTCTAGCCACACCGATGAACATATCTCCTTCTGTAACACTGAGGCTGACACCAGCCTCCACAATAGCTGCACCTCCCAGGGAGGATGAACACCTCAGGAGAGGGAAGTGGGAGAAATCATTGTTCCCCCAACACACTCATGAATCAGACTCTTCCCCCTGAGGACATCAGGAGTTTCCACAACTTGGACAGGGCTGCAACAATTTTTCACCTCCTAGGTTGTTTCTCAGACTGTTTTCTTACTGATTTTAAAGAGCAGGCCAGAAAATCATTAAGAACTAGGCCCGTTATTGACTACATTTGGAGCGAGGGGCTAGAGATTATGCAGAACTCAGCTACAGTTCCACCAATACCACCTCGCCTGGTTAAGAAATACAGAGCTACAGAAGATTTCTAGGCTTGCTTAATTGGCCATCCGAAAAGTGACTGTCTCCCAGGCTTCTCAAAGTTGTTCCAAGAACCCTTCCATTCCCATATTTGCTTCACCAGACACGAAAGGCAGATGTAGGAAAAAGATTCTCCCTTACGTCTGCTCTCACTGTCCATGGAGCCAATACCCTAGCATTTCTAGGGTGTTATGACCGCCAAATGTGATTGGATGTCTGCACTTTGATCGATATCATCCCAGAGGATAATAGATCTGAGGCGAAGGAGATGCTGCATTAGGGCATGCATACTTCGGAAATTGATTGAGCCCTAGACATCGCCGCCACAAGTTTTAGCCAGTTAGCCCAAGCAGCGGTTTTACGTCGCCTGGGATGGTTGAAAGCCACATTTTTCGGACCAGAGGGCCAATCCAAAATCTTGGACATGGCCTACAATGGCACAACTTTTTTTTTTTGGCAGACAAGTAGACAACGCATTATTACCAATAAAGGCAGCATGGACACTGTCGGGTTGCTCAGCACTTTGCAGTTTAAAAAATTGCCCTTTCGTGGGGCCAGAGGAAGGGGTTCCTCTTCATACAGAGGTGGTTACCAAAAACCACATCATCACAATCTTAATACAGGTCTTTCTACCATCCGGCCTTTCACCAGCCACCTGCAGCAGCCTATAGCAAGCAAGGCAGACAACGGAAACAGCCCCGAGGGCCCAGGATGCAAGTAGTAAGCAATGACCTGAACCAGCTACAATTCCTCTTTCCTCCCATATCACCCAAGTGGGCGTGAAAATCTCAAATGACCACCACCAATAGAAGGAGATTACATCAGCCATATGGGTGTTGGATATAGTAAGTTACGGTCACACCTTCGAGTTTGTGCAGAGACCCCCAAACCATCCGCCGAAAGAAGCTCACCCACCTCATCTTCACTTACTACAAAAAGAAGCATTACTAATGCTTTCCAAGAGTGCAAAAAAAGGTTCCCTCTCATCAAAGAGTATTAGGCTTCTACTCCCGGTTTTTCCTGGTGAGAAAGAAAACCAGGGAATGGAGACCAATACTGGATCTCAGTATGATGACCCTTTCTGACATCCTTCACCTTTTAAACAGCGAGGACTGCTTGACTGCTAGATTTGCAGGATACCTACTTCCACATCCTAACTCATCCCAGGCATTGCAAATACCTCTGCTTTACCGTAGCCGATTCCCACTAGCTATTCAGAGTTCTCTCTTTGGAACTGAAGCCTGCCTCTCAAATCTTCACAAAATGTCCCATGACAGTGGCAGCTGCACTTCGCAAACAGGGTTTTCAGGTGTCCCTAGTTAGACGACTGGCTACTGAGTCATGTCTGCAACAAGCTTCCCAAGCCACCAGCACTTGTCTTGCACTACTTCACAGTCTAGGCCTCATGGTAAACCACCAGAAATCTATCACCTTCCAAAAGAGTCAATTTCTGTGAGTCTTTTAAAGAATGCTCCTAGGTATGATTTCTTTGGCAATAAACCTAGTACCTCTAGCATGACTAAAGATGAGACCACTGCAGGAGGAGCTTCAGAAGCAATGGATCCGGACTTAAGGATCCTTTGAGGCCTTGATCATTGTTACCATAAGGATGGTAGAAGCATTACAGTGGTGGACTTGCATAAATCATGTTTTGCAAGGGTTGACGTTCCTGAACCCCCAGGTCCAGACTGTCATTACAACAGATGCTTCCCTGGAGTGCTGGAGTGGTCATTTGCAGGATATGTGGATCCAAGGAAAATGGTCCAACCATCAAAAACTGAGGCACATCAATCTCTTGGAACTAAAAGCAATATTCCTCACGCTACAGGTGTTTCTGCCGCCGAGATTAGGCTCCTCCCTGCTGGTCCATACAGACAGCACAACCAGCATGTATTAGATCAACAAGCTCTTTGGTATTGGCTCACTCTAGACAATTTCCCTGAGGGCAGATCACGTTTGGTGTGAACAATACTCTATCAGACATGCTCAACAGAACAAGAAAGTTGCCACAAAAGGGAACTAGATCAGCAAGAGGTGGACAGGATTGCAACCTGGGGGCAAACTGGCATTGGATCCCTTTGCAGTGGACAAGACCGCCAAATGCAAGTTCTATGCCAGTCAATACCCAATCCCAGGGTTGTGGGGAATGCCCTTTCTATGCGATGGTCTGGGATCTTTGCATAAGCTTTTCCCCCTTCCCATAGCTTCCCAGGATTCTCAGAAAGATGAAAACTGAGCTCTACCGGTTCATCCCGATAGCTCCCAGGTGGCTCAGACAACATTGGTTTATGGAGCTGATTCTATTATCCGTGACCAATCCCCTCTGTCTTAGAGGAAGCTAACCCTCCTGACGAGGAACCAAGGCTAAATCTTACAACTGGAGCCAGCCTCTCTCCAGTTGCATGCATGGCTTCAGAGTTCTATGAGTTCAGAAACTTGACCATCTATCAGGAATTCAGAGATATACTATCCAGAGCACAGGCCGAAAGTACAAACAAGGCATACAGGCTGAAGTGAAAAGGTTGTGTTCTTGGTGCCAGCAAAACAACTTGAGACCTCTCCTGTACAGATCATACCTTATCTTCCTTCACTCACCAAGTCTGGCCTTGTTCATGCCTCCATTGAGTTCACCTTACTGAAATCTCAAAGTACAGGTGTTCCGCACAAACTGCATTACTTTGCTCCCCAAGACTCATCAAGCAGTTTATGAAAGGCTATTCAGAACTGTTCCTCCTATGCGAGCATCTACCCTGGAATGGCATCGCAACGTGGTGCTTTCACAATTGAATAAATTCCCATTCAACCCAATTCATAAGGCTGAACTGAAGTTCCTTACATGGAAGGCTGCAGTTTTACTCGCTCTGTCATTAACCAGAAGAGTTGGCAGGATACAGTCCTTTACAATTCATGAGCCCTTCCTGCACGTCAGACTAATTTGTCCTTCTCAGAACAAATCAGAGGTTCATTCCGAAGGTTCTTTCCCATTTCCATCTTAATGAACCGGTCATACTACACACATTTTTTTCCAAATCCTTGTACGCCACCTGAAAGGACTCTCTGCACAGACATCAAGCGATGTCTGAAGTTCTACCTCCACCGTAGTAAACTAACTCGCAGAACAGATCAGCTGCTAGTCTTAAAGTCAAGGCCGTCAAGGGACAGCTGTGACAAATGCCACAATAGCATGGTGGATGTCAGCAACCACTCAGTTTTGCCACTCTAAAGCCGGCAGACCACTGGTGAGAATGGCTAAGGCATATTCCACAAGAGAAGTGTCTACTTCAGCTGTTCTCTTTGCAGGCATCTCACTAGAGAAAATATGCTGAGCTGCCTCATGGAAGAATATGTACTCCTTTACACAGCACTACTGCCTAGAGTCGGCACAACGCAGTGACTTAGCCATGGTTCAGGCTATACTATGCCATCTATTTAATTAGGTGAACTTCTTTCTTAATACGTGTTTAAAAAAAAAAATAATTATTCATGTTAATTCGTGGTTCAATTATGTTTGTTTCTCCAAATATTCAAGTATGGATGTTTACAATTCCAAGGTTATTTCCAATCATTTTTACAGATAAAACGTATGTTATATTTACAATTATGTTTTTTTCCTTACCAACCATCCGCTAAGGGTCTTTGCAGTTACCTCTGATACGGCTTGCTATTCCGATTAAAGCGTGTGAATCTGAGAAATCCAATACTGGATAAGAAAATAAGTTACCTACCTGAAACTGTGATTTTGCAGTATTGGTATCTTTCATAGATTGACATGCGACACCCCCCAGTACCCCTCCCCCGGTCCCCTCACACCCTTATGCCCCCCCATCCTTCCCCCCCCAACTGGAGGCTCACCTTACATTTGGGAATATGCTTCACTCGTGTGCTAGAAAATCTGAGGGAAAGGGCCTTCTGGGAGTCTTTTTTTTAAAGACATACGCTATTAAACTGATGGCCTGCTGCCTTTGTAGCCTATTATGGTTCTGCATACTGCTTTCCTAAGGTACCATGGGACAACCATTTCGAATGATTAAAGCATGTGAATCTGTGAAAGATACCAATACTGGATAACCACAGTTAACAGGTAAGTAACTCGTTTTCTAAACTCTGCCGTCGAGTTTGGACGTGTGCCTCTTCGCTACGTATTCCATTCCCTCCACTTTTGAAAACTTTCATTGCGTCTCTTGTTCCATTGACGGTATTGTTTTTGATCATGTTTTCTTATATTCACTTGTCTCACTCCGGAGCCCCTCGCCAATTCAGGCCTACCTCAGCAAATGGCACCAACCCCTATGCTGTGCTGATGGAAAGGACGCGGTTTCAATTCTGTTCTCTGTGCCACACACAATATCCTGCACACTGACCAACATCTGGTGTATAACCTGTGACTCTCCCCTGACTATCAAGCCACCTGCGACGCCTTCAGATCAAGAAAGACCCTTCAGGACCAAAGAGTTTGTCAACTAGAGATTGCCAACGAGACTACAGAAGACACTCTGGAAATCTTTGGGGAGGAGCGCGGCCAGGAGGAGCCAGAACAGGAGGCAGCCTTCGCCATCCAGGACTCCGATGTTCAGTTGGATATTGAAAGCCTTGACGTGACATCGATGCAACCTGTGAGTTCCAAAGGCCCATCCTGCCCCCTCTAAGGCTTCCAAAAAGCCCCTTACTGAGGTCGTCAGACCGCCACTGCCACCAGGCCATGGCCAGTTCTGTAAAACAGTCTCTGATGCACCACCCTCCAGCTCGGCACCGGAAACTGCCAAGACATTCTCAGACATCAACCTCAACATCTTGTTGTCACTGTTTCCATCGAACCTTTGGCACCAACCACTTCATCACTGAGCCAAACAAGCTCCACCTCCGCTTCGGCTCTGACAAAAGGACATATACCGAAAACCTCAGTGTAGAAAACCAGGGACTCAATATCTTCTGCCACACCATCTCACGTTGAACCAGTTTTGGAGTCCATGGATCCTCGTCAATACCTCCTCCACTTTAAGCAGGGTACAGGGCGCATTATTGCCTCACCCGTCACCCTCAAGAGGAAACTATCCTATCAGGAGTCTCTAGACACTTCACCACACCAAAAGAAGACTTAGGACAAGGCTGCCACTACTATTCACAAACCTTTTCTGTTGGAAAATAGCATTTTTCTGACATGGTTACCCCCACTTCTTGCCTGCTGTCAGTGTGTTTAGACTGTAGGACACTGAGATCCTACTAATCAGGACCCTGTTGTCTGTGCTCTCTCCTCTCAATTTGGTTGCTGGTAAACATTCACACCCCGCAATTTGCATACTGGTGCGCCCATACAAGTCCCTAGTATATCATACCTAGGTACCCAGAGCACTGGTACACCAAGGGTCTCCCATGGGCTGCAGCATGTATTATACCACCCATTGGAGCTCTGCAAACTGTCTGCGGACCTGCCATTGCAGCCTGCTTGGAATGGTGCATGCACCTTTCACTCAAGATATAAAGATTGCCTTATATTGCTGTCACTGCACTTGCCCAGTGTACATCACCCTTCTAGTAGGCCCTTCAGCCCAAGGGCAAGGTGCATGTCCCTAAGTGTGAGGGTACCCCTGCATGAGCAAAGATACCCCTACAAACCCCAGACTCCAATTCTTGGGCTTTGTAAGTGTGGGGAAGCCATCTTAAGGCATGTAGTGGATGCTGGTCAACAAGAGTGGTCCAACTACATAATCGCTTCTCCGAACCTAGGCGTGTTTGGTATCAAACATGTTGGAATCAAGCAACTACACAGATTCCAGTGCTGGTTGCATACCATCTACTTTGGGGGTTCTGTTCTGCCTGTACCTCCTTGCAGGGTCTGCCTGCCAGCCCACATTGCTGCAGACCCCAGACATGGTTCTGTCCTCCTACTGCTGAGCCTAACTCGAGCAGGGGAAGGTGTAGGAAAGTATCATCTTGCCTGGCATGTTACCCCTATATTTCACTGTATATATGTTTTAGTCTGTGTCACTGGGACCCTGCCAGGCAGGGCCCCAGTGCTCATAAGTGTGCCCTGTATGTGTTCCCTGTGTGATGACTGTCTCACTGAGGCTCTGCTAACCAGAACCTCAGTGGTTATGCTCTGTCTGCTTTCCAAATTGTCACTAACAGGCTAGTGACCAATTTCACCAATTCACATTGGCATACTGGAACACCCTTATAATCCCCTAGTATATGGTACTAAGGTACCCAGGGTATTGGGGTTCCAGGAGATCCCTATGGGCTGCAGCATTTCTTTTGACACCCATTGGGATATCTGACAATTCTTACACAGGCCTGCCAGTGCAGCCTGAGTGAAATAACGTCCACGTTATTTCACAGCCATTTACCACTGCACTTAAGTAACTTATAAGTCACCTATATGTCTAACCTTCACCTGGTGAAGGTTGGGTGCAAAGTTACTTAGTGTGTGGGCACCCTGGCCCTAGCCAAGGTGCCCCCACATCGTTCAGGGCAAATTCCCCGGACTTTGTGAGTGCGGGGACACCATTACATGTGTGCACTATACATAGGTCGCTACCTATGTATAGCGTCACAATGGTAACTCCTAATATGCCATGTAACATGTCTAAGGTCATGGAATTGTCACCCCAATCCTATTGTGGCATTGGGGAGACAATTCCATGATCCCCTGGGTCTCTAGCACCGAACCCGGGTACTGCCAAACTGCCTTTCCGGGGTCTCCACTGCTGCTGCTGCTGCCAACCCCTCAGACAGGTTTCTGCCCTCCTGGGGTCCAGGCAGCCCTGGCCCAGGAAGGCAGAACAAAGGATTTCCTCAGAGAGGGTGTAACACCCTCTCCCTTTGGAAATAGGTGTGAAGGCTGGGGAGGAGTAGCCTCCCCCAGCCTCTGGAAATGCTTTGATGGGCACAGATGCTGCCCATCTCTGCATAAGCCAGTCTACACCGGTTTAGGGATCCCCCCCCACCCCTGCTCTGGTGTGAAACTGGACAAAGGAAAGGGGAGTGACCACTCCCCTGACCTGCACCTCCCAGGGGAGGTGCCCAGAGCTCCTCCAGTGTGCCCCAGACCTCTGCCATCTTGAAAACAGATGTTGCTGGCGCACTGGACTGCTCTGAGTGGCCAGTGCCATCAGGTGACGTCAGAGACTCCTTCTGATAGGCTAGTAAGAAAGGTAAGAGCCTATCCTCCTTCCTAGGTAGCCAAACCACCTTTTCTGGCTATTTAGGGTCTCTGCTTTGGGGAATTCTTCAGATACCGAATGCAAGAGCTTACCAGAGTTCCTCTGCATCTCCCCCTTCACCTTCTTCCAAAGGATCGACCACTGACTGCTCAGGATGCCTGCAAACCTGCAACAAAGTAGCAAAGACGACTACTGCAACCTTGTATCGCTTCATCCTGCCGGCTTTCTCGCCTGTTTCCTGGTGGTGCATGCTCTGGGGGTAGCCTGCCTCCTTCTTGCACCAGGAGCTCTGAAGAAATATACCGTGGGTCGACAGAATTTTCCCCCTGCAACCGCAGACAACAAAAGACTGCATCACCGGTCCTCCGGGTCCCCTCAGCACGACGAGCGTGGTCCCTGGAACTCAGCAACTCTGTCCAAGTGACTCCCACAGTCCAATGACTCTTCAGTCTAAGTTTGGTGGAGGTAAGTCCTTGCCTCCCCACGCTAGACTGCATTGCTGGGTACCGTGTGATTTGCAGCTGCTCCGGCTCCTGTGCACTCTTCCAGGATTTCCTTCGTGCACAGCCAAGCCTGGGTCCCCGACACTCTAACCTACAGTGCACAACCTTCTGAGTTGTCCTCCGGTGTCGTGGGACTCCCTTTTCTGACTTCGGGTGGACTCCGGTTCACTCCTCTTCTAAGTGCCTGGTCTGGTACTTCTGCTGGTGCTGCCTGCTTCTGTGAGGGCTCCCTGACTTGCTGGGCGCCCCCTCTGTTTCCTCATCCAAGTGGCAACATCCTGGTCCCCAGCAGCATCCAAAAACCCTAACCGCGACCCTTGCAGCTAGCAAGGCTTGTTTGCGGTCTTTCTGCGTGGGAACACCTCTGCAAGCTTCTTCACAAAGTGGGACATCCATCCTCCAAAGGGGAAGTTCCTAGTCCTCTTCGTTCTTGCAAAACACCAAGCTTCTTCCATCCGGTGGCAGCTCCTTTGCACCCTCAGCTGGCATTTCCTGGGCATCTGCCCACTCAACACTGTCGCGACTCTTGGACTTGGTCCCCTTGTCTTACAGGTACTCAGGTTCGGAAACCCACTGTTGTTGCTTTGCTGGTGTTGGTTTTCCTTGCAGAATCCCCCTATCACGACTTCTGTGCTCTCTGGGGGTTGTAGGTGCACTTTACACCTACCTTACAGGGTCTTGGGGTGGGCTATTTTTCTAACCCTCACTGTTTTCTTACAGTCCCAGCGACCCTCTACAAGCTCACATAGGTTTGGGGTCCATTCGTGGTTCGCATTCCACTTTTAGAGTATATGGTTTGTGTTGCCCCTATACCTATGTGCTCCTTTTGCAATCTATTGTAACTTTACACTGCTTGCATTACTTCCTTTTGCTATTACTGCATATTTTTGGTATTGTGTACATATATCATGTGTATATTTGGCATCCTCATACTGAGGGTACTCACTGAGATACTTTTGGCATATTGTCATAAAAATAAAGTACCTTTATTTTTAGTATATCTGTGTGTTGTGTTTTCTTATGATATTGTGCATATGACACCAGTGGTATAGTAGGAGCTTTGCATGACTGCTAGTTCAGCCTAAGCTGCTCTGCTATAGCTACCTTCTATCAGCCTAAGCTGCTAGAAACACCTCTTCTACACTAATAAGGGATAACTGGACCTGGCACAAGGTGTAAGTACCTCTGGTACCCACTACAAGCCAGGCCAGCCTCCTACAGAAGGTAAAGCAAAGGGTTTCCTGTAGGATGGAGGTGTTATGTCCTCTCCTTTAGAACTAGGTGTCTATGGGCTGGGGTGGCCTCCCAGCACAACCAGTCTGCTTTGAAGGGCACATTTGGTGCTCTCCTTGCATAAACCAGTTTGCACCAGTACAAGAACCCCCGGTTCCTGCTCTGGCATAAAACCACACAAAGGACCGGGGAGTGACTGCCCCCCCCTGTCCGGCTCCTCCCCTAGGGAGGTGCACAGTGCTCTGCCAGATGGCCACTTAATTCTGCCAGCATGAAAATAAGATGTGCAGAGGCTCCTGGAAGCATGTGACTGGTTAGCCAGGTAGATGTCCTTGACCCTCTAAAAGTAGTTCACTTCAGAAAGTGATCAAACCCTTTTAGGGCTACTTGACGGCTCCCGCCAAGGGTGAGGTCCTCAGATTTGTCAAGCAAGACTCTACAAGGAACTCTCTGCAAGACATCTGCTCCTGGCCTCCAGAACCGCTGCTGGTCTGCTTTGGGAACTGTAACAAGTTTACACCAGTTGGAACGGCACCCACTGCAACATTGTTTCTCCGGAGCCTGCAAAAATTTTGCAACATCAATTGCTGTGCGTCCTCCAGGGACACAAGGACTCTTTGCATCAAAGAAGCAAGAAGGAATCTCCCATGGAGTGAAGGAGTCACTCCCCTGCATCCGCAGGTACCTCAAGACGATGACGACAATAACAATGACTGGCTGGGGGATCCTGCTGTTCCATTTATATCGAAAGGCTCTGCAGCACAGGTGGTGTTTCTGTGGTCCTCTCTGGGTCCCCCTTGTCTTCTGACCAACTTGGGAGACGGTGGGCCCTTGCTGCAGCCACTGGAACAGAACCCCAATGCACTGCAACTGTTGCTCTTGCCAAGGCTTGTTGACTTTCTCCAGGAGATCTTCAGGCTCCAAGAAGCCCCAGCTGCCAGCACTCTGCAACTCAAAGATCTGCTTCCACGCTGCAGCTCCTGCAACATGGGGCTCTGGTTTTGTTGTGTTGCTGAGGCCTCCCGGCAACTCCCTGTGCCTGCTGCCAGTGGGTCACTCGCGGGGGGCTCCTTCAGCTCCCACAGGCTTTCCTTCCTGCCAAAGGCCTCCCCTGATACTCTCGCAAGTGGGCGAGTCCCTAGGGCCTTGCTCTTCCTCAAAAACCTACAATTTTCCTTGCAACAATTATTTTCGTCTGCCAAGACTTGTTGGTGGTCCTGCTGGCCACTAACTCTCCTTTAACCCTGCGACTGACGTGGGACAGCTTTTGGAAGACTCCAAGGATCTCCTGATTTCCCTGGATTCCACAGCTGGATTTCTTCCCTCACCGCCCTGCAGGAACATCGCCTCCAAGAGTGTGGGCATTACCTACCTGCACCACCTGGGCATCTGAGTGGTCTGGACACTGTCCCCTTCAGGTTCTTCACATCCACAATCCACCTTTTGGGTTCCACCAACCTGGTCCACTGGTGCAACAGCAGCTGGACAATTGAGGCTTCTATTGACAAAGGTTTCAAACATCACTTAACCCCTATGCATCTGGGCTCCATGGTGTAGGTACTCCACTCTTCTGGGTATCCATGGTTGGGGGTACTATCCAACCTTCTTTATGTCAACTGGTTACCTCAGGGTCTACTGGGAAGGGTCCTGAATCCCTAAAAATCAGACCACAATGTTCCTCTATTAGCCTATGAGACACCCAGCTCAATAACTCGGTATCTGTTGGATTTCTAGTACTTACCTATGGTATTTTCTTACTCCTCCAGCCCCTGGGATTCTAACACACTTACCGTGGTTAGGGACCTCCGTTTGTATACCACTTTCTTGGTATATGGCTGTATCCCCACCACAAAAGTGCTCCATGTATTTCTATGATTTTCCTGCTTGGTACCAAGTGTATGTTTTGTGTGGAGATATACCAATGTTGGTAAAGAATATTTTATGTTCGATGGCATATGTTGCTGCAGATACACATGTTTCGCACAGTCCGCTGCCTGGTGTTGGGCTCGGAGTATTACAAGTTGTTTTTCTTCGAAGAAGTCTTTTTTGGTCACGGGACCGAAGGACTCCTCCCTCTTCGGCTCCATTGAGCATGGGCGTCGACTCCATCTTAGATTGTTTTTTTTCCGCTGTCGGGTTCGGACGTATTCCTTTTCGCTCCGTGTTTCGGTTCGGAAAGTTAGTCAGAATCTCGGAAGAAAGCGTCGGTATTGCTCCGTTCGGTATCGGGATAGTTAGGTACATTGACACCGATCATCGGAAGACTTTGGGGTAGCTTCGATTCCCCCATCGGGGCCTGGTCGGCCCGACCGCGTGCGACATCGAAGCCGATGGAACGGACCCCGTTTCGTTTCTGCCCAAAATGTCACAGTAAGTATCCTTATACAGATCAGCACTTGGTCTGTAACTTGTGCTTGTCCCCCGAGCACAAGGAGGATACCTGTGAGGCCTGTCGAGCCTTCCGGTCCAGAAAAACACTCCGGGACCAAAGAGCCAGGTGTCTACAAATGGCGTCCACGCCAACAAAACAACGTTTCGACGACGAAGAGGAAACATTCTCGGTTCCGGAATCAGAATCCGGAGACTCCGACGTCGAACAACAGCAACAAACAGTGAGTAAGACGTCGAAAATTAAAACCATCGAGAAGACAAAAGCCCAGGGGACGCCACTGCCAACAGGCCATGGCTCGACCCATAAAACCGGCGACCCGTCGAAGGCACCGAAAAAGGGCACGCCCATAGCGAAGACACCCGACTCCGGTCGAGGGACCGCCATGGAGCAACCTCGGAGCCGAGATAGCGGCTCCGAGAGGCAAAAACAAGATGCCGGCACCGAAAAACATCGGCACCGAGACACACTGCCGAAAGCCACAAAAATTCTGTCGGTGCCGAAGCCGAAAAAAGATTCTCTCTCGGCGCCGAAAAGTTCCACACCTTCATCCTACACAGAGGAACAAGGAATAAGTGGCCAGATGCACAGATTTGGACAAGAGCTCCAAACTGTAGAATCAGACTACACACAAAAGAGACTGTACATCCAGCAAGACACAGGGAAGATATCAACCCTTCCCCCAATAATGAGGAAAAGAAGGATCGGACTTCTCAAGGATGACGCACAACCACAAGCCAAAGTGGTTAAAAAAGTCACGCCTCCGCCCTCTCCACCACAACAGGCATCGCCGGCACAAACACCGCCACAAATGCACTCACCAGCGCAAACTACCATAAGTCAAGATAATCAGGATCAAGACGCTTGGGACCTATATGACACCCCAGTGCCGGACAATGATCCCGATTCATACCCCACAAAGCCGTCACCGCCAGAGGACAGTACCTCATACTCGCAACTGGTGGCTAGGGCTGCAGAATTCCACAATGTCCAACTGCATTCCGATCCTATAGAGGATGATTTTTTATTTAACACCCTCTCGGCTACACATAGCCAATATCAATGTCTCCCAATGCTACCAGGGATGTTACGGCACGCAAAACAAATTTTTGAAGAGCCCGTAAAATCAAGAGCCATCACCCCAACGGTGGATAAGAAATACAAACCACCACCCACAGACCCAGTGTTTATTACTTCGCAGTTACCACCTGACTCCGTAGTAGTAGGGGCAGCTCGCAAAAGAGCAAATTCCCATACATCTGGCGACGCCCCACCTCCGGACAAAGAAAGCAGAAAATTTGATGCGGCAGGAAAAAGAGTAGCATCACAGGCAGCCAACCAGTGGCGCATCGCAAATTCTCAAGCGCTGCTGGCCAGATATGACCGCGCACACTGGGATGAGATGCAACTTCTCGTAGACCATCTTCCCCAGGAATACCAAAAAAGGGCGCAGCAAATAGTTGAAGAGGGACAAACGATCTCAAACAATCAAATCCGCTCTTCACTGGACGCAGCCGATACTGCAGCGAGAACAGTCAACACTGCTGTCACCATAAGGAGACACGCTTGGCTCCGCACTTCAGGCTTCAAACCTGAAATCCAGCAGGCTGTCCTTAATATGCCCTTCAACGAGAAACAACTTTTTGGCCCTGAGGTGGACACAGCCATTGAAAAACTTAAAAAGGACACAGACACGGCCAAAGCCATGGGCGCACTCTACTCCCCGCAGAGCAGAGGCTCTTTTAGAAAAACTCCATTTAGAGGGGGGTTTCGTGGCCAACCCACAGACACCACCAGCCAACAAACAAGAACCACACCATATCAGGGTTCATTCCAAAGGGGAGATTTCAGGGGATATAGAGGGGGTCAATTCCCAAGGAGTAGGGGAAGATTCCAGACTCCAAAAACACCTCCACCTAAACAGTGACTTTCAAGTCACACAACCCCTTCACTCAACACCAGTGGGGGGAAGACTAAGCCAATTCTACCAATCTTGGCAGCAGATTACAACAGACAATTGGGTACTAGCAATAATCCAACATGGCTATTGCATAGAATTCCACAAATTCCCACCAAACATCCCTCCAAAAACACGCAAAATGTCACCACAACATTTAGAACTTTTAGGACTAGAAGTTCAAGCACTACTGCAAAAGGATGCAATAGAGTTAGTACCAGTACAACAAAAAAACACAGGAGTTTACTCCCTGTACTTTCTAATTCCAAAAAAAGACAAAACATTAAGACCAATATTAGATCTCAGGACACTAAATACCTACATCATATCGGACCACTTTCACATGGTCACACTACAAGACATCATTCCACTGCTCAAACAGCAAGATTACATGACCACATTAGACCGAAAAGATGCGTACTTTCATATACCGATACACCCTTCTCACAGAAAGTACCTAAGGTTCGTATTCAAAGGAATACATTACCAATTCAAAGTGTTGCCATTCGGAATAACAACTGCACCAAGAGTGTTCACAAAATGTCTAGCAGTAGTAGCAGCACATATCAGGAGACAACAGATACATGTGTTTCCTTACCTGGACGATTGGCTAATCAAGACCAACACAGAAAAAAAGTGCACAAACGACACCACATATGTCATACAAACCCTTCACAAACTGGGTTTCTCCATCAACTATACAAAATCACACCTCGAACCGTGTCAGACACAACAATATCTAGGAGCAACCATCAACACATCAAAGGGAATTGCCACTCCAAGTCCACAAAGAGTGCAAGCATTCCACAAGGTAATAAGTGCTATGTTTCCGAACCAAAAGATACAAGCAAAATTTGTGCTAAAACTTCTAGGCATGATGTCATCATGCATAGCCATTGTCCCAAACGCAAGACTACACATGCGACCCTTACAACAGTGCCTAGCATCACAATGGTCACAGGCACAGGGTCAACTTCAAGATCTGGTGTTGGTAGACCGCCAAACATACCTCTCGCTTCTATGGTGGAACAGCAACAATTTAAACAAAGGGCGGACATTTCAGGACCCAGTGCCTCAATACGTTATAACAACAGATGCTTCCATGACAGGGTGGGGAGCACACCTCAATCACCACAGCATTCAAGGACAATGGGATGTACACCAAACAAAATTTCATATCAATTACCTAGAACTGTTAGCAGTATTTCTAGCGTTAAAAGCCTTTCAACCCATAATAACACACAAATACATTCTTGTCAAAACAGACAACATGACAACAATGTATTATTTAAACAAACAAGGAGGAACACACTCAACACAATTGTGCCTCCTAACACAAAGAATATGGCAGTGGGAGATTCACAACAACATTCGCCTAATAGCACAATTTATTCCAGGGATCCAAAACCAACTAGCAGACAACCTTTCGCGAGACCACCAACAAGTCCACGAATGGGAAATTCACCCCCAAGTTCTGAACAAGTACTTTCAAATTTGGGGAACACCCCAGATAGATTTGTTTGCAACAAAAGAAAACGCAAAATGCCAAAACTTCGCATCCAGGTACCCACACCGCGAATCACAAGGCAATGCTCTATGGATGAGTTGGTCAGGGATATTTGCATACGCTTTTCCCCCTCTCCCTCTCCTTCCATATCTAGTAAACAAGTTGAGTCAAAACCAACTCAAACTCATACTGATAGCACCCACATGGGCAAGACAACCTTGGTATACAACTCTACTAGACCTTTCACTAGTACCGCATGTCAAACTACCCAACAGACCAGATCTGTTAACACAACACAAACAACAGATCAGGCATCCAAACCCAGCATCATTGAATCTGGCAATTTGGCTCCTGAAATCCTAGAATTCGGACACTTAGACCTCACACAAGAATGCATGGAGGTCATAAAACAAGCTAGAAAAGCTTCCACTAGACACTGCTATGCATCTAAGTGGAAAAGATTTGTTTGCTACTGCCATACCAATCAAATCCAACCATTGCATGCCTCTACAAAGGACATAGTGGGATACTTACTACATTTGCAAAAAGCGAATCTCGCTTTTTCATCTATAAAAATACACCTCGCAGCAATATCTGCTTACCTACAAACTACTCATTCATCGTCTCTATTTAGAATACCAGTTATTAAAGCATTCATGGAAGGGCTAAAAAGAATTATACCACCAAGAACACCACCAGTTCCTTCATGGAACCTTAACATCGTCTTAACAAGACTCATGGGTCCACCTTTCGAACCCATGCATTCCTGTGAAATGCAATATCTAACCTGGAAAGTCGCATTTCTCATTGCAATCACATCCCTCAGAAGAGTAAGTGAAATACAGGCATTTACCATACAAGAACCATTTATTCAAATACACAAAAATAAAATAGTTCTAAGAACAAATCCAAAATTTCTACCAAAAGTAATCTCACCATTCCATTTAAATCAAACAGTAGAATTGCCAGTGTTCTTCCCACAACCAGATTCCGTGGCTGAAAGGACACTACATACATTAGACATCAAAAGAGCACTAATGTACTACATTGACAGAACAAAGCTAATCAGGAAAACAAAACAACTGTTTATAGCTTTTCAAAAACCACACATAGGAAATCCAATCTCTAAACAAGGCATTGCTAGATGGATAGTCAGATGTATTCAAACATGCTATCTTAAAGCCAAAAGAGAACTGCCTATTACACCAAAGGCACACTCAACCAGAAAGAAAGGTGCTACAATGGCCTTTCTAGGAAACATTCCTATGAGCGAAATATGTAAGGCTGCAACCTGGTCTACGCCTCATACATTTACTAAACACTACTGTGTAGACGTACTAAATGCACAACAAGCTACAGTGGGCCAAGCTGTACTAAGAACATTATTCCAAACTACTTCAACTCCTACAGGCTAAACCACCGCTTTTAGGGGAGGTAACTGCTTTATAGTCTATGCGAAACATGTGTATCTGCAGCAACATATGCCATCGAACTGAAAATGTCACTTACCCAGTGTACATCTGTTCGTGGCATTAGTCGCTGCAGATTCACATGTGCCCTCCCGCCTCCCCGGGAAGCCTGTAGCCGTTTAGAAGTAGATCTTAAATCTTAAACATTGTAAATAATTATTATAAACTTTTTATGTACATACGTATTCACTCCATTGCATGGGCACTATTTATAGCAAGCAACTCCATCCTCACCCTCTGCGGGGAAAACAATCTAAGATGGAGTCGACGCCCATGCGCAATGGAGCCGAAGAGGGAGGAGTCCTTCGGTCCCGTGACCAAAAAGACTTCTTCGAAGAAAAACAACTTGTAATACTCCGAGCCCAACACCAGGCAGCGGACTGTGCGAAACATGTGAATCTGCAGCGACTAATGCCACGAACAGATGTACACTGGGTAAGTGACATTTTCAATATTTATCTTTATATCTATATATATATATATATATATATATATATATATATATATATATATATATATATATAGAGAGAGAGAGAGAGTTAAAGGGGAGTGACAGAGGGGGAGAAAGATGGAAAGAGGGGGAAGAGATATATTTACCTTTGCACCTACATCTTTTTTATCTTTTTCTATACTTCCTCTACACTCCTTTTCTCACCTGCCTGCGGGAAAACAATCTAACAAAGTCTATGCCGATTCGCAATATGACCGAGAAGGAGTCACCTGATCCCGTGACCCAAAAATGCTGCTTCGAAGAAAAACGTGCAATACTCCGAGCCTAACACTAGATGGCAGGAGTATGAAGAGCATGTGAATCTACAGCACTACATGCCACAAACAGATGCTTACTTGGTAAGTAACATTTTCCTTAAATGCAATGCACACCTTGATTTGCCTTGTGTTGCGCAAGGGTTTTGTCCTAGAGTACATGCTTCTATGAACTCTGTTTTTATGATCCTGCTTAAGGTTGTTTTTCTTATGAACCCACCACAGTCTGGGAGTGTTTTTCCATGTGTGTGCTTCTCAATCTCTAAATAGATCAGAGGTATCCTTTAGTGCAGAAACACATTAATAAAAATGGACAAAAGTTCATTTGTATTGAAAACACAAACTATTTTCTGGTAGGATGTAACGGATTGAAAACAAAACTGATCTTGCTGATTGAAGTGTTGTGCGATGCAGAGCCTTTAGTACCTGGGAAATTTGTAAGATGAATGGCAAACAATGAAAATTAACAATAGCTGTTTGATGCTGCCTAGGTTGCTTGGCCAGAACTAATGGCAATTCGAAAGGCCTGCATCAGCTTGGAAGAAGATTACAGACCTGGAATAACATACATTGTTGTTCAGAAAAGACATCACACAAGACTCTTTTGTTCTGACAAAGCAGAACGGGTAAGTGGCACGGGTGACCTGTTGGGGTCCTGCACACAATTGTATGGAATGCTGGTATATTTTTGCTGCTGGTCTAACAATGAACCTTGTCAGTACAAGATGAGGGATCAATGACTGTTTTCTTGATGAGAGCAATGATAAACCACTAGGTCTTTGGATTTATATGGTGCGCTGTAATTAACTGTAGCATAAATAGAACTGCTGTCCCTAGAATAAATGTATGCCTAATACTTTGAGTTTTACTTTCTGTGAGGTTACCAAGGATTTCTGTAGGGAAGGCAGTACCCTGCTAAAACTAAGGAACTAATAAAACGTTGACCATAGGATTTGTTCTCAGGTGTTCCAGATCTTAACTCTGATAGGTCCCTGTCCGCCTCTAGGTTCATCACACTCCACCACTGCTAGTCAGTATCCAACAAGGCTAAGCCATGGGCCTATTTTCTCACATTACCATTTACTAAGTAATATCGCTTTAGTTGGCTTTTGCTATAATTTCTACGTTTGATACCCAAATATTGCTTGTTTCCCACAGTCTGACATTTAAAATGCCTCAAGGTCATCCTGCAGTGGGTAGTAATTTGGTCACTGTTTTTCAATTCTTCCAGAACTGAAATAATGTAATATTCAATTGTTCCTATTACGCCCCACCCGACAACCACCAGATCCTCTGCCTCGAATATAGGTTTACATTTCAACCTTATAATTAATAGGGATACTTAGATAACCGGCACAGATTGCAATTACTGTATATATGTAAATTACCTTGTATCTCCTTCTGCAAAGCCAGTATTCTAGTCCCCTTTGTGATCCCTGGAACACAGGACTACTAAGACTATTTCCTGTTGGGTTTCCCCTTGTACTAAAGCAACTAATCCTGGTCTTCAGAGTTCTAAACAACCTCTTTCCTGAACTACCCGTCTGTAATACAGAGTTGGTGTGGGCCAACTTGCAATCTACACTCAACCTTGAAAGTATCTAGTTTCCGTCCTATCAGTTTTTCAATGTGAATGTTTTGTGGATTCTCAAGCTGTGCATCATTCCTCGCCTAGTGGTTTTGTCCAGAATGGTCTTAGGTTTTGCCTGCACAGCACTTGAGCTGTGCTGTAAAATTACTTGTAAATAATTTTAAAAAAAACACTTGGAGCCCAACCCCACCCCCTCCCTCCTCCAAATCACTTATCATTGGTTGGCTCCCATGTCGCACGTTTCCTTGCTTTTCATTGGTCAGAGCCGCCTCCTCACATTGGCTTCCTCCTGGATCTTTGCCATGAGTCCCTGCTGTGGAGTATGGACTAAGTACAACATCCGGTCTTCAGCCAGTGTCCTTTCACTGGCTGCAGGATTCTGTATTACTCTTAATTTTTTTTAAATTGTTGACTTACTTTTGAGTTTGCATGTGTCTGCAGTCCCTGTCCTACTCCCTTGCCCTGCTCAACCCACTCCGCCCGCCTCTTGCTCTTCGTTGTTTTTGATCCACCCTAGTCTTCGACATTTGCTTTTAATCCTCCCCCTCTCTGTTGCTTTTAACCCACTGCTCCGCATTCCGCTCTATTGTTTTCCACCCTTCATCCAACCCTCGGTGCTATTTTCACACATTTCACAGCAGCATGGGCTGCTGTGAAACACAGCTTAAATGTGGGGGCACTAAGACATGGTCAAGGCTGACAGCTTTTTTTTTCTTTTTTTTTGCAGCTGTTGCACTGCAGCATGTTGGGGAAAAAAATGACAGCCAATAGATTTTACATACGTGAAACTTATCCGCTTTGCCAGTGCTTGATTTTTTTTTTTCTCGATAGCACAGTAGAGTGGAAAAACGTTGACATGAGGCTCAAATGGCAGTGCCCCTGCAGAAGTAGCTGAACTTTGGGTACGTCTGGGCATTTAAAATTCCTACGAGACCAGAGGGGGAAAAGCATACTGAGCTCCAAAACTACTGCAGAGTCTCCTAAGGACCAAGAGGTTTTTTGGGGGTGGCGGTGGTTGTTTTAGAGCCACTGCGAACAGGGTATCTTCCAAGACTTCGAAAAAGGTGAACTAGAAAGAACTGAAGTGTTGTTTTGTACCTCTCTAGGACTTCACTGACTGTGTGATCTACAGTGCACTCCTAAAAGGAGCAGCTGACACTTTCTGCGGTGAAACTGGAGGAGCAGACTTAATCATGTTTCTTGCAAACCTGATGCCATCTCAAAAGAATCTTTCGGTCTAGGCTCCCAAGTATACTGGACTAGAGAAATTAAGCTTTCAGGTAACCTGCTTCCTCTGACAGTGACGCAGAGGGTTGAAAAGTACACACTTCTCACAAGACCCTACATCAAGTGATGCAGTCCTGGACTCCTTTGCAACAGGCATAAAGAGGGACAATATTCCTACATAAACTGTCCACATCTTGATCAGGAGAGTAAGACTGGGGAGCTTGTTGGGCAGAAGAGGGAGTGAGGAACTGCCACACAGTGGAGGATAGTAAATTCAAATGACCTCCTAAACTGGTATGGCAGTGGGAAGAGATGGTAGAGCTGATGCAACAGTCATAAACAATACAGGAAAGAGGCTGCAGTGGTCAAACAAGAGATGGCCATAGCCAAGATCTGCTTAAAACCAGCACTGGATGATGAACACAAAGCAAGTGGGCAAATGTTTATGGCCAGCCCTGAGAAAATATGCCTGGCTGCAGGTGTCCTGGTTCAAGCAAACATTTTAGGCATTGGTCATTAATATGCCTTTTACAGGAGACCGCCTCTTTGGCATAGCTGTAAAGGAAGCACCGCAACAAGTTACAAATGACATTGACACTGCCAAGGTGAAAGGCGCACTTGTGTTTTGGGGGTCATTCAGGAGAAGAGCTGCAATTGAATCCCTCAAACATCTTTCACATCACCAATCAGTATGTAGCGTACACCAACTCAACAGAAGATTCCCATAACATCATGCCAGCCCTTTTGAGGCAGAGTATGTTGAATAGGCCTGACCCTAAAGTGGTCGGGTCCCACAACTAAATGACTTGTTGGTAACAGGCCCCCATCAAGCAACACCAATAGTTGAGTGATTCTTTGAAGACTGGAGAGCAGTTTCCTCAGACAAGTAGAACTGAACATCAAAGAATATGGATACAATGTTTGAGAAGATGACTAAAATTTGAGAAGTCTCAGAAAGTAGATGGCCTACTTGCGACAAGAAGTGCAGAAGCTGTTAGAGAAGCCAGCAATGTAGAAAGTGTCAAACGGGCAGCAAAGGGGTATATTCAATTTATTTTCTGGTACCAGATGTGGATCATGCTACTCTGGATTTAAAATTTTAGAACTTCATCAGAATGCAAAAATTGAAAATGTCCACACTGCAAGAAGTTATCCCACTCCTGAAGAAGAGACTACATGGTGATCATAGATTTAAAGGATTCCTGCATGTGTCAATGAATAACGGGGACAGAAATTCCTCAGATTAGTTTTTGTCAAGGTACATTGTTTCAAATTACTGCTTGTGACTAGAATTTCTATACCAGATATTTCGCTACCGATGGTAAGTAACTTGTACATCTGATAGACTTCTAGTTGCAGATTCCTTTCCTTAGAATACCCAGGCAATGCCATCCTCTGAGGTTGGCTGCGAACCAAGATCATACTGTTAAGTCCTGCAGGACCGAACGACAAAAGTAGGCGTCCTGACTGGCCTGACCGTCCAGGCACTAATGTTTAGCAAACGTGTGCAGGGATGCCCACGTAGCTGCCTGGCAGATATCGAGGACAGGAACTCCGCATGCTAATGCAGTGGAAGAAGCAGTTGCTCTGGTGGAATAAGTGCGCAAGCCCTCAGGGTTTTTTTTTTTTTGGGCCAAAGCACAGCACATCTTTATGCAAAGAGATGAGATGTTTTGGCACAGATTTCCCTTTCTTCGCACCCACATACCTGACAGTTGATCATCCATCCTGGAAATCTTTAGTGTGATTTAGATAACACATCAACACTCTTTCTGGGTCCAGACAGTGGAGTCTCTCCTCATGGGAAGGATGTGGGGGTGCATAAAAAGTAGGCAAGGTGATGGACTGGCCTACATGAAAAGGCGTAACCTACAAAAAGAAGGAAGCCTACGTGCGCAACACCACTCTGTCAGGATGCACAGACAAGAATGGAGGCTTTGAAAAAAGAGCTTGAAGCTCACTCACTCTGCGAGCGGAAGTGATGGCAACAAGAAAGACAGTTTTGAAAGTGAGGAGCCATAAAGGCCAATTGTGCATCGGCTCAAAGGGAGTACACATCAAGTAAGTAAGGGCAAGATTGAGGTCCTACTGAGGCATTATAAATGGAGTGGGAGGAAATAAATGGGTGAGATCTTTAAGGAAGTGATAGACAATAGGAGATTTAAAGAGTGAGAGCTGATCAGGGAGCCTTAAAGGCCGAAATACCTGATAAATACCCTTTAAGGGCATCCAAAGCAGAGCCTTGCTGGGCCAAAGAAAGAATGAACTAAAGAAACTCAGTGGGTCACTGATGGGATCAACCGATTTATTGGTACAACATGCCACATTTATGCCAACGACCGGCATATACCGTTTTGGTGGAGGGACGTTTGGCTGCCAATATAACATTGCAGACTTCGGGTGGAAGATCAAAACTTGTCAACTGCTGCCGCTCAATCTCAAAGCATGAAGGCGGAGATTGGACAGGTTCGTTGGTGAACCGTCCCCTGTTGCTGCAACAGAAGATCCACCAGAAGGGGCAATCTGAGTGGAGGATCGGTGGCCATGCTCAATTACTCTGGGTACCATACTCTCCATGCCTAGTCCGGAGCCACCAAGATAACTTTGGCCCAGTTGTTCCTGATCTTCTTGAGAACTCTGGGCAGAAGTGGTAAAGTCATAAGAGGCCAGAGTTCCACTCGAGACGAAAAACGTGAGTGAGTGGCGCCTTGGAAACACCACGCGCAAAACAGCTGACATTGCGTGTTCTCTGTTGAGCGGAACAGATCTAACCAAGGCTCTCCCCACTGCTGAAAGACACCTTGTGCCACCTCTGGACGGAGATGCCATTAGTGATTGGCTCTGCATCGACGGCTGAGTTCGTCCGATCTGGCGGAGCCTGCCAGATGTTGAACCAACAGGGTAATGCCCTGATGTTCCAGCCATGTCCAGTGCCTCCTGAAAAAAGGGTCCAGGACCCTACTCTGCCCTGTTTGTTGCAGTACCACATGGCAATAGTGTTGTCTGTGAACACTTGCACTACTTTCCCATTGAGAGAGGGAAGAAATGCTTTCAACACAAGCCTGATCGCCTGGGGCTCCAGAAGATTAATATGGAGCCCAGACTCTGCCAGAGGCCTCTAATCTCTGCCTCTCCCATGTGGCTGCCCCGACCCAGAATTGACTCATCTGTCACTTGATAGATCTGGCTGGGGAAGGGAGATCTGCCGTGGACCCAATGTGGATTCGAAATCCATCACTGCAGATCTTTCGCAGTCCTCGCTGAGATCAGGACCATGTTGGAGAGATTTCCCTGATACTGAGCCCACTGGAACTTCAAGACCTACTGCAGAGCCCGCATATGTCATTTGGCAGGTCACTAGGAGGATGCAGAAGGCTGTGAGGCCCAGCAGCCTCAGAGTCCGTCTCACTGAAACCCAAGACAGAGGCTGAAAGATCGGAATCATAGCCTGAATATCTGTGTCCAGAACAGCACAGATGAACAGGAGCATCTGAGAGGGTGTCAGGTTTAACTTTGGCACGTTGATAGTGAATCCCAGCATGTGCAGGAGGCTCGCTGTAGTCTGAAGGTGGGAGACGACTTTCTGGGGCAAGTCCACCTTCAACAGCCAGTCAAGGGCGGCGTGCAATAGTCCTGTTCACAGGAGCCCCGTTGTTGGGTTTGGACCAAGTACCCAAGAGGACATCGGTGAGGGCTTCATTGAATGGCAAAAGGGGCTTGGATGTGGAAGCCCCTGGCTGAAGCACCTCAGTCAGGAGATTTGACCTGACCTGTACAGTAGGCAGCTCAAGGCCAAGGACCTCAGCCGCCCTACTGACCACCATAGCATATGTCGCTCCCTCCGCTGTAGCCACGTTAGAGGACACAGCATGCCAGCATCTGGAGAAGTGTCCAGTCCACTGGCCTCGCCCAATTCCTGTATCCAGTCCAAAGATGGGTCATCCTGGTATTCATAAGGGACCAGGGACCCCTCCCATCCTTTCCCGAATTCATACCCAAAAGGAAAATGGTCCAAATCTGACCTGGGGTGAGTAGGCCGCATTGAAGCCAGACTGCATCAGCCGACGCCGTTCTGACTCCAAGTTGCCTGGGATGAGGATCGGGTCGATGGTGGGCATCACTGACGTTGGGGGCGTCGACAACCGAACCAGCGCCGGGAAGGGTCTCAATGGTACAGTTGGTGCGGATCTGGACGGGACCTCGGTGGCTGGAGCTGCCAGCACGGAATCCGAAGGTCACCTGACCGAACACCTTCGACCTGAAGGCGCCATACCGGGGTCGGTCTGCCCAAAAATGAGGAGCATGGCCTCAAAACTCCTTCAATTAGGCAGGGGTCGCTCGGGCTTGTGGAAATTCAGGGAAGTGCAGAGCGGACCCTGAGCAGGCTCTGAAGACGGAGGCCTCGAGCGTCGACGCTCCTGCATCGGCTGAGCAACCGGGTAAGTCGAAGGGTGATGGGACCGCTTGGACGACTTCTTATCTGTGCCCAAAGACTTGGAGGAAGAAGACTGGTGGTGGTTCCGCGAGTGGTCTCGAGACCTTCAACTCAAACGAGACTGGGACCTACGCGGAGTCGAGCGTGGGGCCACCATGAGCTTAAGGGACCGCTCCCTCAAGGCCTTCGGGTTCAGATTCATACGACTCAAATGCTTTCATAAGATATATTACCATCCAACTAGATATGGGCAGATTAGGAGAGCATCTTCACAATATTGTCCACAATATACTACTGCACAAGGTACTTTCCTGCATGTAATCTAGACATGCCTCAAAATTGTTACATACTGGCAAGACATCCAACAAACATAAATGGTGGCAGTGGGCCACCTGGTAGCCTTAGACTGTGAAGTGTGTTTTCCAATAATTATGGATTGTTGGTGGTGGGGTGGTTGGTGCTAAGCCCCTTTGGTAATTAGGTTCTTGCTGGATCAGTGAGGTATTGCCAGTAAATTAAGTACTGATCCCTCACTAGTGGCTGACTTGTGAAAGGGGATGAACAGATGCTCCTTCGCAGAAAAAATGGCCTACAAAGGGTGTGGATGTCTGAAGAAATATTCCAGAATTTGGGTTGATTGGTGCAGATTGAGCGACCTTGTGCGATAATGCCTACTATTGCTCTTGATCCATCCAATAGCCCATCATAAGGGTCTAGCAACAAGTTTCCCGACTCTTATCTCCTGCACTTTTTGTGTGCCATTGACTGTATTGTAATGTTCGATGGCATCTGTCGCTGTAGATACGCATGTTTTGCAATAGCTCGCCATCTGGTGTTGGGCCGGAGTGTTACAAGTTGTTTTTCTTCGAAGAAGTCTTTCGAGTCACGGGACCGAGTGACTCCTCCTTTTGTCTCCATTGCGCATGGGCGTCGACTCCATCTTCGATTGTTTTTTTTTTCCGCCATCGGGTTCGGACGTGTTCCTGTCGCTCCGAGTTTCGGAACGGAAAGATAGCTAATTTCGGAAGATTTTCGTCGGTATTGTTGCGTTCGGGATCGGCGTAGTTAGATTCAACACCGCGTCGAAGGATCGAAGAGCTCCGGTGCCCTTCGGGGGTAGTTTTTTCGATCCCCCGTCGGGGCCTGGTCAGCCCGACCGCGTGCTGAAGAATGCCGATGGAACGGACCCCGTTCCGTTTCTGCCCCAAATGCCACAATAAATACCCCTATACAGACCAACACTTGGTCTGTAACCTGTGCCTGTCACCTGAGCACAGTGAAGACACCTGCGAGGCCTGTCGTGCGTTCCGGTCCTGAAAAACACTCCGAGACCGTCGAGCCAGAAGACTTCAGATGGCGTCCGCGCCGACAGCCCACCGAGAGTTCGAGGAACAAGAAGAGGAAGGTACCTTCTCGATCCAAGACTCAGACTCCGAAGGATTCGACGATACACAAACCGTGAGTAAGACGTCGAAAAGCACACAGAGGAAGATTTACAAGGCCCAGGGGACGCCACTGCCACCAGGCCATGGCTCCACCCATAAATTCGGTGACCGACCGTCGGCACCGAAAAAGGCCCAAACAGTGCCGAGATCGTCCGACTCCGGTCGAGACACCGGCACGCAGCCTTCTCGGGACCGAGAAAGTGCTGGAGACACGACTCGACGCCGAGACAGCGGCCCCGAAGAAGATCGGCGCCGACAGGTTTCGGCCCCGAAAATGAAAAAAGTCACCTCGGAGCCGAAAAAGGACGCAGACAGGGTTTCGGTCCCGAAACAAACTGCAACCGACCCAGCTTCAGGCTCTTATACAGAAGAGCACTCGCTAACCTCCCAAATGCAAAAGCATAGGTTTGAGGAAGAGCTACAATCAACTGATGTGGACCATACGCAAAAGCGTATTTTCATACAGCAGGGGACAGGAAAAATAAGCACCCTTCCCCCTATTAGAAGAAAGAGAAGGTTGGAGTTCCAAACTGAACAGACACCACAACCAAAAGTGGTGAAGAGTTACCCCACCACCCTCTCCTCCGCCCGTGATTAACGTCTCACCAGCACAAACTCCATCACACTCCCCAGCTCACACCACCATAAGCCAGGGTGACCAAGATCAAGACGCATGGGACCTATACGACGCCCCAGTGTCAGATAACAGTCCGGAGGCATACCCTACGAAGCCATCTCCACCAGAGGACAGCACCGCGTATTCTCAAGTGGTGGCTAGAGCAGCACAATTTCACAACGTAAGCCTCCACTCAGAACAGGTCGAGGATGATTTTTTATTCAACACACTCTCCTCCACCCACAGCTCATACCAAAGCCTGCCTATGCTCCCTGGTATGCTCCGGCACGCAAAAGAAATCTTTAAGGAGCCGGTCAAAAGTAGGGCAATCACACCAAGGGTGGAAAAAAAGTATAAGGCGCCTCCTACAGACCCGGTTTTCATCACTACACAGCTGCCACCAGACTCTGTCGTTGTAGGAGCAGCTAGGAAAAGGGCCAACTCCCACACATGTGGAGATGCACCACCCCCAGATAAAGAAAGCCGCAAGTTCGATGCAGCTGGTAAGAGAGTCGCAGCACAAGCTGCAAACCAGTGGCGCATCGCGAACTCCCAGGCACTACTTGCGCGCTATGACAGAGCCCACTGGGACGAGATGCAACATCTCATTGAACATCTGCCCAAGGACTTACAAAATAGGGCAAAACAAGTGGTTGAGGAGGGACAGACCATTTCCAACAACCAGATCCGCTCCTCCATGGACGCTGCAGATACAGCTGCATGGACAATTAATACATCTGTAACTATCAGAAGGCATGCATGGCTCCGAACGTCTGGATTTAAACCAGAGATTCAACAAGCAGTTCTCAATATGCCTTTTAACGAAAAAGAACTGTTCGGTCCAGAAGTGGACACAGCGATTGAGAAACTCAAAAAAGATACGGACACTGCCAAAGCCATGGGCGCACTCTACTCCCCGCAGAGCAGAGGGAATTACAGCACATTCCGTAAAACACCCTTTAGAGGGGGGTTTCGGGGTCAGAGCACACAAGCCAGCACCTCACAAGCAACACCGTCCAGTTACCAGGGACAGTATAGAGGAGGTTTTCGGGGACAATATAGAGGAGGGCAATTCCCTAGGAATAGAGTAAGATTTCAGAGCCCCAAAACCCCTACTACTAAACAGTGACTCACATGTCACTCACCCCCTCCACACAACACCAGTGGGGGGAAGAATAAGTCATTATTACAAAGCATGGGAGGAAATCACTACAGACACTTGGGTTCTAGCAATTATCCAACATGGTTATTGCATAGAATTTCTACAATTCCCTCCAAACATACCACCAAAAGCACAAAATTTGACAACACATCATTCCAATCTCCTGGAGATAGAAGTGCAGGCACTATTGCAAAAGAATGCAATCGAATTAGTGCCAAACACACAAATAAACACAGGAGTTTACTCACTGTACTTTCTGATACCAAAGAAGGACAAAACGCTGAGACCAATCCTAGACCTCAGAGTAGTGAACACTTTCATCAAATCAGACCACTTTCACATGGTCACACTACAAGAAGTATTGCCATTGCTAAAACTACACGACTACACGACTACATGGCAACTTTAGACCTCAAGGATGCTTATTTCCATATACCAATACACCCATCGCACAGGAAATACCTAAGGTTTGTATTCAAGGGAATACATTACCAATTCAAGGTACTGCCTTTCGGATTAACAACCGCACCAAGAGTCTTTACCAAATGTCTAGCTGTAGTCGCTGCACACATAAGAAGGCAGCAAATACATGTGTTCCCATATCTAGACGACTGGCTAATCAAGGCCCATTCGTTAATAGAGTGCTCAAATCACACAAATCATATCATACAAACCCTCTTCAAACTAGGGTTCACCGTCAACTTCACAAAATCCAAAATTCTGCCGTGCAAGGTACAACAATACCTGGGAGCCATAATAGACACATCAAAAGGAGTAGCCACTCCAAGTCCACAAAGAATTCAAAATTTCAACACCATCATACAACGCATGTATCCAACACAAAGGATACAAGCAAAGATGGTACTACAACTCCTAGGCATGATGTCTTCATGCATAGCCATTGTCCCAAACGCAAGACTGCACATGAGGCCCTTACAACAGTGCCTAGCATCACAATGGTCACAAGCACAGGGTCACCTTCTAGATCTGGTGTTAATAGACCGCCAAACTTACCTCTCGCTTCTGTGGTGGAACAACATAAATTTAAACAAAGGGCGGCCTTTCCAAGACCCAGTGCCACAATACGTAATAACAACAGATGCTTCCATGACAGGGTGGGGAGCACACCTCGATCAACACAGCATACAAGGACAATGGAACGTACATCAAACAAAACTGCATATAAATCACCTAGAACTTCTAGCAGTTTTTCAAGCACTAAAAGCTTTCCAACCAATAATAGTTCACAAATACATTCTCGTCAAAACAGACAACATGACAACAATGTATTATCTAAACAAGCAAGGGGGGACGCACTCCACGCAGTTAAGCCTGCTAGCACAAAAGATTTGGCGTTGGGCAATTCACAACCAAATTCGCCTAATAGCACAATTTATACCAGGGATCCAAAATCAACTCGCAGACAATCTCTCTCGAGATCACCAACAGGTCCACGAATGGGAAATTCACCCCCAAATTCTGAACACTTATTTCAAACTCTGGGGAACACCTCAGATAGACTTGTTTGCGACAAAGGAGAACGCAAAATGCCAAAACTTTGCATCCAGATACCCACACAAACAGTCCCAAGGCAATGCCCTATGGATGAACTGGTCAGGGATATTTGCTTACGCTTTTCCTCCTCTCCCTCTCCTTCCTTACCTGGTAAACAAACTCAGTCAAAACAAACTCAAACTCATATTAATAGCACCAACTTGGGCAAGGCAACCCTGGTACACAACGCTGCTAGACCTATCAGTAGTACCCTGCATCAAATTGCCCAACAGGCCAGATCTGTTGACACAACACAACCAAAAGATCAGACACCCAGATCCAGCATCGCTGAATCTAGCAATCTGGCTCCTGAAATCCTAGAATTCGGGCACTTACAACTTACCCAAGAATGTATGGAAGTCATAAAACAAGCCAGAAGGCCATCCACCAGGCACTGCTATGCAAGTAAATGGAAGAGGTTTGTTTGCTACTGCCATATTAATCAAATACAACCATTACACACAACTCCAGAACATGTAGTGGGTTACTTGCTTCACTTACAAAAATCTAACCTGGCTTTCTCTTCCATTAAAATACACCTTGCAGCAATATCTGCATACCTGCAGACTACCTATTCAACTTCCCTATATAAGATACCAGTCATTAAAGCATTCATGGAGGGCCTTAGGAGAATTATACCACCAAGAACACCACCTGTTCCTTCATGGAACCTAAATGTTGTCCTAACTAGACTTATGGGTCCACCTTTTGAACCCATGCACTCCTGCGAAATACAGTTCCTAACCTGGAAGGTGGCATTTCTCATCGCCATTACTTCCCTAAGAAGAGTAAGCGAGATTCAGGCGTTTACAATACAGGAACCTTTTATACAACTACACAAGAATAAAGTCGTCCTAAGGACCAATCCTAAATTTTTGCCAAAGGTTATTTCACCGTTCCATCTAAATCAAACAGTGGAACTTCCAGTGTTCTTTCCACAGCCAGATACCGTAGCTGAAAGGGCACTACATACATTAGATGTCAAAAGAGCATTGATGTATTACATTGACAGAACAAAGAACATCAGAAAGACTAAACAACTATTTATTGCATTTCAAAAACCTCATGCAGGAAACCCAATATCAAAACAAGGTATAGCCAGATGAATAGTTAAATGCATCCAAATCTGCTACCTTAAAGCTAAACGACAGCTGCCCATTACACCAAGGGCACACTCAACCAGAAAGAAAGGTGCTACCATGGCCTTTCTAGGAAACATCCCAATGCAAGAAATATGTAAGGCAGCCACATGGTCTACGCCTCACACATTCACCAAGCACTACTGTGTAGACGTGTTATCCGCACAACAAGCCACAGTAGGTCAAGCCGTATTAAGAACATTATTTCAGACTACTTCCACTCCTACAGGCTGATCCACCGCTTTTGGGGAGATAACTGCTTACTAGTCTATGCAAAACATGCGTATCTACAGCGACAGATGCCATCGAACTGAAAATGTCACTTACCCAGTGTACATCTGTTCGTGGCATCAGTCGCAGTAGATTCGCATGTGCCCACCCGCCTCCCCGGGAGCCTGTAGCAGTTTGGAAGTTACCTTCAACTATTTGTATATGTATCATCTCAACCTTAAATAGATGCATACTTAGTCACTCCATTGCATGGGCACTATTACTACAATTCAACTCCTACCTCACCCTCTGCGGGGAAAAACAATCGAAGATGGAGTCGACGCCCATGCGCAATGGAGACAAAAGGAGGAGTCACTCGGTCCCGTGACTCGAAAGACTTCTTCGAAGAAAAACAACTTGTAACACTCCGGCCCAACACCAGATGGCGAGCTATTGCAAAACATGCGAATCTACTGCGACTGATGCCACGAACAGATGTACACTGGGTAAGTGACATTTTCATTATCTGGCACTGTGTGATCCTGTCATGTTTGGGGTAAAAAGACAAAAAAAGGCTATTAAAAAATAACTTTACCATTGCAAGTTCGATAGTGCAAACATTGCAAATGTGCTACAAAATAACTGCAGTAGTACTGCGGTAGAAACCCAGAGGACACTCTTTCCATAAACAATTCGTATGGTGCTACATGGTCATGAATATGTACCTTTACAAAACACAATAGTGGGGATGTTCAATCTAGCAAAGAGGCATAAGTACGACAAACTACTAAAACACCTGTTCACAAATGAACTCCTTTCAACCCAGCCTCCCAAGGAGTGAATATTGAGACACAATCAGTGCACAGCATGTGAATCTAGAAAATTTGTGCTGCAAAACTAAATTGTTACTTACCTGTAGGAATAATTTTGCAGCTTGAAGATTTTTTTGGATTTACATGCAACTCTCACCTCGCCAAGAAATTAGGAGATTTGGGATCAAGGAGACCAGGGGGAATAAATACAAACAATCAAACAACTGATAAACAAAGAACTATGGAAGTCTCCAAAGGAAGGGGTGGAGGGGGAAGAGAATCCGAAGATAATCGCACAGAGTTTACCAGGGCGCAAGTCGTTCATCACAGCAGGTGTGAGCTGCTACCAAATGGTTGACACATGAAGAAGCAAAAACGATTATAAAAAAAAAAATTCTAGATCCAACCATTAAGTAGCAGAATAATGTACAGCATGTGAACCCAGAACATTTTTCAAGCTGCAAAACTGTTCCTACAGGTTTTAGTAATGATTTAGTTACTAGGGCTACTACATTTGAACTCTTCTTACTTCATTTAAACTGCTGTCATGACAGATAATCTTCCAGGATTAGTTTTAGCTACCATAGCTTCGCACTGATCTGTCAGTCATTTTGGATACAGGACAACCGTTTGTCAATCACCATATCAAACTCACATCCCTGCCTACTGTCCCAAAACCTTGTCCTGTTAAACGTATGCCATTGCTATGTACTGAAGGTGCTTTGCATCTGGCATGGGGTAGTAACACTATGAAAAAACAATACATGCCCTTGACTTAAGTGGACTGTTTTATCAAATAGGAATAAATGCTATTACTGTCAGTGCCTTAAAGTGCAGAAGTGTCTGTGGCTCACTGTTTTTCTCTATGGGGTGGAGATTGTGGTTATCCTCATTGGTGCTCAGTCATGATGTGAAGGTCCTTGTGTAGATAATTTACTCATGGCTGCTGCTACTGCTCAAATAGCCAGGTTTTGAGCCGCTTCCTGAAAGTCAGCAGGTCTTCGGTCTGTTGTAGGGGCAAGGGAAGGGTGTTCCAGGTCTTGGTGGCGAGGTGGGAGAAGGATCTGTCTCCGGTAGTTGTTCTTCGGATGCGGGGGACGGTGGCGAAGGTGTGGTCGGCTGAGCGGAGTTGGCGGGACGGGGTGTAGAAGGTGAATTCTGTTGAGGTAGGCTGGACCGGTGTCGTGCAGCGCCTTGTGTTCGTGGGTGAGGAGCTTGAAGGTTATGCTTTTGTTGACGGGGAGCCAGTGTAGGTCTCTCAGAAGGGGAGTGATGTGGCGGTGGGCATCGAGGATCAGGTGTGCGGAGGCATTTTGTATGCGTTGCAGTAGTTTGAGGAGTTTGGCCAGGGCTCTTGCGTAGAGGGCGTTTCCGTAGTCACGTTTGCTGCTGACGAGGGCTTGGGTGACTGTTCTTGTATCTGTGGGGATCCATCTGTAGATCTTGCGGAGCATGCAGAGGAAGTTGAAGTGGGATGAGGAGACAGCGCTGACTTGCTTGGTCATGGAGAGTGTTGAGTCGAAGATGATGCCCAGGTTGCGTGCGTGGTTTGTGGGTGTTGGGGCTGCTCCCAGAGCGGTCGGCCCCCAGGAATCGTCCCAGGCTGAGGGGTTGGCTCCGAGGATGAGGACCTCTGTCTTACCTGAGTTCAACTTCAGTTTGCTGTTCCTCATCCATTCGGCGACAGCCTTCATTCCTTCGTGGAGGTTGGATATGGCGGTGAGGGGGTCCTTGGTGAGGGAGAGGATCAGTTGGATGTCGTTGGTGTAGGAGATGATGTTGAGGTTGTGTAGCCGGGCGTGCGGGGCCATGTAGATGTTGAAAAGTGTAGGGCTGAGGGACAAACCTTGGGGAATGCCGCAGATTATCTTGGAGGCTTCGGAGCGGAAAGGGGGGAGGCGGACGCTCTGGGTGCTGCCGGAGAGGAATGAGGTAGTCCACTCCAGAGCTTTGTCCCAGATCCCTGCGTTGTGGAAGCGTGTGCATAGGATGCAGTGGCAGACGGTGTCTAAGGCGGCTGAGAGGTCCAGGAGGATGAGGGCCGCGGTTTTGCCGTTGTCAAGCAGGGCCCTGATGTCGTTGGTGGCAGCGATGAGGGCGGTTTCGGTACTGTGGTTGCTGTGGAACCCTGACTGGCATGGGTCCAGGATGTTGTTTTCTTCAAGGTAGTGGGTCAGTTGTCTGTTGACGATCTTCTCGAGGACCTTGGCCGGGAATGGGAGTAGGGAGATGGGACGGAAGTTCTTGAGGTCTCTCGGGTCCACCATGGGGTTCTTGAGTAGGGGTTTGATCTCAGCATGCTTCCAGCTCTCGGGGTAGGTTGCGGTCTTGAAGGAGATGTTGATAACTTTGCAGAGGTGGGGTGTGATGGTGGTGCTTGCTTTGTTAAAGATGTGGTGCGGGCATGGGTCTGATGAAGATCCAGAGTGGATGGTGCCCATGGTTTTGATTGTGTTGTCTTCCTTCACGTTGGCCCAGACGAGCAGGGGGTCGTAGTTGAAGGTAGGTGTAGAGTATGAGGAGTCGGTGATTGGTGTGGTGGTCTGGCTGTTGAAGCAGTCATGGATGTCTGGTCTTGTGGTGGAAGAAGGTGGTGAGGGAGTTGCACAGGTCTTGTGAAGGTGGGGTGTCGTCTGTGCTGGAGCTGGGGGTTGGAGAGTTCATTCACTATGTTGAAGAGCTCCTTCAACATCAAACTCCAGAAATGTGAATTTGCTATAACCATGCTATCTTGTTCCTTGAAGTGATTGATGAAAATTCGGCACCCTGGCTTGTGATAAACCAGTCACAGCAGAGCAGTAAAAGGTAATTTTAGAAACTGGGCATCCAACCCCCACCTCTAACGGTCTGGGGCAACTTGGCTGCACTTGAACAAAGGCATTCATCCTGTTGTTGTTTTGTAATTCCCGTATTTTTCAAACTTGAATGTCTACAACTTAAACTCTGTATCTCCTGGCTGTTTTTCCTCTGGTCACCGATAATTCTGAGCGCCCAGACGCCCAAAGTGCTGCTGGGCAATATAAATGTAAAATGCAGATGTCCATGGCATAATAAACATTCCGGGAGTGTCCCAGACTAACATACGGTTAGCTAGCGTTTTTTGCTGTACTCGCTTGTGAGCAGCTCCTCTGAGGGCAAATGTTAAAGTGCAGTCCCTTGTGATTTGAGAATTTGATTTCCGCTTATTTTTGCAGGTTGGCAAGAGTGGTAATGTACCTGCAGGAACGACAGTGGACAGCACAATCACGCACCCATCAGAGTTCGACTTTTACCTCTGTAGTCACGCTGGGATTCAGGTATTACTCCGACCTCTTTTATTTGTACAAAACTTCCACAATGTGTGAGAAACATTTACCTTGCAACGAATACCCCTCTGTAGCGTATTATTATTTTTTTTACTTGGGGATATTTCTGTGTACTACAAGGAAAGCATATGTGCAGGACTTGACAGCTGAATTGAAAATGCTCAAACCTTTGGGGTACTTCCTGCTCCGTTGTCACTTTCCTATGTTGACAGAAGTTATCAAACATTTAATAGTTAACTGTGTAACAAAAGTATTTATTCTAAACAAAAGCACTTTTGAATTGATTTATCCGGTGGGAACAGACAATCTTGCTGTTGCGTTTGTTTTCAAACCAATGTGCATAATTCTGTTCATTATCTCTTGGAACCTCTGTTCGGTAATCGCTGCAATTGATTTTGTGAACTGAATGCAGTGCTTGTTTATTTTTACAGGGAACAAGCCGCCCCTCTCATTACCAAGTATTGTGGGACGACAACTGTTTCACTGCAGACGAGCTTCAATTGCTGACTTATCAGCTATGCCACACTTATGTGCGGTGCACTCGCTCAGTCTCCATTCCAGCTCCAGCATACTATGCGAGGTTGGTGGCATTCAGAGCGCGATATCACCTGGTAGACAAGGATCATGACAGGTGAGGTTGGTTCAGCTGTGCTCTCGTTTAGCAAAATTAATGGTGTTCCTTAAAGTTTAACAAGGCAGCTGCAGGGCGGTGTGGCTGTGGTTGATAGTGACAAATTTGTGCATATAAGAAGGGGTTCAAATGGATTATATCTACAGTGAAATATCGTTCTGATGCATGAATGTTTTCATGCGGACACTTTGCAGAACTCAGTGTTGTGGCATGGTTTGGTAAATTGTTTCACAATGGGGAATTTTGGAGCATGCGGCATTTTTGCTGTGCTGTCATTTTTTTTAATTTTTTTTATTTATTTTTTTAACCCATTCTGTGCCATATAAAGGGTTCTTATATTGCTTCATGTTACGAGGCTGGCAATTATTCAATCCTAGTGTTTCCTGCAAACAACTGGTTATCAGTTGGGCCGGTTCCGTTGAAAACAAAACTATAGCTAAACAAACTAGACATTCTGTGGAGTCTCAAAGTATGTCCACCTCACTCAGACACCCCTTCCAGCAACCCCCAGCTTCACTTCTTTCCCCTCTGCCCAAATAAACACCACACTTAAAAAAACAAAAATAATAATAATCTGGTACAAGTTAGCACCCTTTGCTTAAAAATAGCTATGCTAGGCAGCCTGCCACTTCACCTCCCAAAAACGTACAACTACTTGTAGGTAACTGGGTTCTAGTTGCAGAAGCCCCCCCCCCCTGCCCCCCCCACACACTTTTTGGCTGGTTTTTGATGCAACTTTGAAGTGAACTGGGTTCCTAGTGCCAGTGTTCCTTCCCTAAATGCAAGACCACTGGTCACTTGGTCCCCAAGTGACCAGGCCTTTAGCACCTTAAAGTACCTAGTTAATGGTACCTCTAGTACCACTCTGCCATCAACAGACTAGTTTCTGACCCCCAAGGGTGAAAGCCTTTCCTCTCGGGTGGTCAGGAACAAAGCCTGCTCTGGCTGGGGTGTTAACTCACCCTTCCCAACAGGATGACCTGCAAATCTGCATTCCAAGGCAGCAGAGCTTCAAAGAAGTCCTCTGCCTTTGGTATGCAGATCTGGTTTCTGGACTACAGAAAAAGGACCCGAAGAGCAGTGAAAAGCAAGAACTGAGAAGCCGCAACTAACTTGTGCCTAACCCTCCCTGCTATCCTTGACAGTTGCACCAAAGACTACATGTCCTGCAGCTGTTCTGCCTGCACTTGAAGTAACCAGGATTTCATGTGTAGTAGCAGAGCTTCTTCCCTGCAGGCAGCAAAGACTCGCAAGGAGTCCAGACTGCCAAAACCTGACAATGGACAGCACCACCTCACCCTAGCCCAATGTGCCAACGTGGTCCCCAGAGCCAAAGCCCACCTTGGGTTTGCAAACAGTGGACTTCCTGATGCTGCCTGCGCCTCTTTCTGCAGGACCCCTCCAACCTCAAGTATCCCCTGCACTGGAACCAGATGCCAAAAGACACCACTGCACCTGAGCACCACAGCCTGAAACGAAGTGGACCAATGGTGTCCCTACGTGCCAGAGGATCTCAAAGGTCAAACCCCCGTGGGATCCCCCGTTCCTGCTTGCAGCCTGCTTCTGATCGTACTGATCTCCTTTAAAGTGAATGGGACAACCAATGCTATAACACACATCTGTACCCAGCCACCCCAGACCACCTGAGGTGAACAGTTGGTGTGGCCTTGAACCTTGCCCTATACTCGCCTCAAGTCCAGAAGAAAGGTCCTGTAGGTTGTTGCTAAGTGCCCGAATGTAGTATGTTTCTTTTCCCCGTAGGATAACATTAGGGGCACCCGGTGCTGATAAGCACCTCTGTACCAGAAAACATCAGTGCTTCCTGAATTGACCTGTTGGTGCTGCTTTGGACCTTGCCCCATACTTACCTTAACTCCAGAAGATTGGTCTTGTAAGTAGCTGCTAAGTACCCATATGCAGTATGTTTTGCCCCATAGGAGAACATCACCTCCCTAAAAACTGCACTGTTAACTTTTGAAAACTGTAAAAATTCATAACTAAAAGTACTTATTGGATTCCAATCTTGGTACCAAAATTTATATAAAAGTACATGTTTTTATAAATTGGTGTCTGATTTCTTTGAGTGTCTTGCTTACTGCCTTTGTATATGCAATACATGCTTAGCACTACCCTCCGATATTCCTAAATGTTTGCCCACACTACCACTAAAGAGCCTTTGGGGTGTCATTTGTGCCTCTACTTCCTCTGGGGTTTGCTGGGACTCTACAGTGTACCTCGTTTTGGCAACTATATTAAGAGCAAGCTTCCTGCACGTACATCCTATACTCACCATTTTGAAAAGGCCATGCCTCGTGCGATGCCCTTAGCAGTCCCAAAATAGAATCTTGTACCTGATGATCCAAAAACCCTGTCAGCAGTCTTTATACCAGACTCTTGCCACTCCCACCACTTTCCAAAGACCCTTACCAGGCATACTGCCTAGTCAACACAACAAACCCCCTACCAGATATCCACCCACCCCCACCAGACTTGACTCTGTACCTGATGTGCAGGGTCCCATGACTTACATGCCTGGTGCTCTGCCGCACCTGAATAGATCTGTACCAGATGCCCTTCAGTTCTGCAAAAGAGATCCCATACACTGCTTCCTGTGACGTCCCAGTCGTGCAAGTTCACACTTATTTTTGGGTGAGCAGTGTCAGTTTGAAGGTTCTACTGATATTTTTCTTTTTTTTTTGCTAGGGGTATTAGGATCGTGCCTTGGAGTGACAGATGGGCAACCTAATATGGCACTGTTATTCATATTATAAAGCCAGTAATGAGTCATTTGGAGATAACGTTAAAGCACTAGAGTATTTGAGTCTGACTATAAGGAACGAGTCAGCAGCCTGCACAAGGCATTAAGCCACTAGGGGTATTCAATGCAATCTACCAGTTTGCAACAGATAAGTAGCCCTTAGAGACCTAGTCAAACTTCAAAAGGTAATTGAAATGGTCTTCTAGGAGAAGCAAATGAGTTGCCTTGGAGGAAAGTTAAACTGTCAAATATTTAAACAGGAACAATAGGTTCGATGGCATGTGTGGCTGTAGATACACATGCTCTGCATACTATTGCCATCTAGTGTGGGTTCCAGAGTGTTGCATGCAGTGTTTCTTCAAAGAACCATTTCAAGTCATGGGGTCGAGTGAGTCCTCCTCCTTGGTGATACTGCAATCCAAAATCTATCATTCTGTCTTCTCTTTATCTAAGGTATTGTGTCTTGATCACACATTTCAATCTTTACGTTTGTCTTCACTCGTCTCGCTTGGCACTAACCGCGCACCCTCTGGGGCACCTTTGCCCGTTTCTGGCTTATATACACTACGCAGCACCTACCGTTATGCTGAGCTGATGGAACGAACCGTTTTTTTTCCCTCTGTGCCACACAATTTTCCCACACCGACCAACATCTGGTGTGTAACTTGTGCCCCTCCACTGATCACCAGGAAGCTACCTGTGACCAAAGAGTTAATGGGTTGGAGATGGTGCACAAGATTCCAAATGACACCCTGGATATCTTTGGGGAGGACACTCCCAGGAGGAGCCGGAACAAGAGGAGGTCTTCTCGATCTAGGACTCTGGTGTTCAGTCTGAAATTAAAAAAAACACAAGGTAACATCTTCGCAACCCATGAGTACCCTGACTCCTACTTCCCACCCTAAGACTATTAAAAAGCTCCTTGCAGAACTCACCAGACCACCACCACTTGCTGCCAGGCCATGGCCAGATCTGAAAATCTGTTCTGGTTGCCCCAACTTCTGGCTCAGCTCTGAAAAAAGCAAAAGCATCTTAGACTTCAACTTCCAGCACCTCGTGTGAAACATAGTTGTCATCTCGATCCAAACTTCGGCTCTAAGTACTTAGGCTTCCAGCTGACCAGCTACCACCTCTGCTTCAGTGCTGACGAAATCACACTGACTAGAAGTTCAGTGCCAAAAACCACAGAACTGGGAACATCCGAGCAGTAAGACTCCAGTCAGCCTTCAGCTACACCTTAACCTGTGGAAACCATTTTGGAGGCGATGAACACTCATCAGTGCTGCTTCCATATCCAGGAGGGTACAAGGCGCATTATGGCTTCTCCCCTTGTACTTGTGAAGAGGAAATTCTTTCCAAGAGGCTTAGGACCACCTCCAAAGACTACCACCAAGGAAAAGGCTACCACCACACCTCACAAGCCTTCACCACCTCCTCCTGATCTGCATTCTCAACCCCCTTCTCCTCCCTCCCTCCCTCCCCTCATTCACCTGTCTCACCTACCGCAGGAAACTTTACACCTCAGGGAATCCCCTTTATATACTGGGGAAGATTTGGGTGAGACACAGCAGGACCTGGATCCATGGGACACCTATGAACCTGACCCCATATTAAGCAATGACCCAGATTTGAACCCTGCACGTCCCTCACCACCAGAGATAGTACATCCTACCAGCAGGTAGTGGCAAGGGCAGCCGCTTTCCACAATGTAGAGGACTTCCTATTTGATATCCTTACCTCTACCCATAAGGATATCCAATTTCTCCCTATGCTCCCAGGCATGCTTCATCACACTGATGACAATTTTAAAGAACCCGCCCACTCTAGGGTTATCGCCCCTAGAGTAGATAAAAAAAAATATAAACCTGCTCCTTCAAATCCAGTATATATTAGGTCACAGGTCCGTCCAGACTCTATAGTAGTCACCAGTGCATGAAAAACTGCCAATAGCCAGGCCACAGGGGACTCTCCTGACAAGAAGATTAAGAAGGTAGGTGCTGCTGGCAAAAGGGTGGTTGCACAGGCAGCTAACCATTGACGTGTTGCAAATTCGCAGGCCTTACTAGCCAGGTATGACTGGGCTCACTGAGATGAAATGGAGGAGCTCCTCCAGTTTCTTCCAGAAGAACGCGCAAAAGAGGGCAGAAAATTGTTGCTAAAAGGGCAAACTATAATTTAGAACTCCATAAGCTGTGCCCTAGACGCCGCAGATGAGGCTGCACATGGCATTAATACCAGTGTCTTGACAAGTAGGCATGTGTGGTTTCGATGCTCTGGTTTCAAACCAGAGGTCCAGCAAGCTGTGCTTAACATGCCCTTTGATAAGGAGTATCTTTTCAGCCCTCAAGTGGGTTCTACCATTAAGAAGCTGAAAAAAGACACTGACACAGCTAAAGCCATGGGTGTTCTACAGCCTTCCACACAAAGGGGCACTGTTCGTAACCCCACCTTTAGAGGTGTTTACAGATCACCAACTCAGAGGTGTCTACCTCACAACCCAGACAGCCTTCTAATAGTGCCTCAACGGGGAAGGCAAACATGGTACTCTGTACAAATGGCTCAAGGAAGTTTTCAAACTCTACCAAAAAGACAGGATCTGCTGCCAATGGACAACAGGAAAGTACTGCAGGCAGAACCAGAATATTTCAAATTAAAGGCCTGACTCCTGAAGACTTAGAATTCGGGCACCTGAGTTTTCCAGAAAATACAATGGCAGTATTGGGAGTCTAGAAAACCAATAACAAATGTTATTTGGCAAAATGGAAAAGATTTTCACTTTAGATATGTGAGATTACACAAAAAGGATCACAAGAGAAAAGACAGTTTTGAAATACTTAATTCATCTGTTTTAGGAGGGGCTTACTTATGCTTCATTGAGGGTGCATCTGGCTGCTACAGTGGCTTACACAGGAGGTCAAATGAGAAGGGTTTTTTTCACAGCACCATTGGTGAAAAGATTTTTAGAAGGCGCAAAGGGGATATCACCTCCAAGAAGGGTACCAACACCTACATGGAACCTAAATCTAGTCCTACACAACTCATGAAAAATCAGTTTGAACCATTACACAAAGTGACTTTGCAAATGTTAACATTAAAAACTGCATTTTTTTTTAGTAGCTATTACTTCCTTACCCAGGGTCAGAGTTACAGGCACTCACTATTCAAGAACCTTATTTTCAGGTTCACAGACAGAATGGTCATGAGAACAGATCCACATTTCATACCAACTGTGGTTTCACAGTTTTCATATTAACCAATCCATTCAAGTTCCCAGTTTCTTTCAAAATCCAAAACCTCGAGTGGAAAAGACTTGACACACATTGGATGCAAGACGTTGCATCATGTATTGAAAAGACAAAACCTTTTAGGAAAACTCAACAATTGTAGCGTTTTCAAAACTATCTGGGAAGAACAGTGTCAAAGAACACTATTGCAAGATTGATTGTGCAATTGATTGTTATGCCACTCCAATGCAGAGGAAGCATTACCTGTGGCACTGGGAGTGCACTCAACATGAAAAAGGAGCTACTGTTGCCTTTGTCAAACACCCCTTTACAAGAAATATGCCTGGCAGCAATTTTGGTTTCAGTGCACACCTTTACAAAACATTGCATCAGTATACAAATGAACAAAGAAGCTCAGGTGGGACAAAGGGTGTTAAAGCATCTATTTACAGATCAATACCCATCTTTATCCCAACCACCGCAGTAGTAGAAACTGCTTTAAAATCAGTGCACAGCATGTGGGTCCAGAAAATATTCACACTGCAAAACATAGTTTCTTACCTGTAGGTGTAGTTTTGCAGCTTGAAGACTTTCTGGATTCACAAGCGACCCACCCACCTCCACCAAGAAGATGGGAAAGACAGATGGGGGAAAAAAACTAGACTGAAGATGGCGTACTAGGGTGGAGACATCCAGGGAAAGTGAGACCATCACAAGAAGCCACCAAATGGAGGTTTCATCAACGCCTACCAACAAACAAAGGTAGAAAAAGATTGACTGAAAGCTTTGGGAAAATAGTAGAAAATCCAGACCCAACTACTAGATAGCAGAATAATGCATAGCATGTGAATCCAGAAAATCAAGTTGCAAAACTACACATAAAAGTAAAACTTTGTGACCCAGTGCTTTTCAGGCACACACTCTTGTCAGAGGACATACTGTAAATTAACCATTAGTGCTACAATTTTATTAAAACGGTTGCAGCTTTACTGAAACTGGAATCAGTTGGTCCTCTACCTGTCTTAATGTGTGATTTTAGGGAGGCAAGAATTGAGAGAAGGCCTCAGCTACAGAACACCTTGCTTGATTTGCATGCCTGTACTCTGTCAAGAGGTAGACAAAAGCATTTTGCAACCAACAGATTTCCTGGGTTTTCTAACTGAGCCAGACAATTCAATGCTTCACCTTCCCACAGTCTTCTCTATACATGTAACAGACTTACAGAGAAAGTTATGTGGGTATTGTAAACTTCTCAAGGTCGTTTAAAAAGTTTTATTAAACAGTGTGCAAGAGTCCTGATTTTAGCCTGTTTTCATAAACCTTAATTCATGATAAACTGTAAAATGACTGCACAATTGAATGATTTAAGTCTACTTTTGTTTAAGATCGTATCTTACTAAAGCCTGTTATTACAAACGAAATCAAGTTAGCTTTATCTTTGTAATGAGCACACCGTGAGACTGGCTATTCCTCCTTCTTTGTCTAAGCTGTTGCCTTGGCCATTTACCCATTACAGACTTGGTTGTAGTAAAACCATGTTTCGCGCTCAGCTTTGTTAACCTGACCTCTGGTGCCCCGTTCCCCAACGTGCCTACACAAAACACAGATCCCTCATTTTATTCACATGGGTGTTTTCCCTACTCCCTGCCCTTATACAAATTGGTCACTTCACTTCCAATGTGCTGATCTCCTAGTTAATGCCAGCCTGCATACATAATTAACTGCTACCTCTAACACATTCTGCATGACTGTGGGCACCTCCTAGGTCTGCAGACCAAGTCGCACCAGACTGTCTGGCATACATGAAGCATAGCACCTGATGATTAGTGCAATAAAATAATGAAGAGTGAGAAATTAATTTGGAAGACTGTCCTCTAAGGCCTGGTCCTAATGTTAATCTGGCATGTGCAGGGTACCAGTCCAGATGGATAATGCGATAGCCTGGCAAAATCTTGCCAGGCTTCACATTGCTCTCCTGAGGGTGAGATGTACAGGGACAGGATATGAACTTCTGCTCTATTTGGTCTCTGGTGAGGTTTTAGGCCATTTGTGCCTTTTTAGGGTTGTATGGGCCTTGTTGGTACAGTTTTACTTTACCACTTTCTCCTTTTAGGTCTCACTTTGGTTTGTTTAATCTTCACTCTGTTACTACTTATTGGTCCGTGCATGTTGATTTTACTTTCTTCATGTTTGTGACAGTCCATGGAGTATGTGCCAGATACTGACTAATTGCTTTATTAGTGTCCTTCCCCTACCCAGCACATGCACTGTGCTTCAAGAGATATTGTTTACAATTTAGTTGGCCTGTAGCATACAATTTTTGTTGTCCCTCTTAATTGCTGTCTTTCGATTGCTTAGCTCCCATAGGCTTCCATTCCTTTCCAGTGTTGGCACCTGCTTGGAGCATGGACCAAGAAAATGCGTTCTCCGTCTTTTTGCAGCACATTATTAAAAAAAAAAAATTCTTGTTTCGGTTATTCCTGGTTGTAGGAAGGTGCCCCTTTTTGAAATGGTAGATATGCCCCTGCAATGTCTTTGTTGATTCTTAGACATGAGTGAAGAGGGGAGCCATTTAAGTACATATGCTGGACACTGGTCAATACGAGTTTGCCAGCTACATGATGGTTTCACTGAAAATCGGGATGTTTGGTATCACATAGCATCTCGTATTACTAAACCTTCACTGATGCCAGTGATTGATTTAATAAAGCATGCACCCAAAGGGCACCTTAGAGGTGTCCCCTGAAAACTTAGACTAGTTTTAGCCAGCCACCACCAAACATGCTTCTCACCCTCTCCCTCCCCAGTTGAGAGCCTCTGCTTTCAGGCAGTCAAAGCCTGCTCTGGGAGAGGTGTTAACACAAGTCACCCAACATGATGACCTGCAAATCTGCACGCCAAGGCAGGGGACTTTAAAGAAGCCCACTGCCCTTGGTATGCAGATCTGGCTTCGCTCAAAGGAGAGCTGCCAACCCCCCCTCCCCAGGGCCCATTTGGCACCGGTACAGGCAGGAGACTTGGTATTCAGAGAGGTGTATGTATCCCTAAGGTGAACTGCCTGATGTGGACACAATTAGAAATCTGCCATCTTGGGGTTTGAAGAATTATAAACTCTGGGACTGGATTATGCCCATTTCCCATAGACTACCATTGGACACCTGATGCTGTACTGCACCTGGCCACCCCAGTGCCGCCATGTGTAACCTGCTGGTGTGGCCTTGGACCTTGCCACATACTTGCATTAAGACCTGGAGAGTGGTCCCGTAAGTCATTGTACTATACCTAAATGCAGTACTTGTGTTTTCTCCATAGGGTAACATTGAAGCTTTTGAGAAATGCACTGTATCGACTTTTTAGAAACCTGAAAGCATTTTACATGAAAAATGTGCTTACCTGATTGTATTGATTCTGGTGCCTAAATGTATATAAACACACTTGTATTTTTGAAAATTGGTGTGGATCCCTGTAAGGAAATGCCTCATTGGCATGGTTACCCCCTGACTTTTTGCCTTTGCTGATGCTAAGTTTTGATTTGAAAGTGTGCTGAGGCCTGCTAACCAGGCCCCAGCACCAGTACTTTTGTTTTCACAATTGGCACACCCTGGCATCCAGGTAAGTCCCTTGTAACTGGTACCCCTGGTACCAAGGGCCCTGATGCCAAGGAAGGTCTCTAAGGGCTGCAGCATGTCGTATGCCACCCTGGGGACCCCTCACTCAGCACAGACACACTGCTTGCCAGCTTGTGTGCTGGTGAGGACAAAACGAGTAAGTCGACATGGCACTCCCCTCAGGGTGCCATGCCAACCTCACACTGCCTATGCAGTATAAATAAGTCACCCCTCTAGCAGGCCTTACAGCCCTAAGGCAGGGTGCACTATACCATAGGTGAGGGCACCAGTGCATGAGCACTGTGCCCCTACAGTGTCTAAGCAAAACCTTAGAAATTGTAAGTGCAGGGTAGCCATAAGAGTATATGGTCTGGGAGTCTGTCAAACACGAACTCCACAGCACCATAATGGCTACACTGAAAACTGGGATGTTTGGTATCAAACTTCTCAGCACAATAAATGCACCCTGATGCCAGTGTACATTTTATTGTAACATACACCCCAGAGGCCACCTTAGAGGTGCCCCCTGAAACCTTAACCAACTACCCGTGTAGGCTGACTGGTTTTAGCAGCCTGCCACACTCGAGACATGTTGCTGGCCACATGGGGAGAGTGCCTTTGTCACTCTGAGGCCAGTAACAAAGCCTGTACTGGGTGGAGATGCTTATCACCTCCCCCTTGCAGGAGCTGTAACACCTGGCGGTGAGCCTCAAAGGCTCACCCCCTTTGTTACAGCACCACAGGGCATTCCAGCTAGTGGAGTTGCCCGCCCCCTCCGGCCACGGCCCCACTTTTGGCGGCAAGGCCGGAGGAGATAATGAGAAAAACAAGGAGGAGTCACTGGCCAGTCAGGACAGCCCCTAAGGCAACCTGAGCTGAGGTGACTCTGACTTTTAGAAATCCTCCATCTTGCAGATGGAGGATTCCCCCAATAGGGATAGGAATGTGACCCCCTCCCCTTGGGAGGAGGCACAAAGAGGGTGTAGCCACCCTCAGGGCTGGTAGCCATTGGCTACTGCCCTCCCAGACCTAAACACACCCCTACATTCTGTATTTAGGGGCTCCCCTGAACCTAGGAACTCAGATTCCTGCAACCTAAGAAGAAGAGGACTGCTAAGCTGAAAAACCCTGCAGAGAAGACGGAGACACCAACTGCTTTGGCCCCAGCTCTACCGGCCTGTCTCCCCACTTCTAAAAGACACTGCTCCAGCGAAGCTCTCCCCAGGGACCAGTGACCTCAATCCTCAGAGGACTGCCCTGGTCTAGAAGGACCAAGAAACTCCCGAGGACAGCAGCTCTGTTCACCCAAGACTGCAACTTTGTTTCCAAAGGAGCAACTTTAAAACAACTGCGTTTCCCGCCGGAAGCGTGAGACTTGCTACTCTGAACTCTACGCCCCCGGCTCGACTTGTAGAGAAACAACACTTCAGGGAGGAATCCCCAGCGACTACGAGACTGAGTAACCAGAGTTGCCCCCCCCGAGCCCCCACAGCGACGCCTGCAGAGGGAATCCCGAGGCTCCCTCTGACCGCGACTGCCTGCTTCCCAGATCCCGACGCCTGGTAAAGACTCTGCACCCGCAGGCCCCAGGACCTGAAAGATCGGAACTCCAGTGCAGGAGTGACCCCCAGGAGGCCCTTTCCCTTGCCCAGGTGGTGGCTACCCCGAGGAGCCCCCCCTTGCCTGCCTGCATCGCCGAAGAGACCCCTTGGTCTCCCATTGATTTACATTGGAAACCCGACGTGTGTTTGCACACTGCACCCGGCCGCCCCCGTGCTGCTGAGGGTGTACTTTCTGTGCTAACTTGTGTCCCCCCCCCCCCCGGTGCCCCACAAAACCCCCCTGGTCTGCCCTCCGAAGACGCGGGTACTTACCTGCTGGCAGATTGGAACCGGGGCACCCCCTTCTCCATTGAAGCCTATGTGTTTTGGGCACCACTTTGAACTCTGCACCGACCGGCCCTGAGCTGCTGGTGTGGTAACTTTGGGGTTGCTCTGAACCCCCAACGGTGGGCTACTTTGGACCCAAACTTGAACCCCGTAGGTAGTTTACTTACCTGCAAGAACTAACAAACTCTTACTCCCCCTAGGAACTGTGAAAATTGCACTGTCTAGTTTTAAAATAGCTACATGTGGTTTATGTGAAAAGTATATATGCTGTTGTGATTATTCAAAGTTCCTAAAGTACCTACCTGCAATACCTTTCATTTGAAGTATTACATGTAAAATTTGAACCTGTGGTTCTTAAAATAAACTAAGAAAATATATTTTTCTATACAAAAACCTATTGGCCTGGAGTTGTCTGAGTGTGTGTTCCTCATTTATTGCTTGTGTATGTACAACAAATGCTTAACACTACTCCTTTGATAAGCCAACTCTCGACCACACTACCACAAAATAGAGCATTAGTATTATCTATTTTTGCCACTATCTTACCTCTAAGGGGAACTCTTGGACTCTGTGCATACTATTCCTTACTTTGAAATAGTGCATACAGAGCCAACTTCCTACAATCCCCTTGAGTTGTGTATCTCATTTGACTGTATTTGCAGATGTCTAACACTCCTCTGATAAGCCTAAGGCTGCCACACCACACTACCCCCTAAAAATAGCACCTAGGGATTGATAGAGGAAGCCCCTGTCCACTAGTAAGTGAACCCCTGGACTCTTTACACAATATATCCCATTTTGATATCATATAAAGAGCCAGCTTCATACACTTGATGTGCAATATGCTTTCCTAGTTTTGACAGTCGTACTTCTTTTTTTTTTTTTTTTCTTTCCCCTATCCGCCATCGGTTGACACTTGAGTTTTGCAGTGTGAATCATTTCTGGGTTCACATGCTGTGCATTATTCCGCAATCTAGTGGTTGGGCCCTGAATGCTGTCCTTACCCTAGTATTTTTTTTTTGGTTCGTTTTTTGTACATCCTCTTTGTCTACTGGCCCCACCTTGACGTCAGATGCAGCTCCTAGAATCCTGTTTGCGTGGTAGCCAGATTATTTTTTCCAGCACTAGGTCTGGATGGACGGACAAAAGCTTCAGGCGTACGGAGAAGAGAAGTTTTTTTTTTTTTTTTTTCAACTGAGATCACTGAAAGGAGCAACTGGGAAGGAAAAGAATGGTGACAGCAGATGCAGAGGGAAGTCATTGTTAAACACTGGATGGTGTTTTTTTGCATTCCTTTCTCTGGGAATGTGGGGCACCGCCCATGTGGGTGAAGAAGGTAAAGTGGGTATGGATCACCCACTCTATCCATTTCTGCCTAAAGTGACACCACAAATTCGCCAAGAAGGACAGGCATGAAGTCTGCAACCTCTGTCTGCCAAGACAGCGGAGCCTGATCAGAGTTCTAACAAAGACCCTGAAACTGAGGCAGAAACTGCAGTTGGCTCACTATGCATATGCAGATCGAAGGGGGTAGATCCTGCACAACTCTCCAGCAATGACAAGGAGGATGGGGGGAGAGGTGGAGGGTTGCGGTAGGGGAGAATGGGTGGGAGGAATCAGGAAAGGGTGGGGGTGTTGGGACGTTTGATGGGCACCAAGCTGGCACAAGTGGAATTCTCAGATGCTGAGAAGACTGCCAAAGTCCAGGATGCAGAAGAGGCCCACACAGGAAGAACACAAACAGGAGGTAACACCACACCCAGGCTCCAACGTTAAAGCAACAGAGATGAAACTCCACAATGCTGCCGAAACATTCCAGATCTGTCCATTGCCGAAGACCTTAGTGGTTGAGTGAAAAAGGGCCTCACTGTTCAAGACAGGTCACCAAGCCCTTAAAACCGGCCTCAACACCGAAAGGTCATCACAAGCATGGGACAGAGTGGGCCTCATTGACCACAGCCCAAAGGAGAGCCAACGTTGTATAGACTGTGGGACCCCCATCAGACAAAGTAAGCACCTGGAGAAGAGTATGGCGATGGAGCGCTTAGCGGCCCAATAGCTCATAGCCAATTCCAACATGCATTTTAACTGATATGGCCACCAGCAATGGGAAGAATTTAAAGATCTGCTGCAACACTTACCAGATCAATACAAAAAAAGGGAAAAACTGTTATTGCAGAAGGCAAAAATCTCAAACACCTGGTTGAGGTTGGTTTTGGATGCAGCAGATATTGCCAGCAGGCAGCTCAGGATCCGGTCTCACCCTGAGAAGACACGTGTGGCTGTGGATTAAACCGGAGGTACAAGCAGTGTTAATCAACATGCCATTCACTGGAGAGACACTCTTTGGAACCTCTGGATGAGGCCCTACAGGGCACAACAGACAATGGCACAGCAAAAGAGATGGGGACACTATAATTTATGGGAGGTTTCCCAGGCGCCCAAGCAACAAGGAGACTGATAACCAGGGTGGCTGGAGTTTGAATGATCGGTTATGTACAGGCAGTGCCTGGACACCTACCAGTGCCCAAAATCCAATGCAGGGGACCTCACTGCTGTGGCGGTACCCAAGCTTGCAGCAACAGCCCTTTTGCGGGGAGAGCAAGGGCCAGGACCCTCGAACAAGTTGCTGCACTAAGGGTTCCCCTGCAGGCACGACCACTGGGTGGGAAAGATTGGAGGATCCCTCCATTAATGGGGCGCTCCCACCACCAAGTGGTTCCTGAACATTATCCATCATGGATATTGTATTGAACTGTTAAAGCAGCCTCCAAACATAAAACTTAAACCAAGATCAGTCAACCTGAAAGAACAAAAACACCTCAGAAAAGGTTCACGACCTCTTTGAAAAACATACAGTAGAAAGAGTTCCAACAAGGGTGAAAAGACAGTGTTTGCTCTCTTTCCTGGTACCAAAACCAGACAAGTCTAAGACCTTTTCTTACACCTTGGGGGCCTTTAAACAGATACATCAAGCCACAAAAATTCAAGATAACAACTCGACGAGAATACCATGCTTTTAAGAAGGGATGCTACATGGCAAGCATCGATCTCAGGATGCATACTTACACATTACTCTGTACCAGAAGCAGAAGAAATTGCTGAGATTCGTAGAAGACAGGATAACAGTACCAGTGCAAGTTGCTTCCATTTTACATAGTCCGCAGCAAGTGTTCACAAAGTGCCTAGCTGCAGTAGCAGTATATCTGATGAAAGGAATATATGTGTACCCATATCTAGATGACTGGCTAGTAAAAGCAGGATCATTTAAAAATGTCAGGCAAGCATAAGGACCACAATGCGAACTGTACACGCCTTAAGAGTTCTCCATAAACCAAGAAAATCAGCATCAACCCCACAAAAAGAAAAGATCAGTTTGAGGCATGTGTGTCCGTAGATACATTCATTCATCTGCCAATCTAGTATTTGATCTGTATGTGTGTAGGTTGTTTTTTTTCCGAAGAAAGTCTCTTTTAGGCGCGAGGTAGAGGGATGACTCCTCAGCTATACTTAGCATGGGCATCGACTTCATTATTAGATTTTCTCTCTGCCATCAAGTTCTGACCTGTGCTGGTACTCCGATTCCAGACCATCGTCTGATCCCTTTCGGTTTCAAACCCAATGTAGGAAAGTGCCCCTTTGGGCAACGTTACCCCCCACTTTTTGCCTTGTATTGACGCAACCTTGACCGAATGTGTGGTAGGATCCTGCTAACCAAGCACCAGTGTTATTTCCCTAAACTGTACCTTTGTTTCCACAATTTGCCAACACAAGTCCCTTGTAAAAGTTACCAATGGTACCAAGGGCTCCGTGTCCTGGGAGGGTCCCTAAGGGCTGCACCATGTATTGTGCCACCCTAAGGGACCCCTCACAAAACACATGCAAACTGCCATTGCAGATTGTTTAGTGGGGAGAAAAAGAAAGTCGACATGGCATCCCTCTCAGCATGCCATGCCCACAAACCGCTGCCTGTGGCATAGGTAAGTCACCCTTCTAGTAGGCCTTAAAGCCCTTAGGCAGGGTGCTTTTTTACCACGTGAGGGCATAGCTGCATGAACAATATGCCCCTACACTGTCTATGTCCATTCTTAGACATTGTAAGTGCAGTATGGCCATATTAAGTACACGGGCTGGGAGTTTAGCATTAAGAACTCCACAGCTCTATGATGGCTCCACTGAAGACTGGGAATTTTGGTATAAAAAATCTCAGCACAATAAACCCACACTGATGCCAGTGCTGGATTCATTGAACAATGCACACACAGGGCATCATAGAGATGCCCCTGTATTTTACTCAACCCTGTAGTGTAGGGCTGACAGGTCTGTACCAGCCTGCCACTAATGGACAAGTTTCTGACCCCATGGGATGAGAGCCTTTGAGCTATCTGGGGTCAGGAACAAAGCCTGTTCTGGGTGGAGGTGCTTCACACCTCTGCCCTGCAGGAACTGCAACACTTGGAGGTGAGCCTCAAAGGCTCAGACCTCCTGTTACAGTGCTGCAGGGCACTCCAGCTAGTAGAAATGCCTGCCCCTGGACCAAGCCCCACTTTTGGCAGCTAGTCTGGTGAGAAAATTAGGTAAAACAAGTGACCACTGCAGCTAGGACCACCACTATGGTGTCCAGAGCTGAAGTGCCCCCCCTTCTTGCAGAATCCTCCATCTTGTTTTGGAGGAGAGGGACCAATAGGGAGAGGAATGTACCCCCCTCCCCAGAGGGAGTGGGCACAGGAAGAATGTAGCCACCATCAGGAGGGACAGTAGCCTTTGGCTACTGCACTCTGTTGTAGTGCCCCTAAATCTAGTATTTAGGGGCACCCCTGAACCTTGCTCCTCAGTTTCCTGGTGACCTGAAGAAAGGAGGACTAAAGAGCCGACCCAGTAGTGAAGACTCAAGATGACAACTGACTTGGCCCCAGGCCTGTCGGCCTGCCTGGAGCTTTAGGACTCCTGCTACAAAAAGGTTGACTCATCCTCCAGGACCAGCAACCTGTACAAACCCCCAGAGGACTGCCTGCCCAGCAGAGGGCCAAGAACTCCAGAGGACAGCCACCCTGTCTAGAAGAAACCCATTTAAATGAACTCCAGAACTGCCCTGGATCCATGAGCCCTGTCCTCTGTGCCCCCAACGCCAGAGTCCAGGTGGCCCACCATTCCAGAGGATGTCTGCAGGCAATTCTGACCAAGTCCACCCTAGATTGACGCTTCCTGGCCAACATGCCGCCTGAATCCAGAGGACCACCATGACCGGATCCAACGAAGATTCCGGATGCCCAAAGGTACCCCTGCACCCACAGCCCCCTGACCTTGAGTCCTGAAACTGCAGGTATTTACCTGCAATCTGTGTTCTGTGTGACTCCAGTCCTCATGATTCCATTGAAAACCCCACCCCAACTTTGACCTCTTCACCCGACCAACCGTGTGTTGTGGTGATACACGTTTAGGGTCAACTTGAACTTTAACCTATGGGCATCTTAACCCCCAAAGACTGGGATTGTAAGTAGAGTACTTACCTGTTAACTGTGCCAACACTTTTCCTTCCCTATGACTGCATTGGTTCCTATGAAAAATTAAATTGTCAACTTTGAAAAGTGTTACTTGTAAATTGTTGTATCTGCAAAACCTAAGCAAAATAAATTTGATACATATGCTTGTTACTGTCTTGTGACTGTACTTAACTGCAACAAATACCTTTTGGTTCTAGTAATAAAGTAACAAAATATATTTTTGCTATAAAACGTTGGCCTGGAGTTAGTCATTGAGTGTGTGCCTCATCGCTTGACTGTGTGTGTACAACAAATACTTTGCACTACCCTCTGATAAGCCTAATTGTTTGACTACACTCCCACAACAAAAAACATAGGTCTTATTTATTTTAGCCTCTGTTAAGCCTCTGGAATCCCCTGAACACTGTGCACACTATACCTCATTTTGTTATAGAATGTACAGGTTTAACTTCCTACACCCAATACTGTTGGTATTGTTATTGATTGTGTTTCTTCCATCTGCGATTTCAGGTAGAACTGACTGTCAAGTCCATGTAACTCCGTTGCGGTGCTCAGAGGGCTTCGGCCTTCATACTCCGTCTCCAACAGGATCTCTATACAATGTCTTCCTGGTAATGGAGTGGATGCTGTTCAATTTCGGCCCGCGCTGTCATGCCAAATACCCACGGACCGACTCCCATCCTGTCTGTAACCTGTTTGTTGCTGGACCACAAGGATGTGTTTTTTTGGGCTGTCACACATTCTGATCAAAGAAGACACTCACTGTCAAGCAAGGATGCTAGAAAAGTAGTAAGACTGCCGAAGACTCCCAACCTCCTTAAGGCATCAAGAATTCGGTGAGGAACAGCATTCACAGGCTTCAGTTGCTGAAGAGGAGGCATTTTTTGTTGAAGCCAGTCCAGAATCCAACTAAGTTCGAAGTCTCTCTGGAGACTCGTGCAGTGAGTACTGTACCTGCCCCTGCCCCTCAGCCTCAAGTTGAACATTATAAAAAACAAACGCCTCAAACATGAGGCTTTCGGACCACCACTGCCTGTAGGTCATCTTTGGCAATGAGTCAAGTGCAGACTCTCCGCCATCTAACTCTGCGCCAAAACACCACTCTAAGCCAAGACCTCCGGCATTGACAAACTCAACTCCTACCCAGCAGTCTGTGCTGAGCTGATTGGCATCTGTGTCAAAGCCTTCGAGGTCGACATCCGAAAAGGGCATTGAGGCACCAGTGGAGCGTATTCAACATAAACCACAATGAAATTGGACTCGCAGCAGCACACATCAGCTGAAAACCAGATAGATTCACCTACTTTGCCCCATTTTCCAAAAGACAATTATCTTTTGAAGAGGCTTTAGATTTTCCCACTCCACCAAAGTGCTAAAAAATGAACAAAGCCACCAGTCCTTTGCCACTTTCACCATTTGTGATGCCACATCCACTTCCACCACCTTCACATATGCCATTTTCACCAGTCTGATGTAGATCATTGTATTTTTATTTATTTTTTGGTAATTGTATGTTTAATGGCATGTGTAGCTGCAGATACACATGCTGTGCATATCCCGCCATCTAGTGTTGGGCGGGAGTGTTATAAGTCGTTTTTCTTCAAAGAAGTCTTTTTTCGAGTCACAGGTTCTAGTGACTTCTCCTCTTGGTGATAGTGCACATGGACATCGACTCCTTTGTTAGATTTTCTTTCCCCCTTCTGGTTCGAACGTGTTCCCTCTCGCTCCAAGACTTTTGATTCAGAAACTTTATGCGCTTTCTCATACCATTGGTATAGTTTTCAAACGTGTATACATCTGCAATCAATCCAATAGTACGGTCGGGATCAAGAAAACGCCCTTTCGGGTGCTCGCACCCTTCTTGGGCCTGTTCGGGCCTACCATGCCATAGCCTGATTGATTGGACTCCATTCCGATTCTGTCCTCTGCCACGCTAAATTCCCTTTTACTGACCAGCACTTGGTATGTAATCTTTGCCTTTCTCCTGAAAATCATGAGGAAGATTGTGAAGATTAATTTCGATCAAAAGACACTGCATGATTGAAGGGCAAGAAGACTTGAGATTGCGTTGAAGCACACAGAGTCCACCGACACCTTTGGGGATGAGGGGGCACAGACTGCTGTTTCGATCCAAGATTCCGACTCCGTACAAGGATCAGAAGACAACAGCCAGCAGATCACAGCGGCACAGCATGCAAGTGCCCCTGCACCCATTTTCAAAAAATCAAGCAAGGCCTTGTGAGCATCACTGCTGTCAAGCCATGGTTCCACCCGAAAGAAAGTAATCAGTGACCGGCCCTTGGGTTCGGTGCTGAAAAAGGCCAAAACACCCCATCAACAGGCCACGCCTGTTTCGGTGCCGGAGTCTAGCAAGAAAATGAGAAGCTCAACCTCTGAACCGAGCCAACGCCTACAATCTTCGGATCTGAAATTGCTGCGTCCGGCTTTGGAGCCGAAACCTCGGCTAATATCTTTGGGACCAAAACAGCTTGGAATCCTTTCGGAGACGAAAAATCCTTCTATACAGAAGAGACACGACCTGTTTGAAACATGTGCCCAAAATATCCATTGAACAATCCTTTAAGGGCGCAAAAACATCCTCTGAACATCAAATAGAGGAATCTGACATTCAACCAATTTTGGAGGTTATGGACAGTAAGTAGAGAAGAATACACACCCACAGAGACTTTGAAAATTATTGCTTCTCCACCTCCACAGACTAAAAGAAAGCTGGCATTTCAAGAGACATTTGATACTGCTCCACTAAAAGCAAACATTTTCAAGTGAAAGAAGCCATCACCTCTCCAGCTTTCTCCACCACATTTGCCACAGCTTTCTTTCTCATCACCACCTACTACTCCACTACCATCACCATCACACTCCCATACCTATTCACAGGGAGACAAGGTGGACCCATCGGACATGTATGATTCGGATTCAGTGATCCTGATCTTTACCCTACTAAACCATCACCACCAGAGGGTAGTACAGTTTATACCATACATGGGGTCCAAATGCATGCAGAACCTTTGGAAGAGAATTTCCCTTTTAATACACTATCCTATACCCATAAACACTACCAGTGCTTACCAATGCTTCCTGCTATGCCTAGGCACGCAGACGACATATTCAAAGAACCAGTCAAAGCTAGGCTTCTAACCCCAAGAATTGACGAGAAATATAAGCCTGCACCAACAGACCCAGTCTACATTACACAACTGCCACAAGATTCTATTGTGGTCACTGCAGCCAGGAAATGGGCGAATAGTCCGTCTTCAGGGGATACCCCACCACCTGACGGAGAAAGTATAAACTTTGATGCTGCTGGGAAAAGGGTAGCAACACAAGCAGCCAACCAATGGTGTATTGCCAATTCCAGGCCTTGCTGGCAAGATACGACGGGGCACTTAGGGATGAAATGCAAGAATTCTTGCAGTACCTACCCAAAGAACACCAAGAGTGTATCAAATTGTAGAAGAGGGACAAGCTATTACACATAACAAGATGAGATCTGCTCTAGATGCAGCTGACACTGCAGCTAGAAGTATTAATCCTAGCATTACATTCCAATGACATGCATGACTAAGGTCCTTGGGTTTTAAACCTGAAATACAACAGGCAGTGCTTTACATGCCATTCGATTAAACAGCATCTTTTCGGACCAGAAGTAGACACTACTATTGAGAAACTCTGAAAGGATTCAGCCATGGTAGCCCTTTATACCACACCTAGACCACACCTTTTTGGGGTTCCTTTCGGAAGCAACAGTTTAGGGAAGGTTTTAAATCCCAAACTGCAGAGGCTTCCACCTCCCATCCAAAACAAACGCAGCAGTATTTTTCAAGAGGGTCATTTAGAGGCTTACAGAGGCCAGAACTTCAGAGCTAGAGGAAAATTTACTGCCTCAAAGAGTGCTACCACACCCACAAAACAATGACTTCCCAAACATTCCACAATCCCATACGTCACCTGTGGGAGAAAGACTGCAACAATTCCATTTTCACTGGCAAAACATCACCACAGGTCAGTGGGTACTTTCAATTAACTGCAATGGTTACTGCCTAGAACTCATCTCCACTCGACCAAATATTCCCCCTCATTCTCAGGCTCTCTCCAGAATGCACTGTTTCTCTAACAAGAGACCCAATCTCTATTACTAAAAGGGGCAATAGAAATGGTTCCCATCTCACAGCAAGGGACAGAAGTATACTCGCTATACTTCCTTATACCAAAAAAGGATGGTACTGTCAGACCCATTCTAGATCTCCAACCTCTAAATCTATACATCATGTCAGAACATTTTCACATGGTCACTCTACAGGAAGTCATACCCCTACTACAAAAACACGATTACATGACTGCGTTAGATCTAAAGGACGCCTACTTCCACATTCCCATACATCCAGCTCACCGCAAGTACTTAAGGTTTGTAATATCAGGCAACCACTATCAATTCAAAGTACTACCCTTTGGGATAACGGCTCCAAGAGTTTTCACAAAATGTCTAGCTGTAGTAGCACCTCACATCAGAAGACACCACATACATGTCTTCCCTTATCTAGACGATTGGTTAGTAAAATCCAGCAACATTCTACAGTGTCAACAACACACTTGATACCCTACACACAGGGTTCACAATCAATTACCAGAAATCTCATCTTCAACTAGCACAAATTCGGTGTTATCTAGGTGCAATTCTCAATACCCAAACAGCATTAGCATACCCAAATCCACAACGGATACAAGCTTTTCAATACCTCCTAGCACAAATTCAGGTCAACCAAACTTGCACAGTAAGAGTTGTTATGAAAATATTGGGAATGATGGCATCATACATAGCAATAGTACCAAATGCGAGACTAAACATGAGACCACTACCACAGTGTCTCACAACAATGGTCTCAGGCACAGGGTCAGTTACAGGATCTAGTGTTAGACCGCCAGACTTGCAAATCGCTGAAATGGTGGAATCACAACAACTTAATAAAAGGGCAGTCCGTTCAAGACCCAGTGCCACAGACCATAATCGCAACAGATGCGTCAATGACAGGTTGGGGAGCCCATCTCAACAACCTAACCATACAAAGGGAATGGGACTCAACACAATCAACTTACCACATAAACCACTTGGAATTATTAGATGTGCTCTTAGTCATCAAAGCATTCCAACCTCAGATTATACACAAAACAGTCTTAATAAGAACAGACAACATAATGACAATCTAATATCTGAAAAAACAATGGGGTGGACACATTCATCCCAACTGTCCCTTCTAGCTCAAACAATGTGGAAATGGGCAATTCACAATCCGATTCACTTACTAGCAGGAGATATCCCAGGGATACACAACCAGCTAACAGACCTTCTAAGCAGGACGCAGCAACAAATACACGAGTGGAAGATACACCCACAGGTACTTCATTATTACTTTCAAATGTGGGGGGAACACCAAACATAGACCTTTTCGCAACAAGTAAACGCAAAATGCCAAAACTTCGCATCGAGACACCCACACCCTCAATCCAAGATCAATGCCTTATGGATCAACTGGTCAGGGATATTTGCTTACGCTTTCCCCCTCTCCCGTTAATTCAATTTCTAGTCAACAAGATGCGTCGCACTTATCTCACCATGATACTCCTAGCTCCTACATGGGCACGTCAGCACTGGTACACAACACTCCTGGATCTCAGTAGTGCCCCATCACAATCTTCCAAACAGATCTGTTAGCTCAGAACAAAGGTCAAATCATCCTAATCCCAGTGTACTCAATTTAGCGATTTTGCTCCTGAAGTCATAGTTTGGATATTTACACCTTCCACTAGAATGTGTGGATGTTCTAAAACAAGCATGTAAACCAACCAGACAATGCTATGCAAATAAGTGGAAACGGTTTGTATACTACTGCCAACCTAAAAATATAGATCCACTTAAAGCATCAGTATAGGATATAGTGTACTATTTGCTTTATTTACAAAAAGAAAACTTGGCTTTTTCCTCTATTAAAATTAATTTAACAGCCATATCAGCGTACCTACAAACCATACAACATACTTCTCTCTTTAGAGTTCCTGTCATAAAAGCATTTATGGAAGGACTTAAACGCATTATTCCACCCAGAACTCCACCAGTTCCTGCTTGGAATCTTAATATTGTACTCACAAGACTAAAGGGCCCACCACGCGAACCCATGCACTCTTGTCCTATTCATTTTCTCACATGGAAGGTTGCTTTATTAGTAGCAATTACTTCATTAAAAAGAGTAAGTAAAATTCAAGCATTTACTTTAGAGGAATCGTGCTTCCGAGTACACAAGCAAAAAGTAGTACTTACGACGAACCTGAAATTCTTACCTAAAGTGGTTTCACATTAATCAGTCAGTGGAATTTCCATTCTTCTTTCCACAGCCAGACTCTACTGCTGAAAGAGCTCTACACTCTTGTGACCTTAAAAGAACTCTAATGTATTACATAGACAGAACAAAAAACTTTAGGAAAACTAATCAGCTTTTTGCTTTCCAACAACCACATCAAGGTAATACCATTTCAAAACAAGGATTAGCTAGATGGATTGTGAGATGTATTCAAACATGATACCTTAAGGCAAAAAGGCAGCTATTAACTCCAAAAGCACATTCCACTAGGAAAAAGGGTGCATCTATGGCATTCTTAGAAATATACCAAAGGCAGATATATGCAAAGCTGCCACAAGGTCCACAGCACATATATTCACAAAGCATTACTGTGTGGATGTTTTATATAGACAACAAGCAAATGTTTGACAAGCAGTGTTGAAAACACTATTTCAAACCACTTCCACTCCTACAGGCTAACCACTGGTTATTTGGGAGTAGAACTGCTTTTCAGTCTATGCACAGCATGTGTATCTGCAGCTACACATGCCATCAAACGAAAAATGTCACTTACCCAGTGTACATCTGTTTGTGGCATGTAGTGTGGCAGATTCACATGCTTCCTCCCTGGAGCCTGTAGTCACTGAAGTACTCATTTGTACATGTGTATGTGTATATATTTATTTGCATGGACATCTTAGTTACTTTGTATATATCTATAGTTGTACATACACAATCTTTCACTCCTTACTTCATCCTTCTGCGGGAAATCAATCTAACAAAGGAGTTGATGCCCATGTGCAATATGACCGAGAGGATGAGTTACTCGATCCTGTGACTCGAAAAAGACTTCTTTGAAGAAAAACAACTTGTAACACTCTGAGCCCAACACTAGATGGTGGGATATGCACAGCATGTGAATCTGCAGCACTACATGCCACGAACAGATGTACACTGGGTAAGTGACATTTTCCTTATATCGCTTACTACCCCTGACGAGGCATTGAAGCGCTTTTTGGCAAGTAGCATGCTATCTTAGGCACCTCCCCTAAGGGATCCCCCAGACGTTTTATGTATCAAAGGCCAAGTACCACCTGATTCCCTAATAGTCACCAGTGCAGGAGAAAAAGGCAATTCTCAAGTGTCTGGTGATACCCCACCACCTGACAAAGAAAGCAAGCAAATTGATGCAGTGGGTGAAAGGGTTGCAGTCCAGTCTGCATAGCAATGGCGCATCACCAATTTTATGGGTCTGTTAGCCTGAAACGACCATGCTCAGTGGGAAGAGATAAAGGAGTCCGTCCCATATCTCCCGGATGAGCAAAGGAAACAGGAACTTATTACAGAAGATAAACTCCTATCCAATATGTCTATAAGATGTCTCCTTGATTATGCCAACAATGCAGCCAGGAGCCTTTAATACTAGCATCCTGCTTAGACACGCTTGGCTGCATATATCAGGCTTCAAGCCTGACATCCTAGAAGATATTTTAAATGTTCTTTTTGATAAAGAACATCTTTTCAGGCCCATGTAGAGTGAATACCAGTTTCCCTTCTTGGACAATTACCCTATCAAGGTCCCAACCCATCAACCGTATACTCAAATAACAATAGACATGCTTCGCAGCCTAGGATTCACAGTCAATGTTCCCAAGTCCCACCTACAACCTCCTCAGATAGAAACATATCTAGGAGCCATTCTAAGCACACACATCAGGTTTGCTTATCCCAATTTTGGAAGAGTCCTCAATTTTCAGACACTTACCTCTATTTCAACCAAACCAGCAGATAACAATGAGGACAGTCATGCGTTTTCTAGGAATGGTGGCCTCCTGTATCACTATAGTACCCCATGCCAGTCTACACGTACGTCTGCCGCAGGAACATCTAGCTCATCAGGGTCAGTTACAGCATCTAGTGTTGGTAGACCACCAAACCTATCATTATCTGCAATGGTGAATTACCAACATGTTGAAGGGGTGCCTCTTCTGGACCCTGTTTCCCACACCTCTCAACAGACAACACTTGCAGGATGGGGAACACATCTAAAAATCTCACAATACAGGGTGCATGGGTACTCAGACACCAGGTTCACCATATCAATTTCCTTGAGCTTCAAGCTGTTCACCTAGCCTTGAAAGCTTTTCCTTCCTCACCTCGTTCACAAGGTTGTCCTAGTCCAGGCGGACAACATGGCAGCCATGTATTAACTACAAAAAAGGGGAAGGGGGGGGGGGGGGGGGGGGGCAGAAAACAGTCTCTGCAACTTTCACAACTATCACAGACCATTTGGAAATGGGCTTTGTGTCAAAACATTCAACCTGAGGTCATAGTTTGGCTACCTTAATTTGCTACCGGAATGTATGGACTTACTTAAAGCAGCCCATAAACATACCATTATATCTTGCTGTGAGGCAAATTGGAAATGTTTTATCTGCTACGATCACTTAAAACACATCAACCCATTCAAAGCTACCGTACGAGACATTGTCTGCTACTTGCTTCACTTACAAAAAGCTGGGTTAGAGTTCACATCCATACTATTACATCTCATTGCAATAGTTGCCTACCTACAAAATAGGAAACATATTTCTATATTCAAAATACCAGTCATAAAAGCCTTTATGGAGGGGCTTAAGTGAAATTCCACCATAGGTTCCACCCGCACCTTAATGCTGTTCACACAGGACTAATAGTCCCTCCATTTGAACCCTTACACTCATGCCCCCTTCAGTTTCTTTCTTGGAAAGTGTCATTTTTAGTTGCCATCACTTCGAGGCTTTGGACTTGGAAGAACCTTTCTTTCAACTACAGAGTGGTTCTCCACACCAATCTTAAGGTGGCTTCTCATTTTCGTCTCAGCCAATCGAGTTACCAGATTGGACAATGTTGGTGTCCAGTGATACTCCCCCCCCCCCCCCCCCAGACACTGTTGCAGAAAGGGCTTTCCATACATTAGATGTTAAACGAGTCCTTATGTTCTATATTGAAAGAACTAAAAGTTTCAGCAAAACTATACAAGTTTTGGTTGCTTTTTCACCTCCTCATAAAGGCAACCCTTTATCCAAATCGGGCATAGCCAGATGGGTAGTAAAATGCATTCAAACCTGTTATGCTGAAGCCAAAATAACTTTATCCGACTCCTCCTGGAGCGCACACTCCTTTAGTAAAAAAAAAAAAAAACACAATTAATGCTCCCGTCTTCCTAGTAAACATTCCTATGACTGATCTATGTGAAGCAGCTATGTGGTTCACATTGCACACTGACACCAAACATTGTGTGGATGTTTTATCATGCCAACAGGCTAATGGGGGTCAGGCAGTGCTACGTACTCTTTTTCAAACCACCAACACCCACATGTTAGCCACTGCTTTTGGGAGGGGCTACTGTACGGTTTTGCATGTCTAGCTAGAGCCACGCAGGCCTCAAATGGCATGTTACTCTGTAAGCGTCTGTTCATGGCATTTAGTGTTGTAGATTAACTTTTTTTTTGGGAGGGCACATGGACATCTCATTACTTATAATTACTCTACACTTTATTCTCCCAGCTGCAGGGAAGACAGTCTAAAATGGAGTTGATTCCCATGCGCACAGTCACCGCGAAGGAGTCACTGTACCTTGTGACTTAAAAGGTTTTCTTCAAAGAAACACAATCTGCACACATCCAGACCAAAGTCTAAACGGCAGAATTATGCAGAGCATGTGAATCTACAGCACTACATGCCATGAACAGATGCTTATAGGGTAGGTAACATTCTTTCTAGGAACAAGGCTAGACTCCTAGAAAGCAACTTTTTTTCCTAGAGGAGGACTGACACACTGAACGAGCAGATTCACCTCTGTCAGAAGAAGCCAGCTCTGACAGTGAGAACAGTGGGAAAAACTGTTGGTAATGATGGTTTCCTGCATTCCCATCATTCCAAATGTGAGGCTCCACATGGGATCAATTCATGAATGGCTACAGAGACATTGGTCACAAATGACCAGGAGTTGGGAGGATCTAGTGTTTGTAACTGGCGAAGTACACAGGGAACTACAAAGGTGGAGCATTCAGAAAATCACAATAGGCAGACTCTCAAACCACCATGTGCAGGGGGATTCCCTGTTGATAAATTGGTCAGGCCCATTTGCGTGCACCTTTCCACTGATTTCCCCCACCCACCCCCTCTCCCCCCGTCCCCCAAGATAGAGAAGTTCAAACACTGACTCTAATTTTAATCTTCTTGCAGTGCGCAAGACTGACCTCGTACTTAGAGGTAATAGAACAGATGCAACGCAGAAGGATAGCCCTACCAACTGCACTAAATTTACAATGCAGAGTGGGCCAAGTGCTACACCCAATTAGCCGGACAGAATAACTCCTGAGGATTTGGAATGTGCCCACCTACTCTTGGCAGAAAGTGCCAAGGAGGTGTTGAAGCCAGAAGACTGTCCTCTATACAGTGCTACACTGCAGAATGGAAGTCTTTCAAACAGTGGCACACTAGCACCCGAACACAACTGGATGCACAACGCAACCATGTTAGAATACCTGATCCATCTTCTTGACTAAGGATTATCATACTCCTTGTAGGAAAGTACTCTTTTTGGCATGGTTACCCACACTTTTGGCCTGCGGTCAGGGTGTTTGGACTGTTCACTGGGATCCTGCTAACCAGTACTTAGGTACTCAGGGCATTGGAGCACCAGGGGTTCCCCATTGACTGCAGCATGTATTTTGCCACCCATGGGGAGCCCATGCAAAATGTGTCTGCAGGCCTGCCATTGCTGCCTGCTTATAAAGGTGCATGCACCCTTTCACTACAGGTCACTGCACCAGGTCACTGTCACCCCTATGGGTAGGCCCTCCTACCTCAGAGGGTGGGGTGTAGGTACCTATGTTTGAGGGCACCCCTGCATAAGCAGAGGTGCCCCTACGAACTCCAGCTCCATTGCACTGGACTTTGTAAGTGCGGGAAAGCCATTTTACCCATGTACTGGACACTGGTCACTACCTCCGAACCTGGGCATGTTTGGTATCGAGCGTGTTAATCATACCCCAGTACTATTGCCAGTATTGGCTGTATGATTCCATGCACTCTGGGGGTCTCCTTAGAAGATCCCCAGCATTGCTACTTCCAGTCTTCTGGGGTTTTCAGAAAGCCCGTGCAGCTGCCACTGATCAGACAGGTTTCTGCCCTCTTGCTGTTTGACCAGCTCAGGCAGAGGAAGGGAGAACAAAGGATTTCCTGTGGGAGGCAATACCCTCTCCCTTGGAAATAGGTGTTACATGGCTTGGGAGGGGTAGCCTCCCCAAGCCACTGGTATGCTTTGAAGGGCACATTTGGTGCCCTCATTGCATAAACTGGTTTGCACCAGTCCAGAGACCTCCGGCCCCTGCTCTGGTGCGAAACTAGACAAAGGAAAGGGGAGTGACCACTTCCCTGTCCATCACCACCTTAGGGATGGTGCCCAGAGCTCTTCCAGGTGGCCGCATGATTCTGCCACCTTGAATCCAAGGTGAGCAGAGAGCCCTGGGAGCATCTGAGTGACCAAGCCAGGTAGGTGATGTCACTGCCCCCCTCCTGATAGGTTGTCACCCTGCTTGGTGACCAGTCTCCCTTCCTGGGCTATTTCGGGCCTTCCTCTTGGGTGGGTCCTCAGATTTGACGCGCAAGATTCCAGCAGGACTCCTCTGCAACATTTACTTCATCTTCTGGCCACTGGGACTGCAACTGGACCCGCCAGGAACCGACAATCTGCAACTTCAATGACAACTCTGCTCTGAAACATGGTGTTCGATGGCATATGTTGCTGCAGATACACATGTTTGGCACAGTCCGCTGCCTGGTGTTGGGCTCGGAGTATTACAAGTTGTTTTTCTTCGAAGAAGTCTTTTTGGTCACGGGACCGAAGGACTCCTCCCTGTTCGGCTCCATTGCGCATGGGCGTCGACTCCATCTTAGATTGTTTTTTTCCGCTGTCGGGTTCGGACGTATTCCTTTTCGCTCCGTGTTTCGGTTCGGAAAGTTAGTCAGAATCTCGGAAGAAAGCGTCGGTATTGTTCCGTTCGGTATCGGGATAGTTAGGTACATCGACACCGATCATCGGAAGACTTTGGGGTAGCTTCGATTCCCCCATCGGGGCCTGGTCGGCCCGACCGCGTGCTACATCGAAGCCGATGGAACGGACCCCGTTCCGTTTCTGCCCAAAATGTCACAGTAAGTATCCTTATACAGATCAGCACTTGGTCTGTAACTTGTGCTTGTCCCCCGAGCACAAGGAGGATACCTGTGAGGCCTGTCGAGCCTTCCGGTCCAGAAAAACACTCCGGGACCGAAGAGCCAGGCGTCTACAAATGGCGTCCACGCCGACAAAACAACGTTTCGACGACGAAGAGGAAACATTCTCGGTTCCGGAATCAGAATCCGGAGACTCCGACGTCGAACAACAGCAACAAACTGTGAGTAAGACGTCGAAAAGTAAAACCATCGACAAAACGAAAGCCCAGGGGACGCCACTGCCAACAGGCCATGGCTCGACCCATAAAACAGGCGACCCGTCGAAGGCGCCGAAAAAGGGCACGCCCATAGCGAAGACACCCGACTCCGGTCGAGGGACCGCCATGGAGCAACCTCGGAGCCGAGAAAGCGGCTCCGAGAGACAAAGACAAGATACCGGCACCGAAAAACATCGGCACCGAGAATCCATGCCGAAAGGAACAAAAATTCTGTCGGTACCGAAAAAAGATTCTCTCTCGGCGCCGAAAAATACCACACCTTCATCCTACTCAGAGGAACAAGGAATAAGTGGCCAGATGCACAGATTTGGACAAGAGCTCCAAAGTGTAGAATCAGACTACACACGAAAGAGACTGTACATCCAGCAAGACACAGGGAAGATATCAACCCTTCCCCCAATAATGAGGAAAAGAAGGATCAGTCTCCTCAAGGATGACGCACAACCACAAGCCAAAGTGGTCAAAAAAGTCACGCCTCCGCCCTCTCCACTACAACAGGCATCGCCGGCACAAACACCGCCACAAATGCACTCACCAGCGCAAACTACCATAAGTCAAGATGATCAGGATCAAGACGCTTGGGACCTATACGACACCCCAGTGCCGGACAATGATCCAGATTCATACCCCACAAAGCCGTCACCGCCAGAGGACAGTACCTCATACTCACAACTGGTGGCTAGGGCTGCAGAATTCCACAATGTCCAACTGCATTCAGATCCTATAGAGGATGATTTTTTATTTAACACCCTCTCGGCTGCACATAGCCAATATCAATGTCTCCCAATGCTACCGGGGATGTTACGGCACGCAAAACAAATTTTTGAAGAGCCCGTAAAATCAAGAGCCATCACCCCAAGGGTGGATAAAAAATACAAACCATCACCCACAGATCCAGTGTTTATTACTTCGCAGTTACCACCTGACTCCGTAGTAGTAGGGGCAGCTCGCAAAAGAGCAAATTCCCATACATCTGGTGACGCCCCACCTCCGGACAAAGAAAGCAGAAAATTTGATGCGGCAGGGAAAAGAGTAGCATCACAGGCAGCCAACCAGTGGCGCATCGCAAATTCTCAAGCGCTGCTGGCCAGATATGACCGCGCTCACTGGGATGAGATGCAACTTCTCGTAGACCATCTTCCCCAAGAATACCAAAAAAGGGCGCAGCAAATTGTTTGAGATCGTTTGTCCCTCTTCAACTATCAAATCCGCTCTTCACTGGACGCAGCCGATACTGCAGCGAGAACAGTCAACACTGCTGTCACCATAAGGAGACACGCTTGGCTCCGCACTTCAGGCTTCAAACCTGAAATCCAGCAGGCTGTCCTTAATATGCCCTTCAACGAAAAACAACTTTTTGGCCCTGAAGTGGATACAGCCATTGAAAAACTTAAAAAGGACACAGACACGGCCAAGGCCATGGGCGCACTCTACTCCCCGCAGAGCAGAGGCTCTTTCAGAAAAACTCCATTTAGAGGGGGGTTTCGTGGCCAACCCACAGACACCACCAGCCAACAAACAAGAACCACACCATATCAGGGTTCCTTCCAAAGGGGAGGTTTCAGGGGATATAGGGGGGGTCAATTCCCAAGGAGTAGGGGAAGATTCCAGACTCCAAAAACACCTCCACCTAAACAGTGACTTTCAAGTCACGCAACCCCTTCACTCAACACCAGTGGGGGGAAGACTAAGCCAATTCTACCAATCTTGGCAACAGATTATAACAGACAATTGGGTATTAGCAATAATCCAACATGGCTATTGCATAGAATTCCACAACTTCCCACCAAACATCCCCCCCAAAACACGCAAAATGTCACCACAACATTTAGAACTTTTAGGACTAGAAGTTCAAGCACTACTGCAAAAGGATGCAATAGTTAGTACCAGTACAACAAAAAAACACATGAGTTTACTCCCTGTACTTTCTAATTCCAAAAAAAGACAAAACATTAAGACCAATATTAGATCTCAGGACACTAAATACCTATATCATATCGGACCATTTTCACATGGTCACACTACAAGACATCATTCCACTGCTCAAACAGCAAGATTACATGACCACATTAGACCTAAAGGATGCGTACTTTCATATACCAATACACCCTTCTCACAGAAAGTACCTACGGTTCGTATTCAAAGGAATACATTACCAATTCAAGGTGTTGCCATTCGGAATAACAACTGCACCAAGAGTGTTCACAAAATGTCTAGCAGTAGTAGTAGCAGCACACATCAGGAGACAACAGATACATGTGTTCCCTTACCTAGACGATTGGCTAATCAAGACCAACACAGTAAAAAAATGCGCAAACGACACCACATTTGTCATACAAACCCTTCACAAACTGGGGTTTTCCATCAACTATACAAAATCACACCTAGAACCGTGTCAAACACAACAATATCTAGGAGCAACCATCAACACTTCAAAAGGAATTGCCACTCCAAGTCCACAAAGAGTGCAGGCATTCCACAAGGTAATAAGTGCTATGTTTCCAAACCAAAAGATACAAGCAAAATTTGTGCTAAAACTTCTAGGCATGATGTCATCATGCATAGCCATTGTCCCAAACGCAAGACTACACATGCGACCCTTACAACAGTGTCTAGCATCACAATGGTCACAGGCACAGGGTCAACTTCAAGATCTGGTGTTGGTAGACCGCCAAACATACCTCTCGCTTCTATGGTGGAACAGCAAAAATTTAAACAAAGGGCAGCCATTTCAGGACCCAGTGCCTCAATACGTTATAACAACAGATGCTTCCATGACAGGGTGGGGAGCACACCTCAATCACCACAGCATTCAAGGACAATGGGATATACACGAAACAAAATTTCATATCAATTACCTAGAACTGTTAGCAGTATTTCTAGCATTAAAAGCCTTCCAACCCATAATAACACACAAATACATTCTTGTCAAAACAGACAACATGACAACAATGTATTATTTAAACAAACAAGGAGGAACACACTCAACACAATTGTGCCTCCTAACACAAAAAATTTGGCAGTGGGCGATTCACAACAACATTCGCCTAATAGCACAATTTATTCCAGGAATACAAAACCAACTAGCAGACTACCTTTCGCGAGACCACCAACAAGTCCACGAATGGGAAATTCACCCCCAAGTTCTGAACAAGTACTTTCAAATTTGGGGAACACCCCAGATAGATTTGTTCGCAACAAAACAAAACTCAAAATGCCAAAACTTCGCATCCAGGTACCCACACCGCGAATCACAAGGCAATGCTCTATGGATGAGTTGGTCAGGGATATTTGCGTACGCTTTTCCCCCTCTCCCTCTCCTTCCATATCTAGTAAACAAGTTGAGTCAAAACCAACTCAAACTCATACTGATAGCACCCACATGGGCAAGACAACCTTGGTATACAACTCTACTAGACCTTTCACTAGTACCGCATGTCAAACTACCCAACAGGCCAGATCTGTTAACACAACACAAACAACAGATCAGGCATCCAAACCCAGCATCATTGAATCTGGCAATTTGGCTCCTGAAATCCTAGAATTCGGACACTTAGACCTCACACAAGAATGCATGGAGGTCATAAAACAAGCTAGAAAACCTTCCACTAGACACTGCTATGCATCTAAGTGGAAAAGATTTGTTTACTACTGCCATGCCAATCAAATACAACCATTACATGCCTCTACTAAAGACATAGTAGGATACTTACTACATTTGCAAAAAGCAAATCTCGCTTTTTCATCTATAAAAATACACCTCGCAGCAATATCTGCTTACCTACAAACTACTCATTCATCGTCTCTATTTAGAATACCAGTTATTAAAGCATTCATGGAAGGGCTAAAAAGAATTATACCACCAAGAACACCACCAGTTCCTTCATGGAATCTTAACATCGTCTTAACAAGAATCATGGGTCCACCTTTCGAACCCATGCATTCCTGTGAAATGCAATATCTAACCTGGAAGGTCGCATTTCTCATTGCAATCACATCCCTCAGAAGAGTAAGTGCAATACAGGCCTTTACCATACAAGAACCATTTATTCAAATACACAACAATAAAATAGTTCTAAGAACAAATCCAAAATTTCTGCCAAAGGTAATCTCACCATTCCATTTAAATCAAACAGTAGAATTGCCAGTGTTCTTCCCACAACCAAATTCTGTGGCTGAAAGGGCACTACTTACATTAGACATCAAAAGAGCACTAATGTATTACATTGACAGAACAAAGCTAATCAGGAAAACAAAACAACTGTTCATAGCTTTTCAAAAACCACACATAGGAAATCCAATCTCTAAACAAGGCATTGCTAGATGGATAGTCAGATGTATTCAAACATGCTATCTTAAAGCCAAAAGAGAATTGCCTATTACACCAAAGGCACACTCAACCAGAAAGAAAGGTGCTACAATGGCCTTTCTAGGAAACATTCCTATGAGCGAAATATGTAAGGCTGCAACCTGGTCTACGCCTCATACGTTTACTAAACACTACTGTGTAGACGTACTAAATGCACAACAAGCTACAGTGGGCCAAGCTGTACTAAGAACATTATTCCAAACTACTTCAACTCCTACAGGCTAAACCACCGCTTTTAGGGGAGGTAACTGCTTTATAGTCTATGCCAAACATGTGTATCTGCAGCAACATATGCCATCGAACTGAAAATGTCACTTACCCAGTGTACATCTGTTCGTGGCATTAGTCGCTGCAGATTCACATGTACCCTCCCACCTCCCCGGGAAGCCTGTAGCCGTTTAGAAGTAGATCATAAATCTTAAACATCTGAACATTTGTAAATAATTATTATAAACTCTTAACGTACATACATATTCACTCCATTGCATGGGCACTATTTATACCAAACAACTCCATCCTCACCCTCTGCGGGGAAAACAATCTAAGATGGAGTCGACGCCCATGCGCAATGGAGCCGAACAGGGAGGAGTCCTTCGGTCCCGTGACCAAAAAGACTTCTTCGAAGAAAAACAACTTGTAATACTCCGAGCCCAACACCAGGCAGCGGACTGTGCCAAACATGTGAATCTGCAGCGACTAATGCCACGAACAGATGTACACTGGGTAAGTGACATTTTCATTCTCTGGCTTGTTCCAGCAACTGCAACATTTCCCTGGCTGTTCGTCCTTTGAGGGTGACGAGTCTTCAGCCTGCATAAGAAGTAAGAAGGAATTTCCCTTGGAGTGAAGGAATCACTCCCCTGCATACACAGGCACCAACTGCAACGGCAGGCTGCGTGGATCCTGCATCACAGGTGGTGGTCTGGAGTGGTCCCCGTGGTCCCCTTGGTCCTCTCTACCACCTTTCCAACTTGGTAGACTAAGCCCTTGCCGGACAGTACCCCTGTGCACTGCGACTCTTGCAGCTACCAAGGCTTGTTTGTTCCTCCTCCAAGGGATCTTCAGGCTCCATGTAGCCTCGTTCCCCCAGCACTTCATCCTGCAAAGTACAGTCTCTTGCCTGCTGCTCCAGTGATGTGCGACACTCTTCCATGTGTGCTGAGTGGGCCTCACTGTGACGCCTGCTGCTAGTGGGTTGCCTGTGAGAGCTGCCTCCTCTTGTGACTCAGCTGCTGAGGGTCACCACAGACTCACCTCCTTGGGTCGAATCTCCCAGACCTTGCTGTTCCTCTTCAGCCTTGCAAAACCTTCTCAGATAATTGCATTTGCCGAGGCTTATTGGTGGTTTTCCAGCACCACTAACTGACTGCATCTCGACCACCGACGTGAGACATCACTTGCATCGCTTCTGGGACCGCTCTTCAGCTTCTGTGCTGCACTGCTGACCTTCATCCACCGTCAACTTTGTCCTGGATCCACACAAGGGTGGGTAGTGTGTCCTGCCACAACTGGGCATGCCATCTGGAACTGGACTTGGTCCCCTTCCTTTGGAGTTCCTCTTCTGTCAGGATCCACCTTTTGGGTTCTCCCAGTCTTGCCTGGGTCTTGCCTGAGCCTTTTCCAAAGTCCTCCTGTTTTTGGGAGACACCAGGTACTTCTGCTCTCCTGGTCGCTGGTGGTCACTCTGGTACTCACCTCTTGGGGTTCCTGGTTCCTCCAGCTCCCTGCTACTGATTCCACTTCCTCGGGTGGGGTACTGCCTTTCATGTTCTACTTTTTTTAGTATATGGATTGGTCCTCCCCTAGGGCCCTCATTATTTGCTATTGCTTTTACCAAGGCCTATTGCTTTCTCTGTGATTTACTGATTTCTAATGTGTATATAAGTTTACTTCCCTCCAGTTGGGATATTGCCTATACAGTATTTTAGTATTTGTGTTACTGTAATAAAGTACCTTTATTTTTGTAACACTATGTGGTTCTTTCATGTGTATGTGCTGTGACTATAGTGGTATTCAATAAGCTTTGTATGTCTCCTAGATACGTTTTGGCTGCTCGTCCACAGCTACCTCTAGAGAGCCCTGATTTCCTAGGCACTGCCTACACTTCAATAATAAGGTGATAACACCATAGGTGCTCACCACGCTCCAGGTCAGCTCTCTACACTCCTCACTCACAGTACACCTAGTAGGCATTGTCGTATACTCCAGGGCAGACACAGGTCATCAAAATATTCCTAGAAAGGGCGAAAAAATAAATAGTATCATTGATCAGTTCCTACCCCTGCATTGAATCTAAACATTGTACTCGCACACCTCATGCAACATCCCTTTGAGCCAATCAATGCACAGTATAAAGCTTTGGTTTTTAACACTAAAAATAGCTGTCTCAGTAGCTAACACCTCCCTGCACTTGGGTCAGTGAGCTGCAAGCACTCGCAGTACAAGAGCCTTACCTCTAAATTCACAAATCAGACAAAGATGGTTTTGGCTTTCCACATCAAAGTAAACATCTACTTGATTTCTTCCAGAATCCAGAGCAGAAAGATCTCTTCACACGCTAGACACCAGAAGAGCAGTGTTGTACTATATCCAGAAAACAAAAATAATCCAGAAGAGCAACCAGTGTGTTTTTTTTTTTTTTTTTTTTTTTGTCTCCTTCAGTCAGACCTATAAGGAGACGCATAATGCAAACAATAGTCACCATGCAACAGGGGTTGCAGTAGAAGAGTTGCCTATATTCCATTCAACAAGGAAAAGGGAAGCATCCCTTGATTTCATAGCACGTTTCTCCATTGGGGACATATGTAAGGTATTCACTTTGTCCCACCTGAGCTTTGCTGGCTTGGATGACCACAATGTTTTGTAAAGGTGTATGTGGATGATTGAGTCCTAAAGCACCTGTTTGCAGACACAATCTCATCATAGCCCAACCTCCCAAGCAAGATGGAAAATAGCTACCAAGTCAGTACAACAGCATGTAAATCTAGAAATTGTTGCAAAAGTAAATGGTTACTTAACAGTAGTAGTAGTTTTGCAGGGGCATTCATATGCTACCCAGACACCTCTCTGAGATGAGACTTGCCAACATGGGGAGATGAAAAAAAGAGAATCTGAAGATCGCTACCATGCACAGAGAATTCTAGCAGCTGCATGTGACATCAAAGTGGGACCAAATGGTTGACGTAGAGGCTGTACAAAAAAAAAAAAAAAATCAAAAGGACAAGGACCGCATTCAAGACACAAACCCTAGGTGACTGAATAATACACAGCATGTGAATCCAGAAACTCTTTAAGCTGCAAAACTACTCCTGGTAAGTAACCATTGTTACTTAGAGTGGCATAGCATACAGTGGCATAGAGCAGTATAGCTGTGGGTCTACTTCAAAGCTTGCCTTCTCCCACGTCCTCTCAGCAATGTCTTTCTGTACCTTCTGATTGTCACGTTTAATTATCTGCAGTAAATGACTGCTGGCAGTAGCGATGAGTCAGGCTTTTTCATTTCCCTTTCAGAAATGGTGAGGCTGTTGCGCAAACACTGCTGAGCGTTTACATCTGCTTGACCTGCAATTGAACATTCTTTTTGTTATACTGGTGCCAGCATTGCCCAGTCTTCCAGGCACTGTAAACGATCATCTTTTGTATGCAGAAAATGGTGCTGTGGTAAGATCAGTGGTTAAGTGTGTAGGAAGCTTGCTTTTGATTTGGTATGTAAATATCAAGTCAAGGGGTTCCCCAGTGAGTGGACAGGGCTTGCGCTGCAATCCCAAAGTGCTCTATTTAGGGGTAGAGTGGTCAAGCAGCCTTAGGCTTAACACAGGGAAGTGCAAGATATCTACATTTACACACAATAGTAAATAAATATGACATACCAAACTCATGGAGGCGATCCACACCAATTTATAAAAATAGCAAGTATCGTTATATAATCTTTTAAATAGGAATTCTTGTAACTTTAAAAGGTGGGTACTTAGTGCAATTTCTGAGTTCTGCAATGTTATCCTATGGGAGGAAAAAAGGTGTGCAGTCAGGTACTGTTTGACGACTTACTGGACCAATCTCCAAAACTTGAGGCAAGTATTGAGCAAGGGTCAGAACCCCACCAATAGGTCACTCCAGGCAGCACTGGGTGGCCGGGTACAGAAGTGTAGTATGGCGTCTGGGGCCCAATGTATTTCAGTGGAGATTGGTCTCTGTGGAAAAAGGTTTTAGGCTCTGGCTTGCGGGGGTAGTGGGCAGTCGAGGACAACCAACAGGTAGGTTACAAACCTGGGGTACTTGGAGATGTAGGTGCACCTTTCGGACTTCTTCTTCAAGGGTCAGGGGTGATGGGTGCAAATGTGTGCTTTGGTGTCAGTTTTCTGTGTCTGGGAGCACTCGCAGTTGAGGGGTCCTGTGGTCCGAGGCTGCAGGCGTTGTCAGGGAGGCCAGGATGGGTGAAACCACAGTGGACTCTAGCTCAGGAGAGCTGGGGGACTTCGTTGACATCAAGGGCCCACTTCTACTGGTGCAGTGGCTGTTCTAGGTGTCTGGTTTCTCTCACCACAGAGGTTGCTTTGTGGAGTCCAGGAGGGGTGAAACCACGATGGACTTGGACTTCCGGGAGCTGGGGAACGTTGTTGGCACTGGCAGTCCATTTCGACTTGGGTTGGAGATGGCAGGTGCAGTGGTGACTTCAGGTTTCAGGTTTTGGAGGTTCCAGAGGCTTCAGAGTCCCTTTTTTGGATAGCAGGCCTGCTGTTCACAGCAGGTCTTGAGTCTTTATTGAATGCAGGCAGTCCTCCTGCATTTCTGGAGTCACAGCTGCAGGACAAGTTGACATTCCATCCCTTGCTGAAATCTGCACCAAGCAGGCTGGCAGGGTCGGTACCAGGTCAGCTGCTTCCTTTCTCCTCTTCTGCTGTGGCTCTGACTTGCCACCTTAGGAAGGCTAATCAGCAGGCCATCCTGTTGGGGGGGGGGGGGGGGTTACACCCTCTTCCCAGCAGGCTTTTGTTCTGGACCTCCTGAGAGCAGAGGTCTCTCACCATAGGGGCCCAGAATGGGGTCTTGGGTGGCAGGCTGGCAGAACCTGCAGCGAGTACACCAGAGCCTGGTAGCTTTTCAGGGGGCACCTCTGAGGTGCCCACTGGGTGCATCTATTAACAAATCCAACACTGGCATCAGTGTGGGTTCCCCAATACAAGATTTGTGATACCAAACATCCCTAGCTCTAGTGAAGCCATCATGTAGCTGGGGAACACGTACTGATAAGTGTCCAGTACATGGTTTCAAATTGCTCCTCTGGTCATTTGCACTGGCAGTAATGGAACTGACCAGCACAGTGGCATATCTGTTCATGCAGGTATGCCCTCACATGTAATATTGAGCACTCTGTCTTAGGGCTGTCAGGCTTGCTGTAGGGGTGACTTAGATATTACATGCAGTGGTAGGGGACATGGTACACAGGGATGTGAGACATGCGTTTTCACTTTTGTCTGAACCTAGACACGAAGCCGGAGGTGGCAGTCTGTCATGTGTTAGGGGAGGGGTTCCTTAGGGTGGCATAATTTGTGCTTAAATGCTTAGGGACCTTCCTCAGTACCCCAGGACCTGGCTACCAGGGCTACCATTCACTAGGGACTTACAGAGAGTGCTAAAGGAGTTGCCAATTGGACAGTGTTTGGGCAAGGAACACTGGCACAGGGGACCTGGTTGGCAGAGACCCAGTGCACTTCAGTCAAAGTTGCATCAAATACCAGGCAAAAAATGTGGGGTACAGCAACAAAAAGCCCAGTCCCCTACAGTATGGTCATGCGTCTGCTGAAGAAATTTTGTGCTCATCTGATAATTACACCTTAAGTTGCACATGAACTCTCCCAGCCTGTCAGTCTTCCCTGGGTGATAAAACATCAAGTTGTATTAGCATTAATCCCATTGTTCCAATCCACCCCTTCAGAGTTCACGAGTTTGGAGCAGGCCTGTTTTGAAACCAAGCTGAAGTGGCTTTCCAGGTGCCAAGATTGTGCGGCAGTAATGGGGTTTGTGGTTCAGGACTATCCTAATTCAACTGGCAGAAATGTTTTCTAATTACATTCGAGGTGCCAGGATTGTCGGGATTTCGTGGTTTGTTACACACAGGAAGGGTTTCCTCCTATCGGAGGGCATATGCACATTATTTCCGATCGTTAGTAACTACATTAGAGACTCAACAGTGGTCAGTGATATAAGCAGTGCTTTAAATGGGCCGGTACTGAGTACTGGAACTTCTTTATTTGGAGAGTGAAAGTACCTGCACTTCTCATGAAAAACACAATGTTTTAATTAGAGAGTACTGGCACTACTCAGAAACAAGCAGATCGTCTGGTACGGGGTACCTGCACTTCTACTTTTCCATTTCAAGCACTGGATATAAGGCAGTAGGTTAACGCAGTACTTTATATAATTTCTGCAGAGATTAGTATGCAACATCCAGCTCATTGGTCTGAATTTTTGTTGTGCTGTTTCCGTGCATCCTATGTCTCAGGTTGCTAAAACGAACACTCATATTTGGGTAAGGACATTAATGAATGAGGGTTGAATTCAGTGCGTTTGCTCATCATATGGTCTGTGTAATTTGTAACATTGGTTTAATAGCGATATAAGACGAGATGATCCTTTAGGGTAATACATTTGCTGCACACATGGTGCAACATAGCTGAAAGTAAAGGGAAACGGGCGCCGAGTCGTTGCCAGTTGCACAGTGGCAGTGCTGCTGTGCAACACGTTTAAAAAAATTGACAAAACCAAATGGTACGAGAGGACTATTTGGCTTGGTCATAGCAATTTTATTCTCTTTACTTTCAGCCATGTTCCATAGCGGCAGCGCTGCTGTGCACCATGCCTAAAAAAAAAAAAAAACGGACAATGCCAATTTGATCTCGTATAGTGGCTTTGCCAGCACTTGTTCGGTAAAGGATACCTCTCGTATACTTGAAATTTGTGTTTACAAACTGGAGGTCTGATTATCAAAAGTTCTTACCTGTTTTTGAGTTAAGAGTTGACGTTAATAGCTGTTGAATTCTCTCAAATTGCATGTTGGGTTACTTATGTGTAGTCGCTTGTTTTTACAGCGCAGAAGGCAGCCATGTTTCTGGACAAAGCAATGGACGGGATCCCCAAGCTCTTGCCAAGGCTGTGCAGATTCACCACGACACCCAGCACACAATGTATTTTGCTTAAGCACTGGTGACCCAACAAACAAAGGCACACATCGCCCACCCTGCGGTCCTGAGAATATCGCAATGAAAATCTACTGCTCAAATAAGAGTAAAGTGGATATTGGACTGCGTCTAAACCAGCAAACTCGTGGACCGTCGCACTGAGAATACGTCACACATTTTCTGCACAGAGTTGAGCCATTTTGTGTTGTGATTTTGTTTTAAGTACTTAAGTTCTAAAGCATTGAACTGACTTTTTACCTCAAAGGCAAAGGCCAAGCATTCTGGATAACTGCAATTTAAAAGGACTGATTTGTTTTTTTTGTTTTTAATTTTTAATATATTGATATTTTACCAGCTCCTCCACCTCACCGTTGAACTCCGTCTTGAACAAATTCTGTCACTTTGGGGCACGGACTTTTTGATGCACATTTTCGACTTCTACTGTAAATATTTTAATGATTGTTTTAACTTTGGCAGTGTTTGGCAATTCGTCAGGTTTTACCAGTGTCATGTGATCTCAACAGACATGTACTGGTGCAAATACAATTTGCAAAAGCAATTATTGCACTATGCGATGGATTCAAATAAGTTTTTTTTTCTTTTTTTTTCTGTGAAATATGTAAAGAGCAGCTTGCTAATGAACTTTTCATACTGAACAATAACGCTTGCAGGAAGTAGATCTGCCGTAGTTTCGACAACGTCCGTTCTTCTCCTCTTGAAGCCTTGGCTGCCAAATTGAACTTCCTGTTCACCTACAAAACGCCCATCTTATGCTGCTGTGTAGTCCTAGCAATCTACAGTTCATCGTGTTTGCAATAACTCTTGACACATCAAGATAATAAAGTATTTTATATTTTGGAGACGAAGTTTAAATCAGATTTCAGCCAAATCTTTTCGGATTACTTTGTGGCAATGCCAGTTACTTTGGAACCCAGTACTGTCTTCATGATTCTTGCAGATTATTGTAGGAGCTTGTAGCTGGGAGTATAGTGAGTAGATACTTGTCTTGAGTTTTCAGTATGTTTTATTTATCATCAAAGTGGCGAGGCAACTTGAACCAGCATTTGTTACTGAATTCATTGGGCAAGCTATATTGTATTCAATCATGTGTTAATGGCATTATTGGTACTGCTACATCACCACAAATCCTTTTGTGCGCTTTTGTGATTTTAGGTGTTAAATCTTATCGGTATATCAGTAGGATACAGGCAATACTGGATGAACTGAGTGGAAACCGTTGCAACACAGTCTTCTAAACTTTAGTGGATCTGATGCTTGAAAAAAGGTTGTGCTTTCAGTCAGTCCTTCACGAGGTCTTTTTCACTTTTTATGATTTGTGTAAAGAAATTTGTATATAGTTACAGGTTTACATTTCTAAAGAATTATGATGCAGTTGCTGTTAAATATTTTCAAACATGTACACATGAAAATAAACTTTCAAGAACTGAGGGTTCAAAAACGCATCAGATCTTTGTAGAGGCCAAAATGACTGCCTCCCAGATTGTCTAGCAAATACGTTAATGTTATCCAACTACATATAAAGCAAATGTCTGGCTTGTGTAGCGGGTGGTCTGAAAGACAATTTGCTGCTTATGGGCCTTATTGCTGCTTAGATTTGTTCAGGGAGGGGCTCAAAGGGAAGACTTATAAAGTGAAAGCTTTGCCTGCTGACCCACGGAGTGGGGAAGGTCCAAGTGAGGGAGAAGCTTGCAGTACTTTTGAAGAAATAATTTATTGCAGTGTCAGTGCACCTTTCTTTTTAGTATTTTTGTTTTTATTTCAGGCGTTATGCATAGACTGGGAGAAGCTTGCTGCTTAGACTACAAATCTCAATACGATAGAGCTAGTTAATAAATACAATGCGAGTTACCCATAGGCTGGCAAATTGTGCCAAGCCCTTGCATGCATGTGTCTCCATGATTGGAAGACCTCATTCTGTGCAGTTTATGGCACATCTAGTTCACAGTAATGCTTTCTGACAATTTTGTTTTAGGAATCTTTATCTTTTGGGAAGAGCCAAAATGAGTAAGATTTTAAAATATTTTTTATTTAAGATTTTTTTTTTTTAAGATAAGGGGTCTTAAATTGGTTATTTATCTTTGTATTACTAAATTTCATGTTCTATCAATATTATTGTGAATTTGTAAGGACATTGTCTATTTTTAAATATTGTTTTCAGCGTGAAACTATCTGAACACCCGTCCTCCTCTACACCATAGGAGCCTGGGTGGTGGTCTTGCATGTGTCAATCAGTGGGATGATGTGCATTCTGTAGCTTTTAGCGGATTTATTTTAAATAAATCCTGTCTGGTGATTCGGTTTTGTGGTGTATTTTCTATGTAGCATTTTAAGTCCCAAATGCCAGAAATATGTTCTAGCTGGGACAAAAGTTTCTCACATCCTGTTGAAACTCACAAGTACTTTGTTTAAACCAGTTCTGCTTTAAGGTCTTACAAAATACGTTGAAAGCTTTCAATAACGTGAATTATGAAAATATTGTGTGGGAGATGGCTAAATGTTAGCAGTTCATCAAGGTTTGAGGTGGTGAAGATTCTCCCTCCTAATTCTTTTTTTCGGTATTGGAACATTGAGTATATCCAAAGGAATATAAAGTCTTTTGCTCCTTAAGGTGAATGTTCTTTGCACAGAGTTCATCTTTGTGTTTCAGATAAACATGTATTTTCCAGATAATCAGAACCTCAAATGTTTCATAGGGTAGAGGTGAGACTCTGCTCAATGCCAGATGCAGTGTTAATACATGATCTTTCCACTTTTGCCACCCAATATGCATAGATGTAATTATGGTCGTGCCCCAAGGCATATGCAGCACTCCTTTCATTTTTTTTTTTCCCCCCGAAGGTAGAGTCAAAGGGCACTGTATCTCTACTTCTGATTTTGGGGGGGTGGGGGGGGGGGGGGTTCTTCTGTTGGTCACACTTACGGTAAGATTTTGTGAAACGCCACAAAGATTAACATGTTAATTTGAAATGTTGGTGACATTTCTGTAGTGAGCAATTGATGCATCTGTGGTCAGATCATAGTAAAATATTTTGCATTTGTTCATTCAACATTCGATGTAATTATTTTGTTTCTGGATTGTTGCTAGAGTTGTAATGTTTTAATTTTTATTGAACTTGACTTGGATGTATGTTTATAGCAATACGAGGTACAACTTTCTATTTCCATCCCCTTCTATGTATAAAGTAAAACATAGCAGCTTTACGTTGCTAAGATAAAATGCTGGCTGTATAAAGTTTTTCTATTTTGTTTTTTAGCCTGCAGGGATATTTTGTGTTCGTCTTAAAAATAAAAATATAATGAATTTCCTATGTTACTCTGTTCAACGTCTTTCGTGGTGTCTATTAACAATATGGCTGGGTGTTTGTACCATCAAATGACTTGGTCGTGCCTGGACTCCATCCAATGCAGTGGTTGGCACTTTTTCTGTACCTTGCTTAACATCTTTGATTTTATTACTTAGTCGTTTAAAACTAGTTTTGCATCCTGAAACATTTCTACATTCACTTGGTGTGCATCATTGGGTCCGGAATAGTGCCTGGTATTTTTCTGACTATCACACCCTACAGAGAAGGGTGGCACAACTTGGAGATTGACTTCCCTGAAAAAGCAGTAGATAAATATCCCTCCAGACCTTCACTCCCCTCAACATGGTGTGCAACGCCCAGGCTAAAAGGACAGAAGACACCTCTGGGTACAAGTGGAGGAGGAATGGACAGAATCTGGTTCCCTTTGAGACCCTCCTACCAAACCCTAAGAAAAAAATCTGTTCCTTTCAATGCATCATAATATCCTAGATTAGGGATGAGAGGCCTGCAGGCAGGCTCAACCAAGGCAGTAAATAACTGGATAGATAATTATATAATCTTTCAGTGTGACCCAACGCACATCATGGTTAACATTGGGGCATATTCCACCATCATCGCCATAGCACCCAAGAGTCAATGCACCCACCACCACAGGGCCCCCACCATACAGGGAGAGTTAAAAGATGGAGATGGTGGAGAATAGAGAAGTCTACTGCCGCCTAGTAGCAAATTGCCAACTGTAATGTACTGCAGCAAGTATGGGCACCAGGATTCGGAGGAGATGGCAAAATTAATATTACATCTCCCAGAGCAGTAATGGAAGATGGCAAAGGCAGTCATCCAGGAGGGCAAGACTGCCTGTAACACTTGTCTAAAATCTGCACTGTATACAACAGATAATAGTTAGCAGACAAATATGTGCAGGCCCCACCTTAAGAAGCCATGCCTGGTTGAGGGTGTCTGGGTTGAATCAAGAAGTGCAGGTAGCAGTAATTAACTTTCCCTTTGATGGAGAGAATTGCTTCAGGCTGGCAGTGGGCTAATTGCAAAGCATGAAAAAAGTTAAACCACAAAGGTGATGGGTGCTTTGCAGTTCCTGGGGTCGTTTTGAGGAGAGGCAGCACCGAAAAGGTTGCCCACAAGAGAACAGCTTGTCAATCCTCCATTGCAGTTTCACACCACAAGCCAGCTCTCAAAGTGCAGCATCACAATGGCAGTACTTCACTGTGCCAAAGCAGCCTGTTTGAGGGAGAGGTACCATTCAGCAGGTTATCCAGTATTGGATCTTTCATAAATTCACATGCTTGAATCCTCCCTGTCGAAGTGGGAGTCCCATGGTACATGAAAAAGCAGTAAGCACATTTTTTCCATAGGCTATAATGCTAATCAAATCACTCATATAGCCTATCCTTGTCCTTCTGTAAAAAGAACCAAACTTGACTCATGACCAATCAGGCTCCAGCACCCTCTAGAATACTCTACAGAGGGGCTCATTCCCTCACATTTTCTACTGCACGTTGTGTGAAGGGAGTCTCCCTGAGGTCTGCTCAGTTTACTTCTTCTGACAGGAAGATGCTCTCTCAGAAAATGTTGGATTTGTCCAGGAAAGGGCTTTTCTGCCCTTGTAAGACCTGTGGCAAGAAAAAGTTGCATGTGGATGATCCACATAGACTGTTTATACTGCTTATATCCTGTATATCAGGTGAAAGATTGCAAGATATGCCGCACTTTCTCTGCCAAGACCCTTAGAGACCGAGAAGGAAGACTGTTGCCCTGGTTACAGGCAAAATCCTGTACTTCAGGTGAGGAGTGATTCAGAAAGGCCTCATAAAAGGTCCAGATCTGAGGACCAGGAGCAGACTGGGATCCAGAAAACGCCACGCAGCACCCTCTTTATGGTGCATTATGGGCATACAAAGCTCAATTTCATTTGAGCCATCCTTTCCGTCGCAAAAAGGAGTCCTCTCACCGTTCTCCTTCATCAGAGCCTTCCACCTCTAAAAAGGTATCTCTCAAATTTAAGTCGACGACAGAACCGTCGACGACAGTGACTACGACGGTGGTTTCCACATCAACCGTCTCCACCACCTTGTCGACGAGACCGTCGACTACATTGACATATGTGGTAAAGGCTTCTATTCCTTCAATTAGACCACTGTCACACCATTGTCGCCGAGAACGTCATTGATGACATCGTTGACAAGAGTATCGTTGACGAGAGTCTGTGTGAGTACCGTCGAGGACACAGTTTCTGAGTACCATCAACGACAGTCTGTGAGAGTACCGTCGACAACAGTCTGTGAGTACTGTCAACCACGACACTGAGTACCGTCGACGACAACAGAGTCTGTGAGAGTACAGTCGACGAGACCGTTGTTAATGGAGAAATCGTCCATGACACCAATTCGTCATCAACACCATAGACGATTCCTATAGTAGCTGTAAGCCAGGATGTGATTCCTATTTCCTCTGGGTCTCCTGACCTTCACGCTACAGTTAAGATTACGGCGATGTCTAGGTCTACAATCTATCTGCATGATACTTCACCAAGTAAGGTAACAACCTTGCTTCCTAGTCATCTTGTCTGGGAGGAGTCCGATGAAGGCCCGTTTGGTGATGCACACAGCTCATCCCAGTTGCATGTTGAGTATCAGGAGGAGGAGGATGATGAGTACGAACAACAATACCAACCTTATTATTCTCAGTAAAGATGCTATTACGAACCTCCACATCAGCCAAGAGACACTGCAGATGCCTGCCTCCTTGATTTAGGACTTGCAGGATTATAAGAGGAGGTTCCCAACCTCAGCGGAGGAACAGCCACCTCTTCCAACCTCTCCTGTTACACCAAGGAGTATACCTCCAGCAACTCCCAGGCTTACACCACATTCTACCACAGCCGCTCCCCCCAGAGATGTTTCTTCGTCAGGGGATGAAGGAGAGATTTCAACACCACAACATCCTAGTGATGAATAGGACGATTATTTAGTTCCTACTCCTTCACCACTACCTCTTAATCCATCAGATTCTCCACCGGAGGATATAGGTGGTTTTCACAACTTGATGGATAGAGCGGCCACACGATTTTACTTGCCAACTCCGGGCTCACAGTCTGAATGCTTTCTCCACGACTTCAAAGAACAGGCAAGAAATTCTGTGAGAGCAATTCCTATTATAGACTTTAGTTGGAGTGAAGGCGTCAAGATCATGCAGAATCCAGCGACAGTTCCACAGAAACTTGATAAGATGTACAAGGTAACACAGGACTCTCCAGCGTGTTTGACAGGCCATTTAAGGCCAGATTCTGTCATCTCCCAAGCTGCCCAAAGGCGTTCTAAGAATCCATCAACGTCTATATCTACTCCTCCTGATAAGGGAGGCAGACGACTGGACATTGTGGGCAAGAGATTTTCGTCCATGTCAGCTATAACTGTCAGTGCAGCTAACTCTCTAGTGATTTTGGGTCGCTATGATCGCCAGATGTGGTCTGATATGAACACCTTCATAGATCTCATTCCTGAGAACAAACAGTTTGAGGCACGGAAAATCCTGCAGGAAGGAGAACGTACTTCTGAGGAGATAATCGACTGCGCCCTGGATATAGCTTCCACGGGTTTTCGTCAGCTGGTGGAAGCAGCTGTGTTATGCCACCAAGGTTGGTTAAAAGCGACCTCTTTCAGACCAGAGGTACAGTCCAGGATTCTAGTTATGCCGTACGATGGAGTCTCTCTTCGGCAAGCATGTAGATGATGCATTACAGGCCGTCCAGGCTGACTTGGACACTGCTCGGTCCCTGGGTACTTTGCAGTACAGTTAGCAGCCCTTTCGGGGAGCAAGAGGTAGGGGTTTTTCAACGTTTCGAGGATCCTACCATAGGCAGTATCAACAGCCTCAGGATAGACCGGCCTATCAGCATCATAGGCAACCATCCACAGCTTCCTACTCTAGACAAGGTGGGAGAAGAAAACCGAGTTCACAAGCCCAGGATCAACCTCGCAAACAATGATCCTTGTCTGGCACGGCTACGCTTCCACATTCTCCACAATTCCATCAGGTGGGAGTCAACATCTCCAATTAACTTCAGAATTGGAAAGGCATAACATCGGCCAAATGGGGGCTGGATATAGTGGCTCGAGGTCATATGCTGGAATTTATACAAAAACCACCCCACCATCCGCCAGTAAAATCGAAACCACTTCATCTTCCCTTGCTTCAGCAAGAGGTTTTCCTAATGCTCGCCAAAGGAGTGATAGAAGAGGTCCCGGTGCAACACAGGGGGCTCGGATTCTATTCCTGGTTCTTTCTAATAAGGAAGAGGTCGGGGGAATGGAGACCAATCCTAGACCTCAGAAAATTGAACAAGTTTCTAAGGAAGCAATACTTTAGTATGATCACACTGTTGGATATCCTGCACCTTTTGAACCCTGGAGATTACATGACAACTATGGATCTCCAGAATGCTTATTTCCACATACCGATGCATGTAAAGCATCGTAAATATCTCCGCTTCACTGTGGCCGGTGCCCATTATCAATTCAAAGTTCTCCCATTCGGTTTGAAGTCAGCACCAAGAATCTTCACAAAATGTCTTGCCCCAGTAGCAGCCTTTCTCCGCAACAGGGGTTTTGAAGTCTTCCCATACATGGACGACTGGCTGATAAAAGCCCCTACATCACAGCTGCCTCCAAGGCTACCAATGTCTGCCTAGAACTATTTCACAACCTAGGTCTAACAGTAAACTTCCAAAAATCGTTCACTCTTCCTACACGCAGAATAGTCTTTTTGGGTGCGGAACGCGACACCATCAAGAACAAGGCTTATCTCTCAAAAGGCACGGCAGCAGAAACTAACCAACATGGCTATCAGGATCTCAAGAAGAAAGTCCATTTCAGTACGAGTGTTCAAGTTGCTTCTAGGCATGATCTCCTCATCAATCACCCTAGTACACCTGGCAAGGTTGAAAATGAGACCATTGCAAGAGGAGTTACAGCTACAATGGACCCAATCTCAAGGATCCTTCGAGGATTTAATAAATAATACACCAAGAATGGTGGAGAGACTGCAATGGTGGTCACAGACTAACCATCTTTCTCAAGGGTTGACCTTTCTAACTCCAATGACAGACTTCATTATCACAACAGATGCTTCATTGGAGGGTTGGGGAGGTCATCTGCAAGACATGTGCATCCAAGGGAAATGGTCGGATGCGCAGAGAAGAATGCACATAAATCTGTTGGAGTTAAAGGCAATTTTTCTCCCGCTCAAGGCGTTCCTTCCACAGATTTCAGTATCTTTTGTGTTGGTCCTAACAGACAACAAAACAAGTATGTTCTACATCAACAAGCAGGGAGGAACAAGATCTTTCCCTCAAGAGAAGCTCAATCTCTCTGGGACTGGCTCACACTGCACAAGATTTGCCTGCGAGTGGAACACCTTCCAGGTGTCAAACACCCTAGCGGGCTCTTTCAGCAGGATGGGTGACAACTGCCACGAATGGGATCTCTATCAGAAGGAACTGGACAGCATCTTTCTATGCTGGGGACTGCCAAACCTGGATCTATTTGCCACCAATCAGAATGCCAAATGCCAATTTTACGCCAGTCCATACCCACTCCCAGGGTCATGGGGGAATGCTCTTTTGATGAGATGGTCTGGGATCTTTGCATACGCTTCCCCCCCATACCATTAATTCCCAAGCTTCTGAAGAAGATTAAGTCAGAGGGTTGCAAGATCATACTCGTAGCACCCAAGTGGCCAAGACAGTCTTGGTACACCAAGCTCCTTCTCCTGTCAGTTGCCAATCCATTATATATTTCTTGCAAACACGACCTTCTCACGAAGAATCAAGGTCAGCTATTTAATCCAGATCCAGCATCTCTGCAATTGCACACATGGCTCCTGAGTTCCATGTATTCCAGGGCATGAACATTGACGAGTGCAAACTAATTTTGTTCAGGGCACGAGCTGACAATACAAATAGGACTTATAGGCTCAAATGGAAGCGGTTTTGTATCTGGTGCCTTCAGAACAATTTCCATCCGTTAAAGGATGGGCCAGAACAAATTCTCTCATTCCTTCTTAATCTTTCGAAGGCTGGGCTGAGTCATGCATCTGTTAAGATCCATTTGGCTGCTATATCATCTTATAGACGCTCGGCGGATATGCCCTCCCTTGGCTCATCCAGACTTATCAAACAGTTCAGGAAGGGCCTGTTTCGTACTTTTCCTCTGGTGCGTCCACTCCCGCCCCAATGGCATTTAAATATAGTTCTTTCTCAATTAATGAAAGCCGCGTTCAAACCTATTCGCGGAGCTGAAATACATCACATGGAAGGTGGCAACTCTACTTGCTCTTACGTCCACGATAAGAGTCAGCGATATACACGCATTTACCACTAAGGAACCCTACCTTATGTTTCCAGACGGCACTGTTCTTCTCAGAACAAACCTGAGATACATTCCTAAGGGGCCTTCATCCTTTCATTTGAACGAGCCAGTAATATTAAGAATTTTTTTCCCGAATCAGTCAACGATGGCGGAAAGGACTCTCCACACATTAGACATCAAAAGATGCTTGAAGTTCTACCTTCAGCATACTAAGCATCTCCAGAAAACAGGTCAGCTGCTAGTCTAATGTGCCCAAGGACGTCAAGGGACAGGAGTCACTAAGGTTACAATAGCTCAGTGGATTGCATCCACCATTCAGTTTTGCCACACAAGCGGGAAAACCATTAACTAGACGCCAGAGAGCACACTCTACAAGAGCAGTCTCCACATCGGCTGCTTTGTTTCAAGGCATTGCCTTGGATAAGATAGGTCAGGCTGCAATGTGGAAGACTATGCATTCTTTCGCGTAGCACTACTGTTTAGAATCGTCACAAAGAATGGATTCCCTCGTTGGTCTTTCCTTTAATGTGTAACTATTTCTATATGCAATAGTCTTTAATTACTATGCAAATTTTGTTTAATATTATTTTACCTTGTGTATAGGATAGTATATGGATATGTGATAGTACTAGACTTACAAAGATTACAATGCCCGCACCCACCATCTACTGCAGGCATAACGTTTGTTAGGAATACTGCTGGTTATTCGGATTCATGCATGTGAATTTATGAAAGATCCAATACTGGATAAGAATACTAGTTACTTACCTGTAACTACAGTAAACCATTATTGGTATCTTTTGTAAATTCACATGTGACCCACCCACCTCCCCTTTTGAGGCTTGCAGTTCCTTTTCATGGCATAGTCGTTACTCTTGTGCTAGAAAATCTGAGGGAATGGGAGAGTATTCTAGAGGGTGCTGGAGCCTGATTGGTCATGAGTCAATTTTGGTTCTTTTTACAAAAGGACAAGGATAGGCTGTTTGATTTGATTAGCATTATAGCCTATGGTATTTTTTTTGTGCTTACTGCTTTTTCATGTACCATGGGGACTCCCACTTCGGGGATGATTCAAGCATGTGAATTTATGAAAGATACCAACACTGGATAACTGTAGTTACAGGTAAGTAACTTGTTTTCTTTTGGGACACTCTAGCAAGTGACTTTCTAATTGAGTTGCCTCTGCACACAACACCAGTAGGAAGCAAATTTGGAGGATTCCTTCAGGAGTGGAGGACAATCACAGACCACAAAACGGTTACTGAACATATTCAACATGGTTATTATCACAACCGTTAAGAAAACCTCCAAACACTAGGATCTAACAGCCAGGGAGATGCTGTGTTCACAGCAATCAAGAGTCACAAGGAAGAAATACATTGGGTCTAATTCCTTGTGCCAAAGCCAGTCAAGACATTGATAGATTGTAGACCTACACAATTTGAGTAAGTTCAAAAAGATGCAAAATTTCAAAATGGCCACACTCATGGAGGTCATTCTGTGAGTGCAGAAATGGGACTACATGACAACCATAGACCTTAAAAACACCTACCTGCATGTTTTGATTAAAGTCCTGTGCAAGAAGTTCCGTAGAAATGGTGTGACCAAGGTGCACTACCAGTTCAGGTTGCTTCCCATTGGAATAAAATTTGAGCATAGGATTTTCACACAGTGCCTGGCTGTAGTTGTGGCACACTTTGGGAGACTTGGGTTCCACGTTTACACTTACCTGGGCTACCGTCTGGTAAAAGCAAAATTGTTCAGGTAGATCCAGGAGAACATGCCATCAGGGAGACACTCCACAGATTGGTGTTTTCCCTGAACCTGGGGAAATCATCCACATAACCAAGACGTTTTTGAGAGCAAGGCTAAACTCAAAGGCAAAAGTGTTCCCAGCTACCAGGAGAATTCTGACAATGACAGAGCAGACATTCCATTACCAGAAGAGAGAACCTCTAGCATTGAGGACGGTGAAGAAACTAATGGGCATAATGGCATCTTCCATAACTCTGATACCCCATGCCAGGTTGCACTTGAGGGCATTGCAGGAGTGACTACAATTTGAACAATCAAAAGCAAGCAGAAGGTGGAGGATCAAGTGGTTGTCACAGAGAAAGTTGAAGTGAGACAGTGGTAGAACACAAAGAAGCTCACAGTGGGCTGACCTTTCAAACAACCAGCAATCCGCTCTAACCATCACAACAGACACATCCCACAGAGGAAAAAAGTGCACATGGAAAAACTGAGCATCAGAACGGAACCCAGAAGAAACCGTGAAACAAACATGTTTGAGCGGAAGACGATCTTAGCTCTAAAGGCCTTCCAATCACAAATCTGGGGAAGGATGGCTCAAACTGGCAACATGACCCCAATATTTTACCTAAAAAACAATGAAATTAAGGCTTCACATATTGTCCCAGATAGCTCACAACATTTGGAAGTGGGCAATGCAGGGAAGAATTATACTAGTTGCTGTTCACCTACCAGGGGTTCAAACCGAATGCAGACAGACTAGCAATCACCTTATACACAGAGAAACAAAAACAACAAATAGCGTTGGTAGTATTTCACAAATGAGGGAAGTCGGGAGTAGCTCTTTCTGACATGAAGACTGAGGGAAATTTGCAGATATGTTTCCCCTAGTTCCACAGATTCTACTGGTGTTAGGTGTAGACAAGTAACTGTGACACTAATCCTGATCGTACCTCAATGGGCCAGACAGAAATGGGTTTCTGGGCTGGTGAAGGCACAGGACAGTGAGGCGTCCAGCTTATCATGACTTGTTAACAATTGAAAAGGGTAGTAGGTAGCTCACCAACCCTGAACATAGAAGGATTTTTCCTGAGGACCCTAGAGTTTGCACACCTTGAACTTCCACAGATGTGCCAACCACGTAAAAATGTTACACCGCAAAGTGTAACAGGTTTATACTCTGGTGTGCCAGAGTGCACCTAGGGTTTTGTTAGACACTGGATGCTGCTATTAAATACCTCATCCACTAGCTAGATAAGTGCCTTTCATATGAAAGTTTACCTCCCACATAGTGGCTTAACAAGGAGCGCAATAGGAATACATTTTATCTGATAGAGACTTCTAGTTGCAGATTACTTACCTTAGAATTTTCCCCCAGGCGTCAGACTGGTTCTGGAGATTTTTCTTCGAGCAAAACCCTTGCGCGTCGGTAGGTAGCGTTGGTTGACTCCGCAGGCTTCTTGGTCACCGTGATGACGTCGGGAGTAGTACATAGATGCTGCACTCGTGCAGTGACCCCCGTTCTTTTCTTTCCACGCCACGTGCTGATCCGGAGAAGAGATACCCTTGTTATTTTTGGCCGAATTCGACCGTTTTGTTGAAGTTTTTTTGTGTATGACTTTGGTGCGTTGAGATGTCCCCGAAGACCGGGTTCAAGCCTTGTGAGGATTGCCATTGGACGATGTCCATGACTGATCGCGTTTGTCTGTGGTGCCTCGAGCGGGACTACGACCCGAAGTCGTGCTCCAATTGTCGGCCATGCACTCGAAGGCTTTGAGGGAGCGGTCCCTAAAGCTAATGGAGGCCTGGCACTTGACTCCATGTAGGTCCCGGTCTCGCTCGAGAGGAAGGTCTTGAGATCGGTCACGGAGTCATCACCACTTGTCTTCTTCAAAATCCTCTGGTCAAGGTAAGAAGTCGTCCCGTTGCTCGGCAGCTGCGACATGGGACAAGTGTCCACGCACCAGGCCTCCGTCCTCAGAGCCTGCGTCTGGGTTGACTCAGCGTTTCCCGGAGTCGGAGTGACCCCCACCCAACGGAAAGTTTCACGAGGCCCTGGGCCTCATCTGTGGTCGGGCCGACCCCGATACAACGCCTCCGGGCCCAAGGGGGTCTGCTGAGGGGCTTTCGAGTTCCACACCGGCAGCCCCAGCCACTGAGGTCACCTCTGGACCCATGCGCAGATCCACACCGGCGACAGTCGCACCTTCGAGACCTTCCCCTGTGCTGGGTTGATTTATTGACGCTCCCGACCTCTGTAATGCCCACTATCGTCGTCGACCCAATTCTTATCCCTGACAACTCTGAGTCGGAGCGGCGTCACCCGCCTACAGCTTCGGTGGGGCCTATTCACCCCAGGTCGGATTCAGATCCTTTTTCCTATGGGTACAAATATGGGGATGAATTAGAGGGGTCCCTGGAACCTTATGAATACCAGGATGACTGGGCACAGGATTTGGGCGAAGCCAGCCGTCTGTATACTTCTCCTGATACTGGCATGCTGTCTCCTCCTACTGTGGCTACGGTGGAGGGAGCAACTTATAGTATGGTGGTCAGTAGGGCTGCTGAGGTCCTCTGCCTTGAGCTACCTACTGTAGAAGTCAGGTCTAATCTCCTGACGGAGGTGCTTCAGCCTGGGGCTTCTACTTCAGAACTCCTTTTACCATTCAATGAGGCCCTCACCGATGTCCTTTTGGGCACATGGTCCAAACCCAACACAGGGGCTCCTGTGAACAGGACTATCGCTCACTGCCATTGGCCCGCACCGCATGAGCCAAAATTCCTGTCCCAACACCCCACGCCTGACAGTCTTGTCATCCAGGCTTCATCTTCTTCCGGCGCATTCCCTTCCGCATCCCCAGATAGGCAATCCAAAAGGCTGGAACAGTTTGGCAATAAGTTGTTTTCTTCCTCCAGTCTAGTGCTGCTGTCTGAACACCGCATGCCTTTTGGGCTGTTATACCCACTCCCTGTGGGATACGGTTGCACAAGTCCTGCCGCAGATACCGGAGGAGGCCCGTGCTATCGTCTCCCAAGCAGTGAACGATGGGAGAGACGCAGCGAAGTTCACAATCTGCGGTGGGCTGGATACAACACTCTCTGGGCAGATCGGTTGCAACAGTGGCCTTACAGCACCACGCCTGGTAACGCACTTCTAGTTTCTCTGGGGATGTCCAACAGTCACTCATGGACATGCCCTTTGATGGTACCCGTCTCTTCGGAGACAAAGCGGACTCGGCCTTGGAGAGATTCAAGAATTCACAGGCAACTGCTTGGTCCCTCTGTCTTTCATCCGCCACTCGCCCACCACAGTCTGCTTTTCGTCCCTTTCGTGGACAAGGAAAGGGCGCCCTGTCGCGTCCTCTACCCAGCCACCGTGCAACGCACGCTGGCCAGCCTAAGCATGGCCAAGGACATGGAATCCCACATGGCCGTGGGACAGGGAAACAGATGTCTGTCCAGTCCACCTCTGCCCCCGCTACAGCCTCCAAACCCTCCTAGTCCGTCCCCTCACTCCCAGTTGGTGGCAGGATCCTCCATCACCTGCCCCACTGGGAACATATCAACATGGACGGGTGGGTTTTTCAGATCATTCGGAAGGGCTACTCCCTCCCTTTCGAATCTGCACCACCACACATGCCACCATCCTTCCATCACCTTCCAGAGGAATATTGGCACTTCTCCGCAAGGACGTCGCAGCTCTCTTGGCCAAGGGAGCTATAGAAAGGGTCCCTGTGCCAGAAGTAGGTTGTGGTTGTTATTCCCGCTACTTTCTGAAACCAAAGAAGGACAAGGGCTTACATCCTGTCCTAGACCTTTAGGACCTGAACTACTTCCTCAAGAAGGAGAAATTCAAAATGCTCACCCTGGCTCAGGTTCTGTCTGCCTTAGACCCAGGAGTCTGGATGGTAGCGTTGGACTTGCAGGATGCTTATTTCCATATCCCCATCCTGCCTGCCCACAGGCGTTACCTACGATTCGTGGTTGGTCCCGAGCACTTTCAGTTTACCGTGCTCCCCTTGGGCCTTACCAGCGCCCCTCGGGTGTTCACGAAAGTGATGGTGGTTGCAGCTCGTCTGCGCAGGTTAGGGGTCTGCCTGCCCCTACCTCGACGACTGGCTGTTGAAGGCGCACTTGCCCCAGACAGTTGTCTCCCACCTTCAGACTACGGCAAACCTCCTGCACACGCTGGGGTTCACTATAAACGTGCCGAAGTCACACCTGACTCCCTCTCAGACTCTCCCTTTCATTGGAGCTGTTCTGGACACAGCGCAATTTCGGGCTTATCCTCCCGACAAGCGAGTCCAAGACATTCAGGCTATGATTCCAATCTTTCAGCCTCGGTCTTGGTTTTCGATGAGACTGACTCTGAGGCTGCTGGGCCTCATGGCCTTCTGCATCCTGCTAGTAACACATGCCAGATGGCATATGCGGGCTCTGCAGTGGGACCTGAAGTTTCAGTGGGCACAGCATCAGGGGAATCTCTCCGACATGGTCCAGATCTCGGAGGGGACTGCGAAAGACCTGCAGTGGTGGCTTTCAAATCCAAATTGGATCAACAGCAGATCCCTTTCCCAACCAGATCTCTCTATAGTGACAGATGCGTCACTTCTGGTTTGGGGCGGCCACATGGGAGAGGTGGAGATCAGAGGCCTCTGGTCTCCAGTGGATATGTAATATAAATCTGCTGGAGCTCCGGGCGATCAGGCTTGCGTTGAAAGCATTTCTTCCCTTTCTCAAAGGGAAAGTGGTGCAGGTGTTCACGGACAATACTACCGCCATGTGGTACTCCAACAAACAGGGCGGGGTAGGGTCCTGGACCTTTTGACAGGAGGCACCACTACGCCTCTAGACATGGCTGGAACATCAGGGCATTAACCTGATGGTTCAACATCTGGCAGGCTCTCCACACCAGAGCAGACAAACTCAGCCGTCGACGCACAGTCAATCACAAATGACGTCTTCATCCGGAGGTGGTGCAAGGTCTCTTTCACAAGTGGGGAGAGCCTTGGTTAGATCTCTTCGCCTCTGCAGAGATTGCGTAATTTCAGCTGTTTCGCACTTTGGAGTTTCCAAGGCGGCACACGCTCAGAGACTCTTTTCGTCTCCAGTGGAGCTCTGGCCTCCTTTACACCTTCCCGCCTTTCCCTCTTCTGCCCAGAGTTCTCAAGAAAATCAGGAACGACCAGGCCCAAGTCATCTTGGTGGCTCCGGACTGGGCTCGAAGAGTGTGATATCCAGAGCTGTTCAGCATGTCTCATCGATCCTCCACTCAGACCGCCTCTTTGGGCGGATCGTCTGTTGCAGCAACAAGTAACGGTTCTGCACCCGAACCTGTCCAACCTCCACCTTCATGCATGGAGATTGAGCGGCAACAGTTGACTGCTTTTGCCCTGCCACCCGAAGTCTGCAATGTTGGCAGCCGGGAATCCATTGACTAAAACTGTATACGCCTGTCGGAATAAATTTGTGGCATGGTGTACCAACAAATCTGTTGATCCCCTTTCTGCCCCTCTGTAAGAGGTTCTTCGGTTCATTCTTTCTTTAGCCCAGCAGGGCTCTCCTTTGGGCACCTTTTAAAGGGTATTTATCTGCTATTTCCACCTTTCTTAGATTACCTGATCAGCCCTCCCTCTTTAAATCTCCTATTGTGAGTAGGTTCCTAAAAGGGCTCACCCCCTTATTTCCTCCCACTCCATTTATCATGCCTCAGTGGGATCTTTATCTTGAACTCACTTATTTGATGTGTACCCCCTTTAAGCCAATACATAACTGTCCCTTTCGGCCCCTCACCTTCAAAACTGTCTTTCTGGTTGCTATCACCTCTGCTTGCAGGGTGAGTGAGCCACAGGCCCTTTCTTCAGAACCTCCAAACTTGTCTGTACACCCTGACAAAGTAGTGTAACGCACTAGAGCTTCCCTCCTTCCTAAGATGGTTAAAGCATTTCATGTAAGCCAATCCATCACTTTGCCTACCTTCTACGCACCCCTACATCCTTTCCCTGAGGAGGAGAGACTCCACCGTCTGGACCCAAAAAGCGTTGGCATTCTACCTCAGTCGTACTAAAGATTTCCGGGTGGACAATCAACTCTTTGGCTATGTGGGTGTGAAAAAAGGGAAGGCGGTGCAAAAGTTTACCATTTCTCGATGGGTGCTTCTTTGCATCAAAATGTGCTATGCTTTGGCTAAGAAGCAACCTCCTGAAGGCTTGCGTGTTCATTCCACCAGCGCAGCTGCTGCTTCCACTGCGTTAGCACGTGGAGTTCCTGTTCTGGATATCTCTCAGGCAGCTACGTGGGCGCCCCTGCACACGTTTGCTAAGCGTTACTGCCTGGATAGTCAGGTCCGTCGAGACGGCTACTTTGGTCGTTCGGTCCTGCAGGATTTTAGTATGATCTTGGTTCGCAGCTCACCACCGACGATGGCATTGCTTGGGTATCTATTCTAAGGTAAGGAATCTGCAACTAGAAGTCTCTATCAGATGTACAAGTTACTTAACTTTGATAACGAAATATCTGGTAGAGACATAATCTAGTTGCAGATTCCTTACCGTCCACCCATCCTCCACGCTTGCGAACTGATTTCTAGGGACAGGGATTCCCCCTTTCAGGTCCTTAGCTCTGGCGCACCAATCTCAGTGTTCTTAGCGGCTCTGCGCTCTGGCTTGTAAAGTCATTAAAAGAAACTGATGTCACTGTGTGAGGGTGGTGTCTATGTACTACTCCTGACGTCATCACGGCGACCACAATGCCTTCGACGCCTGCGGAGTCGACAGACGCCACGTACCGACACGCAAGGGTATTGCTCGAAGAAAAATCTCTGGATCCAGTCTGACACCTGGTGGAAAATTCTAAGGTAAGGAATCTGCAACTAGAATGTCTCTACCAGATGTTTTGTTACAAAAGGTAAGTAACTTGTACTTCAACATGCTGGTGATCAGCAGATTTCTACATGGGACAAAAAGTAGTTCCACCAGGGATATGCCCACACTGTAGGAAGCTGGCTCTTTATAAAGTGGACCAAAATAAAGTACACTGTGCAAAGAGTCCAAGAAATCTCCAGAGCTATCACAGAGGCACAAATGACATTCCAAATGCTTTTTGGTTTAGTGTGGTTGAGTAGTTGGGCATATCAGAGGGTAATGCTAAGCATGTAAGGCACACACTCGCAGTAAGCGAGATGCACACAAAGAAATCTGACACCATTTTATAAAAATAACATACTTTTTAAAACAAACTACATTTTGACACCAAGATCACTGGAATCAGGTGAGTACTTTTCGAGTTAACAATTTTTAAGAGTTTTTAAAAGTTGACAGTGCATTTTTAAGATGTGGTAATGTTATCCTATGGAGGAAGAACAAGCACTGCCTGCAGTTATAGTACAGTGACTTATGGGACCAATCTCCAGGACTTAGGGTACGTACTAGCAGGTGGTCTCGGGTGGCATTGGGCAGCTGGGTGCATTTCACTATTGCGTACCCTGTGTAAGTCTGTGAGGATCGGCCCGGTCACAAAGTTGCTGCAGAGATGGACTGGAAGATCAGTCCAGGGGAACCCACTGGGGGGGTCGGCTCAACCCTTGAGGTCCTCGGGCACATGACACCATTGGTACGCTTCTCCTTGGGCTGTGGGGTTCGGGTGCAGTGGTGTCTTCTGACAATGGGTCTGGAGTTTCTTGTGGGTGCGGGGGGGGCGCAGAAATAGTCTGCTGGTGTAGACTAGGGGTTCAGTTCTACCAAACCAACAATTGGGCTCAGGGCTTACAAGGCAGGGAAACATAGGGACACCCTTGGTCCTCTTCTCGATCCGGAGCGAACGGTTGCAGAGGTGTCAGATGTTTGTCTTCAAGTCACTCACGGTTGCTGGGGGAGGGTGGGAAGGAGTGGTCTTGTTTTCTTGTTTTGGGGAAGGAACACAGCAACCTGGTTAGCAGGAACCCAGTGCACTGCAGTCAAAGTTGCATAAAAAAACAGGCAAAATGGTGGTGGGTGGGGAGGGGATCTACTGCAACCAAAACCCAGCTTCCTACACACACCACTGTGGAACTTAATAGTGCTGAGGCACTTTTTAAGTCTATGCATTAGGAGGGACTCAAATGTTTAACACACTTTTCTAATTGCCATCACTTCCTTGCAAGCTCTCGCAACACTAGAACCTTGCCTGCATAGCAAAGATCATGTCAACCAACATATACAGCTTCCAGCTTTTTCCAAAAGCCTAGATCACAAGCAGAAAAAGCCCTTCATATGCTGTCAGGAGGAAGTTCTATTACTTGCAGGAAACGCTCCAAATCCGGAAGGAAAGCAATGTTTGTAACTTGTCTGGCTGTAGATACACATGCTCTGAGTACTCCGGCAATCTAATGTTGAGCTAGGATGTTGCAAGTAGTTTTTATTCAAAGCAGTGTATGGAATCAAGAGTCTGACTCCTTCTCTGGCCGTAGATGCACACAGTCACTGAGTGTGTTTGGTTCTCCGCCATAAGTTTCAGATGTTATCCAGTTTCTGAGTTCCTAGATTCCAACTGCGACCTATAGTCTACTGTCTTACACCCAGTCACAGGAAGACACACATTTTTTTCGATGTGTGGCACCAGTTCCATCCTTCGATCCCATCAACAAGCCTCTGGCCCCTTCAGGCAACTGAGTGCTCCAGACTTCCTTTGAAAAATGTAGATGTTCCTGAGGTAATGGAATGAATGCCCTTCAAAAGAAGCCCCCAGAGAGACACTACATATCTCAGGGGCTGAGCTTCATGCGGTCTGAAATTCGTGCTTCTCACCAGAGCACAACAGGAGTCACTACAACTGTTGCTCAGCATTTTGCAGCAAGAAGGCCCTTTGCCAGGACCACCAGTGGATGCATAGCAGGATGACCCAGTCATCTTCAGAGATACCCAACATTTTTGTTGAGGTCAACCCGCTAAGTGTCTAAGAAGAGGTTGTGTCGCTGGGCAAGTCTTCAGATGTCCCGGCCTATCAGATCAACCCTGAATATATGGTTTTGATGTCTGAGTCAGACAAGGAGTTTCTGGAAGATGAGGCTTAGGAGGATGCTCAGTCCACCTCGATTAGCTTCTGTCCACGCGTAAAGACTACACCACAAGTGAATACTGTTGATACTCCAGCCCTTACAGTGCCTCAAACATGGCTGCACATCGGGGATAGGTGTTTAACCCATTGCCAAAACTGAAAACATCCTTGGGTGCACCACTGCCTTAAAGTGCTTGTTGACAATGAGTGGGGGAGAGACTCAGCCTTGATCCTCGAATGGCCTTAAGCTTGGGACGCCAGTTGCTGCTGAGCTATTGAAGCCACCGCCACCATAGATGCCAAAGCCTGCAGCCCTGGATATCTACGAATGCCTCATCCTCCAGTGGCATCAGCAGGTTCTGGATGAGAGACCCGAGGAGGATTGTCATTCGTCCAGGCAAAATTTCGGCCTTGGACAAGGTTCTGCGAATGTGCGCAAACGTCCCTTAGAGGATGTTCAGCCATCAGACACTTCTGTGCCTCTCTAGCCCCCAAGAGTGCAAAGGACTACTTTCTGTTACTCCTCCAGCACCACCTCCTTCACTTCCGATGCCTTCTCCTCTGGGATCCCTTGAGTCTTAATGTGACAGCAGCAGCCCAAGCCATTATTCTCCAGCTGAAGACTTTACTCTGATTTACCGTGGTGCTTCAGGAGATCCCTTAGAGGATTACAACGTGGACCCCTTGGCAAGTCGTGACCTAGAGCACATCCCTGTCGGGGTCTCTTGACCAACCCCACCCCACCCCGGTGACTCTGTGGCATACCACAGTGTTATCCAACTACCACCATAATGTGAACATGTATGCCACCCTGAAGGAAGATGACTTCTTGGTGGAGACACTGTCCAAGACCGAGAATTCTGTACAGTACCTGCCAATACTCCAGGGGATGATTAAATCTGCCCCTGAGATATTCTAAGAGCCTGTCAAATCTTGTGTGGCTACATATTGAGAAAAAATATGAACTGGCCAACAGTGATCCCCTCTGCATTAGAGGTCGTGGCCCAGCTGACTTCCTAGTTTATGCTGCCTCTATGAAAAAAGCAGCAACCCAGACCACTGGGCACGCGCCACCTCCTGACAATGGGAACAAGCGGATCAATGCTGTGGGGGAACAGTGGCAGTAGGGTGTGGTTATGCCCTGGACCATCAACTCAGTAGGCCTCCTCTCAAGGTCTGACAGCCCACTGGGAGGAGGAGTGGGGTGATGGGCTGATGTAGCATTTCCCAGACCAGTATTGTGAAAAGGTGGGGCAGGGGAGGTAGAGAGCCGGTTTAGGAAGGCAAGGCCACCTCCAGTGTCACCACTAGGTGTGCTTTGGATGCAGTTGATAGTCACCAGGCGAGTGACCACCTCGGTCATCCCGCTGTGCCACTACTGGCTCTGCCTGTCTGAATTCAAGCCATAGATGTAACAGCACCTACTCAACTTCCTGTTCGATAGAGAACAGCTCTTCGGACCTCGGGTCAACACAGTGCTTGAGAAAGTAAAGAGGACTCTGAGACCGCTAAGGTCATGTGCCAGGCTTGACCCTTCCAAAAGGGACTCCTTTCTGAGGCAGAACCCCAGAGGAGATTCCAAAGCCGCTCCCCAGAACCTACCAAGTTCTACCTGAGGCAGCAACAGGGCTTTCACTGGCAGGGGCTTCATGTGAGGGAGCCTCTACCTTAGGAACTGACTTGCCTCGCATCCTTCTTGATCACACATCTGTCTGGCAGAGACTTCAAAGATTTCTTCCTCACTAGGAGATCATCACCACGGACAAGTTGGTCTTGTCCATCATCAAGCACAGCTATTGCCTAGAGCTCATTGCCACCTCACCAAACACTCCCATTCGCACCCACGTCCTCCGCCTGAAACACCTTGCACTGCTACATGAGGCAGTTCAGACGCTCCTGTCCAAAAGAGCCATAGACAAAGTGTCTTACCCCACCAGGGCAAAGCGGTCTACTTCCTATATGTAGGAAGCTGGGCTGGTGTGGTGAGTTTCTAAGGTACTTGCACCTTATAACAAGTCCAGGTATCCCCTATTAGTGTAGTGTAGGCAGTGTCTAGAAGCCAGGCTCTACACACTACGTAGAGGTAGCTGTGGATGAGCAGCCAAGGCCTATCTAGGAGACATGCAAAGCTCATGTAATACCACTGTAGTCACATAGCACTTAAACAGATAAAAGAAAACAGTGTTACGGAAGTAAAGGTACTTTATTTTAGTGACACAATACCAAAAGTACTAGAGGCAACCCTCCAGTAGGAGGTAAGTAAACATACTAAATATATGCACTAGATGCCAGCAATAGGTGTAGAAAGTGATAGAAAACAGTGCAAATGCAATTAGACAATAGTGACCCTAGGGGGAACCCAAACCATATACAAAAAAAGAAAAAGGAAGGCGATGACAGCACCCAGCTGTGGATGCAGGAGTTGGTCGACAGTAGGATGAAGACTGTAGGAATGCATCCCTGGAGCAGGTGAAGACTTCCTGAAGGGTGCAGTTGACGTCCCATGCCGGATGGATCATTGCAGTCGGTAAGTGGTGTGGAAAAGCCACCAACAAGCCTTGGTAAAGGCAGAAGTCACAGTGAAGCAAAAGTGGAGCTGCTGGGGACCAGCAAGATCCAGCAGGACTCAGCCCACAGGGTGGAGTCCTAGGGGGACCCTCAGCAAGGAAGAGAGTCCACAGAAGTAGAGGCAGCCCCCACATGAGACCCACTAGATGAGGAACCAGGAGTCGCAGGGAGCCCATGCAGCATAACTGGAGAAGTGTCCCACACCGCAGGAGAAGCATGCAGAGGGCTGTGCGTCACAGGAAGGAGTGCTGGGGCTAAACGGAGCCTGAAGATCCCTTGGAGGAGATGCAAACAAGCCTTGGTAGCTGCAAGAGACGCAGTGCACAGAGGTACTGTCCTGGGTGGGGAGGCAAGGGCTTACCTCCACCAAAGTTGGACAGCTGGCAGAGAGGACCAAGAGGACTACTCCGGACCACGATCTGTGATGCAGGATCCAGACAGCTCAGGATGAGAGGAGATCCACGCAGTCGGTCGTCATTGCAGTTGGTGCCTGCCTTGCAGAGGAGTGACTCCTTCCCTCCAAAGGAGATTCCTTCTTCCTTCTCTTGCAGACTGAAGACTTGCCACCGTCAGAGGGTGCACAGCTGGGGAAATGTTGCAGTAGCTGGAAGAAGCCATGGAAACAATGTTGCAAGTAGAGTCTTGGTCATGGATGCGGATTGTCTGTTCATGAAGGGTTAAGCCACAGTTCCAGTGACTAGAAGTCGAAGTAACTTTGCAGAGGAGTCCTGCTGGAATCTTACAAGTCGAATCTAAGGACCCACCCAAGAGGGAGACCCGAAATAGCCCTGAATGGGGGATTGGTCACCTAGTCAGGTGACCACCTATCAGGAGGGGGCTCTGACGTCACCTGCCTGACCTGGCCACCCAGATGCTCCCAGAGGTCCCTGCCAACTTGGATTCAAGATGGCAGAACCCAGGGACCCTCTTGAGGAGCTCTGGGCACAATGTGCCCTTCAAAGCGTACCAGTGGCTTGGGGAGTCTACCCCTCCCAAGCCATGTAAAACCTATTTCCAAAGGGAGAGGGTGTTACCCCCTCTCCAAGGGAAATCCTTTGTTCTGTCTTACTGGGCTTGAGCTGTTGAAGCAGCAGGAGGACAGAAACCTGTCTGAGGGGTGGCATCCGCTTTGGCTGCCAGGAAAAAACCCAGAAGGCTGGTAGGAGCAATGCTGGGGGTCCCCCAAGGAGCCCCCAGAGTGCATGCAATCATACTTCCAATACTGGCAACAGTATTAGGGTATGATTCTGACATGTCTGATACCAAATATGCCTAGGTTTGGAGTTACTGTTATGTAGCTGGACATAGGTAGTGGCCTATGTCCAGTACATGCATAAAATGGCGTCCCCGCACTCACGAAGTCCAGGAAAATTGAACTGGAGTTTGTTGGGGCACCTCTGCTAGTGCAGGGTGGCCTCACACACAGGTACTTGCACCCTGCCCTGTGGGTTAGGAGGGCCTGCCATAGGGGTGACTTAGTGACCTGGTGAAGTGACCTGTAGTGAAAAAGGGTGCATGCACCCTTTCCTGAAGGCTGCCATGGCAGACCTGCAGAACACTTTGCATGGGCTCCCCATGGGTGGCATAATACATGCTGCAGCCCATGGGGAACCACTGGTACCCTAATGCCCAGGGTACCATGGTACCATATACTAGGGACTTACATGGGGGCACCAGTATGCCAAATGTGGGGTGAAAATGGTACAAGTTACCAAGTTAGAAGGGAGAGAACATAATGACTGGCGTCCTGGTTAGCAGGATCCCGGTGAACAGTCAAACACCGACAGCAGTCAAACACACTGACAACAGGCAGAAAAATGGGGGTAACCATGCCAAGAGGGTACTTTCCTACACTATACATCCTTATTCCCAAGAAGGACAGATCCCTCATGCCAGTTCTAAACTTGTGTTTTCTGAACAGATACATCCTGTCAGAGCACTTCCATATGGTTGCACTAGAGGATGTCATCCCCCTGCTGCAGCAAGGTGACTTTATGGCCACCCCTGGCCCGAAGGACGCCTACTTCCACATCTCGATTTGTTTTGCTCATCAGTGTTAATTCAGCTTCATGGTAAATGGTCAACGCTACCAATGCAAAGTGATACCCTTCATAGTCGCCACAGCCTGGGGGCCTTTAGCTTAGTGGTAGTAGTGGCTCCCCTTAAGAGGGGAAGAATTCCTGTCTTCCCATCCTACACGACTGGCTGATCAAGACCACAAGTTGACAGGAATGTTTAGGGACAGTCCTCAACTTGGTCTTGGACAAAGCTTTACCCAGCCTTTGGAATCCAGGCATTACAACAACTTCTGCCTCTTTTTCAGTCACTCAATTGGCTACCAGTCTGCACTGTAATGTACTTGCTAGGAATAGTGTCCTTGTGCATCACTATAGTGCCCCACGCCAGGCTTCATATGCACCCGCTTCAGGAGTGCCTGTCCAGCCAGTGATCACAAGCAGGTCGGATGGAGGCTGTAGTGTTGATAAGGGCCAGCACCCATTGCCCTCTGCAGTGGTGGAACAGCAAAAACCTTTTGCAGGGTAGGTCCTTTGCAGACCCAGTTCCTCAGGTGACCATCACCCCAGATGCACCTCTAGCTTGCTGGTGGGGGTGAAGGGGGAGATGGTGGGGACAGGTGCACCTGGGGGTGGGCAGGCACACCTCAACACGAGTTCAGGGTCTGTGGCAACCTCATCTGAGGCGTCTCCACATCAAACACTTGACACTGTTAACCATTCATCTAGCACTCATCTCTTTTCTCCTGCAAATTTAAGGCAAGGTAGTCCTAATGCATAGAGACAACTTGACTGCCATGTTATGTCTTAAGAAACCAGGAGGCGCACTGACCTCACCTGTCTACCCTAATGCAACAGATTTGGCATTGGGTCATTCATCACCGGGTTTACCTCCTGGCATAGTACTTTCGAGGAGTGGACAACAACTTTGTTCAGAAGCACGTTGGAACAAGTCCACTGGTGGGAACTCCAGCCACGAGTCCTGCTCCCTTACTTTCACAGGTGGGGCACCCCAGACATTAGCCTTTTTTGCCACAGCAGAACATGCAAAATGCCAAAACTCTCCACCAGGTTTTCATTCCGCAGTCTACGGCTGGGGATCTTTGCCTTTTCTTCATAATACTTATTCTGTACATGGTCAGGAAGTTGAAACATACCACACCCTCATCCTGATGGCTTCAACATTGGCCAGACAATCATGGTTCTCAACACTGCTGGAGATGCTCACAGACCCTAATGATTTGGCCTGATGATTGGCGATTTGGCTCCTGAGGTCCTAGAGTTTGTCTTAATGTGCCTTGGAAGTGTATGGGCATACTCCGAGAAGCCCGTAGGCCCACCACATGCATTTGCTATGCGAAAGCGTTTTGTTCATTGCTGTACCCCAGACATCAATCCGCTTACCCCTACAGTGCAAAAGAATATTTGTTACCTCCTACACCTTCAAAATTCAGGATGATTTACACATCAATCAGGCTACCCCTACCCACCATTGTTACATTTATGCAGAACAGCATTCATGGAGGGCCTTAAACGTGTAATTCCACCAAGGGTACTTCCTGCCCCAGTTTGGAACCTCAACATTGTCCTTACTAGACTTATGGGGCTCCCTTTAGAGCTCTGCATACATGTCCTCTGCAGTTCCGTTCTTGGAAGGTTGCCTTTCATACAGCAATCAGATCACTCCGATGCATCAGTGAATTGCAGGCCCTCACACTTCAAGAATCTTTTTTTCTTTAAGTCGACACAGTGGTTCTTAGAACTAGTCATAAGTTTCTGACCAAGGTTGTCTTCCCCACTTCAACCTATTAGGCTCCTAGTCTATTTTCCAGACATGACTCTCTAAACATGCACTTGATGTTAAGCCTGCTCTTTTGTACTACATAGCCAGGACCAAAACGCAACAGCTGTTTGTAGCTTTCTCAGCCTCATAAAGCCCATGCAATTTCAGAGCTTATTCAGCCTCATAAAGACCACGCCATTTCAAAGGCAGGGAGTGCCAGGGGATCGTCACATGCATCCAGACGTGCTATGATACAGCTAAAAGAGCTCTACTTTCCAACCCTTGGCCACACTACACCCGAAAACAAGGTGCCGGTATGACTATCCTGGGAAATAAACTAAAAGTGGTCATTTATAGAGCTGCAACATGGTCCACTGTACACACATTTACTAAACACTACTGTTTAGACGTCTTGGCAAGAACAGGCCTGAGCTGGCCAAGCTGTCTTCAAGACTGCTTCAGACATGTGCACCATCCACTGGCCACGTAGGAGTATACTGCTTTACAGTCTGTTCAGAGCATGTGTATCATCAGCCACACCCACGCATGCTACAATGTGAATGTTACCTTATAAGGATCTGTTTACTGCATAAAGTGCTGCGGATTCACATGTGCCCATCTTCCTCTCCAGAAGCCAGTGGTTATTGTAGATCTTTCACTTTAAAGTCATTCTTTTTTACTTGCATGATCACAAATTCCTTTTTACTACTTGTAGAAAAGAACCCCTTTTTGACATGGTCACCCACACTTTTCGCCTGTTATTTGATGTAATTTTGACAAAGTGCACTGGGTTCCTGTTAACCAGGTCCCTAATGTCAGAGCTCTTGCCCTAAAACTGTGCGTTTGTCCCCCAATTGGCAATACTTTTGGCTCGCCTATAAGTCCCTAGTAAATGGTGCCCGTGGTACCAAGGGTCTGAGTACCAAAGAGGGTCCCCAATGGTCCAGCATGGATTGTGGCTCCCTCGGGGCCCCTCACCTAGCATACTCATACTCCCATTGCAAGCTGTGTGTTGGTGCAGCTAAAAGTGAAAACACAACAAGGCACACAGCCTGTTTGTCATGTCCCCTGACACTACATGCAATATAGGCAAGTTACCCCCTACTGCAGGCCTTAAAGCCCTAAGGCAGGGTGCATTATATTACATGTGTGGGCATATCTGCAAGAGCAGGTATACCCTTGCTATGTCTTTGTCGATTCTTAGACATAGTGAGTTGACAAAGAAGCCATTTTAAGCACCTGCTGGGCACTGGTAAATATGAGTTCCTCAGCTACATGATGGCTTCATTGAAATTAGGGATGTTTGGTATCAAACATCTCGTGTTAATAAACCCTCTCTGATGCCAGTAATGGATTTATTAATACATGCACCTAGAGGGCACCTTAGAGGTGCCCCCTGGAAACCTACCATTTACCCATGTGCTGGATGACTAGTTGCAACTGGCCTGTCACCACCGGACATGTTTCTGACCCTCAGGGGTGAGAGCCTTTGCTCTTGGGCGGACAGAAACAAAAGCCTGAACTGGCCCACCCCTTCCAAAAGGATGACCTGCATTCCAAGGCAGGAAGCTACAAAGAAGCCCGCTGCCCTTGGTATGCAGATCTGGCCTCACTCAAAGGAGAGACGCAGACGTTCCTCCCTGCCCCAGGGCCCATTTGGCACCTGGACTAGGGCGAATTTTAGTATTCAGGAGAGGTGTGTTCCCCCCTCAGTTCAGACCCACCCCTAGTGGTGAGCTGCCTTGGTGCTGGCAGATTTAGAAACTCTAGGACAGGTTTATGCCCCCTTCCCACAAAAAGTGGTCACATAGGGTGTGTAGTGACCCCAGGGGTTAGTAGCCCCTTGGCTACTACCCTATACCATCCTAATGCCCCCCTAAATTCAGTATTTAAGGGAGCTCCTGGCACCAGGAATTCAGATTCTTGCTGACCTATGAAGAACAAGGACACTTGATCAGTAAAAGTGAAGACTGAGGAAGAAGCACCTGACCTGACTTGGCCAATTGTTCCTGCCAATTTGTGCCATAGTCGACTCTTCCTGCAGGCTGCTGTGCCTGGGGGGGGGGGAGGTGTATGCTTGCCTGCCTTCAACAAAGACCCAGGATCTCCCATGAAGCAGGGGAGCTGCTTCCCTGCATCTTGTAGGCACCCCAAGAGGACTATGATTGACAAACCAGACACTGGAAAGCACCACTGCACCTGTGCTGCCTAGCCAGAATTGAAGTGGGATAGTGGTGCCAATTTGGTCCCCCAACCCTCTAGAGACAGATTCCACCTTTGACTTGCCCACTGTGGACTTCTTGATGCTGCCTGCTGCCTCTGCCCGCAGGCCCCTTCAACCGCGAGTGCTCCTGATGGTGAAAACCTAATGCCTCAGGACACCTCTGCACCCGTCGCCACTAGCCTGTGGAGAAGAGGACCTAAGTTGCCCCCACGTCCCTGAGCATCTCAAGACTTTAACCCACCTGTTGGTTCTCGACTGAACTCTCTGTCCAAATCTGCAGCCTCTTTTCAACCAGACTGATCCCCATTGATTAACGCTGGGCACCCGACACTGTACTCGACTTCTGCACCCAGCCGCCCCAGTGCCACCCAGTGTGAACTGTTGGTGTGGCCTTGATTCTTGCCCCATAATCACCTTAAGTTCAGGAGATTGGTTCCGTAAGTCACTGTACTATACCTGAATGCAGTGCTTGTTTTTCCTCCATAGGATAACATTGCCGCTTGTGAAAAAATGCACTGTTGTCTTTTGAAACCTGAAAGTATTTTTCTGGAAAAACGTACTAACCTGATAGTATTGATTGCTGTGCCTGACTGTATATAACAATACTTGTTATTTTTGTAAATAGATCTCCATATTGAGTTGTGTGTCATTTATTGACTCTGTGTTTTTGCAAATAGATGTATAACACTACTCTCTGATAAGCCCAAGGCTGCTTGACTACACTACCCCTAAAGGAGCTCCTTGGGATTGCTACAGCAATCCCCTGTCCACTAGTAAGGGAACTGCTGGACTCTTTGGGCGATAAGTCTAATTTTGATTTAATCCTAAAAAGAGCCAGCTTCCTACACTACTCGATATTTACAATCATCAATTGGGTGAAAAACAATCTAACAATGGAGTCTGTGACCATGTGCATCTTCAAACAGATGAGTTGCCATTGTGACCTTATCTCGAAAGACTCTTTAGAAGAAACGCACCTTATGTCCAAGTCCAACCCTAGATGGCAGGAGTATGCAGACCATATTAATCTACAGCACTATGGGTAATGAACAGATGCCTACAGGGTAAGTAACCTATTATTTTGAGGTTTGGTTTTTGCAACAGCAACCATGGATTCACTTGTCACCAACAGGGCTATCGCAAGGTGGACAGTCCAAACGTGATACAAGACACCGAGAGTGGCAATAAGACACAATACGAGAACACACTCAACAAAGAAAGGAGCACCTTTGGCATTCATAGCAAATGTTTCCCTAAGCGATATCGGTATGGCATCCACAAGCAATATCTGTATGGCATTCACCTAGTCTTTCATACTTGCCTTTACAAGAGAATGTGTGGATATGCAAGCTAAGACGCTGCATAGGTGGGGCAGTATTAAAGCACCTTTTCGCTAGTGCTAACTTATTTCAACCTAGCCTCCCAAAATTGAGAAAGGAGGCTTTGGTTCTCTCTACATGATCAATGCACACCATGTGCATCCAGAAACGTTTCATGCTACACAAAAAAATTGTTACTTACCTTTGGGAGTAGTTTTAATGCTTGAATATTTTTCAGGAGTCACATAGAACACTTTCCAGAAATTTGGGGCCAGATGTAGCAAAATAACATTTTGCGACTTGCAAATAGCGAGTCATTGCGACTCGCTGTTTGCAAGTCGCAAAATGTTATGCAGAACGGTGTCTCAGACACCGTCTGCAAGTCGGTATGGGGTCGCAATGACCCACCTCATGAATATTCATGAGGTGGGTCGCAAATTGCGGCCCCATACCGACTATGGGCACTCGCAAACATGGAGGCCTGCTGTAGTCAGCAGACCTCCGTGTTCGTGACTGCTTTAAATAAAGCAGTTTTTTTTTTTTTTAAGTGTAGCCCGTTTTCCTTAAAGGAAAACGAGCTGCACTTAAAAAGAAAACCGAAACCTTTAGTTTCGGTATTTTTTCAGGGCAGGGAGTGGTCCCTTGGACCACTCCCTGCCCTGAAAAAATGGTTTTGGGTCCAGTCACAAACTGGAAGGGGTCCCATGGGGACCCCTTCCAATTTGCGAGTGGGTTACCATCCACTTGAAGTGGATGGTAACTGCAACACCATTTGCGACCGCATATGCGGTCGCAAATGGTATTGCATACCACTAGGAATCTCAAATAGGAAGGGAACACCCCTTCCTATTTGCGATTCTGAAATGCATTTTGCGAGTCGGTCCGACTCGCAGAATGCATTTCTGCATAGGAAAATGTGATTTGCAACTCGCAAACGGCAGTTTTTGCCGTTTGCGAGTTGCAATTCCTTTCCTACATCTGGCCCTAGGTTTCTTTAAAGACACAGGCCCTCATTCTGACCCTGGCGGTCTTTGACCGCCAGGGCGGAGGACCGCGGGAGCACCGCCGACAAGCCGGCGGTGCTCCAATGGGGATTCCGACCGCGGCGGTAAAGCCGCGGTCGGACCGGCACCACTGGCGGGGTCCCGCCAGTGTACCGCGGCCCCATTGAATCCTCCGCGGCGGCGCAGCTTGCTGCACCGCCGCGGGGATTCCGACCCCCCCTACCGCCATCCAGATCCCGGCGGTCGGACCGCCGAGATCCGGATGGCGGTAGGGGGGGTCGCGGGGCCCCTGGGGGCCCCTGCAGTGCCCATGCCACTGGCATGGGCATTGCAGGGGCCCCCGTAAGAGGGCCCCTACATGTATTTCACTGTCTGCTGCGCAGACAGTGAAATACGCGACGGGTGCAACTGCACCCGTCGCACAGCTTCCACTCCGCCGGCTCGATTCCGAGCCGGCTTCATCGTGGAAGCCTCTTTCCCGCTGGGCTGGCTGGCGGTCTGAAGGAGACCGCCCGCCAGCCCAGCGGGAAAGTCAGAATTACCGCCGCGGTCTTTCGACCGCGGAACGGTAACCTGACGGCGGGACTTTGGCGGGCGGCCTCCGCCGCCCGCCAAGGTCAGAATGAGGGCCACAATGTCTAAAGAAAACAAAAAGAGGAAGCCACAACTGAGACGAGTCACCAAAGAGGAAAAAAAACCTGAAGATTGTAGCCACACAGAGGGTCTTCCAGGACAGGTGTCTTAAGACACATGGGAATGGACATGACACCTAATAGTTGATTCCACTCCAGGGACGACAGAAAAAACTACAAAGGACAATTCTGCACCCAACTAATAGATGGCAAAATGATGCACAGCATATGAATCCAGACAATTCTATAGGCTGCAAAGCTACACCTAGAGGGAAGTGAACATTTTGTTTTTGTTGTGGCTTGTGTTTACTTCCAGGGGACAGATGTTATTGTTAAGCCCTCCATTGATCGAGCTTTAGTTTGCCATCTTTACCTCAAGCAGTAGCTCTTAGCTATGAAGACATGAATAAAATCCCGCCAACCCCTAATCCACACAACCCATTTGCTTTCACATGACCCAGACATGGCCACTGGCATGACAAATTCTGATCAGTGACAGTGTTATTCAAGAGGGAAGTTTTGGTGGTTGCTTTTACTGTGCATATTGTGAACTACATTTTCTTTCGACAAGATCCGATAGTGTGGTGTGAAGGGTTATACGCTGGAGAAATCGGGGAATCTGGCTTTCATAGTAAAATGTTGCTTGCTTTTATGTAACCTTATAAAGTTAATGTTGCTATTGTCATTAAGTAATATTTCTTTAAGTATGGCACTGCAAGTAGTGAAGTGCAGACATTCTCTACCATTGTATCTTTCATAGATTCACATAACAGATGTCTTGTCCGTTGTCTTGCTGGAAATTCTTGGTAGACTTTTTTTTTTTTTGTTGGGAAAGTATCAAAACATAAATATAGTTTATGGATATATGCATAATGTCAGCAAATTACAGGCAATAAATATTTATCTGATAGAGACTTCTAGCTGCAGCTTCCTTACCTTAGAATTCCCTGGCGTCCGCTTCAAATCCAGAATTTTTTTCTGAGCAGTACCCTGCGCGTGCCGTCGAGCGCCATCGTTCGGATCCGCGTGCGTCGACCAGCTCCGTGTGCGTCGCCAGCGTCGTTGGAGCCATCTATGACGTCACGTTGTCTATATAGATGCCATCTCAGCGCACGTACGTCAGTTCTTTTCCTTCCGCGCCAGTTACAGCGCAGTTCCGGAAAGAGCTACCCTTCTTCGAAAGTTTGTTGATGCTTTTTTGACTGTTTGAAGTCATATCTTAGAGAAAGACAGGGTTCAAGCCGTGTGGTGTGTGTCATCGCACCATGTCGGTGACGGACCCGCACCGTGTTTGTCTTTGGTGCCTGGAGAAGGACCACGATTCCACCTCGTGGTCCGACTGTCGGGCCATGGCTCCGAAGGCCTTGAGGGAGAGATCCCTCAAGCTTCTTGCGGCCCGGCATTCGTCCTCGTCAGCGCGACTCCGCGGAGGTCACGGTCCCACAGAAGGAGGAGGTCACGGCACCGCTCCTGGAGCCCCAAGTCCTCTTCCTCGCATTCGAGGTCATCTGAAGGTAAGAGGCACAAGAAGAAGAAGTCCAAGCGGACTTCGTCTTCACCACGCCGACGAGGCATCTGTGGAATGTCGACGTTCCGAGCACGGTTCTACAGAGCCGTCGCCAGGGCCGACTCCGCGTCTTCCCCCCTTTCTGGGGACCGGATCGACCCCCGCTCGATAAAAGAATTTTACGAGGCCATGCGTCTCGTTTTTGAGCGGGCTGCACCTGTGGAGGGTCTTCGGGCCCCGCAGGGTCAGCAGGGGCCCCTTCGGATTCAACACCGGCAGCTTCGACCTCGGTGCCGTTGGGGACCCCAGGATCCAATATCGGATCCGGACCGGTCTCACACAGTCGACTTCCTTCGGAGCCGGTTCTGACGTTGACGATTCCGCCACCGGCGCCCACCGGTGGTAGCCCCATCCTTATTCCGGATGATCCGGAGCGACGTCGTACGATGTCGACTCCAACTTCGGAGCCAGTTCGGCCCAGATCATTGTCTGAGCATTATTTAGATCAGCCAGATGCAGGAGGGGTCTGAGGACCCTTTAGAATGTGGTTTACAACAGGACTGGTATGAGGATCTAGGGGATGCCAGTGGACTGGACATGTCTCCAGATACTGGTATGCTCTCTCCCCCTAATGTGGCTACGGAGGAGGGTGCTTCATTTGCTATGGTGGTGCGTAGGGCAGCTGAGGTCTTGGACTTAGATTTGCCTACGGTGCCAGTCAGGACGAATATCCTGACAGAAGTGCTTCAGCCGGGGGTGACAACATCAAAGCCGATGTTGCCCTTCAATGAGGCTCTTACAGACGTCCTTCTGGGTACATGGTCAAAAACCAGCACAGGGGCTCCTGTGAATAGGACGGCTGGAGGCCACCATAGACCCGCTCCGAGCGACCTTACTTTCCTCACTCAACACCCCACTCCGGAGAGCTTGGTTGTCCAAGCCTCTACTTCCCGTGGTGCCTTCCCTTCCACTCCCCCGGATAGGGAATCCAAGAGGCTGGACCAGCTTGGGAAGAAGATGTTTTCTTCCACCAGCCTGGCATTGAGGTCAGTAAACAACTCTTGCCTATTGGGCCGTTATTCCCATACTTTATGGGATACAGTGGCACAGGTGCTGCCCCAGGTCCCGGAAGGCGTACAGGACACTCTCACCCAGGCTGTCAAGGATGGGAAGAGATGCAGCCAAGTTTACGATCAGGTGTGGTTTGGACACGACTGACTCGCTGGGCAGAGTGATTTCATCGTCAGTGGCCCTACGTCGCCACGCCTGGCTGCGTTCGACTGGTTTCTCAGGGGATGTCCAGTCCAGCTTGATGGACATGCCCTTTGATGGCTCCCGCCTTTTTGGCGAAAAGGCAGACGCCATGCTTGAGAGTTTCAAGGATTCTCGAGCTTCGGCCAGGACCTTGGGCCTTTCAGCACCAGTACGACAGCAGTCTGTCTTTCGCCCCTTTCGAGGCATCGGAAGGGGCGTGGTACCACGCCAGCAACAGTTTAGCCACCGTCATCAGGCTTCACAACATCCCGGAAGAGGACGTGGTCGTGGTACCATCAGACCCAGAGAGTCTGGCCAGAGGTCGGCCACCACACAGCCCCCCTCCACTGCGCCCAAGCCCTCCTAGTGTGGTTCTGCAGGATCACGTCCATCCAGTTGGAGGGAGGATTCATTTTCATCTCCCTCACTGGCTTTCTATCACAACGGACAAGTGGGTCCTGCAGATCATACGGAAGGGCTTCTCCCTTCCCTTCCAGTCTTTCCCTCATTCTATACCTCCGACAAAGGAATGGCTGATGGAGGACCATCTGGTTTTGCTCCGCGAGGAAGTTATGGCTCTCTTGGCCAAGGGAGCCATAGAAAGAGTCCCGATATCAGAAGTAGGCCGTGGTTGTTATTCCAGCTACTTTCTGATTTCCAAAAAGAACAAAGGCCTTCGCCCTATCTTGGATTTAAGGGATGTCAATCTCTTCCTCAAGAAGGAGAAATTCAAGATGCTAACTCTTGCTCAGGTTTTGTCTGCCCTAGACCAAGGAGACTGGATGGTAGCGTTGGATTTGCAGAATGCGTATTTCCACATTCCTATTCTGCCAGCCCACAGGCGTTACCTGCGGTTCAAGGTGGGTCACGAGCACTTTCAGTTTACTGTGCTTCCTATCGGTCTCACCAGTGCCCCTCGGGTGTTCACAAAGGTGATGGTGGTGGTGGCAGCTCCTCTGCGCAGGTCAGGGATTTCAGTCTTCCCCTACCTAGACGATTGGCTGCTGAAGGCTTCTACGCCCCAGGCTCTCATCACCCACCTCCAGACGACGGCGGACCTCCTGCATTCACTTCATTATAAATGTGCCGAAGTCATACCTGACTCCCTCTCAGAAGCTCACTTTTATCAGAGCTGTTCTGGACACAGTGCAATATCGGGCTTCTCCTCCCGAACAGCGGGTCCAGGATATTCAGGTTATGATACCGGTGTTTCAGTCTCTATCCTGGATTTCGGTGAGACAGACTCTGAGGCTGCTGGGACTCATGGCTTCCTGCATCGTGTTGGTCAAATATGCCAGATGGCGCATGAGGGCTCTGCAGTGGGACCTGAAGTTCCAATGGGCACAGCATCAGGGAAATCTTACCGACGTGGTTCAGATCTCGGAGGGGACTGCAAAGGATCTGCAGTGGTGGTTAGTGAACTGCGATTGGGTCAAAGGCAGACTCCTCTCCCTTCCCCAACCAGATCTCACAGTAGTGACAGAGGCGTCATTTCTGGGATGGGGTGGCAATCTGGAAGAGGTGGAGGTCAGAGGTCACTGGTCTCTGGCGGAATCTGGGCTCCACATCAACTTGCTGGAGCTTCGGGCGATCCGACTAGCATTGAAAGCATTTCTTCCTGTTGTGAAAGGGAAGGTGGTGCAGGTGTTCACAGACAACACTACCGCAATGTGGTACTGCAACAAGCAGGGCGGTATGGGGTTGTGGACCCTTTGTCAAGAGGCTTTACGTCTCTGAACATGGCTGGAATATCAGGGCATGACCCTGGTGGTTCAACACCTGGCAGGTTCTCTGAACGCCAGGGCGGACGAGCTCAGTCGAAAATGCTTAGAGGATCATGAATGGGTGTCTCCATCCGGAGGTGGCGCAAGGACTCTTTCAGCAGTGGGGAGAGCCTTGGTTAGATCTGTTCACCTCCGTAGAGAACGTGCAATGTCAGCAGTTTTGCACGTTGGAGTTTCCAAGGGGGCTATCGCTACGTGATGCTTTTCATCGCGAGTGGAATTCAGGCCTCCTGTACGCCTTTCCACCTATACCACTTCTGTCCAGAGTTCTCAAGAAAATCAAGAACGACCGGGCCCAGGTAATTCTAGTGGCTCCGGATTGGGCACAGAGAGTTTGGTATCCAGAGCTTCTCAAAATGAGCATTGGTCCTTCAATCAGGCTGCCTCTTCGGGAGGATCTTCTGTCGCAGCAACAGGGGAAGGTTCTCCACCTAAACCTGTCAACTCTGCGTCTTCATGCGTGGAGATTGAGCGGCGACAGTTGATGGTTTATGACCTCCCTCCCAAGATTTCTGATGTCATTCTGGCAGCCAGGCGTCCCTCTACTAAGTCAATTTACGCCTACCATTGGAAACATTTTGTTTCATATTTTACAGACAGGTCTATTGATCCTCGTTCTTCTTCTCTGTCTAATATCCTTTTGTTTGTATTGTCTCTCGCCCAGCAGGGTTCCTCCTTAGGGACTCTCAAGGGCTATCTTGCAGCCTTATCAGCCTTTCTTCAGTTGCCCGATCAACCATCTTTGTTTAAATCACCTATAGTACAGAGATTTTTGAACGGGTTTGTGCATTTGTTCCCCCCTGTGCGTTTCGTTATGCCCCAGTGGGACCTTAATCTGGTTCTTACCTTCCTTATGTGTGCTCCCTTCGAGCCCTTACATAACTGTCCTCTTCAGCTGCTCACTATTAAGACAGCCTTTTTGGTGGCAATTACATCTGCCAGAAGAGTGAGTGAGCTACAGGCATTGTCATCAAAACCGCCGTATCTCACAATCTTTCCTAAAAAAGTGGTTTGCTGAACTCGTGCCTCTTTCCTCCCCAAGGTGGTGACCCCTTTCCATCTCGGTCAAAGTATCACCTTGACCACCTTCTTTGCACCATTGCATCCCTCTAAGGAAGAGGAGCGTCTCCATCGGCTGGACCCAAAAAGAGCATTATCGTTCTATCTTGACCGCACTAAAGAGTTCCGGGTGGACGACCAACTCTTTGTGGGGTACGTTGGTTCAAAGAAGGGTCAGGCAGTACAGAAACAATCCATTTCGCGCTGAGTCGTTCTGTGTGTAAAGATCTGCTACGCTTTGGCAAAGAAGCAGCCTCCTGAGGGCTTGAGAGCTCATTTTACTGGGGGAAGGCTGCTACCACTGCGTTAGCACGTGGTGTACCTGTGGTGGACATCTGTCAGGATGCAACGTGGGATTCCTTGCGTACGTTTGCAAAGCACTACTGCCTGGATAGCCAGGTGAGAAGAGAGGGGCATTTTGCCCATTCTGTCTTGCAGGACTTCCTGATGTAAAAATCTCTATCAGACCCACCGCCAGGGGTTATAGCTTGGGTATCTATTCTAAGGTAAGGAAGCTGCAGCTAGAAGTCTCTATCAGATGAACAAGTTACTTACCTTCGGTAACGAGGTATCTGGTAAAGACTCTAACTGCAGATTCCTTACACCCACCCAAGCCTTCCCGCTCTGCGGATATTTTTCTATACAGATATATATACATACAAATATATGTATATATATATATATATATATATATATATATATATATATATATATATGATTTTGGCATTTTTGCCTTTCTTAAAGGCATGAATGAATTTTTACTTCAAACAGTCAAATAAAGAGGCAAAATCCATAACTGTTGGTTCTTCCATGACTCTGCCCTGCTGGCATGGAAAGTTGCGGGAAAAGAACTGACGTACGCAATCCGAGACGGCGTCTATATAGACAACCGTGATGTCATAGACGGCTCCAACGACGCTGACGACGCACGCGGAGCTGGTCGACACATGCGGATCTGAACGACGACGCCCGACGGTGCGCGCAGGGTACTGCTCAGAAAAAAATTCCAGATTCGAAGCTGACGGCAGGGAATTCTAATGTAATGAATCTGCAGCTAGATAGTCTCTACCAGATAATTTGTTACCGAAGGTAAGTAACTTGTTTGTCATACATATAATACAATTTCAGTTAACAATCATGATAGAACGAAATAGATTTCATAAAATCCCAAGGGTGGCCAGGAGTAAGTAAAACAATCTGTTCCTAACTGGTGCCCAAATTTATTTAACATACATCTTCTAGGGTTAGTTTGTATAATAGCAAATTCAAGACCACATGAAAGACTAATTCTTGCCAACATGCTTTATGATCAGATGGTTCAGTATACCAAGCCTCGCCACAGTGATGGTGAAGAAAAAGACCCCAACCAAATGTGAGGATGAATGGCGAAGTCTAATTACTGTCAAATCAAAACTATTATCTGTCAACAGATTATTAAATTGATGAAATATTGCATGCCAAAAGGGGTGTGTAGAGAAAAACAAAACAACTTATATTGGCTTCTAGACGTTGGTAGCGAAAGAGTTGGAGGTCTCCTTAAGGCCCCATTTAAACAGTCAGTTTAATACAGATCATTCAAGACTTTAAATTAATGGGCTTTAAGATGAGAAACATTAAGAATAGTTTGAGCTAACTGAATGCTAAACTTAATGTCCTCAGAGAAGAGAGCAAGGCCTAGATTTCTAGACAACTTACTGGCCAAATGACTAAGGTGGTCATTTTGATTTTGGCGGTAAAAAACACCTGCCGCCGCAGTGATGGGTGCCAAACTGCGGCTACCATTCGTCCGCCATACTATGAGCCCTGCCGGACTTCTGCCACAAGAAGGGCGGAAATCCAGCAGTGTTCATGGTGGTGGACGGTGGTAAGGTGGCGCTGCTGCCACCAGCACCGCCACGCCAGGAGAACACCACCAACTGTATTATGACAAGTAATACAGCCTGGTGGTGCGCTGCTGGTGGTAGCAGTGCCCCTTCCCATTCCCTGACGGAAGACCTTCTCGACAAAGGTAAGTCGGGCTTCTGACAGGGGAGGGGGTAGAAGGGTAAGATGTGTTGTGTGTGTGCATGAATGTGTGCGTCTGTGTGTATTGTGTTTGCGTGGTTGTACGTGTGTGAGTGAATGCGTGTCTGAATGGTGAAGTGAGTGCGTGTCCGCAATGCATTGTGATTGTGTGTAATAATGTGTGCGAGCATGTCTGGAAGTATGCGTGTATGCCAGTGTGAGTGATTGGATGTATGCATGGTGCATGTCTATGGGTGTGTGCGTTTTTTGGGTGGTGATGATCGGAGGGGGGGGGGTTTGGATCGAAGTGGTGGGGGGTTGTTTGGATCAGGGGTGTGTGTTTGGATTGGGGTGGGGGGTTAGTGTGTGTATGGGGGCTGGGGTTGGGGCTTTGGATGGACGGGGTGGTGGGTGTCAGGTGTGTGTTGGGGGATGTGGAAGCAGCCTACCAGTGACAGCAATGGAATTCCCTGTCACCAGTAGGGCCTACCACCATGGTTTTCGTGGCATTCCTAATGCCACGAAAACCACAATGGTAGGCAGGCTCATAATGCCACCGGCAGTACTGTGCCGGTTGCCGGGCTGGAGATTGATATCTCCGGCCCGGTGGCTGATACCGCCATGGCAGTATGAGTGGAGAAGTGGCTGGTTGGCTGCAGCCAACTCGCCATTCTCATAATGTGGCGGTATGTACTGCCAGCCTGTTGGCGGTGCTACCGTCCCATTAACACTCAGTCATAATGACCCCCTAAATGTCTATAAGTCAAAAAGATATAATAGAAAGCCCCCATCGATCCACACTTAAGCACTTTGCAGAAGCTATCAAGAAACAGATTGTGTTAAAAAGATCTCATCAATAGTAAAATGCTGAAAAAAATAATCTCACAGCTGTAACGCCAAAAAAAACAACAACAAAAACTACTTAAGCATTCCACGTGAATTCTGAAGCTTCTCAAATGACGCAAAAGTGTCTTCATAATAGATTTGACCAAACAGTTGGAATCCTAAATTTCACCAGACCTGACCATAGCTGTCATGAACCCAATATATATAATGTAATATATATAATATATCAATTAATCCCTGAGCTATTGCACCAAGTCCCAATTGCTTTCCAGATCCTATCATAGATAGTGTTTTAAATCTTGCACTTTTAAAATAGGCTGCGTTGATTAAACCTTGCACAGGCATAATCTCTCAACTAAAAAATGCAATAGTCTGGGGGGGGGGAAATAAGTCATCCAAAAGCCACTTGTGTTAACCCGTTAAATGCGGGCGTCGGCCACTAGCCGACGCCCACACTCCCTCCCTGGTGCGGGTCACGACCAGTGGCCGACACCAGGGAGGGGGTTAAAAATCCTCCGGTGCATTGCACCGGAGGATTTATTTTTATTTTTTTTTTCACCGTAGGAGACGCGGAAGAGCTTCCGCGTCTCCATCCCACCCCCCTCCCGCCCCCTTATGACGTCAGCGTGCCGCGAGGCCGATCGCCCCCCCAGGGTAAAAAAAAACAAAAAAAAACAAATTGTTGGTGGTCAGCCCTTAGGGTGACCATCAATGGGGCCATTTTTTTTTTTATACATGTGTGCTTTGCCGAGGGCAAGCACACATGTATAAAAAGAAAAAGATTTGTGACATGAGTCTCATATATATGTGTATATATGTATACACATATATATATCTATATAGATATATATATCTATATAGATATATATATATATATATATCTATATAGATATATATATATATATATATATATATAGATAGATATATATATTTTTTTCAGGACAAGCATTGCAGCGTCCATGTGCTGCTTTTCTGACTTGTTGGTGTGTATCTGGGCTTCTAACAACGCCCACCTCACGCCCATCACTACCACTCCTTTGATGGCATTGGAAAATGATTTACCTTTGTCCCTCCTTGGGGAGGTTTTGCTACCGCCTTGGCCATCGCCCCTGGTACATGGCTAATTGCACTTTTGCTGTTACGTTTAACTGCGAGCGAACTTCTTTTCCTTTTGTGTAACTCTTCACATGATGCTCATGGTGGCCATGGCGCTGTGAATCGGCTCTCTTATGTGAAAGAGTTTAACTTTAAATTATCAATTTATGTGGCAAGAAAAGTTGGGTTAGGAGTTTATAACGCTAATAGCTCTAACTCGAGCAGATGCGAGACCCATTGCATTGTAAATGCTTGTTATTCTTGTGTGTGTTGTTTTATAATGGTGAACAATTTCACCGCACTCCACGAGGACCGTGATCAAGACTCCTTGGTGAGTTGAAACACGTTGGTGGTTATTGACTGCAATAAAATACACGTTTATTTGTACTTCATGGAGTGCGGTGAAATTTTTCGGCATTAGATAATTTCTAGATTGGTCTTCCCTGTCACTGGGCACCGGCAGTGAAGTGTGCCGCCCAGCAACCCTTCAACCACTTTGTTTCTAAACATATAAATATATATATATTATTATATATATATATATATATATATATATATACACACACAATATGCATGCATGCATGTCTTTTCTGTAGTGGCAGTTTTGCTGGATAGTACTGAGGGAATTAGAAGAGGAGGTAATGGGAGGCAGAGCACCAAAAATGACTGTTGCACAGGGTGTGTGGTAAGGTGAAGTAATACATTCTTTTTTTGTTTTTTTCAGTGTTTTCAGAGAATCTGCAGAATTGGAGAAGAAGCGAAGGTAAGGTGACGACATTTCCTGTTGTACACAACAAACATACCAACAAGCAATTTTGTGACTATCTGCCTTCTACGTAGGATAGTAATTTAGAGGGACAGTTTAGCCAGTTGCAGAGATGGCGTCTCGTTGGATGACTGCTGATCAAGCCCTAGCTCGGGTTATGGAGGACAGTTCTGATGTAGGCTCAGAGACTGAGACAGCAGACACTGAGACAGCATCTGAGGGAGAGGACAATGGGGCAGATTCTGGGAGTGATTTTTCAGTCGGCGGAGTCCCATCTGACGACACCTCTTCCAGTGAGTCTGAAGGAGACAATGACGACATCCGTGCTGTCCCTTCGCAAGCACATTCTGGGCAGCGGGACCACATTGGGTTAGCCGAACCCAGAGAGCACGTGCTTGCTGCCGCAAGCACAGAACGAGTGCTCTCTTGGCAGCCCCCCTGTTTGGTTCAGCCCCAAATTCCACCTTTTACTGGTGACGCTGGATGTAAAGTCGATACAGCTAACTTTTTGCCAGTCGACTACATCTATCTGTTTTTGGATGTTGACTTTCTTCAGAAAGTTGTGCAGCAAACAAATTTGCGTGCAGACCAATTTCTGAGGGAGCGCGGAGGCACTCTAGGGCCCCGTTCTAGGGCACGCCAGTGGACTCCCACTTCGCTGGCGGAGTTGAAGATATTTTTGGGCCTTACCCTCAAAATGGGGTTAGTACAGAAACCCACCTTGCAGTCCTACTGGACGACTCGCACGGTTTGGGTAACTCCCATCTTCGCACCATACATGAGCAGAGATCGTTTTTTGCTACTGCAGCGCATGCTGCATTTCAATGACAATTCTGCTGCATTGCCCCGGGACCATCCAGATCATGACAGGTTGTTCAAAATTCGGCCTGTCGTGGAACATTTGTCTGCCAGGTTTCCAGAGATCTATACTCCTGGAAAGAATATAGCAGTCGATGAGTCCTTGATCCTGTACAAAGGACGGCTGCTTTTCAGACAGTACATTGCGAGCAAAAGAGCTCGCTATGGCATAAAGCTGTACATGCTGTGTGAGAGCTCTACTGGCTATGTGTACAGCCTGAGAGTGTATACAGGGAAGGATTCTACCCTAAACCCTGTAGGTTGCCCTCCCACGTTAGGGGTCACAGGTAAGATTGTATGGGAACTTGTCCATCCACTTCTTCACAAAGGTTATAACCTTTATGTGGACAATTTCTATACAGGAGTAGAGCTGTTCAGTGAGCTCTACAAAGCTGGCACTGTGGCCTGCGGTACAGTTCGTTGTAACCGCAAAGGATTCCCGCGGGAGCTTGTTTGCAAGAAGCTCCAGAAATCACAGAGTACTGCATTGCGTTCTAACGAACTGCTCGCAGTCAAGTTCCTAGATAGACGTGATGTATACGTGCTCACTACAATTCATGATGAGAGCACTTCTCCCATCACGGTTTGGGGTCAGATGGCCGAAGTCCACAAGCCCATCTGTATACTTGATTACAATAAGTACATGGGTGGAGTGGACAAGAACGACCAGGTTCTTCAACCATACAATGCGTGTCGTAAAACTCGCACTTGGTACAAGAAACTGTTTACCCACGTGATTCAGATGGCAACATATAATGCGTATGTTGTTTACCGTCAGACAACAACAGGAAGACTCATGACTTTCCTTGACTTCCAGTTGTCTGTAATTGAAAGCCTCACTGCTGTTACTGAAGAAGCAGCAGCCTCCACCTCATATGTTCTGGAGGATGTGGCAAGGCTGCAGGAGCGACACTTTGCTGATCGCATACCTAAAACACCCAAAAAGGATCGCCCATGTCGTCGCTGTAAAGTGTGCTCAAAGCATGGAAAGCGGCAGGAGAGTCGGTATTACTGTCCCCAGTGTCCATCACAACCTCTGGCCATCAGGCCTCTGTATCCCTACTTGCTTTACGTTGTATCATACTAAAGCAAAGTTCTGGGAAATCGACTGAGGTTGAGCTGCTGTTGGGTAATCCTTTCAGTGGCAGTGCATGGATACCGAACGTCCATGGGCCACTGCTTCGTTAGGCAAGGAGCCACAGAATTTTACTTCATCATGGACTTCCTTTTGGCGTGGTCGGTGTTCTGTTCAATTAACATGCATTTTCTTCCCCCTACTGCATATACTAGTAGACAGAACATATGCCACATTGCCACGGAGTACCCTTTCTTCACCTGCATGTCTTCCTTACTTTCAACGGTAGATATGCTCTCTCAGTTCGAGAAATCACTTTGTAGGGCATACTTGGAAGCCCCCAACTTGCTTCCACAAACTAGTATAGGTTCACTTGGCTATTATACAGGATTAGCCAGGACTCTGATGAGAACAGAGACATGGATGGGTAAGGAAAGCTTATGGTAGGAGTGCCTTCACAGGGTTATTGCACAGGTAGAAGGCAGATAGTAAAGGTAGTACAGATGTACATCATCTACACCTATGGATTCAAACCCATTGGTGCCATCCCAGCACTAAAGGAGAATGACTTGTATAGGTCAGTGTTTGACCTGCTTTTCATGTTCATCCTCCATCAGAACTTAGTAGATGTTCAGTTTGCTGTATAAGTGCATTATAGTCACATCACTGCAAATAATGTTGGCTGGGACATATGCTACGTTCTCATGGACTCCCCTATGTACCAAACACTACCCTTTTCCATAGCCTATGACCTTCTCTTTAGGGAACATCATGAGAAATCCCCAGCATGTCTCCCTTAGTTTCAAAGGTAGATATGCTCACTCAGTTCGAGGAATCGCTTTGTACGGCATACTCGGACACCCCCAACTTGCATCCACAAACTGGAAGGAGTTGGATTTAGCACAGAGATTGCGCTAAAGGCGCATGAAAAACATGTCTTCCTGAGCCTCAGGTGGCTGTCACAGGAGTCATTAGTAAAGGTTTGTTACGCATGCATTTGGTAATGTTAAGGAAGAAGGAGGCAGGTAGCCTATGACCTTCTCTTTAGGTAACAGCATGAGAAATCCCCAGCATGTCTCCCTTAGTTTCAAAGGTAGATATGCTCACTCAGTTCGAGGAATCGCTTTGTACGGCATACTCGGACACCCCCAACTTGCATCCACAAACTGGAAGGAGTTGGATTTAGCACAGAGAGTGCGCTAAAGGCGCATGAAAAACATGTCTTCCTGAGCCTCAGGTGGCTGTCACAGGAGTCATTAGTAAAGGTTTGTTACGCATGCATTTGGTAATGTTAAGGAAGAAGGAGGCAGTTACTTGACAGGTGGTAAAATGTAGTCAAACTTAATCCGTTCTGTGGCGTGTGAATGTGATGGGCCCTTGTCTGGCAGCGGTAAGTTAATGTGAGTGGAGTGATTGATTGGATTGGGCCCGTGGCTGGTGATATGAAAGGGTTGTTTGTTGTGCGTGAATGGCGTGTGAATGGACCATAAAGAGGTTGGTGCCTGGACGCGGCTTTATGGCCCACCTTCAGAAGGCTTGGTTTCAACATTCAGATACTTTGATAAGTAATCATGCTTTAAAACCATAATTTCTGGAGGTGCTAAAACCAACCAGTGTGAGTGGTGGGTTAACTTTAACAAACTAGTACCAGGGGAGACCAAGGGTGCAGGACTTGCATGGCTTTCACCAGTTTTCCTTCACCCAGAATCCCCTTGAAATTACATTATGTGCTTAAAAAACACATTTTCCTTGCATTCCAATGAGCAGAAGTCCAGGGATCTGCAGGGATCCTCAAAATTCCTACCACCCAGTGTTTCCCCACTTGTCCTGATAAAAACACAACCCCGCTTGTGTGCCTGCGCCTAGTGCCTGCTTCAGGAATGAATCACTCCAGGGTTAACAGTAGACCTCAAGCAAGGACTACCATTGACCCTTGTGTGATCCATTCCTGTCGCGGGCGCTAGGCCTACCCACACAAGTGAGGTATCGTTTTTATCGGGAGACTTGGGGGGACGCTGGGTGGAAGGAAATTTGAGGCTCCTCTCAGATTCCAGAACTTTCTGTCATCGAAATGTGAGGAAAACTTGTTTTTTTAGCCACTTTTTGAGGTTTGCAAAGGATTCTGGGTAACAGAACCTGGTCAGAGCCCCGCGAGTCACCCCATCTTGGATTCCCCTAGGTCTCTAGTTTTCAAAAATGTACAGATTTGGTAGGTTTCCCTAGGTGCCGGCTGAGCTAGAGGCCAAAATCTACAGGTAGGCACTTTGCAAAAAACAGCTCTGTTTTCTGTGATGTGTCCACGTTGTGTTTTGGGGCATTTCCTGTCGCGGGCGCTAGGCCTACCCACACAAGTGAGGTATCATTTTTATCGGGAGACTTGGGGGGACGCTGGGTGGAAGGAAATTTGAGGCTCCTCTCAGATTCCAGAACTTTCTGTCATCGAAATGTGAGGAAAACTTGTTTTTTTTGCCACTTTTTGAGGTTTGCAAAGGATTCTGGGTAACAGAACCTGGTCAGAGCCCCGCGAGTCACCCCATCTTGGATTCCCCTAGGTCTCTAGTTTTCAAAAATGTACAGGTTTGGTAGGTTTCCCTAGGTGCCGGCTGAGCTAGAGGCCAAAATCTACAGGTAGGCACTTTGCAAAAAACAACTCTGTTTTCTGTGATGTGTCCACGTTGTGTTTTGGGGCATTTCCTGTCGCGGGCGCTAGGCCTACCCACACAAGTGAGGTATCATTTTTATCGGGAGACTTGGGGGGACGCTGGGTGGAAGGAAATTTGATGCTCCTCTCAGATTCCAGAACTTTCTGTCATCGAAATGTGAGGAAAACTTGTTTTTTTAGCCACTTTTTGAGGTTTGCAAAGGATTCTGGGTAACAGAACCTGGTCAGAGCCCCGCGAGTCACCCCATCTTGGATTCCCCTAGGTCTCTAGTTTTCAAAAATGTACAGGTTTGGTAGGTTTCCCTAGGTGCCGGCTGAGCTAGAGGCCAAAATCTACAGGTAGGCACTTTGCAAAAAACAGCTCTGTTTTCTGTGATGTGTCCACGTTGTGTTTTGGGGCATTTCCTGTCGCGGGCGCTAGGCCTACCCACACAAGTGAGGTATCATTTTTATCGGGAGACTTGGGGGGACGCTGGGTGGAAGGAAATTTGAGGCTCCTCTCAGATTCCAGAACTTTCTGTCACCGAAATGTGAGGAAAACTTGTTTTTTTAGCCACTTTTTGAGGTTTGCAAAGGATTCTGGGTAACAGAACCTGGTCAGAGCCCCGCGAGTCACCCCATCTTGGATTCCCCTAGGTCTCTAGTTTTCAAAAATGTACAGGTTTGGTAGGTTTCCCTAGGTGCCGGCTGAGCTAGAGGCCAAAATCTACAGGTAGGCACTTTGCAAAAAACAGCTCTGTTTTCTGTGATGTGTCCACGTTGTGTTTTGGGGCATTTCCTGTCGCGGGCGCTAGGCCTACCCACACAAGTGAGGTATCATTTTTATCGGGAGACTTGGGGGGACGCTGGGTGGAAGGAAATTTGAGGCTCCTCTCAGATTCCAGAACTTTCTGTCACCGAAATGTGAGGAAAACTTGTTTTTTTAGCCACTTTTTGAGGTTTGCAAAGGATTCTGGGTAACAGAACCTGGTCAGAGCCCCGCGAGTCACCCCATCTTGGATTCCCCTAGGTCTCTAGTTTTCAAAAATGTACAGGTTTGGTAGGTTTCCCTAGGTGCCGGCTGAGCTAGAGGCCAAAATCTACATGTAGGCACTTTGCAAAAAACAGCTCTGTTTTCTGTGATGTGTCCACGTTGTGTTTTGGGGCATTTCCTGTCGCGGGCGCTAGGCCTACCCACACAAGTGAGGTATCATTTTTATCGGGAGACTTGGGGGGACGCTGGGTGGAAGGAAATTTGAGGCTCCTCTCAGATTCCAGAACTTTCTGTCACCGAAATGTGAGGAAAACTTGTTTTTTTTAGCCACTTTTTGAGGTTTGCAAAGGATTCTGGGTAACAGAACCTGGTCAGAGCCCCGCGAGTCACCCCATCTTGGATTCCCCTAGGTCTCTAGTTTTCAAAAATGTACAGGTTTGGTAGGTTTCCCTAGGTGCCGGCTGAGCTAGAGGCCAAAATCTACAGGTAGGCACTTTGCAAAAAACAGCTCTGTTTTCTGTGATGTGTCCACGTTGTGTTTTGGGGCATTTCCTGTCGCGGGCGCTAGGCCTACCCACACAAGTGAGGTATCATTTTTATCGGAAGACTTGGGGGGACGCTGGGTGGAAGGAAATTTGAGGCTCCTCTCAGATTCCAGAACTTTCTGTCACCGAAATGTGAGGAAAACTTGTTTTTTTAGCCACTTTTTGAGGTTTGCAAAGGATTCTGGGTAACAGAACCTGGTCAGAGCCCCGCGAGTCACCCCATCTTGGATTCCCCTAGGTCTCTAGTTTTCAAAAATGTACAGGTTTGGCAGGTTTCCCTAGGTGCCAGCTGAGCTAGAGGCCAAAATCTACAGGTAGGCACTTTGCAAAAAACAGCTCTGTTTTCTGTGATGTGTCCACGTTGTGTTTTGGGGCATTTCCTGTCGCGGGCGCTAGGCCTACCCACACAAGTGAGGTATCATTTTTATCGGGAGACTTGGGGGGACGCTGGGTGGAAGGAAATATGAGGCTCCTCTCAGATTCCAGAACTTTCTGTCACCGAAATGTGAGGAAAACTTGTTTTTTTAGCCACTTTTTGAGGTTTGCAAAGGATTCTGGGTAACAGAACCTGGTCAGAGCCCCGCGAGTCACCCCATCCTGGATTCCCCTAGGTCTCTAGTTTTCAGAAATGTACAGGTTTGGTAGGTTTCCCTAGGTGCCGGCTGAGCTAGAGGCCAAAATCTACAGGTAGGCACTTTGCAAAAAACAGCTCTGTTTTCTGTGATGTGTCCACGTTGTGTTTTGGGGCAATTCCTGTTGCGGGCGCTAGGCCTACCCACACAAGTGAGGTATCATTTTTATCGGGAGACTTGGGGGGACGCTGGGTGGAAGGAAATTTGAGGCTCCTCTCAGATTCCAGAACTTTCTGTCATCGAAATGTGAGGAAAACTTGTTTTTTTAGCCACTTTTTGAGGTTTGCAAAGGATTCTGGGTAACAGAACCTGGTCAGAGCCCCGCGAGTCACCCCATCTTGGATTCCCCTAGGTCTCTAGTTTTCAAAAATGTACAGGTTTGGTAGGTTTCCCTAGGTGCCGGCTGAGCTAGAGGCCAAAATCTACATGTAGGCACTTTGCAAAAAACAGCTCTGTTTTCTGTGATGTGTCCACGTTGTGTTTTGGGGCATTTCCTGTCGCGGGCGCTAGGCCTACCCACACAAGTGAGGTATCATTTTTATCGGGAGACTTGGGGGGACGCTGGGTGGAAGGAAATTTGTGGCTCCTCTCAGATTCCAGAACTTTCTGTCACCGAAATGTGAGGAAAACTTGTTTTTTTAGCCACTTTTTGAGGTTTGCAAAGGATTCTGGGTAACAGAACCTGGTCCGAGCCCCGCAAGTCACCCCTCCTTGGATTCCCCTAGGTCTCTAGTTTTCAGAAATGCACAGGTTTGGTAGGTTTCCCTATGTGCCGGCTGAGCTAGAGGCCAAAATCTACAGGTAGGCACTTTGGAAAAAACAGCTGTGTTTTCTATAAAAAAAATAGGATGTGTCCATGTTGTGTTTTGGGGCATTTCCTGTCGCGGGCACTAGGCCTACCCACACAAGTGAGGTATCATTTTTATCGGGAGACTTGGGGGAACACAGAATAGCAAAACAAGTGTTATTGCCCCTTATCTTTCTCTACATTTTTTCCTTCCAAATATAAGAGAGTGTGTAAAAAAGACGTCTATTTGAGAAATGCCCTGCAATTCACATGCTAGTATGGGCACCTCGGAATTCAGCGATGTGCAAATAACCACTGCTCCTCAAAACCTTATCTTGATCCCATTTTGGAAATGCAAAGGTTTTCTTGATGCCTCTTTTTCACTCTTCATATTTCAGCAAATGAATTGCTGTATACCCAGTATAGAATGAAAACCAACTGCAGGGTGCAGCTTATTTATTGGCTCTGGGTACCTAGGGTTCTTGATGAACCTACAAGCCCTTTATATCCCCGCAACCAGAAGAGTCCAGCAGACAAAACGGTATATTGCTTTCAGAAATCTGACATCGCAGGAAAAAGTTACAGAGTAAAACATAAAGAAAAATGGCTGTTGTTTTCAGCTCAATTTCAATATTTTTTTATTTCAGCTGTTATTTTCTGTAGGAAAACCTTGTAGGATCTACACAAATGACCCCTTGCTGAATTCAGAATTTTGTCTAGTTTTCAGAAATGTTTAGCATTCCGGGATCCAGCATTGGTTTCACACCCATTCCTGTCACTAACTGGAAGGAGGCTGAAAGCACCAAATATAGTAGAAATGGGGTATGTCCCAGTAAAATGCCAAATTTGTGTTGAAAAATTCGGTTTTCTGATTCAAGTCTGCCCGTTCCTGAAAGGTGGGAAGATAGTGATTTCAGCACCAGAAACCCTTGGTTGATGGCATTTTCAGGGAAAAAACCACAAGCCTTCTTCGGCAGCCCTTTTTTCCCATTTTTTTGGAAAAAACAAAATTTTCACTGTATTTTGGCTATTTTCTTGGTCTCCTCCAGGGGAAACCACCAACTCTGGGTACCATTAGAATCCCTAGGATGTTGGAAAAAAAGGACGCAAATTTGGCGTGGTTAGCTTATGTGGACAAAAAGTTATGAAGCCCTAAGCGCGAACTACCCCAAATAGCCAAAAAAGGGCTCAGCACTGGGGGGGAAAAGGCCCAGCAGCTAAGAGGTTAATCAACAACAGCAATAGGTTTTGCCTATACGAGATCTATTGGCTTTGCCAATGTTCTTTAGCCATGTTTCAAATGGCTGAAAGTAAAGATAAAATGCTTTGATACAGCTAGCGTTGACTATTATAGCGTTTTGCTTTGTGTTTTTTAACTTGCAGCTATGCTGCTATGAAGCCAGTGCTGCTGTATAATCCATACCTTAATATCCTTGTAGATCTATAGTCTGTGGGCCGTAGTAACACTCCTGACCTTTGCATGCGGCTCCCTGTTCAAAACGAGCAAGAAGTTATTCACCAGTTAATCGAAGTGAAAGAAAGCAATTAAGTAGGGTGTCCTGCACAGTTAACTTTTGGCCCACCTTCATTTTTAAAGACGTTCTACAACAAACGTAAAATATGAAAAGGTCTCTTCAAAAATCCCCAATATGTATTTTATTTACATGCATAACTGTTTCATCTAAGTAGTACATTAGACTAAACCAGTGCAAGTATTTTTTTTTTTTTTTTAGAAATAGTTTTCAAACATGAATTTTGAAACATTCTTGCTTCCACCCACCCTGACAATGCCAATAGTGAACTAAATGGCAAGTCAGTTATGTACACTCTTGGGTGGGCCTGGGTTTCTATTCTACATGGACAACATTTTAGTAAAATCAAATGTTGGAGAAGCTTTCGTACAGCGCACATTCTGAAGGTATGCATTTCAAGATCGTATTATTATATGTAATAATAAAGAAAAAGCATTGGTAAAGTCAATAGGTTTTGTCTATGCGAAATGCATTGTCTTTGTCAGTGTTTTTTGTACATGTTGCAAGTGACTATACTAAAGATGTGAAGTAATGGAAAGAGCTGCTGACTTGGAACTGGGTTTGAGTCTGTGTGGGCTCAACATCCTGTGATCCTGGCCAAATTATGTAATCTCCCCAGTGCCATACAAAAGTATATAGAAAAAGTTAATAAGTATGTAAGAAAAGTTTATAAGAGCACTAGTTATATTGTCATTTGCAATATAAATGGTGTTCTTATAAAACACTGAAATACTTTATAGAACTTGTAACTTAAAAAAAACAAATTTAATAAAAGCTGCCCGCGCTGTGAAAAAAGGTTATCCGTACAATTCTAAGGTGTGACGGTGTTCTAGGTGAGGGGAAGAGGAAGCCTGCGAGGGAGGAAGAGGGGAAGGGTCAGAAAGTGTGGCTGTGGAGGAGGCAGTGGTTGCATGGGGACAGCAGACGGTCGCTAGGGAAAGGCGAGATAACGGCCATAGCTGTTTCTAAGTTGGGGGTAGTAGTAAAATATAGCAATAATCGATATTCAGTGGGTTTCCTAGACAGTTTGTCCCATGTGCTACTGTACTGTTGCACAATTCAAGTCATGACCCTAGAGCACTGCCCTTGTGACTGCTTGTTTAGTCGTAAAATATAGCAATAATCAGTGTTCAGTCAGTTTCCTAGAGCTTTTGGTCCCTGTGCCACTTCCCTGTGCTGCACCATTGAAATCATGGCCCTAGTGCCTGCAAGGTAACTGCACTTACGACTGCTTGTTTAGTAGTAAAATATAGAAATAATTGGTGTTTAATGGGTTTCCTAGTAGAGCTTTTGCCCCCTGTGCTGCTGCGCCATTCAAATCATGGCCCTGGTGCCTGCAAGGTAACTGCACATGTGACTGCTTATTTGGTAGTAAAATATAGCAATAGTACGTGTTTAATGGGTTTCCTAGAGTTTTTGGCCCATGTGCTACTGTGCCTGCTGCACCATTCAAATCAATGGCCCTAGTGCCTGCAAGGTAACTGCTGTTGTGACTGCTTGTCTAGTAATAGAACATTGGAATGTTGGGAGCTTCATTGAAGACAATGGAGTGCTATGGGCTTCTAATGGCTGATATAAGCCCAGAGCTCCAACATTCCAATGTTCGTGTTCACAGCTAATGCTGTGAACAAAGGCCTCACAGATCTCGAGGGGATTTCCTTCCCCTTGGGCTCCATGAGGCCTTTGTTTTATTAATTAGAACATTCTGCCCTCTAGGGGTGGAATGTTCTAATTGCCTTATAGCCAGCCGCAGCTGAACTATACCTGCCATTAAAGGCCCACTCCCTTGTTAAAGGACCTCGCCTTCAGCTCGAAACTTTAACACTGGAGCGGGCTTTTAATGGCAGGTATAGCCCGCTATGACAAGCTATAAGGCTATAGTATAATATTGCGATAATTGGTATTTAGGAGGTTTCCTAGAACGTTTGACCCTTGTGCCACTGCACCTGCTGCACCATTCAACTCGTGACCCTAGTGCCAGCAAAGACAAATGAGGAAATCATTTATATCTAATATATATGTGTTCTGAAAAATGACAGTTGTAGACATAATGCATAATTATTGTGTAGCTAAACATAAACACAAAAGCTTTAATAACAAGTGCCTTTAAACTTATCAAACTCTAAAACGAGTTGCCACAGATGTCATAAATAAAGCATTTGCTTACACATCAAAGTGAAAACCAAGCATTGTTAAATTGTGTTACGATGTGGCTGGCTCTTTCCTGTGAAAAGATCTTATCCTGTGTTTGAAGGTGAATGGGCCATAAACAGTGTAAATTGCCCAAGATCACCATATGTTAGCCTAAAGCTGAGACTGAAATTCGGTTTTGTACTTTGTTACTAAAAAGGCAGTTTCACAAATTAAATGAACTCACCATAGAAGAGGATTTTTGCAACAAAAAAAAATATATATATTAAATATGAGAAGGTCTCTGCATAAATTCCAAAAATGTATTTCATTCACATGCAGAACTGTTTCATCTTAGTAGCACATCAGAATAAATCAGTGCAAGTTTTGTTTTGTAGCTAATAGTTTTCAAACATGATTTTAGAAATGTGCATGCTTCAACTCACCCTGGCAGTGCCAATAGCGAACTTCATGCCACACAAATGAAAGGGAAATGTTTTGTGCTGCTGAAGAATGAGATACCTTTTGAGATGGCTATGTCTAAAATAAAATTAAACAAGCATTGGCAAAGCCAATAGGTCTCACCTTTAACCTTTAGCCATGATGAACAGGAGCCACACTGGTGGCAACATGGCAAAACAAAGCCAATAGGTAGTGGAGTGGAGTGTCAGAGCGGAGTGCAGGTAGCAGAGTGTCATAGAGTGGATTTGTCTGAATGTTGGTGAGTGGAGGAGGAGGAGTAGTAGAGTGTTGTAGAGTTGAGAAGAGGGGAGTAGGAGGCAGTCGCAGAGTGTGTTGCGGAGTGGGGTGGAATAGGGTGGAGTGGATTGAGGCAGAGGTGTTGATTAGATTGCAGTAGAATGGGGTGGATTGGATTGGGGTGGCTTGAGTGAGATGGATTGGTGTGGGGTGAATTGGAGTGGGGTGGATTGAAATGGGGTGAGTGGATGGAATTGGGATGGATTTGAGTGGGGGGATTAAATTGGATTGCGTGGGTGGTTTGAATTGGAATAATAGGGCTGGGGAGGGGTGATTGGACTGGGGTGGGGTAGATTGGATGTGGAGGGGTGTGTTGGATTGGGGTGGATTACATGGAGGTGGGGTGGATTGGACTGCTGTGGAATGGATTAGATTGGAGTGGGCTGGCTGAACTGGGATAGGGTGGGGTGATTTGTAGTGGGGTGGATTGGAATGCATTGTGTTGGAGTGGGGTGGATTGGAGTGGGGTAGGCTGCATCAATTGGACTGGAGTGTGGTGGACTGAACTGGGATGGGATGGGCTGACTGGGTAGAGTGTGGTGGAATGGTTTGAAGTGAGGTGGATTGGAGGAGGTGGACTGGATTGGGTGGGTGGACTGCACTGGGATGCATTGGACTGGGGTGAGGTAGATTGGATTGTCATGGGGTGGGGTGGAGTGGAATTTAAAAATACATATTTTAGTGAAGTTGTTTTTTAAATTGTCTGTTTGAAAATGCCACTTTTATAAAGTAGGCATTGTCTTACTTATACCATTCTGTGACTCTGCCTGTTTGTGGATTGTCTGTCTGGGTCAGTTAGACAGTTGGGCTGTTTTGCACCTCTCTAGACAGTGACTCAAAAGGGGGCGGGGTGTAGCCTGCATATCCTGATGAGCCATCTGAGCTAGAGAGGAGAGAGGCGTGGGCGTTCACACCTGAAAGGACTGTGCCTGCCCTCACACAATGCAGTCTCCGACCCCCTGGTGAGTGTCTGGGGCCTGGCCTGGACAAGGAAGGATCTTGCAAACACTTGAGACTTTGCTTCGAAGCTTGCCAACTTCAAAGGCAGAAATGGGTATAAGAAGCAGCCCCAAAATCCCAGACTTTTAGAATCTTTCTGGAATCAAGAGGAACCTATGCCCAGGAGAAGACCTGAAGAGCTGAAGGAGGAGTACTGTCCCTTTGCTGTGTTGCTTTGCTGGACTGGCCTGCAGTTGCTGCTTCTGTCTGAATAGAGTGCAAAGGGTGAACTTTGCTGTGTGTCCTGCTTGAGAACATTCTCCAAGGGCTTGCAGTAGAGCTTACCTCCTGTTGGAAGTCTCAGGGACACCAAAGACTTCAGTTTCCTCGGCCTGCAACACTGGGAACTGTGTGTTTTGTGCTGTTCAAGAGGAAAAACCACCACAATGGCGGCAACTACGCCACTGGCCTGCACCGTGACCTGCTGACGCCGCACGGAGTCGCATTGCCCCACTTCACACCACAACCTGGGGGCCCCGCACTCCAGCATCGCTTACTCACACCGCAGCCTGGGCATCCCCGACGACAACGCTCCTGCTGACACCAGGGCCGCTGCCTGCACCGTGGCCTGCGGATACCGCTCATGAGGTACACGAAGCACCGTCCCGCACCGCAGCCCCAGTCCACCGACGCCAGCACCATCGACTCCTGTGTCATCACCAGGCATCCTGCCTGCACCGTGGCCTGTGGACACCGCTCGTGAGGGTCACGAAGCACCGTCCTGTACCGCACCGCTGGCTTGGGCCTACCGACTACAGTGCCCTCACCATGACCTGTGGACATCACACATCACACCGCCCGCTTCACACCACAGCCCTGGTCTCACCGATGCAGCCGGATGCCGTCACTGAGCCGCTGCCTGCACCGTGACCTGTGGGCACCGCACGTCGCATCGTCCTGCTTCACACCGCAGCCCTGGTTTCACCAACGCCGCTGGATGGCGTCACCGAGCCGCTGCCTGCACGTGACCTGTGGGCACCACATGTCGCATCGTCCCGCTTCGCCCCGAAGCTCGGACGCCATCCACGCCGACGCACTTGACTTCATCAGCCTAGAGTTCAATCTGCAACGTGTGTGACCTCAAGGGCCCGACGAGTCCTGTACCGACTCTGGAACCGACATCGTGACTTCAGCGACGCCACTATCCGGAGCTCAGCGCGAGGATCACGACGCCCTGCAAATCCAAGGTACTGTTTGTGGGTCTTCCCGACACCATAGCTGGCCCTCAATGCCGCGGCCGGCCTGAACTGTTGGTTAGTGATAGCTACACTTCCTCAGCTGGTGGTGGTGGCCCCATAACCGCTGGTGGTGGTGGAGCTTCGTCCCCTACATTCCAGGGGTGGGTGGCTTCTTCCTCTTCTTGGATGGGGGGTGAAGGCTCCTGCCCCTTCTTGGATGGAGGTGCAGGCTCCTTTCCCTTCTTGCCTGGAGGTGCAGGCTCCTTCCCCTTCTTGCCTGGAGATGCGGTATCCTTATCACCACGAGTAGGTGGTGCCACCACTGTCCCCATGGACTGTTTGGCTGAGGTGCTGGGCTGTGTCCTTGGTACCCTGCTCATACAGGCAGGATGGGGGCAGAAGGAAGAGGTCAAGTTGGGCAAGGAAACGTTTTTTAGGGACAGTGGGGCAGGAGGAGGGAGGAGTGATGGGAGTAGAGGTAGAGGGAGTGGTTGTTGGAGGTGTATGTCTGCTGGATTTGGATGCAGGTGCATGGGCTGTATGCTGATGTGAGGTGGGTGGCTGTTGGGAGTGTGAGTGCTTGCGTTTGTATCCTTAGAGGGGAGGGGACAGACAGGGTGGGAGAGGACACAGGGGACGCGTGCATGGCTGTTGTGGAGGTGTCTGCTAGTGAGGTGTGTGTGCTGCTTGGTGTGGTGATGCTGGTGGTGGAAGTTGGTGCAGTGCATGCAGGTGTGAGTGTGGATGTGACTGGAAGGGAGGTGGAGGAGGAGACAGTGGAGGCCGTGGATGTTGTCATGTCTGCAACAGTATGGTGTTTGCGTGAGTTCTTGTGGGATGATGTGTGGTGCTTGTGTTTGCCTGTGCCTCTCTTAGGTGTTGTCTTGTGTCCATGCTCGTCTGTATGTGTGCCTGGGATGGGTTGGGGTTGAGGAGAATGGAACTGGGAAGTGGTAGTTGGAGGGGGGACGGTAGAAACAGGGACAATGGCTGCCATCAGAGAGGAGGCCAGAGCCTGAATCAATCTCTGTTGGGCCACCAGTCCACTGTGAATGCCCTATAGGAATGCATTGCATTGATGCATCTTGGATGCCAGCCCTTGGATGGCATTCACAATGGTTGATTGCCCCTCAGACATGGATCTCAGGAGGTCAATAGCTTTCCCACTCAGGGCAGCAGGGCTCACTGGGGCAGGAACTGAGGTGCCTGGGGCAAAGGAGATGCCCACCCTCCTGGGTGAGCGGACATTGGCAACTCGCTGAGGGGCTACTGGGAGGACAGTGCTGGTACGGGGGCTGGCAGCTGGTACGGGGGTGGCAGCTGTACCTGCAGCTGGGGTGGTCACAGAGGTGTCCGCCACCACTAGGGAGCTTCCATCGGAGGAGGTATCGGAGTCTGTGTTGTCACCTCCAGTCTCACTGGTTCCGTCTGCATCAGTGGACTCTGCCTCCTGGGTCCTGTGGGATGCAGCTCCCTCTGTTGCCAGTGCTCCTGCTCCTCCGCCATATGATGCTAATGCACACAAGGACAAGATGACAAAATAAGAAAGGGGGGGGAGACAAAGGATACACTGGGTCAATGATTGCATGAACACCACCGTTGGCATACACATCACCATCACACACAGGGAACAGGCTTAAGCGCCATGCATTGCACTACCAGTGATATGGCTAGTTACTAAGGCAAGATGAGGGTCACGCACCGCCAACTGCACCCCTCCTGGGACCCACGATGCTCTGCCTGAAATGGACTGCTGACAAACTAGGTTACCTGTATTTGCCATACACCCATTACCCTTGAGATGACCCACGCTGCAATGTCTGCCCTGGCCTTAGGGGCACCCACTAACACACATCCACTGCCCCGGATACCACCCCACCTACCAAAATATGTAATGATACCCACTGTACTCACCCCCTTGCGGCTGCTGTGATTCCCTCAAGCGCCCATCCAGCTCTGGATAGGCCACTGCCAGTATGCAGGCCATCAGGGGGGACGGGCACCCCTTCCTCATTGGGAAGCCATCCTCAGCTGGGCCTCTGCAGACTTTCATGCCCAGCATCTCTGCTCCTCCCACTGTTTCCGACAGTGGGTGCTCTGCCTGCCATAGACCCCCAGGGTCCGCACGTTCTTGGTGATGGCATGCCATATTCCCTTCTTTTGATGGGTGCTGACCTGCAGATGCAATGCAGACAGGAGAACACCATTAAACAAACAGTCCAGCCTGTGTCACAAATGGCCCACCATACCTGTTTCCATCACCAATGGCAGACACATCACCCAGCGCACACAGTATATACCGCCACAAGACATTCCCCCTTACCCCACCCCCCCTTTCACAATGCTTGCACACATATCCCCATGCATCCTTCCCACATTCATTGAACCCAGAGTGTACTCACCTGTTGGTCTGGAGGCCCATACAGCAGTCCGTACTGGGGTAGGACCCCATCCACCAGTCGCTCCAACTCCTCCGAAGTAAAGGCAGGGGCCCCTTCCCCAGTCAGACAGGCCATGGTAGGTTCCAGACACAGGTCACAGCAGCACACGCATTGTAGGTGTTCTCCTGTTGAAGGTCAGGAAACAAGTGAGGAATCAGATAGAAAATGATAGTCACGTCCGTGGTGGTGAACACCGTCACCGCCGGTGCAGATCCCCATTGGCCACTGTATTCATTAGAGCCCCATATTTTCCATTAAGGAATTGCACGGCGGTGCGCCCAACGTCTGTTGAATTCCCTCACTTCCACCTGTCCCTACATACAGGACAGGCGGTCACCATTTCGGGGGGGGGGAACAGTAATATCGACAATAACTGTGTCACTGATTAGATTGGCACATACCTCGCCATTAACATTGTCCCATTACACAAGTGCACCATGTAGACTGCAGTTGTGGTTCCATTGTTCCAGTTGTGACACCCTACTCACTCTTGTGTCCCTTAGATACCTACCGCTGCAGATGAATAGGAGGTGGAGACATACTCCCGTGTACAGACCCCTGGCGGATTTAGCTACCCTGGAGGACAGGCACATTATCCTCACCTATAGACTGGACAGGGCCACAATCACAGAGTTGTGTGCCCACTTGGAGCCAGACCTGATCCCATCTATCTGTCATACAACTGGGATCCCCCCTCTTGTGCAAGTGCTATCAGTGCTCCATTTCTTGGCAACTGGTTCCTTCCAAGTGACAGTGGGCTTGGCAGCAGGAATGTCACAGCCAATGTTTTCAATTGTGTTGGCAAGAGTGTTGTCTGTCCTGGTAAAACACATGTGCAGCTACATTTCTTTTCCCCAGGTGGAATAATTGGCCACTGTGAAGGCCAGATTCTATGCAATGGGACATATCCCCAATATTATTGGGGCTTTAGACGGTACACATATTGCGTTTGTCCCCCCCACTAGAATGAACAGGTGTTCAGGAATCATAAGAACTTCCACTCACTGAATGTGCAGATGGTGTGCCTGGCGAACCAATACATCTCCCACGTCAATGCTAAGTATCCTGGGTTGGTTCATGATGCCTTTGTTCTGAGGAATAGCAGCATCCCAAATGTGATGGCCCAACTACAGAGGCCCAGGGTGTGGCTAATAGGTGAGCCTTGGTCCCCACCCACTGTGTGTAGTGTATGCCTTCTGGTGGAAGGTCCATAGGATTGTATGTGGCTAAATGTGCTCCCTCAATACTTGCAGGTGACTCTGGCTACCCAAACCTATTGTGGCTGCTAACCTCTGTGAGGAATGCCAGGACAGGGGCTGAGGAACGTTATAATGAGGCACCTGGGTGAACCAGACGGATCATCGAAAGGACCTTCGGCCTCCTGAAGGCCAGGTTCAGGTCCCTCCATCTGACAGGTGGATCCCTGTGCTACTCACCCGAGAAGGTATGCCAGATAGTAGTGGCATGCTGCATGTTGCACAACCTGGCCCTCAGTCGCCATGTACCTTTTCTGCAGGAGGAGGGGACTGAAGATGATCCTGTGGCAGCAGCAGACCCTGCGGACAGTGAGGGTGAGGACAACAGAACCACAGTTATCTGTCAGTACATCCAATGACACACAGGTGAGACAGTGCAACTGCACATTTCTATGAACATTGGTGTATTCTGTGTGGCTGTAGCATGATGGCATTCACTTCTTTTTTTTTTATCTCAACTTACTGTCAACTATGGTTTGTCATTTTGCAGATGTTGATGATATAACAACTGTGTACTGATGTGCTGACTACAGCCAGCTACAGGTCATTATTTCTATGCTCTCACAGTGTACAGTTCATTTGCAATGGATATGACTGTTTCCATAAATACACATTTTCAAAACATAAAATACCAGTAGTCAAGTTATGTTCAAGGGTGTTTATTGTAGTACTAAGAAATTAAAGGGAAAGTGCAATGGAATGGGATGATGATGGAGGAAAGTCCAGGGTATTGTTCCACCCTGTTTGTAGCACAGGTGCAGTGTCCAAGGGGCCATTGGAAGGGGAGCAACGGCAGTTCAAAGTGGACAAGGTCACTGAGTGGGACACAAGGGGAACAATCAGGAGAGTCTCATTTCCTGGTGGTGGTCGTGGTCTTGGCAAGTGTCTCTGGCTTCTGTCTGGGTTGCAGGGAACGTTTGCGGGGTGGTTCACCTTCTGCAGGGGGAGGGGTGCTGGTGGCCTGTGGGACCTGTGGCGGGGCCTTCTGCCCACTAGCTGCAGCGGAAGTGGAGGGCTAATTAATGTACTGGCACGTGATAGGAGCCCGCTGGTGTGCTGTTGCCTCCCTCATGATGTTGGCCATGTCTGCCAGCACCCCTGCAATGGACATCAGGGTGGTGGGAATGTTGGTAGGCTCCCAGGATCCCGGAGAGTGCATCCTGGAAAGTCGGTTCCCTGGTCCTATCCTTCAACCTGGCGCACAGCAGTCCTTCCAGTGTCCCTGTTGGCCTGTGCCCCTGTCCCCTGAACGATGTGCCCACTGCCACTGACCCTAGGTCCCTGATTGTCTTGGGGGCGAGGTGTGGCGTGGGGTCCCTGTACAGGTGGGCACACTGCTGATTGATGTGTCCTGGGGACAGAGGTGTAGGTACACTGGGTGGGTGCTGTGGTGTTGAATACTGAAGGGGAGGCTCTGTGGTGGTCTGTGGGTGGGCTTGGGTGACCGGCTGTCCGTGGTCCCCGATGGGCCAGGTAAGTCATCCAGATCCTGAAGTCCAGAGTTACTGTCATCACTGGAGGCATCATTTGTTGGGGGACTGGATAGTCGTGGCACCTCCTCTCCGCTGACATTGGCTGGGGTACCTGTGGGGATGTAAGTGTTGTATTATGCTTCATATGTGTGACATATTGTACATCACTGGCTTCCCCTCTATGGTTGGTGTTGCCCTGCCACCTTTTGCTTGTGTATGGTGATGTATTGTGGGATTGTTAGTTTCCCTATGCCGTGCATGCTTTTGTGATGGGTGTCCATGCAGGGCTGGGCGGGCTGTCCATGCATTGGTATAGCATGCAGGGCTTGGCACTTGAGTTGGTCATATGTGAAGGTGCAGTATGTGGAAGGGGTGGAGTGGTGAGAGTGAAGGTGAGGGTGTGCGATGGCATGCAGGTATGGGAGGTGATAAGTGGTAATTGTTGACTTACCAGTATCCAGTCCTCCGGCTACTCCAGTGAGGCCCTCAGGATGCAGTATTGCCAAGACTTGCTCCTCCCATGCTGTGAGCTGTGGGGGAGGAGGTGGGGGTCCACTGCCAGGCCTCTGTATGGCAAGCTGGTGTCTTGCTGCTATGCAACATACCTTCCCCCATAGGTTGTTCCACCTCTTCCTGATGTTGTCCCTTGTTCTTGGGTACTGTCCCACGGCGTTCACCCTGTCCACGATTCTCTGCCATAGCTCCATCTTCCTTGCAATGGATATCTGCTGTAACTGTGCTCCAAACAGCTGTGGCCCTACCCTGACAATTTCTTCCACCATGACCCTTAACTCCTCCTCAGTGAAACGGGAGTGCCTTTGTGGGGACATGGGTGTTGTGTGGTGTATGTTGGTGAGAGTGTGTTAAGTAATGTGTTTAGGTGTGTGATGTGGGATATGTGAGGGATGTATGGATGTAAGTGGTGTGTTTCTAGCTGTTGCAGTGGTCTTAGTGTCAGTCTGGTGGCAATGATTTGTATTCTTAAAGGGTTGTGGGTAATGTGGGTGTGTTTTTTTTAGTGGTGTGAATGTGGTGTGTGTATGAGTGCCAGGTGTGTGTTTTTGGTATTGGCCAATGTAGTGTCGTTTTGTATGTGGGTGTCCATTCTGAGCGCGGTGGTATGTACGCGGCGGTATGTACCTCCAATGATTTACCACCGTTGAATGTCCGCTATGGTGATTCGGGGGGTCATAATGTGATGGGCGTTGTTTTGTTGATGTATCTGTATACGTGTTCGAACTGCCACTTTTGCACTGACCTTTGGTCTGGCGTGTTGGTGTATGTGGCTGTATTTTGTCTGATTGGTGTGTGTTCGTCATAATATGGTGAACGGATATTCGACACCGCAGCGGTATGTTAGTGGCCGTCACCATGGTGGTAAGTGGGATTAACCGCCAAAGACATAATGAGGGCCTTAATGTGTGCTAAAAAATGAGTTCCAAAACCCAAACATGCAATAATGGACCAAAGAAAGCCCCAGGAGACCCTGTTAAATGCCTTTTCCCTCATCAAACAAGATCATCCCTGCAGGCTTTCAGAGCCAGTCCTTAACCTTCAGAGCTGTGATGGCTAAATTAATATGAGAGGTTGTATCCTGTGTGGGGATAAAGCTGTGCTGTATGGAGACTACCAAAGCAAAGATAACTGTAGCAAGACTAATTCATCTGTAAAATGGGAAGATATGAGGTACAATTAAGACTCATTCTCCTTTAAAAACGCTGCGATATAAACCTCACTCCAAAAAGCTGGTACAAAGCATGAGAATTTGGGAATTTACGAAATCATAAACGAAATAGGGGCAATGATTTTAGAAAACATTTCATAAAATTCAATTGGGATAGAGTCAGGACCAGTTGCTTTACCAGAAGCAAGTTGAAAAAGAAAGCTTTCCTAATCTCGGTTCGAGTAACCAGCGCTTCCTGTTGGGACTATGTCAATTGAGGTAAACTCACCTCATACAGGCACAATCAATCAATTCTTTTGAGGGGTGCACTCCTCTTGGTACAAAGTTGAATAAAATTCATAAAAACCCAACAAAATCTCATCAGTACCTGTAATTATCTTACCAAACGCGTTCCTAATACTTGATATTGAGTCCTTGCTCTTTCTATCTCTAACCTGGAATGATAATATATGCCCAATTTATTCACTGTTCTCAAAGCAAGACACCTGTCTTGTCCTCCATTTTCAGTAGGTTCTATCCCATATCCTTTTCTTAAGCAACATTCATGTGGCATTTAGTTGTTCAAATATGAATGCCCTTTCCAATGGTAATAATTTCCATATACTATAAGAGTATTTGACTTCCAGTTGAAGGAGGCTAGAGCATAATTGAGCCTCCAGTATTTTTTCTACTTTATCTTGCTGTATAGCGTAGCCAAGAGCCTTATTGCGGACAATGGCTATCTGATGAAGACTTCTGGCCACAGATGCCTTACTATAGAAAAATTCACATTTGTAAGACTGGATCAGGAATTGTTTTGAACAGTAGTCCTGCATGCCGATAGGTGGTGTCATTTGGCTCTGAGCCAGAAGTGACATGCACAGTACCTATAAGGTGACACCCTAGTGCGCTGACATCAGTTCTTTCCTTTTCACACCAGATAGTGCTGATCTGGTCAGAGCTATTCTCAGTCAGTTTTTGATTGGCTTTTTATGCCTTTTTGTTAACTGTTTTTGAGAAATCTTTCCTGGTGAGGTTGTCACCTAAGAAGCTGTCTGGCTTCAAACCACCTGGTGCCTGTCACAGACAGATGTCTGAGACAGACCCTCAATTGGGGTGCTTATGGTCCTCTCTGCCTGACGACAACATTATACTCATGATTCCGATAGTGCTGAAGGTCACAAGATCATTAGCGTTGCCACACCTGGTGATCATCTGAACACACTGGAAGTCATTGGAGAAGTTGGATATGTCCAACAAGCATAAAAATAATGAAGTTCTGGAGGTCTTTGACTTCACCGCACCCGTCAATGTCTTCCAGCAAGGCATGTAAATGTACTCAAGGCCTCGGCGGAGTCTGAGTCAGGATCTGCTTTACGCTTTGCCGACTTTCCAAGAGCGTCCCTCATCCAACAAAGAATTTTGGGGCCATGCCCTTCATATTTGGGCCACCCGGCACCTCTGGAGTGCATTTGACCACCACGGGTTCTGGAGGGTCCCCCACTGGATCCCCACGGGAATGTTCATCCTCGGCACCAGGCAGGCCCAATTAATCCCTTAGATTCAGTGCAGAGTCACTGGCGATACTGAGATTTTCCTTGGCGCCCACCCCAGTGCTAACGATACCTCACAACGTTCCCGACTTTGACATGGCAAAGGATGGGTGTTGTCTGAAACTGGTTCTGGCGCTGACCGAGATCATATGCTCTGGATTGGAGCCAGTGCCTTTGGCTTTTAACAGGCTTTGAGAAGGGTACAAATAGGTGGGGTCTGAGGACACCAGCATCCCTTGGATGAGAATGAGGACAACTGTTATGAGAAACTGCCTAAGGCCAGTGGGTTAGGCACCTCGCCTGACACTGACTTGATATCTTCTGCTACTGTAGCTGCAGAGGAGGGAGCCTCTTTTGCTACGGTGGTGCGTAGGGAGCTGAGGTCTTGGACTTTCCCCTACCCACAGTGTCAGTCAAGACAAATTTGCTTCTGCCAGGAGTCGCCCGAGAACTTTTACCCCCCTTTAATGAAGCTCTTACCAATGTCCTACTCAAGGACTGGACCAAGCCCTGAACAGGGGCTCCTGTTCATAGGGCACTTGCCCACCACCATCATCCTGCTCCTGGGGATCACAGTTTCCTCATCCAGCATCCCACTCCAGAGAGCTTGGTGGTCCAAGCCTCCAGCCCTAGGATAAACTCCAGTGCATTACCTACCACTACACTGGATAAGAAATCCAAGAGGCTGGATACCTTTGGCAAGAGAATGTTCTCTTCTGCCAGCCTTAAACAGCTGTTGATGAATACTACATGCCTTTTGTGATGATATTCCCATACAGTCTGGGATTCGGTTGTGTAAATGCTGCCTATGGTCTTAGAGGAGCCATGCTCTCCCAAGCTGTTGCTGTTGGGAGCGTTGCACCAAAGTTCTCCATATAATGTGGACTGATCATGACCAACTCACTAGGTACAGTGATTTCATCATCTTTGGCTCTGCGGTGCCACACCTGACAGAGAATATATTTTTTTCAGGGGATCTCTAAGCCTCGCTTATGAACATGCCCTTTGATGGCTCTCTGCTTTTTGGAGGAGAGAAGGTGTACTTAGCACTGGAGCGCTATAAGGACAGCGGTGCTTTGGCCAGGTCCTTAGGCTTGTCTATGCCCACTTGTCATCCCCAATTCACCTTCGGCCCCTTTGTGGCCATGGAAGTGGTCTCCAATGCCATCCATACCCTCCCAGCCACTATGGGCAACAGGCTTCCAAGCCTTTTTGTGGCAGAAGTCAAAACCACCACCCGAACCCCCAGGAGCTGCAACTTCCAAACACCTTTACTTTCCTTCTGACCATCATGGGCATCGAGTGTCAAGTGGGGGGCTGGATATGCCATCACCTGCATCACTGGTGGTTAGTAACAACGGACTGTTAGGTTTTGCAAATCATCCGAAGGGGCTACTCCCTCCCCTTTGTGACTACTCCTCCACACACACCACCAACCTATAACCGACTGATGGAGGACCACCTCTCCTTGCTCCTTCAGGAAGCGCTGGCTCACTTGGTCAAAGGAGCCCTAGTGAAGGTGCTGGCATCAGATATAAGCTGTGGTTGCTATTCCTGCTACTTTCTGAGGTCCAAGAAGGATGGAGGCCTTCATCCCGTCCTAGACCTCTATCTTCTCAATCTTTTCCTGAAAAAGGAGAAATTCAAGATGCTTGTGCAAGTTACATCTTGCCTGGTCACAGGAGACTGTATGGTTGCGTTTGACTTGCAGGATGCATATTTCCTCAGCCCTGTCACACCTGTCCACAGACGTTACCTGCAGTTCACAGTGGGCCAAGACCACTTTCAATTTGCCGTGGTCCCCTTTGGCCTTACCAGTTCCCCTTGCTTGTTCATGAAAGTGATGTCATTGGTTGCAGTTCATCTGCGGAGATCGGGGGCTCCAGACTTCCCTAATCTCGACAATTGGCTGTTGAAGACGAGCTTGCCCCCAGGCAGTCGTCTCCCACTTCCAGATTACACTGAACCTACAGCACTCGTTTGGGTTCACTATCAATGTCCCAAAGTCACACCTGACTCCCTATCAGATGCTCCATTTCATCTGAGCTGTTCTGGACACAGTCAGTTTCAGGCATATCCTCCCGAGCGGCAAGTACAGTGTGATAACAATGTTTCTGTCTCTATCATGGATTTTGCTGAGACGGACCTGAGGTTGTTGGCTCCAGTGGCTGCCTGCATCCTGCTTTATACTCATGCCCATTGGTATATGCAGGCTCTGCAGTGGGACCTGAAGTCCCAGTTGGCACAGCATCAGGAGAATCTCTTCATCATGGTCCAGATCTGGAAGAGAACTATGAAAGATTTGCAGTGGTGGCTGAGGAATGGCAATTGGGTCTGTGGCAAATCTCTGTCACTTCCCCAACCATAGGTGATTGTGGTGACAAATGTCTCACTTCTGGGATGGCCATCTGTGGGACGTGGAGATCAGAGGACTCTGGTCTCAGGCGAAGTACGAGTTACACATCAACCTGCTGGAGCTGCAAGTGATTTGCTTGGCTTTGAAAGCGTTTCTTCATTCAATCAGGGGACGGCTGGTGCAGGTGTTCACGGACAACACCACCTCCATGTGGTACTGCAACAAACGGGGCGAGCTGGGGTTATGGTCCCTTTGTCAGCAGGCTCTGTGCTTTTGGGCATGGCTGGAACGTAAGGGCATCTTCCTGGTGGTTCAACACGTGGCAGGCTCTTTAAATGCCATGCTGGACAAACTCAGTTGTAAATGCCTAGTGGATCATGAAGAGTGTCTTCATCCAGAGGTGGTGCAAGGACTCTTTTAGCAGTGGGCAGAGCCTTGGTTAGATCTGTTTGCCACCACCAAGAGCATGCAATGTCAGCAATTTTGCACACTGGAGTTTCCAAACCAACTATTGCTCTGACTATTTTCATCTCAAGTAGATCACCGGCCTCCTGTAGGCCTTTCCACCAATACCACTCCTGCCCAGAGTTCTTAAGAAGATCAGGAATGACCAAGCAAAGGTTTTTCTTGTGGTTCTGGACTGGGAGCAGAGAGTCTGGTATCCCGAGCTTTTGAGCATGACCATCCGTCCTCTGATCAGGCTGCCTCTTCAAGAATATCTTCATCGCAGCAACAGGGGGTGGTTCTTCACCTGAACCTGCGCACCCTTCGCCTTCATGCGTAGTGATTGAGTGACAACAGTTGATAGCTTTTGATCTTTCTCATGAAGTCTGTGATGTAATTCTGACAGCCAGGCGCCCCACCACCAAGTCAGTATAAGCCTGCTTTTGGGATATGTTTGTGACATGATATGATTTTAACATCGGCTCCTTCTGCACCTCTATCCAAGGTTCTTTTGTTTGCTCTGTAGTTGGCCCAGCAGTGCTCTGCTCCGGGCTATTAAAGGCTATCTTTCAGCCATATTTGCGGCTGCCCGATCAACCTTCTTTAAGTCACCTGTTGTGGCTAGGTTTCTTAGAGGCTTGCAGCACATATTCCTACCCCTTTCCCCACCTGGCCATTTATCATGCGCCTGTGCCGCCACCATATAATCAAATACCACCATACAGTCTGTGTGTGCATCTCTGGCGTCAGTAACTCTCCTCTCCATTACAGCAGGCAGGCCCTTTTTCTTGGGCTCTTTAGGCTCTTGTGGCTGTTTAGTTATTTTGGGTGCTTTACTAGAACATCCTTTGCTGTCCTCTTCAAAGGATCTTCCTGCAACATGATGTACTGGCCCCAGGCATGGCCTCCTGGCATGCAACTTGGTAGAAGGGTTGCGGTCCCACCTCGCAAGTCCAACATTGCTGTGTGGCACAGACCAAGAGCCATGCTCAAACCTCCACGCCCAGCCCCACCAACCAGGTAAGTGAGGGAGTAGAGGCAGTCGAGATGCTGGGGAGCTTGAACTCATGCAACGGCCGCCCAGGATGGGAGACGCTCAGTTCAAGGAGCTAAAACTCTTCAAGTGAACATCAGTATTACAAATCCTTTGCAGCAGTAAGCTCCTCTACTGCTATAGGTTTGGTCAGCTGAACTACTGGCAGCTGCCTCAACGCAAGCAGCAAGGATTACCAACGCTCGTCCATTTGGCTCTCCACTGGTAGACGTGTGCACCACTACATTCATTAACACTGAAAACCGAAATGGACTATGGCCCTCATTACAACCCTGGCGGTCGGTGTTAAAGCAGCGGTAATACCGCCAACAGGCCGGCAGAAAAAAATTGAATCACGACCATGGTGGAAACCGCCAACCTAGACTGCCACTTTAACACTCCGACCGCCACGGCGGTAGAAACAAACACCGTGGCGGTAACCGCCAACAGACAGGCGGAACACAAGGTTCTGCCCACTGTATTACAACACGCCTATTTGCCACCTTTTCCGGGGCGGTACCAACACCATCAAAAACACAGCGTAAATAGGACTTGGGGCGGAAACCACTCACCTTTCGACACTTTATGAACAACCTGGACACCATGGAGCCAGAGTTACAGGTCCTGCCCAGGCTGGTCTACCTCCTCTTGTATCAGGAGCAGCAAAGACGCCCCCGGCGACAACCACGGTGAGTACTGCACCTAGCACACAGGGGAGGGGGGGAGGGAAAAGAGAGTGACACACACACGCACCACGCAACACCCCCACCCTCACCCACAACACCATACACACAAATACATGCAGCAACATTACATATACACCCCGTCACCCCCTGGAAGAACGCAAGGACAAAAGGAAATGATTGTAACGAGTGTAATCATTTAAATATCAGATAGGCCGAATTCAAATATCAGTATATACAAATATGTACACCAACTACACAAGTCCACATATTAATGAAATCACTGTCTGTGGATCAGTGTCCCAAAATGCATGGGCGAAGCCCACACAAAATACCTGACTCGAAACGAAGAGAACACTGCAGGGGCATCAGATGGAAAATAAACAGGCACCTGAGGGGGAGGGGCACCTCAGCCGGATGAACAGACAACGCCACTGCTCCATGAGGGGGCTCCATGCCCACTGCTTTATCCTGGGAAATTCAAAGCCACAGTTTCACAAGTCTCTCAAGTGGGTGGCTTGCCCACTGCTTTATCCTGGGGAGTGCAAAGCCACAGTCTCACAAGTCTCTCAAGTGGGTGGTTTGCCCACTGCCTTATCCTGGGGAGTGCAAAGCCACAGTCTCTCAAGTCTCTCAAGTGGGTGGTTTGCCCACTGTTTTATCCTGGCGAGTGCTAAGCCACAGTCTCACAAGTGGATATCAGTCTCCACTGGTTCTGGAGGGGGTTTTGTGCCCAGAGTGCTTCATCCTGCCAAAGACTGAGGTAGTGGATGTGAATCTCCACTGGTTCTGGAGGGGGCTTTGTGCTCAGAGTGCTTCATCCTGCCAAGGACTAAGGTAATGGATGCTTTACTCCACTGGTTCTGGAGGGGGCTTTGTGCCCAGAGTGCTTCATCCTGCCAAGGACTGAGGTAGTGGATGTGAATCTCCACTGGTTCTGGAGGGGGCATGGTGCCCAGAGTGCTTCATCCTGCCAAGGACTGAGGTAGTGGATGCCTTACTCCACTGGTTCTGGAGGGGGCTTTGTGCCAAGAGTGCTTCACATGCAGTGTGGCACGTCCCATTCCCATTCCCTTACCTGGGTGTGTGTGTCCCGAGATTGCCTGGGAACAGGTAGCATGATACTCCATGGAGGCAGAGAGATACTTCACCCTGCTGCGACTTCGCCTGCCACCTGCTGGTACACACAGTGCTGGGAGTCATACCTCATGTACGCTGGGCAGGGTCTAGGACGCCTCCTGCAGCCTCGGACGGCTGGTCACTGGGGATGATTGCCATGTCAGCTGTGGTGGCACTGTCTGAGCATGTCGCGGGGCTGGTGGCAGTGGTTGGGGCAGTGTGTGTGGCGGAGGTGCTGGTGGTGGTGCCTGTATCTGCACCTGTTGAGGGACACAGTAGGACGTCTGCTGCAGCCTTGGACGGCTGCCCACTGGGGATAATGCTGGGGATTGTTGGTGAGGCAGCAGACGTGCAGGTGGCGGTGTCCACCGCCGTACTGGTTGATGTTGTGATTGACAGAAGGGGTGACTCTGGTCCCTCAGCCGGAGCCTCCGTGCCCTGTCCTGACCTGCTCTTCAGCTTGTGTCCCTTCCCCACCTTTGATGTCACTACTGGTGCCTTGCCACTGTCCCCTTTTGGCTTGGAGGAGCCCTTGCTTGCTGGTAGGTGCGGTGTTGGAAATGCCCCTTTGCAGGGTTATCCTGAAACTTTTTGCTTTCTTCCTCCTATTTTTGTAGTTCTGTTTTCGCTGGTTTATTGTCTCTGCGCACTTTACCACTGCTAATCAGTGCTAAAGTGCAAGTGCTCCCTATAGAAATTGTACTGTTGATTGGTTTATCCACTAGAGGTGCCCAGGGCCTGTAAATCAAATGCTACTAGTGGGCCTGCAGCACTGGTTGTGCCTCCCACATTAGTAGCCCTGTAAACATGACTCAGACCTACCATTGCAGTGTCTGTGTGTGCAGTTTTAAACTGCCAATTCGACTTGGCAAGTGTACCCACTTGCCAGGTCTTAACCTTCCCCTTTTCTACCTGTAAGGCACCCCTATGTTAGGCCCTAGGTAGCCCTATGGGCAGTGTGCAGTGTGTGTTTAAGGTAGGACATGTACTAGTGTGTTTTATATGTCCTAACAGTGAAATACTGCCAAATTCGGTTTTCACTGTGCAAGGCCTATCTCTCTCATAGGTTAACATGGGGGCTGCCTTTAAATATCTTTAAAGCGCAGATTCCCTTTGAGAGTAGATAAAAATATGGAGTTTAGGGTCTCTGAACTCACAATTTAAAAATACATCTTTTAGTGAAGTTGTTTTTTAAATTGTCTGTTTGAAAATACCACTTTTAGAAAGTAGGCATTTTCTTGCTTATACCATTCTGTGACTCTGCCTGTTTGTGGATTGTCTGTCTGGGTCAGTTTGACAGTTGGGCTGTTCACACCTCTCCTCTAGACAGTGACACAAAAGGGGGCTGGGGTGTAGCATGCATATCTTGATTAGCCATCTGTGCTAGAGGGGAGGGGAGGGGACGGGAGGAGTGGTCACTCACACCTGAAAGGACTGTGCCTGCCCTCACACAATGCTGTCTCCGACCCCCTGGTGAGTGTCTGGGGCCTGGCCTGGACAAGGAAGGATCTTGCAAACACTTGAGACTTTGCTTTGAAGTTTGCCAACTTCAAAGGCAGAACTGGGTATAAGAAGAAGACCCAAAACCCCAGACTTTTAGAATCTTTCTGGAATCAAGAGGAACCTGTGCTCAGGAGAAGAGCTGAAGGAGGAGTACTGTCACTTTGCTGTGTTGCTTTGCTGGACTGGCCTGCAGTTGCTGCTTCTCCCTGAAAAGTGTGCAAAGGGTGAACTTTGCTGTGTGTCCTGCTTGAGAAAGTTCTCCAAGGGTTTGGAGTAGAGCTTGCCTCCTGTTGGAAGTCACAGGGACACCAAAGACTTCAGCTTCCTCGACCTGCAGAACTGGGAACTGTGCGTTTTGTGCTGATCAAGAGGAGAAACCACTGCGATGCCGCCAACTACACTGCTGGCCTGCACCATGACCTGCTGACGCCGCACTAAGTCGCATTGCCCCGCTTTGCACAGCGACCCTGGTCTCACCGATGCCGTCATCGGACGACTTCACCGAGCCGCTGCTCACACCGCGACCTGTGGGCCCCGCACTCCGGTGTCACCTGCTCACACCGCAGCCTGGGCATCCCCAACGGCATCGTTCCTGCTGCCTGCACCGTGGCCTGTGGACACCGCTCGTGAGGAGCACGAAGCACCGTCCTGTCCCGCACCTCAGCCCCGGTCCACCGACGCCAGCACTATTGGCTCCAGTGTCGTCACCAGGCATCCTTGCCTGCACCGTGGCCTGTGGAAACCGCTCGTGAGGGTCACAAAGCACCGTCCCGTCCTGCACCGCTGGCTTGGGCCTACCAGCAACAGCGCTTCAGCAATGATGATGCCGCTGCCTGCACCGTGACCTGTGGGCACCACACATCGCATCGCCCCACTTCGCGCCGCAGCCCCGACGCCATCCACGCCGGCGCACCTGACTTCATCAGCCTGGAGTTCGATCTGCAACACGTGTGACCTCAAGGGCCCAACGACTCCTGCACAGACTCCGGACCCGACACAACAACGTCAGTGACGCCGCCTTCCGGAGCTCACCGCAAGGATCACGACGCCCTGCAAATCCAAGGTACTGTTTGCGGGTCTTCCCGACACCGTAGCTGGCCGGCAACGCCACGGCCGGCCTGAACTGTTGGTTTTGTTGATCACAACGCTGTGATAGCCCCAAGTGGAGCTATCGACTTCAAGGAACTGTAGTTTTGAGTAAATCTTGCATAATTCATATTTCTCTTACTGTATGTTGTATTCTTATCATATTTGGGCTTGTTTTATATAGATAAATATTGGCTATTTTTCTAAAACTGGTGTGGTGTCCTTTTGTAGTGTCTTCACTTAATACTGTGTGTTATGTGCAAATGCTTTACACATTGCTTCTGAGATAAGCCTGACTGCTCGTGCCAAGCTACCAAGGGGGTGAGCAGGGGTTATCTGAGCGGGTATCTCCCTTATCCTGACTAGAGTGAGGGTCCCTACTTGGACAGGGTGCAAACCAACTGCCATCTAGAGACCCCATTTCAAACATGTGGCTTCTCCCTCCGGCATGTGGTAACCTTCTTCACCTTGGCAGGTGGCGGAATGGCCTGCTCCTTGGCCTCACTAGGTGGCACACTGGCAGCCCTGATGGGTGCCAGCCGCGATGTGACCGGACTTGCTGAGACCACTGTGCTGGAGGATTTGGTGGCTGAGGTGCTGGGCTGGGACCTGGACACCTTGGCCCTAGGGGAAGGACAGGGAAGAGGTGTAGGGAAGAGGTCAAAGTTTGCGAGGAAGAGTTTCTTAGACACACTGGGACGGGAAGATGGAGGGGGTTTGGGAGTGGAGGAAGAGGTAGTGGTTGTAGGAGGTGTACGTCTGCTGAATTTGGGTGAAGGTGCATGGGCCGGAGGCTGTTGTGAAGTGGATGGCTGTTGGGTGGGTGTGTGCCTGCGTTTGTGTACTTTGGGAGGAGGGCTCAGAGACACACTGGGAGAGGACACAGGGGATGTGTGAATGTTAGTGGGGGTGGTAAGTGAACATGAGCGGTGTGTGGTGATGGGCGTGCTGGTGATAGAGGTATTGGATGAAGATGTAGTGCATGCAGGTGTGAGTGGAGACGAGACAAGGAGGGAGGAGGAGGACGTGGAGGAGGGGGACACAGTTGAGGCAGTGGATGTTGGTGTGTCTGCATGGGGATGGAGCTTGTGTAAGTGCCTGTGGGATGTGTGGTGCTTATGTTTGCCATGTCCACTCTTGTGTGTTGATGAGTGTGCATGCTGGTCTGATAGTGTGCTTGGAATAGGCTGAGGTACAGGGGATTGGGTCTGGGTAGAGGAAGTTGGAGGGGGGAGGCTGGACACAGGGACAATTGCTGGCATCAGTGCTGAGGCCAAAGCCTGAAATGCTCTCTGTTGGGCCACCACGCCAGAATGAATGCCCTCCAGGTATGCATTTGTTTGCTGCAAATGTCTCTCAACACCCTGGATGGCATTCAAAATGGTTGATTGCCCAACAGTGAGGGATCTCATGAGGTCAATAGCCTCCTCACTGAGGGCAGCAGGGCTGACTGGGGCAGGGCCTGAGGTGCCTGGGGCGAAGGAGATGCCCACCCTCCTGGGTGAGCAGGCACGGGAAACTCGATGAGGGGCTGCTGGGAGGATGGTGCTGGTAGGGGGGGTGGCAGCTATACCTGTTGATGCGGTGGACACAGAGGTGCCCGCCACGGCAAAGGAGCTCCCATCATAGGAGGAGTCGCTGTCGCTGGTGTCTGCTTCTGTCCCCGTTATGGAGCTCCCCTCGCCCTCCGTCCCACTGGTGCCTTTGGACTCCGTTACTTCACCCTCCAGGACCATGTGGGATGCAGCTCCCTCATGCTCCAGTGCCACTGCTCCTCCGCCAGATGATGCTAATACACACAAGGACAGGGTGACAAAACAAAAAAGGTGGGGGAAAGACAGAAGAGACACATGGTCAATGCCTGCAACACCACTACCGTTGGCAGACACAACACACAGGGAGCAGCCCTATGCACTAAGCCATGCACTGACAGGGCAGGGGAAAAGCACATGCCCATAGGGGACTCTGTCGAGAACCATTTTATGCACAGCTGGAAGCCATAGGAGACTGACTAGGTGTAGAGGGCAAATACCACCTTTGGGGTTGGACTGGGAATGAGGCTGCAAATCAATGGATCTACCTTTGCGCATCTGCCCTGGCCTATGGGAACCCACAGCCCACCTCCCCCATCCAGACACCTCGTAATGCACGCAGTCAGCTGTATGAGCGTGTACTCACCCCCTTGTGGCTGCTGTGATGCCCTCAAGCGCCCATCCAACTTCAGATATGCCACCGCCAGGATCCGGTACATCAGGGGGGTCATGGTGAAACGGGCACCCCTTCCGCATTGGTAGTCCATCCCCAGCTGGGCCTGTGCCATCTTCTTGGTCCAGCGGCGCAGGTCCTCCCATCTTTTCCGGCATTGGGTGCTCTGTTTATGGTAGAACCCCAGGGTCTGCACTTCCTTGGCGATGGCACGCCAAATACCCTTCTTCTGGTGGGCGCTGACCTAGAGGAAAAGTGAGGTAAAAATGGATGTTACTCTCCCATACAGTTCTTCTCACACATTGGCCACAAACCTCCCACCCTGGCCCAGAAATACATACACACACCATCCTCACATGCTGGCCTGTCCCCCCCGTCTCTTCCATCCACGATACTCTATACAATCATGTGCCATCCACCATGCACACAGTTTACTCACCTGTTTGTCTGGAGGACCGTACAGTTGCGTGTACTGGGGGAGGACCCCATCCACCAGTTTCTCCAACTCCTCCGCAGTGAAGGCAGTGGCCCTTTCCCCAGACACTGTTGCAATTGTCGTTTCCAGACACAGGTCACAGCAGCACTTGCAGCGTAGGTCCTCTCCTGTTGAAGGTCAGGTATCAAGTGAGTGAACAGATAGGAAATGACGGTCACTTCCGTGCCGGTGCATACCGTCACCGCCGGCGTACATCGTCGTTGGCTCCTGGAACCCATAGGGCCCAATGATAACCAATGCTGAATTGCGCCGCGGTCTTCGACCGCCTACAGCGACAGCGTACAACACCAGCACAGTTACCTCATTTCCCCTTGTCCCACCTTAAAGGTCAGGCAGCCGCCATTTCAGGGGGCCACATGGCAGGCCAAATAACTGCGTCACACCTATTTAGGCCAGGAATACGGATAGACAAAGGCACATAGAGAAAATGTAACATTTGTGCTAAACAGCCTTGTGAAACCTATGTGTTGTATGACCCTCTGCGCACCGTTCTCCTCCATAGGGCACATCCGCTGGGGCAGGTGATGAGATGGCGGCATCCTCCGATGTACAGACCCCTGGTGGACCTGTTGACAATGGAAGACAGACACATAATTATAACTTACAGACTTGATCGTGCAACAATCCAGGAACTGTGTGCCCAGTTGGAGCCTGACCTGATGTCAGCTATCCGCCATCCCCCAGGAATACCCCCTCTAGCGCAAGTCCTGTCAGCACTCCATTTCCTGGCCAGTGGGCCTTTTCAAACAACAGTAGCCATGGCATTGGGGATGTCCCAGCCAATGTTCTCTAATGTGTTGTCCAGAGTGTTATCTGCCCTGCTGAAACACATGCGCAGCTACATCGTTTTCCCTCAGGTGGAGGATTTGCCCACAGTGAACGGTGACTTTTATGCCCTGGGACATATCCCCAACATCATTGCTGCCATTGATGGTACACATGTGGCATTTGTCTGCCCCCCCCTGCAGGAATGAACAGGTGTACAGAAACCGCAAAAGCTACCATGCTATGAATATGTAGATGGTGTGTTTGGCAGACCAGTACATCTCCCATGTGAATGCGAAGTATCCTGCCTCAGTGCATGACGCTTACATTTTGAGGAATAGCAGCATCCCTTATGTGATGGGGCAACTCCAGAGGCACTGTGGGGCATATTTATACTCTGTTTGCGCCGAATGTGTGTCAACATTTTTGACGCACATTCGGCGCAAACCCTGCCCCATATTTATACTTTGACGTCCGACGCAGCGGGCGTCAAAGTTCCACCATGTGCGCCATTTTTTGGAAGGGGGAACCAGCCTTGCGTTAATTATATGCAAGGTAGGCGTTCCCTTCCAAAAAATGACTTTAAGGCCTGTGCCCCATATTTATACTGTGACGTCATTTTGACACACAGGAGGGGGCAGGCCTTAAAAAACGGCACCCAGCCTGATGGGCGCCGTTTTATAACGCCTGGGTCAGGGCAGGCGTTAAGGGACCTGTGGGCACAGAAGGAGCCAAGAGGTGCCCTCCCATGCCCCCAGGGACACCCCCTGCCACCCTTGCCCACCCCAGGAGGACACCCAAGGATGGAGGGACCCATCCCAGGGAAGTTAAGGTAAGTTCAGGTAAGTTTTTTTTTTTTCATATTTTTTTTGTGGCATAGGGGGGCCTGATTTGTGCCCCCCTACATGCCACTATGCCCAATGACCATGCCCAGGGGACATACGTCCCCTGGGCATGGCCATTGGGCAAGGGGGCATGACTCCTGTCTTTGCTAAGACATGAGTCATTTCAATGGAGGTTGGGCGTAAAAAAAAATGGCGCAAATCGGGTTGAGGCCTGAATTTTGCCTGAGACCTGACTTGTCCCATTTTTTTACGCCCAAGCTCCATTTTCCCCTATGCCGGCGCTGCCTGGTGTGAGTCATTTTTTTTGACGCACACCAGTCCGCAGCGCCGGCTAAAGTCATTCAATAAATAAGGCGCCCGCATGGCTCTTTGGAATGGCGTTAGCCGGTGGTAAAATATTTGACGCACAACTGCGTTGGCGCAGTTGTGCGTCAAAAAGTATAAATATGGGCCTGTGTGTGGCTAATAGGTGAGCCTAAAGTCCCCACACAGTTTCATTTGGTGTCTGGGTATGGGAGATTCCCTAATGTTTGGAGTATGTCTAACATTTGTCCCTCGATATTTGCTGGTGACTCTGGTTACCCCAAACTTTCATGGCTACTGACCCCAGTGAGGAATCCCAGGACAAGGGCAGAGGAACACTACAATGAGGCACATGGGTGAACTAGGAGGATAATAGAGCGCACATTCGGCCTCCTGAAGGCCAGATTCCGGTGCCTCCATCTGACAGGTGGATCCCTATACTACTCACCGAAGAAGGTGCGCCAGATCATCATGGCCTGCTGTATCTTGCACAACCTGGCTTTGCGACGCCAGGTGCCTTTTCTGCAGGAGGGAGGATGGGCCTGATGGTGGTCTTGTGGCAGCTGTGGAGCCTGTGGACAGTGAGGAAGAGGAGGCAGAAGAAGAAGATGTAGACAAGCAAAACAACATCATCATGTAATACTTCATGTGCTTCTCACATATCATACTATTGTAGGACCTAGCATAAATCTGCCTTATTACCTCTGTGTATGGACCCTGGCTTGTCACTTTGGCTTTCCATTTCACAGATCTGGGTCCCAGTTTGTGCCCTCTGCTATGTTTACTGCTGGCCTACAGCTGTGTAACATTGGTATGTGAACAAGTACATTGACATTGCTATATTTCAGAGATGATGCAATTACACATTTGTGAAAGCACAGACTGACTCCAGATTGTTTTATGATTCAAGGGTGTTTATTTCTGTGCTAATAAGTGGAGGGGGTGTGCAATGGGCTGGGGTGATGGTGGAGGAATGTCCATGGCAGAGTCCAGTCTCTTGGTCTCACAGGTGCATTGTCCAATGGGGCATAGGAAGGGAAGCAATGGCAGTTTAAGGTGGACAGGGTGACAAAGTGGGACAGAAGGGTGACATTCAGGAGGGTCTTATTTCATGTTGGTGGTCTTGGCAATGTTCTCTGTCTTGTCCCTGGATCTCAGGGACCGTTTGCAGGGTGGTTCTCCTTCTGCAGGGGGTGGGGTGCTGGTGGCCTGTTGGTCCTGCGGCGGTGCCTCCTGTCCACTAGCGCCGGCGGAGGTGGAGGGCTGTTCATCGTCCAGGCTAGTGTCAGGGGCCGGTTTGTGTCCCACTGTGTCTCTCCTGGTGTTGACAAAGTCTGCCAGCACCCCAGCAATAGTGACCAGGGTGGTGTTAATGGACTTCTGGTCCTCCCTGATCCCAAGGTAGTGTTCCTCCTGCAGCCGCTGGGTCTCCTGAAACTTGGCCAGTACCGTGCCCATGGTCTCCTGGGAATGGTGGTATGCTCCCATGATGTTGGAGAGTGCCTCGCCCTCCCCCTGTCGCACAGCAGTCCTCCCAGCTTCCCTGTTATCCTGTGCCTCTGTCCCCTGAACCGTGTGCCCACTGCCACTGACCCCAGGTCCCTGATTTTCTTCGGTTGGTGGGTTTGCCTGGGTTCCCTGTAGTGGTGGACACACTGCTGATTGACGTGTCCTGGGGACAGAGGGATAGGCCTGCTGGATGGGTGCTGTGGTGGCGTTTCCTGAGGGGGGAGGTTCTGTGGTGGCTTGTGACAGTGGCAGGGGAACCGACTGTCCAGAGGTCCCTGATGGGTCAGTCTGGTCATCTTGATCCAGACGTGCAGAGCTGCTGTCATCACTGTGGGCCTCTTCTGTGGGGGGACTGGATATGTCTGGCACCTTCTGTCCGGTGACGTTGGGTATGGGTCCTGTTGGGGTGTAAATGCATAATTTTAGTATCTGGGTGTGCCATCTTGTGCATTGGGTGAGGTACCCTCTACTCCTGTGCTTGCATAATTGTGTTCACCCTTTTGTGATAGTTGGTTTGGGATCTGTGTGGGTATCTGTACTGGACATGCTTTGGTGACGGTGGTCCATGCATAGGTGTTGCATGTAGGGCCTTGGTATTGGGATGTGTGGGTTGTGATAGTGGGACATATGTGAGATGATGGAGTGAGGGGAAGGGTGTGCGTATGTGATGGCATGCAGGTGGGGTGGGGGATATCGTAGTAAAGATATGACTTACCAGAGTCCAGTCCTCCTGCTACTCCTGCGAGGCCCTCAGGATGCAGTATTGCCAAGACTTGCTCCTCCTATGTTGTTAGTTGTGGGGGAGGAGGTGGGGGTCCACCGCCAGTCCTCTGTACAGCAATCTGGTGTCTTGATACCACAGAACGCACCTTCCCACGTAGGTCGTTCCACCTCTTCCTGATGTCATCCCGTGTTCTTGGATGCTGTCTGGCTGCGTTGACCCTGTCGACAATTCTCCGTCATAGCTCCATCTTCCTTGCAATGGAGGTGTGCTGCACCTGTGATCCGAAAAGCTGTGGCTCGACCCAGATGATTTCCTCCACCATGACCCTGAGCTCCTCCTCAGAAAACCTGGGGTGTCTTTGAGGTGCCATGATGTGGTGTGGGTGATGTGTGAGGTGCTGTTTGTTGTGATGTGTGGGGGGATGTATTGGTGTGTGTTGTTTGAGGTGCGTGGATGTTGTATGAGTGATGGTGTTGTGTCTCTGTGGATGCTGGTGTTGTGTTTGATAATCTCTCTCTCCGGGCTTCTTCCAAATGTGTTCGGTGTACGGGTTTGTGGGTAATGTGGGTGTGTGTTTTATAGTGTTGTGGGTATGTGGGTGTGGTGTGTGTATGTGTATCAGGTGTGTGTATTTTGAATTGTCCAATGTGGTTGTGTTTTGTAAATGTGTGTGTATTTTTAGCGCGTCGGTGTGTACCGCCAATGGATTACCGCGGTTGAAAGACCGCAGCGTTGATTCGTGGGTCATGATAGTGTGGGCATATTCTTGTTTGCGTGACGGTGTAGGTTTTAGTATCGCCAGTTTTCACTGACCTTTGGTGTGGCGGACTTGTGTGGGTGTCTGTATTGTGGCAGATTTCGAGATGTGGGTCGTAATACCTGTAGCAGAATTCCGCCGCCACAACGGTATGCTGACTGTCTTCAGCCGGCGGAAAGTGGGATTTACCGCCAGGGTTGTAATGAGGGCCTGTAGGAGGCTGGCCTGGCTTATAGAGGGTACCTTGTGGTACTTACACCTTGTGCCAGGTCCAGTTATCCCTTATTAGTAGAATAGAGGTGTTTCTAGCAGCTTAGGCTGTTAGAGGTAGCTATAGCTGAGCAGCTTAGGCTGAACTAGGAGACATGCAAAGCTCCTACTATACCACTTATATCATATAGCACAATATCATAAGAAAACACAATACTCAGAGTTACTAAAAATAAAGGTACTTTATTTTAGTGACAATATGCCAAAAGTATCTCAGAGGATACCCTCACTTAGGAGGTAAGTAATATACACAAATTATATGTACACAACCCAAAACAGGTAAGTAACAGTAAGAATTGTAGTGCAAACAATGTAGAATCACAATAGGATGCAATAGGTAGACATAGGTCTAGGGGCAACACAAACCATATACTCCAAAAGTGGAATGCGAATCACGAATGGACCCCAGACCTATGGGAGGTTGTAGAGGGTCGCTGGGACTGTGAGAAAACAGTAAGGGTGTCCAAAATACCCCACCCCAAGACCCTGAAAAGTAGGAGTAAAGTTACCCTACTACCACAGAAAGACAGTATAGTCGTGATAGGGGATTCTGCAAGAACCACAACTGCTACCAAAGCACTGAAAATGGATTCCTGGACCTGAGGACCTGTAAAAGAAGGGGACCAAGTCCAAGAGTCACGCAAGTGTCCAGGGGGGCAGGAGCCCACTAAACCCCGGATGAAGGTGCAAAAGGGCTTCCTCCGGGTGGAAGAAGCCAAAGACTCTGCAACAACGGATGGTGCCAGTAACTTTCCCTTTGGTGAGAAGATGTCCAAAGGTGTGCTGGAGGTTGCAGAAGTGTTTCCGTGCAGAAATACCACAAACAAGCCTTGCTAGCTGCAAGAGTTGCAGTTGAGGTTTTTGGGTGCTGCTGGGGACCAGGATGTCACCCTTTGGAGGAGGAGACAGAGGGGGCGCTCAGCAACTCAGAGAGCCATCACAGAAGCAGGCAGCACCCACAGAAGGACCGGTGATGCAGAAGTTTGGTGCCTGCGTTGGCAGGGGGAAGATTCTGTCGACCCACTGGAGATTTCTTCTTGGCTTCCAGTGCAGGGTGAAGGCAGACAGCCCTCAGAGCAAGCACCACCAGGAAACAGTTGAGAAAGCTGGCAGGATGAGGCGCTACAATGTTGCTGGTAGTCGTCTTGTTACTTTGTTGCGGTTTTGCAGGTGTCCTGGAGCAGTCAGCGGTCGATCCTTGGCAGAAGTCGAAGAGGGAAGTGCAGAGGAACTCTGGTGAGCTCTTGCATTCGTTATCTGAGGAATAGCCCAGAGGAGAGACCCTAAATAACCAAAAAAGGAGGTTTGGCTACTAAGAAAGGAGGCTTGGCTACTGAGAGAGGTAAGCACCTATCAGGCGGGGTCTCTGACGTCACCTGCTGGCACTGGCCACTCAGAGCTGTCCATTGTGCCCCAACACCTCTGAATCCAAGATGGCAGAGGTCTGGGACACACTGAAGGAGCTCTGGGCACCTCCCCTGGGAGGTGCAGGTCAGGGGAGTGGTCACTCCCCTTTCCTTTGTCCAGTTTTGAAGCCAGAGCAGGGCTGGGGGATCCCTGAACCGGTGTAGACTGGCTTATGCAGAGAGGGGCACCATCTGTGCCCATCAAAGCATTTCCAGAGGCTGGGGGAGGCTACTCCACCCCGGCCCTTCACACCTATTTCCAATGGGAGAGGGTGTAACACCCTCTCTCAGAGGAAATCCTTTGTTCTGCCTTCCTGGGACTGGGCTGCCCAGGCTCCAGGGGGGCAAAAACCTGTCTGAGGAGTTGGCAGCAGCAGCAGCTGCAGTGGAGACCCCGGAAAGGCAGTTTGGCAGTACCCGGGTTCTTTGCTAGAGACCCGGGGATGCATGGAATTATCACCCCCAATACTAGAATGGTATTGGGGTGACAATTCCATGATCCTAGACATGTTCCCTGGCCATGTTCGGAGTTACCATTGTGACGCTACATATTGGTAGTGACCTATATGTAGTACACACGTGTAATGGTTTCCCCGCACTCACAAAGTCTAGGGAATTTGCCCTGAACAATGTGGGGGCACCTTGGCTAGTGCCAGGGTGCCCACACACTAAGTAACTTGGCACCTAACCTTCACCAAGTGAGCGTTAGACATATAGGTGACTTATAAGTTACTTATGTGCAGTGAAAAATGGCTGTGAAATAACGTGGATGTTATTTCACTCAGGCTGCAGTGGCAGTCCAGTGTAAGAATTGTCTGAGCTACCTATGGGTGGCAAAAGAAATGCTGCAGCCCATGGGGATCTCCATATACCATATACCAGGGAATTATAAGGGTGTTCCAGTGTGCCAATGAGAATTGGTAAAATTAGTCATTAGCCTGCAGTGACAATTTTAAAGCTGAGAGAGCATAAACACTGAGGTTCTGTTTAGCAGAGCCTCAGTGATACAGTTAGGCACCACACAGGGAACACATACAGTGCATACATTATGAGCATTGGGGTCCTGCCTGGCAGGATCCCAGTGACACATAGGCAAAAACAAACATACATACAGTGAAAATGGGGGTAACATGAAAGGCAAGATGGTACTTTCCTACAGGGACTATATTTATTTGCCCACCTAATTTTATGATCCAAACTCAGAGCACTGAGGTGGAGACAGAGAGCTAAATTCCCCCAAAGCTACTCGTATTTGTCTTCTATGTGTGTGTGAGGAAATCCTCAGGAGTTGTGTTAAAGAATTCAACTTTTTTACGAGTATGTATTCGTTTTTTCTTCAAATTATAAAAGCTTCAGAGGTAAAAAAAAAAAAAAAAAGCAGGCAGCACGATTTCATTGTTTTTATATGTCTTTCTGCCATGGTACAAAAGCCCTCCAAGCAGTCCTTGACGTTTGTGTCGCTTTCCCGAAAAGAGCGTCAGAGGACCGACAGGAACTTGACACTTGAACTGCTTGGAAGTAAAATATACACCTGCGACTCTTAAGAAGAAAAAGTATTTAAAGCTACCAACCAAGAAGACGTTCTTTAACCCTACATCTAATTTCGCCAAACGGCCTACCGAGCCTGTGCCTAAGGAACAGTTTGTTTCAGCTTTGCTACCACTGAGCATGCCCAAAGGAAGCAGGAGCATGGGAGAGAGGAGCATTTAACATAGACGGTGTGGGAGGTATATTTGTCAGGAAAATATTTTGTTTGACGGTACTAACGGTTTGTTGTGCATCCCGGTTAGGTGGAAGGGTGCCCCCAAATAGGAATTAGGTCAGTGAAAATAAAATGCTCGTGGTCTGATGCGAGATTGACAATGACACGACGACCCATTGACTGAAGGATCATGAGCTATTAAAAAACGCAATGGCTGAAGGAGGCTGACTTGAATCCTAGTATGTGCATGCTACTTACTATTATTTTTAAGTTAATGGCTTATGCAGGAACGAGAGATGTATATGGTAAAGTCAGAAGTGATTCAGGAGTCACTAGCTCCGAGGAAGAACACTAAGACAAAAGGTCAGTCTCTCCTGATTTGCATGAAATTCACGACAAAACAAAGAAACAAACTGACCAGCACTTTGGTTGCATCTTGTAAGTATTGTCTGTTCCCTGCTAGGTTGCATTGTCTCCACAACATCTGACTAGCACAGTTCTGTTGACGGTGCCTTCTTCAGCAGTGCTACAAATGACTACTTTGTTGTCATCCCCAGCTGCACGGACTACCTTTGCTGACATTCCTTGTGTCAGTTGTAGGTCATACCATCAGTAATCACAATTGATCATGTCTTGTCAGCTGTGCCCCTGCTGATTGCTACAACTCCCTCGCCGTTTTATACAGAGCAGCAGTTGTGTAAGCAATGACCCTTATCCAACACTGGATCTTTTATAGATTCACAAGCTGAATACTTCCCTCATCTTCAGGCTGGGAACTCCCGGTACACTATGTTAAGCAGTCTTTCTCTTGTCTCCCTTAAAGTTGAATAATATGATACACCACGTACAGTCTAGGCACCTCATTATGTCCCCGAAATCTGGCCAGTAAGGTGGATAGACTGTGCCCTCTACCTCTCTACGGAATCTATAACTGCCAGATTTTGTTCTACTGCATGTTGGTGTGAGGGAATCCTCGTGTGCTCTTCTCCAATATTCTACATTTTGCGGAATTTTCAGCAGGCTACTTATATTTCCAGAGTGTGTGGTAGCATTATTCTCCCTGGTTTCAAATGTTTTTAAGAGAAAGTCACATGCCAAGTACAGCTTGCACTCCTCTTATGGATTTTTCTAACTACAGATTCGTCACCATACTTTTTGATTTTTCTGAGGCGCTCCTGGATCCATAAGCATTTTCAGCCATTACACCTGAGTACTGACTAGTGTTGACATCAGACCAGTGGCGTAGCGTGGGGGGTGCAGGGGGGGCCGGCTGCACCGGGCGCAACATCTTGGAAGAGACTCAAGTGCTAAAATCCACGGGTTAGGGGGCGCAAATTACTTGCCTTGCCCCGGGTGCTGACAACCCACGCTACGCCACTGCATCAGACTCCACAGTGGTTTGTCTCCCCTTCAGAAGTGACAGAGCGTAGCTGTAGGTCATCCCCACCACTGCATACTACAGATTTCTTGTTTTCCTCACGCTCTTTGTGGGTCCTGAGTTTTGCTTCTGAAGTTTGTTGTTTCTTTAGACTTCAAAAAAGTATTTTGATGACAGTGTGCTAGAGATGTCTCTTCTCAATGCTACAGGCTTTAAACCGTCCCGCAAATGCAAGATGCAAAAATATCAGTTACTGACCAAGATGACGTCTGTCTGTTTTTTCGGATGCAAGTATGAGTCACAGTCATGCAACTGTTGCTTCTTGATACGCCTGAATGCCATTAGGGACCAGGAGGCAAAGCTGTATATCGCATAGCACAAGAACCTATCCAGATATGTTCCAATTTCCATGCCTGTTCCTGATTCAAGCCCTCGTAATGGACCAGGTCTCAATCTTGGGGTAAAAGTCCAAGAACAAAACTCCAAAATAACATAAGTCTAGAAAGGATTCGAATTCCTCTCTCCATCACTCCCTCTCCAGGGAGAGATCAAACAATCTGCATTCGAAAGGGCCAACTCCACTCCTGTCATTTTCCAGGCCATCCTCAAGAGTCCGTGACTTATAGAGGGCTTCACGGAAGTCATTTTCCAAGCCACTCTAAAGTCTGCGACAGATGGAGGTCTCCAAGGAAGAAATTCTGGGCCATATTTATACTCCGTTTGCGCCGAAATTGCGTCGTTTTTTTTGACGCAATTTCGACGCAAAACTAACGCCAACTAACGCCATATTTATACTATGGCGTTAGAGGCGAATAGCGCCAAAGTTCCCGGAATGTGCGTCATTTTTTAGCGTGAACCCCTTCCTTGCGTTAATGATATGCAAGGGAGGCGTTCCCGTCTAAAAAATGACTCCCAGGCCTTTACGTGGTATTTATACTCCCGGGCAAAAGAGACGCCCGGGAGTTGGCGTGGCTAAAAACGGCGCATTTGCGCCACTTTTTAACGCCTGCTCAGGGCAGGCGTTAAGGGGCCTGTGGGCTCAAAATGAGCCCACAGGTGCCCTCCCATGCCCCCAGGGACCCCCCCTGCCACCCTTGCCCACCCCAGGAGGACCCCCAAGGATGGAGGGACCCACCCCAGGGACATTCAGGTAAGTTCAGGTAAGTATAATTTTTTATTTTTTATATTTTTTTTTGGTGGCATAGGGGGGCCTTATTTGTGCCCCCCTACATGCCACTATGCCCAATGACCATGCCCAGGGGACAGAAGTCCCCTGGGCATGGCCATTGGGCAAGGGGGCATGACTCCTATCTTTACAATGATAGGAGTCATGTTGATGGGGGATGGGCGTCGAAAATAAATGGCGCAAGTCGGGTTAAGACGATTTTTTCGACGTAACCTGACTTGCCCCATTTTAAGACGCCCATGCGCCATTTTCCCCCTACGCCGGCGCTGTCTGGTCTACGTGGTTTTTTCCCACGCAAACCAGGCAGCGCCGGTCTGATTGCGCCGTCTAACGCCATTCCATAAATACGGCGCCCGCATGGCGCTTCAGAATGGCGTTAGACGGCGCAAAACTTTTTGACGCTAAACTGCGTTAGCGCAGTTTAGCGTCAAAAAGTATAAATATGGGCCTCTGTTTTTTCTTTGTCTGGAGTGCTTCAGTCGCCATGGATCTGCTGGGGCCCTACTCAGTCTTCCATCGCTGAACCTTCCCCGGCACCAAATGGCCTTACTGGACCTCGACCCAGCCTACCTCCCCCCACCCACTGGCACGGGCTACACCGCCACTTTCTTGCTTTAGGCCCCACCAGTTTTGTTTAGGCAGGTTCTTGTTCTGGCTGCACTAGTGCCAGTTCTGAATCAGACCCCAGTGCTAATCTCAGATCCCAAGCACAGTTCAGCTAGATTGCGATCAGTGTCACTTTGACTTTACTAAGGCATGGCCAGTGGTACTGAAGGACTCTATGGCAGTGCATTTGCTCCAACATATTTGATGCCTTGAGGCCTTACTTAGCTAAGACGCCACAAAAAACCTTGAGAATGTTCAACATGACTAGGATGCGGTCAATTGTCTGCCTCATCACTATATTTATGATTAACTGCATTTAGACCACCAACATTCTAGTGGACTTGATACCTCGCCAGATAGGACTCTTCATATGCCCCATTGACTTGGCCTTGCTGAAAAGCATAATCTATTGCGACAAAGTAAATGACAATTATGTGCAGCTACAACCCCAAACCTAAATATATACGGCAGCCACTACGTGACTATCTACTCATCTTGGACTCTGATGAATCAAACTGAAGTAACACATCAAAATTCATACCCCTTACTGTAGGTAAGCCACTTTTTTGGCATGGTTACTGTAGGAAGTTGGCTCTGTATGTGCTATTTCAAAGTAAGGAATAGCATGCACAGAGTCCAAGGGTTCCCCTTAGAGGTAAAATAGTGGTAAAAAGAGATAATACTAATGCTCTATTTTGTGGTAGTGTGGTCGAGCAGTAGGCTTATCCAAGGAGTAGTGTTAAGCATTTGTTGTACATACACATAGACAATAAATGAGGTACACACACTCAGAGACAAATCCAGCCAATAGGTTTTTGTATAGAAAAATATCTTTTCTTAGTTTATTTTAAGAACCACAGGTTCAAATTCTACATGTAATATCTCATTCGAAAGGTATTGCAGGTAAGTACTTTAGGAACTTCAAATCATCAAAATTGCATGTATACTTTTCAAGTTATTCACAAATAGCTGTTTTAAAAGTGGACACTTAGTGCAATTTTCACAGTTCCTAGGGGAGGTAAGTATTTGTTAGGTTAACCAGGTAAGTAAGACACTTACAGGGTTCAGTTCTTGGTCCAAGGTAGCCCACCGTTGGGGGTTCAGAGCAACCCCAAAGTCACCACACCAGCAGCTCAGGGCCGGTCAGGTGCAGAGTTCAAAGTGGTGCCCAAAACACATAGGCTAGAATGGAGAGAAGGGGGTGCCCCGGTTCCGGTCTGCTTGCAGGTAAGTACCCGCGTCTTCGGAGGGCAGACCAGGGGGGTTTTGTAGGGCACCGAGGGGGACACAAGTCCACACAGAAATTTCACCCTCAGCAGCGCGGGGGCGGCCGGGGGCAGTGTAGAAACAAGCGTCGGGTTTGTAATGGAAGTCAATGGGAGATCTAGGGATCTCTTCAGCGCTGCAGGCAGGCAAGGGGGGGGTTCCTCGGGGAAACCTCCACTTGGTCAAGGGAGAGGGACTCCTGGGGGTCACTCCTCCAGTGAAAGTCCGGTCCTTCAGGTCCTGGGGGCTGCGGGTGCAGGGTCTCTCCCAGGTGTCGGGACTTAGGATTCAAAGAGTCGCGGTCAGGGGAAGCCTCGGGATTCCCTCTGCAGGCGGCGCTGTGGGGGCTCAGGGGGGACAGGTTTTTGTACTCACAGTCTCAGAGTAGTCCTGGGGTCCCTCCTGAGGTGTTGGATCGCCACCAGCCGAGTCGGGGTCGCCGGGTGCAGTGTTGCAAGTCTCACGCTTCTTGCGGGGAGCTTGCAGGGTTCTTTAAAGCTGCTGGAAACAAAGTTGCAGCTTTTCTTGGAGCAGGTCCGCTGTCCTCGGGAGTTTCTTGTCTTTTCGAAGCCGGGGCAGTCCTCAGAGGATGTCGAGGTCGCTGGTCCCTTTGGAAGGCGTCGCTGGAGCAGGATCTTTGGAAGGCAGGAGACAGGCCGGTGAGTTTCTGGAGCCAAGGCAGTTGTCGTCTTCTGGTCTTCCTCTGCAGGGGTTTTCAGCTAGGCAGTCCTTCTTCTTGTAGTTTCAGGAATCTAATTTTCTAGGGTTCAGGGTAGCCCTTAAATACTAAATTTAAGGGCGTGTTTAGGTCTGGGGGGTTAGTAGCCAATGGCTACTAGCCCTGAGGGTGGGTACACCCTCTTTGTGCCTCCTCCCAAGGGGAGGGGGTCACAATCCTAACCCTATTGGGGGAATCCTCCATCTGCAAGATGGAGGATTTCTAAAAGTTAGAGTCACTTCAGCTCAGGACACCTTAGGGGCTGTCCTGACTGGCCAGTGACTCCTCCTTGTTTCTTTCTTTGTTCCCTCCAGCCTTGCCGCCAAAAGTGGGGGCCGTGGCCGGAGGGGGCGGGCAACTCCACTAAGCCGGAGTGCCCTGCTGGGCTGTGACAAAGGGGTGAGCCTTTGAGGCTCACCGCCAGGTGTCACAGCTCCTGCCTGGGGGAGGTGTTAGCATCTCCACCCAGTGCAGGCTTTGTTACTGGCCTCAGAGTGACAAAGGCACTCTCCCCATGGGGCCAGCAACATGTCTCTGGTGTGGCAGGCTGCTGGAACTAGTCAGCCTACACAGACAGTCGGTTAAGTTTCAGGGGGCACCTCTAAGGTGCCCTCTGTGGTGTATTTTACAATAAAATGTACACTGGCATCAGTGTGCATTTATTGTGCTGAGAAGTTTGATACCAAACTTCCCAGTTTTCAGTGTAGCCATTATGGTGCTGTGGAGTTCGTGTTTGACAGACTCCCAGACCATATACTCTTATGGCTACCCTGCACTTACAATGTCTAAGGTTTTGTTTAGACACTGTAGGGGTACCATGCTCATGCACTGGTACCCTCACCTATGGTATAGTGCACCCTGCCTTAGGGCTGTAAGGCCTGCTAGAGGGGTGTCTTACCTATACTGCATAGGCAGTGAGAGGCTGGCATGGCACCCTGAGGGGAGTGCCATGTCGACTTACTCGTTTTGTCCTCACTAGCACACACAAGCTGGTAAGCAGTGTGTCTGTGCTGAGTGAGAGGTCTCCAGGGTGGCATAAGACATGCTGCAGCCCTTAGAGACCTTCCTGAGCATCAGGGCCCTTGGTACTAGAAGTACCAGTTACAAGGGACTTATCTGGATGCCAGGGTCTGCCAATTGTGGATACAAAAGTACAGGTTAGGGAAAGAACACTGGTGCTGGGGCCTGGTTAGCAGGCCTCAGCACACTTTCAATTGTAAACATAGCATCAGCAAAGGCAAAAAGTCAGGGGGCAACCATGCCAAGGAGGCATTTCCTTACACAACCCCCCCCCAAACGAAAGAGGATGAGACTAACCTTTCCCAAGAGAGTCTTCATTTTCTAAGTGGAAGAACCTGGAAAGGCCATCTGCATTGGCATGGGCAGTCCCAGGTCTGTGTTCCACTATAAAGTCCATTCCCTGTAGGGAGATGGACCACCTCAACAGTTTAGGATTTTCACCTTTCATTTGCATCAGCCATTTGAGAGGTCTGTGGTCAGTTTGAACTAGGAAGTGAGTCCCAAAGAGGTATGGTCTCAGCTTCTTCAGGGACCAAACCACAGCAAAGGCCTCCCTCTCAATGGCACTCCAACGCTGCTCCCTGGGGAGTAACCTCCTGCTAATGAAAGCAACAGGCTGGTCAAGGCCATCATCATTTGTTTGGGACAAAACTGCCCCTATCCCATGTTCAGAGGCATCAGTCTGCACAATGAACTGCTTAGAATAATCTGGAGCTTTTAGAACTGGTGCTGAGCACATTGCTTGTTTCAGGGTGTCAAAGGCCTGTTGGCATTCTACAGTCCAGTTCACTTTCTTGGGCATTTTCTTGGAGGTGAGTTCAGTGAGGGCTGTCACAATGGATCCATATCCCTTCACAAACCTCCTGTAATACCCAGTCAAGCCAAGGAATGCCCTGACTTGAGTCTGGGTTTTTGGAGCTACCCAGTCCAGAATAGTCTGGATCTTGGGTTGGAGTGGCTGAACTTGGCCTCCGCCTACAAGGTGGCCCAAGTAAACCACAGTTCCCTGCCCTATCTGGCATTTGGATGCCTTGATAGAGAGGCCTGCAGATTGCAGAGCCTTCAAAACCTTCTTCAGGTGGACCAGGTGATCCTGCCAGGTGGAGCTAAAGACAGCAATATCATCAAGATAAGCTGTGCTAAAGGACTCCAAGCCAGCAAGGACTTGATTCACCAACCTTTGGAAGGTGGCAGGGGCATTCTTTAAACCAAAGGGCATAACAGTAAACTGATAATGCCCATCAGGTGTGGAGAATGCTGTTTTCTCTTTTGCTCCAGGTGCCATTTTTATTTGCCAGTACCCTGCTGTCAAGTCAAAGGTACTTAAGAATTTGGCAGCACCTAATTTATCTATGAGCTCATCAGCTCTTGGAATTGGATGAGCATCTGTCTTGGTGACAGAATTGAGCCCTCTGTAGTCCACACAAAACCTCATCTCTTTCTTTCCATCTTTGGTGTGAGGTTTGGGGACTAGGACCACTGGGCTAGCCCAGGGGCTGTCAGAGCGCTCAATTACTCCCAATTCCAGCATCTTGTGGACTTCCACCTTGATGCTTTCCTTAACATGGTCAGATTGTCTAAAGATTTTGTTCTTGACAGGCATGCTGTCTCCTGTGTCCACATCATGGGTACACAGGTGTGTCTGACCAGGGGTTAAGGAGAAGAGTTCAGGAAACTGTTGTAGGACTCTCCTACAATCAGCTTGCTGTTGGCCAGAGAGGGTGTCTGAGTAGATCACTCCATCTACTGTACCATCTTTTGGGTCTGATGACAGAAGATCAGGGAGAGGTTCACTCTCTGCCTCCTGATCCTCATCTGTTACCATCAACAGATTGACATCAGCCCTGTCGTGGAAGAGCTTAAGGCGGTTTACATGGATCACCCTCTTGGGGCTCCTGCTTGTGCCCAGGTCCACCAAGTAGGTGACCTGACTCTTCCTCTCTAGTACTGGGTAAGGGCCACTCCATTTGTCCTGGAGTGCCCTGGGAGCCACAGGCTCCAGGACCCAGACTTTCTGCCCTGGTTGGAACTCAACCAGTGCAGCCTTTTGGTCATACCAAAACTTCTGGAGCTGTTGGCTGGCCTCAAGGTTTTTGGTTGCCTTTTCCATGTACTCTGCCATTCTAGAGCGAAGGCCAAGTACATAGTCCACTATGTCCTGTTTAGGCTCATGGAGAGGTCTCTCCCAGCCTTCTTTAACCAGGGCAAGTGGTCCCCTTACAGGATGACCAAACAGAAGTTCAAAGGGTGAGAATCCTACTCCCTTCTGTGGTACCTCTCTGTAAGCGAAAAGCAGGCATGGCAAGAGGACATCCCATCTCCTTTTGAGTTTTTCTGGGAGCCCCATGATCATGCCTTTTAATGTCTTGTTGAATCTCTCAACCAAGCCATTAGTTTGTGGATGGTATGGTGTAGTGAATTTATAAGTCACTCCACACTCATTCCACATGTGCTTTAGGTATGCTGACATGAAGTTGGTACCTCTGTCAGACACCACCTCCTTAGGGAAACCCACTCTGGTAAAGATACCAATGAGGGCCTTGGCTACTGCAGGGGCAGTAGTCGACCTAAGGGGAATAGCTTCAGGATACCTGGTAGCATGATCCACTACTACCAGGATATACATATTTCCTGAGGCTGTGGGAGGTTCTAGTGGACCAACTATGTCCACACCCACTCTTTCAAAGGGAACCCCCACCACTGGAAGTGGAATGAGGGGGGCCTTTGGATGCCCACCTGTCTTACCACTGGCTTGACAGGTGGGGCAGGAGAGGCAAAACTCCTTAACCATGTTGGACATATTGGGCCAGTAGAAGTGGTTGACTAACCTCTCCCACGTCTTGGTTTGTCCCAAATGTCCAGCAAGGGGAATGTCATGGGCCAATGTTAGGATGAACTTCCTGAACAGCTGAGGCACTACCACTCTCCTAGTGGCACCAGGTTTGGGGTCTCTGGCCTCAGTGTACAGGAGTCCATCTTCCCAATAGACCCTATGCGTTCCATTTTTCTTGCCTTTGGACTCTTCAGCAGCTTGCTGCCTAAGGCCTTCAAGAGAGGGACAGGTTTCTTGTCCCTTACACAGCTCCTCCCTTGAGGGTCCCCCTGGGCCTAAGAGCTCAACCTGATAAGGTTCAAGCTCCAAAGGCTCAGTTCCCTCAGAGGGCAGAACTTCTTCCTGAGAAGAGAGGTTCCCTTTCTTTTGCTGTGTTGTAGTTGGTTTCCCAACTGACTTTCCTGTTCTCTTGGTAGGCTGGGCCATTCTTCCAGACTCCAGCTCTACTTGTTCACCCTGTGCCTTGCATTGTGCTCTTGTTTTCACACACACCAGTTCAGGGATACCCAGCATTGCTGCATGGGTTTTTAGTTCTACCTCAGCCCATGCTGAGGACTCCAGGTCATTTCCAAGCAGACAGTCCACTGGGATATTTGAGGAGACCACCACCTGTTTCAGGCCATTGACCCCTCCCCATTCTAAAGTAACCATTGCCATGGGATGTACTTTTCTCTGATTGTCAGCGTTGGTGACTGTGTAAGTTTTTCCAGTCAGGTATTGGCCAGGGGAAACCAGTTTCTCTGTCACCATGGTGACACTGGCACCTGTATCCCTCAGGCCCTCTATTCTAGTCCCATTAATTAAGAGTTGCTGTCTGTATTTTTGCATGTTAGGCGGCCAGACAGCTAGTGTGGCTAAATCCACCCCACCCTCAGAAACTAGAGTAGCTTCAGTGTGGACCCTGATTTGCTCTGGGCACACTGTTGATCCCACTTGGAGACTAGCCATACCAGTGTTACCTGGATGGGAGTTTGGAGTAGAACCTTTCTTGGGACAGGCCTTGTCTCCAGTTTGGTGTCCATGCTGTTTACAGCTATGACACCAGGCCTTTTTGGGATCAAAGTTTTTACCCTTGTACCCATTGTTTTGTGAAGAGGCTCTGGGCCCACCCTCCTGTGCAGGTTTTTGGGGGCCTGTAGAAGACTCTTTACTATTTTTAGTTTTGGTTGTCTCATCACCCTTCCCCTGGGGAGTCTTTGTGACCCCTTTCTTTTGGTCACCCCCTGTTGAAGTCTTGGACACCCTTGTCTTGACCCAATGGTCCGCCTTCTTTCCCAATTCTTGGGGAGAAATTGGTCCTAGGTCTACCAGATGCTGATGCAGTTTATCATTGAAACAATTACTTAACAGGTGTTCTTTCACAAATAAATTGTACAGCCCATCATAATTACTTACACCACTGCCTTGAATCCAACCATCTAGTGTTTTCACTGAGTAGTCAACAAAGTCAACCCAGGTCTGGCTCGAGGATTTTTGAGCCCCCCTGAACCTAATCCTGTAATCCAAAGCCCTCAATCAGGGTACCCTTCATGAGGTCATAAGATTCTGCATCTTGTCCAGAGAGTGTGAGGAGTCTATCCCTACACTTTCCTGTGAACATTTCCCAAAGGAGAGCACCCCAGTGAGATCTGTTCACTTTTCTGGTTACACAAGCCCTCTCAAAAGCTGTGAACCATTTGGTGATGTCGTCACCATCTTCATATTTAGTTACAATCCCTTTAGGGATTTTCAACATGTCAGGAGAATCTCTGACCCTATTTATGTTGCTGCCACCATTGATGGGTCCTAGGCCCATCTCTTGTCTTTCCCTCTCTATGGCTAGGATCTGTCTTTCCAAAGCCAATCTTTTGGCCATCCTGGCTAACTGGATGTCCTCTTCACTGGGGCTATCCTCAGTGATTTCAGAGGTGTTGGTCTCTCCTGTGAGGGAACCAGCATCTCTGACTATTATTTTTGGAGTCAGGGTTTGAGGGACCCTGTTCTCCTTAGATAGGACTGGTAGGGGGGAATTGTCCTCCAAGTCACTATCCTCTTCCTCTGAGTTGCCACCCTCAGAGGGGTTGGCCTTTTCAAACTCTGCCAAAAGCTCCTGGAGCTGTATTTTGGTAGGTTTGGGGCCCATTGTTATTTTCTTTATTTTACAGAGTGACCTTAGCTCCCTCATCTTAAGATGGAGGTAAGGTGTGGTGTCGAGTTCCACCACAGTCACATCTGTGCTAGACATTTTGCTTCTAAAAGTTGGAATACTTTTTAAGAATCTAAAACTGTTTCTAGAATCTAATTCAAACTTTTAACAAACTTTTAAACTCTAAAAAGACAATGCTAAACAGGGACTTAACACACAAGGCCCTAGCAGGACTTTTAAGAATTTGGAAAACTTTTCAAATTGCAAAATCAATTTCTAATGACAATTTTGGAATTTGTCGTGTGATCAGGTATTGGCTGAGTAGTCCAGCAAATGCAAAGTCTTGTACCCCACCGCTGATCCACCAATGTAGGAAGTTGGCTCTGTATGTGCTATTTCAAAGTAAGGAATAGCATGCACAGAGTCCAAGGGTTCCCCTTAGAGGTAAAATAGTGGTAAAAAGAGATAATACTAATGCTCTATTTTGTGGTAGTGTGGTCGAGCAGTAGGCTTATCCAAGGAGTAGTGTTAAGCATTTGTTGTACATACACATAGACAATAAATGAGGTACACACACTCAGAGACAAATCCAGCCAATAGGTTTTTGTATAGAAAAATATCTTTTCTTAGTTTATTTTAAGAACCACAGGTTCAAATTCTACATGTAATATCTCATTCGAAAGGTATTGCAGGTAAGTACTTTAGGAACTTCAAATCATCAAAATTGCATGTATACTTTTCAAGTTATTCACAAATAGCTGTTTTAAAAGTGGACACTTAGTGCAATTTTCACAGTTCCTAGGGGAGGTAAGTATTTGTTAGGTTAACCAGGTAAGTAAGACACTTACAGGGTTCAGTTCTTGGTCCAAGGTAGCCCACCGTTGGGGGTTCAGAGCAACCCCAAAGTCACCACACCAGCAGCTCAGGGCCGGTCAGGTGCAGAGTTCAAAGTGGTGCCCAAAACACATAGGCTAGAATGGAGAGAAGGGGGTGCCCCGGTTCCGGTCTGCTTGCAGGTAAGTACCCGCGTCTTCGGAGGGCAGACCAGGGGGGTTTTGTAGGGCACCGAGGGGGACACAAGTCCACACAGAAATTTCACCCTCAGCAGCGCGGGGGCGGCCGGGGGCAGTGTAGAAACAAGCGTCGGGTTTGTAATGGAAGTCAATGGGAGATCTAGGGATCTCTTCAGCGCTGCAGGCAGGCAAGGGGGGGTTCCTCGGGGAAACCTCCACTTGGTCAAGGGAGAGGGACTCCTGGGGGTCACTCCTCCAGTGAAAGTCCGGTCCTTCAGGTCCTGGGGGCTGCGGGTGCAGGGTCTCTCCCAGGTGTCGGGACTTAGGATTCAAAGAGTCGCGGTCAGGGGAAGCCTCGGGATTCCCTCTGCAGGCGGCGCTGTGGGGGCTCAGGGGGGACAGGTTTTTGTACTCACAGTCTCAGAGTAGTCCTGGGGTCCCTCCTGAGGTGTTGGATCGCCACCAGCCGAGTCGGGGTCGCCGGGTGAAGTGTTGCAAGTCTCACGCTTCTTGCGGGGAGCTTGCAGGGTTCTTTAAAGCTGCTGGAAACAAAGTTGCAGCTTTTCTTGGAGCAGGTCCGCTGTCCTCGGGAGTTTCTTGTCTTTTCGAAGCCGGGGCAGTCCTCAGAGGATGTCGAGGTCGCTGGTCCCTTTGGAAGGCGTCGCTGGAGCAGGATCTTTGGAAGGCAGGAGACAGGCCGGTGAGTTTCTGGAGCCAAGGCAGTTGTCGTCTTCTGGTCTTCCTCTGCAGGGGTTTTCAGCTAGGCAGTCCTTCTTCTTGTAGTTTCAGGAATCTAATTTTCTAGGGTTCAGGGTAGCCCTTAAATACTAAATTTAAGGGCGTGTTTAGGTCTGGGGGGTTAGTAGCCAATGGCTACTAGCCCTGAGGGTGGGTACACCCTCTTTGTGCCTCCTCCCAAGGGGAGGGGGTCACAATCCTAACCCTATTGGGGGAATCCTCCATCTGCAAGATGGAGGATTTCTAAAAGTTAGAGTCACTTCAGCTCAGGACACCTTAGGGGCTGTCCTGACTGGCCAGTGACTCCTCCTTGTTTCTTTCTTTGTTCCCTCCAGCCTTGCCGCCAAAAGTGGGGGCCGTGGCCGGAGGGGGCGGGCAACTCCACTAAGCCGGAGTGCCCTGCTGGGCTGTGACAAAGGGGTGAGCCTTTGAGGCTCACCGCCAGGTGTCACAGCTCCTGCCTGGGGGAGGTGTTAGCATCTCCACCCAGTGCAGGCTTTGTTACTGGCCTCAGAGTGACAAAGGCACTCTCCCCATGGGGCCAGCAACATGTCTCTGGTGTGGCAGGCTGCTGGAACTAGTCAGCCTACACAGACAGTCGGTTAAGTTTCAGGGGGCACCTCTAAGGTGCCCTCTGTGGTGTATTTTACAATAAAATGTACACTGGCATCAGTGTGCATTTATTGTGCTGAGAAGTTTGATACCAAACTTCCCAGTTTTCAGTGTAGCCATTATGGTGCTGTGGAGTTCGTGTTTGACAGACTCCCAGACCATATACTCTTATGGCTACCCTGCACTTACAATGTCTAAGGTTTTGTTTAGACACTGTAGGGGTACCATGCTCATGCACTGGTACCCTCACCTATGGTATAGTGCACCCTGCCTTAGGGCTGTAAGGCCTGCTAGAGGGGTGTCTTACCTATACTGCATAGGCAGTGAGAGGCTGGCATGGCACCCTGAGGGGAGTGCCATGTCGACTTACTCGTTTTGTCCTCACTAGCACACACAAGCTGGTAAGCAGTGTGTCTGTGCTGAGTGAGAGGTCTCCAGGGTGGCATAAGACATGCTGCAGCCCTTAGAGACCTTCCTGAGCATCAGGGCCCTTGGTACTAGAAGTACCAGTTACAAGGGACTTATCTGGATGCCAGGGTCTGCCAATTGTGGATACAAAAGTACAGGTTAGGGAAAGAACACTGGTGCTGGGGCCTGGTTAGCAGGCCTCAGCACACTTTCAATTGTAAACATAGCATCAGCAAAGGCAAAAAGTCAGGGGGCAACCATGCCAAGGAGGCATTTCCTTACAGTTACCCCCACTTCTTGCCTGTTTATTGGTGTGTATAGATTGTTTTCACTAGGATCTTGCTAACCAGGACACCACTGACTGTGCGCTCTCCTCTAAATTTGTTTGCTTTGGTACCCTTCACACCCCACAATTGACACACTGGTCTACCCCTGTAAGTCCATAGTACATGGTACTTAGGTACCCAGGGCATTGGTACACCAGGGTTCTTCCATGGGCTGCAGCATGTATTATGCCACCCATGGGAGCCCATGCAAACTATCTCTGCAGGCTTATCATTGCAGCCTGCTTGAAAAAGTGCACACACCCTTTCACTGCTGGTCACTCCACCAGGTCACTTTAAGTCACTCCTATGGTAAGCTCTCCTAGCGCAAAACATGTTGACCATTTTGTGTTAGGATAGGGTACTCTACGGTTTCTCCTTTCATGGAGTATAATGGGACATTGTTCCCTGTGTTTACTCCTCTAGTTTTCTTTTTTAATCTTGGCCTGTTCTTTCTTTTCTGAATTATTAAAATATGATGTCTAAGGTTCAGAGCCAATTTTAAGTCACTCGTCTCTCCTATATCTCTGTCTTTTCTGACAGTATTTTCCGCAGACTCAATTACATCTGCTGGAGGATCTTCGGTTGAGTACCACCACCTTGAATGGGGTGGTCCGACAGACATTGCAGTGTCGGTCTGACAAGGAGATTGCCCAATGATGATACCCAGCATCCTATTAGATGCTTGAGGGCCCTCCTGAAAGCATTGGTACGCCTTTACCTCACAATCCTTTTTTGTGGAACAGTGTACTCTTTTTTCTTTAGGTTCAGGTTTTGGGAGACCGTACACTGGACCCTAAATTCTCCCAGTCCCTCTCTTTTTTTGAAAGCTCTCCTAGCCCACAGAATAGGGTGCAGGTGCCTGTATGTGAGGGCACCCCTGCTTGAGCAGAGGTGCCCCTACAAAATCCAGTTCCAATGCACTGGACTTCGTAAGTGTTGGAAAGACATTTTACCCATGTACAGGCCAGAGGTCACTTATCTGTGGTCCAGCTACATAATGGTAACTCCGAACCTAGGCATGTTTGATATCAAACATGTTGGAATCATACCACAATACTAATGCCAGTATTAATGGCATGATTCCATGCACTCTGGGGGCTCCTCAGAGGACCTCCCAGTATTGCTCCTACCAGTCTTCCAGGGTTTGCAGGCAGCCCACGCACCTGCAGTTCCTCAGACAGGTTCCTGTCCTCCTCCTGCTTGACCAGCTCAAGCAGGGGGGGAGGCATAACAAAGGGTTTCCTGTGGGAGAGGGAGGCAACACCATCTCCCTTGGAAGTAGGTGTTACATGGCTGGGGAGGGGTTGCCTCCCTGCTCCACCGCTTGCTTTGAGGGGGACATTTGGTGCCCTCCTTGCATAATTCGGTTTGCACCAGTCCAGGGACCCCTGGTCCCTGCTCTGGCGTGAAAATACACAGAGGAAAAGGGAGTGGCTACTCCCTTGTCCACCACTACCCCATGGTGCCCAGAGCTCCTCCAGGTGGCCACTTGATTCTGCCATCTTGGAAACAAGATGTGCAGAGGCCTCTGAGAGCATCTGGTTGGTCAGGAGAGGTGACTGATGTCAGTGACCCCCTCTGATAGGCGGTCACCCTGCAGAGTGACCAAGCCCCCTGTTAGGGCTATTTAGGGACTCCCTTGCGGTTGGCTCCACAGATTTGACGTGCAGGACTCATCTTCATTGGCTTTCTGCTCCTGGTCACCAGAACTGCTTCTGGACTTCATAGGAACCAAACAAGCCTGCAACTCCAGAGACGACCTTAATCTGCAACATTGTTTCTTCGGCTCCTTCCAGGCACCTAAGGCAATGACGTCCAGCTGCTGGGATTTGCTGTGCACCTGAACTGCGTGGACCTGAGTGGCCCGCTCTCTGATCTCTGACCATTTTGGGAAGACGGTGAGCCCGTGCCTCTCCTTGCAGGACAGTACCCCTGTGCACCGCGACTTCTGCAGCAACCAAGATTTGTTGACTCCTGCTTCAAGGGATCTTCAGGCTTCAAATAGCTTCTGCCTCCAGCACTTCATGCTTGCAAGGACAGTCTCTCTTCTGCTGCTCCAGTGACATGGGATTCCTCTCCAGGTGTGCTGGCTGGGCCTCACTGCAACTTACTGTGCCTGCTTCCAGTGGGTTGCCTGTGGGGGCTGTGAGTGCTTTTGCTGGCTTTTCCGACTGCTGAGGGTCAGCCCTGACTTCCTTCCAAGGGTCGAGTCCCCTGGACCTTGCTGGTCCTCTTCTTCTCTCCAAATCCTCTTCTGCCTAGATTTGCATTTGTAAAGGCTTGTTAGTGGTCCTCCCATTTACCACTCCAGATACTCCAGGTACAGTATTATAGCTTTGGACTGGTAAAATACAATCCAAGCCAACCTGGAATGAGTAAAAGCAACCCCTGACACATGTTTCGCCTGGAGTGGTAAATGGCTGTTGTCATTTTACAGCTCAGCAAGGTTGACACTGTGTCAAACCTAGGCTTAAAGGCTTTGCTGTACAAATGGCAAAAGACTTTGTCCCTATCTAGCTCAGCGTGGATAGCACTGTGCTGATCCTATACTTAAAAACTTTGCTAGATAAACAGACATTTGAGATGAGCAAATCTAGAGTGTTGCTGGTGTTGCAGGGTGCTCCTTACTGGTGCTGCTCTCCACCTAAACTTGAGAACTACCCAGAGCTCTCTTTTCTTTTTTTGTGTGTATATATATATATATATATATATATATATATATATACACTGCTGTCTATAAGTAATCTAGTTCAGAGAACACCCCATGGTCCCATGGTGGTGGCAACAACTTTAGGGACACCAGGATCAGGGAGGACTCCTATGCCTCCAGGAACCTAAGTAAAATTGTCCCACATTACAAGGCTGGTGATGATATCCACAAGTGGGTCACTGCCTTGGAGATGGCCTGTAAAGTTCAGAGGTTCCCTCAAAGACAGTGGGCAGCCATCTTGTGGCTTCCCTTTTCTGAAAAAGGCAGGGACAAACTCCTCACTGTCAGAGAAGAGGATGCAGATACCTATAAGGCACTTACGAATGCACTCCTTGATGGATTTGGCTTAACCACAGAGGAGTACAGAATCAAATTCAGGGAGACGAGGATTGGGTAGATTTTGTAGACATGGCAGCAATGTGCATGATTTTCTGGGCTTGTACAATCTTCTTGTCAGAGAGCACATTCCTAATAACTGCATATCTGATAGACTGCATCACTTCCCAGTGGACTCAGATCTGACCCCTCCCCAAGATTTGGGTAAGAAGGCAGATACATAGGTTCACGCCAGGGTGGGTAGGAAAACTTCCATAAGGGATGACCACAAAAAGAAGGATCAGGACAAAGGTGAGGACAAATCAAACAAGGAGTCTTTATCAGGCCCACAAACATCTTCTGGGGTGGGCCTAAAAGCTTGGTGCTACATATGTAGACAAAAAGGCCATAGGGCAGGTAACAGCACCTGTCCTAAAAAGAGCACCAAGCCTGCTACTTCCACTCTTCCACTACCACTTCTACCTCTAGTGCCCTAGCAGTAGCATTAGCAATGGTAGTTGTAGTCAGTCCAAGAGTGTAGCTGGACTCATCCTGGGGACTGTAGTGGGTTCTGGGTTAGTCAGGAAGACCACTGAGGCAGGTTTGGTCAATGAGGGTGGCATTGACCTTGCCACCCTAGCAGCTTGTCCCCTTAATATGGGTAAGTACAGACAGCATCCCCTATAAATGGTGTTGAGGCTGAGGCCTACAGGGACACAGGTGTAAGTGCCACAATGATGACTGAAAAACTGGTGTCATCTGAGCAACACCCACTTGGTCACACTTACCAAACAACAACACTCAGTGCCACCCCATGGCTGTTGTTGACCTTAGCTGGGGGAGGGGAAGTTATTGGCTCAAAGAAAGTTGTGGTATCCACTGAGTTACCTGTAGAGTGTCTGCTAGGTAGTTAGGTAATGATTTGGAGATATCAGCTTGGGCTGAAGTGGAGTTGGAAGCCCATGCAGCAATGTTGGGTGTCCCTGGGCACATCTTTGCTTTAACCAGAGCATAGGCCAAGAAACAGGGAGAGCAAGGAGCACTGGAGCCTGCAGAAATGGTCCAGGAAGCTCCCAAGAAGAGGGGCAGGAATGGTAAAAAGTTGCCCCTGCTAAAACCTCCAAAGGGGACCTGAGGGAGCGGAATCTGCTCCTTGGGTGGTACCTACAACAGAGGAGCTTAAAGCTGTCACAACTGAGCTCTTAGCTGCAGGAGGGGCCACCAGAAAAGAACTTAGTCTAGAGCAGAAGTCCTGTCCTACTCTAGAAAGTCTGAGGCAGCAAGCTGCAGCTCACAAAGCAGGGGATGTCAGTGGGACCCATAGGGTCTACTGGGACAAGAACCTCTTTTATACTGAGACAAGGTAACCAAAATGAGGCGCCACCAGGAGGTTGGTCATTTCTCAAATGTTTAGGGAGCTTTTGCTAACCTTAGCACACAACATCCCCCTTGCAGGCCATTTGGGGCAAAGCAAGACTTAGGACAGACTTGTACCTCACTTTCACTGGCACCACATATCTGAGGATACAGAGGGGTTTTGTACCTCCTGTGTAACCTGTCAAGCCAGTGGCAAGATAGGTGACACTCCAAAGGCCCCCCTAATTCCACTACCAGTGGTTGGGGTACTCTGTGAGAGGGTAGGGGTGGACATTTGTCCCCCCCTGGACTCTCCATCTGCCTCTGGGAACAGGTTTATACTGGTGGTGATGGGCCATGCCACCAGGTACCCAGAAGCAATTCCCCTTAGGACCACTCCAGCTCTTGCAGTGGCCACGGCCCTCCTGGGAATCTTTTCCAGGGTGGGTTTTTGTAAGGAGGTGGTATCAGACAGAGATGCCAACTTCATGTCTGCATACCTTAAAGCCATGTGGAAGGAGTGTAGCGTAACAAATTCACCACCCCTTATCATCCACAAACAAATGGGTCAGTTGAGAGATTCAACAAAACCCTGAAAGGCATGATCATGGGACTCTCACAAAAACTCAGCAGGAGGTGGGATGTCGTATGTCCTTGCCTCCTTTTCGCCTACAGGGAGGTTCTACAAAAAGGAGTGAGCTTTTGTTTGGACATCCTGTTAGGGGTCCACTTGCCCTTGAGAGGGAGGGTTGGGAGCAACCTCTCAAACCCCTCAAACAGGACATAGTAGATTATGTGCTAGGCCTGAGATCCAGGATGGCTGAGTACATGAAGAAGGCATCTAAAAACCTAGATGCCAGCCAAGAACTGCAAAAGCAGTACCATGACCAAAAGGCTGTGCTGACTGTTTACCAGCCAGGACAAAAGTTGTGGGTCCTGGAACCTGTGGCTCTCACCAGGGCACTCCAAGATAACTGGAGTGGTCCTCACACTATTGTGGAGAAGAAAGGTGCGGTCGCTTCCTTATTGGACCTAGGCACTCTCAGAAGCCCCCAGAGGGTGCTTCATATGAATCGCCTGAAGCCTTACTACAACAGGGCTGACATGACTTTGCTCATGGCCACTCATGAAGGTCAGGAAGAACAGAGTGACCCTCTCCCTGACCTCTTCTCCCACAACCCAGTAGATGGCTCAGTAAAGGGAGTTATTCTTGCTGACTGCCTCTCTGACCAGCAAAAGGGTGACAGTAGAAATCTCCTGGGTCAGTTCTCTGAACTGTTTTCACTGACCCCTGGTCAAACCACATGGTGTGAACACACCATCGACACAGGTGACAGTCTGCCTGTAAAGAGCAAAATATATAGGCAGCCTGATCATGTCAGTGAATGCATCAAAGCAGAAGGGGAAAAGATGCTTGACTTAGGAGTCATTGAGCCTTCAGACAGCCCTTGGGCTAGTCCTGTAGTTTTATTGCCCAGACCCCACTCTCAAAATGGTAAGAGAGAGATGAGGTTCTGTGTTGACTACAGAGGCCACAGTACAGTCACCAGGACTAATGCTCATCCAATCCCTAGGGCAGATGAGCCGATAGATACTCTGGCTGCTGTCAAGTATCTCAGTGCATTTGATTTGATTGCTGGATACTGGCAGATCAAATTATCAGAGGATACCAAACCTAAAACAGCATTTTCAAACCTAGCAGGCATTATCACTTTACAGAGGTGCCCCTATGAACTCCAGTTCCAATGCGCTGGACTTCGTAAGTGCAGGAAAGCTTCCTAAACCTACCCTCCCTCTCTGCCCATACCACTGTGTTGCACCCCAAATCCCCTCTCACTCCCCCAAAACTGGTCCACCTCTCCTCCTACCTTCACCATTGGTTCTCTCCTCACATCGTTGTGCCACATCTGGCTTTATATGCTCTTATTTCAAATCAATTTATTGGCATTGTACCATGCACACTGTATGCAACTCCTGTATTTACTGTATTTTTGTTCTGGTTCTGTAGCTCTCTAAAAATCTAATGAAGTTAAAAAAATATGTTAAAATGATATTACTTCATTGCACTCCCTCCCCACCACCACACTTAAGGAAAGTGCCTCATTTGCTGTAGCACTGTACATAGGGCAGCTGAGGTGTTGGAACTTCAGTTGCCAACTGTGGAAACCAAGGCTAATCTGCTTACACACATTTTTCAACCATGCCCTTAGACCTCAGAGCCTTTGCTACCATCAATGAAGCTCTGACAGACTCTTTGACTGAAGCGTGGTCGAAGCCTGGGTGACAGAGGCCTAGTCCATGTGATCCACTCTTATTGACTCAATACCCAACACTGGAACGTGTCATAGTGCAAGCTTGGCTTTTCCTGCTGCTCCACCTGATACAGAATTGAAATGCATTGATATTCGTGGCAAAAGGGTGTTCTCCATCAGTTTGGCATTACAAGCTCTGATTGCATTCTGCCTGTTGGGCAAATACATGTAAGCCCTCTGTGATATGGTGAGTGAGATCTTGCCTGCCTTCCTAGTGGAGCTTTGAAATACCATCGCACAAATAGTCAGTGATGGACAGGATGTGGTTACATACAAGTTGTGGGTCGGTCTGGACACCACGGATTGTGTAGATTGGGCTCTAAGCACTGGTGTGGTGATTTGTCATCATTCCTGGATATGCGTTGAAGGTTTCTCCAGGGACTCGTGGACATCCCTCATGGGTATGCCTTTTGATTAATCCAGGATGTTTGGAGACCAAGCTCATAGCTGTGCTATGGCCCATTCGGGATTGTTCTCACCAACATGTTTGTTCTGTTAAAAATAATTGAAGTGCAGGTTTCATTCCCAGGGCCCAGCTTGCTGCCAGAGGCAGCCTTCTCAGCCAGCCCTGACCTTTCAAAGGGACATGGTTCCAGCAGGGAATGTGGCCACCAAACTGACCAGTCCTCATTTTCCCCTGCTTCCGCCAAGCAGCACCAATAATCCCCTCCACCCACCCCCCCAAGCCCCCTCTTGGGAGTCACACATTGCCACTAAGGTGCAGAGTACACTTTTACCTGTCCAACTGCCAGGCGGTTACCTCATACCAATAGGTCCTGCACATACTGGCTACATGACTATAAACCATCTGGAAAGGTCCTTAAACACGAGGTTGGGTGAGCTCATCAAACTCAATGTAGCTCATGCAAATGCCGTCTGCACGCAGAGGTAGCTTAAGGCATACTCACTCAGTGGGGCAAACTCTGGTTAGATCTTTTCTCTACCTCGGAAAATAATCATTGGTGAGGTTTTTTTTGTGCTCTATATTTTCTGTCTCGAGGTTCCCATTGAGACGTGTTTTGCCTTCTGTGGTACTCCAGTCTCCTTTAGGCATTCCCACCTCTGTTGCTGCTTCTCTGGGTTCTGAAGAAGGTCTGGAGGTGCTGGACACAGATCATCCTGATATCCCCAGACTGGGCTCACAGGCGGATGGCATGGAGGTTGGGTTTCTCGTACTCTGACCTGCTGAGTCTCAGCATTTCCTCTCTGTTAGTCTAGTTACCACTAACCTATTAGATGTGAACGTTGCTGCAGGAACGATGTGGAACCCACAGGTCTCATTACTCATTGACGATGGAGTGCATGCCCAATGCTATGCTCACCACTGACGGCGCAGACGGCGCTAATGGGATACGCACATGAGAGAAGGCAAACCAAAAAACGACCTCCGGTTGTAGCCACACAGATCGTCTCGTCAAATGGAGGCTCTCAGGTCTCTCACAAGTGATGTATCTTTTATACTAAAATGAACACCAGACTACAGTTAGTCTCTGTTTTACCTCAATTTCAATAGCATGCAGTGTTCTTTTACGTGGATTTCACATAAATGGTAACTTGCTACAGAAGCTGAAAACATACTCAACCCCTTTAGTAATGGGTGCAGTAAACAATCAGCATAAGTGTCTCAGTTCTTTTATGCTGCCAGAACCAAGGAAAAATCGTGACAGGTGCTGTTTCGTCCTGTACACTGTTCTAGCCCACAATGTGAGGCAGCGAGCAGAAACAAAAGTTCAGTCACGATTTCTAACCCTGCGAAGGCCCACAAGCCAGTTGTTATAGCACAGCTTGCAAGGAGAGGCAGAGTTCCAGTACGTAGGCTCAGAGGGCAGTTCAGGAATCCAATAGTAGTTTCACAATCAAAATAAATCTAACTATTCCTAGGTAATCACTAATCTTAGGTGAAGGGGAAGGAGGAGGATGGGTTATGAGAGAAAGCAAACGAGACTTTCTTGGGTTGTCGTCACACATCTTGTCTCGTCAAGTGGAGGCCTTTCGGCTGTTCTGTTGTCTCGTCAAGTGGAGGCCTTTCAGCTGTACCTAGCAGTACACTTTTAGTATCTGCTCTTACATCAATTTCAATAGCATGCCGTTTTTTTTCTTTTAGTTTTATATGAATGGTCCTATTCTACAAAAACTGACAAAATAGCCAAGAATCACTCTGTCAACAGATGCAGTATAGTAAAAGTTCAACAAGTCAATGGCACAGTAACTTTATCCTGCTAGAGACATGGGAATCATTGCAGGACCTGACTTGTTCTAATGTCCTATACACAATTGTTAAAGCTCCACAAATTCTGGCACAAATGGAAACCAAGGTTCATTCATGATTCCTAACTAACCCTGCCCAAGACCCTAAGCACAGTAGTTAAAATGCAACTTAGAAAGTGAGGCAGATTTTCACAAAGTAGGCACAAGATGGCAGTTCAAGAATCCAACAGTAGTTTCACAATCCACACAAATAAATCTAACTTTCTCTAATTAACCGCTAACCTGAGGACTCTGAAGGACGCTAGAAAAGGTTGTATAGTTTCAAGGAAATTCTTCGAAGAGCTCTATGGATGGGAGGAATTACATTGAAGTAATGCTGCAGACATTGTTCCAAGATAGAGAACAAGCAGAAAACATCTGAGAAGAAGAACTCTGCCCCCAGGTTGAAGATTGTTTCAGCTGGAGAAGCATAAGCATAAGTGAAGAACAGAGAGTTCCACTCATCAATAGGAAGGAAAGCCAAGCACCTGGCCACACTCCATGGTGTGGCTTTTACAAACTGCTGTATTCTCAAATCCTGCTGTGGACCCTCATTCCCACTGTAGCTTGCCACTTAGATTTGGCACACTGTCAGGGATTTAGGGGTGCCCCATATGGTTGGGTTTAGCTGTGCTAGTGGTAAGTGGTCACAACTGGCATCATGCATGTGCTAGCCAAGATCCTGAGTGGCATGACTCCTGTCATACCAGTGAGGACATCCTGAGTCGCAGTGTCCTGAGGAAGGGGTGGTGAGTAATGCCCAGGACCAGTGGTGAATGGGGACAAGGACAGAGCACCTGCGGAAGGCTATGATACCCCTGCGGTCTACCTCTTTAAGAGGACCTGCTCTCCCAACAGAGTAAGCTCTACACTCAAACCTCCATAACCTGTATCTCCATTCCTGGAGATTAAGTGGATCTTGCTGAGTGTATGTGATATACTTGAGAAAATGGTGGATATCAGCCTCACTACTCTCCATGTGTTCACGAAGGTGATCTATTGCTTTCAAATCTGGTGATCTATATTGGGCAAAGTTTGTGGCCTGCTCCGAGGACCATTGAGTCGATGTGCTACAGGAAAAATCTGTTTTATGTACTTATGTTTGTCAATCAATCAATCAATCAATCATTTGCAAAGTGCGCTACTCACCCGCTAGGGTCTCAAGGTGCTGGTGGGGGGGAAGGATTGCTACTGCTCGATTAACAAGTTCTTGAGGTGTTTCCTGAAGGTCAGAAGGTCCTGGGTCTGTCGTAGGTGGACTGGGAGGGAGTTCCAGGTCTTGGCAGCGAGGTGAGAGAATGACCTGCCACGGCTGTAGTACGATGGATGCGAGGGATGGTGGCGAGGGCGAGGCTGGCGGAGCGGAGTTGGCGGATGCAAGTGTGGAAGGTGAGTCGCTCGTTGAGGTAGGCAGGGCCAGCGTTTTGGAGAGCTTTGTGGGTGTGGATGAGGAGTTTGAAGGTGATCCTTCTCAGCGTGGGATGTTGAGGATGAGGCGTGCGGAGGCGTTCTGTATACATTGCAGTTTCTTCTGGAGCTTGGCCGTGGCTCCTGCGTAGAGCGCGTTGTAGTAGTCCAGTCTGCTGCTGACAAGGGCGTGGGTGACCGTCCTTCTGGTTTCGGTGGGGTTCCATCTGAAGATCTTGCAAAGCATGCGGAGGGTGTGAAGGCAGGAAGATGAGACAGCGTTGACTTACTGGGTCATGATGAGCGATGAGTCTAGGATGAAACCTAGATTGTGCGTGTGGTTGGTGGGTTTTGGCGCGGTTCCTGGGGTGGCTGGCCACCAGGAGTCGTCCCATGCAGAGCGGCTGGAGCTGAGGATGAGGAACTCTGTCTTGTCCGAGTTCAGTTTGAGGCAGCTCTTCTCCATCCAGTTGGCGATGGCATGCAGTCCGTCGTGGAGGTTGGTTTAGGCGGTGTTGGGGTCCTTGGTGAGTGAGAGGATTAGATGGGTGTCGTCGGCGTAGGAGACGATGTTGAGGTTGTGGGATCGGAAGATGTTAGTGAGCAGTGCCATGTAGATGTTAAAAAGGGTTGGGCTGAGTGAGGCTCCTTGGGGAACGCCGCAGATGGTCTTGGTGGCTTCTGAAAGGAAGGGAGGGAGGCGGACTCTCTGAGTTCTGCCAGAGAGAAAGGATGTGATCCAGTCCAGGGCCTTGTGGCGGAGCCCTGCGTCATAAAGGCAAGTGCAGAGGGTGTAGTGACAGATGGTGTCGAAGGCAGCTGAGAGGTCCAGGAGGAGAGGGCAGCAGTTTCGCCTTTGTTGAGCATAGTCCTGATGTCATCGATTGAGGCGATGAGGGCGCTCTCAGTGCTGTGGTTCCTATGGAATCCGGATTGGGAGATGTCCAGCCTGTTGTTGTCCTCCAGGAAGCGGGTAAGTTGCCCGTTGATGATCTTCTCGATGACCTTCGCCTGGAAGAGAAGGAGGGAGATGGGCTGGTAGTTCTTGAGGTCACCGGGGTCTGCTTTGGGTTCCTTTAGCAGGGTGTTGACTTTGGCGTGCTTCCAACTCTCCGGGAAGGTGGCGGTCTCGAAGGAGCTGTTGACGATCATATGGAGTTGGGGGGCAATGATGGGGCTTGCTTTGTTGAAGACATGGTGGGGGCAGGGGTCAGAGGGTGATCCGGAGTGGATGTCCTGTTTTTGACCTCACAAGGTCTTGTGGGTACCATTAAAGGTTATTTGTTAACCCTTTCTACATTTACATATACCTGATAACCCTTGTTTATTTGAGTCACCAGATGTGATGATTTTTTTTTAAAAGAGCTTACATGTTTCATCCTGTGCCTTTTGTTATGCCACAATGGATACTTAATTTGGTGATTACTTTCTTAATGTGCATGCCTTTTGAGGCCGTGCAAGCTGTTTTTAAGGCTACTGACCCTTAAATGCTTTCCTCATTGAGGTTACCTCTATGCACCATGTCAGTGAACTCCAGGTGTTATCAGCGTAACTAGCAAATACTGCATTCTTTCCAGAAAACCTGGTGCTTCAGACCTGGGTATCCTGTCTGCCAGAAGTTATGTTGCCTTTCCATGTGGGGCAGTCCATCTCATTCCTCTCTTTTTTTCTCCTCACCTCATCCCCCCTAAGGAGGGTTGGACCCCTGCAGAGCCCTTAGATATTATATCAGTTATACTAAGGAGCATGAAGTGAAGGACCACGTTTTTGTGAGGTTCTCTGGTGTTAAGAAGAGATGGGCAGTTAACAAATGGATCTGATTCAGATGGACTGTTCTTTGCATAAAAATATGCTACACCTTGGCCTCCAAAATGGACCTTTGTACTCTTTTTGCCAGAGCTATGGCCGCCACCACAGAATTGGCCATAGTTGCTTCTTTACTGAACATCTGCCATTTGGCTACGTGTTCCTCCATCTACATCTTCACCAGGCAAAAGGTAGGGTAGTTTAAAAGTGTATCCACCAGAAAGAATGTTACAGAAGGTAAGTACCTTGTTTAAACTGAACGCAACACAAAGAAATGTGATATATGCCTCACATTTCTTAAGAGGTTCTTAAATGATCAAGACGTGCTTAACACTCACTTTGTTGTGAAAAGACGTCTGGGCTTTTTCTAGTCCATTTCCTAGAAAGAAGAAAAATGTGGACTTTGAAACAGTCAGAAGTGCTTCAGCAACATCCACAAACTGACTCACTGGGCCTGCCAGAACACTCCTGATCCACATCTTTTGAACCATTGTGAATCACAATATCCAGATGTCCCTGCAGGTCCAAGAAAGCACACTAAAAAGACTGAAAAAGTGGCTGTTTCCCCACTTTCAGTCAAATTTATGATTTAAAAAAGCAAATGAAATTGAAATATTGCCAGTTAATGACCAGAATGGTAGGTAGGTGAACAACATATTTGTCACTGAGAGATAAACCAGTGCCACAGGTGTCTGAGTCAATGTATATGACTACTTCATCAAATTGATTCCTGTACGATTACAAAGAAAAGCAGAACACTAATACATTTTAATCCTATTTTAAATCATTTATGAGACAAAGAGCTTCACACCATCTTCAACACCTTTGAACCCCCAACTTTCAGCAAACGTCAAGTCACTTAAATTTGCAGTAGTCACAAACCTCATCCTCAAGGATTTAATTGCCAAAAAATAGATGCTTTGGTACCAGCTTTCTCTTTGAAAGAAACTTAATCTGTTTCTTGCAGAAAGTGACTTCAGAACTGCTGTTCAAACCCCTGTACTCTTGCATCTGGAAGGTGGTTGTACCTTGCTCCAAGGTCTCTCACACTGCGCACAGGCACCCATGAAGGGCATCATACACACCATAGCACTTCTCATCCAGAGCTTGAAGAAATAGGATCAGATGGACCCCAACATAATGGAACTCTATTTGCTCAACTTGCTGACGTGCACCATCTTCAAATCCAGCTGCATTATTTACCAAGCCAATAAAATCAGCATCCCGCTTATCTTGCAGACAAACTCACCATCTTCAGTGGTTCTTGGCACACCCATAGACAGGACTCATCCGAGTGAAGACTAAGTGCAAAGAAGAAAAAACAAGGCAGCAGTCCTTTTTAGGGTCAAGCCTGCTTCGCATGCAAGGCGCTTTAGGAGTTAGAAAAGGGCTCGGAGTCCCGTCCATGTCACATCAGTGTCTTTCGTTGGTTCATGGGCTTGCCTGTTAAAATCTGCTTGCTTTCATTAGTGGAAGGCATGCATACGTCATGCCTTTTCCGGTGGTTAGTCCTCCTCAAGCGCAGTGAGCAAGTACTGAAAACATGCGATGCTCGCTGTTTTTCATCCGGTTTGTGGACTACTTTTTATCTTTTTTCAAAGCGCGATCTCGCTTGGCAGAAGTCGAGCGCTTTCCATGACATCAACCCTGTTACATAGTTTTTTTTTTGTATATTTCTTTATTGATTTTCACACATTTAAATTCAAGTGATCCAAAACAGTATAATGTTACGTCATTTCTTCTTCTTATCCAGGTGTATTTTGTGTTTTAACAATCAAATCAGTTTATAGAGGAGTCCAGACGTTTCACCTGTTACCATGGTACATTTCCTGCTTGATGAGAGTTAATGATATATATTCAAAACTAAGATGTAAAGAAAAGGGAGGAAGAAAAAAAGAAAAATATTTAACCGTCTCCATGCTTATGTTGTATCATATGTTTGTCATGTCATGTCTGATATATATCAAGGTCTATTCCGAAGTATGAGTGGTAAGTGTTGTAAGTCGGGCTCATTCCCATTGGCATTCTGTTCCCTGGGTGTGCATGTGAGTATATAAGGTGCGTATGTGACTGTATAGTAGTCCTGTGCTACCCCTTGAGGAGGGTGCTCCATTTATGGAGGGCGTAGGTCATTTTTTGCTTCCACCTTCAGAACTAGTGATTCCCAATATTCTGCCCCAGAGCTTGCTATGCCCTTTGTCTGGAGCCACTGTAGGTGGTGAGCTTCTGCTTTGGACCATAACAAAAGGTCTTTCAACCATTGCGTTGTTGATGGGGGTGTTTGGGATTTCCATGCCATGGCTATCCTGCGCTTAAATAGTACAAGTGCTAAATCAATGAACTTGTGGAGGTATTTGTCTTTTTTTTTTGGTTTTGGTTCGAATATTTGACAGGCAGAGGGATGGCGTCGCAGGTAACATAAAATCTGTTATTTCAGTGATTATTCCAGTAACTGTATGCCAAATAGTTTGTAAATTCGGGCAGTCCCATACCATGTGGTAAAATCCTACTGGGGACATAGCGCATCTCGGGCAGGCGGGTTCGTGTGTTGGGTACAAATGATTTAGTCGTTGGGGGTCTAAATAGGCTTGATGTATATAGTTAAAATGGGTGAATCTAAATATGGCATTACGAGAGATCTCCTTTACTGAGCGCAGAGCCAGATTCCATTCTGCTGTTGTCAGTGGGTTTGGTAGTACTTTATTCCATCTTTCATGTGTTGTTTGTAATGGGGTATCAGTGTGTGTCCGAAGTGCTGTATATAGAGAGGGGATGATGCGTTTAGTTCTCGTTGCTGAGAGTATAGCATGTAGGACCGGAGAGGTGGGTGGTTCGGTGTTTTCTGGGCCCCATAAGTGACGTGTAACTTGTATTATGGTGTGGTAAGTAATGAACTGACCTGGCGTAATTTTTTATTCAGATATCATATCCTGGAAAGGTTTAAGTGCATCGTCGGAAAAGAGGTGTTCCATTCGTGTGACCCCTTTATCTGTCCATAGTGTTCGTGTCTGGGTTGGTATATTTTGTAGTATTCCAGGTATATCCCATAGTGTTATTGCCGGTGAGTATGGAGTAGGTGATAGTTTGGGACATAGATAACGATGCCAGGACGTGTGTGCCGTTTTTAGCAGTGGGGTTATTGTGGGGTCACCTGTCTTGTTGCTAGACAACCACATGTATAATGGTGTGGAACCCAGATACCCTTTCAGTTCACGTGTCTCAGGGTGTAGTGGAGAAGTCAACCACGTGGTTGGCCATTGTAGCTGTGCTGCTGCATAGTAAGACTCAAAGTGTGGGGCGCCTAGACCCTCATCTTGGAGCGGTCTCTGGAGTACAGATAGTGCTACTCTGCGGCGTTTATCTCCCCATATTAAGTCTAGTAATAAACTATTTAACATTTTGAAGAAGGCACGTGGCACCACAACAGGCAATGCCGAGAAATAATATAACAACTGGGGTAAAATTAACATTTTAGATATCGCTATTCTGCCCATTGGGGATAAAAGGTAGCGATTTCCAAAAATTGAGGGATGTGCGGGCAGACGTTAGCGCTTTGGTTAGGTTGCCATCTAGGATATTTTTGGTCGAATGATATATATATATACTCCTAAGTTTTTGAAGGTGTCATATTGCCGCTGTAATTGTGTGTTGTTTGTGGCAAGGCACGCAGTGGAAGGGTATAATACTAAGGGAAAGACACATGACTTGGGCCAATTAACCTGGAGTCCTGATGCCGTGCCGAATTATGATAGTACATGTTCGAGTTCAGGAAGCGTGGAATGTACATCTCTGAGGTATACCAGGGCATCATCCGCGTACAATTACACCACGTGGAATCCATGAGAGTCCCATATGCCCCAGGTTTTGGCATTGGAGCGTAGGTAGCATGCCCGGGGTTCCATTGCTAAAGCAAATAGTAACGGCGATAGGGGGCAGCTGTGCCGCGTTGTATATTAAAGCAATTAGATATTACCCCGCCCGTTTTTACTCTTGCCTATGGCTCTCCGTATAGCGTCTTAATCCAGCGCAATAGGCAAGGACCAAATCCCATCTGTTCCAGACAGGCAAATAGGAAGTCCTACCCTAATGTATCAAAGGCCTTCTCTATATCTAGAGAGACCTCTACGCGATGCGTGTCTTCAGACGGTGTGCTATGTATTAAATGTAAGAGGCGTCTGATATTTATCAATGTGGTGCGGTTTGGAATGAAGCCTGATTGATCGTGGTGTACCAATGAGTGCATTATAGGAAGCAGGCGGTTGGCAAGTATTTTACCCAGAATCTTGCAGTCTAAATTGAGTAGTGATAAAGGGCGGTACGACTTTACATCTGTCGTATCTCGCCCTGGTTTAGGCAGCACCACGATCAGGGCCTCACTCATAGAGCGTGGCAGGGTGCCCTGTTGAAATGCTTCTTGGTATACCTCTAGCAATCGTGGATAGAGAGTGGTTGGGTATGTGGCATAGTACTCAATGGGTAAACCATCAGTGACTGGAGTTTTACTGCGTGCCATTTGCTGGACCGCGGCCGCAATTTCATCTAATTGTATGGGATCTTCTGTAGCATTGCGTTGTCTATCATTCAATTTAGGGAGATGTATCCCTCTTTAAAAAAAACATGTTCTTTCCATATTTAGATCAGTAGGACGCTCATAAAGCTGTTGGTAGTAAATGCTAAAGGCGTTGTTTATAGCGAGTTGTGTCGTGGCCATACGTCCATCCGGCAACCTGATGGCCATTACTGGTGTTCTATGGTTTGCTTCTCGGAGGAGCCAGGCAAGAACCTTACCCGAGCGATCACCCTGTGCATGTTGTAAGGCCATTCGTGTGCGGTAATCATAACGATTTAGGGTGGACTCTGCTTCATGCCTGCGTCGTCTTAGTTGGCGCAATTGTGTGGGGGACCCGGGGGGTTCCGCAGCGTGCATTGCTGCCTGCCATAAGTCATGTTCATTCTTGATGAGGTCCCTTGTTAATTGTTGTTTTACTCCCCAGGAAGTGGTCATACAATGGCCACGAACAACCACTTTATGTGCTTCCCATTCTGTTGCACGGGTGGAAGTTGTGTTAGCGTTGATTGAAAAATATTGGCGGATAGCGTCTGCCAATGATTCCCGAAACGGAGGGTTTAATAAGGCCTCTGTTTGCAGGCGCCAGGTAGGTATGGCGGGACATGGTGTGCCCCAAGACAAAAGTGCTGTCAGCGGATTGTGATCTGAGTGTGTTTTCGCCAGATATTCAGCGTTTTCTAAAAGAGGACCATTATTGGTGGTGTTGAATAAAATGTCTATCCTGGTGTGAAGGTCGTGTACCGGGGAATAGAATGAATATTCTTGGTTCTGGGGACGTTTTAAACGCCATATATCAACTAATCCCATGTTTGTACTCCAGGTACGGAGATGACGAGTATTTCTCAGACCGGGGGCTGAGGATATTGGAGGATGAGATCGGTCTAGTTGTGGGTCCATTATGCAATTGAAATCACCACCCGATATGGTAGGTGAAAGTGGATCATTGAACAGGGCTGGTGTGAGGGATTCTAAAAAGGAGATCTGGTTATTATTTGGGGCATAAATAGCCGCTAGGTTGATGGGTGCACCATCTATATTTCCCTCTAATATCACAAATCTGCCTTCTTTATCTATTGTCTGGGAGGTGAGGGCAAAGGGAACTTCGGGGGCTACCCATATTAGGACACCTTTGGCAAATGCTGAAGTAACCGTGCCATATAGTTGACCTCGCCAGCGAGAATGTGCTTTCGTCAATTCGGCCTTTGTAAGGTGCGTTTCTTGGAGTAGTGCAATATGAACCCTGTGGCGTTTGAGATATGATTATATTTTATATCGTTTAGTGTATGTTGCTATACCTCTAACATTCCAGGTCATTATTCTATACTGTTGGGCTTGGGTCGGACGTTGTGTATAAGACATCATTCCTTAGTTCTTATGTAAAATGTTACAGACAGTATAGCACATTTGTACATTTCACTTTCCGTAGCAAGCGTTTGTTTGGGCAACTGCGGAGATATGGCCCAAGATTTCGGGCTGCGAAGGTGTAAGACATTGCATAGTAGAGAGCATGGTGACACGTGTATAAAATTAAAAAGAAAAAACCTTAACCTTGAAAACAATCCCTTCCGGGCCACACCTATATATTGTGCCGCCCAATATATGTTAATTAGTAACAGGAAACGTGTGTCTCTATGTCGCAATGAACAACGTGTCCAAAGGTACATCCTGTGGGATTGGTAACCGGCTTTTAAGAGAGTCTACCCCATTCCAGGGCCTTTGATGATTGATGCAGTAGGGGAGAAAGGATCCATATAGGTGGTGTCTACGGGGCTGTCCAGGTATTCTATGATGGATTGTCTTGAGATTGACGGGTTTCGTTGTTTGTGTGGCCTGTTATTGTCTATCAAATAATGTGATCCACTGAGCCAGGCGTGATATGTTGGGCTTTATTGCTGCTAGTCTCGGAAATCTCAGAGCCAGAATCTGATCCTGATATCTGTGTGGGTTCTGAACGGAGGGTATCAAAGGGGTTTTTGCAGCAGTGTATGGCTGCTGCTACTGCTTGATCGCCCTCTGCTGCCACTTGTTCTTGGTTTGGATGGGTTTTAGTTGGTTTCCTGCGACGGCGTTTCAATCTTGGAGTAATCCATGTGTCCGCCTCTTTCTCATCTTCTGTAGCTGTCACCAGACCCTTTGCGTGAAGCCAGGTCCACACATCCTCAGGTGTTTGAAAGGTGTGTGCGGTCTCTTGGTCTATGACTTTAAGTTTTGCTGGATATGAAAGGGCGTATTTGATTTGTAGGGCACGGAGGTGTTGTTTGACCGCCATGAATGATCCCCCTTTACGCTGCACTTCCATTGTGTAATCTGGGAATGCTGTTATTGTTGCATTTTCAAAGCGCCAAGACCCTTGGTGCAGAATAATTGTAAAATCAGATCACGAAAGTTCAAAAGGCGAGCTATGAGAGGGCGTGGAGGGTTACCTGCCTTAGGTGGTCTGCCCGGTATTTGGTGAGCCCTTTCAATGGAGAACAGGGGTGGCACATTTTCATGAAATACTGTGGATTTAAGCCATTTTTCCAGGAATGCTTCTGCGTTGGGTTGTTCTGATCGTTCAGGGAATCTGATGAATCTGATGTTATTACGTTTCGAGCGTCCTTCTGCATCTTCCACCCTGCGGTGGAGTACATTGAGCTCTTCCTGCATGGTTGCTACCTGCGTCTGTAGCGATTGGAAGGTTGGTTGTACAGTTTGAGTAATTGCTTCCGTCTGAGTGACTCGTTCTGTAAATTTACGATGATCGGTTCTCAGTAGATTAACTTCCAATGAGACTGTGTCAATCTTGGTTTCTAATGAAGTTTTAGTGTCTAGTATTGCATGTAGGATTGACTCAAATTTTTCCAAGTGACGCTGTAATGTATTTTCCAATTGGCGAAACTGTTCCTCTTGTGACAGTGGTTCTGAAAGGTCACTGTCAGTTGTGACCATAGTTTCGTTGGTGGTTTTGTTAGGTCGTGATTTCCTCATGGTGGCGGTGGGTAGGAGATTTGTATTTGCGCGTTATGTCTTCGTTGTTGTTGGTTTACTGTAAATAATGGTCACGTTGCGACACTGCTTAAAATCTGTGATGCAGCGACTGATAGTTTTTTGAGGCACCTTAGGTGTGCCCTTGTGTCATTTAGAACCTAACAGTCTGGATCGAGGAACACCTGGCGATATCTGAATGTTGCGTGTTGGCGGCACCCAGTTTTAAAAAGTGCCAGAATTAGGCGGTCATAACAACATTGGCGGTAAAAGCCACTTACCGCCGTGCAGAAGACCGCCAACACACCGCTGCGGCCGCAGAATTCCGCCACAGCTATTATGACCCACAGCACGGAATCCGCCAAAATTCAGACACCCACACAAGTCCGCCACACCAAAGGTCAGTGATAAACTGGCGAAAACAAAACCTCCACCGTCACGCCAACAGAAATACGCCCACACGAATCCACGCAGCGGTCTTTCAACCGCAGTATTCCATTGGCGGTACAGACCGCCGCGCTCAAAATACACACACTCTTACAAAACCCAGCCACATTGGACAATTCGAAATACACACACCTGATACACATACACACACCACTCCCACACACCCATTACAATATAAAACACACACCCACATCACCCACAAAATCCCCACAAGCCAAAAATTCAGAAAGAAGGCCAGAGAGAGATAGCACCAGCAAGAACAACAGCATCCACAGGCACACAACACCATCACCCACAGAACTTCCATGCACCTCACACAACACACCACTACATATCAGCACACTTAACACCACACACTCCACCCCACACATCACCTACACCACCCTATGGCACGGCAAAGACACCCCAGGTTCTCGGAGGAGGAGCTCAGGGTCATGGTGGAGGAAATCGTCCGGGTAGAGCCACAGCTATTCGGAGCACAGGTGCAGCACACCTCAATTGCAAGGAAGATGGAGCTATGGCGAAGAATAGTGGACAGGGTCAACGCAGTGGGACAGCACCCAAGAAATCGGGAGGACATCAGGAAGAGGTGGAACGACCTACGGGGGAAGGTGCGTTCCGTGGTCTCAAGAGACCACCTGGCGGTTCAGAGGACTGGCGGCGTACACCCACCTCCTCCCCCACAACTAACAACATGGGAGGAGCAGGTCTTGCCGATTCTGCATCCTGAGGGCCTCGCAGGAGTAGGTGGAGGAATGGACTCTGGTAAGACAAATCTTAATTATTACATCCCCCACCCTACCTGCATGCCATCACATACCCCCACCCCCAGCACCACAACTCCTCACATATATCCCAACATCACAAACCACCCATCCCAACACCAAGCCCTGCATGCAACAACAAAGCATGGACACCCATCACTAAAGCATGGCCACTGCACATTCCCATACAATCCCCTAAACCATCCTCACACAAGGACCCACACAGGAATGCAAGCACTGGGGTTCACGGTCACCCACCCATTGCACACCATGACACACACAGATGTAATAACCATCCTTTTATACCCCTGCAGGACCCCTACCCAACGTCACCGGACAGGAGGGTCCACACATGTCCACACCACCAACAGAAGAGGCCCACAGTGATGACAGCAGCTCTGTCCAACTGGATCTAGATGACCAGCCCGGCCCATCGGGGACCTCGGGACAGTCGGTTCCCCTCACCCAGTCACAGGCCACCACAGACCTGCCCCCTCTGAAAACACCAGCACAGCACCCACCCAGCGGGCCCATACCTCCGTCCCCAGGACACGTCAATCAGCAGTGTGTCCACCACTACAGGGAACCCAGGATAACCCACCACCCCAACAACAGGGACCTGGGGGCAGTGGTAGTGGGCACACGGTCCAGGGGAGGGAGGCCCAGGAACACAGGGAAACTGGGAGGGCTGCTGTGCGACAGGGGGAGGACAGGCCAAGGGAACCCACTCTCCACGAGGCCCTCTCCTCCATCATGGGAGCATACCACCACTCCCAGGAGACGATGGCAACGGTACTGGCCAAGTTTCAGGAGACCCAGCGGCTGCAGGAGGAACAGTATATGGGTTTCAGGGAGGAATTCAAAACCATCAGCTCCACCCTGGGCCCCATCGTAGGGGTGCTGAAGGAAGTACTCAACACCAGGAGGAACGCTGTGGCACTACAAGGGGCCCCTGACACTAGCATGGACGATGAACTTCCCACCATCTCCGCCGGCGCTAGTGGACAGGACGCCCTGCCACAGGACCACCACACCAGCACCCCACCCCCTGCAGAGGGAGAAACACCCCGCAAACGGTCCCTGAGATCCAGGACAAAGACACAGCACGATGCTAAGACCCCCGCCAGGAAATTAGACCACCCTGATTGTCATCCTACTGTCCCACTTTGTCTTCCTGTCCATACTTTAACTGCCCCAGCTCCACTTCCTATGCCCATTTGGGCAATGCACCTGTGAGACTAATAGACTGGACTCTGCCATGGACATTCCTCCGCCATCACCCCTCACCATTTCTCTACCCCCTCCAATATTGAGCACTTAAATAAACACACTTAAAGGACAAAACAATCTGGAGTCTGTCTGATTTCGAAATAGTGTATTAGCAATTACAGTGACAAAATGCTCTTTCAATTGTAATGTCAACATACCTATGTCACACAGCTCTAGTCCATGAGGAATCTAAGCAGAAGTCACACAGTGGGACCCACATCTGTGAAATCGTAAGGGAAAGTGACAACTCAGTGACCATACACTGTGTGAAAACGACACACAGTAGAGAGGTAGTAGTGTTAAAGTACATGTAGCAGGCAGGTCTGTACTCTTACCTGTGTCTCACTGGACATATTGCTGGATCACTGAGTCCCTGTTGTTCATGTCTTCTTCCTCTGCTTCCTCGTCTTCACTGTCCACAGGCTCCACAGCGGCAACAACACCGCCATCTGGACCATCCTCCAGCAGAAAAGGCACCTGTCGTCGCAAAGCCAAGTTGTGAAGCATACAGCAGGCCACGATGCTCTGGCACACCTTCTTTGGTGAGTAGAATAGGGATCCACCTGTCATATGGAAGCACCTGAACCTGGCCTTCAGGAGGCCGAAGGTCCGCTCAATCACCCTCCTAGTGCGCCCATGGGCCTCATTGTAGCGTTCCTCTGCCCTTGTCCTGGGATTCCTCACTGGGGTCAGTAGCCATGACAGGTTGGTGTAACCAGAGTCACCTGCAAATGGGGAGGGACAAATGTTAGACACGCACTAACCTGGAGGGATATCCACAGACCCAGACAACCATTTCCACTGACTTGCCTCCAAGTGCTCACCTAATAGCCACACACGGTGCCTCTGGAGTTGACCTATCACATAAGGGATGCTGCTATTACTCAGGATGTAGGCGTCATGCACTGAGCCAGGGAACTTGGCATTCACATGGGAGATGTACTGGTCTGCCAAACATACCATCTGTACATTCATACAATGATAACTCTTCCGGTTTCTGTACACCTGTTCACTCCTGTGGGGGGACCAAAGCCACATGGGTCCCATCAATGGCCCCTATGATGTTGGGGATGTGTCCCAGGGCATAGAAATCCCCTTTCACTGTAGGCAAATCCTCCACCTGAGGGAAAACGATGTAGCTCCGCATATGTTTCAGAAGGGCAGACAACACTCTGGACAATACGTTGGAAAACATAGGCTGGGACATCCCTGATGCTATGGCCACTGTTGTTTGAAAAGACCCACCTGCAAGGGAATGAAGCACTGACAGCACCTGCACTTGAGGGGGGATTCCTGTGGAATGGCGGATTACTGACATCAGGTCTGGCTCCAACTAGGTACACAGTTCCTGGATTGTGGCACGGTCAAGCCTGTAGGTGATAATCAAATGTCGCTCCTCCATTGTCGACAGGTCCACCAACGGACGGTACACCGGAGGATGCCGCCATCTCCTCACATGTGCCAGCGGACGGTGCCTATGAAGGACAACAGCGAGCACAGAGTCAAACAACTCAGAGGTACGTACCCACAGTTTACCCAGAACACCAATCATACACAAAAGGTGGCCTGTATGTGTGTGGAGTCTAGGCCTATGTATGTGTGACACAGTTGGAAATGAAGCCATGTGGGGCCCTGAAATGGCGGCTGCCTGACCTCTAAAGTGGGACAATGGGATGTGAGGTAACTGCGCTGGCGTTGTACACCGTTGCGGTAGGCGGTCGAAGACCGCGGCGCAATGCTGCATTGATTAACATTGGACGCTATGGGTCCCAGGAGCCAATGACGATGTACGCCGGGGGTGACGGAACCCACCGCCGCGGACGTGACCGCCATTTTCTATCTGTTCAATCGCTCGATAGCTGATCTTCGACAGGAGAGGACCTACACTGCAAGTGCTGCTGTGACCTCGGTCTGGAAGAGACAATGGCTCGAGTGTCTAGGGAAAGGGCCCCTGCCTTCACATCGGAGGAATTGGAGAAGCTCGTGGATGGGGTCCTCCCCCAGTACACGCTACTCTAAGGTCCTCCAGACAAACAGGTAAGTACACAGGGAGCATGTTGTATGGGCTATGCCTGTGTGGAGAGGGCTGGATGTAAGAAGGAAGGGGGGCGAGTGCTGCATGCATGAAAGACGGTGAATGCATGTGCCACCTGGCAAGGGTAGGGATGGGGGCCAATCACTTTGACGGTGCAGTTGGTAATAACTTCTCTTTTTCCCCTGTACATTTCATGTAGGTCAGTGCCCACCAGAAAAAAGATTTTTGGCGTGCCATCGCCAAGGACGTCCGGACCCTGGTGGTCTACCACAGACGGAGCACCCACTGCCGGAAGAGATGAGAGGACATTCGCCGCTGGAGCAAGAAGACGGCGGAGGCTCAGCTGGGGATGGCCTCCCAACGTGGGAGGGGTGCCCGTCGCACCATGACCCCCCCTGATGTTTAGGATCCTGGCGGTGGCCTACCCGGAGTTGGATGGGCGTTTGAGGGCATCACAGCAGCCACAAGGGGGTGAGTACACTCTCATTCTGCTGACTTTGTGCGCAGTGGAGGCGTCTGGGTGGGGGAGGTGGGCTGTGGGTTTCCCTAGGCCAGTGTGAGTTCCGTAGGCAAGGCCCCTCCGTAAGGCAGGCCATGTGGCACCCCAGCCCACCTCTGTAGAGTGCCAAGTACACCTAGTCATGCCCCTGTGTCATCTATGTGTGCAGATGTCGTCCATAGCCTTGTAGGCCATGTCCCAGGAATTGAACAGTGGAGCCCAAGAGCGCGGTGTAGTGCAGGGGGCTTCTGTGTCTGTCGTGTCCGCCAACGGTAGCGGTAATGCATGCTCTCAACATGTCTTTCTTCTGTCTCCCCCCCCCTTTTTGTGGTCTCCCTGTTCTTGTGTGCATTAGCATCATCAGGCAGAGGAGCAGTGACACCAGAGCACGAGGAAGCTGCATCCCACATGGCCCTGGAGGGTGACACTACGGAGTCTGAATTCACCAGTGGGACGGAGGGCGAGGGGAGCTCCACGGCGGGGACAGGAGCTGACACCAGCGACACGGACTCGTCCTCTGATGGGAGCTCCCTTGTGGTGGCGGCAACATCTGTGCCCCCCGCATCTACAGGTACAGCCGCCACCCCTCCTACCAGCACCGCCCTCCCAGCAGCCCCTCAGCCTTTGCCCAGTGCCCGCTCACCCAGGAGGGTGGGCATCACCTTCGCCCCAGGCACCTCAGGCCCTGCCCCAGTCACCCCTGGTGCCCTCAGTGAGGAGGCCATTGACCTCCTCAGGTCCCTCACTGTTGGGCAGTCTACCATTTTGAATGCCATTCAGGGTGTAGAGAGGCAGTTGCAACAAACCAATGCATTCCTGGAGGGCATTCATTCTGGTCAGGCGGCCCTTCAGCAAGTTTTTCAGACTCTGGCCTCAGCACTGATGGCAGCCATTGTCCCCGTCTCTAGCCTCCCCCCTCCACCTTCCTCCACCCGACCCAATCCCCTGTACCTCAGCCTATCCCAAGCACACCTACAGACCAACATGCACACACCTCAACACCCAAGGGAAGCTCAGGCAAACATAAGCACCACACATCCCACAGGCACTCACGCAAGCATCACACACATGCAGACACAGCAACATCCGCTGCCTCCACTGTGTCCCCCTCCTCCTCGTCTCCCTCCTCCCTCCCAGTCTCATCTACACTCACACCTGCATGCACTACCTCTACAGCCACTACGTCCCTCTCCAGCACACCCACCATCACACCCCACTCACGTGCAGTCACCACCCCCACTACCATTCACACGTCCCCTGTGTCCTCTCCCAGTGTGTCTGTGACGCCCCCCTCCCAAGATACACAAACGCAGGCACACACACACCCAACTGTCATCCACCTCACGACAGCCTCCAGCGCATGCCCCTTCACCCAAAGTCACCAAACATACACCTCCTACAACCACCACCTCTTCCTTCACTCCCAAACCCCCTCCAGCTACCCGTCCCAGTGTGTCCAAAAAAACCTTTCATGTCCAACCTTGACCTCTTTCCCACACCACCCCCACCCCGTCCGTCTCATAGGTCCCGAACTAGCACCTCAGCCACAACATCTCCGGGACCAGTGGTGCCTGTAGTCACCGGAATCTGGAGTGCACCGGCCACCAGGGCAGCCAGTGTGGCACGGAGCCACAGCACAGACAGTCCCCCACCTGTGAAGCATCAGAAGTTGGCCAGTGCCCGGCGGGAGAGGGGGAAGACTCCAGCCACCAAAGCAGCTACCAGGGTTACAGGTGGGAGTGTGGAGTCAGCTGTGACACCTTCCAAGGTGGGGAAGGGCCACAAGAAACCCGGCAAGTCTGGGAAGAGCAGCACAGCGGAGAAGACCGCCATCATCCCTGATGCCCAGGAGGCCACCGCCAGCACCAGCCCAGCTGCCCAGGAGGCCACCGCCAGCATCAGCCCAGCTGCCCAGGAGGCCACCGCCAGCACCAGCCCAGCTGCCTAGGAGGCCACCGCCAGCACCAGCCCACCTGCACAGGAGGCCACCGCCAGCACCAGCCCAGCTGCCCAGGAGGCCAGCACCAGCCCAGGAGGCCACCGCCAACACCAGCCCAGCTGCCCAGGAGGCCACCACCAGCACCAGCCCACCTGGCCAGGAGGCCACCGCCAGCACCAGCCCCGCTGGGCCCTGAAGGACCGCAAACACTAGCCCCGCTGGGCCATGAAGGACCGCCAGCACTAGCCCCGCTGGGCCATGAAGGACCGCCAGCACTAGCCCCGCTGGGCCATGACGGACCGCCAGCAAAAGCCCCGCTGGGCCATGAAGGACTGCCAGCAGCTGAGAGCCTGCAATGGAGACCACCATCTCAAGCACCGCTGAACAGGGCACCGCCGCCTCAAGCACCGCTGAACAGGGCACCGCCGCCTCAATCACCGCTGAACAGGGCACTGCCATCTTAAGCACTGCTGAACAGGGCACCGCCGTCTCAAGCACTGCTGAACAGGGCACCGCCGCCTCAAGCACCGCTGAACAGGGCACTGCCGTCTCAATCACCGCTGAGCAGGGCACCGCCATCTCAAGCACCGCTGAACAGGCCACCGCCGTCTCAAGTACCGCTGAACAGGGCACCGCCATCTCAAGCACTGCTAACCCACGAGCGGCAGGGGCACTGACGCAACTGAGTCCGTCACGGGGTGAATGATGCACTCTGGGCACCATGCCCCCTCCAGAACCAGTGGAGACTGTCATCCACTACCTCTGTCCTTAGCAGGATGAAGCACTCTGGGCACCATGCCCCCTCCAGAACCAGTGGAGACTGTCATCCACTACCTCTGTCCTTAGCAGAATGAAGCACTCTGGGCACCATGCCCCCTCCAGAACCAGTAGAGAGATCCATCCACTACCTCTGTCCTTAGCAGGATGAAGCACTCTGGGCACCATGCCCCCTCCAGAACCAGTGGAGACTGTCATCCACTTGTGAGACTGTGGCTTTGCACTCCCCAGGATTGAACAGTGGGCAACCCACCCACTGTAGAGACTTGTGAGACTGTGGCTTTGCACTCCCCAGGATTGAACCCACCCACTGTAGAGACTTGTGAGACTGTGGCTTTGCACTCCCCAGGATTGAACAGTGGCCAACCCACCCACTGTAGAGACTTGTGAGACTGTGGCTTTGCACTCCCCAAAATTGAACAGTGGGCATGTGGCCCCCTTGTGGATTTGGCGTCGTGCACTCAAGCGGCTGAGGTGCCCCCCCCCTTTCCCTCCCCCTGAGGTTCCTGTTTAGTTGCTCTCTGATGCCCCTGCAGTGTTTTCTCCGTCATGGTCGGGGATCTTGTGTGGGCCTCGCCCATACCGTGTGGTCCCATTGTTCCATGGACTTTCTTAGAGCACTACATGGACTACTATGCTTGGTATATATTTTGTACATGGTGTATATATATATATTTCTGCCTACTTGCTTTTAATATATTACAATGGTTACACTCATTTTCTATTGTCTTTGCATTCTTCCAGGGGGTTTGGGGGGTGTAACTGTGATGTATTGATATGCATTAGTGTGTGTGTTGTAGTGGGTGAGGGTGGGGGTTTTGCGTGTGTGTGTCCCTGTTTTTTGCCTCCCCTGTGTCGTAGGTGCAGTACTCACCGTGGTCTTTGCCGCCGGCGTTTGTGCTCCTGGTAGAGGAGCAGGAAGACTACTGCAGGGAGAATTTGGAGTTCCGGGTCCATGGCGTCCTCGTTCCTCGTGGGGTGTGCAGAGGTGAGCGTTTTCCCTTCGGGATTCCTATTTCCGCCGTGTTTTTATCCGCTGTGAATCCGCCCCGGAAAAGGTGGCGGATTGGCCTGTCATAATAGTGTGGGTGGTACATTGTCTCCCGCCTGTCTGTTGGCGGTGACCGCCAAGCTGTTTGTTTGTACTGCCGTGGCGGTTGGAGTGTTAAAGTGGCTGTCTTTGTTGGCGGTTTCCGTCACGGTCGTAATTGCTAATTTTTTACCGCCGGCCTGTTGGCGGTATTACCGCCGCTTTAACACCGACCGCCAGGGTTGTAATGACCACCTTAGTCTTTATGGTGTCGTTTAGGTAGTTCGTTGGGTGCTGGTTACTGTGGGCCATATTTATACTTTTTGACGCAAAACTGCGCTAACGAAGTTTTGCGTAAAAAAAATTAGCGCCGGCTAACGCCATTCTGAAGCGCCATGCGGGCGCCGTATTTAATCAATTACGTTAGCCGGCGTTAGCCTCCGGCGCTGCCTGGTGTGCGTGGAAAAAAACGACGTACAGCAGGCAGCGCCGGCGTAGGGGGATATGGGGCTTGGGCGTCAAAAAATGGGGCAAGTCAGGTTGAGGCAAATTTTTTGCCTCAACCCGATTTGCGCCATTTTTTTCGACTCCCAACCCCCATAGAAATGACTCCTGTCTTAGCAAAAACAGGAGTCATGCCCCCTTGCCCAATGGCCATGCCCAGGGGACTTATGTCCCCTGGGCATGGTCATTGGGCATAGTGGCATGTAGGGGGGCACAAATCAGGCCCCCCTATGCCACAAAAAAAAAAAAAAATTGACTTACCTGAACTTACCTTAATGTCCCTGGGATGGGTCCCTCCAGCCTTGGGTGTCCTCCTGGGGTGGGCAAGGGTGACAGGGGGTGTCCCTGGGGGCATGGGAGGGCACCTCTTGGCTCCTTCAGAGCCCACAGGTCCCTTAACGCCTGCCTTTTCCAGGCGCTAAAAAACGGCACAAAAGCGGCCGTACGTCATTTTTTTTGACCCGCCCACTCCCGGGCGTGAATTTTGCCCGGGAGTGTAAATATGGCGCACATGCCTCAGAGTCAATTTTTTAGACGTGAACGCCTACCTTGCATATCATTAACGCAAAGTAGGTGTCCACGCTAAAAAATTACGCAAACTCCATGGACTTTGGCGCTAGACGCGTCTAATGCCAAAGTATAAATATGGAGTTAGTTTTGCATCGGAATTGCGTCAAAAAAACGACGCGATTCCGGCGCAAACGGAGTATAAATATGCCCCTGTGTTTTTAACTTATTCAAGAGATGCTGCTAAAGTAGGGCTGCAACGTATCAACTAAGAGTCTGTGCCCCACTGCACCGCGCCCAACGGCTGCCGGCAACGGGGAATGAGAGTTATGTGAGGCTCCTTAAGTGTCCTTGTGTCGTTCAGAACCTAGGAGAGTGGGCCGAGGAACCCCTAGCGATATCTGAGTGTTGCGTGTTGGCGTCGCTCAGTATTGCAAAGTGCTGGGTTTGGTCTTTATGGTGTTTCTTAGGTAGTTTGTTGGGCTCTGGTTACTGCATTCTTAATATACCGCATTCAACGTCCGTGGGCCAGAGCTCAATCCGCACGCGCTGTGCAGTGCCAGGGACTCAACGGGCACCGGTACGCCACAGAAGTGTGCTGCCGGCAGCGGGGGATGAGAGGGAAAGCGAGCAGCTTCTTTGTTTAAGAGATTCAGCGGAGCGAACTGCTCTGCAGCATGCGCGATGCACTCACCGCTGTGTTTCAGGCCGCATCGAAGGTCCGAGGTAGTGGAGGGCCTTCTCCCGGCACTTGGGCGCTGGGTCGCACAAGTGCCGATGCGTTTACATAGATATTCTTTGTTTACGCCGCAGGTAGATTGGCAGTGGAGCCGCCGGTGAAAGTCCGGTTGGAGCTCTCCTGCAGGAGCGGCTATTGCACTGGTCGGGCCGCCATCTTGACTTTGATTTTAGAGGTGCCGGTTGCAAGTGCCGTATGAGAAGAAATACCTCATTTTCCGCCTCCTCTGACACCAGCAGCTTGTCCCTCGCCGATCCACGATTTCGAGAGAGGGCCTCCTTTGTGTGCAAAGCTCCTCTTACGCGTGATTGTACAGGATATTTTCAGGCCCCGTACGGAGCTCATTTATGAGCGTCCTACACGGCCGCCATCTTGGCTACGCCCCCACGACCCTGTTACATAGTTAATTGTACTTTTGGCGGTTACGTGGATAATTGCAATTTTGCTGCTAGGTTTCACTACGAGTGAACTGTAGCAGTGTGATTGCACTCTTTTTTTCCATTTAATGTGGCAAGAAAAGTCCAGTTGGGCGTTTACAAATGCTAATAGCTCTAACTCTGAGAAATGTGAGACCTGTTGCATTGCAAATGCTTGTTTTTCTATGCACCCAGGATGTGGAACAACATCCCTGCACTCATCAGGACCCAAATGCTCCCCAATGGAGAAAAGTGTTTAAGACTCACCTCTTTAACAAACACTACTTTACAATGCATTAACCATCCACAAACCAGCTACCTCTCCTATCATTCTTTGACTTTCACCCTGTACAGTGCTCCGCTGCCTTTTGGCTAGGTTTGCGCTACAGAAATACCATATACATACATACTTTTCATGATTGGAAAAGTAATGTAACTCATCAGACACAATGTCAGCATCAGCCACAGCTGGGATTAATGGGCATGGTGGGTGCTGACCTGCCATCCCACGAGGATAGGCGAAAAGAGGAAACAAAACACTGAGCAGCTGGGCCTTGAAAGTAGCGGATACTTTGCTGCTCTGTGATGAAGTTTGATGACGCTGTGCTTTTTTCTGGAGGGGTGGGTGTTGGGCTTTGGTTGTGGTGGCCTGATATGCGTGTGCTGCCGAGTGGGAGAGGGCTTTTTCGCCCTTGAGGCACAAGCTACAACAGTGACATCACACTGGACCCCGTGTTAGGTTGCACAGGAATGTATAGGCTTTAATCTGGGTTGTTTATTCCAATAGCCCAGGTTGGAGCTAACGGAGCTCATTCATTTAAATGGCCGAGGGAAGGGCATTTCTATGCGGACAATGTAGGAGTGGGAGGCAACCACTGTAGGGCATTATGAGTTTGGAGGAGGAGTCGAACTGCTTCCTACCGGTTAACTGCGTGAGCAGCATGAGCGTGTAAGTCAGCACGTGCGTGTCTTTATTTCTGCAGGTCAGCGGTGCATTTGGAATGTGTTGTCTTGTCACAGAGAAGAAGCTGTTCCCACACCTTTTAAGTGCACTGCAGTATTTGTCTTTCTCCTCGCGTAACAGGCAGGAAAAGGCCGGGCCCACAAACGAAAGAAGGAATCTGCTGGGGCAAGAAAGAAGACAGGCAGGAGTGTACGTATCGGAGAGTAAGACAGCCCCCTGACAGACAGCGAAGTGATGCACAGTAACCTGCAGAATTTTTGTAAGCGCTCTCTGCTCTTTTCAGTCATGAGCTGCTAGTGCAGCTCAGATACACGGGGAGAGGAAGAAGCGCTACGGCTGGAGCGGCAGAGGTTGGAGTCTCGGTGTCAGCTCAACATTCAGAGATTCTGGGCAAATTTTCCCATGCCTACAAAAATGAATGTGTCCTTGTGTAATGTAACTGGTGCTCATGTAAAGCGCTCCAATAGCTTCAGGTCTAGTTTGCTCTATTAAAAACTTTAAAAAATACATGAATGGGGAAATGTTCCTCTCGTCTGTCCGCATTTGGTCTGGATGTGTGCAGTGCGCTTGCCAATGATGACCGGGACATTTTTTTTTAAGTTATACCCCGCGGACAGGCCTCAGCCTAATTTAGGGATAACCCCGTCTCAGGCCTAGCACAGTCTGTGTTCTAAAGAAGGCACGCTCATCCATTTACCCAGGGCTTGTCCTGAGGGTTATGTTACACCAGACAAGCCACAGTGCATGTTGCATGCACAGTTTGTATTTAAGTCCAAAACCCCATTTTAGGGGCACGGTGGCTCCACATCAGCACTACACGTTGGCCACTGGTGACATGACAAGTTGACAATGACACAGACAGGCCAGCCATGATGAGGGCACAGGACAGTTTTCCTTCACTGCACTCTGGTGGCGCTCTTTGATATCCCCAGCGTCTGGACATTCATGACTGCACTAGAGTGGCCCATTGATATAGGAGGAGTGGAAACCCTTCTATTTTCCTTCTGTGCTATCCAAGGTGGGGTCTGCCACAGTACAGCATGCCAGGTGCTACGAAATGAGGAGTAGTCGTACATTTGGGGATAATACCTCCTCGAGAAAAAAGCCAGTATACATTGCAGGGGGGTGGGGGGAATAGAGATAAGCTGCCTGTGCTCTTACCTGCAGTCTTGGTAAAGGAAGAGACCACATGACCCATGAGGAAGCGGTGATGGTCGATTTCAGAGACATGAGATAACACTGAGGGCCTGATTCTAACTTTGGAGGACGGTGTTAAACCGTCCCAAAAGTGGCGGATATACCACCTACCGTATTACGAGTTCCATAGGATATAATGGACTCGTAATACGGTAGGTGGTATATCCGCCACTTTTGGGACGGTTTAACACCGTCCTCCAAAGTTAGAATCAGGCCCTGAGTGTCATTAGATGGCCTGTCTCTGATCAGAGGAGCTATTCTCCCTGCTGTGCTTGGCATTTTGACCTAACTGGGGACTGACCTCTGGAAGACATCCTGCGATTAAAGTGTGGTTTAAGAAGCAGTGGAAATAACTTCGCAAGCGAAACAGGCTAGCTGTTGGCAGAGAAAATGAGTTCATTTGAGAGCAGAGCTTTCAGAAGCTGCAGATCTGCAGGTAGTTTACATGTTCAATCTGCACTTATGTTGCATCGGTATTGCTCCTGTGTGCTGCATCGCTTTCCAGTCTTGTGACTTGACTGGCCTGAGGTCCCTTGCCTGCCCTCAGACTGTCAGCTCTTTCTTATGTGTGGCAGGCAGTAGCGGTTTTCGTTTTTCTACCCCAGTGTTTCATCACCTTCTACTGCCCACTTTGCATTCTCTGCGCCTTAATTGCAACTTTTTTTATTACCATCTGTTCATCCTGTGGCACGTTTGCCACTACTTGCTCATTAGCATATCCTTTCCCACTGTTTGACACCCATTGCATTTCCTGAAGCATTGCATATCTCCTGTCATCCTTTCCTTTGATGTCCTATGTGCTAATGATTTCCAGGTGTCTTTTTGCTTTACGTGTGCCATTTCAATTCTTTTCTCTGTCAAATTCTTCTCATGTGCTAACCTTGCCTTCCTTGCTAGGTTTGGTCGTCTTGCTTCCTTTTGCTTGATGCCTTACCTTTTACTGCCCTCGGAGATCTCACTTGACTGTAACTCAAAACTCTTTGCACTGCCATTCTTCTTCATCCTCTCTCAGCACCTCTAGGAGCTTCAGTGGAACTAGATCCAGAGATGTGAGTAGTTTGCCAGTAAGGCCACTTTTTTGAGGTGGTGAGGACAATGGTGTGCCAGCGATTCTGAAGCAAATGGGACAATAACTGTCGGGAATGAGTTATCACTGAGTGTTGTCATGTTAGGTGCGTGTCAGGTAGGGAACTTGGAAATCATTCCAGGCTGGAGCTAGTGACACTGACAATGTCATTTGTCACTGCTGTGACCCTTCAGTTCCACTTATGCAGTTAAGCTACAAGCTTTCCTGACCTCTCTCAGTTTTTCACAAATCACCAGAAGCAAATAGTGAAGGGGGCTGTGACTCCAGAGGGTACCCTCACCATTTATCCCTGAATACTGCCTCTGTCCAGTGCCTTTATGAGCTAAGAGGAACTATAGTGAATGAGACCAAGACACACACTGCACATTTTGCAGGACTCTTCTCAACCCTGAAGGTTCACACTGAGTCTTGACCTCAGATTTGCATCCCACAAGCTCAATTGGACTGACTGACTAAAACAACCACTGCTAGCCCCTGATGCAGCCTCGTCCATCACAGAGCCCTCTCCACAACACCTGCATGCTACACTTATCAATAATAGAGGGAAAGCAGGGCTAGGTTAGATCACATCACACATAAACCACCAGACTGGGCACAGTCTTGGCAGACTGTGACAGTGTCATCGCTCACTTGCACTAAATACATCATTCATTCAGGAATGGACTGTTTGGGGGAAGGTTGGTTTGGTGCTACAATTGTGCAGCACCCAACTTGTCATCAATATGTGTTTAGTTGTAGAGCACACCTTTATTCATTATACAGTACCATGATTTATGGACAAAATATTGTTTGCAAACATAATATAGGGTGCCATTTATTATTATTGTAATAATATGTTGATGCACACAATGATACATTCAGTCGCATCAACATTACTAGATTCCCCTGTTGTGAATTCCCCATAAACCTTGGCACGAAAGTATGTGGTCAGGCAGGCTCTGAGACCTAGGCCTGAGGATACTGATTGACAGATCACAGGTGGGGTGACATGTAGCCTGCAGGCAAACGCGCAAACAGGAAACGTAGATCAAATCCCACAGATAGGTGCAGCGACACCACAATGGTCCCAGGAGATTGGCAGCAATAAAACACACATGGCCAGAGGGATGCATGCTTTCCCAAAAACACCATAAGGTTAGATGCCATATGTAATTAGGAACACTTAACAAATCAGAACACAGCACATGCAGCAACAACGCACCCTCTAGGCCGGACCTCTGGACATGTACTTGCTGCCCCACAGTTAGTCCAAGCAAGGTCGAGGCCTTATTTATGACTCCATGACAACTGTTTGCATTCTTAACCAAGAAAGGAATGATTTTTATTACTTTATGGTAGTTATAGAAATGTATAAAACACCACTTCAAACTTATGTACATTGAGGGACAGTCCTCAGACCCCGGTTCTCTAAGTGCTCTCCCGGCTGTAATGTTTAATTAAACAAACTATTTCTGTTTTGTCAACTGCCTCTTGTCTTCTATTGTTTAAGGTAAATTCACATTTGAGCAACACACTTATCTATTCATTTTTTAAATGATCTTTATTGAGCTTTTTTCCTCAGGAAGAAAGCAGTTTCATTACTACATGCAGAGACAAAAAGGGAAAAAAGGGTAGAAAACTCATCAAAAAGATCAGAGCAAAACTTTGTGAAACATTAGTGCCCCCCATCTTCCCCAGCTCTCATGTAACCATACCATAGAGAAGCAATTAGAAACACATATACAATATGCATTGCATCTAAACTATTCCCCACTTAGGACAGAAAACATGGGTAGATGCGTGGTCAGAGGGTACCTCAATATCAGAATCCTGTAGTTCTGTGAGCATAACTGACCAAGTCTGTAAGTCATGCTGTAATTTGCCATCAGTGCGGACGTGTTCATACGGACTTCTTCTGCCGTGGCCCATTCCGTTATGTCTATGAGCCAATTGGCAAACGTAAGAGGGGGAAGCACTCTTCCAATGTACAGCTATGCAATGTTTCACCAGGGTGATACCCTGTAGGACAAATCAGCTGCTTATGTTTTTACCGGATAGGGAGGGAATCAAATCCAGGACCACCTGTCAGAGTTCTAGGGGGATCTTCCATCCAGTAGCTCTATTGAGATTATCTAATACCAGTCGACAATAAAAAAAATAGGGCCGCACAAGTCCAGATCATATGTATAAAATCGCCCATGTGGTGTTGGCATTGGGGACACGTGTCCGAGCATGTGGGGTAAATGACATAGCATTGTGGGAGACAAAGTTTGGTGGATAAAGTTGTAATGTGTAACTTTAAATCTATTGTTTGAGCTGGCCCGGCGGGTCTGCTCATGCACACGCCTCCAGTCCCCTTCCGTCATAGGGTCCGACAGGAGATTTTCCCATTTTGCCTGAATTGGGAGAGGTTTCCTGAGGAGGTCTTCCTGGAGTGCTCTATAAAGGGGGGATACTAGGCGTCGATCCCCAGCCATTGTAGCTAGGTGGGGCGTCAGGGAACGTGGGCCATTTCTCCCTCACTGTCGCGGACATCTTTTGATCGCCTCTCGGAACTAAACAAGGTGCCATCCAGGGTAAAGATCTCCCAGAGTTTGACAACCCGGTCCCTCCACCCTGGGGTGACACAGTCTCTTCTATCATGTGGATCGGCTGTAGTCACCAAAGGGGTAAGTCTGGAGCAAATGGGGCTCATCCCAATACCATCTTAACAGCCCTCTCCCATATATTGACCACCTGATGTATCAGGTATGGCGTGGCTGTGGGGACCCGCAAGCCCTTAATCAGCAATGCAAGCAAAGTTCCTTCTTCATGGAAACCCCCAGGATGGTCTCCTCCCAGGAGTCCTCTAATCCAGCCATGGGATGGCATGTTGCAGGTGGGCTGCCATATAATAGAGTTCCAGTCAAGGAACCTTCAACCCTCCCTGGGACCATGGCCTCTTTAATGTAGAGAGGCTCAGGCATTTGCCCACCCATAGAAGATCGATTAATAGGCTATCAAGCATCTTGCAGTGTCGGTGCGGGATCTTTAAAAAGATACCCTGTAGGGTATATAAACATCTAGGTAGCAATATCATTTTGGCAATAGCTAATTTCCCCATAAGGGACAGAGGAATGTCCCTCAGTAAGTGTATTGAGGCCTGGAGATCCTGGTCCACTTGTTGGATGTTAAGGTCCAAAAAGGTCTCCTCCCTAGGGGCCAGACAGATCCCCAAGTATCGAACATCTTGGAGCTGCCAGGGGAGATCCACCGACAGGGGGTCCTCCGGAGAAACACCCACCAAGGAGCCCATTGGATAGAATCGGGATTTGGGGGGGTTAACCCGGATCCCAGAGATTTCCCTAAACTCCCCCATCACCTGCAGAAGTATGGGTACAGAATAGGTGGGACGGCAAAGGTATATCAAGGCGTCGTCTGCATAGAGGGAGACCACATGGGTGGTCTCTCCAACAGGAATCCCCCATTCATGTATTCAATTTTGTATAGCACTAACCCTTTCCTTCATGAGTCCTAAGTGTTTTGTGAGTAGTAAACCGATGCACATGCCGGGTAGAAAAATTCTATCTCTATTCTATAATTTGGGCATTTTGGATAGTTGTATATCCCATGTTAGGTGTTCCCATGTTCTGAAATAGTCTGTCATTTTTCATGGTCCCTTGGCATGGAAGGCTTTCAGGTTCATTCAGTTTTTTTTTGTTACATGATGCTATGCACTGAGTAATGAGATAGTGATATCTGCTATAGAGAGGACTCTGTATGTGAATCTAGATCCATGAAATACCCAAGCTGCTAATGGCTTCAAAGGCAGACTTCTCATCTGGTGTCTTGCTTTCTTTGTCATAAGACCAACTTTTCACTGACTACCTAAATGTGAAGAGGTCTATGGTGGTACGTTGTTTTTATGTGGCTGTCTGCACTACATCAAATGGTCATCCTTTCACAGGTTACTTATCATTATTATTATTATTATCAATAAAGGGTACTCTAGGCAGGAACAATTTCTCTGTAGTGGCAGTCAAATGTTCCAATGTTTCACGAGGAGACAAAGGGTAGCTAAAAAGGATGTGATGCTATTTTTATATGACTCTGGGCCCTCACACTCATGGGTCTTTCTTACATGTATTAAAGCACTAGTGAGCCCAGAATCCCACCCTTGCTTACAGTACCCTTATTTTATAAACCTTTGTGCAGAGATGATTTAATGTAGGTGTTTTTCTCTTTCCCCACATTATTTATTTATATCATAATTATCCAATTTGATTAACCTCATTGAATGCACTTCAGAAGAATGATAGGCTGAGCCAGCTCCAAATGGAGTTGCAATGTCTGACCCCACACACGCCACTGCAGTGAAACACATTGACCAAATGAGCTACATTTGTAACCTTTTTATTGGCCTCTAATATCTCTTTAAAGAGCCAAGGCATTACATTAGGCAGTGCTTTTGGGAAGTAGCAGTTCATTCACAGAGCTAATTTTATGTGGGCCCTCTGTAATGGGCCTTTCTTTTGGGTATTCAGAAAAATGCATTTATCAAATTAATCAGGCCCATTAAGTATTATGCCTGTTTTTGCTTTTAATATTTTCTTGACATTTGTGCTGTAAAATACCTAATTTGGATATTTTGTTTCAAATTTGTAATAATATATATGCTGTGAAATTGACCATTTCAATTATTATTTCCAATTTTTCTTGCAAAGATAGAACAATGGCATGCCTCTTTAAGTTCAGTCTTGATCTCTCTGCTCACCCACTCATTATACTAGACTATAATTCCCCCACCCCAAAACATTAAAAAAAACACCAGCTGCCACTGGCGATGCTAGCTTGTGTATGGGCAACTGAGAAGTTTAGAAAATGCCTGTGGGGGCACTAAATTAATTTTATGCACAGACCATAAACCACTATTTAAGGTTTTAACTGCGGATAGTTCAGCTAGGGCCACTCCTCGCATAGCAAGGCTGTCTCTTCGACTTCTTGATTATGCGTATAAAGTTGAAAAACATCCAGTAGCTCTATTGAGATTATCTAATACCAGTCGCCAATAAAAAAGATAGGGCCGCACAAGTCCAGATCATATGTATAAAATCGGCCATGTGGTGTTGGCATTGGGGACACGCGTCCGAGCATGTGAGGTAAATGACATAGCATTGTGGAGACAAAGTTTGGTGGGATAAAGTTGTAATGTGTAACTTTAAATCTATTGTTTGAGCTGGCCCGGCGGGTCTGCTCATGCACACGCCTCCAGTCCCCTTCCGTCATAGGGTCCGACATAATTGTTTGATACTTACTCTAAATGGCCTGAGTTGGAAGTATGTGAATGAGTGGACGCTGCATGCATATTTTCATTCATTGAGAATACATTCATGAGGGAAGGAATTCCTAAATCTCTTTTAAGTGATAATGGCCCACAATCTATAGCTGATAATTTTACTAATTTCCTCAAGAGGAATGGTTTTAAAGTAAAAGTATCATCCAGCCAGTAAAGGTGGAAAGATTTAATAGAATGATCATGAGCAACATTCAGTTTGCCATCAGTGTTGACAAGAATTGGGAACAAGAGCTTAACACACTTACATGTGCATACAGAATAACTCTCACTGTAAAAGGATACATCATCTTTAAGATCTTAACAGGATGTGAACCGTTCACAAAGGATAACTCTGTTTGGATGTCTCAAGATTTTTAGCGTATGCAGTCTCCTGAAGTTGTCAGAGGCAAACTCGAGAAGCATGCCAAACCTACTGGCGGTACTATGATCAGAAAAATTGTGTAAAAGATGTGGCTCTAAAGGAAGGTGATTGGGTGTGTGTTAAGATGGAGAAAGGTGTAAAGAAGGGTGATGGTCACTTTTCAGAACGATTCAAAGTAAGTAAGGTGTATGTTTGTTCGGCTAAATTAAGTAATGGGAAAGTTTGGCATTTTAGCAAACTTTCAAACTGTAACAACATTTTGCCATGGAATTGCGGTGGACTAGGAAGTTCCAAACAATGGTTATGGGAAGAAGAAGATGTTGAAATGTCTATCAGTGGTTCTTCAACCAGCAATGGTCCACAGATTCCGCAAAATGTTTCTAGATCAACTCCACCAGTACCACCTTTTCCTGTGGAGAATGTGATGTCACCCTTTGATGTAAATGCGTCAACAAATATTGAAGGTGGAAAAGTACAATATTCCTCACATCCAGTAAAATTTATCAAGGGGGTGAAAATGACTCTTTCATGAAGAGCTGTGGCACTTCCTGAAAAGTTAAAGAATTTTGTAGTAGGGTAATGTTACACTTTATGTATTATTATGTGTCATTATGATGTATTAGAGTGCTTATCATGGTGTGATTTCCACAGTGTTGTTAAGATGTATTAGGATGCTTATATTGCTTAAGTTGTATTACTTCAGCAATGTGCCATTCATTAAGGATACAAAGTGATTATATGTTTTAGTTTTTATCTTTACTTTTTTTATTTGTTGTAAAGAAGGGGAGGTGCGTGGTAGGTTGTCATCGGGGTGGATGTCACAGCTGGTGATGTGATTATAGTTCTACTCTAAAACTGTGAGGGTCATGACTTCCGGTTTGTGGTGTCGAGATGGCGGTCACACTCTAGAGTGCTTTGGACACCGTGATCTGCCGCCATCCCTAATAACATCCAGCCGCCAATGAGGTTTACACACCCTCCTAATGCTTCCCTGCTGACTGCACTATCGGTAAACTCCCTAGGCGATCGGGGAGAAGTGGGGTAGAAGAACAGAGAGACCGGGGTGAAGACACGTGTGGCCACTTAAAATGGCCGTCCAGTGCTGCAGATGAGGCCCTGCTTGCCAGAATCGCGGGAGTGGTGCCCCCCAGCCACCCACCCACTCGGGACATCCTGGTGGTGTCTCATTGAGCTCCGATGGAGGGCGCCCCGACCTGAAGCGCTCACTCAACCGGGAACACACCTTCACAGGCACCGCTCCTTTCTTGCTCCGGCTTGCAGCCCGCTTGTGCCTGGGGCGCTGGATCGGTCAAGCTGTAGTACCTCCGCCATGTTGTGGCCTTGACTGGGACCTGGGCCCTTATCTCACTTGGGCTGCGGTAATGACTTTCCGGCCCACCCTGGGACCGGCCCCCTCGCTTGGTGACCCTGCCTTCCATGGAGGCTGGTGGGGATGGGTCTTGCACAGGCGGGATTGTTGGACTGTGCGTTCCCAATTGACGAGGGTCCTCCCTCCCTTTGAGGCAGCCTGGAGCTGGGAGCCAATCCACGACCCCGGGACACACTGGATGAGATCAGCCGCCTCCCCTCATCTCAAGAACTGAAGGTAAGGAATGTAGGGGGGAGGAGAGAACATAATTACAGCTGACCCCTCGCCCCCCGGGTTCCTCTATTCTACAGCACCCCGCCGGGCCCATAGCGCCCCACCATAAACTGGGCACAGTATTGTTGGTACCACTTTGAGATGAGACTGAGGGTGCGACAGCTTAACACAAAGCCAAACACAGAGGGCATAAGTGAAGAATACTCCTGGCCCAGCCTTGCAGACATATACACCTTCAGGCCCCGTGAAGTGACTGAGAAGTTCTGCAACACCCAAGGTCCAACTAAGCTGAATTTACCAGCCTCCAGTAATCTGCTCCACGACAGCCCATAAAAATTGAAGTGCTGAGGCAGGTAGAACAGCACGGCTCCACCACGGAGGAGATCACCTACTCATCCTACCTGCTTTAACCTACTTGTCTCATAACAGTTGTTTCTGGGGCCTACGTCTGCCTTCCTCCCAACCACGTGGTTCCCGCAGTGGCCTACTGTTTCCCTTCTCTGCCACCATCTGTATAGGTACTGAGAGGACTGTGTCCACCTTAGTGCCTGTCCGGGCGCGCCAAGAACAGGTCCAAGGAACGTCGTGGCAGACTGGGGCCCGAGCAGAGGAAGACCCTGGAGATGGTGTGGCCTTGCAACCCCAAGTGACGTTTCCTCCGCTGCTTTCCCTCCGGCTGTGCCTCCATGCCCCCTGGAATATACTGCCTTGTTAGTACTGGACCTATAATACCAGGGCCAGCAAAGGACACATGCGTCCCCCGGGGGAGGAAATCTGACAGTGATAGGTTGGGACTTTCTTCTTGCACTGTCAAATGGCCTGGCATCCCCGGAGGTTCGCCCGTGGGGCCCCGGTCTTGGCCTCACTGAAACACCTAACTGTGCCCCTGACCCCTTTGAGACTGTGCTGTGCTCCATTGGGTGCAGCGGCCACTGACCTTTCTCCAGGCAAATCGGAAATCCTGGGAACTTGGTGATTGGCTCTGTTTGAAGCCCTTAGGGAGTCTTACAACACCAAGAGGACTTATACGGCTCTAAACATTGATCCATGCTGTCTGGCCACCTTCCTTCTTCGATGCCACCTCACCTGTGCCCGATATCTCCACACTACATGCAGCACTGACTGGGCCACCCCAAACCTCTGGTGCCTTCATGGTTAGTGGAGGCCATACCCCCGGAGACCACCGGCAGCCACCAGGGGCCCAGCTGCTCGTGCTGCCTAACGTCCAGGGTAGGCAGGCTGGGTGTGGCTGCTGGGCAAGGATGAATTGCATCGGAAAGAGACTTCCCAGACCTGCATGGAACAGTACGCTACCGGCTTGGCCCAGGGAGCTCCCTCCACCAGGGACTTGGACACTATCCCAGATCACAGTGGAGACCAGAATAGGGGAGACTCGTGAAGACGTGGCGCTCCTGTGCTAGAACCTGCACAAAGCCACGACCAGGATCACAGAGGCCAAATTCCGCATATCTACAGTGGAGGATGAAGTGACCATGTTGAAATCGCAGATTTCCGGTCTTCTCGCCCGTACGTCGGCACTCTACAGTCATGAAGAGGACGCCGAAAATCATTCTCGGCGCAACAACATCCACCTCATTAGCCTCCCAGAGGGGCGGAGCCACAGCTGGTGGCTGACTTCTTGGAAACATGGATCAAGTCTTGGATGCTGTGGGATTCACTCTCCCAGTGGTTCGCCATAGAGAGAGCCCAAAGGGCTCTGACTCGAAGACCACCCACTGGGGGCCCACACAGACCCATTGTTGGACCTGTCCCTTTTTACAGGGTCATCCTCAAACTTTTTGCCTTCCTCCTCTTATTTTTTCTGACCCCATTTTGTTGACGTTAGGACTCTGGGCACTTTACCACTGCTGATCAGTGCTAAAGTGCATGTGCACTCCCTTCTAAACTTGATATGGTTCGTGGTATCCCTATACTCAGGGCCTGTAAATGAAATCCTTATAGTAGGCCTGCAGCGCAGCTTGCGCCACCCACAGAAGTAGCCTTTCAAACCTGTCTCGGGTCTGCTACTGAATATCCTACGTGCACAGTTTACTGCCACAGGGACCTGGCATCTAAATTTACTTGCCAGGCCTGGAACACCCCTTTTATTGCATATAAGTTACCCCTAAGGTAGGCCCTAGCTAGACCTATCGGCAGGGTGCTGTGTATGTAAAAGATAGGACATATGTATTTATGTACTACATGTCTAGTAGTGACAAAAAGCCCATGTAATTTCTCACTACTGTGAGCATTGGTCCTCTAATGAGATTGCATTGGAAATGCCCTAACATATGTCTAAGTGGTATTGTCTGATCTATGAGGGGTGGCATAGGCATGTTTGGTATGGTTGTAATAGTAGTGAGAAAGGCTGCCTGCCTACTAGTCTAGGTGGATTTTTTAATACCATTATAGAAATGCCAATTTTAGAAAGTGAGAATTTCTCAGTGCTTATGATTCTGGTGTTTTGCAGCTTACCTCCAATCCACGTCTGGGACAGAGTGACACCTGGGCTTTGTGCATACCTTTCAGACAGCCTGTACACAGGGAGGATAAAGGTGTCACGAGTGCATCTGCATACTGAATGGTCTTCCTGGGCTGGGAGAGGTAGAAGCTCGGCACACCTGCATCTGTAAAGACTGTGTCCTGGCCTCACAGAAAGGGCTTGTATACCCCCCACTGATGTCTGGAGTGTGTGCTGGAGGACAGAGGAGACATTCCTGAAACCAGTTAGTGCTAGTTGGAACTCCCTCTCCCCCTTTTGTGGAGGTTGTGCAAAATGAGTATAAGTACGGGGGCTGTCCCCCACAATTTTAGACACTAATGGACTAGACACTGGGTGCTGCGGGAAGGACTCGCCTGGAACCGCCTTGGGACTATGCTGCTGTTGTCCAGACCTGTGACCTGCTAGGTCACTGTGAGAAACTGCCACTGCCTTCTTAACCCTTGCCCTGGCCTGCCTGCTGGGACCCTGTAGCCCTGTGCCTCATTGTTGTCTCCAGGGGATGGGTGGTATGCCCCCTGTTCCCTACAGTCACCTTCTAAAAAAGAAAGGAGCGCTTTACCCTTGCATTCCAAGCCTGTGAAGAGCGCTTTAGTTTTCTTGCATTCCAAGCATGTGAAGAGCCCTTTGCTTTTGTCCTCCTTGGCTCAAGGAAGCACCCCTGCATCACCATGTGGGCGGCCTCCCCCTTCCCGAGGAGGTGGGCGAAGAAAGAGGAATCCCGCAGTGGTACTCAGGGGCTTCCGCCGAGCACAGATAAAACACGCTCCAACAATGCCCCCGGGGTACAAGCAGGCACTCCCTCCCTTTATGGGAACTTAGAGTGAGGCTGCGCTCCGTGAAGAGCCGACACTGCCAGACACAGACGAGGACACACTGCTGGCCTTGAGAGGCTTGAGTCTGTGCTGCACTTGCCCCGACCCAGGGTGGGCGGGATTCAGCAGCCACCTTGAGTGGACACGTGTGGCTGCCTCTGAGGATTTCCAGGTAGGGAACTTGCGCACCTTGACGGGTGCAGGTGTCAGGTGTGGCAGTCGAGGGCAGCCCTGTCTGGAGGCTTCCTCATTCAGCGTTCTGGGAGGGCCCCTTATGTGCTGCAACGTGGCCTGCAGCATTGGGGACTGTCCGCCTTGCCCGACAGCCACTCACACATTAGCGGGCAGCTGCCCTGATTGCAATAGGCGCGGGGGACCAGATGAGGTCTCCCCGCAGATGTCTTTGGTGTGCATTACCCTCGGTCCCCCCCACTACCATTGTTGGGTAAAATGTCCCGGGTGGGGACGCTGGCTCAGTGAGCTGCACACTCTGTATTCCAGTAGGATGGGGTGCTGACCCTTGACGGAGGTCCCCGATTCTGATAGAGCTATTTGACACTACTGCATTTCCAGTGACAGGAGCGCAGAAGCTCCTGGGTTGTGTGTGGTGGGTGCTTTTTCTCACTGGATAACGTATAACGCTTCCTTTATACGTTATCCAGTGAGAAAAAGCACCCACCACACACAACCCAGGAGCTTCTGCGCTCCTGTCACTGGAAATGCAGTAGTGTCAAATAGCTCTATCAGAATCGGGGACCTCCGTCAAGGGTCACCACCCCATCTTACTGGAATACAGAGTGTGCAGCTCACTGAGGTTTCCTGTTGGTCTTTTTTTTTAGAGCACTTTATAACCTAAAAGACATCCCTGTGTCCATGCTCTAATTTGTCATGTCATGTTTTTTCTTGCTGTGCTATCTAGCATTTCAGGATCTGCACTGTCTGCAGTGGTGGTGAGGGGCTACTGTTTATGACATGGGCAAGGTGGAGCTGTCTTGGCCTCTCTGATAATGTGATTATCCTGACCAGGGCATTGTGTGTGTCTGACATATGCTATAGGGAGATGTTTCCCTTTTATGGGCTCTCCTGGGAATGTTTCATCCATCCTATGTGTATTCATGATGGGGTCTTGGCATCTTTGATCTTATGTTTATTCTGACATGTGCATTCTTGGTAATAATGATGACCTGACTACTGCTTGTGTAGCAGAATCATAGTAACCTATATGTTTACCTGACTACTGCTTATAGTTGCAGAGTACTAGTAACCTGTGTGATGATCTGACAATTGCTTGTGCAGCAGGGTATTACTGATACATGTTGTGTTTGGTCTAATAATTTTGTATGCAATACAGTTTATTTTTATGTAAATTGTTGTTGTATTTCCTTTGTGGTGTATTTATTGTGTCACCTGTGTTGTGCACACGCTTTTCATATTGCCTCTGGGATAAGCCTGACTGCTCATACAAAGCTACCAAGAGGGTGAACAGGGGTTATCTTGGGTGTGTAGCTCCCTTGCCCTGACCAGAGTGGTGGGTTCTGCTTGGTGGAGATGCACACCCTAGACAACCAGAAACTCCATTATTTCTAACATCCATTATAGCAGGTATCCTGAACTTTTGAGACAAAGACGCAATACTGAGAAAGGCACGATCCTGAACGAAGCTCCGATGTGGGGACACCAAAGTATTAATCTTCCCGGACTACACCTGGGAGGTTCAGCAACTGAACAGGTCTTACGTGGCAGTTAAGCAAAAACTCTGTGCCCTGAGCCTCCCATACTGCCTTCTATCCCCAGCCAGGCTCTGAGTTGTGTTCACCAACAAAGCTCACTTCTTTGACACTCCTGAATCAGCCCAGACCTGGCTCGCAGAGGAAAATCCGCTAAATAGTCCAAATGCATCCTCCCTTTGAGAGGGCAATCCATCTGCACCTGAGGAGACTGGCACAGCACCCCCAGGTATAAAAGGGCTTGTGGTCGGTCACGGCGAACCCGCAAGACAAGCATACCCAGGTCTGCCTCCCCGATACGTTGCTGTATCCTCTGTCTGGGCTTCCAGATCATCCCACAGCAGCAGCTGAAGTCCATGGAACCCTCACTGGTGACAGAGCAGACACAGACTGACATTAAGACTTTGGCGGAGGTCTTGTTGATGGATACCGATCTCTCGCAGAGCCCCCGATACAAGCAAAAGGTGGACTACCGAGAGGCAAGAGGTGGCCAGACCCTGAAAACAGTCTGACTACCGATCTTCCTAGCGAAGCAAACACTGCGTCTCCGATGTTGATGGCTGACTCAGATCCTACAACATGGAAGGGTCCACCACTTCACTCTTGTTCAGTCAGTTGTAATGGGTTTTAGTTTTAGCTTTCTGGGCGTTAGATGCTTCTGGGGTGGAAGTATGGGGAAGGAGGTTGCTGAGGGGAAGGGGCAATGTTTTGTTCTGTTGCACAAAGTGCTTGGCTATTGGACAGTACTGACACGACAAGATGCACATCTGCCACACTACATCATACACCTCAACCTTGCCAGGTTACCACAGGATACATGCACCAACATCACATCCAGATGTTCCCTCATGGGGGAGCAGGGCCTAGGTGCTTCCTCTCCTTGCTTACATACTCCCCCCTCTGTGCACAAGACATGACATTTTGAGTTCTCTTGTGGAATACCAATGCCATGCTGGATCGCATGAAACGTGCTGCGGCCCAGAGTTATGTCCACCGACTCTCCCCAGAGACCCTGATGCTTCAGGTAACTCACCTCTTGGGCACCAAGTGCCCCTTTTTGGCCTGTGAAGGATTTGATAGAGTCTTTTGCTCAGACTTCACCTGAGGGTCATGTGGGAGTGGCCATTGTGTTGCGCTGCTCATTCCCCATGGTGGTGAATCGAGAGAGGAGAGATCCCCAAGGGAGATACCTCACCATCACAGGCACAGTGGAGAGGCAACCTATCGTGCTGGTCACTATCTACGCCCTTCCAATGTCTCAAAATGCCTTCCTTCAAGAACTGTCTGTGATCCTGCTGAACCTCCCACCAGCACTGACCATTATAGGTGGTGACTTTAACGTGGTTCTGGCTCCTGAAAAGGATGCCACTTGGTCCCCGCTGACAGCTCGCTGGGCAGGTGCCAGGTAACTTGCGGACTGGACCACTGCCTTAGGCCTATGCAATGTTTGACGGTTATGGCATGTAGGAGGCTGGCCCTCTATGTAGTGTGCAAAACTAGGCACACTGTGCGGAGGGTCTGGGAAACCACATGTTGGTTTATAGAGATAAAAACTAGACACCTTAATGCTCTAATTTTTATGGTGGCTTGGTCGAGCAGTTAGGTTACTCTTGGAGAAGTGCAAAGCATTTGTTGTACTCACAGTATTAATAAAGCAAGACACACACTCAAAAGAATAACTAGAGACCAATTTACAAAAATACTTCTGATTTTTATAAACATTTTAAGATCAAGAAAATCAAAATCGAGTAAGTATTTTTTAAGGTATGAATTTTTAAATTTTAGAAAATGTCTCTGTTCTGTGCGAAATTACGCACCATAGGAATCAAAGGAAAAACAATTTAAAAATGCATATAAAATCAGGCTATGTGTTTACCAATGTCTCCTTTTGCAGAAAGGTAGAGATCATCGGTGGGCCCTGTGGACCAGTTGGAAAAGTTCAGGCGGTTCCCCCTTTTGGCCACACAAAATCAGGCAATGCGTTTACCAATGTCTCCTTTTACAGATAGGTCGAGGTTGTCGGTCGGCCCTGCGGCCCGGCTGAAAAAGTTTGGGCGGCTCCCGGTTTTGGCAGGAGCAGCTGCATAAAGCCATTAGAGTTGGTGCAAGGCCACTGCTGGGGGCCACTTGGAAAAGCAATGCACATGTGGACTTCAAGGTGAGTCCGGTGGGTCCCCTTGGAGTGTTGAGGTCGCAAGGGATGGGGGACCCTTAGAACACAATTGGATCTTCGTGCAGGGCACAGGGCGGCCAGGTGCAGAGCAAACTGGTGAGCCAGGAGCTGTGCACAAAGGTGCCCTTGGAAGCAGGAGGTAGGTTGCTTTGAGGGTCGCTTGCAGGTCAGCAGGGGGACTCTGGTGGAAGGTCCTGGTGTTTTCTGAAGTCCCTCGACTGGGCATTGCTCCTGGTCCTTTTTCAGTCTGGTGCTGACTGTCCTTCTAGGTTTCTGACGGTGAGTGACCAGTACCTGGGGCTAATGCACGGTTTGGCCACTAGAGGTTGTAGTGCCACCAAACTTGGCACACTTGCAGGTTTTGTCCTCACTGTCTGTTAGGTGAAATTTGGTCCAGAGGTGGTGTCCGGTTCCTTGGTCAGCAGCCGGTCAGTGAACTAGACTTCACTGGTCTTTTCGGCTTGGTTGCAGGAGAGTGACGCCTTCACTCAGAAGGGAGATCTTTGGCAATTTTCAGGAGTGTGGAAGTCCTCTGGGGGTTTGTAGAGTCAATCTGATGTCTGAGCAACCCCTCAGCAGCGACTGACAAGTCCTGGTTGCAGCAGGCAGGGTTTGGCACCTTCTTCTTAGTACAGCAGGACTTCAGTTCTCAAGCCTGGGGTCTTCTCTGTTGCTGGTCTTCTTGTGTCCTTGGCATCTGAATCTCTGGTCTATGGGTCCCCACTAAATACTGTATTTAGTGGGCGTTTAGGGGAGTGCGTAGTAGTGACCAATGGGTAATTTACCTTAGGGTGATTACACACACTAATTGAGCACTTCCTGAGGACAGAGGCCACTTCCCTACACCTGATTGGGTATTTTCCTTTCATACAAGATGGAGGAAAATGAAATGGAGGGGTCACCTTGCATGCAATAGCTTAGGAGTGGTGCAAGCTGCGGCTGACCACTCCTCATGTAGTTTGTATTTTTTTCCCAATGTTGCTGCCCTCCAAAAGTGGGGGTTTACAACGGGGCGGCCATCTGCTGCTATCAGCAGGCTTGATGTTGAGTTTCAAGGGTGGTAAGCCCTTTGAAGCTCACAAGCAGGGCAGTGCACATTCCTGAGGAGGGAGGTGTTACACCTCCACTCAGGAAAGGCTTTGTTCTGGGACCCAGAGAGCAGGATCTCTCACCCCATGGTTCCAGAATCTTGTCTGGTGGTGGCAGGCTGGTTGTGACTGGTCAGCAACTATGCCAGGGTAGTTAGCTTTTGCAGGGGGCACCTCTAAGGTGACTCCCTGGGTACATTTTGTAATAAGTCCAATACTGGTACCACTTTGGATTTATCATTCTAAGTTGTTTGATACCAAACAACCCATAGTTCAGATTGGCCATCATGTAGCTGTGAAACTTGTACTGACCAGGGTCCAGCACATGCATTTAAAATGGCTGCTCTGTTCACTTACTATGTACTAGGTTTGGTTTATTGCTCATGCATCTATGCCCACACACAGTATATTGCACCCTGCCTTAGGGCTGGAAGGCCTGCCAGAGGGGTGACTTACCTATATTGCATGCAGTTTATAATGGACAGGACACACAGGCAGTGTGCCATATCGAGTTTGCATTTTAGGATTGCACCAGGACACTCTGCCTGCAATGGCAGTGCTGGGTGTATGGCCCTAGAGGGTGGCACAATCTGTGCTTCTGCCCTCAGGGGCCTACCCTTAGTACCCCATGGTCTGGGTACCTAAGTAGAATTTACTAGGGACTTATAGTGGCAGCTAAAGGTGTTGTCAATTGTGCCAATGTATCACAATAGTCTTGGGAAAGATATCTGGCCCAGGGAACCTGGTAGGCAGGGGGCCTGGGCACCAACAAATTTAAGACCACATCAAATACCAGGCAAAAAGTGTGGTCTAACCATGACAAAAGAAGCCTTTTCTCACATGGCATCCTTGCCAGACCCAATTTATACATACCTCTGCAGCCCACCATACTCACTCCAGGATTGACTGATTCTTCTGCCGGCCCCAAATTGCTGCACTGTGACTAATGTTCAAATCCCACCTAAAGGTATATCCGACCACGCCCCTGTCCTGCTCCACTGTGGCGCCCCAAAGGGAGGCCCACGCCCCATGTGGCGGCTTAATGTGTGATTTCTACAAGAAAAGACCTTTACCTGCACCCTGAGTGAAGACATCCAAACCTACTTTCAGCATCATACAGGATCCGTGGACTCGGGCGGTACCCTTTGGGCTGCCGGAAAAGCGACAATCCGAGGTCATGCTAAAGGGCGGATGCGGGCACTGGAGCACATCCACTTCCTTCGCATTTCATGCCTGGAGGCATGCGCCCTTTGCTTAGAAAATGAACTACCCACCGACTCCGGGGAGAGGTCATGCGACGGCTAGACCGCGTCAGGGAGGAGATGAGTCCAATAGTTCAAAGCCACCAAACATCTCTGGTGCGCATCAACAGCCAGAGTCTATGGTTGGGGTGGGGTGGCAAAAATGGAAAAATCTTATATTGGTTGGTCTCGAGACCGTTGGCCAACAGGATTATTCCCAAAATCACAGAGGAGTCCGGAATGACCCACCATGCCCAACCAGACATTACTAACACATTTGCATGCTACTACCACCGCCTCTATTCGCTGTATCCACCATCCAGATCCTGAAGCAATACAGCAATTCCTCACTGACGTGCCCCTCTTAAGATGACCCGTTCAGAGGCTCAATTTCTTGATGAGCCCCTGACGGCTGAAGGAGTAAGAACTGCTGTGTCAGCCTTCGTCTACAGGAAAACCCCAGGCCCAATGACATTCCTTCGGAATACTATGTCAAGTTTGGAGAAATATTGACACCTCACCTGCTCACCGTATACGAGGAGGCCGAGCGGAACGGCGCATTGGGTGTACCTGAGACACGTGTTGAAGCATGCCAGACTTAGACCCTGCATCTGAATGCTAGTTCAGATAGTATACACTAACCGCACTGCACAGGTTCAAATGAATGGAGTACTATCCTCGGCCTTCCCCATCAGGAGAGAGACGCAACAGGGATGGTCCTCTGCCCCCCCCCAACTTCTCGCTGGGCAATGAACCGCTGGCATGTCTCCTCCGGTGTGACATTCAGATGCACAAAAGGAGGTGGAATGACAGTCACAAGGACCGCAGACCCTGCAGTTAGTGGTCCTCGCTGCCTCCATATACTTAACCACTTTGGAGGCATTTCTGGACTCTGGATTAACCCGGCCAATTCAGTGGTTGTTCCAGTGGGCCCAGCCAGACTACTTTGACTGGCAGGACACTATCCCCATCAGACGTCTTAGCTTTTGTTACATGGGCATCTGGATGGCGCTTCACCCAGAACTCACCTGGTCCCTAAATATGGGAAAACTAACCAAAAAGGAGCAAGAAGACCTTACCAAATGGCAAACCCTGCCACTAAATGTGATGGGAAGAATTACCATGTATAAGATGATGATCTTGCCAAGATTTCTGTACGTACTCCAGAAATTCCCCGACCCCATTCCAAGAGCCTACTTCCGAACATTGGAAAGAAAGGAGACCTCCTTCCTATGGCGGGAGTCAAGATCACACTTTGTGCTGGCCCAATGCTGGCGAACCTAGTTAGAAGGCAGCCAAGGCATGGCTGATATGTATTTATAGTATCTTGCTTCCCAACTCCTAGTAATCAATGATTGGTTTACAGGGGGTAGTCCTATCCAGCCTACCGCCTGGAAATAGGGGTGTTCGAGCTCCCCCAGATCTTGTCCCTGATGTATGGTTTCCCAATTCCATTCAAAATCCCGACAGTGACCAGGGCGGTCTTCCTATCGTGGTAAGCATCTCTTAAGGCATACTCGATGGAATGGATAATGAATTAGCGGCACTTAAAGGATTTAAGGGCTTTGACTCAATCGGCATTACTCTACTTGGGGATGTGTAGGCTGGATCTCGTATGCGATCCTTTCAAGATCGCTGGAATGCTTTTGCACTTGCAAACACACAATTTTATAAATATTTGCAACTGCGCCACGCACTCCAAACACACATGGCCCACAATGACCCAATCCCCGAGTTCAGCCTGTTGGAGGCCAAGCTACTGATGGGTGCACTAGGCAACGGAAGAACGTCCCACATTTACCGTACTCTGGTGAATAACTTCCGGGGGATCCTGGACCACCTACGGTCTCGTTGGGAGGGGTGGCTGGGACCAGAGGACAACGCAGACTGGCGAGATGCGTTGATGGCTGCCTGGGTTCTTGCAATCTCCTCCAATGTGCGTCTGATACAGACATATCATCTTCACTGCGCATACATGGCTCAGACCCGCCAATTTAATGCAGGAATCTTGCCCTCTCTTGCCTGTCCTCACTGTGGACGGGAATCAGATTTCTTTCAGATGGCATGGTCCTGTCACCGCATTCAAAATTATTGGACAGCCATAGTGGCAGAGATGACTGAGGCCTTGGGGTGGGAAGTAGAGCTCTCGCCCTTACTGATTTTGCTGGGAGTGATGGAGGGCTCAGGTGGTCCAAGGGCAGGTAGGTCCTTCTTGAGAGGTGCACTTCTCATGGCCAAATGTAATATAGCAGCCGGACAGAACAACCCTGCAACCCACCCTGTTGCATTGGCGAAGAGGGGTGGACTGGTGTGCTCAACAGGAAAAACCTGTGTATGAGGCCCGCAGCTGTCCCAAAAAACACCAGTAGGGTGTGGGGGAAATGGCGGGGTCAAATGGGATGAGCTGTATGTTTACCAGATCATGGCTTGTAAGGATTCAACTGTCATCTATATCATATGTTACTGTTGTTATCCTAATACGATCTGTATACTGCCCAGAATGATGCTGTAACCAATAGCAAGTACATAACATGTTGATCTTGTTCCAAAAATGAATAAAGATTTGATTTAAAAAAAACTGTGAGGGAGGTGATAGTTAGTTGGGACCGGATTCAGGGAAGACGTGCACCCATCCTCTCCCTCCGTATGCCCGTTAAACCTGCCTTTAACTAAATTACTCCTGTCCGGTCCTCATCATTAGAGCCATCCTGTTTCGTTAACCTGCATTATTTTGAGGTGACGGCCTCGCTGTTACGCTTTAGTAGGTGTCAATCACTCCGTCAAACCTCTGCTTGACTTACCCGATTTCTTTGCCACACATTCCTTCCGGAATGTGGGACGAAGCGGATTCCAATTGGGCTTAAATGTGCAAGTGAATAAGTGCGAATGACTAGAATTTTGGTAGCAGTTATAGTATTTTTTATATAACATGAACTCGGTCCAAAAGCTTTGAGGAGTTTTACACGAGCACCAAATTACGTTACTGAACGTCAGTTTATTTTTTGGGAACAGCGAGATTACGTAATTAGCCTGGATCACAGGATGTTGAGCCTACGCCAGATTTCAACCCTGGTTCCCCAGTTCCAAAGTCAACATCGCGAGCTGTTAGGCCACATCTCCTTTATTGCTGTGTTTTGGCTTCTACCTTTTTTTCACAAAAAAAACATTCCGGTTTACTCCTAACCTCTGCTGTATCGTTGCTTCTTGTATTCTTCCGGTTAGTCTTTTGAATAAGTCCATCGTCTCTGTCTATTTACGATAAGTGTATTAGTCTTTCTTCGGTTTTGTACTGCGCTTTCTTTAGAGTAGTACGTCATCCATGATGCCAGAACAGTTGTTTACATAAGTCTATCTTCTGTTTCAGCAACGGTCTGTAAAATGTAGTCCCTCTTCGATCGCAAGGTCCCCAGAATGGCCCCTTTGGTGCGCATGCGCGTGTCCCTGGCTGTAGTAGGAGCTGTAGCCCTGAGAACTGGGGGGGTCTGCTGCAGCCAGAGGCAGAGACTGAGCAGGAAAGGGGGAGGGGGCAGCAGGGAGCAGGGGAGATAGACAGAGACAGCAGCAGCTGCAGGAGCAGTCCAGCACTCACACAAGTGCCCCATCACTTAGGGTATATGGGATGGAAGCAGGACCCTCCACCACAGCAGGTAAGGGGGTGTATGAATCCCTAGGAGCTGCTCATCTCAAAGGGGTGTGGAGAAGAAGAGATGCGGTTCATAACTCCCTCACGCACTCACAGGTGTTCCAGCAGTCAGGGTATACATGGAATGGAAGCAGGTGGTGGGGTGGAGTTTTAGTGTGTAGATCAAGAGGGTATCCTCTTCTGTGGAAAAAAAAGACGCATCAGTGCATCACCAGAGAAGCGTGTACAAGTGATGTAGTATCCAATAGGAGGAAAGGGTTGAGAGACAAGGGCTAACTAAATGCTCTCCTGGGGGAGCATTAGTAATGTGTGTAAGACCACCACTGCAGTGTAGATGTGCAGGCTATTGTAAGCAGAGACACGTGAACTGTTGGAGATGCCACTGCCCACAAGTTCGGTACCCCTCGGGGTAGCTTTGTGTGATATGTGTGCACTAATGTGCTTCATACTTGTTCGGGGACAAATGTGCACAAATGTACAACAGCACTTGAGAGTATGGCATTACCAGCTTTCAATACGCTTGGTTGATATTTCCCCTGTTGTGTTGCATATCTTAGGCGGAGAAGTCCTCGCAATGCACAGCTCTTCCTCATTTTGAGTAGGTAGGCGTTGGAGGTTACAGGGAAGAACCTACTCTTAATGTGTAGATCCTTTGTATATTACGTATCTGTATTCTGCAGAAACGCAGGTTTAATGCTGGAAACTATCCGAGAATGTGCGGGTGGTTTTGGGATAACCGTCCGTAATGTGCAGCACATCTGTGGAGGGCACCAGTGGAAGGATTCAGTTTTCTATTTGATGTCATAATGTTCCCAGATTGATATGACTTAGACTATATTGCAGTTTTGGATATTGAGACAATGACTTGCACTTCCAGAAAAGGTAACAATGCCCCATATACAACACAGCCCAACACCATTCCATGCTTAAGTCAAATGACATGCGTACTGCAACACATTTGGGGTGGCCATTAAGACCTCACGCACAATTCCTAAATTCCTCCAATAACGGCCACCTTTTGCATTAGCACTCCCACAGCAACAGGTTCATTCGTTTGGATAATGCCATTAGACCTCATGCATGACCCCCAAAAAGTTCCATACAATAAATACAAACATTATTGCAACTTTCACCATGTACATCTTAACGTTATAGCCAGTGATGGTAAGTACAAATACATGGGGCAGCCTCTCTTGTACCTTTTAACTCCACTCCATTTACAAGATCTACTACGAGCTTTGGGGCACCCTTTCGAACCTCAAGCACAACATCAGAACTCTTCCACGCAGGCCATAAATAACCACAGACTCTGCCAACCAACCACTGTGAAGGGAATAGACTACTACCAGCTCACCTGCTATCGCTTATGGCTTATCAGGGATGTGATATATACATCCACAGTACACTAAATATTCACGATTATAATGAGGACTTGCTCGTGGAGCGGGGGAAAGGCCTTTTAGTCAAGAAGAATGCAAGCTACTTGCTTGGTTCATGTGACACCTTAAAAACATGCCTGGATGATGGTTTGAATTGTCTCCTATGCCCTAACCTGTAATATGCCAGGACTCTGAGAGAAAGCGTTGGGATTATTTATCCACCTTGATATATACTATTTCTTGGAGGATTTGCTAATATTGACCGTGTCTTTATCACTTCTTGAGTTGGGGTGAGATACCCTTTTTGGAGCTATTTCTTGGATGATGGAGTTACAAGTCTCCTTTACAACAATCTGTATTGTCAGCTTGGTAGCATTGAGTTGTAGGAGTTCATGAGAAGGAGCTGCTTTGACTCGTGTGTGCTGAATTTGTGCCTTTTGAGACAGCAAATGAAAGTGATCTGGTGCGTAATATTTGTAAATGGTGCCATTGTTCAGACTCCAATACACTCTGCTGTAATGTCCATGGAAGTCTGGAACAAATGGTACTAATGGTAACTCAAATGTCTTAAACCATAATACATCAGTTGAGACGAATGGTTGCAATGTCCCCCCCTATGCAAATCTGTATTGTCCCTGGAAGTCTTGGAGCAGTGTTCGAGTTGACTACTGCGCCCTAAACAGCAGTATCCGGGAACGTGGAAGATCAAGAATATTTCTGGACCATGATCTTAATACCCATAGGTGGAATAGGGAAAAGAAGACTCCAGTACTAATATGTGATAAAGGGAGCATGGGCAGACAGGTTACTCCTGTCGGTTTATCTGTGACACAGAGTGTAAACAGGAAACAAAAACTTGTTCTGTCACACAGCGAGTAGTCAGGAATATAAAAATGTACCATAGTCTGTGCCGTATCACGATCCACAAACGAACGTCTGTAACGAAATATGCAATATCAGTTGGAGCCTGTGGTAGGGAGAGACTCGTGTCCTGCACAGTTTCTTTGAAGCCGCAGATGGCCAATCCGTGGCAGAAGGAACACGATTTAAGGGGTGGGGGTGGAGGGAGGATGGGTAGTCTGGCAAACGGGCTGAGGCTAATGATGATGGAAATACACTAAACAAATGCAAATTGAAATCTGTTCGAGCGGAGGAGTGAAAGGGGGTCTATGGAGGGAGAAAGGGGACGGGAGGGCGGTGCGGGCTTGGGCCTAGTAGCTCTAACTGCTTGGAACTGAACAGGAGGGCGTGGGGTAAGGAGAGAATTAGCGACTGTCAAAGTGCAACATTCTGACACAGAGGGCTGAAATTCAAGAATCGTGGGGACGAGAAGCAATTTTGGGACACCAAGCTTGTTGATATTAATTTACTGAGTGGAGAAAAAGGGTTCTTGTAATAGATGAGATGGGAAAGCTTCGTAGGCTGCAGAGGAGTTAACTTTTGTTAAACTGATAGTGTTGAGGCGTTGTGCTGAGGGAATGAGGGACAACAGGCATGACCAGAAAAGTCAACAAACCTCTCAAAGTAAGAGGGACAAATGCCAATTCAACTAATTCCTTTTTTTTCTCCACACCTACATCCCACCACTTTTACTTTCATATGTCCCTCCCTTGGTATCTATCTTTCTTTTCATCGTCCACAGAATATATTATTAGTAACCAAACTCCATCTGACCACACTCAAGGACTCGAACTCCAAATCATTAACAACACTTCCTATACATATTTACCACCTTAAACTTGATCTGCTGCTTCAGTACTTCTACTTTAACGCTGGCAAACCTTACTCATGGGGTTCTTGTTACTTAAAATTAATGATGTAAATAAAAAAGTAGCAAGGTAATATAGAGAAGAATCCTAGAATATTTTTCTAAGGAGCTGATCTGATCCAGGACTAGGTGGCGCTATTTGCACCTGGACTCGTCTGTATCGCGTTCTTTTCAATGTTTCCCCCTAGACAACAGCAGGATGACCTTCAAAGACATTAGAATATTACGTAGTGTGAGGAACTAGCTGGTTGCCCTTTGCTCGATTTTTTTTTAGGGTGGTCAGTGAAATTTGTGTAGCATTATGTTGAGTATCTTCACTTTTGTAACGGTAGCTCTTTGGGGAGGGTGTGTACAGCCAGCAGTGCATGACGCGGCCATGCTCCTAACTTGTTTTTATTTCACGAGATAACAGAATCCCTGTAAGTGCTATCTACGGTCATTGTGGACTGTCGGCTTACTGTGGAAATAATTATTGCAAGAGCAACTTGAGTGCACCAGCTGAAGTGAACAGGACTACAACTTTCAGAATGTGTTGTGTTAAACTAACCCCAGGAGTGAAACCCTGCATCCTGTTGACACCGATTTATCTGCTAACATTCGGTAAAGCATGCCCATTTACAGTAACATACCTTTCTGCCCATGAGACAATGCACGAACACTCCAGAGCAATTATTTACTGAATTTGGCATTTGATGCAAAAATGGGCAATACTGCTCTCGTGTAGTATTTGCATTTTCCCAATTTGCAGTCCACTCTAAATTGATACCAGCATTAAGGCTGTGTATCAGATCGCTACATCGTCCCATAACCTAGAGATGGAATCCAGAACAAGTACAAAGTACAATCCATAGCCCACAGATACAATACAGCCCCACCATCAGTGTCTTCTCATGTTAGAAAATACTCTAACAACTTTCTGTTTCCAGTTAAGTTATGAACGGCTGACCTTTGTGCAGGCTGGGTATTACCTTGTGATATAAGTTCGTGTATAACCCCCACCCCCCATTTTAATACAAATACTATAACACTCAGCATTCATGCAGCTGATAGTACTTCAAAGGATGTGCACACCAATGCTTGACCCTCTCAATCCCACAGAAGACAGAACCGCTACAGGTCATGTCTGTTACCAGATACTGTACCAATCCATAGCAACAAACCACCTATCATCATCTAACATGGCATAACTGAGGAGATCTGCCACATACCTCTGTCCACCAGAGGCTCTATTTTAGTCACCCACAGCAGTCCCCAACTAACTACATACTATTACTGCTTCTTGACATCTCACATTGACAATCGTATAAGGGATGAATATAATGAAGTTCACCACAGCAAATCTCCCGACTAGCTCTCAGAATGAGAATCTCGATGTGGTAAACTGCTTAGTGAACTGTTATCATAAAATACACCATAAAGGCACCTGCAGAGCTGATTAAAGCTACCAGCTTACTGAAAATGATGAACTCCTCCATACATCACATTGCTATGCACTGCATCCCAGAACAAGGTAACTGAACCTTGGTGGTCATAACGCATAACGTGGATACAGCTGCTGCATAGGATCAAAATACAGACAGCAACATTTCAATCATACACCCTACTCAGCGTAGCGTGTTACTCATGTATTCAAGAACTTCTACCCACAACTTGGGAGTAGTAATCACTTTACAAATATTGCAGTACAACTATTGAGTTTAAATGTAGTATAACTGTAAATATTGCCATATGTTGGAGAAATGTTGTGGTAATAATGTGAGTTACAAGAACAATATGTGCAGTTCCACATACCTTGAGAGAGACGAGTACCTCCCTGCACCTGAAGGTTTCTGTGCTATGACCAGATCTTCAAACAGAAAGATGCAGTGTTGGTAGCTTGTTTTCCAGTGTATATTTCTCCAAACTGGTAGCCACACATTTCTCGATGACTTTAGTCAGGAAGAGTAGCCCTAACGTTGAATACTACAAAACAATGCTATGCTGATTAAGGGTATGCCTAATTTAGGCCAAACCTTAATGTATATATGATGGCTCTGTGTCCCTTTTTGGGTGAACAGCTGTCTACTGATTCACATGGACATGCCAGATAAGGAAGCCTCACCCTCGTTTTGTGGCATACTTCATACTTTATGACCCCATCCCACCATGGTAAGATGGTACTACCAGAGCTGACTCAACGTAAATATGAGGGAGTTCTTTATATTAGATGTGCTGGATTAAGGTTTGGCCTAAATTCGGACTACCTTTAATTACCATTGTATCTTTTTGAGATATTCAGCGGCAGAACTACCCTTCCTGGTTAAAGTCATAGAGAACTGTGTAGCTACCAAGTTGGAGAAATATACATTGAAAAACAAGTTACCAACAGGTTTGGCCTAAAGCAGGCACACCGTGTATTACCAATCACATCTTTTTGAGATATTTGATTTGTGCTGGAGGATTTGCAGTGGTATTACCTCCAGCTCTCCCTTTGTAATGGAGGAGTGGTCCTGTAATTGGCCTGTAGTTGTCAAAGAAGGTTGTCGGGGTCTGAATTAGACAGTTTTTACTAGGGGTTGAACATAGAACCCTTATAGAGCACATCTGGGAAAAAAAATGCTTTGCACAAGTAGAATTTATGATTTCTAGTCATGTGAGCAGGAGGACCACAGGATGTTCTCTGCCAAGGGAAGGTGGCATCTGATCAGTGGAATAGGGCGAAGTCTTAAGTGCTCCTAATGTCTCTTCTCAAGTCATGTCTGAATGGGACTAAATGAGAACCTAAACTTGATGTTTTTCTGGTGAGAGGAATTTGTTCAAGTTCTGCATGAAGCATGAGCCTGTCATCATAATCATCATCATTTTTTTGCATGATTACTTAAAATCTTTGCAAACAAAGGAGGTTGTACAAAAGACAAAACAAATATACATTTTTAAAAAAATGCTCTCCGAGAGGAAATTATAAAATAGATTGTTAAAAGAGTAAAAAGCCTAGACTGGTTGCCTTTCTCAGACGCTAAGTCAAAGCCAAAAAGGCCCTTCAGTTCAGCTTGAACCTGCTTGATGAACTTCACGAATTTGGCCAGATCAGCAGGTTCCTTTAAAGCGAACACCAGGGATAATGCCTCCGTGCAAGTTCTTTGATTGTGACGGAGAAAGAGAGCTCTTAAGAGGGAGCAATGTGCGTTCATGAGGGCCGGACAGCAGCACAATAGGTGAATAAAAGTTTCAGATTTGTATTTGCAAAGTTTGCAGCCCCTGATGGTGGTAAGGGAGTTCCATTTCGGGTTTAGCTCTTTTGTCCTCAGGCCGAGCAGTCTCGCAAAAGCGATTTGTGTCATGCAGGTTTTCTTAATGGGGCAAGTAAGATATGGCTGTGGTGCCAAGAGCTGTGTGTTGTTTTTATAAGAAGCAACTAGTGCCACTTGGATGGAAGTCTTGTTCATTTTTTCCAGAACATGTGCCTGGGAAAGTGTTTTTATCTGTCTTCTGAGCACAGGTTTAATTGCGATGTGTGATTGGGCCAGCCTGATCAGTTCTGCTGGATCGATTAAGAGATTGTTTAAGGCTGCAGTTAAGTATTGTGACATGGGGTTCATACTTGCGTCAAAAATGTAGCGGAGGACTGACTTCAAGGTGTTGAGTGGGGCCATGACCTTCCTGTGGTAGTATTTCAGGAAGGCCCCCATCAGGGCCCAATGCTGGCCTTCCAGACCGCATTCCAGCCTTATCAGGTGGCTCCTTATATATTGTGGCAGTTTAAAAACTCTTTTGTGGGTTTTTACCTGGAGCTTTTTAATCAGTGCGGCGGATTGGCCGGGAAATGCTTTGTGACCATAATTCATTGCCGGGAGGAGAGTTTGAAGGATTAATTTTGCTGAGGTGCTTTCTACTGAATTATTGATTAATCTTCAGGTTTTACAAAGCCTGTAGCCCGTAGGGGCCTTGGAACAGATAGGTCTTCAGAAAGGTTTGAAAGAGATACATAATATTCAATGTGGAAAACAGCTCCTATATGAGTTGGTGGGTCCTGGTGTGGTTAAACACAGTGCATCAATGGACTGCATACCTAGTTTGTTGATAGTTGTTTTGTTGACAATAAGCTACTTGTTTTTTTTTTTTTGTTAAATATTTTATTGTTTATTTATTGACAACATATACTGACACAATCAACATCTTGTGTTAACTATCCCCTCCTCATTTCCCTCCCCTCCCCGTATCAGCTCCTCAAATTATGATTTCTAAAGTGTTCAGTTAGGGTTTCTTCTCTCTTGATCGGCTTGGATCAGAGTCAGTGTCGAACAGCGTTCAGCTGGTTCTGCTGGTTAAGTTCTTTGTCGCTGCCTGGTTCATCTGATTTTGGGGACTGATTCCCTGTTTCTGCGTTTGGCTCCTTAAGGCAGTCTTCCAAGCAGTCCCATGTCCTTGCTGATTCTACGGGGCTGCAGCCCCTCGCCGCTTCTTGGTGTAGTGCCCTTCCTTCCGCTTCGGCCCATCGTATTAATGTGTTTTTCCAACTTTGTAGCTGTGGACCCCTTGGGTCCTGCCAGTGCAATGTAATTTCCTTTTTGGCCAGGATTAATTCGTTTTGGGGCGGGGGAATTCCCCTAGTAAGGCTGCCAGTGGTAAGGCCAGCAGCCCTTGTTCTGTCACCGCATTTATGTTCTGGAACACCCCTACCCAGTAGTGCCCAATCTCTGTGCAACTCCATAGCATATAGACGAGTTTTGCTTCTAGTTCAGAGCAGTGGGAGCATCCCCCACCCTGTTTTAAACATCTTTGCTATCTGTTGGGGCGTAAGGTATGCTCTGTGGAATACGTAGAGATTAATCAGTTTGAATCGGGCATTTCTAGATACTGTGCATACATGTGCTGTGATTCTTGCCCATTGTTGTTCATCTATGTGCATCCCAATACCCTCTTGCCATACCATTCGTGGTTTATCGGAAGGGAGGGGAGTATCTTTTTTAAGGCTTTATACAGGGACCACTTTTCCCTCCCCTCCGACCATGCAGAATACTTGACATCCTATGTGGGTGGGTGGTTCAGATATCCCTTGTTTCCAACGTCGTTGTATAATTGCTACTAGTGATCTGTGTAGCAGAAATAGTCCCTAGGGGACACATCAAATTTTCCATTAGGGCAGTGAAGGACAGCCATTCTCCAATTTGGAACCGATCCCCTAGTGTACCTATGCTGAGTGCAGCTAGTTTAGTAATGCCCAACACATCTTGCCCACCCGGGAGAGTGTCCAGACCGCATAGTGATATGTCCGGTGTATATGGGGAGTTGATTCTTGCACGCTGTAGGCTGCGTAGCCAGCAGCTGCGCAGTACATGCAATTCCGGTGATTTCAATGGGTGTTGCCCTCTCTGGTTCAGTAGGATCCCTACAAGGTCTTTAACTCAGTGTGCTGTGTGATGGTTGATGGCGGATTTCAACAGTGTAGCATGGAAAGCCTTCGCTAACCACTGGAGCTGACATGCCATATAGTAGATTTCAACATCTGGTGCTGCCACCCCCCCTTCTACTGTGGGTCTTTGGAGCTTATTTAGTGCTAATCTGTATCTGCCCGCTCCCCAAACAAAACCAGTCAGGATGGAATTGATGTCCTGAAATACTGAACGAGGGACGAGCAATGGCAGAGTCGAGAAATAGTACATCAATCGAGGTAGGGCGACCATTTTTATAAGCGCTATTCTCCCTGCCACCGACAATGGGAGCGTTTTCCAAAACAGGACATCAGCGCGTAATCTCCGGATCGCCTGGCCCACATTCCCCTCTAGCAGGTCTTCAGGTTTGTGGTATATGTTCACTCCCAGGTATCGGAAGGTGGCCAAGGTCCATTCAAGCCCTTGTGTATTTCCCAGCTTTGGTGTCCCCTCCTCCAGGGGGAAAATGTGAGACTTCTGCCAGTTGATCCCTAGTCCAGACATTTCTCCGAACTTCTCGAGGAGAGCCATTGCTCCCGATAGTTCGCTTTCTGCATGATCTAAAAAGAGTATCATGTCATCTGCGTATAGCGCGATTTGGTGAGTATGTTCCCCAATGTTTAACCCCTTGTAGCAGGCACCTGTTCTCGCCTCCAACTCCAGTCGTTCTATATCTACGGCAAATAACAGTGGTGACACAGAGCAGCCTTGTCTGGTGCAACTGCCGACCACATATGCCTCCGATATTTTGCGGCCTGTGCGGACACGCACTGTGGGTTTTGTGTATAGCAGGTTTGTCCATTTAATTAAACCCTGGCCCAAACCCATCCACACCATCACACGTTCCAGGAAATCCCATTGAAGACTATCGAAGGCTACGATCGCTGCCCTATGCAGATTCTGGGACTTAGAGTGTAAAATCTAGACCAATCGTCTGTTATTGGTAGTAGTGCTACGATGAGGGAGAAACCCTGTCTGGTCTGGGTGAATCAGTGTTGGCATATAAGGCAGAAGTCGTGTGGCCAAGATTCGGCTGAGCATTTTCTAGTCCATATTTAGCATGGACAAAGGACGGTAGGAGTGCACATCGGTTGCGGGCGGTCTGGTTTTAAGAGTGGTATCACTATGGCTTCATTCGTAAACGGGGGCAGTACTCTGCTTTGTAACGCCTCTGAGTAGAGTGCGCCAAGTTGAGGTGCCAGTAGGTCTATGTATGTACTATAAAACTCTGAGGGGAGTCCATCTGCACCAGGTACTTTCCCTCGAGCCATCGCTCCAACGGCCTTGGCTATATCCGTGGAGGAAATCGGTTCCTCCAGAGCTTGGAGAGCCGCCTCCCCCAGCCCGGGAGGCAAAGGTCATCCAGGTCCTGCAAGTGGGCAGGGGGTATAGCCTCCTTCGGGGGGGCATATAACAGGGAATAATATTTTGCAAATCTATCATTTATTTCCCCCTGTCGTAAAAAACACTTCCCTGCCTGATCCTCAATTTCCCTCACCAGGGAGTGCTGCTGTGGCGGGGTGGAGAGCCAGGCCAGTAGTGTTCCAGCTCTATCCCCTTTGTATGCTGCCTAGTTACATATTTTTTATAATCAAAGAATCTTAATTTTTCGATCGCCAGTGCAACTTTTTCCCTGGTCTCTTCAAGCAGTGGGGACACGTCTGGGGAACCAGGCCTCCTTCGTTCCGATTCTCTAAGCTCCCACTCACTTTTATCAATTTCTATCTCTAATGTCTTCCTGACCCCCACTACCTCCCACATGCCCTGGTCCTAATGACCGTTTTAAGACAATAAGCTACGTAAGGAAAAGAGACATTAATTGTGCTTTGCTGATGTATCCGGCACATCTTATACTGCTACGGAAAAGTTTTACCTCGTTCGAATCAGTTTAAATTCTAAATTAAGTTGTCAGCAATTTATAGGTGAACAGTTAAACTGTGCAACCTGCCTGCCACTGTGCCGCATCGATTGTGGCACAATCTTAGCAAGTTTTGAACTTGAAACTTTTTTTTTTTTGGGAAATTTCTAAATGATGCCGTAGGTGTTGTAATATGCGTGAAGTGTGATAAACCGATTCTTAAATAAAAGCACTTCTGCTCCACAAACATCTAAATCGGTGGCCCTGCCTGCAGTCTGAGTCTGTGATACATGGCCTCTGTTGTACATACTATTTTCTTTAGTTTGGCTTCTGTCGCATGTGGAAAGGCTTCTGCAGTCTCACGGGTCTTTAGGTCCGATTACGTAAAGGTACTTTAAGGAAGAGACTATGAGAGTAAGCATGGGTATTACACGAAAAGCATAGATACTAGTACAATCAAATAATACTGCCTCGAGAGAGCTGCTCTCGTCCTTTGTAGTTTTGCTCTTTTTTTTTTTTTACTCTGGAAAAAAAGCCGTGGAATTAGACTTCTGTGGTACTAAATGAAGGAAATAAGAAAATCGAACGGTTGCGGAAGGACAGTCTTCTTGTGAGGTACTACTCAACTAAAAGGAAGTATTTCTAAGAAGCAGTTATGTGTCTTCCTTAACATCCTGGTATTTTAAGGCATGGGAAAAGTGACATTGACTTCTACATTGATGGGGACACTGCTTCTATCAGAGTGGTTCAGACATTTTTTGAAAGGAGGTGCTGTCGGTACAGTTGCAGTCTTTCAAGGCTGATATATGCATATAACTAATTTGACTTTGCTCGTGAGATTCCTTTCTGGGTAATTTGATTTCCTGGTTGCCGTAGTCTCGCTCAACCCGAAGTAAAGAATATAGAGGCTTTGGTTACTGACAGAATTTCTGACAGTCGGCATCTAACTTTAAGGCAGTGGTCTCCAAACTTTTTAATGCCGTGCCTCCCCAGTTGAAAAATAAAAATCATTGCCCCCCTCAGAATTTTTCACAATTGTTTTTATAAAAATGTCAATGTTTAAATATGTCTAAATCTATTTAAACATTGCAGTGAAGTACGGTTACCTTTTTAAAAATGCAATAACAAGCTTCTGCTTAAAACAAAGGCATGTTATCTGCATAATGCTTTTTTTGGCCAGTGTCTGCCACCCCTCCCCCCCCCCCATCACTTGAGGCCCCCCTGGGGGGGGGGGCAGTTTGAAGGCCTCTGCTTTAAGGCTTTCCGGGGAATACCGTAGCTGGAGTAGACTCGTATATAGAACAGATTGATTGGCAGGAGACTGAGAATAAAAACTTCAGAACTCTCATGTGGATGCAGACAGTGGCCAGAAGGTGCAGGCATTGTGGGGTCGGTTAGTGAATACACTGCAGGAATAGGGTTCAGGTGGGGTGTTCTTGTTGCAGATTCACTGGCCTCAAATGCATTGTATCCTGGTTCATTTATAAAGCTCTTCGTACTTATCAAGGCACCGAAAACGATAATCACTATGAGAGTGCTTAGATTAATGTGTCTTTAGTCGCATGCAATTGTAACATTTCATTGTGTGTGCTTTTATCATGTTTCTATTGCTGTGCCATGTTGTGTATTAAAGTGATAAACAGGATTCTTATGAGTGTAAGGTGCTAGTGCATAAACGTAGATAGTGTTTATGCACTGTGGCCTTTAGCTGCCAAGGAGCATTGTGGTAGTCTGGCCTCTGAGAGCTAGCTGCACAATGGTACCACAGCAGCCAGCCAACTGGTTGGTGCTCTGGGAAGGTGTTGTCGAACGGAGTGTGTCTTAATATTAGCAGTGGCACGTAGAAATTAAGTGTGTTTCACAGTCAGAGCACTTCCCAATAGTTTGACCCACGTTAAGCCAAATAAGAAAGAACAGCCGACGTTCCAGTGCCTACTCGATCAGAAATAAACACATTTCAGGCACTCAGACTGCATGAAATAGATATATGGAAGCTGTGCCCCGCAGTTCTATAGAAACGCTCGCACGCTCTTTAGGAAGACGGTAGGCTTTGTTGCAAGGCGTAGAGGTAACTGCTGCAAAGCGTCGGTTTCCAAGATAGAGCAGAAATCTGAATATCAAACTCCATTTCAGGAACTTCAAGCACTAGTCTTCATTCATGAAGACCAAGTGCAAACAGAGAGGTGAGCGTGCCCCTTGCATTTAAAGAGTGACTCTGGGAGCCACTCGAGTTCTCTTCTTAGAGGCACAGCTGCCCACTGTCGGCCCTGTCCTAGGCTGGCAGCTGCGTAAGTTTACTTTCCTCCTTCTTGGGAAGTGCACAGTGCATGCTTTTAAGGATTGTGGTAACTGCAGTTTCCGGCCTCATGTCTCATACAGGTACAGTATCAGTAATACATTTGTCTTCGGAGACGAGTTGTTTTATCCAGTGCGTTCAGATGATGCTGATTTTCCAACCCAGGACAGTCAACATCCTGCTTCCACTTTACAGCAACAGTCACAATTCCTAACACACAGAGACAAAGAGACACATCGAACGAGATAGACATAAAAAGAACTAAACGTTTTCATGTCAGTAGTATAGGTATATTTGCAATTTATGTTTACTGTCTGGAGTATTTCTGTGTAGTGTATGACAGTACAGAATGTGTTTTTGTGTCCGTTCTAGTGTCTCACGTGTTAATTCAGATTGGAGTAGTCACAAATTTCCTCGGCTCTTGGTGTTTTCCGCTATAGTTTGGGGGTTTCGATGTCTGGGTGTTAAGTGATATGGCATAGAGACTGAAGGAATTCTCTAGTGCTGTGTTGGGTCAAGAAGGATTGATTTTACGACGTTTTGCCCGAACTGTGACTTGAGGTTTCCTTACAGGGAGTTCCTCTTCAGAAGGCTTCGAGTTTTGAGGTCTCAATCTAACCTTTGGCAACTTTGATGGTGGTTGTTGACTCAGTCCTGGTGAGCCCCTGTACTGGCACGTGTCTTGACTGAGCCCTCCCTAACAATTTATTTAGGCGTAGGCCTCAGTTTTCAAAGTGCAGTGCTTGTGGCTCATCAGTTGCTTCTTGAACTACATTTAGTAGGGTATATGCATATCTGTGTTGCATTCCTTCTTGTAATTGAGTCTGACCTGTTACTTGCTCATCTTGTACTCAGTTGATCTTGCATTCCTTGTACTATTTCCCTTGTGTTTGATATTTTTCAAATCCCTTTTCTGATTGGATTGGAGTTTGTCTTTCTCTGTCTTCGTGTTCCATGCTTGCAAAACCTGCTGGATTATAGTTCAGTCCCCTAAAAACCCCTTGCCGTTCTGTGTCCAGGGATAAATAACTTTATTTCCCAGTGTTTTATAATTAACTCTCAATAGACCATAAAGGCATGGCAGAACTCAGTGCAGAACTAACGTGTGACTGGGAAGGTCTGTAGTTTGGATGGAATTAAACCTTGCTGTGTGTTTGTCTCTGTTCTGAAGTGTTGTAGGGTAATTCATATCTTGGATCTGCTATTGTAAGTATTCCTGTTGTCCACGAGTCAGTATCTGTCTTGTCCCGAAACTTCCTCACTGCTGTTATCCTGTTTTTCTTTTGTAGCTCGTCTACCTGGAACTTATTAACCTGACCATATGCACCTCTGTACCCTTTCTGTATTATACACATACTCCCTGTGCAGCATCTCGAATTTCCTGGTGAGCCTTCATGAAAAAGTCACTACCAATCACAATGTCTCCTTCTTCTCCACTCTCAGCCAGCCCCAGAGATTTTGTTATGTTAGATCATGGGAAATGGTGTGGTCTAGTGTGGATGCAAGGTGTGTGTGTGATGGTGCATGATGCGTGAGCATTGTGTATAATTTTAATTGCTGGTGCTGGGTGTGCTGTTGAGGTATTAATTGTATGGTAAGGTATGGTGTCTTGTGATGATGTGGTGTTGGAAGGAGTACAGAGATGTATATTTGTGGGCTGGATGGTGTGATGCTCTGTTGTACTATCTGGTGGTGTATGTGGACTAGTGTATCAAGTAGAGTATTTGTGATGTTATGAAGTATCCAGTTGGATGGACAAGGTAGATATGCTGCTCTTATTTGGTGTGTAGCACTGTGATGTTGATGCACAGTAATGGTGTGGAGTGGTATAGGGTGGTGTGTTGCATTGTATGCGGTATGCATAAGGGTCATGTCGTGTCTTATGCGCAATACACTATCAGTGTAATAAGGCATAGCGTGGTGTGATGTGTTGTTAGTGCATGTGTAGAATTGTTTAGTGCAACTGTGCAGCACATCTGTCTGTATTGGTGTAGGGAGTGCCCCACGTGCAGCTAGTATTTGTCTGCCTTTTAAAAAGGTTCGTCTGCAATACATCTTGTTATCAGTACATAACGTTTGTGTTTGGTTCTTGCTCGGATATTGATGTAGTATATTTGTGCTTCAATCACTGTGTTCTGTGTACTATAGATCAGTCTACATTACAGTGATTGTGTGTGGGTTTAGCACTTGTCTGTGTCCAGTTCATGTGCCACATGTGCAACACGTGTTAGCGTGTACCATATGTGTGTGCAGTACATGCTTTTATGTCTGTCATTTGCCTCTGTGCAGTATTTGCTTGTCTGTCATGCCGGTCTACAATATGTGTTTACGTGTCTGCCGTATTTGTACGTGTAAGGCTAATATTAACGTTTTTTTTATTTATTTTTTAATGTAGTACTTGATTTAATGTTTGAGTTGCTTTTTGTATTACCTAGTTAAGGTGTCTCAGTGTACATAATGTTTGATTATCTGTGAAACCAGTTTTGACGTTCAGATCAGCTTGTTCGCCTATATAGGAAAGTTGTGACTGTTGAACGTTTTCTGAGTGCATGTGAAGTTAGTTACTTGTGACGTGCACTTTTGGACCAGACTTTCTTCTACAAGTGACCCTACGAGCAGACTGCTCATAGAAGGAAAATTCTGCAGTGGATGTCTGTGTGCATCGTACGCATGTTTTCTGTTATTTTGTGTGTCTTTACTCCCGACTCGCGGCTACAGATCATACTTTTGTGCCTGCAGTGTTTTTTCTGTCATCACTGCTCGCTCTGTAAGTGCGTCTTCGTAGTTTGTATTCTATTTCGTGTTGCTGTATGAAATAATTTTGTGTATCTGTGCGTGCGCTTCTGTTTTTGAGTGTCTGTATTTCGCCTCTGATGCTGCCGGTGGTGACCCCTGATTTCACCCCTTCATTGACTGCACTTGGCTGCATTGTTCTGCGCCCAAACACGGGCCCCAGTCGCCCCTTAGCTCTGCCGATCCATCTGCATGACAAAGGACCCGTCCCGCCAGGCTTTAGTGTGACTATTTGAAATGCCTGCCCCCTGTATCCAAGCAGATTGGTACTGTCTCACCTGGCAACAGTCTGTGCCCCCTGCAGCCTCTCTCCATTCATTCGCAGACTTCCCCCTCCATCCGTCCCATCAGTGCAGCTTCTCTAAACTTTCATGTGGGGGCTTCAAGACCCAAGTAGTTGCACCCGTCTCTCCCTCGCGTAACCCTTACCAAATGCTGCTCAATGTGCCTGATCTAGACGGCCTCCAGTAGCTTTAGTATAACCCCATAACATAAAAGACCATGCCTAACATCATGGAACCCTAAAGGATAGATCAAGAGTAACCCCAAAAACAGAAGAACTTGCCTGGCCGAGAGGATCCCTCGCAACACCAAGGCGTTTTTTGTGTGTATCTTTGCATTTCTTGCACCAAGTCTTTGTCGACCCGAGACCGCTTATTGTGGATCCAGTAAATATACAATAAAGATAGGCAGCTGCCAGAGCTTAGCAGACTGTTCTTACATTCTATGACATTATTAATTTCTTCGGTGTGACTACAAACCTTCCTTGCACAGATTCGCAGCGGGTCAGATGATCTTCCTGTACTTTATTTAATTGCAGTACATACTCAATAGAATTTAGTCTGCACGAAGGTTTCAGTGGCCTTTGGGTAATCATAGGTCGTTGAAGCTTCTTCGTTCTGTGCAGGTTATTGGGGCATTCGTTATATCGTTCTGTGGGAGGAGGAGGCTACCAGGGTGCGTGGAACAGAAGAACATGCTTTGCCTAGTGGACTTCCTCCCCATAAATGAACATTGGGAGAGCCAGTCGGTCTCGCCTATGTGCGAGCTATGGGCTTTGCCAGTGTGTTTTAACCATGTTGCACACCAGTGTGGGTGCTTTCCAGCATGGCTAAAAGTTAGTTGCATTGAGGAGAGGGGCATATAATGAGGTGGTTCAGAATGGAGTGGCATAGATTAGAGCGAATTGGAGTGTTGTAGTGTCATGGAGTGGCGTAGTGTTGTATAGTGTTGTGGAATGGAGTTTTGTGGAGTGATGTCAAGTGGAGGGCAAAGAGTTGAGTAGAGTTGAATAGAGTTATGTAGAGTTGTGGAGTGGTATAGATTGGGGTAGAGTAGAGTGGAGCAGAGTGGTGTAGATTCGAGTGGAGTAGAGTGTCACTGAGTGAAGTGGCATAGAGTGGAGTAGATTGTTGTGGAGGGGTGTAGAGTGGTATAGAGCAGAGTACAGTATCGTAGAGTGAAATGGCATAGAGCGCAGTAGAGAGTCATAGAGTGGATTATACGTGGTGTGATAGCGCACTGCCACTGCAGCGAACAGTGTTTCAATTGAAATAACCATTTATTTACAGAGACATAAAGCTTTACTGATAAAACTATAAGTGCAAAAAAGATAATGTTTGGATATTGGCATCACCTAGTGTATTGATTTGTTTTGATCCTAAAATATTGTTTCTACCACACGTCAGAATTATGAAAAAATGCTCATTTGTGCTTTCAGAATTCTGATATATTCTTAAATATTTGTAAGTTAATTTACATTTATTTACATTTTGTTCTGTTCGAAAAAAATAACATTTTACAACATTTGTAAATTTGCATGTAAAACCTCTCACTTTGCAGTTAGAGAACTAAAAGAACACACTAATCTTGTGGACGACAGAGCCTAACATTTGTCTTCCGTTTCTGAATGCCAAGCAAATGTGACAAGGTAAAAATAAAATTGAAATGCTTGTTTATCGCTCATTAACTTCAAAACTCGAGTATGCTTATTTTGGTGGTGCTTCAGCACCTTGCACTCCCCTACTTTAGATGCCTACGGCATGGCCTGGAAATTGAGGAAGAGGATTGTTTAAGTTATGCTGTCAGTAAAGAGCACTGACCAAAATAACCAAGCTTGTAGACCGAGCATTGTTCCTCATGGGCATGCCAAATAGATTAACTGTTTTTGCCTCAGATAAGTAGAATGAGTTGAGCAGAAAAATAGGAGGCAAGAAAACGTCTCAAAGAAATACATCATATGTACTGCTTCCTGAACTAGCATACAAGGGAGTTAACTGAAGATACATCTATTCTTGTGGAGAGCCTCATGAAAGACAAAAAGAGTTCCCCGTAAGCAAGCACTTGTGGAAGAATACAAGGAGCCTTCTAAACGGCTTAAAACAAATAAAGCCAGCAAAAAGAAAGCAAGCACATGTGGGTTACAAATAACAAAGCCCATGTTAAGTAATGTGTGGAATACATTCCCACTAAAGCTTTCAGAATGTTCCCAAAAAGTATTTCGCCACCAGACAGCTGCACTGTCTGGTAGGCTTTGACCTAAAAATATGCAGGATCATGAATAACTTCCCGTACCCCTCACAGAGGCTTCCATACTATTCATTATTTGAAACGTTAGTGTAACAGAAGTGACTAAGTTTGCCAGTGTTGGTAGTTTCAGTCCTCTCATAGGGGCCAAAGGTCAAGTATTAATTTTGCTGATATCTGTATTTATTCTTGCTTCTTGATATTGCTGTCTATCCATATTTATTTATGGTATGTGAATAAATTAATTGCAAGTATCATATTTGCATTTTTGTCTCAGTTGTTTATTTACATTTACAGTTTTTAAGCTTTCAGTGCTCTAAGTAGGATATACATTAAAACAATAGGATCACCTGGAAACATTATCATAATCAGGGCCAGATTTAGAGGAGTGTGACTGGTGTAGCCACTCCTGGCACTGAGCTCAGGAGGTGCTGTGTTTAGAAATAACATATGAGTTTAAAACAACCTGCTGCAGAGTTCCTTGTGTGTCCAACAATAAAAATGGCATGACAACTCTGTGCTACTCGCTGAAAAGTGGGGTAGTAGCCGCTGTATAAATACAATTACAGTTATAAATCATGATAATTACTGTTCCTGTTGGGGATAGATGGAGTTTTGTCTAGTGGCAATTTTGACTCCTCATAAAGTAGTGGAGAGGGTTTATATGCCTGCTGCAAAGAACGTGTACCATGCAGAGCACAGAACAGTATTTTATGTGGATAGCTCAGTGGGTTACTGCTTTTCTCAAAAATAAACTTTTCTTACTTGCTGTTCATAGGTTACAATTTTAACATCATAGAGCTTCATGCAAACGCATAGTATAGATTAGGGTGTTAATGTTTTTTGCCCAGTCTTTCATTATCCTATTTTTGGGTAGAGATAAATTTTTATTAGTAAAGCCATCCTCAACCCCTGTGGTGCATTTTAAATCCTGAGCTTGTGCTCCTCTAGACCAAGCACTCTTAAAATATGATGCCTTCTATGGATGACATATGATTCCTACACTTTGTAACCTCCATTGTCGTATGTAACATTTCCTATAGACTAATTTACAAATGTATGATGCATTGTCTGTATGATGTCTGAGAGGTAAGTTCTCTTACACTTTTATGATTAACACTATAAAACAAATGAAAAGTGTGTGTGATAGGGCTATGGAGAGATGAGGGGCACTGTTGGTGGGTAGTAGTGAGGGAATCACCACAGCAGAAACCAGCTCTGAGAATTGTAGTAATAACACACACACGTCTTTTTGAATGCTAACTCATGTGGCAATGGAACTTGAAGTTACTAGTAAGATGATCACATATCTTTGTGGTGATGAGGAGTAAAGAGGCGCAAGTACATATGTGATCGAAAGTAGCAGCAGTTGGGTAATAATTAATAGAAGTACTTTGAGTCGCAGGGACCTTACATGGTCTTGCTGGGAACCTAGTAGATCCCGAAATGGCTGTGTTACTCGTGCCCCCCCCCCATCCATCCCTTTTGCTGCGCACATCACGCAGATCCGAAGCACTAGAACACCTTTTTGATAATAATGCTTCATTGCCCAGGACAGTAAAATAAAACAAGTATAGTTTTGAACTCGGCAGAACATACTGGAAATTACTTTGTAATAAATGGTGTGTGTCTTTGTAGTCAGCGCATCCCAGCTAAGTTTGGAAGCCCGTCTCCTGGAGCTTACTTAATGTTGGGTTTATCTGTCAGTGTTCATTGGTGGCAAATCTGGAGTTACTCTTCTCCAGCATCAAATAGATCTGGTAAACAGAAATTGCACATTACTTTTTAAAGTCTGGCCTAGAGACGTCTTTAGCTCTGTTGCCAGCCTCGAGAATAAACACTCTTAAATAAAAATAAATAAACGCACAGGAGGGGCTTTGATTCACCCTTCTTTGTCTCTTGGTTTGTTCAGTTGTTATTGACATTTTGTTTCCACCCACCATTATCATACAGAATAGGGCAAAGGAGCCATTGGAGTGACAGCATTTTGCGTATCACATGATGACATTTACTGAAAATAAGCATTGTCAAAGTCAGTAGTTCGCCCCTTTTCAACAGCTGTTGACTTTGCCAGTGTTTTCAGCCTTGTTGTACACTAGCGTGGCTGCTGTTCAGCATGGCTAAAAGTTAGTTGAGTAGATAGGGTTATAGAGTGGGGGGGCGTAGAGTGTTATAGAGTGGTGTACAGTGTAGTGGAGTGATGTGCAGTGGAGTGAAGTGGTATAGTGTAGAGTGGAGCAAAGTGTGGAAGAGTGGAGTGGTAAGGCATAGAGGGGAGTGAAATGTCAGAGAGTGGACTTGTGTATAGTAGAGTGGAGTGGCATAGAGTGGAGTAGAGTGTTGTAGGATGTCCTAAAGTTGCATAGCGTGGCATAGAGTGGCGTACCTTGGACTGGTGTGGAGTTTTGTGGAGTGGTGTAGAGGGAACTGCATAGAGTGGAAGGTCGTAGAGTAGAGTGGTGGGTCATAGAGTGGAGGGATATATAACGGAGTAAAGTATTGTAGAGTGGAGTAGAGTTGAAGAGAGGTGTTGAGTTGAGTGGCCTAAAGTGAAGTGTCATAGAGCGGAGTATCGTAGAGTGGAGTGTCGTACAGTGGCATAGCATAGAGTGGAGTAAAGAACTGTGGAGTAGAGTAAGGTGCCATAGAAAGGAGTGGTGTAGATTGGAGTAATGTGGTTTGGAGTATCGTAAAGTAGAATGTAGCGTAGTACAGCGGCATAGAGTGGAGTTTCGTGGAGTAAAGTGTCATGGAGGGGCATGGAGTGTCATTGAGGGAATGTTGTGGGAGGGTCGTAGAGTGGAGGGGTGTAGAGTGGAGTAAAATGTCATAGAGTAGAATGGAGTGGCGTAGATTGGAGTGCCTTAGTGTCATGTAAGGGCGTGGAGTGTATTGGAGTTGTGTAGTGTAGAGTGGAGTAAAGTGTGGTACAGTGAATTGGAGTGTTGTGGAGTGGCATAAAGTGTAGTATGCAAGGTATGGTAGCAAACTTCCATTACAAACACATTTTCAATTGAAATTACCATTACATTTGTACATGCAGTTTTACTGATAAAACTATACAGCACACAAGTGATAATGTGTGCATAGCTGATTCCTCTTTGGACTGCACTCATCCTCCATTGCAAGATTCCTCTGTACCCAGAATGGCACGTCAATTTCCGAACTGGCCAAAACAATGAGGTCTCATAGATACCTGGCACAGTCTCCATCCACAAACACAGGATTACTCCTATTTCTCTTCTTTACATGATTTACACGTATGCCTCGAAACCTTTCTCATATCTAGCCCGCACCATATCAGATCACAAGCCTATCCTATTGCATTTAAAATGGGGTTGAATAAAAGCGCGTATTCCTACCTGGAAATTAAAACCTGAATCACTAGGAGATCCACAATATCAGGAAGTGGTGAGGCAGCACATAGTCTGCTTTTTCTCTGAGAATACTGGCACGGCTAGTGACCGCCTGGTGGAATGGGATGCATTCAAGGCAGTATTACGAGGGAGATGTATAGCTGAAAAAGTGGGGCTGCGGCGTACTCTGCTGAAAGAAGTCCTAGTGACAGAGGAGGAGCTAAGTGCTGCAGAATTACAAAGGCGGGAAGAAGGACCTGTAGCCTGGGCTGCTAGTATGAACGAGAAGGCTGAAGTCCGACAGAGCATCTCAGCTGCTTTGATTATAAACAATATATGTCCTGGGCCCATGGTGGAGAGGGATAAATCTTGGTTGATGCTGGCATGGCTGGCGGCGCCAACTAAGAGACTCAGTTATAGTTGAGATGCAGACTGAGACAGGACAAAGGCTTTATAAGCAAGAGGAAATCAATTGCCACTTTATGCAATACTATGCTAGACTATATAAGAGTAACACCCACCATGATGCAGAAGCGACCCATCCATTTCTGAACCCCATTACTACTCCCCACACTTGCATGGGAGGAAGCAGAGGCACTGGAGGGTGACATTACACTACAGGTGATCTAGAGTGCCATCAAGGGTTTAGCCAGGGACAAGATACCATGATCGGATGGGTTCCTGATAGAGTTTTATGCCACATTCACCAAACTCTTACCTCCTGGGTTTGTCATGTTATAAAACTGCGAGGAAGATGGATTCTACCAGCAATGGCAAGAGAGGCATTAGTTATACCGCTGCTAAACCCTGGCAAATCACCACTCAATAGTGGAGCCTATAGGCCCCTGTCAATGTTGAATTTAGACTACAAGATTTTTAGCAAAATCTTGACCACAAGGCTTGCCTGTTGATGCCACGCTTGATCCATTCAGACCAGGTGGGATTTATAACGGGCCGTAACACTGCTAATAATGTCCGTCCCCTGTTGGCTGTGATGGCTGACTCCTGCTATGATAAAACAAACACAGGTATACTAGCAGTGTATATCGAGAAGGAGTTTGACAGCCTAGAATGGGACTTTCTGTATGCTGTCATGGCTAGGATGGGACTGGGCATAGACTTCTTAGCGTGGGTGCAATTATTATATACTTCCCCTATGGCCAGAGTGTGAACAGGTAGAGTAATATCAGAGAGTTATGCAGTGAAGCAGGGGCACAACAGGGCTGCCTTCTGTCTCCATTGCTTTTTGCCTTGGCCATGGAACCCTTGGCCAGGGTGGCTAGGGCAGGGCACAGCTGTAAAGGGATACGCATAAGGGCAGCGTGGTACCAAATTGCTCCATACGCGGATGACTTAATCATATTTTTGGACAATCTGCAGGACGACCAGCAGGGAGCCTGAAACATGCTGACATACTTTGGGGGCTTATCTGGCCTTCGAGTAATTTGGCAGACGTCCCATCTTTTTCCCGAGGAGCTTCGTAATACGCCACTGCGTGACTTGGGCACCTTGTTATGGTAGCCACGCTGCTAAGCTTATCTGGGGACCAAGATATATCATGATAAATGTGATGTTTTGGAGGGCACGAAATTCGATCCATTAAAACAGCAGTGTACTTCTGGGGGACACTACCCCTATCGATAGCAGGAAGGATGGCCCTACTTAAAATGATAGTCGTGCTGCACCTGCTTTATTTCTTCACAGTGCTGCCTATCTGGATAACTAAATCAGTATTTAAGGAACTGGACACATTGATGGTGTCCTTTATCTGGGGGACAGATCAGAGACGTGTAGCTCTCTCTAAATTGCAGAGACAAACAATGGATGATAGATTGGTGGTGCCCGAGTTCAAATCTTATTATCTAACCACACAGCTTCAGTGGTTTGCACAATGGTTGGTGAGAAGACAAACACAACATACATCTGGGAGACTCTTTACCCTCTCATTTATACCCTTCACAGAGGTATTACTAAAAGTGCGATGGCCGCAAGAGGAGGACTCTACTGAACTGAGTGTAATGCACCAATGCTGGACACAATACTTACATAGGAGTCTTGTCGCATGGAGGGAACTGGGAGGGTTTGGCCACCTAAACTGAAGCTGGGGCAGTGACGTTGGGCGATCTATTCAGGGATGGGGTGGCTGCTTCCAATCAAGGACTTTAGGGAGGCTTTTGACTTCCCTGGGGGCCAATTCTTGCTCCACAGGGCAATAACGGCGACTATTTGCCAACATTGGAAGACGGGCCTTGCTGAACCCAAAGCACAAACTACGGGACAGTACCTACCCTATTGGCAGGCACCTTCATGGTGGTCACATGCCTATATCGCGGAATACAGGATGATATGAATTTCCAGTTGGAATCCTTACGGTTTAAGTGGGAGGAGGATTTGGGCACCCCAATACCACCAAAAGCTTAGGAGTCTATACCAAAAAGGATCCCGAAGTCCTTGAGGAATGCACTACTTAAATTAGTTAACTACTTTTCATTACATACGGCTTATCTGACTCCGGGACAAACTAACAGTTATTTTCAAGCCACAGGCACATCTTGCCCCCGCTGTGGAGTAGAGGAGGCTGAATTAAAGCCTATGTTATGGAACTGTCCACAGCTAGGAACATACTGGAAAAGTGTGACAAGACTGGTATCTGAAGTAATAGGTAAAGAGATCCCCTGTGCTCCTGCCCATTGCTTACTCTGATGGTTTACTCATACACCTAAAACAAAAGTGACCAGTAAATGTCAAGACCTAGCTTATGTCCTGGCCAAACAAGAGATTACCATGAATTGGAAAGGACAAAAAGGGGCCAGTTTTCTAAAATAACGTAAGGCACTAGAGACGTGGGTGGGATATGAAGGGGACTTCCTCCTGAGGGAAGCCAAGAGAGGCCTAAACCTGTGGACATAGCAAGAACATGGGAAGCTCTGGTAGATAGTCTGAAAGATGTGGAGAATAGTTCCCAGAGATCGTTCCCAATCCGACCTTAGAATTACCAGCTATACATGATACGATACAAAACAACCCAGAATTCCTCACCCTGGCCTTCTACTGTTTTGAGCATCTGGAACTCGGGAAGCTAGGAAGAATACCCCAAGCCAATCAAAACAGTGGTAGAGTTGAACTCCTCAGTAGATAGCATAGACATCACCAGCACAGTGCCCAAATCATGATTACTCTATAATACATTTGACTCATGAAGGGGGAAGGGGAACAGTTTGCGGATGAACAAGGCTGTAGTTGATTTTAGTAACATCTGTTCCATTATGTCATGTATACAGCGCCTTGGTTTGTGATGAACCCATTGTTTGTGCATTGTATTAAGATAGAGAAATGAATAAAATTGTTTTAAAAAAAACAAAAAAAACAAAAAACAAAAAAAAATGCATTTAACTGATCTTAAAAAGTCTGGGTTCTTTTCAGTTATAGTGCCCTGTTGAAATAACTGCTGCTTTGAGAATATTGTTGTTTAGTTGGAGAATTGTGACATATGCTTTATTAGACAAAAAGTTTCAGAGTTGTGAATTTCAGCACATCCCACCAAGATTACTCACATGCATAAACAATTGTGCAACTATGGTTAAACCCTCACATGTCTGGAAGCAACATGTGAAAGGTGACCAGTTGACTTAAGCAAAAGTCTAGGATCTCCATTCATTATATAGTGTTTTAAGGCACTATTGAACGTTTTGAGCTAGAATGTCTTTTTTATTTTTATCTGAAGATTATTCGGCAGGCAGTGAATTAGGTGGTAGTTGCAGCACGGTCATAGCCATAAGCAGGACAAGCATGCTCTATTCCTGGCATACCACCTTCTCCATATCCAAATCACAACTTTGTGCATGTTTTATTGATCTTGGATAAATGTTTGTGTCAGTTCTGCCTTGATAGGACCTATGACCTCCACTCTGCACACTCATCTCTGTAAGAAACCCATAAGTGTCTGTTTGAGTGATTGGAAGGTCTCCCACTTGGGCTCAGATTCAGAGTGGGGTGGTATTTACTGCACCCAATAAATATTATCATTAGACTGGCTTACTCAGAATTTGAGCCCAGGTGGGAGAAATGCCGATATCATTAACTACTGATATGAAAAGGTGATGTATTTTCAGGGAGTTTTAAATTTGTTATGTTGTGTGTATTTGTAAAGCAATCTACTACCCGTAAGACTATCCTGCTGCTGAGCATGCTGGCTAATTGAAAAGCCTGATCTTCAACTTCTTGCAGAATTTTAGAAGAGAGGAGGAGGCTTTGATTTGAAGTGGGAGATCATTTCACGCTTTAGGAGTGATGTAACAGAACGCCAGTTGTTCTGATCTGATTCTGCGTATGTGTGGGTTGTGCATAAATAGGAGTCCTCCAGAGCAGCGGTGTCTGGGTAATTGCTGTAAGGAGATGCAAATGTTCAGGTAAGTGGGGCTTGAGTTGTGAAGTGCCTTGAACTTGTGTGTGAGGAGTTTGAATTGAGCATGTTTGTGTATTGGGAGACAGTGTAGTTCCCTGTGTTGTGGTGTGATGTGAGTTCTGCATGGGAGGTCGAGTCTGAGGATTAGTCTGCCTGCTGACTTCTGGATTGTTTGCAGTCTTCTTCTAATTTGCTTGGTGATCCTGGCGTATAAGGTGTTACTATAAACCAACTTGCTGGTGTCTAGGATGTGACGGGTTTTCTAGTGTTACTTGGGAGCCATTTCAAGATCTTCCTCAGCATCTTCAGGGTGTGGAAGCAGAACACAGTGACTGCATTAACATATGTGGTCATGTCTAGTTTGCTGTCAGTGTTTATTCTGAGGTTCCTGGCATGGGTGTTGGGTGTGGGTGCGAGTTTGGCCAACCACTAGTTGAAGTAGAATGGGTCTTTGGATGCCAATCTCATGAAGGTGCCTAACGGTAATGGGGTGGTGAGAACATGGCCAATGCTGCAGAATGGTCCAGAAGATTGAAGGCTACCATATCTCCTCTGCCAAGGATTGTTTGGATGTTGTCTGTGGTGGTGATGAGTGCTGATTCTGTACAGAGGTTCCCCCTGAATCCGGTCTGCACCATGTCGAGGAGCTGGTGGTTATTGAGGTGGTCTGAGAGCCGTTGGTTGATTTGTTTCTCTAAGTTCCAAGTCTTTGTCGAAAGTGAGGTATAACATGGAGAACCTATATTTACTCTACTAAATTTGTATGTTTTGCCTTTTTTCCTGGCTCGGCCACTCCAGTGCAACCGGTTTGACCACCCAACATTTGTGAGAAGAAAATTACAAGGGCGCAGTGTTTAGAGCAAAACTCCAAATTGCAGCCCCTATGCAAGCTACCATTTTCAGAGTGTTGGGAATATTCTAAACTCATCAGATTTGGCACATTGGCCAGGACCCATCTGTGTTTTCACAAAATCTGATTTTGCTCCTGAGATGAAAATACCTTTAGGAAGTAATCGAGGACTCCATTTTCTGAGTCACATGGGTCCTACATCTAAAGTTTACTTGATAGGGGACTGAAGGGACATTCTAATTGTGTTTGTTGTAGTTTTTCTGCAAAGGGTGCATAGGTAGGTAGGATTTGCTGAAGTGGCAGATGATAGTACATTTTAATCTTTAGCTCTGTGTGTTGTTGCAGTATTTTGGAATGCCCATAACTCCTTAGGTCCCTGATTAGTTGATCCTGCTTTGATATCTTGGGGCAGCAGGTAGCTGTGACCTACACAAATAGACACAAGGAATTGTGAGTAGTTTTACCTGCCGAACGGTAACAGTTCGTTCAGTTATTGATGTGTCCTCTTGTACACACATCCAGAGCACCTGACTTACGCTGCAAAGTCTGTCGATCTCAGACCAATTGGGTGGGGATTTTCACCACAACTTTGTTACCTTTATATAAAAAGTCTCAAAGGAGAATGGGTTGCTCCTCACTCATATTTTTTGAGAGGGGAAGAAGGGCATGAGGTTGTGCTGTTTGTAGCAGAGCACAATAATAAGATGAAGACAACTCTAAACTGGATCCTAAAAAGTGCAACTCAGGGTATCTGGTTGACGACCGCCTGCCAGCTTGTTGGACCTAGTTTGTGAAATTTAGGTGTAGTACACCTTATTTAAAAATTATACAAATAACTATCTGTTGTCATGTACCTCTGCTTCAAGGGGACAGCTTAGTGCAAGGAGTATTTAGGGTAGTGGAGAAGTATGTTTAAATAAATCAACAAACACCGTATGAATGGTCAAGTTAGTAAAGAATACATAGGTTCATCTGTGGAAGTGTTGTCACTCACTGTTGAGTTGTTTGTGTTTTAGCAAAAGGACTTGTCATCACTCCTACTGGAAATCTAATCTAGCTTCTACAGAAAGCAAGGAAAGCACTGCTCAGTAGCTAGGTCCACAATGCGTGACACAGGGATCTCCAGAATCTCTTCAGTCTTCTGCCAACTAGAGCACTGAATCAGCCCAGGCTGCTCTGCCAGGAGAGTCTATAGTGTTACAGGTTTTTAGCATCACCTAGTGTACCAGGAGCCATTGGGATGGTCCAGTAATAACCAGTTCCAAACGGGTTCGCAACAAGCCTTTTCTGAAGGTTTCTGAAAACTGAACAGTTTGATGGTGTAAATTGAAGACCATACTTCTTGGAGATAATTGAAGATCAGCCTTCATCTGCCACATGGAATTATTCTATTCCAGTCAATTCCCTGTTCGCATGAAGATGCCCCACCAAATTGCTAGTGTCTGATGCATCAGGCCCTGCACAAGACTGAGCAGTTCTACTTGACATTCTTGACACTCATTATTTTTAACCCCCATGAACCAGGATAGTTGGATCACTTAATTGCGGACCTGAAGGTCAGCTTCAGAGTTTGCTATCCAGGCTGTAGACCTTCACAGAAGCATTGAAACGATCCCCACTGATGTTTATAAGGGAGAAGTTGCTTGAGGTTGGGAAGTTATGGGAAAGGTAGAGTGGTTTCACTGATGCTTTTAGTCCACCAGCACGTTGGTGTTTTTAAAAAAAAATGATTTATTTTATTTTTGGTTGGCATCCTTTTTCACTTTTCTCTAGGAAGTTCTACTTTACAGCAGTGGCGCCGGCAGCTTTAGGAGGGAGGGAGGGGGCGGGCGGTAGGCACACCCACACACACTCATTCTTTCACACACAGTCACGCATGCAAGCATATCCATTAACAACACTCATAACATTCAAACATGCACGCATGCACCAAACATTCATTTTAAAAGTTCACACACACTCATTCTTCAACACATGCACGCACATCCATTAACACTCATAACATTCAAACATGTACACACGCACCAAGCATTCATTTTAAAAGATCACACACACTCATTCTTTCACACACACACACGCACATCCATTAACAACACTCATAACATTCAGCATGCACGCATGCACCAATCATTCATTTTAAAGCATTACACACGCACTTACCTTCAGCCTCGGAGGTCCCAGGAGGGTTGGGACTGCTGCCATCCCTCATTGGCTGACCTTGGGTTAGCCAATGAGGGAAGGCAGCAGTCCCAGCCTCGTCACAGAGTGGGATGGGGTCAGTGAGACTGCTGACCCCACCCCACTCTGTGACTAAGTGTCACTGATTGACACTCGCCCTGGGCGCTTCAGGGCTTAAACCTGAAGTGCCCAGGTCGAAGTCAATGGGTGACGCTTTCCTCGTCACCCAGGGGAGGGCCTTGAGGCACCTTTGCTGAGCCGAGGAGGTCACGCCCACAGGAGCTGTGACCACCTCAGCCCAGCAAAGTTCAGCTCAGGCAGCCAGGAGTCAGCGCAAATCGCGCATGTCTGCTCCTGGCTGCCTGACCTGAACAAGAAGAGTGTCTGTCAGGCTGACGTTTGTTCAGCCTGACAGACACTCTTCATGAGAGGCAAAAGGTGGGGGGGCGTGGCCCCCCCGCCCTAAAGGACGGGCCGCGCCTGTTTTACAGCTTCTGGGAATTTGGGTGACTGCTTTGCTGACCCTGGTCCGATATGCTTTTGTCAGTCCTGAGACTAGAATAGTTCTCTAGACCCCTATGGTCTCGGTGAGAAAAATGAACATAATCCATGACCACTTTCTCTCCTTTTAAACTCCAGGACACTGGTTTGAAACTAACAGAACACCACTTACTTGACCCAAATCTACCTGCTCTGAAATGCTGAGCATGGAGAAATGTTCTATAGACAGTAATATTCGGTGTTTAATACTGTTGTGACCGTACATTAGTGTTTCCAAGAAGAATCTGCAAAATTAATAGAATCATGCTAGTTTGTAGACTGTACAGCCTGAGAAGTATGATTAGCTTGTGGATGCCAGTAGTAGAGAAAATGGAAACTCTTGGAGTAGAACTCTTTTAAAATACGTCCCTTTCATACTTTAATAGAGCTGACCATTCATCTTGTGATGAGCCATCTAGTCTACATTTTACTTTTGACATATTTATATATTCATTTTTATTTGTCGTCCTATGTAACATCAGAGTACCTGAAAACTGACTGCAGGGATTGGAGGGGTGCAAACAATTCAATAGATTTTGTCCAGATATGAGTCTTGAAAAGTGAATTATTAATTTCAGGGTTTCTAGTAGGTCATGACGATGTTAATTGGTATTTGCCCGCCCTTCAGATCAGGCAAACCACATTAGAATACATCCCTCACTCTGCTGAGTCATGGTATTTTTTTCTTTCTCCAGGGCTCCACTCTGTCAGAGCCAGCCCATCTTGCAAGGGCACCCTAACATTGGCTACCTAAGGTGCCACTCAAATGGTGGAACACATCACCAGCCTGCCCCCTCTCATGGTTCAACATCAGGGGCACCTTTCACGTTCTCTCCCCAAAGGATAATCTGCTTTATATATGTGGTCAGACAACCAAGAGAGATTTGAGGGACTGCTTCAGTTACGCTTTTGAAGTCCTGCTCTGTGACTGACTGTCATAGGCCCCAGTCATGTTTGTCTTGGGTGGTCCTTAATTTGCACACTTATCAAATGCAAACAAGGAGTCTAGCAGAGCCTTGTTTATTAATCAGGCTGCTGCTTCTGGAACCTCTGTCCTTTGCGCAGGAGTGTACAGGTCTTGTGATTTGGCGCAGTGGTGGTGGAAAGCGGGCCATATGTCCACTGCAACATATATATGAGCAAGATCAACCTCATAACCTGGACATTCTGATTGGCAATGTTGGCACAAGCACTGCTTGTGATCAACTTAGTTGGGTCTGTGCACCGGAGAAGTCCCTTAACTGATCAAGTAGCACTGCAGCTGGCCGCTGACAATAGACAAGATGCTAATGCTGTGCAAGTAGAGGAATTGTGAAGTTAAGGGGCGTGCCCAAGATAACGGAGAGAGCAGACGTGTAACTTTAAAGGAAAGAAGGAGTTGAGTAAATGGACGTATAATGATTCTATAGGGAATTTTGATGTAGATATCTTTTATTATTATGTAACCGAAGAGAGTGGGGCGTGGAGATTTCATCTAATAGAAGTTAAATGTCACTAAATAGGGCAAAAGTGCGAGCTTGTGGTTGATGTGTGAAATGTTAGTGTTCTTGCTGCAGCTGATTAAAAGTGTGGCATTGTCTTAGACTTTGTCCACCGGCTATAGACTCCATTTGGTGAAAAATAGCACTGCCCCTGCTCTCCCCCCCCCCCCCACCAACAACTCAGGAAGCAGCATATATGTCTGACTTTCTGACCCGTTCTGATGCAGATAGCAATATGTTTTTTGATAAGTCAGGACCGGAATGTGATTGTGCATGAATTAGGTTTTTAACTTGAGGAGTTCCGTTTTTGACATGCAAGACGAAGAATATGAAGTTCCCACTCTGTGCTACCAAAGGGGTGCCTGATGAGCTTAATGAGGTCTTGAGCCTGTGCAGCAAGGTTAATCACCGGAGAATAAAAGCACATCAGAGTGTTTAGAAAGACATACCATCTCTTCAACTTCACCGTTATACGGTACACGAGTAATCCAGATGAAGAGTCCATAAATAATTTGTAAGCGTCGAAATGGGTCAATATACGCTCACTTGTAGACATAGTCACCTGACTGACAGACATTAAGGCCAAACTCGAATTACAAGGAAATAGCAGTCAAAATCTTGTTTTGGCATTGTACCATTTTCCTGCTAAAAAAGCAAGAGTCTGGCGACAGAGTCCCTTGACCTAGTCAAACAAATGATTGTGAGGGGACTTTTTTCCTGATTTCAACCTATGTTGTAACAAGGATTTTTGTGATGTGAGGTGAGATTCTTTGTGAAAAAAACAGTCCTATGGTCTCACTGAATTTCTCTTGATATAACACTTAACTGGTGTGAAATATTGCATTACTTTTTAGCAGTCTAGGAGTAAACACATTTGTGTGCACCAAAACTCAAGTATGGTCCACAGTGAGTCTCTACCACTCTACGCCCACAGCGGGTACAAAAAAGCAAATCCTATGGATTAACCCCGTGACAGGCGTAAGTAGAAATGCTCCTGATCAAAATACACCAGGTGTCCTCCCACCGGGTATCCTTACCATTAAAGAACACAGAAGGTTTCGACCAGGTATCTTTACCATTAAAGAACACTAGAAGTCTGGGGACTTTTATCCTATTGCTGGGTTTATTTCGGCCACCAGAGACTGCCTTTTGTTTCTCGAGCAAGAGCCGAAAGAGTAAATCATGGTTTCAGCCATAGTGCATTAATAAAAAGCAGAGACAAATAGATTGTGCATCTTTGGAGATGGTAGTAATTGAAGCTAACTTTGTGCACTGCCATGTTTCTGTGCATTAACGATGTATGATGATGCCACTAAGTAAAGGCATAATGATGCCACTATGTGGAGATATGGTGATGTCACTGTATGGCAGAATGATTATGCCAGTCAATGATGGTTTGATGTTACATTAGGATGGTATGATAGTATCGCAACAGAGAGGTATGATGGCACCATAAGGGCTCTAATGGTTTCAAAATAAAGTGGTATGATAGTGTAAATATAGGGAAGTTATTCAGATGTCATTCTAGGGAGGTACGTTCTTGGAATCATTGCTAGAAGCAGCCCACCGGATAAATGCTATGCTTCCTTGTATTAATCCCAACAGAGAATAAGAACTGTCGAAGCCAATAGGACTGGAATTTGCTGCAGACGATTTGTTTTGCTAATGTTTGTGAATATTTTTTGTAAAAAATTACAAGGGGACTACGGATTATTTTCGTGCATAAGTGGTTCACAGAGAGGTACGTTAGTGGGCTGACGCTGTCCCCCATTTTGCATGCTGTAGAGGGCAGAACAAGAAATTTGAAAGACACCAACAGACCGGTGGGTGAACAGAGCATGCTGCTACTCCCTATGTATGTATAGCATATTGTATTAAAATCAAAAGGTCTTACCTAATGTCAGACTTAAGAAGCATTTGCAATGCAACCGGTCTCGCGTTTGCTTGAGCTACAGCAATTAGCATCGTAAACTCCCAAACTGACTTTTCTTGCCACATAAATTGAAAATGAAAATAAAACAGTTTCACATAACTAACTGGACTTTTCTTGCCATATAAACTGAGAAGTAAAAGTTTCACATAAGCGAGCTGACGGCCGCCATCAGTGCAAAGCAGACACACAAAGGGAAATAAAAGTTCACTCGTAGTGAAACCTATCTGCAAAAGTGCAATTATTGATGTAACTGGCAAAAGTGCCATGATCTACGTAACCGGCAAAAGTGCAATGAACTATGTAACAGGGTCGATGTAATGAAAGCGCTCGACTTCTGCCCAGCGAGATCGTGCTGCGAAAAGTAGTCCAGAAACCGGACGGAAAACATGGAGCCTCGTATGTTTTCAGTACTTGGTCGCTGCGCTCGAGGAGGGCTAAACACCAGAAAATGCATGACTTATACATGCCTTTCACTAATGAAAGGAGGCAGATTTTAAAAGGCAAGCCCAGGAACCAATGAAAGAGACTGACGTGACATGGGCGTGGCTTGAAGCCCAAAGAGAGATTACAACACGGGATGGAGCGCTTTGCACTCGCACGTAAAAAGTAAGAGATGCAGAGTTCTCTGTTGTACCTAAGCTATCACCTGCACCGCTCTAGGACCCAAATCCATGACATCCGCTGCTGTGCAGTACAGAAGGCACTGTACAGTACGCCCTTCTTGAACGGACGTAAATGTCGGGTTGAAAAAAATATTTTCATTTACGTCAATTTCTAGCTCAAAATATAACCTGGGTTCCAGTGGTGAAAATGTTAAATATATACTTTGGGTTTTCACCCCCTTCAAAATGCTAACAAACGGACTGAACTACCTTTTTTGCTCCTTAATTATTGTGATTGACCGATAGAAAGGCAATAGCGCACTTGTGTGACTGGTGCTTGTTTAGTAGTCTCCGTTGTCATCATGGGACAGGCGCATGGCAGGCCTTATACTATTTTTTTTAACTGTGAAACACTCCAGGGAGAACCATGGCTCCCGATAATAATTTATATACCTATCCTACTGCTGAAACGTTATGTAACCTACAGGTCATGTGTTGAAATCCTTGCAGGACTGACTCAACATTTTATTATTCACGGGTAGCACCGGGCCTGAGGATAATATCTTCTGTTAAGGCAGCGCAAAGTATTTGCTCAGTCTGTATTACACCGTGTATAACTAATTCGAGGCAGTGTTTCTTGTGCCCACGTGTGCCACAAAGAAGGCCAACTGGGGTTGAGGTTGGGGGTTCCCAGAGCAAGGTCGAGTCTTGACCCCATGCCTCCAGATACATTTCAGACAGAGGAGCTGGTGTCACGGCCTTGAAAAGCTCATTGTTCACAAGTGCACAAAAGGCTCCGCGTAGCCTTACAAAGGCACCCTATTGTCTTGCATGGGAACAAGAAATTTTGTCGACAAAAATGTAAGTAGCCAGAACTAGGGGGTCCCCAGGGACTTCCAGCCTAAAATGCAGAGTATCTTCAGAGGTTTATAACCGACGCTTTACCCTTGGCCTATCCCAGCGCTTGGATCCAGGAACTGCGTTTTAAGCATTTAGATGAAGGCGGGTTACTTCCTGTCAACTGGCGTTTAATGACTTGTGCTGTGATGTCGCTGTTCGGCCGTGTGACTACAGCTGTTTGGTCTACAGTGTAGAAAATGCTGCATTCTGACTGGTACGGGCGCCCTTCGGTGATATGAACTTGATGAATGCGTCCTCGGTATCATATCTTCAGCAATAACGCCACTCCAGCTCCTCCCAGTATCAGTGACTTGAAATTTGCCTGTTGCTCACAGAGGAGGGTTTCCCCTCTCAACCCTCCCTTTGGGTTTCAATGGTGGGAAAACCGTTTTTTTGTTTTTTGAACGACTAGCAGCGTTGGAAGCGAAACTAAAACGAGCCCTTCAGGTTCGACTGCCTTTGTTACGATATATGCATGGGGCACAGCTCATCAATTTCAGTGGGAGCGGTACCTACAAAAAAGGGAGACTCACCCCTTTACACCGGAATCCCTCCCTAGTGGATCCCTATTAGGCGTTCGTCCCAGGAGAGCGACCCCGGAGAAGGCTTCCTCTCACTAAATATTTGATAGATATTATAAGGGGGCAGTGCTCTTCCACGCACTGCAACATGCTCCTCTCACTCCCAAGACTCCATATTAAGTCTCCTGGCGTGGACCGAGTGAAGGCTTGCTCCGTGCCTGCCTTCCCTATTGGCAGAAAGAAATACACACCAGGATCTTTTTGGCGGCACCTCTCCATCTTGGCATTAAGTCCATCCCAGGGGAAAAAACAGTCTTTCTTCCCGTCAGGAATGGAGTTTGAGGAAGATACCCCAGTCTCTGCACACACAGGGGACAGAAAGCCCCTAGGATTACTTTTTCTTGTGTAATGTATGGGATAGAGGGACTGACCCAATATGGTATTGAGCCACACCCCTCCACCCAGGGGGCCACACTTTGTTTTCTGTCCTCCCAGGTTGTATGAGCAGAAAGGGCACCCCCCTAATCTGCCTTTCCCCTACAGGACCAAAAACCCCGATAATTGCCACCTACTTTGTTTTGTGGCAAACGGTATAGGGTGGCAGATACTGGTAATAGGCAGCCTCCCTCCATCTCTTGGGCCCACAACGTCTTTCTGCCCCCTCCCCATGCCGCTTGGGGGCTTAATCCCTGCATTTTTACAAGGGTTGGCAGAAAGACCCCTGGAAAAAAAGATATTTGATTTCATCTGAACAGGGTCTTTCCGGTATGTGCAATTACTATATCCACTACCTACAGCCAAAACACTTTTTTGACCGGCAGGGGCCCCTCTTGACTTTGGGCCACCACATCATGTCAGTCTATTTTCTACAGCCTGTTTTATTGCTTTTTCAAGCCACAAGACTGCAGTCAACAATAGTGCATTATTTTGGCGATTAAAGTATACGCTGCCAAATGTAACTATCATAATTCGTTTCTAGACCCACAGGTTTTAAAACCCAGCATCATGCCCATCATTCAAGTGGCCAACTCTATGAATTGCATTACATAACTTCCGAATATGCCATTCATGCTCCCAACACCGTCTGCTTCTTGCTCCCAACACCGTCTGCTGCTTAGATGGGCATCCTCTAGCCTCTTAGATTGAAAGTTACTCACAGCCACAGTGGAGTAGGCCTGCCTCCCATTTTGCAGGCCTAGGAGAGTCTACAGATTACTGTCCAAGGTCTCTTTTGACCGGCAGTAACCCATTTCCAGAAACAACATCTCCAAAGTCTTTTTGACCTCCTGTTGGGGGCATGCCCATCACATGTCTTACCGACAGCTAATCACCCACAGTTGCCTCTAATGTTTTAAGCTTTTTTTTTTAAAAGTGTTTGGCCACAAGGTTACTTAAGGAACTTAAGGAACTCCACCAACCTTGGGCATTTCTGACAACAAGAGTCCTCAGGAAATTAAAATGGTGTGGCTTCCTTTGATCAGTACACATTTTCTTACCTATAATGCTTTGCAAACATCTTGGCACATCATTGCGAGTTGACAAAGAACAGGTGTTCTGTTCTTTCGGAAAGAGAAGGAGTAGTAAAATGCCTTTAACTCTTCTTTTTATCTTGTCATATTTGCTCTGTGCACAGCGAAAGAGATCAGAAGTCAGTGGACTTCTCTGACTGCAGAGTTTCAGGATTTTGTAAAGTGACCTGCCCACAAACCACTGCCTGTGGCATAGGTAAGTCAACCCTCTAGCAGACCGTACAGCCCTAAGGCAGGGTGCACTATACCACAGGTGAGGGCATAGCTGCATGAGCAATATGCCCCTACAGTGTCTACATCCGATCTTAGGTATTATAAGTGAAGTGTGGCCATATTAAGTATATGGTCTGGAAGTTTGTCATTACGAACTCCACAGCTCCATAATGGCTTCACTGAATATTGGTATCAAACTTCTCAGCACAATAAACCCACACTGATGCCGGTGTGGGATTTATTGAAAAAATGCACACAAAAGGCATCTGTATGTTAACCAAACTGCTAGTGTAGGACTGACCAACCTGTGCCAGTCTGCCACTTTCAGACATGTTTCTGACCACATGGAGTGAGTGCCATTGTGCACTCTGTGGTCCGAAACAAAGCCTGTCCTTCACACCTCCCCCCTACAGGAGCTGAAACACCTGGCGGTTAGCCTCAAAGGCTCAAGCCTCGGATTACAGTGCCCCAGGGCACTCTAGCTAGTGGAGATGCCCAACCCCGGACTAAGCCCCACTTTTGGCAGCAATTCCGGCAGGAAAATTAGGAAAAACAGGGAGGAGTGACCCCCCCAGCCAGGACCACACCTCTAAGGTGTCCAGAGCTGAGGTGATTCCACCCTCCCTGCAAAATCCTCCATCTTGGTTTGGAGGACAGGGACCAGTAGGATTAGATTTCTGCCCCCCTCCCCAAAGGGAGTGGGCACAAGGAGGTTGTAGCCACCCTCAAGGACAGTAGCCTTTGGCTACTGCCCTCTGACCCCTAAAACCTCCCTAAATCTAGGATTGAAGGGCCTCCCCGAACCCAGCTCACAAGATTCCTGGCGACCTGACAAGAAGAAGAAGGATTGCTTAGCTGAAACCCCCAGTAGAGAAGAAGGAAAATGACAACTGCTTTGGCCCCAGCCCTACCGGCCTGTTTACTGCCTCAAATACCTGCAAAAGACCAGCGACGCGTCCAGTGGGACCAGTGACACTGCCCAACTCCAGAGGACTGCCCTGCACCCAAAAGAACCAAGAACTCCAGAGGACAGCGGCTCTGTCTAAGAAAAACCTACAACCAAGGACTCCCATCTCACTCCAGATGCGTGAGTCCTGACCCCTGTGCACCTAATGTCCGTATCCAGGAGGCCCACCCAACGAGAGATGGTCCCCAGGTGATTACGGGCCAGTGCCCACCCCTCCACGACGACACCTGCAGAGTGAATCCCGAGGACCCCCCGACCGCTAAGCTCTGGACGAAGAAATCCGACACCTAAAGACACACTGCACCCGCAGCCCCCAGGCCTTGGAGAAACCGACACCTGGCGCATCTACGTTCAGTGGGCGGCCCTCCTCCTTGTCCAACTGGTGGTATGCCCGAGACACCCCCCTGGACCTCGCCTGCAACTTCTGAGTGATCTCCGGGGTCTCCTCATAGATCAGCATTGGAAACCTGACTTCTGTTTGCACCCTGCACCAGGCCGCCCCTGTGCCGCTGAAGGTGTGTGTTTGGTGCCTACATGTGGCCTCTCCAGTGCTTCTTCATACCTCCTGATCTGCCCTCCGACCCCCGGGTACTTACCTGCAGGCAGGCTTGATTTTGAGTACTCACTTTCTGGATAGGAGCCCATGTTAAAATTACTTGACTTTGACCTCTGCACCCTCCCGCCCCATGTTGCTGGTGGTGGGTGTTTGGGGTTAACTTGAACCCCAACCGGTGAACTTACTAAAAACCAGAGACTGAAACTGTAAGTTTTGTACTTACCTGTAAACCGATCTAACTTTACATCCCCCCAGGAACTATTTCAGAAAATTGCAGTGTCCATTTTTTAAACAGATTATTGCCAGTATTTCAAAAACTGTATTACTTACTTATTTCAAACAAAGTACTGTTGATACCTGTGTGAAAAACGAAACATTTAAGGTACTTACCTGCAACTTGAATCTCTTGTGGTTCTAAAAATAAATTTAAGAAAATATATTTTTGCTATATAAAAAACATTGGTCCGGAGTGTGCTTATTATATTGTCTGTGTGTGTACAACGAATGGTTTGCATTACCCCCTGATAAGCCTAGCTGCTCAGCCACACTACCACAAACGAGAGCATTAGTATTATCTACTTAGGCTCTGTTAAGCTTCTGGGGAACCCCCGGACTCTGTGCACACTATATCCCATTTTCATATAGTATATACAGAGCCAGCTTCCTACATACTGTATCTGAAGGAGTCTTGCCCAGCCCCTCTGGCCCATCATGGGGCCATGTGGGGAAATCTCCCATTTGCAATATAGAACAGTCTGACTTCGAATTATTTTCTCTTTGCACGCTTTTGAAATCATCCTTCTTTTCTCCTCCTCAGCGGTGGGCACCTACCTGCCACCCCTGCAGCAGGTATTCCAGGCACCACGTCGTCCCGGGATAGGCACAGTCGGAAAGCCTATCAAGTTGCTGGCCAATTACTTTGAGGTTGACATTCCCAAGATCGACGTTTACCACTATGAAGTGGACATTAAGCCTGACAAGTGCCCACGCAGAGTCAACAGGTAAGGCTCTTGGGAATGCAAGGTGGTGAGAGTACATTGTGGGATTAAATGTGGCATTGAAAGTTAATTGCTGGCACTACATTCTCAGCATTGGAGGATTGGTGAAATTAGGTCTAGAACACACTGTAGCACCAACTCTTTAAACCTACAGTGCTAGACATTTAGAGGACCCTTATTTGCTTTGTACATCTAATCTTTAAAATAGAAATATAGGCCAGTTAGTAAAGTCATCATTGTAGAGACCTGTTTGTGACCATGGTAAAACCTCAAAGATTTCAGTGTGACAATAATTGTGCAAAGTAGATGAGCCTAGTGGCCCTTGTATTGTCATTATCTATATAAAATGTGGAGTCATGCCGTTCTTTCCAGCAGGCACTCTTTCAGTTGCCATCTGATCATGGAAGCACCTCAACTTCCAACTCCGGATCAACAACAAAACCACCATCAGAGCCACCCTTGCCTACAGACCCCCAGGACCTCGCCCCAGCTTCTGCAACGCCATTCCCGATTTCATCACCCCGCTCACCTTAGAATCAGAAAATTAAATCTTGCTCGTAGACCTCAACTTTCAGTTCGACAACTGTAACGATAACAACACTACCAACTTCTTTGGAAGCATGAACAACATCGGCCTCACCCGAGTGCTCAGGATATCCCCACATCACAGGGCACACACTCAACCTGAGCTTTTGAGCCAGCAACAGATCAAATACTCTGTCACCGAGCTCCCGTGGACGGACCACACCATTGTTCATTTCACCATCACCGGACTTCCCGACACCTCCCCCAAACCACCCAACACTTCACACCGTAGCTGGAACAAGATCACAGAGAGCCAATGGAATGACGCCCTCAACACCTCCTGCCCACATACAGCTACCAACCTCGAACAGGCAGTCAGGAACTCCTCCACCTGGATCACAGACTGCACCAACATAGTTGCCCCCTACAAGCCAAACAAATCCAAAAGATACTCCAAGCAAGCCAGGTGGAACATAACTGAGCTAAGACCCTCAAAGAGTACCTGCAAACAACTTGAAGGAGATGGCGCACCAGCAAAGAACCCAGGTACCGAAACACTCACAAAACCGCCCTCAAACAATACCACCAACTCCTGAAAAGAATCACTCTGGCCGGCCGCATCGAAGCAATGTCCAACCACAGCAAGGAACTCTTCAACATCGTCAGAGGGTTCTCCAGCCCATCCGCTACTGAAAGCACCATCGCCCTCTTACAAGGACTCTGCGACTCCCTGGTGGACTTCTTCCACAACAAGATTGCCACAGTCTACAGGAACTTAGAACCCCAACCCACTGACTTCCCCAGCCAACTCGACCCCACAATCTAAGAACACTCCCACCCACTCAACACCTGGAACCAGCTCACTATGCAAGACACCACGGCCATCAGGAGCTCCGTACGCTCGGGTGTACTCAGGAACCTTTGCCCCACCACTTCTTTAACCTAGGAAGCAAGACTATTGGCAGCAAGCTCACCACCATCCTCAACAAAACAATCACCACGCCACTTTCCTTGATGAATGGAAGCACTTAAAAGTCAAGCCCTCACTCAAGAAACCATTCATCGACCCCAAACAACTCAAGAACTACCACCCCATCTCTCTCTGCTTCCCTTCCCTGCAAAGGTCCTCGAGGAGGCCATCAACCGCCAACTCACAGAACACCTGGAGAACCAAAATCTTCTGGACACCTCCTAATAAGGATTCCACACCAAAAACAGCACCAAAACCGCCCTGCTGGCTGCCATGGACATCATCAGATCACTAATTGACAAAGGAAAAACAGCAGCCCTGATCCTACTTGACCTATCAGCAGCATTTAATACTGTATCGCTTAACATCCTGATCAAAAGACTATACTTCATCGGAATCAGAGGAAACCCCCTCAAGTGGATCGCCTCCTTCTTCTATGGGAGGATCCAGAGAATATGCCTCCCGCCCCTCACCTCAGAACCCAAGAACATCTGCAGAACCCCTCAAGGTTCAACCATCAGCCACCCTTTATTCAACACCTACATGACTCCTTTGTCCACATCGTAAGATCATATGAACTAAGCGTAATATCCTACGTCAACGACACCCAGCTCATCTGCTCATTATCGGAAGACCCCCAACGCCACACAAACAAAAGCCTGCAATTGTATGATGAACATAACTGACTGGATGAGAACCAGCTGCCTCCAACTCATCACAGACAAGACAGAAGTACTAATCTTCGGAAACACCTCCCCATGTAGGGACGCATGGGCAGCCCCTGAACTAGGACCCCCTCCAACACTGACCGGCCATGCCTGTAACCTTGGCTTCATCCTGGACAATAAGCTTACCATGACAAAACAGATCAATGCAGTCTCCTCCTCCTGCTGACTCACCCTTCACTTGGTCCGCAAGATTTTTAAGTGGATCCTCATCGACACCAGTTGCACCGTCACACAAGCCCATATCACCTGCTGACTGGACTATGGCAATGCCCATTACGCTGGTATCATCGCGCAACTCCTCAAGAGACTACAGACAGTAAAGAACTTGGCAGCCAGGCTTGTCCTTGGCCTCCCCAAGCAGATCCACATCACCCCCACCTCAAGAACTTCTCTGGCTCCGATGCAGAAAAGATGCCAGTTCAAAATGTTGATCCACGCCTTCAAAGCCTTCCAAAACCTGGGACCAGAGTACATCAACCACCAACACAATTTCCATCTCCCATCCAGACACCTGTGCTTCGCATCCCTCGTCCTCACTCACACAACCCGCATATGTTGCAGCAACACAGGAGGATGCTCCTTCACCCACCTCGCTGCGAAAGCTTGCGACAACCTCCCATTTCACCTCTGGACCTCATCCTCCTTGCTAAAATTCAGAAGAAGACTTAAGACCTTGTTATTCAAATGAGCCTCAGCAGCACCATCTCTCAATGCCTGGATACCCTCACAAGTGATTAGCCGCACTTTACAAATCCATCTGGACTGGACTACTTTCACGGCCCCTTTCTTCTATCAACAGCTGCAGCATTGTTACTTAGCTGAAAGGGATGTCATGATTATCCTTGATGCGGGTTTCAGGCCTTGAAAAATCTACTCTCTAAACAGAGTCATATTTTATCCCGTCCAGCTATTTTTAGGACCTGCTTGCCCCTTCTGGCGAAGTGACAAAGAACAGGTGTTCTGTCCCTCCAGAAAGTGAAGAAGGGATAAAGACACCTTTAAATCTTGGTTTTGCCACATTTGCTCTGCGTTTAGAAACCAAGGTCGAAAGTCAGTTTGTTTTCTTATAATTCATTTTCCTTCTGACTGCAGAGCTCCAGGATTTTGCAAGGTAAACTATCTGACAGGCTGTACACGGAGTGTAAAATGAAAGGCTGTAGCTTGTCAGGTTTTTCTTAACACACAACATTCAAGCAACTAAATGAACTGTACAAACATTTCAAGATATATTTTGGTAGTTGTGAAAGCCCATTTTTTGAACTTCTGTGTGATGAAAAAACTGTTTTAATAGGTTGAAAATAAATCAGAACACTTTACTTGGTGATGTGCAAAGGATAAATATGTTTTCTCTAACCCAGTTTTCACAGATTGTTGTTAATACACTATGTAGTTCTATCAATCAAGCTGCAAGTTAGTGGGTAGGTTTTTGGACATTTCTTGGAAATTTGCTGCCTGAAAATGACAATGTGCTAAGACATCATGCTTCACTAATATATTTATTAGAATATATTCATTAAAAAGTGAGTGTTTAAACATAAACTGAGAAACATTCCCGCCCTGGTGGCAATGCTATTAGTAAACGAAGAGGCAAGTCATGAGTGATGTGTCCCTATATGCAAGATTCTTATTATGTATGGAGCAAACATTTAGTCTATTTAATCAAACAAAAGAGTTTTTTGTATAGCAGAAATGCTGATCTCACAGATTTGAAGCTGCACTCGTATGTAAGAATGAAGAAAAAGGCGACTCTGTAAACTAAAATATTTGCCTAGTATCACACAATTTGAGACCCATTTATGGGTCAAGCACATTACAGTTAGGTCGAGTAGATTATTCAAGTCACTTGACCTGCAGATCCAGTAACATTTTAATGATTTTTCGAGGCCTGGGTTTATGGATTGATGGTTCAGACAAGGATGAAAGTTCTTGTTTTAACTTATGCCCTCTCCTGAATTCCTGCTCCTTTCTTCCAGAACTTACAAAATGACAATAAATGTCATTTTCCAATAGCTATCTGAAAGAGGGATTAATGTGATCTGAAACATTGTTGTACATAATGAAATGTTTGTCTTAGGATCTAGCCATCAGCACTACTTAATGCCCTACTTGCCTCCTCTGCCACCTGACCTTTCTTCCTGCACTTCCTGTCTTTCTTTTACTCTTTCATGTTTTTCTTCACCCTCCTTTTTCACTCTGTGACTGTTTTCCATCCTTCCTCTTTCTCCTCCTTTCTCCCGTGACTGCTCCCCTCTCTCGCTTTGTTTGGGTCAAAATCTTATGATGAAGAATAAGTACTGTTTTTAAAGGTGAGTGCCACTACCCACAACATGCAACCACAGGCACAAATTAACAAATTAACCACTGGTCATACAGCTCCTGAAACTCCTGTGTGATGGAAAATTATGAATCTGTTCACAATTTTTTTTAAATTTTAAATGTTTATTAATTGTTTAACAAGTTTGATAGATACTTAAACACACAGGGCATTCTGAAGATTCAGTGATCAAACGTCAGCTTAACAGTGATTCAGTCACCTGCTACATGTTAAAACAACGCCCAGTTTGTATTCCACAGTCCATGCTTCCAGAAAGATATACAATGAGCAACCCTGCCTTACAAGTGCTCTCCATAGCAAGAAGTGTGCCATGCTGTTTTATCAATGAAGCTACAGACTTTAATAGGAGCCAGTAACCAAGAATGGGACGTAGACAGAATGAAAGAGGGAGATTGGACTAAGTAAAATGTGACAGGAGGTTGGGGTGTTAGTAAGAAAGTTTTTAGTTGGGCTGCATACAAGAAAACCGCAAGGGGCGGGAAAACATGTAATTGTGGGTACAGATTAATGGGAGGATTGGCAGTTTCAGTCAAGTACAAAAGTCACGTAACTGAAACCGCTAACAATTTGAGCACCTCTGTCGGACAAGATTGGATGTGTGCCCTTGCTGCTCTTGTCACTTTACTCTGACATTCTATGTCTAGCAGGCACATTAAAGCAACAGGTCGCATAGCTCCTCCATTATCTGGTTGAGGCGTCCATCAGGCTGTTCCTAGGAACTCTTTGAAATTGAGGTTACAAGTTTCCCCAGACGATCCATGTCCCTTTTTCTCTCATCCCGTGATTTGAAGGCTTTGCTGCTGTTAAAGTTTCCCACAGTTGACTCTAATACCATGTCAGGTATCTTGTTGTATGCTGATTTCTCCCAAGATCTACCTGCATAGTAAGTTGTCTTTTGTCTTTTGATCTCCTTGGTTGGCCGCTGTTGACTTGTTGAACCCTGCAGGTTATGGTGTGGTGAGGCAGTTTACACATTTTTCCCTTCTCAGTACCCCTGGCCGCAGCTGCTGCACTTACCTCTGACTAATTATCCTGTAGTAATCACACAGGTAACTCAGAGAAAAGATGTTTATTCCTCAACTCCTAACAGGCCACTGCTCAAAACCCTTCAACATTCTATAGCAAGCTCCCGGTAGTTCCAAAGTCCCAACATTCTAGGGTGAACGTAACATACTACTATCACTACCTGGGCAAGAATTATGTACATATTTAACCCATACTCTATGTCTCTATGTTATGCTGATATTCACATATATATATATAACTATTTACAATAACAGAAGATGTTCTCTTCTATACAATACTTATAACGCATTGTTTCCACTTTTGCCTACATGCCCCTACGATCTCCCCTCCCCTCGCCTTGGCCACATGGTGTTAACACTTATTTCTTCGCAATTAGTTGTAAATCAGTTCTCTTTTAATCTTGCAGAGCAGTCACCACAAAGAATTTGTCAAGGCTTCTCCCCACTCCTCTTACTATTTCCCAGTTGGCCGTAGTTGCCCATATTCACCACTCCCTCTCTACCAGATGCCTGTCAGAAGAACTCCTTAACTTTCTGACACCGCCAAATAAAGCAATGATCTCTTGCCTTTACCTGACCCTGCAGAAAATTGTTGTTTATTCTTTGGGACGTGACATTTTTCCATTTTGTATGTCTGGAGTCTCTATCACAGAGCAAAGTCTCATTCCATCTGATCTCCAAGGCGGGGTCATCTCTCCAGCGTCAAAATAATTGGGAGACCTTGATTCTCTGCCACACCAACACCACAGGAGCAGCCCTGTAACTTCTAGTATGGTTCAGCTTTTAAGCCATGACTCAGGAGTCTTTAGTTCACTGTTTCGGGTGGAAGAGTCAAGGGGCAGCTTTCAGAACAGCAATGTCAGGTTTACCAGGTAATCGACTATGGCAATTTTATTGTTTTTTCTTTATTATTTAATATAATTTATACAGTGCAAGGTCCACCCAAAGGTACTGTGGCATGGTAAACTTACTAAGAAGAAAGAAAAGAAAAGCTAAGCAGGATTAACTTACTAAATTTGGGTAAATAAAAAGTTTTCAATGAAATTAAAACTTTAGTGGCTTTCCCAATCACATAATGATTCTTCTGGGAGGATCTTCAACTGCCGATGGGCACTTCTTTGTGCGTCAACCACCAGATCTCACATTTGTCAAGCCGATCTCTCCAAACTTGTGTCCACTGTGTTAGCTGCCTGGTTACACCCTAAACCACATAGCAGTTTAATAGTCCCACAAGGCACTCTGGCGCTATTCAGAATTCATCTTGCTCTGCAATTCTTGGTATTTATGAGCATCTTTTCCTATTAAAACCTGTTGCATTCTACACGCTTCTCTGCTAGATCACTTCCTGGGTAAAAGACCAAGCCTGACTCCATTAGGTGACTGGCAACAAACTTCACAGAGGCAGACCATGGAAACCAAACTTTTAAGGGAGAGTTAGCGACAGTCATGGATGTAGTTACTTTAAATAGCATCTTGCTGGAGAGGCATTGGGTGATTTTGTGGTAAACACCTGGTGCTTGAGACAGCACTTTACACCACTTCTCTACTGTAAACATCATAGCACAGGCTCTGGGAATGAACTTTTAAGGTGGGGCTGACTGGTGATCTTGTTATGAAGGTTAAGGTCCCCGTTGTTTGAGACTTCACCTTATGAGAGAGGCAATTGATGATTGGGTGGTAAGTGTCATGGTGCTAGGGACCAGCAATAGCCATTTTGCATGAGAGCTGATCAGTCATCAGGATAAAGGCTAAAGTTCCAGGTGCACACAACAATTCATGTTCCTGAGTCCAGACGTCCGCACAGATGATTTGTGTCGCTATGTAGTAATTACAGCATTGTTGAAGGGAAGCCTGTAGACAACTATCAGTGTATATGACCGCTCTGACTTGCTGGAAGGGCCCAATTGTTGTATTTGATGTGTTGCTTGTCTCCTGACGTGGGATGACAATCATTGGGTGTCTACAAGTCTATCATGAGCCCAATGTTTGAGGTGAATAATGCTGCTACAGCAGCCAGAACTGTGGCATTGTTGAAATTGGCAGCATCGCTGAGGCTCAGTGACACATGCCAAAGTTGCATGGGTTAGACAGTACACCTATTACTCAGCCCCCTCCCTACTTCTTCTTTCAAACATGTTTTTTCCAGCTGCAGAAACGAGTGACCTATTAAAATTGTGTATATTTGCGAGTAGATTATCATACCACTCGCTGAAAGAATTAACACTATATGCTGGAATAGGGCCTAATAGAAGAGATTTCTGAATACTTTAAACTTAACTCTGGCTTGGAATCTTCTCCCACCATTCTTTAAGAAGGATTTAAAATAGTTTTCCAAGGGCGGGCAATGTCCTTCCTCAAAGGGAATGCAAAATATACATGCTAGCGGAGAAGACTGCCAACTTAGAATCCCAACTAGTAAATACTCACACAGACTGTACTCTTAGACAACCTGAGGCGAATAAGTTCATGCTGAACAAAAAAAAAATGCTCGACACGGCAGGGGATTCCTGTATCATCTGTCTGAACAGAATTTATGAATCCGGGGACAAGGTAAGTAAACTACTTTGCTGGCTGGCTAAATAAGTGGTCAAGGACAAGATTGTTCCCTCCATGCACAATAGCAAAGGGTAGCTAGCTATCCAAAGTGAACCAAAAGCATTGATAATTGCACACTATTGCAAAAAGCTATGAACAACCCAGCCCCCTTGCCCCCCAAACACACACACAGGTGGAACATGTCCATCCAAAGCCCAACACCTTCTCATATTCACCTTATCAAATTATGTCTGGGCAGAGCTGGACCTCTCCCTAACAGACAGAGATCCAGCAAGCTATTTGAGAATGCAGTTGGACAATACCTCTTGCCCAAACAGAATTCCACAAGAATTCTTTAAAAAGTATGCCTTTCTCTTAATACCACACCTGAAGCCGATGTGCTGAAGATTTTTGTTACCAGACTCATGATAAACCAGAATAATGTGAGCCCTGGGCTGCCATGACCAGAATGGCTTTATGCAAAGGTAGGAGCACCCATCACTGCTGTTTTGACGTGTAACATTGGGGGAGATCCAGTGGGTTGCAAGGTGCAACAACATTGATGTCTGTGGACTTCAAGGAAGGCTTAAATATGGTTCACTGGCCTTTTATTCAGCATGTCATTAAAAGGATGAATGTTGGTCTACCTTTCCTTCCATACATTGCAGGCTCCATTCTGAATCTTGGTCACAGATCAGAGTAAATGAGATCCTACCCTTTCGCAAGAGGGTGGTGATCCACTCTTTTCTCCACTTCAGGAACTTCAGGTAAAGCCTGAATGATTAACCTGGTATAGCTGAAGTGGCCACTTCATCCTCCAGAGGTGCATCTCCTGACAGAAAGTAGTGTCTGGGGAGTGCTTTTATGTACTGCCGGACTGCCCCTCTCCACTTTTGTTGTTGTATCAGTTCACGTTCTACTGATCCGTTTATTATGAGAAGTTACAACAAAGGCAGTAGGAATTACATATTTATTATGTCAAGCAGATGTTAAAGTCAGGCATTTGAGGGTGTATTTTCATAACACTCTGTTAAAGCTCGTTAAAAGGTATATTCTTACAGGGAATCTCACAGATTACAGTATAATTGCATGCCAATAGTTTCTTTACCGGAAAGCGTATGCACCGTACAGTAGGCATGAGTTGGTTATGGTGACAAGCCAGTGAGGTCTGATTGGTTCATTTGAAAAAGTTATGTCAGAGTCCACAAATCTAATCTCTTTGCTTTGAAAATGTACAACCAACACAGTACATCGGCTTAATTATTATGCAAATCAGGATAAATCCAATATACTTTTAATGGTGGATTGTTATTACTGGTATTACATTATATGAATTCTCACAAATTACTGTAGAAGGCAAAGGCTTTGGTGTTGGTTTCCCGCTGACAACTGCGGGTAGAAGATTTGCACGTTGATAATCCTTGTTAACCCTTTAAGGGTGGGTGATAAATATTGTTTTATCCAACTGCAATTTGTGTGTAGGTTTATACTTTTCCGACCCTATGTATAAGATTTTCCTTGTGGGGGAAAATGTATGCAGAATTCAGTAGACATGAGCTGGTGATGGTGACACTCCAATGATAAAGGCTGCAGGCCTGAGAGGGTCTTAGGGAAAATGTATGTCAAGTGGCACAGGTCTGATCATTTTATTATGAAGAATACAACAAAGGTAGCAAGCCTGACCACCTTATTCTGTACAGCATTTAACACCATTAGACATTTAAGGTTGAATTGTCATTACACCTTTTTATTAACAGATACTTTGTTGCATGGACTTTGGTGTTTGTTGTACCCAATGATAATCACTTGAAGCTCAAGACTTGCAATGTGATAATCCTTGTTAGGCACTTTTCAGATGGGTTGTGTATTGTTTTGCAAACTGGAATTTCGTATATATTTGTAAATTTATGACTGTGGCCTATGTTTGCCAATTTATGTGCAGTACAGGAGGCTTTAGTTTGTTGTGGAAACAGGCCCGAGGTGAAGGGTATAAGGTTTTTTGGAAAAAGCTATGCTAAATGCCATATGTAGCATCTGGACATTATAAAAGGCTCTGATAAAGGTAGTAATGCAAACTTATTGTTAAATGCTTTTATTAAGAACAATAAGGGTTGATTTTTAATATACTGTGTATAATATACTGTGTAAAAGGTTGTAGAATGGTGTTTTGTTAATCTTCCATATCAATTTAAGCAAATAGTAAGCAAGGAGTTTGGTGTTGTGATAAAAACTTGGGATAAGGAGAGTTACACTATACTAAATATTGTTAGACCTTAAGACAGGTTGTATATTGCTTCGCCAACTATAATTGTTTATGTATTAGTAATTTTGCTGAGTGTTTGGCCGTTGCCTCTCTTGCGAGAAATCCTATGCCTTATATGATAGGCCTGAGTTGGTGATGGGGACAAGACAAAGACTATAGGCCAAATTATTTGGGCAAGTTATGTAAGATGCTATACTACTGATCTGTGTATTGCAAACACTTGACAAAGACGGTAAGTCTGACATTTTGTATGAAAAGGACATTTTAAAGCCAATATGTCACTAAGGGTGGATGACCATTACACAAGAATGTAGGCAGGTGTTTTGAGACATGGCATTTTAAGAGATCACCATAGTAGGCCTGGCCTTTGGTCTTGCCTAATGTTGAAATGAAACTTAAAATAAAAAAGACAGGACTCCTGGCAAGGCAAAGCACAGCAGGGAGAATAGCTACCTCCATACAGGTAAACAGCTGGTCTCAATTTGCTGCTTCACGGACAGCCACTTATATAGTAAATTGAACAATACTTATTATGAGAGGTTAATCAGTAAGGTTGGCAATTGCATACTTGTTGCAAAATCACATCACTGGTTCTCCTTAACCTTTAAGCTAATTGTTACTAATTATTTATGGCAGTTCTAACAATGCTTAACAAACTAACCATTCACTACTACTCTTGAATGCATGTGTTTTCTTTGTTTATGTGCTTTATCACTCTGCTCCCAAGATCTCCTATGCACTGTATTAGGATCTACTAAGATACAATGGGATCGTAATATGGCGGGCGGGGTATCCGTCATCTTTGTTAGGGAGTATTACCCTCCGCCAAGAACTAAATCAGGCCAAATGAGCTATGCTTGGGGTACTTTCTTAGTTGGATGTAACCTATCTGATCCAGTGGCATGAGGAATTAAATAGCAAATGAAACATGAATCATTAGTATTTTCTGAATCTGTATCTGACATATACTGATACCACATGTTATCTAATAATTTGGTATACATATTATGGAAAACATTATCATATGCAGAAATTTCTCTTTGCCTGTGTATGATGTAAGTAGTAGAACTAGAATATACATTACTGTGAAAGAGCAATAGTAGAAGTGATAGTATTAAGAGACAAAAAAGGATGATTATGAAGGTACATGGTGAGCATATCATGTAAGTTGGGAACAAACCAGTCTTGTTGTATTTGCATAGACAAATGATCTCTCGAGATGTGGGCTGATAAATGCAATTGATCAAGAGCTATCATAAGCAAAGCCTGAGGCATCATGGGTTTACCTGTATATATGTGCCTATAAACTAAATCATCCCATGACAAGGAGCACCCTCTAGTCTCCCATAACTGTTTTAATATGGTGGAGCAGCTTCCTGCAATTCTCGAAGATGTGAACTCGCTGTTTCAGTAAAATTAGGGCATGACATTATCAGTGGCAGTGCCCGATTCAGCATTCGGTGGTGAAGCAGTCGGGGCCACTAAAACAGGGACATTTTGGTGAACCTGGTAGTACAGGTGAAGGTGTGCATCTAGCTGCATCTTTAGCTGCCTAATCTGCCAGTGCATTTCCTTATGACACAAAATACTGTCCATTTGTATGTGCTGCACTCTTCACAACTGCCACTGTCTAGGGTAATGCAACTGCTTTTTTTAAAGCCACTGAAAGAGTCCTGTGCATAATAGGACTTTTGTCTGACTTTAGGAAACCTCCCCTGCTCCATCTCATTATGTTAGAATGTACAGTGGGTGCTTGCTGACTTTGCTGTGGTGACATTTGTTGCACCTGAGGCATTTCCGGTTGCTGCACGTTTTTGGTGGCGTCTGTTATTTGCGGTTTTGACTGTGGCTGCTCTACTGTATTTCCTGGCTGATTGTGAACGCCTGTCCTACCATTTTGTTCATCCCATCTCTTAGTCCTACAAACTCTAACAAAATGTCCGGATCTGTGACAGTAATGGCATGTTTAATCTGTCCTTTGGGGACCTAAATAAGACAAATCTGAATATATTCTGCTCCTTGCGTAAGAGACGCTATCAAAGCTACTGTCTCTTCTGCTTGTGCAGAATAATGTGCTGGTAGTGTTAACTGCTCTACTATGTGGAGTGTCTCTAAAGAATCTTGCTGTTGTGCTCTGACTACAGCTGCACCTGAATGTCTCACTCCTGTATCCTGGTCAATAGTAGAGGAACCTTCAACAAAATAGACAATACTACCTGGAATAGGATCCCCTGTTGCTAGACTAGATTCATTAGGGTTATATGTTGCACAGTCATTCGCATCATCCTCTGAGTCTAGTATAGGATAAGCAAAAAATGTCGCAGGATTCACTGTATGACACTTCAAACCTTCAAAGATGACAGCATCACCTCTTATCCTGACACTGTGTAGTTAGATTAGCCTTAGCCTTCTTAATGATGGCAAACACTGCATGTTCTGCATAGAGCGTCAAAGGTGCCCTCATAACAATGGGGGTGCTTGACTGCACTACAAAGACTGCAGTGGCGAGAGATTGCTCACAAGGATAATGTCCTCTTATCCCTGAATCCAACTGTCCACTAAAATATGCAATGGATTTGTGTCCTAAGGGATATTTCTGCGTAAGAACAGCTGTCATCACCTGACCCTTGCAATGACAAAAGAGATAAAGTTCCTTGGCGTAATCAGGAGTCTCCAAAACTGGGGTATTTGTTATCTCAGTCTTCAATTTCTGAAAAGTCTCCTTCATTTCTGGTGTCCATGCTATCTTATCGTTTCTCTCTTTCGCCAGTTTAATAGAAGCCAGCAAAGGTGCAATTAAAGTGCTGTAATCAAAAAAACATTGCCTAACATAGTTACAAAGATGAAGAAACTTTGCATTCTCCTAAGAGTTTCTCGTTCTGTAATTTCTCATATAGATGCAGCTCTTTCAGGGGTTACTCAGCTGCCAGAAGTTGACAGTAAGTGTCCTATGTAATGGACCTCTTCATGACAATACTGAACTTTGCCTTTTTGTACCTTGTATTCTCTCTCTACGACAGATACCAAAAGAGATATGGTATCTTCTCTACGATCTTGTAGGACTGCAAACTAATATGCCATCACCATAATGGAACAAGGTACTGTCACACTGGAAGTTTTACAGATCGTTTTTCACCACTCTGTTAAAGATGCTAGGGGACTCACAATACCCTTGAAGTAAAAGAGAATACAAATACTGAGTCCTGTGATAGGAAAACGTTATTAAATAATGGCTGTCTGGATGAAGAGGGATTCTGAAAAAAAATGCATTTTTGAGGTCTATAACAGAAAAATATTTAACAACCTGAGGAATATTTGTCAAAATGATGCAAGGGTCAGATACAATTAGAAATTCTGGACCTACTACATCATTCAAGGGGAGCAGGCTTCAAACATATGCCAAGTATTATCCTTTGATTTGTTAACCAGAAAAATAGGAGTATTACAAAGGGACACAACAGGGTAAATTACTCCTTGCTCTAGTAACGCCTGTATAGTAGGGGAGGTTCCCTCACCTGCTTCTTTAGAAAGAGGATACTCTCTCACCCTAGGAAATATAGCACTTTCCTTCAGTGTGATTCTAAATGGAGTAGCAGTACGAGTAAGACCCACATCATGAGGAACCTTGGTCTTCAAAGTGTCTTGTACTTGGGAAAGATCTACATCCCTCACAGAATCGAAAGCCCTACCTGGTGTAGGCGTCCTTACTTCCATTCTGTTCTCAGTGGCATGTCACCCTGAAAGGCTACAGCTGTTTTCTTAGAATCATCATCAAACAGTTGATCATCCAATATTTCTCTTCCAGGGGATCCTCATCAATAGTCATAAACATTGAATATTCCCGCCCTTGTGCGGGGACCCCGGAGCATATATAAAATACACACATATAAAGTATGAAATATGCACGAAAAATATACATATAGCATTTTTAGTAGACATATTTTTCATACTAAACTCATATACATGTGTAAAACAGCAATGCAGGCTATAATCATAAACAGGCTAAAATGCTTTATTTCTATGAAGTTTTTTTTTATTTTTTTTTATCTTTATAAAACTACAATAGAGAATAAATATCTACCCAAGCCCCAAAACTGGGCTTAGGGAAATAAGCAGTAGTAATCCCTAGAGAAAAAGAGAAAAAACTACATTGAAAAACAATGGAGCATTCTTAGCCAATAGGCTGCATGTAGGTTAACACAGGAGAACCATAAAAACTTTGGCACCGTGCCTTTAAGACCCTGAGCACCTCCAGTATCCCACATGCCTCAGGGGTGAAGGAGAGGTGACAGTTGGTTCACAGTTAGGTCAGTTCTTTTTTCCGGCTTCTTCTGAGAGGATCCTGGAGCATTGAGCTTTCAGTTTTTCTGAGTTTTCTCAGAAAAATACTTTAAAACAGCATTTTTTCCTGTTTTACTCGACATCTAACATCATTGTCTGAGTTTGGCAGTTTTTTCCTGACAGAAAAATGCCTTCCCTTTTTGTCAAATGCCCTTCCTGTGGGAAGAAGAAGGCCCAGTCAGATCCACACACTTTTTGTATTGTGTGTCTGCCTCAGAGTCACTGCCCTGACACTTGCAAACACTGCAAGAACATGTCAAAGAGGACTCTGAAGGACAGAGAAAAGATCAGGCTTCATGGGCTTCACGAGAGGCAGAAAACATCATCCTCTTCGCTTCCCAGGCAGCCAACAAGCCACTCTCAGGAGAGAATGGCTAGGTCGACGTCAGCAGGTAGGAAAATACCTGTTTGTTCCCCGTCGACGTCGTCGCTGCCACCATCTCACCGCCATGGATCGCCGTCGACGGCGACCCCACCGACGTCGAAGGATACGGCGTTGAGAGAACATGGCCATCGCAGGGGCATATCTCTGTCGACAGCAGCCCGCCGATCGACGTCGAGTCATTGCCGGCGCGCACATTCGCCGCCGAAGGCCTCGCGCCCCTTGGCGTCAAGAGACACGACGTCGAAATCGCCACGGCGGCGAGAGAGACATCCGCCGTCGGCTGCTCACCGCTCCACGTCGAGGCACACGACGGCGAGCAGGTCGAGGTCCAGAGATCGCCGTTCGACTTCAAGGCACTCACCGTCAAGGCACTCAACGTCGAGGCACTCAACGTCGAGGCAAGAACAACCGGCGGCGCTCCCTTCGACGTCAGTACAGCTGTCGACGTCGACGCAGGTTTTACCTGTCTCGCAGGGAGTAGAGCATCAACATCCGCCAGCAGATAAGACCGCTCCATCTCCAGTGGTCTCCATAAGGAGTGATTCATCTCGTTCGAGAGCGGCATCATCGGGGCATGTTTCACCCATCAATTTGTCACCAAGATCGCTGGAGAGCCTTAACAGGCCAGCGGCCTCTCCGGATTCGCAGTATTCACGGATGTACTCTCCTACTGCCTCTCTCCCGAGAACGCCATCACCGACAGCGCGGGCAGGACGGGCTCGTTCTGCTTCACGCCAACCGACCACGAGGCCTGGGCGCTCTGTTACAGCGTCTCGCAGCAGGTCACGTTCCCGGCGATGATCTAGGTCATGATCAGGACACAGAAGATCGCCCTCTTGGTCATCGTCAGGGTCATCTGTCGGACGATACTCCCCCACCTTAACAGATTCTCCACCAGCCAGAGTCTCACCGGTGGATGACATCACTACTTTTAATGAGGTACTTTTGAGGGGAGCACAGAAGTTAAATATAGAGGTTCCAGAACCATCAACCTCCTCATCAGTCATTTTTGAGACTCTACAACATAGAGCGGTTTCGAAAAAGCTACTGCCGCTAGTGCCTGGTCTGTTGCAGCCAACCATGGACACTTTTTTGGCGCCAGCCACACTCAAATCTGCTCCGGCTAGGATTTTGAAAAAATATAAAGCGCCTGAACAAGATCCTTTATTCCTAAGAACGGATCTGCCGCCGGACTCCGTAATATTGGCCGCAGCCCGAAAAACTCACTCAGTGGCATCATCCTCAACGGTCCCACCGGACAAAGAGAGCAGACATCTAGACTCTCTGGGGAGAAAAATGTGCGGCTCGGCGGCATCTGCAATGAAGGTCTCCAGCGCGTCTGCACTCCTAGGCAGATACGACCGTTCTCTGTGGGACTCTCTCAACAGGTTCACAGAAAAATTACCTAGTGAAGACAGACAGGACTTCCAAGAGATCCTGCAAGAGGGATGTCTGGTATCCAACCAAGTCATCAGCGCAGCGGCAGATGGGGCAGACTTAGCTGCACATGGGTACGCACATGGAATCTGTGCAAGAAGGTCTTCCTGGTTGAGACTGACTGGTTTAAAGCAGGAAGCACAACAGCGCATCCTAAATCTTCCATTCAATGGGAACTCGCTGTTTGGTACCCATACGGACGAAGAAATTGCGCGCATGAAGACTGAAGTGGACACCATGAGGGCAGTAGGCCTGGAAAGGAAGAAGGACTTCAGGAGGAGGTATAGGCCTTATGACAGGCGCCCTTTCCAGCAGAGGGTTCAAGCCCCTCACTGGTCCCAGAGGCCACAGCAAAGGCAGGGACGCCCTCTTTTTTCAGGCTCGTAAGGCCACAAGGGAACGAGGGTCAAGTAGACCTCAACAATCCACGCCAAAAGCGCCGGCCAAGCAATGAGAACTCGCTTCCCTCAACACTGTGCACCACTCCGGTGGGGGGAAGTATCACAGATTTTCTTCACGAGTGGCACTCTATCACAAAAGACAAATGGGTGCTCAACATTGTCGAAAATGGCTACTCTCTTCTCTTCAGACAACCTCCACTGCACTTGCCGCCAGCCAAATGCAATCCATCTCACGTCAACCTATTGCGCAAAGAGGCTCTCGCCCTCTTACGAAAGAAGGCAATAGAAAAAGTTCCACTTGCGCACAGAGGAAAGGGGGTTTACTCCTGTTATTTTCTGGTGGTGAAAAAAGGCAGAGAGGGCGTTTTCAGACCGATTCTGGACTTACGGCTTCTGAACAAGTACATAAGAAAGCAAAAGTTCAGGATGCTGGCTCTTCACCAGATTTTCCCTCAGCTACATCAGGGAGACTGGATGTGCTCCATCGACCTACAGGTTGCATACTTTCACATCCCGATAGTTCCCAAGCATCGGAAATTCCTGCGCTTCCAGATAGCCTCACAGCACTATCAGTTCAAAGTGCTACCATTCGGCCTGAAATCTGCCCCCCGCGTCTTCTCGAAATGTGTGGTAGTGGTAGCGGCACATCTTCGAAAACAAAAAATCTTCATCTACCCATACCTAGACGACTGGCTACTGAAAGCCTCCTCTCCGGATCAGGCGAGAGCCCATCGGGACATTGTGCTCAAGGTTTTCGAGTCTCTAGGTCTTCAAGTCAACTACCAAAAGTCCACCTTGATTCCAACACAGAACCTCCACTACCTGGGAGCCATACTAAACACAGAGCTCCAAAGAGTGTATCCTTCAGAGGAACGACTATTATCAATAAAGAAAAAGTGTCAAGACCTGTTAAAATCCGACACACCTACGGCCCGTCAGGTGACATCTCTGCTGGGCTCCATGGCATCATGCATTTTCATTGTCCCAAATGCAAGGCTGCATATGAGGCCCCTCCAAGAGGCGTTGGAGAACAACTGGAGCCAAAGGACAGGTCGCTGGGAGGACAGAGTGCGGCTGCCGATAGCAGCACGTCAGTCATTGCAATGGTGGATGCACAGACCTCACCTGTCAGTAGGGGTCCGTTTCACCAGGTAATTCCATCTGACACTCTGGTAACGGATGCGTCTCTTCAGGGATGGGGGGCTCATCTAGGTCCCCTTCAAGCTCAGGGCCTGTGGTCCGACAACGAAAGGAAGTACCACATCAATCTGCTGGAGCTCAGAGCGGTTCATCTGGCTCTCAAGTCTTTTGCTCCATCGATTCAGGGGAAATCTCTCCTAATACAAACGGACAATAAAACCACAATGTATTATTTGAACAGACAGGGGGGAACGAGATCCCTACCCCTATCTCGGGAGTCACAAACAATATGGCATTGGCTCCTGGCCAGAGGAATGTCGCTTACAGCGGTTCACCTACCAGGTCAACAAAACGTGGAAGCAGATTTCCTGAGCAGACACCTAGAGGAAGCACACGATTGGGTCCTACACGGCGAAGTCGTCGAAGACATCTTCGTTCAATGGGGTTGACCTCAATTGGATCTCTTCGCAGACGAGGTAAACAAGAAATGCCCAGACTTCGCATCCAGGTTCTACCGTCCGGGATCTCGACAATGCCCTGTTGATTGACTGGTCAGGGATATTTCTCTACGCTTTTCCACCGATTCCCCTCATACCGGCAGTGATCAACAAACTTTACAGATCCAGCACCAGAATGATTCTCATAGCTCCGCAATGGCCCCGTCAATTCTGGTACACAGATCTCCTCGACCTATCGGAACAACCTCACAGGAGGCTGCCGTGCAGACCGGATCTTCTGAGCAGGATGGAGGGCAGGGTTCTGCATCCAATCCTACCCTCTCTGAGCTTGACAGCATGGCTCCTGAATTCCTGCAGTATGGGCACCTAGGGCTCTCGCAGGAGTGCATGAACATCTTGAAAGAGTCCAGACGACCTTCCACGTGGCGTTCTTACGCGTTTATGTGGAAGAGGTTCTACATGTGGTGCTGTCAGCAAGGTCAGAATCCCATACGGGCTCAGGAGGACGTCATATTGTCTTAGTTACTCCATCTGGCAAAGTCCAGTCTGCAGGTATCGTCTATTAAGGTACATTTGTCTGCCATTACAGCCTATCGTAAGTCACCTTCTCAGGAATCCTTCTTTACGAAACCAGTAGTCAAGGATTTCTTGGAAGGTTTGAAAAACGTTTTTCCGCCCATTCGGAGACCCTCCCCTCCATGGGAACTAAACATAGTACTGTCAAAACCTATGGGCCCTCCTTTCGAACCTATACACAAAGCCTCTTTGCAACACCTTACATGGAAGACGGCTTTTTTGGTAGCCATTACTTCCGTGAGGAGGGTCAGTGAAATTCAGGCTTTGTCTTCCAAAGAACCGTACACAGTCTTTCACGACAATAGAGTAGTTCTGCGAACTCACCCATCATTCCTTCCGAAGGTGGTGTCTGAATTCCACATCAATCAGACTATTTCTCTACCTACTTTCTTCCCCAATCCGGAGACTCTGGCGGAGAAAGCGTTGCACTCCCTAGATCTGAAAAGAGTGCTAAAATTTTATTTGGATAAGACAAAATTGATTAGACATTCCAACCACTTGTTTGTAAATTATGGTCATTTGAGGACAGGAGAGGCAGCATCTAAACGAACAATATCAAGATGGATATTTTCTTGTATTGTTAATGCTTAGCAGTTGGCTAACAAACAACTACTTGCTAGACCTAAAGCGCATTCCACAAGGGGAAAAGCGGCTACTGCTGCCCTCCTTAACAATGTTCCAATATCTTAAATTTGTAAGGCTGCTACATGGAAGTCTGTACATACATTTACTAGACATTACTGTTTGGACTCAGATGCAAGAGCAGACGCCCAAGTGGGGCAAGCCTCGCTGAGAAATTTGTTTGCATGATACATATCTATTCCTGCACTTCTATTGGACAGCCCGCAGAGTTTAGGGATGGGCTTGCTAATCTATTCAATGTTTATGACTATTGATGAGGATCCCCTGGAAGAGAAAGATAAGTTACTTACCTGTAAATCCTAGTTCTCTTCCAGGGGTATCCTCATCAAAGTCATAAACAACCCACCCTCCTCCCCGGACGCACGTCTCCTAGAAGTGCAGAACAGACTATCTTTCGAATCGGCTACACAGATTGTCACCGTAAAAAAGTACTGACCTAACTGTGAACCAACTGTCACCTCTCCTTCACCCCTGAGGCATGGTGGGATACTGGAGGTGCTCAGGGTCTTAAAGGCACGGTGCAAACGTTTTTATGGTTCTCCTGTGTTATCCTACATGCAGCCTATTGGCTAAGAATGCTCCATTGTTTTTCAATGTAGTTTTTTCTCTTTTTCTCTAGGGATTACTACTGCTTATTTCCCTAAGCCCAGTTTTGGGGCTTGGGTAGATATTTATTCTCTATTGTAGTTTTATAAAGATAAGAAAAATTAAAAAAAACTTCATAGAAATAAAGCATTTTAGCCTGTTTATGATTATAGCCTGCATTGCTGTTTTACACATGTATATATGAGTTTAGTATGAAAAATATGTCTACTAAAAATGCTATATGTATATTTTTCGTGCATATTTCATACTTTATATGTGTGTATTTTATATATGCTCCGGGGTCCCCGCACAAGGGCGGGAATATTCAATGTTTATGACTTTGATGAGGATACCCCTGGAAGAGAACTAGGATTTACAGGTAAGTAACTTATCCTTCTCTAACCATTTTATCTGACTCAATAAATATAACACATACCCACAAGACATGGTTATCAGAGTGCCATAGGTTGGTGATATCTCTAAGGCCTCTATTTGTAATAATAACTAATTGTCCTGTATCCAGGAATCTTGCCCTTGTTGCCAGAATAGAAACTCTTTAGGTAACTGAGACTCATTTCCCAATAACTCTGGTGTTTCAGCTATTATTGTACACACTTCTGTAATGAATGCTTCTATATTAGTAGGTCAAACTCTGATTTGATCTCCAGCATAAGGATCTACTGTTATAGCCATGATCCTGGAGGGTGAAACTCCAGAGGTGGAACAAATCATAGTCCCATCAGGCTCAAAATGAATGGTCACACTTAATTTGGCCATAAGATGTCCCCCCAATAAATTAGCTGGGGTAGCTGAAACCAACTGTAAACACCCTTCAATGTACATCCCTCCTATTTCCATCTCCACTGGTTTAGTAAATGGAACCCTCATTACTACCCCAGAGAATCCTTGTGTGTGCCCATTGATCTATTAGAAACTGTAAGGTCTCCCTCTCAAATACAAGATAAGGTTGCTCTTGTATGTATGTGAATTGCATTCCTCTTGTCAATAATAGCTATCATCACAGTGGGCTCCTCATCTGGCCTGTGCACCACAGCACTATTGCATACCTATAACTACTCAGTGGGAACCTTCAATAAGTGTATCCTCCTGCATAATTTGTCTGGAAAGGATTTCCTTCTCTCATACTCACACCTCCCTATCCACATTGGAGGTGCTTGCTGACTTTGCAGTGGTGACATTTGTTGCACCTGAGGCATTGACAGTTGCTGCACATTTTATGGTGGCGTCTGTGGTACATATATAGTAATTGCGAGTTTGACTGTATTTCCTAGCTGATTGTGAGCGCCTGTCCTACGATTTTGTTCACCACATCTCTTAGTCCAGCAATCTTTAACAAACTGTCCATATCTGTGACAGTAATGGCATGTTTGACCCATCCTTTGGGGACCTATCCTGTCTCTCTTCCTGTTCCTTATCATCCTCCTCCTCTGCTGCTTCCCTGTGCCCTTACATTATTCTGCTGTTATGGGTACTGTTGTTGGGTGGTCCCTGGGACCGATCTCACAGACATCGTAGTCACCTGAGTAGTGGCTGCTACTATAGCTCCTTTCACTGATCCTTTCTTTGCCAACTTCTGCTGCATTAACTTGGCTGCTGCTTTCTCTGTCACCTTCTGCTTGGTTCTCTCTTTCTCTTGCATCTTTTTACAGAAATGTTTTATATGTGGCTGTATCTCTGTCCAGGGCTTGGCCTCCAATGCCACTATATTATCAAGGTTGTTTTGTACATCAGAGGGTAAACCCTTCTTCACTACTTTGTAGAACACAGCATTTCCCCCTGTTACTTCCCAACCCTGACCTACTTCTTGAGTCCACTTTTCTTTCATCCGACTAAGGAACTCAGCGGAATCCTCATTTGGCTTTATTGATTGAGCCATGAGGGACCGAAATTCTGGTCTTTCAAGATACGTTTTTCTCAACTGTTCCAAGACTACTGCCCGTACTAAATTGAATGGGAAACCATCATACCTCTCAGTAACTGTAACACTTCTCACTCCAGTCTTCTGCAAAACAGTATATGTCTCCTATCCTATAAAAGAGCTGAGTAACTCTTTATTTCACCTACTGCCAGGGTGATACCTTAAATTTGCTTTTCAGAAGACCTAATCCATTTTACTGCTACCTTTCTAAGTAGTGTACAACTTTTTAAGATTCTCCTTCTCCATTTGTCACCAAGGAACATAATGAGGTGCACCAGGTCCCTTGCGTATCGGGTGCTTCTGATATATGGGAGTGACAGAATATTGGGGGTTGTGTAGTCTGGCATATTTTTGCCACACATGCAAACATTTCCGCATGTAGGGATAATCCCAGTCCGGATCCTCCTACCATGAATGCAATCCTCAGCATTTGCCATGTCAAAGGATCAAAGGACCCTTCTCGTGGCCATCAACTCCTCTGTGGGGCTAAGCCTTCAGTCCATCCTGCCAAATATCCACACAATATACAACACTGTACCAAGTATTTTCTCCTACGGCATCTATTTGTAACTAGTGCTACGCAAAACTGATTGAACACTTATCTGCTGCATTGGTTTATCATGTAGTGTCAATCCTTCCATAGCTTCACAAGATCCTATCCTGCGGTCTGGCTGGCCATTCGTTCCCTGAAACCGTAACCGCTCAAGCTCAGTCGCTTGGGGTTTCTTAGCTCTAGAGAACATGTCATTCTCTTTCTCTAGCATCAGTATGTTTAGGAAATTCTGTTGCTCCCTTTGTATGGTCAAGATCAATAAGAGGCCTTTCTTGAGTAAGGATATCATAAGTAGAGCGCCTAGCCTCTGGAGTTCGAACTATTTCACCCATATTATCTACATGGGTATGACTTGACTCTTCTCTATTGGAAATCCTCCCAAACTTTCTCTGACTCTGCACTGAAAGATTATCATAACATTCATCCTTCTCAGCTTGTTTCTTTCGCATCCCTTCTATCCTTACTTTGTGGTAATCATTCCTAAACACGTTATGGCAAAACTATTACATTCCCCTTCTCCTTCTGCCCATGTGGTAGATTACCTTCAGTCCTCCTAAAATCCTCGTCTCTTTCTTGGGATACTGACCATCGCTCTTTACTAACAGCCCTGTCTGTTCAGTCATTTCATCTAGCATCATCTGCATGTCTTCATTGTGGGGTAAACATCTGTCCTTAACTACCTTTCCTGTAACATCTCTCTTCTGCAATAGGTGTGTTGTTGCTGATGAAACGTGCAACTGATTGTAATTGTCTCCTGAAACCTGCTCTTCACCTCTACCCTCCTGCGGGAAAGCTGGATCTAAATGCAATGTAAACTGTGCTTCTAATTGTCCTGAAAACTGAGAACCACCTACCCCTACTTGCTGTCTGGGAATACTCGTATGTTGGCTTTGACACCTCTGGGGCATCATTAGGGGATTCATTTGGGGACTGTGAAGGGGTCTCAATTTCAGGATTCTAAAATCCCACTGCGGCTTCCTATATCTGTGTCAGTGGATAAATACCAGGTATCTTAGGGGACGTACTGAGTGAGTCATAAGGAGATGGGGGCACGGACAGGCTACTAGCGGTATCAGCATTTGAGGAGTCCTTAGGCTTCTTAAAAAAAAAAAAAACTCTCCATAAGGCATAGGTGGCTTCTCGCTTTTGCAGTTTAGCTCCTACATATTTGCTCTTAAGATGTGTCACAGTATGCTCTAAGTTTTTGTCATCAAATGTCCCTTCCTTTGGCCAGGGATGCGTATTGTTCTGAGTAGCCTTAATATATTTCTGTAATTTTTTCTGGTCACCTGGAAAGGTCTTTTGCATATTATCTAAAGGAGTCTCCACAATCCCCCTATTACTAACATGTTTTGCAGTTTAAATTTAATCTGTCTACACAATATGTCTCCTTTTAAAATGTTTATACTAGTCCTTACGCCCATAAATCCGTCAACTTTGTTTCGTAGTCAAATGGTGAACATTATACGTCATAATAACTCAATGCAATAGTAACAAAATCATTCTGTGGTTAGATTTCGATTTACACGCATACACATTTAATCAGCATCAACATTTAAAAAATCTGAACACTTCAACTACTTGTAAATATGAATCACAGTTGTTCTAACTCCAAACTGTAAATACTGTTGGTAGCAACTAGTCACTTTCCTCTGCACTCCAGGAGAGGATAACCCTCGAACGATGTGTCCTATAGACCACGGAGTGACCTCTGGACATTAGGTCCAGGATGGAAATTCGAGTTCAGATTGTATTTGGAGGTAAAGTTTAACAGTATGGGCATTTCAGCTGTCCCTATATGTCAAAATATTGAAACACATTTTGAAAACACAACCCGAAATCGCCCACATTGACCACATCCAAATGTTACATTGGAAAAAACACCCGACTGACTATCTGCGTCTTAAGTTTGTGCAACACATGTACACAAACCTGCGTGCGATACCCTTATATTGTTATATCTATATTATATTTTGTTTACCATTGCAGAGAGAAACTATTCATACAGTTTATACAAATAGTGGAACGAAATCTGCATCTGTCCTTCGTGAATAGGCAGCGCTTTAGCGAGAACACAGTGTCTGATTACAGCATCAGAGATGCGCTTGGATCTATGCAATGGGGGTTGGCAATATTCCAGTGACAGCAGTCGGATAAGGGCAAAACAGGACTCCTGGCTGAGCTCATCAAATGTTGCACGGAAACTTAAGATAAAGAGGACAGGACTCCTCCTGACAAGGCAAAACACTGTTTTTTTCTGTTGAGGCAGGGAGAGTAGCTATCTCCATACAGGCAAAAAGCTGATCTCAGTTTGCTGCTTCAAAGGCAGTCACTTACATAGTAAACTGAACAATACTTATTTACAAAAGGTTAATCAGTAAGGTTATCAATTATATACTTGTTGCGAAATCAAATCACCAGTGTCGGCTAACCTTTTTCTTACACATTATTTATTGCAGTTCTAACAATGCGCACAAACTAACCATTCACTTCTCTTAAATGCATGTGTTTTTGTGTGTGCGCTTTACCCCTCCGCTCCCAAGGGGCTACATGTACTAAAGTTTGGTTTTGTGACTCGCAATTTGCGAATCAGAGCGACTCGTAATTTGCGAGTCACAAAACCTTATGTTGCACAGTGTCATTGACACTATTTGCAATTCGCAAGGGGGTCGCAAATGCCCTACCTCATGAATATTCATGAGAGAGGTTGCAATTTGCGACCCCCTTGGGAATGGCCGCCCTTACAGGGATGGAGGCCTGCTGGAGACAGGAGACTACCATGTCTGTGACTGCTTTTAACCCCTTCGCTGCCAGGCCTTTTCCCCCTCCTGTGCCGAGCCTTTTTTTGGCTATTTGGAGCAGTTCGCGCTTAGGCCCTCATAACTTTTTGTTCACGTAAGCTACCCACGCCAAATTTGCGTCCTTTTTTTCCAACATCCTAGGGATTCTAGAGGTACCCAGACTTTGTGGGTTCCCCAGAAGGAGGCCAAGAAATTAGCCAAAAAACAGTGAAAATTTCATTTTTTTTTTAAAATTTGGAAAAATGGGCTGCAGAAGAAGGCTTGTGGTTTTTTCCCTGAAAAGGGCATCAACAAAGGGTTTGCGGTGATAAAATCACCAGCTTCCCAGCTTTCAGGAACAGGCAGACTTGAATCAGAAAACCCAATTTTTCAACCCAATTTTGGCATTTTACTGGGACATACCCCATTTTTACGATTTTTTGTGCTTTCAGCCTCCTTCCAGTCAGTGACAGAAATGGGCATGAAACCAACGCTGGATCCCATAAACCGCAACATTTCTGAAAAGTAGACAAAATTCTGAATTCAGCAAGGGGTAATTTGTGTAGATCCTACAAGGGTTTCCTACAGAAAATAACAACTGAAAAAGAAAAATATTGAAATTGAGGTGAAAAAAACATCAATTTTTCTCTAAGTTTTACTCTGTAACTTTTTCCTGCAATGTCAGATTTTAGAAAGCAATATACCGTTACGTCTGCTGGACTCTTCTGGTTGCGGGGATATATAGGGCTTGTAGGTTCATCAAGAACTCTAGGTACCCAGAGCCAATAAATGACCTGCACCCTGCAGTGGGTTTTCATTCTATGCCGGGTATACAGCAATTCATTTGCTGAAATATTTCCAAAATGGGCACAAGATAAGGTGTTGAGAAGCAGTGGTTATTTGCACATCTCTGAATTCCGGGGTGCCCATACTAGCATGTGAATTACAGGGCATTTCTCAAATAGACGTCTTTTTTACACACTGTCTTACATTTGGAAGGGAAAAATGTAGAGAAAGACAAGGGGCAATAACACTTGTTTTGCTATTCTATGTTCCCCCAAGTCTCCCGATAAAAATGATACCTCACTTGTGTGGGTAGGCCTAGCGCCCGCGACAGGAAACGCCCCAAAGCGCAACGTGGACACATCACAGAAAACAGACCTGTTTTTAGCAAAGTGCCTACCTGTAGATTTTGGCCTCTAGCTCAGCCGCCACCTAGGGAAACCTACCAAACCTGTGCATTTCTGAAAACTAGAGACCTAGGGGAATCCAAGATGGGGTGATTTGTGTGGCTCGGACCAGGTTCTGTTACCCAGAATCCTTTGCAAACCTCAAAAATTGGCTAAAAAAACACATGTTCCTCACATTTCTGTGGCAGAAAGTTCTGGAATCTGAGAGGAGCCACAAATTTCCTTCCACCCAGCGTTCCCCCACGTCTCCCGATAAAAATGATACCTCACTTGTGTGGGTAGGCCTAGCGCCCGCGACAGGAAACACCCCAAAGCGCAATGTGGACACATCACAGAAAACAGACCTGTTTTTAGCAAAGTGCCTTACCTGTAGATTTTGGCCTCTAGCTCAGCCGCCACCTAGGGAAACCTACCAAACCTGTGCATTTCTGAAAACTAGAGACCTAGGGGAATCCAAGATGGGGTGATTTGTGTGGCTCGGACCAGGTTCTGTTACCCAGAATCCTTTGCAAACCTCAAAATTTGGCTAAAAAAACACATGTTCCTCACATTTCTGTGGCAGAAAGTTCTGGAATCTGAGAGGAGCCACCAATTTCCTTCCACCCAGCGTTCCCCCACGTCTCCCGATAAAAATGATACCTCACTTGTGTGGGTAGGCCTAGCGCCCGCGACAGGAAACGCCCCAAAGCGCAACGTGGACACATCACAGAAAACAGACCTGTTTTTAGCAAAGTGCCTACCTGTAGATTTTGGCCTCTAGCTCAGCCGCCACCTAGGGAAACCTACCAAACCTGTGCATTTCTGAAAACTAGAGACCTAGGGGAATCCAAGGAGGGGTGACTGGCGGGGCTCGGACCAGGTTCTGTTACCCAGAATCCTTTGCAAAGCTCAAAAATTGGCTAAAAAAAACACATGTTCCTCACATTTCTGTGGCAGAAAGTTCTGGAATCTGGGAGGAGCCACAAATTTCCTTCCACCCAGCGTTCCCCCAAGTCTCCCGATAAAAATGATACCTCACTTGCCCGCAACAGGAAACGCCCCAAAGCGCAACGTGGACACCACCAAAATTTTGGAAGAAAACAGAGGTGTTTTTTGCGAAGTGACTACCTGTAGATTTTGGCCTCTAGCTCAGCCGGCACCTAGGGAAACCTACCAAACCTGTACATTTCTGAAAACTAGAGACCTAGGGGAATCCAAGGAGGGGTGACTGGCGGGGCTCGGACCAGGTTCTGTTACCCAGAATCCTTTGCAAAGCTCAAAAATTGGCTAAAAAAACACATGTTCCTCACATTTCTGTGGCAGAAAGTGCTGGAATCTGAGCGGAGCCACAAATTTCCTTCCACCCAGCGTTCCCCCACGTCTCCCGATAAAAATGATACCTCACTTGTGTGGGTAGGCCTAGCGCCTGCGACAGGAAACGCCCCAAAGCGCAACGTGGACACATCACAGAAAACAGACCTGTTTTTAGCAAAGTGCCTACCTGTAGATTTTGGCCTCTAGCTCAGCCGCCACCTAGGGAAACCTACCAAACCTGTGCATTTCTGAAAACTAGAGACCTAGGGGAATCCAAGGAGGGGTGACTGGCGGGGCTCGGACCAGGTTCTGTTACCCAGAATCCTTTGCAAATCTCAAAAATTGGCTAAAAAAAACACATGTTCCTCACATTTCTGTGGCAGAAAGTTCTGGAATCTGGGAGGAGCCACAAATTTCCTTCCACCCAGCGTTCCCCCAAGTCTCCCGATAAAAATGATACCTCACTTGCGTGGGTAGGCCTAGCGCCCGCGACAGGAAACGCCCCAAAGCGCAACGTGGACACCACCAAAATTTTGGAAGAAAACAGAGGTGTTTTTTGCGAAGTGACTACCTGTAGATTTTGGCCTCTAGCTTAGCCGGCACCTAGGGAAACCTACCAAACCTGTACATTTCTGAAAACTAGAGACCTAGGGGAATCCAAGGAGGGGTGACTGGCGGGGCTCGGACCAGGTTCTGTTACCCAGAATCCTTTGCAAAGCTCAAAAATTGGCTAAAAAAACACATGTTCCTCACATTTCTGTGGCAGAAAGTTCTGGAATCTGAGAGGAGCCACAAATTTCCTTCCACCCAGCGTTCCCCCACGTCTCCCGATAAAAATGATACCTCACTTGTGTGGGTAGGCCTAGCGCCCGCGACAGGAAACACCCCAAAGCGCAATGTGGACACATCACAGAAAACAGACCTGTTTTTAGCAAAGTGCCTACCTGTAGATTTTGGCCTCTAGCTCAGCCGCCACCTAGGGAAACCTACCAAACCTGTGCATTTCTGAAAACTAGAGACCTAGGGGAATCCAAGATGGGGTGATTTGTGTGGCTCGGACCAGGTTCTGTTACCCAGAATCCTTTGCAAAGCTCAAAATTTGGCTAAAAAAACACATGTTCCTCACATTTCTGTGTCAGAAAGTTCTGGAATCTGAGAGGAGCCACAAATTTCCTTCCACCCAGCGTTCCCCCACGTCTCCCGATAAAAATGATACCTCACTTGTGTGGGTAGGCCTAGCGCCCGCGACAGAAAACGCCCCAAAGCGCAACGTGGACACATCACAGAAAACAGACCTGTTTTTAGCAAAGTGCCTACCTGTAGATTTTGGCCTCTAGCTCAGCCGCCACCTAGGGAAACCTACCAAACCTGTACATTTCTGAAAACTAGAGACCTAGGGGAATCCAAGGAGGGGTGACTGGCGGGGCTCGGACCAGGTTCTGTTACCCAGAATCCTTTGCAAAGCTCAAAAATTGGCTAAAAAAAACACATGTTCCTCACATTTCTGTGGCAGAAAGTTCTGGAATCTGGGAGGAGCCACAAATTTCCTTCCACCCAGCGTTCCCCCAAGTCTCCCGATGAAAATGATACCTCACTTGCGTGGGTAGGCCTAGCGCCCGCGACAGGAAACGCCCCAAAGCGCAACGTGGACACCACCAAAATTTTGGAAGAAAACAGAGGTGTTTTTTGCGTAGTGACTACCTGTAGATTTTGGCCTCTAGCTCAGCCGGCACCTAGGGAAACCTACCAAACCTGTACATTTCTGAAAACTAGAGACCTAGGGGAATCCAAGGAGGGGTGACTGGCGGGGCTCGGACCAGGTTCTGTTACCCAGAATCCTTTGCAAAGCTCAAAAATTGGCTAAAAAAACACATGTTCCTCACATTTCTGTGGCAGAAAGTGCTGGAATCTGAGAGGAGCCACAAATGTCCTTCCACCCAGCGTTCCCCCATGTCTCCCGATAAAAATGATACCTCACTTGTGTGGGTAGGCCTAGCGCCCGTGACAGAAAACGCCCCAAAGCGCAACGTGGACACATCACAGAAAACAGACCTGTTTTTAGCAAAGTGCCTACCTGTAGATTTTGGCCTCTAGCTCAGCCGCCACCTAGGGAAACCTACCAAACCTGTGCATTTCTGAAAACTAGAGACCTAGGGGAATCCAAGGAGGGGTGACTGGCGGGGCTCGGACCAGGTTCTGTTACCCAGAATCCTTTGCAAAGCTCAAAAATTGGCTAAAAAAAACACATGTTCCTCACATTTCTGTGGCAGAAAGTTCTGGAATCTGGGAGGAGCCACAAATTTCCTTCCACCCAGCGTTCCCCCAAGTCTCCCGATGAAAATGATACCTCACTTGCGTGGGTAGGCCTAGCGCCCGCGACAGGAAACGCCCCAAAGCGCAACGTGGACACCACCAAAATTTTGGAAGAAAACAGAGGTGTTTTTTGCGTAGTGACTACCTGTAGATTTTGGCCTCTAGCTCAGCCGGCACCTAGGGAAACCTACCAAACCTGTACATTTCTGAAAACTAGAGACCTAGGGGAATCCAAGGAGGGGTGACTGGCGGGGCTCGGACCAGGTTCTGTTACCCAGAATCCTTTGCAAAGCTCAAAAATTGGCTAAAAAAACACATGTTCCTCACATTTCTGTGGCAGAAAGTGCTGTAATCTGAGAGGAGCCACAAATGTCCTTCCACCCAGCGTTCCCCCATGTCTCCCGATAAAAATGATACCTCACTTGTGTGGGTAGGCCTAGCGCCCGTGACAGAAAACGCCCCAAAGCGCAACGTGGACACATCACAGAAAACAGACCTGTTTTTAGCAAAGTGCCTACCTGTAGATTTTGGCCTCTAGCTCAGCCGCCACCTAGGGAAACCTACCAAACCTGTGCATTTCTGAAAACTAGAGACCTAGGGGAATCCAAGGAGGGGTGACTGGCGGGGCTCGGACCAGGTTCTGTTACCCAGAATCCTTTGCAAAGCTCAAAAATTGGCAAAAAAAACCACATGTTCCTCACATTTCTGTGGCAGAAAGTTCTGGAATCTGGGAGGAGCCACAAATTTCCTTCCACCCAGCGTTCCCCCAAGTCTCCCGATAAAAATGATACCTCACTTGCGTGGGTAGGCCTAGCGCCCGCGACAGGAAACGCCCCAAAGCGCAACGTGGACACCACCAAAATTTTGGAAGAAAACAGAGGTGTTTTTTGCGAAGTGACTACCTGTAGATTTTGGCCTCTAGCTCAGCCGGCACCTAGGGAAACCTACCAAACCTGTACATTTCTGAAAACTAGAGACCTAGGGGAATCCAAGGAGGGGTGACTGGCGGGGCTCGGACCAGGTTCTGTTACCCAGAATCCTTTGCAAAGCTCAAAAATTGGCTAAAAAACACATGTTCCTCACATTTCTGTGGCAGAAAGTTCTGGAATCTGAGAGGAGCCACAAATTTCCTTCCACCCAGCGTTCCCCCACGTCTCCCGATAAAAATGATACCTCAGTTGTGTGGGTAGGCCTACCGCCCGCGACAGGAAACACCCCAAAGCGCAATGTGGACACATCACAGAAAACAGACCTGTTTTTAGCAAAGTGCCTACCTGTAGATTTTGGCCTCTAGCTCAGCCGCCACCTAGGGAAACCTACCAAACCTGTGCATTTCTGAAAACTAGAGACCTAGGGGAATCCAAGGAGGGGTGACTGGCGGGGCTCGGACCAGGTTCTGTTACCCAGAATCCTTTGCAAAGCTCAAAAATTGGCTTAAAAAAACACATGTTCCTCACATTTCTGTGGCAGAAAGTTCTGGAATCTGGGAGGAGCCACAAATTTCCTTCCACCCAGCGTTCCCCCAAGTCTCCCGATAAAAATGATACCTCACTTGCGTGGGTAGGCCTAGCGCCCGCGACAGGAAACGCCCCAAAGCGCAACGTGGACACCACCAAAATTTTGGAAGAAAACAGAGGTGTTTTTTGCGAAGTGACTACCTGTAGATTTTGGCCTCTAGCTCAGCCGGCACCTAGGGAAACCTACCAAACCTGTACATTTCTGAAAACTAGAGACCTAGGGGAATCCAAGGAGGGGTGACTGGCGGGGCTCGGACCAGGTTCTGTTACCCAGAATCCTTTGCAAAGCTCAAAAATTGGCTAAAAAAACACATGTTCCTCACATTTCTGTGGCAGAAAGTGCTGGAATCTGAGAGGAGCCACAAATGTCCTTCCACCCAGCGTTCCCCCACGTCTCCCGATAAAAATGATACCTCACTTGTGTGGGTAGGCCTAGCGCCCGCGACAGGAAACGCCCCAAAGCGCAACGTGGACACATCACAGAAAACAGACCTGTTTTTAGCAAAGTGCCTAACTGTAGATTTTGGCCTCTAGCTCAGCCGCCACCTAGGGAAACCTACCAAACCTGTGCATTTCTGAAAACTAGAGACCTAGGGGAATCCAAGGAGGGGTGACTGGCGGGGCTCGGACCAGGTTCTGTTACCCAGAATCCTTTGCAAAGCTCAAAAATTGGCTTAAAAAAACACATGTTCCTCACATTTCTGTGGCAGAAAGTTCTGGAATCTGGGAGGAGCCACAAATTTCCTTCCACCCAGCGTTCCCCCAAGTCTCCCGATAAAAATGATACCTCACTTGCGTGGGTAGGCCTAGCGCCCGCGACAGGAAACGCCCCAAAGTGCAACGTGGACACCACCAAAATTTTGGAAGAAAACAGAGGTGTTTTTTGCGAAGTGACTACCTGTAGATTTTGGCCTCTAGCTCAGCCGGCACCTAGGGAAACCTACCAAACCTGTACATTTCTGAAAACTAGAGACATAGGGGAATCCAAGGAGGGGTGACTGGCGGGGCTCGGACCAGGTTCTGTTACCCAGAATCCTTTGCAAAGCTCAAAATTTGGCTAAAAAAACACATGTTCCTCACATTTCTGTGGCAGAAAGTTCTGGAATCTGAGAGGAGCCACAAATTTCCTTCCACCCAGCGTTCCCCCACGTCTCCCGATAAAAATGATACCTCACTTGTGTGGGTAGGCCTAGCGCCCGCGACAGGAAACGCCCCAAAGCGCAACGTGGACACATCACAGAAAACAGACCTGTTTTTAGCAAAGTGCCTACCTGTAGATTTTGGCCTCTAGCTCAGCCGCCACCTAGGGAAACCTACCAAACCTGTGCATTTCTGAAAACTAGAGACCTAGGGGAATCCAAGGAGGGGTGACTGGCGGGGCTCGGACCAGGTTCTGTTACCCAGAATCCTTTGCAAAGCTCAAAAATTGGCTAAAAAAAACACATGTTCCTCACATTTCTGTGGCAGAAAGTTCTGGAATCTGGGAGGAGCCACAAATTTCCTTCCACCCAGCGTTCCCCCAAGTCTCCCGATAAAAATGATACCTCACTTGCGTGGGTAGGCCTAGCGCCCGCGACAGGAAACGCCCCAAAGCGCAACGTGGACACCACCAAAATTTGGGAAGAAAACAGAGGTGTTTTTTGCGAAGTGACTACCTGTAGATTTTGGCCTCTAGCTCAGCCGGCACCTAGGGAAACCTACCAAACCTGTACATTTCTGAAAACTAGAGACATAGGGGAATCCAAGGAGGGGTGACTGGCGGGGCTCGGACCAGGTTCTGTTACCCAGAATCCTTTGCAAAGCTCAAAATTTGGCTAAAAAAACACATGTTCCTCACATTTCTGTGGCAGAAAGTTCTGGAATCTGAGAGGAGCCACAAATTTCCTTCCACCCAGCGTTCCCCCACGTCTCCCGATAAAAATGATACCTCACTTGTGTGGGTAGGCCTAGCGCCCGCGACAGGAAACGCCCCAAAGCGCAACGTGGACACATCACAGAAAACAGACCTGTTTTTAGCAAAGTGCCTACCTGTAGATTTTGGCCTCTAGCTCAGCCGCCACCTAGGGAAACCTACCAAACCTGTGCATTTCTGAAAACTAGAGACCTAGGGGAATCCAAGGAGGGGTGACTGGCGGGGCTCGGACCAGGTTCTGTTACCCAGAATCCTTTGCAAAGCTCACAAATTGGCTAAAAAAACACATGTTCCTCACATTTCTGTGGCAGAAAGTTCTGGAATCTGAGAGGAGCCACAAATTTCCTTCCACCCAGCGTTCCCCCACGTCTCCCGATAAAAATGATACCTCACTTGTGTGGGTAGGCCTAGCGCCCGCGACAGGAAACACCCCAAAGCGCAATGTGGACACATCACAGAAAACAGACCTGTTTTTAGCAAAGTGCCTACCTGTAGATTTTGGCCTCTAGCTCAGCCGCCACCTAGGGAAACCTACCAAACCTGTGCATTTCTGAAAACTAGAGACCTAGGGGAATCCAAGGAGGGGTGACTGGCGGGGCTCGGACCAGGTTCTGTTACCCAGAATCCTTTGCAAAGCTCAAAAATTGGCTTAAAAAAACACATGTTCCTCACATTTCTGTGGCAGAAAGTTCTGGAATCTGGGAGGAGCCACAAATTTCCTTCCACCCAGCGTTCCCCCAAGTCTCCCGATAAAAATGATACCTCACTTGCGTGGGTAGGCCTAGCGCCCGCGACAGGAAACGCCCCAAAGCGCAACGTGGACACCACCAAAATTTTGGAAGAAAACAGAGGTGTTTTTTGCGAAGTGACTACCTGTAGATTTTGGCCTCTAGCTCAGCCGGCACCTAGGGAAACCTACCAAACCTGTACATTTCTGAAAACTAGAGACATAGGGGAATCCAAGGAGGGGTGACTGGCGGGGCTCGGACCAGGTTCTGTTATCCAGAATCCTTTGCAAAGCTCAAAAATTGGCTAAAAAAACACATGTTCCTCACATTTCTGTGGCAGAAAGTGCTGGAATCTGAGAGGAGCCACAAATGTCCTTCCACCCAGCGTTCCCCCACGTCTCCCGATAAAAATGATACCTCACTTGTGTGGGTAGGCCTAGCGCCCGCGACAGGAAACGCCCCAAAGCGCAACGTGGACACATCACAGAAAACAGACCTGTTTTTAGCAAAGTGCCTACCTGTAGATTTTGGCCTCTAGCTCAGCTGCCACCTAGGGAAACCTACCAAACCTGTGCATTTCTGAAAACTAGAGACCTAGGGGAATCCAAGGAGGGGTGACTGGCGGGGCTCGGACCAGGTTCTGTTACCCAGAATCCTTTGCAAAGCTCAAAAATTGGCTAAATAAAACACATGTTCCTCACATTTCTGTGGCAGAAAGTTCTGGAATCTGGGAGGAGCCACAAATTTCCTTCCACCCAGCGTTCCCCCAAGTCTCCCGATTAAAAATGATACCTCACTTGCGTGGGTAGGCCTAGCGCCCGTGACAGGAAACGCCCCAAAGCGCAACGTGGACACCACCAAAATTTTGGAAGAAAACAGAGGTGTTTTTTGCGAAGTGACTACCTGTAGATTTTGGCCTCTAGCTCAGCCGGCACCTAGGGAAACCTACCAAACCTGTACATTTCTGAAAACTAGAGACCTAGGGGAATCCAAGGAGGGGTGACTGGCGGGGCTCGGACCAGGTTCTGTTACCCAGAATCCTTTGCAAAGCTCAACATTTGGCTAAAAAAACACATGTTCCTCACATTTCTGTGGCAGAAAGTTCTGGAATCTGAGAGGAGCCACAAATTTCCTTCCACCCAGCGTTCCCCCACGTCTCCCGATAAAAATGATACCTCACTTGTGTGGGTAGGCCTAGCGCCCGCGACAGGAAACGCCCCAAAGCGCAACGTGGACACATCACAGAAAACAGACCTGTTTTTAGCAAAGTGCCTACCTGTAGATTTTGGCCTCTAGCTCAGCCGCCACCTAGGGAAACCTACCAAACCTGTGCATTTCTGAAAACTAGAGACCTAGGGGAATCCAAGGAGGGGTGACTGGCGGGGCTCGGACCAGGTTCTGTTACCCAGAATCCTTTGCAAAGCTCAAAAATTGGCTAAAAAAACCACATGTTCCTCACATTTCTGTGGCAGAAAGTGCTGGAATCTGGGAGGAGCCACAAATTTCCTTGCACCCAGCGTTCCCCCAAGTCTCCCGATAAAAATGATACCTCACTTGCGTGGGTAGGCCTAGCGCCCGCGACAGGAAACGCCCCAAAGCGCAACGTGGACACCACCAAAATTTTGGAAGAAAACAGAGGTGTTTTTTGCGAAGTGACTACCTGTAGATTTTGGCCTCTAGCTCAGCCGGCACCTAGGGAAACCTACCAAACCTGTACATTTCTGAAAACTAGAGACCTAGGGGAATCCAAGGAGGGGTGACTGGCGGGGCTCGGACCAGGTTCTGTTACCCAGAATCCTTTGCAAAGCTCAAAATTTGGCTAAAAAAACACATGTTCCTCACATTTCTGTGGCAGAAAGTTCTGGAATCTGAGAGGAGCCACAAATTTCCTTCCACCCAGCGTTCCCCCACGTCTCCCGATAAAAATGATACCTCACTTGTGTGGGTAGGCCTAGCGCCCGCGACAGGAAACGCCCCAAAGCGCAGCGTGGACACATCACATTTTTTCATTGAAAACAGTGCCTACCTGTAGTTTTTGGCCTGTAGCTCAGCCAGCACCTAGGGAAACCTACCAAACCTGTGCATTTCTGAAAACTAGAGACCTAGGGGAATCCAAGATGGGGTGACTTGAGGGGCTCTGACCAGGTTCTGTTACCCAGAATCCTTTCCAAACCTCAAATTTTGGCTAAAAAAACGCATTTTTCACACATTTCGGTGACAGAAAGTTCTGGAATCTGAGTGGAGCCACAAATTTCCTTCCACCCAGCGTTCCCCCAAGTCTCCCGATAAAAATGATACCTCAGTTGTGTGGGTGGGCCAGGTGCCTCCAACAGAATAAGGCCCAAAACTTGTAGAGATACAGGGGATAGTACTGCGAGTTTATAAGGACATATTCTTTTATACATCTTTAGACTGACTCTGCTTTGGGGACCCACATACGTGAGGTGTCATTTTATTTGGGAGACTGAGGGGAACACTGGGGAGTAGGAATTTTGTGCTGGAGTGGTGATCGTACGAAGAAAAGTCAGGAAAATATGCTTTTTTTAAGCACATTTTGAGGTTTACAGAGGAGTCTGGGTAAGAAAATGTTGGGGGATCCACGCAAGCCACTCCTCCCTGGACTCCTTGGGGTGTCTAGTTTTAAAAAATGTCTGGGTTTGGTAGGTTTCCCTAGATGAAGGCCGCACACAGGACCAAAAACATAGGTGTCCTCTCCCCCCCCAAACACAGGTAGTTTTGTAATATATCGTTTTGATGTGCCCACATACGTCCGTGATGTGCCAAACACTAAAATTTTGAAAAGAAACACACTTAGGTTATGTGAAAAAGACCCCTCACCCACCAACCAAGTTGGTGGCATGCTTCATCATCGGGGTCCCACCTGAGGCACCTAGCGTGTCATAGGTGTGCTGCGACGCCTGATTACAGCGGAGCAGGTTTGGTCATTTTTACCACACATACTGGTTGGATTTGGCACGAGGGTGAGTGATGGTTCAGTGGATCAAATTTTACTAACAAGAGCTTTCACAAAAATGAAAAGCACTGTTAGTAACTGAAAGGCAAAAAACTGAACCAATGACTCACAGCTCGTGAGCTGTAAAGCCGCGGCAAGGCACCAACCGCTTTACAGTCCATTCACACAACTTTCATACATGACACACACAAGGCCATTCACACCGCCAGCCACGGGCCCAGCACATTACAACACTCACATCGACAGACAGCGCCACTCAAGGGCCCATCACTTACATACGCCCACATGCCTGATACAACAATCACACCAGCTGATGGGAGTGTGTGGACTGGTGTTTGGCTGGCAGTGTGTTGCAGTAGCCAACATCAAGTCAATATGTACAGTCTCAGCTAAGCCCCACTCCACACACAATGGCATCATATATTTTTTTTTTTTTTAAACAGAGGAACCCCTAACTAAGTAGAAAGAATTACAAAACAACAAACACAAAAGCTCTAACTAAGAACATGACAGAAATGCTAACCATGAAACTAAACACATGAAAATACAAAACAGACATGAGTTTACACTCATGGTTGTTCCCAGAAATTCTTCTGGGTGTGGTAATTCTTAAAACAAGCACCGACACACAGCCCAGGCTTTGAAGGACAATCTGGGCAGTACATTCGAGACTCCCTCCGGATACCTCTTCGAAAACACACTCTACATTTCTTAGCTGGAAAGTCTTTTTTGGGTGTGGGAGGAATGTGCTCAGCAAAGTGGCGATCTTTCAATCTAGCCACATCCTCCACCACTGCTTCTCTAGGAACTCTGGCCTGTTCCACCACAATAAGGCTCTCTATCACTGACTCCTGAAATTTCACAAATGTCATCTTTGAGTCTGGAGACCTATCCCTAAACACAATAAAAGCATTGAAGGTTGCTAAGTGGAAGAGGTGAAGTGCTAACTTCTTATACCAAACATAAGACTTACGAATAGCAGTATAAGGTTCCAACCTCTGGTCAACTCTATCTACACCTCCCATGTGCTTATTATAATCTAAAATGCACACAGGTTTGCGCACTTCAGCAACCTGGCCCCAAACAGTCACAGGGGAAGTACTCTCATCATGGATGGTACTTAGCATGTAGACATCCCTCTTGTCTGAAAATTTCAAAGCTAGCAGCTCCTCGTTCCGCAAGGCACAGCACTGTCCCCTCTCAAGTTTTTTACAGACAAGCTCCCTTGGATAGCCTTTCCGGTTAGAACGGATTGTGCCACAAGCAACTGTGTCCACTCTAAACAATTCCTTGAACAACTGCACACCAGTGTAGAAGTTATCTACATACAATTGGTGACCTTTGTTGAACAGTCGTCTACCAAGATCCCACACTATTTTCTCAGTAACTCCAAAAGTGGGAGGACAACCAGGGGGGTCAATATGGAATCCCTACCAGTGTACACACGGAAACTATACACATATCCTGTCCTACTTTCAGACAGCATATACAATTTAATTCCATATCGTGCCCTTTTGCTAGGAATGTACTGCCTAAAAACCAAACGACCCTTGAAGAGGACCAAAGACTCGTCCACACTTATCTCTTTGCCTGGAACATAGACCTCCGAAAACCGATCTACAAAATGATCAAGGACAGGCCTAATCTTAAAAAGACGGTCAGAATCTGGGTGATCTCGTGGCAAGGCTAATGCATTGTCAACAAAATGCAGCATCCTAAGAAGAAGCAAATACCGATTACGACTCATGGTAGCTGGAAATATAGCTGTTGCCATCAAGGGACTAGTAGACCAATAAGAAGCCAGTGACGGCTTCCTTATCAACCCCATCAAAAAAGTCAAACCCAAAAACTTTTTTATCTCCTCCAAATTTGTGGGAATCCACTGGGCAGCTCTAGAGTGTGGCCTAAGTCTAGCAGCGTTGTCCCTCAAATGCTGCTCCGCATACAAATTAGTCTGCTCAACAATCTCTTCCAAAAACACATCATCCATGAATAACTCAAAGAAATTGATAGGCATAAAGTTCTCTGTATTGGCGTTACACCCCGGGAGACCAGTAAAGGCAGGCAACTCTGGCTGCTCCATGTTTGGGGCAACCCAGACATCAGGTCTTCTAACGGGAAACCTTTCAGCCCCAGGTTGCTGCACTATTGGCACATCAATGTCCTCCTCTAAAACAGAACCTTCATCTGCACTGAGTGTGGCTTCATCATCAGAAGATTCCCCTCCAACAGAAACATCACTGCCAGAATCTCTGACTTCCTCCTCTGCCTCAGATGCAGAGTCCGTCTCATAGTCATGATCAGACTGTGACTCAAAAAGCATACCAACCACCTGCTGAGCGGTCATCCTGCGGCTAGCCATGATCTCTCCTGCTAAAATTAACTGGACAAATTCACCACCAACAACCAGCACTGTGTAAGACAAGTAACAAAGTGTAGCTTTGTTAGTAAGAGTTACAAACTCAAAAACTATACCGCTCACTTGCCTGAAAAAGCTTGATTCACCAGCAACTACACAGCAATCACCAATGATATCCCACTAAAAAGAAAGAAAGGCAAATTAGAAATAAGACAAAACAAATATCATTGTGCACAAACCTAAGGACAATTTCACACACAATCCTGCATTTAGTACACCCCCTACAAACATGTCATTCATGCATGGCAACAATACTCCTTTGGAGTAAATTGTTTTTACTTACCTAAAACATGCAACTGTGCAAACTGCAGGTCAACCACCGCCAAAACCGCAAGGAGCCACAGCAAATAAAGCAAAAGCTTTGAACTAGAACAAAAAGGAGGAAAACATTTTTTATCACAAATGCAAAGACTTCTTCAGTTGACAAACACCCCACCATCAAACATTTTAGAAATTGGTGCCTAAGTGGATTCTGCCATAGGGGCAGATGGGCCTACTAAAAAAATAGGCCTGTCTGCCCCAAGGAAGCCAAAAAATACCTTTAGTACTGTGTCCCCATGGAGAGCGACCCTTGCCAAAGGGGACAGCCCTCAAACAAAAAAAACCAAAAAAAACACACACAACACTATCCCTGGTGCCTAAGTGGCTTCTGCCCCCTTGGGGGCAGGTGGGCCTAAGAAAATAGGCCCATCTGCCCCCAGGGGGTGTAGAAATGGCCAACAGGTCAATGCCCCCCTTGGGGGGGCGCCCCGTGACCAAGGGGACGCCCCCCCACAAAAATAAACAAATAAAAAAAAATCCCTGGCGTTCTAGTGGTTTCTGCCCCCCTTGGGGGCAGATCAGCCTAAAAATAATAGGCTGATCTGTCTCCAAGGGGTGCAGAAATGGCCTGGGTACATGTGCCCCCAAAGTGGGGGGCGACCCTTGCCCAAGCCCCCCCCCCATCCACTAACACACAAACACACACTATCCCTGGTGTCTACGTGGCTTCTGCCCCCCTTGGGGGCAGGTGGGTCTAGAAAAATAGGCCCATCTGCCCCCAGGGGGGGCAGAAATGGCCAACAGGTCAATGCCCCCCTTGGGAGGGCGCCCCGTGCCCAAGGGGACGCCCCCCCACAAAAATAAACACATAAAAAAAAATCCCTGGCGTTCTAGTGGTTTCTGCCCCCCTTGGGGGCAGATCAGCCTAAAAATAATAGGCTGATCTGTCTCCAAGGGGTGCAGAAATGGCCTGGGTACATGTGCCCCCAAAGTGGGGGGCGACCCTTGCCCAAGCCCCCCCCCATCCACTAACACACACACACACACTATCCCTGGTGTCTACGTGGCTTCTGCCCCCCTTGGGGGCAGGTGGGTCTAGAAAAATAGGCCCATCTGCCCCCAGGGGGGGCAGAAATGGCCAACAGGTCAATGCCCCCCTTGGGGGGGCGCCCGTGCCCAAGGGGACGCCCCCACACAAAAATAAACACATAAAAAAAAATCTCTGGCGTTCTAGTGGTTTCTGCCCCCCTTGGGGGCAGATCAGCCTAAAAATAATAGGCTGATCTGTCTCCAAGGGGTGCAGAAATGGCCTGGGTACATGTGCCCCCAAAGTGGGGGGCGACCCTTGCCCAAGCCCCCCCCCATCCACTAACACACACACACACACACACACACTATCCCTGGTGTCTACGTGGCTTCTGCCCCCCTTGGGGGCAGGTGGGTCTAGAAAAATAGGCCCATCTGCCCCCAGGGGGGGCAGAAATGGCCAACAGGTCAATGCCCCCCTTGGGGGGGCGCCCCGTGCCCAAGGGGACGCCCCCCCACAAAAATAAACACATAAAAAAACATCCCTGGCGTTCTAGTGGTTTCTGCCCCCCTTGGGGGCAGATCAGCCTAAAAATAATAGGCTGATCTGCCCTCAAGGGGGGCAGAAATGGCCCTAAAAGACATGCCCCCCAAAGGGGAGCGACCCTTGCCCAAGGGGGCGCCCCCCCATCCACTACACACACAATCCCTGGTGCCTAAGTGGCTTCTGCCCCCCTTGGGGGCAGATGGACCTAAAAAAAATAGGCCGATTTGCCCCCAAGGGGGGTAGAAAAGGCCAACAGTTCTCTGCCCCCTTGGGGGGGGCGCCCCTTGCCCAAGGGGGCACCCCCCCCCACATAAATACACATAAAAATAAAAAACCCTGGTGATCTAGTGTTTTCTGCCCCCCTTGGGGGCAGATCTGGCTAAAAAGTAGCCAATCTGCCCTCAAGGGGGGCAGAAATGGCCCTAAAGGACATGCCCCCCACAGGGGAGCGACCCTTGCCCAAGGGGGCGCCCCCCCATTCACTACACACACAATCCCTGGTGCCTAAGTGGCTTCTGCCCCCCTTGGGGGCAGATGGACCTAAAAAAAATAGGCCGATCTGCCCCCAAGGGGGGCAGAAAAGGCCAACAGTTCTCTGCCCCCTTGGGGGGGGCGCCCCTTGCCCAAGGGGGCACCCCCCCCCAACATAAATGCACAGAAAATATAAATCCCTGGTGATCCAGTGGTTTCTGCCCCCCTTGGGGGCAGATCCGCCTAAAAAGTAGGCCAATCTGTCCCCAAGGGGGGCAGAAATGGCCATAACACACATGCCCCCCAAAGGGGAGCGACCCTTGCTCAAGGGGCCGCTCCCCGACACAGAAACAAGAAAGTGAAACAAAAAAAAGAAAATCCCTGGCGTCTAGTGGGCATTCCTGCTGCCCGATCGCAATGCGATCGGGCAGCAGGAATGCTCAAAGAGACACCGGGGGAAAGGAAAAGCCTTTCCTTTCCCCGGTGCCTCTTTAGCCCAAACCCCCCACCCACCGGGAAGAGGAACTCACCTCTTCTCCGTTCGCCGCACAGGAAGCAAATGGCTTCCTGTGCGGCGAAATCCCCATAATGAAGTCAGCGCGCGATCGCGCGCTGACGTCATTATGGGGGGGTCGGGGGTGGAAGGGGAAGGGCTTCCCCTTCCATCCCTGACTTTGGGGGGTGGGGGGAAGCACACAGAGGGAGCGAGAGCGCTCCCTCTGGGCTGTGTGCCGAGGACGTAGTGGTTACATCCTCGGCACAGCAGCACTGTGCCGCAGGACGTAACCACTACGTCTGCGGCACAGAAGGGGTTAAATAAAGCATTATTTTTTTTATTTTTTTTAATTCAGCCCTTTAAGGAAAACGAGATGCATTTCAAAAACAAAAAATGAAACGTTTTCGTTTCATTTATTCAGAGCAGGACCCTACTGCCATTCACAAAGGGGAAGGGGTCCCCCAGGGATCCCTTCCCGTTTGAGAAGTGGTTAGCACCAGTGTGACACTGGTGTTAACTGCGATTGTTTTGCGACCACATTTGCAGTCACAAAACAGTCATACATGGGACTGCGAGCCGCAATTTTGAAGGGAACACCCCTTCCTAACTGCGACTTGCAATCCCTTTTTGCGATTCAGTAAATAGTGTACCGAATCGCAAAAATGGGAACACGCCAAAGTGCATTATGCACATCTCAAACGGTCCGATTCGCTGTTTGCGATGTGCAAAATGCTACATACATGTAGCCCCAGATCTCTTATCAGTTTTTGCACAATCTAGGCTAATTTAATCTTCTGCTCCCATTCTTCAATCACATTTTTAATTAACTGAGACAAGAGGATATGTGCCTGTGTGTTTAAAAAGGATATAAATTACTTTAGGCTCACATACACCGGTTTTCCTTTAATTCCGATCCTTGCAGACCATGCATTCTATTTTCAAATAAACTCTTCACCTCTCTGGCATCACCACAAAGTTTAGGCCTACACTGCTCTTTCGTCTCATCGGATTTTTTATAGTTTTATACCGATGCCCGGTGTAGAAAAAATTATTCACATTTCATTTCCTTCTCAACACTAATCCCTGTGACAAACCCTTGTGGTAGATTTATGTTTGAAGATCATTTTTTGCCATTTCAGTAGGGTTTGTATATTGTTTTGCCAGCTGTAATTTTGTACACATTTGAAATTGTATGACTGTATACTGTTAGTGGCTTTTGTGGCAAAGCCTGTCTTCAATACAGTAGACCTGAGCTTTTTATGGTGACATGCCAATGATAAACGCTATCCTCTGATTGGTTCATTGCAAAACGTTATGTCGGATGCAATTGAGCTGATCTGTTTATTAGGAAAAACTTTCACAAAAGGAGTATTGAACTATTATTACACTGCTTTAACGCTTTTAGACAGGTAGTGTATTTTATGGATTCTCATAGATTACTATAATAGGCAACTTGGCTGTTGTTGATTCTCTTGGACAAACCCCTGGAGGGCAGAAGATTTGTTGTTTGAGAGTCCTTGTGAGGCACCCATAGCAGGGGTTCTATATTGGTTTGCCAACTTTAATTTTGTACATCTTCATAATTTTATGATGGTTTGCTTGATGTTTACTGTATAGGAAAAATATGGTCAGTATATTAAGCCTAAGTTAATTATGATGATGAGCTAATGATAAAGGTCATGAGCCAGACTAATTCATCAGGAAACAGTATGGCAGATGCCATAGGTCTGATCTGTTTATTATGAAAAATTACAACAAAGGCAATAGGCTTCACTTACATATTGTGAACATCCTATATTAAAATTGTAGTCCTTTAACTGTGATTTCATATTTTTCTGTAATGATGCCTGCTGACAGGCATTTTGCTAATTGGAGTTTCAAAGATCACTGAAGCAACCAACGATTTTTCTTAGACCGCCAAAGCCGTAATGAGGGCCTCAGTCTTCACTTTGCTGCATCTGGTGCAGCCCCAGTTACTAAACTGAGTGGCCATCTTGCAATGCTATTGTCCATAATGTTTACTTGTTTTACCATTTCAGATGGCCACAATCTTTAGAAGCATTATGGCTAAGTTGGCTGAGTTCAACAGTGATACTATATACTTAAGCATTCAAAGATTGGTCACCCAGTACAATGTTTTTTAAGTGACTATCTTGGAATGCTTTTGTGTATAGTGCGATCAGGGCCTTTACCACTCCTTGATGGCCTACACTTTGATTCTAAACAAATCCGCTATGTTGGAATTTCAAAACAATTATATGTACAATCTCATGGCGAGGCAGCCACGTTCTACTGTGTTTAATATTAGTCTTGTATTGCAAGCATATACCTGCCTACCAAGGGGCAGCATGTTTTCTTTTTCCTACTTTTATTCTTTCAGTTTTTCTTCCATGTGCTTGTGGGAGTTTGTGTGTCTGTTTTATTGTGGGGAGGTAGGTAGGTGAATGCACGAATAAGGCAGTGGATGGATGAATGGATGTATGAGTGGCAAAGTGCATGTATGATGACTTATTGACTGTCTGAACTCACCAGTGACTGAAGAGTCACTTTCAGGTACAAGCAACCCTATTGCCATTGCCAGTTCTTGTTAATTCATACAGATTAACCCATCAGACCATACATGGGTGTGTCACTGAAGCAGTCCCAATCTGCACAATAAACAAATGTGATTTGTAGTTCTATTATAGTCATTTTTTCTCATGCATTTTAATGTTTAATTTTCTCCTGCTGTACATCAACCGTGTGATCCATCCTAGCTCAGTGACATGGGAAGAACTCTGGAGGTGGTAGGCTCAGTTCCTGAAGGTTGTAATAATGTGGTACTAGTTGTCTTAGATGCATGCCTCTGGGAAGCTACCAATAGCTTTTTACCCACACCCCCACAGAAGCACGTGGACTCTCTAGAAAGTTGGATATAAAATTCCCTAGTAAACATGAATGAACGTGTTCAATTCTTTTAAGGCCTAAGAGGCAACAATTATAGTTTTCCTCCTTCACTTTATTCTCCAGCAGTCACAGTAACAAAACCTTAAACATTACTACATTTCCCATGAAGTATAGGGAAAAGCTGTAGTCCCTAAACTTAAATCACTGTCCACAACAGTATATGCAGGGCCACTGGAATCATGCGGTAGGGAAGGGCCAATTATACAGTAGGGTTCATTAAGTTATACAGCAAGTAAAGGCAAACTATGTGATGTAATGCTACACATTTTGTGAAACTAATACTTTATTATTTTGTAATTTTTACACTTGTTAACATGATCTGGGGATAAGTTGCACCTCATCAGTACCACTTTGAAATGCAAATATGACAGTAAGTAACTGAAAGGTGACCTGTCAACCTTTGCAAAGGGCCTTCCAACAGGCAGCAACACTTGTTGCTGCGTTTGTAGTAACTTTTGAACCGTTTGAGCTACAAACCAAAGTGTATTTGGTTAAAATCTGCAGATTACGTTGCAGATAATACATTGTGTTGCAAATACATAATTATGCAGAAAACTCCACTGCAGCATAATCACATAATTCCAGTGGCCCTGAGTATATGTAATCCTTCCAGTTCAGCCTTTCTCCATCATTCTTCCTGCATCCTCAGCCTTCTTCCTTCCTTCTTTCCTGTTCTCATTCCTGTTTCTGCACCACATCTGTTGGAAACCATATTCTGTGTTACATCATTGTCTCTAATTTAAGTCATAAAATCAAAGCATTCTTTATTGTACATCTAAATTACTGGAAATCTCTAGGAGGCAACAACAGTCTCCCTGCTCTATGAACATAAATATTTGAACCAGAACATACATATTTATCTGCTGGAAGGGATAATGGTTTTCTCTTTGTTCCTAACAATTCTGTGTTAGGACCAGGATCAAGTTTTTCGCTAGTTTAAAGCTTACCAATGAAGCCACCTCTTACTCTGTCTCTCGAACTGGAAATATTTGAAGGCAGAGTTCGATGACCAATCAGGCAAATTCCCCCCAAAAATGCTATTGATGCCATTGCCTCACTGGATGAATGTGTTCAAATTTTTTAAATATCAGTGCCTTTCTCTTGATTCACCCATCGTACCCACGTAGCAGTGGTTGAGGGTGACACAACCTTGAAAGGCTTCTTTTTATTTAGACAAACTTTATTGTATTTTGTTGAGTCATGAACAAAGCATATATGTCATGATAAGATATGCATTGTCTTGGCAAAAAATCATACATTTGACAGAAATATTCTACTCTCTATAGTACTCTATGCACCTCAGAGAGGAGAAAGGTAAACCTTGTTTATCAACATGGTTGGAGTAACAGCATGCATAACAGTAGTTAGTAGGGCTGTCTCCAGTGGCGGAGAATCGGACCATCTTACCACACGGAGGACACACAATAAAGCAGATATGTCTTGAAAGGCTTCCTAATGGCAAAAGCAGTTGATTCAACCGCGGAGGTTACACACAGCTAAAGGGAATCCTTAAATTCTTGGAGCAAACAATCTTGGAGCAAGCAATCTCCGGCACAAACAATCTTACTGTTTCCAGGATCAGAAGGACCAACTGGGGAGGATGAAGCTTTGTGCTTTGCACTACCAGACTCTGGAATGAACTGCCCCCCCAATATTAGAGCCATGCCTAGGTTATGCCTAGCTTGTTAATATTCAGAAACACACTTAAACCATATTTTGCCAAATCCTAGCCTACTCTTGCTGAGCTAGCACCAAGGCACCTCGGCGTATTTGTGCGTTCGAAAATTCCCATTAACCCAACATAACATTAGAAACAAATTTTGGTATTCGTCTTTGTGCTCCTCGAAATTGAGAATGTAACCCTGTGCTGCGTTAAACATCCTCCCTGTGAGATCTAGAGCCTGGACATCCTAGAATCTTTTGCATGTTACTAAGCAAAGAAGCATAGTCAACTTGCCTAATAATTCCTTTCTGGATAAATACTCATTTGGTTGCCATGGAAGAAACATATTCAGTACTTGCTTAACATCCCAAAGATTGAAATATCTAGGCTCCTGGAGCACCGAGAACCCCACTCCTCTCAATAATGTGCAAACCAGGGGATGTTCACCAGCAGCCACACCATCTGTCAAGACATGCCCCACTGACGTTGTTATAAAGGTGTTCTTTTACCTCTAAGGTTTTCCATCAGATACCATCTTTGATAAGCGGTTCCAGATTTGCTCAAGGTCAGACCCCAAGGGTTCCAGCCCAGCATCTCTAAGCCTGTTTGTAATGGCCCATCTTTTTTTTTTGAAAGGCCAGCAATCGTCCACCATTACATGTACTCCTCCATACTATAAGCCAGAGCAATCCATCCACCACAAACTGGTGATACTCTGCTTATCCATCAGAATGCTCTGAAGGTGCAGGAGACTGAATCAATGAATCTCAGAACTGGGAACCAAACTTGCGATTTCCACATCAGGGTGATAAGACTCCGGTTTGCTTCCTGCCTTGTTTTTTGGGCTGCCACCCTCGCAATCATTTGAATACATAGTTGACCTTGTATGTCCATACCTGCAGGAAGGCATCCGTTGCCTAGGCTTCCGGATCCAACCTGTCACTATAATATTTTGGTAGTTGGTGGTCTAGTCTGGAGTCAGATAGTTCCATATGGCATGGGCCCATCACTCCAGGAGTGCTTGGAACACTCCCAGATGCAATTCCCATGCACTGGCGTCCTAAAGATGTCGCAAATGGCAATCTGTGGAGATATTTTTTCATCCTGGCAAGTATTCTGCTGTCACTGCAACCTAGTTGTCCAGGCAAAAATGCCATACATTTTTAGCCAACTCCAAAAGTAACCTTGATTGGGTTCCTCCCAGTGATTTATCTAATTTACCATGAAGATGTTTGTCATCTTCAATGGTATGCAACATTTCACCTTGTCTTTTGTCCAGCATTTGACCATGATAGGTCCAGCCAGAAATTCCAGACACTTTGTGTTAATTTAACTCTTCATCTGACAATTATCCTCTGGTAGACAAGTCCCATTATCTGGTCCCCCAGACTGATCTACTGGTATCTGATTCTTTGATCAGGTCCTGCACTGATTCACCATTTACCGTGCCCATGTTGAAGCCACCACTGTATTTTAGGACTCTTCTTAGATGGGAGGCTTCAAGATGTTTCCTAGCTCTGTAATGCAGAAGCCCTAGGAATATAGTTTGAATTGACAATGCTAGAAGCCAGCTGAGCTGTCATGGGGATATCTTGGGGTTCATCAAGGTGGGACTCATCCTTCTTTATATTCATCAATTTCGCATTTGGCAATTTCAGAATGGGCAGAGACCGTGCTTAATTTGTAAATAAAAAGGTGCCAGTGCCCAAAGCCCTCCTCTTACACATGGTTGCTGCAATTACATTTCGGAACACAGAATACTGAGGTGGCGCAATCCTGAAGCCATCTCGACCTCTTCAATCCACATATAGCCACTCCCTGCCCCTTCAGCTCACTCTTGCAGCTTTCTACTTTCTCCCTTTGTGACGCTTTTTTCGTTTTTCCATTCCTCCGTCTTTCCCATGTGTGTCTTTTGCTCACAGCAAATGCTTCAGGCATAAAAATAAGCCCCAGCCCTCAAAAATAAGTGCTGGTGCTCAGCACCGGAAGCAACAAGCACAAATTAAGCACTGGGCAGAGACGATTCCACCACAGAGACTAGAAAAATTATGGTCTGTGTCAGGGTTAGCTATGATTTCCCCTGATTATAAATACTAGATCTTGTAGGAGGGAAATAGTCACCCAGAGATGTCCAATGAGGCAACGTGGACATTGATCCATGATCAGGTCCACTATCAACCGCCCACCTCTCATGCAGAGAAATGCTATCAGAACCTTTGTAAAGCGCCAGGGTGCCGATAATAGACCAAAGGGTAGTGATTGAATTCGTACATCCTGTGCTTCGAATAAAACTGCAGAAACCTGGGGTGGGGTTGAGAAATGGGGATTGGCAGGTATGCATCCCTCCTCTCAAGTCCAGTTGCACCATTCAGTCTCCTTGTCTGACAATATCCCAGAGTAAGTGTACCCCCTACATTTTTAAATGTCTGAAGACTACCCACTTGCTTAACTCTCTGAGGTTTAGTTCTCAGTGGTACCCCTCTTTCCTCTTCCGGACTAGAAAAATGTTGAAGACAAAGCCGCTGTGATGAAGCACTGCCAGTATGATGGCCCCTTCTGTTCTAGTGCAGCAACCCCCTGATCTTTTATTCAGTATAACATGATAGATTTTAGACTCTGTCATTGTGTCGGTGAGCGATAGAACTCTACTTGGAAGCCCCTGATAGTTTGTAAAACGTGCGTCGTTGGTCAACTTTCGCCACTTGTGAACAAACAGTGCTCGTGTCCCTCCTACCCTTTAGTGGGAAGAAGAGATCCGATTTGAGGTAGGATCACCAGCTTTCAGGAACAGGCAGACTTGAATCAGAAAACCAAATTCTTCAACACAGTTTTGGAATTTTACTGGGACATACCCCATTTTTCTTATTTTTGTACTTAAAACCTCCTTCCAGTTATTGATAGAAATTAGTGTGAAACCAATGGTGGATCCTGGAAAGCTATACATTTCTGAAAAGTAGTCAAGATTCTTAATTCAACAAGGGGGTCACTCTTGTAGATCCTTCAAGGTTTTCCTATATAAAGTAACACTTGAAATAAAAAACAAAATTGAAATTGAGTTGAAAAAACAGCCATTTGTATCTAAGTTTTCATATGTTACTTTTTCTAATTATGGCAGACTTTCAAAAGCAATATACTGTTACGTCCACTGGACCCTTATGTGTGATATATAGGGCTTGTAGGTTCACCAAGAACCCAGGGTACCCAGAGCCGAGAACAGAGCTGCACCTTCCGTGGTTTTTCATTGCAGACCAGGTATACAGCAATTCATTTGATAAAATATAAAGAGTGAAACATGGGTATCAAGGCAACCTATGTATTTCCGAAATTGGCACACAATACGGAGTTTAAACGCAGTTGTTACTGGCACATCTCTGAATTTGTGGGTACCCATACTAGCATGTGAATTAGAGGGCATTTCTCACATGGCTTCTTTCTTACAGACTGCCTTACATTTAGAAAGCGCAAATGCAGAGAAAGACAATTGGTATTAACACTTGTTATTCTGTATTCCCCCAAGTCTCCCAATAAAAATGGCACCTCACTTGTGTGGGTAGGCCAAGTCCTCGAGACAGGAAATCGCACAAAATGCAACGTGGACACATCACCTTTTTCCACTGAAAATAGACTTGTTTTGTGCAACGTGCCTAGCTGTGGATTTTGGTCCCTAGCTTGGCGACACCTAGGGAAACCTAGCAAACCTGTACATTTTTTAAAAGTAGACACCTAGGGGAATCAAGTATGGGTTGACTTGTGTGGCTCTCACAAGGTTCTGTTATCCAGAATCCCTGGCAAACTTCAACATTTGTCTAAAATAACACATTTTCTCACATTTCTGTGAATGAAAGTTCTGGAATCTGAGGGGAGTCACAACGTTCCTTCCACCCAGCCTAGTGCCTGTGACGGGAAACGGTCCAAAACGCAGCGTGGACACATCACATTTTTCCATTGAAAATTGACTTGTTTTTTGTAATTTGCCTCGCTGTGGATTTTGGGTCCTAGCTTAGCCAGCACATAGGGAAACCCAGCAAATCTCTACATTTTTTTAAAAACTAGAAACCTAGGGGTATTCAGGGTGGGGTAACTTGTTTCTGTTATCGAGAATCCCTTGCAAACCTAAAAATTTGCTAAAAAAACAAATTTTTCTCACTTTTCTGTGATTGAAAGTTCAGGAATCTGAGGTGAGCCACAAACTTCCTTCACCTTGGATTCCCCCAGGTCTCCTGATAAAAATGGTACCTTACTTCTGTGGGTAGGCCTAGTGCCCGCAACAGGAAACAGCCCAAAACGCTACGTGGACACATCACAATTTTCCACTGACAACTGACCCTTCTTTTTGCAATGTGCCTAGCTGTCGGTTTTTGGGCTCGAGCTCACCCAGCCCTAGAGAAACCTAGCAAACCTGTACATTTTTTAAAACTAGACACCGAGGGAATCTAGGATTGAGCGACTTGTGTGGCTCTCACCACATTGTTTTACCCAGACTCTTGTAAACCTCAAAATTTGTCTAAAAAACATATTTTCGCAACTTTTTATGATGGAATGTTCTTGAATCTGAGAGGAACCACAAATTTCCTACCACTCAGCATCCCCCTCAGCCTCCTGATAAAAATGATACCTCACTTGTGTGGGTGGGCCAAGTGCCTGCGACAGGGAAAGGCCACTAACGTGTAGTATTTGAGGGGGAAACAAAGTGGGTGTAAAAGGGCAGTTTTTTAAATACTTTTTTGGAGTGACCATGCTGTGAACACCCATACAAGTGAGGTACAGGGAGACCGTGGGGAACGCTGGGTGGTAGGAAATGTGTGATTTATTTCTTCTTGAGGAAGAATATGACACAGAAATGCAAGGAAAAGGTGTGATTTTAGTCACATTTTTGAGGTTTGCAGGGCATCGTGGGTAAGAAAACTTGTTGGGATCCACGAGAGGCACACCACCCTGTACTCCCCTGGGTGTCTAGTTTTCAAACATATTTAGAGTTGGTAGATTTTCCCTAGACAAGATGCGAGCAGACTCCTAAGTCTGTTACTTCTATGATATCCCAAACACTCAAATTGAAAAAAAATTGCCCTTAGGTGTTGTTAAAAAGACGCCTCACCCACCAACCTAGTTGATGGCATGTTTCATCATTGGGGTCCGACCCAAAAAACATGGGGCCAGATGTAGGAAGAAAGCAAATTGCGACTTGCAATTTGCGAGTCCGTGCGACTCGCAAATTGCAAGTCGCAATTTGCTATGCAGAAAGGTGTCTCAGACACCTTCTGCAACTCGCAATGGGGTCGCAAAGACCCACCTCATAAATATTTATGAGGTGGGTCGCAGTTTGCGACCCCATTGCGAGTATGGGCACTCACGGGGATGGTGGCCTGCTGGAGACAGCAGACCACCATGTCCGTGACTGCTTTTTAATAAAGCATTTTTTTTTTTTCTATCTGCAGCCCGTTTTCCTTAAAGGAAAACGAGCTGCACTTAGAAAAAAAACCGAAACCTTTTGTTTTGGTATTTTTCAGAGCAGGCAGTGGTCCATAGGACCACTACCTGCTCTGAAAAATTGTTTTTGTGATCATTCACAAAGGGGAAGGGGTCCCATGGGGACCCCTTCCCGTTTGCGAATGGGTTACCATCCACTTCAAGTGGATGGTAACAGCGATTTCATTTGCGACCGCTTTCGCGGGCGCAAATGAAATTGCATAGCATTGCGAGTCGCAAATAGGAAGGGAACACCCCTTCCTATTTGCGAGTCGGAAATGCATTTTGCGAGTCGGATCCGACTCGCAAAATGCATTTCTGCATAGCAGAGAGGCTTTTGCGCCTCGCAAACGGCGTTTTTCGCCATTTGCGAGGCGCAAACCCTTTGCTACATCTGGCCCCTGGTGTGTCAGGTGTGTGCTTCAACACCTAATTACAGCGGAGCAGGTTTTTTTCCTTAGTTGAATCCCTAACTGAGAGGAGAAGTGCAATAAAATGGTCTATCCACTATTCTAGGTATACATACATACTGGTTGGATTTTGGCATGAGGGTGAGTGATGGTTCAAGTTATAAAAAATTTATTAACAAAAGATTTCACATAAAGTAAATGCACTGTTAATAATTGATAGTTTGTAAAACTGAACTAATGACTTGCAGCTCCTGAGCTGTAAAGCTGTGACAAGGCACCAACCGCTTTGCAGGCCATTCACACTCCTTTCATATGCGACACACACAAGACCATTCATACCTCCAGCCGTGGGCTAAACACATTGCAACACTCACATCAACAGACAGCGCTCCTCACTTTCTTACGCTCACATGCCTGACATAGCATTCACAACGGCCGACGGAGTGTGTGGACTGGCGTTTGGCTAGCAGTGTGTGTAGTGACCAGCAGCAAGTCACTTCTCGCACACCACCAGCCAAGCACCAGCTCACACACACCGCCATCCAACCTTTAGCCGAGTGCCACTCCATGCACACATCACCAGCTAAGCGCTAGTCCACTCGTACATCACCAGCTAAGCGCTAGTCCACCCACACCGCCATCACATTTTTTTTTAACAAAAAAGAAAACGCAGACCAATTGTAAGTAAAAAAAAAAAAAATCTGCAAATGACTCTAACTAAATACATCACACTAACGCCAACCATGAAACTGAATCAAAAATATAATACAATACAGACCAGGTAGTTAACTTTTTTGCTCGTGATTGCTACCAATGACTCCTTTGTGTGTGGTACAATCTAAAACATGCGGGGGCACACAGCCCAGGTTCAGAAGGACAATAAGGGCAGTGCATACAACTCTCCTTCTGCATGCCTCTTCGCATATAGACTCTATATCTATTACAGGGATTGTTTTTTTGGGACATGTGAGGAATGTGATCAGCAAAGTGGCGATCTTTCAATACAGCAGAATCCTCTACCACTCCTACTCTAGGAACACTTGCCTGCTCCACTAGAACAAGCCTGAATATCACAGACTCCTGAAGCTGAGCAAAAGTCATCTGTGACTCTGGAGATCAGTACTTGAACACAACAAAAGCATTAAAGGTTGCTAAATGGAATAGATGGATAGCCAACTTATACTAAATGTAAGCCTTACGACCAGCAGTGTAAGAATTCAACCTCTGATCTGCTCTGTCTACACCACCCATGTGTTTATTGTAGTCTAAAATGCACACAGGTTTGCGCGCTTCGGCAACTTGCCCCCAAACGGTCATAGGTGAAGAACATTCATCATGGATGGTAGTCAGAATGTAGACATCCCTCCTGTCTGCAAATTTTACAGCTAGCAGATCATCACAATGCAAGGCACTGCACTGTCCACTCTCAAATATTTTACAAACAAGCTCCGTTGGATAACCTTTATGGTTAGAGTGGATTGTGCAACAAGCAACCTTATTCACTTTGAACAATTCCCTGAACATTTGCACACCTGTGTAGAAGTTATTTAGGTACAAATGGTGACCTTTGTTAAAATGTCCTCTACCAAGTTATCACACAATTTTCTCACTAACTCGGAAAGTGGACAGACAACCAGAGGTGTCTAAAGTGGAATCCGTACCAGTGTACACCCAGAAATTATAGACATATCCTGTACTACTCTCAGACAGCATATACATCTTAATTCCATAACGTGGGCTCTTGCTAGGAATGTACTGCCTAAAAACCAAACCGCCCTTGAACAGGACCAAAGGCTCATTGACAGCTGTTTCTTTCCCTGGAACATGGAGCTCTGAAAATCGATCTACAAAGTTATCAAGGACAGGCCGAATCTTAAAAACACAGTCACAACCAGGGTGATCTTGTGGCACTGATGAAGCATTATCAACAAAATACAGCATCTGAAGCAGAAGAAAATACCAATCACAATTCATAATTGCAAACAAATATGGCCGTTGCCATCACAGGACTGGTAGACCAATATGAAGACAGTGACAGCTTCCTTATTAAACAATCCCATCAAAATAGTTAAACCCAAAAATGTCTTAAACTCATCCAGATTTGTGGGAGTTTACCGAGTAGCTGTAGAGCGGGGCCTAAGTCTGGCACTGCTGTCCCTCAAATGCTGTTCAACACATAAATTAGTCTGTTCAACAATCTTATCTAAAAATACATTGTCCATAGACTACTGAAAAAAATTTATAGGCAAAAAAATTTCAATATTCACTCTATACTCTGCAACGGCAGAAACGCTGGTTGCACCATACGTGAGGTAACCCAGAGTTTAGCTCTTTCAATGGGAAGCCTTTCAGCGCCAGGCTGCAATCCAGATGCCTCTTGCTGCACTATCGGCACATCAGTGACCCTCTCTAAAATAGGCACATCAGATGATACCTCTCATTCAGAAAATTCCCTGCCAGAATCTTGCACTTGCTTCTCTGCCTCATATGCAGAGTCAGTTTCATAATCATGGTCGGAGGAAGATTCAGAAAGCTCTGAGCGGTAATCCTGCGGCTTACTAAGAAAAGTAACTTGAGAAATACGTCAACAACAACCAACACCAAGCAGTAAACAGTGTGCCTTTATACAAATAACTATATACCTAAAACCAGTAACACTCACATCCCAGAGACTGCTAGACTCACCACCACCTGCTCTGCACATACACCGCAAGGACCAACAAAATCCCACTAAAAAGAAAAACAAAATAAAATTATACAAAAGACAAAACAATACACGTTGTGCACAAATCTAAGGAGAATTTCACTCACAATAAACATAAGCTAAATATGCTGCTATTCTTACACCATCTTCAAAAAACTCATTCATGCATGGCAATTATATGCTTTTGGAGTAAACAGTACAAAAAGGATTTTCTTACCAAACACATGCAATTATTCAAACTGCAGATCTGCCACTGCCGGAACTGCAGGCAGGAATCATAGTAAAAGAATAAAAAGCTTTCTACTGCAATAGAAAGGAGAAATAAAACATTATGACCACAAATACAAATAATGCACCAGTCTGCGCACATCCTGCCACCAAACATTCAGAAACTTTCCCTGGTATCTAGTGATTTTCTGCACCCCTTGTGGGCACATTGGCCTAATAATAAAAAGGTGGATCTGCCCCTAAGGGGTGAGGGGAGCAACAGCCAAAATATTTGCCCCATGTAGGGGGTAACCACTCTTGCCCAAGGGTCTGCTCCCCAACATTGTCAAAATAAATGGTGGCCTAGTGGTTTCTGTTCCCCTTGGGGGCAAATGGGCCTAAATAGAAGGTTGTTCTGAACCAAAGGGAGGCAGCAACAGACAAAATACATCCTCTTCAAATGGCAGCGGTCCTCCCTTAAGTGGCTGGCCCCCAAATATTGTTACAATAAATATCCCTGGTTGCTTAGTTGTTTCTGCCCCCCACCCCCTTTGGGGGCAGCTGGACCTAATAAAAAAGAGGGGGCGGGGTGTTACCAGAAATGGCCAAAATACATGCTCAACAAAGTGGAGCGGCACTTCCCCAAGTGGCCGGTCCCCAACAATCCACAAATACAATAAAAAAATTTTTTAACACACATCTCTGGTGTAATATGGGCATTCCTGCTGCATGATCACAGCCCCAAACGTGATCATGCAGCACAAATGCACACCAAAGCGACATCAAGGGAAAGGAAAACCCTTTCCTTTTCCCGATGCCTCTTTGTTGTCCCCGATTCCCCTCCTCAACTGCAAACTCACCTTTAATCTCCTGAGCGTGCTGGAAACAAATGCCTTTCAGCAAGTCCCGCAATCATTTTATGACCTCGGCGCGTTGTGCATGCCAGCATCATCAGATACCGCGGGGTAGGAGCTGGGGTGTCAGCAGAAGTGCTTCCAATGCCATCCCAGGTGGGGGGGCGGTGCACTAGGGCATCCCACGGGGTGAGGACCAGCGCTTCCCCGGTCGGTGGGTGCCAGGAAGGCGGGAAGCTGTCTGACGCACCATGCCCACTGTGTAGCCAGATGGCTCCCGACCGTCCAACACACAGAAGGAGTTAAGAACTGCTGGAATCGTGATGAAAGATAAGAGAGGTAGAACAGAAAGAATTACATGTACTGGAATGTGATTGGAAGTTACTTGAGTAGAAGTTTCCCATACGAAATAAAGTAATCCATATGGTTGTGCTATGGTTTGTTATTGTGGCTACTGGACAATTTAGTGAAGGAGGAAAAGAATAATCTAAGCCTTCGGCCCTGACATACAATTTGTCTAAATATAAATAAGATAAAGAAGAATACTTTGGCCCTCATTATGAACTAGGCGGTCGAGACCGCCATGCCGGTGGCGGCGGAAATTTCCACCACCGGCATGGCGGTCTGGACCGCCACATAATGAAGACAGTGGGACTGCTACAGGCTGCCTTCCACCACAGCCAGGCTACTGCCAACAGGCAGCATGACGATGCCAGAATTCTTCATCCAATAGGGCAGCGCGGCAAGCAGCGCTGACCTGCTGATAAAGTACTCTTGTTCTGCCAGCCATTCACTGGCGGGTTCACAGGAAAGTCTGGCGACAGGGATGCTCCAGGGCCGCCCTTGGAGCCCCTGCACTGCCCATGCACTTGGCATGGGCCCCAGTGCAGTGCCCTGTCGCGCAGGTCACTGCCCGATTCACGGGCAGTGAAATGCGCAATGGTTGCTGCTGCACCCGCCGCACATCGACATTGATGACGGCTCCATGTGGCCGGCTGGCAGAAACACTGTTTGCGCCCGCCGGCCCTTCAGAATGTTCATAATTCACCTGCGGGGTCTCAAGGGGGCGGGCAGTCTGTGATAAGACCGCCAGCATAAACACGACGGGGATTCACACTGTGTTCATAATGAACCCCTTTGTTATAAAGAAGAAAATAAAAAAATATATAGGGAGCCACTGAAAAAGAGAAAAATCAGTGACTTTGAAATTCAAATTCTACAAAAATGGCCGTGTTGGCCGTGTTAGGTTCTTTAATGGCATATATTGGTTATGCCAAGAAGGGGTGGAGCATTGTGGCTTTTCGGTACAGATCAGCATGGAGAGTAGCAGTAGAATGGTTGGATTAACCCCTTCAAATGTTGAGATGGTGTGTAGTGATGTCTGCTTGTAGCACTCTACTATGCAGATGGCTTAGTATATTGAGACAGTGAAAGCTTTGAATGGAAAACTACAACTAAACTGTAGCTTTTTTAGCTCAAATTTCCTGTCTTCGAGCTCCTCTGTTTTTTTAATTTTTCAAGCCAATATATTTTAATTCTGAAAATTCTCTTCTAAATTTTAACTAAGGAGTGGCTCTTGATTAGGAGCTCCATGAAGAACTAAATCCAAAAGTGGAAAGAAAATATCTGTATTTCTCCTTTGAAGGTCATTTAACAGCTTTCAGTTGCTCCTGAGTAGTTTAACTCTGGGAGCTGCAAAGCAGTCCAGATAGGTTAAAGAAACTACAGATTAGTTGAGGTGCCAACATGCTCACATGTTTGAAGGTTTATTGGAGTCTGCTTGTGTGTTGTGAAGTGTTACAGTGGTAGTGCGCTGATTTGCTTCTATTCACTGGGGGTACGCCAGTGGAGGAGCAGGAGGTCCATCGAGGTTGTTCTGCATTTGTCGCATATTTAATTTGAGTGCATATGCTGTGGTTTGCATTTGATTTTTGGATGTACACTTGAGGAGATTGGCCTAGGCTACAGTCAAATACTGGATAATCAGTATAGGGGGACATCCTGCCTGCTGCCTCATGTCATTGGTTGCATTGTTGGGGGATCCTGTGGCCAGATTTTCCTTCATTCATTGATTTCTCCAATCCATGGAGTATTCCGTGGTCGTCATCTACTCATTGTACACCCCTGTGAAAGGAATGATTTGCCTATTACTGTTACAAATCTCAACAGTATTAATTTAATCAACACTTCCATTTAAAGTTGAACAATTGGGTAATGTGGCTCTGAGAAAGGAAAGGGCAGAGATTATAGGACACAGTTTAGCTCAAGGCTTCTGATCTCTTTTTATAATCCTTTCTTTCTTGGTTACTTTCATATTTCTCTCTGTTCCAGGGAAGTTGTGGAATATATGGTACAGCACTTCAAACCTCAGATCTTCGGTGACCGTAAACCAGTATACGATGGCAAAAAGAATATCTACACCGTCACTGCCCTTCCAATTGGACATGAGCGGGTAAATATCAATCAACCAAGTCAAAAACATGTTATGTCTTTTGCAAATCTAATGAGAAATTTTAAATTCAAACTTCAAGGTAACTGATTGAAAAATATTTTTTCATATATATTTTTGTCAGTTTGGCAACACCGGAAACAGTGACAGATTTTTTTAATGTACATGCGTTGTGAATCCTAAAAATGTTGTAAAATTAATTAAAAAAGAACAAGTGAAAGAACATTGTCTATAACGCAGCACAAATTACCATTGTGTATGATCTGCACACCTCAGATTGCCCTGCAGCTACATAAAAAGTTTTAGCCCCACAGCCAATACCAGCAGACACTGTGGATATCCATATTTCCTCTGGGCATCATCTGCCGTTCTGGTTTAGTTATTCTTGGCAAAAGCTGTGAATAATGCTGTCTATAAAGCAGTATTGATACACGAATTGCACTGTCCTTCAAAAGCAGCCCTTGCTCTTTGGGACTTATCGGAGTGATGCATTTGATTCCGGCTTGGAGTACATGTTTGAAGGTAACAGGTATGGAATTTATGGCCATTATGGATGGCATTATCGTGATGTATTTACCTGTCAGGCAAGTTGCGTGCTTTGAGGTGAGAGTGCATAACACATATAACATTCAATAATATTGTTAGAACATGCACCATGGGAGTAGCCGCAGTCTTAAGTTAAAAAAGATAAATAAATTGTGATGGCGCCTATGGCGCATACTAATTACTGTCAGTTTATAGGACATAAAAAAAAAGAGCTCTTTTTCTGAGAATGCTCCTGGTGCCTGCTATAATCCTGCATAATCCTCCACCATCGACCCCCACAAAGGGGCACTAAATCAGCTCAGTAGCCTCCTCCAGCACTGTGTTAAGCCTTGCAGGCGCCTGCACGGTGAGGAGCTGGTGAGCTGCGGCCGGACAACCTGCGCCATGAGGGAATGTCAGAGACGGGCAAGCGCGGGCACACTGTACTGAGGCAGGTGCCTGAGGTGAGGGAGAGTGTGGAGTTCCCCAACTGCACCGCACGCAGTGCATATCCGCAACCCCCGGGTTTCTCCCGAAGGAGGCAGAGGGGACCAGTAGGATAGTTGCCCCTTGGGTCGAAAGTCAGTGCACAGATAAGAAGGAAGGAGGTTAGTGGAGTGGGCGGAGGCCATGAAAGTGAGGCCCAGGGCGGTGATTGGGCATTTGAGTCTCTCATGGTTGGTGGCCTCCCACTTGGTTGAGACTGGGGCCCCCGTTACTGTGTTGCGTTGCCGGGGGGGGCAACCTACAGTGGTCCTCCGGCGGTGCAAGGTGATGGAGTGAGGTTGAGACTGTTATCTTCCATGGAGGCTTGCGCCAGACAGGCATGGAGCGTGACCCCTGCCGCCTATCCCGGGTGCGGCTCTGTGTGGCCTGGGGAAGGAGCAAGGTGACCCCTGTATCAGCGTGCGGCCTGGCCTGGATGGGGATACCTGCGCTCTTCGATGTAGTGTATAGCAGTGAACATTTGTTGGCCCCCCACTATTCTTTAGGCACACAGGCATGCATCTGAGGCAGAGGTTCATCACCAGCTTTGGGGTCATCCGGCCAGGCCAAAGCAGCCACACCACAGATATACAGCGGAAGTGATGTAATCAGACGACATGACCAAAAACAAGCCGCCATCAGGCCAGAAACAAAGCATTGTGGGCCAATATACACAGTCTAGCGGTGCAATGCTGACTGCGGGCCCTGGACGACAGCCGGTGGTGCACCCAGACACTGCTGGCTGCCACTACCCAGTCCAAAGACATGCTTGAAGCAGAGATAGGAGTGGTTGGCTCCGATGTTACACTGTTAAGGCAGGACTTGCGGATTGCAGTAGAACAAATCACCTAGGGTGAGACTAGGGTATCAAGAATGGAGGACTCCGAACATACCCTTTAACGCAAAGTACACAGCCTGACGGAAAGGTGGCCGATGTATTTCTCGCCAAATGGATTCATTCATTGATGCCTGGTGGGTCCCTGCCCAATGCTTCGTAGTGGAGAGAGTGCACAGGGCGCTATCGATGAAACCTCCACCCGGAGCACGTTAATTGCCCGGTTGTTGAACTATACGGATAAAGGCACCATCTTAGTTTGTCTGTACACAGACAAAACTCTCCTACCAAAATTCTACATTAATGATCTTTCCCGATTACACGAAGATGGTGTGTCAGCAACGACAAATGTTAACCAAAGCCAAACAAAGATTACGTTTTGTCATATATGCTGCTATACCAAGCTCTTATGAGTGTCGTCTACAGGTTGAAGACTCACTTTTTCGAGACTCCGAGGGAGGTTCTCCATTGGGTTGATGTGTGGTGCTGAAGCCTCACATTCCCCCACAAATAGACCGAGACTTCTCCCAGGGTCTGGATGGGTCACGTCCTGCAAGTTTCTCTCAGAAGAGATGACATAGATCCCGCTCTACATCGTGCAACCGGGGGCCTGAGAAAAAACTTGATGTGGGAAGGGGAGGTGAGGGGACATGTAACTCCCACAAAAATGCCAGATTGAAGCTGCCCTGCTTGTCCAGGGAACGGATAATGGAAGGGAGATTTGCAATTTTGCCACCTTGATGACTAGTTATGGGGATTTGGGATCCATTGGTCGGGGACACACAACAAGCATACCGTGATAGATACTTCAGAGTTCTTGGAGTATAGGGGTGGGGGGGGGGGGTAGTTAGGTTGGTGTGTTCTTGTTGTTTGTTAACACTCAAGCATGTTCCCGCACCCTGCACCCAGGCATAATCCAGGCCGACACATATACACATACACCCAGAGACTATGGTGAGCCCTAATGCACCACTAGATAGCGTTTGTCTCATGTCATGGAATATGCGGGGCGCTTGATGGTGTCAAGAAGGGAGTGGTCCTGAAATATGGCAAATAGGCCGGGGCACATATTTTAATGCTGCAAGAGATGCACCTTATTGGTACGAATGCCTCATGCTAGCTAGATGCGGATACCAATAGATATAGCATTCTGGGTTCGCTAGAGGCTCTAGGGCATATGCATATTAATTCAACGCACCTTGCCATATCAGGTGAAAGAGGTCTGGACGGATAATTTGGGCCGCTATATGGCTGTAACAGGTGCGCTATACGGGAAACTCTCACGCTCTGTTGTGTATACTCTTCCCCTTCACTGGGGCAACTGCTGTTGGAGAGTCTGCCTTGACTGTGGGCGTCCTTCCATGAGGTCTTTCTACTGTTTAGGGGCGATTGGAATTATGTTGTGCAGCCCAGTGTGGCCAGGAGTTGCATGGGACTACCTGCACATGGGCCAGATAGAACAAAGCTGTCTGCACTGGAGCTCATCGACTTATGGAAAATACACTATCCCACACAGTCAGGCTTTGCATACTTCTCAACAGTACATGGCTCACTCTCTCGTATCAATTACTTCTTCATTCCCACAGAGCCACAAACCTAGAGGTACTGGCCAGGGGATTATCAGATCATTCCCCTCTATTGATGACACTGCATATGGGCCCAGCTAAACCCCTTTCTGATGGCGAATGTTGCCCTGGCACTTGCAGAATCCCAAATATCTACAGACCATGTCCAAGGGCATTCCAGAATACTTTACACAGAACAAAGGATCTGTGACAAGTACTCCTACATGGTGGGAGGTGCTTAAGCCCATGCTGCGTGGCATAGCTATACGTTTCTGCACGGAGGAATAGCGATGCAAAGCACGAGGCACGCATTAAAACTCTTGGAGGGGGGGGGTGAGTCTGATTGGGTGAGAGTAATGTAGAAACTAGCCCTAGCACAACAGAGATATGGCCAGCTCCTTATGGAAGAAGCCAAACTAACAGAGTAGAATTTACCAATGGGGTAATACGTCTTTCTCTCCTGACCTTTATTTCGGCCACCAAGGCCATAAAAGTACTTTACAGTACAAATATAATTATAAATAAATACAACATTTGACAGACACATATATCAACTGCAAGAAAAACATTTAGAAAAAAATAACTAGGATCAAGATCATAATATTCGCTATACAAACAACCTACAATTACTTAATAAACTTTGCATACAAGGACAAGGTCACATCAATAATGATAACATTTTTGTTCTATGAAGCCACATGGCTCCAAGAAACTTCGCAACAGAAATAACTAAAACCTGATAGGGATCTGATCTAAGAATACGAAGAGCGACAGCATGGCTTCGAACACCTAGTAGTCTACTGACAGGAGCAAGCCAATTCCTGTGAGGTGCTGCGCAGACAGGAAAAGCTGATAAGACAGAGTACATTTTCAGTGTGGGCGCTGCATGCTGGACAGGTCACTACTCCCCCTGGCGACCAATTGCATGTGAATTATCACAACGGTAGAGACCCCGCCTGAAACTGAAAATAAAACTTCTTGTCCTTGGGGGCCAGAATCACATCCCAGAATGCCTCATCTACACACATATTTAAAGTCAGAAAAATCACATGACAGCTTGGAACTAGTCGCAATACGCATCTCATCAGGCACTGCCACCCCCCAATAGTGCTGCTTTAAGTCATTCTTCGAAAGAAAATGAGGAAACAACTGGGCAGTCCCAAAGCTCAAGCAAGCCTAGGAGACATAACAAGTCTTTAATATTTCTAAGCCACGGGACACAAGAAAAAAAAATTGGCATCAAGACTACCCGAAGGGCTGCAGTATAGGAGGAAAGCTCAAGGGTGGTCCAGATCCTCCTCCTATATAAAAGCAGGTGCAAACAAGCTTTAGGCCCAATCCCCTTAATACCCAAATCCTTAAAAAGAGGAAACAATGGAGTACTCTGAGGAAGGGAAACAACTTCCTCACAAAGGTGTTTTCGATAGAGGATAGTTCTTGGACATTTGAATAGCCCCATAACTCTGCGCAATATAGGGCAGAACTTGTGGCCTTAGCCTCATAAACCTGAAGTGCCGGACGAATAGGTTTAGTATAAGAAACACCAAATTCCTTGATCAGGGCACCAATAATCTGCTCATGTTTCAATGCGACCTTTGCAGTGTGTGGTTTCCAAGACATGTTCTCCAAAATCGTTAGACCAAGGTTGCTGAAAGATTTCACTGTCTCAGTTGGGTTATCTCTAACTGTAATATTTCCTTTAAATGATCTATGGGGGTTATACAACATCAATTTCATTTTAGAGGTGTTGCTCTTCAGTCCCCGAGAAGAACAGAACTCCTCAAAGCGCACTAGGAGTTTCCACAAGCCACTCGGGGTCTTGGAGATCAAGAGAGTGGCATCCGCAAATAGCAGAATGGGAACTTTAGCAGCCCCTAGAAATGTCTCTACCTGTGCTAAAAATGGAGGAATATCAGTGATAAATAATGAGAATAATGTGGGAGCAAGGACACAGCGTTGCCGTACTCCCCTTGTCACTGGGATTTTATCAGTTAACTGACCTTGGTCACCCCACCTTATGCGTGCATAGTTACCCTCACGAAGACGTACTAGTAGTGAGAGAATATGGGAAGGCATTGCCATATCCAAAAGAGCCTTCCACAACGTTGCACGGGGTACTAAATCAAATGTTGATTTTTAAGTCTACAAAAGCAACGTAAAGATTCCCTCTATCAATTAAAACAGTTTTCCAATATAAAAACAGAAACTTAAAAACTTGGTTTATTGTACAGATTTTCCTACGAAAACCAGTTTGTAATGGGCTGAGTATGTCAAAATCAGACATCCAATCCTGAATTTTCCCTAACAATGACAGAAAACGTTTTGTAAACAGTCCAAGAGGACCTATAGTTACAGGGCAAAGACCTGTCACCCTTTTTATGGATAGCTACAACAACAGCACATCTCTGTGTATCAGGAATTGGAGCACCTGCCTCTATTGCATTGGATATAATAAGGATATAACTAGACCAAGCCGCTATATCAGCCAAAAACAAGTCAACAGAAACATTCAATAATGGTAAAAAAAATTCAAAAAACACAAACAGGGTAATAGAGTAGGTGGGAAAAACATTAAGTCTAGGGCAGGAGAACCGACAAAGTGAGGCATTTGTTTTTTAAGTAAGAAAATAAAAAAATCTAATTTACCACAAAACAAAATCGAATTAGTTGTACCTTCGTCCTTCTGTATTTTTCTAGATTTAATACATATATTCTGGTACTTTTCTGAGATGCTTAGAGGCAGCTTTTGTTGGTGTGTTTTTTACTCAACACTTTAGTCCTCTTTTGCAAAGAACCTGTAACTGTTTCTCAGTGATGTTACTCGCGATGTGATGGGGTAGGATTCATCAGCAATTTTTAGACCTCCACCCCTGCTTGCTTTCCATGTCAGCTTCTGCAAGTCCAGTTGGCCTGGGGCATTGGGTTACATGTTGAGCAATTGCTGCTTCTTCCCCATTCTTACTTGCCTTTGACAAGCTCAAACCTATTGAGAACCAACCAAATATCCCGAATCTGAGACTACGTTGCCTTAAGGATTTTCGGCTCACTGCAAAGCTTCCCAACCATTGTGAGATTGTTTTTTTAGGATTAAATCCACTTTTGTTGATTTTCATGAGTAACAAAACCACTCACCTACATCCTGTGGCCAGCGAGGAATAAGAAACAATACAGAAAGATCTAACAGTGAGGAGAGACATAGGAGGTGGAGTTTGGAGATAGATAACCAATGTGCCAGAAAGTCCTGGGTGGGGATTAGGGAAGAGTGGGTGGAGGGAAATGGCCCTCACAGTTTTTAAAGTCTCTCAGGTCATTCGCAGTTTGTAGAAAGGGAAAGGACTACCATCAATAGGCAATTAGGTTGAGCCTAGGATCTCAGTTGCAAGCCATAGCACTTCTAAGGTATGCTGGACACGTTAATTTACGGAAGTCCTGGGACAGGAACCGGATGGAAGGGCCCCAGGTTTTCTCAAACAGGGAGAGGGTATGATAATTTTCTCCGTGCTTAGAAGGTCCCAGAGTTTATTCAGCCAACCTGTGTGCATTGATATGTACTCCGTGCCCCATATCGATAAAAGGACTTGTTTAGCTGCACAGAGCGCTAACATAATTGCCCTCCCTTTAAAAGACCCCTAGGGAGTAGGCCAAGGCGTTGGAAAGGCCAAGAAGGATATAACTAGGGAAGTAAACATTTGATCTATGTCTACTGGGACATTCGCCCAATAACAGTGCAGTTTGGTGCAATGCCAGAGCAGATGGGTCAGTGTGCCCGTGTGATTGCAATGGCACCAGCAGTGGCCGTCACTGCCGCAATTCCACTTCGCTATGCATGAGGGTGTGTAATACCAATAACTAGCTTGAGGAGGGTCTCTTTTCCAGATGCACTATCACCTGAAGTGCGAGCTTGTTTTTAAATATCTGACCATTCCTTGTCAAAAAATTTCACTCACATTCCGATCACCACCAGGTGCGAGAGAGAGGGTTTGTGTGGTGTGCATGTTAAGAAAGGCATAAGTATTTGAAAGGATGCGTTTATCATCGCTCCTTGTGAGGAACCCCTTCTCAAATGACGTACTTTCATGTGGATGCACTACGAGATGGATGGCTCAGTGTTTTACGAGTAACATGAGTATTCCATGTCTGGAAAGCCATATTCTTTCTGGAGCTGTAGAAAATTCCAGTGGTCCCTGTACATCAAACATGTCCCATGCTCGTTTACAGTTGGCTTCCTGCCAGTGTTGGAAAGAGGAATCCTGCAAGGCCGGAAGCAAGGCAGGGTTTCCTATGATCAGCGTAAGCGAGGAGACAGGTGTTTAGAGGTGCGAACTTTGTCCCATGTCCCCATTGCAGCCCTTACCACTGCTGAAATATAAACTCCAGATGGGTGATGTTTTTTCAGTAGTCAGGGAATTTTCCATATGTGTAAACCTGCAATAGCCTGATCAATGAAACACCAGTGCTCTGTGCTCCTTTGCTGCCATTCTACCAGGTAGCATAACTGGGCTGCCTGGTAATAGAGTACCGGGTGTGGGATACCCAACCCTCGCACCGCCATTGGCAAGTATGATTGCATCCTGGCCACGCAGGGAAGTCTCCCGTCCTCGATGTATGCCTCAAGGAGCTGCTTATGTTTCTGCAATATGTGGGGGAGGAGGGTGGCTGAAGGGGAAGCATTTGCATAAGATACTAAATCTTATCTCGGATGGACATCTTGATGGCTGCAGTTCGCCTAAGTAACCATGAAAGGCGGCCATGCCAGGATTAGATTGTGGAGAGGATGGTATGCAGTAGTCGTGTAGTTGCGCTTGGTAGTCTTTTCTAAGGTGGGGAATAGTAGGATGCCCAGATGAAAGACTCCTTGGTTTGCCCAGGGGATTTATAGAGAGCCTCAAGTTGTGACTTCTCCTTCAGTGGGATAGTGAGGTTTAAGGCTTGGGAATTCCGCATGTTTATCTTAAAACCAGACATTTTGCCGAATGGTTCAAGCTCCGCTAGTAGTGGGGTGTAAGGACTGGCAAGATTTGGTAATAGGCAGCAATACATGAAGTGCTATTTTGTGATTTTGGCCTCCCATTTTAATGCCTTCTGTGAGATGGTGCTGCAGAATCTGCTCTGCTAGAGGCTCCTTTTGAGAACGAATAAGAGTAGTGATAACAAGCACCCTTGACGCGTTCCGCAAGAGATAGGAAAGGGACGGGACAGCAGCCCATCAAACCCAGATGGAGGCCGTAGGGTCGACATAGCTAGACCGCACCCAGTTTCAGAATCAAAGTCCTAGGCCTACTTTCTCTAAAACGAGGCGGAGAAACGGCTAGTGAACTCGGTCGACGGCTTTCGCAGCGTCAATCGATAACAAGAGGGTTGGTACTCAGGAGCGAGTGGACTTGCCGATGAGATGAAAGAGACGCTTAGTATTATTACTACAATTACGCCCCAGGATAAATCTGGCTTGATCTGGGTCTATTAATCTTGGCATGTATGGTCCCAACCTGGATGCAAGTATACTAGTAACATTTTTGCATCCAAGATGAGTAGGGAAATCAGGCAGTATGATGCGCAAAGGGCGGGGTCTTTCCTGGCTTGGGTATGACTGTGATGGTGGCCGATTTTATGGTGTCAGTGAGTGTTCCTTGTGTGCTAAAAGAGTTGTAGAGCCTGGTCAGAACTGGGGCCGGTTGTGCTGCAAATGTCTTGTAAAAGTTGACGGTAAGGCTGATAAGAAGGTGTAGTCCTTTTTGGCGGGGTTTTAAACCTCCAGATGACTAAGAGGCCTCCATCGGTCAGCCACTGAACACCCTGAGATGTATGCGCTCCCGTTTGACTTGCCCTCTGGATTGAGCGGTCCAAGAGTGCATCATGGATCAGAGTAAAGTCTCCTCCTACTAAGACTCCAGTATCCAGAGAGATAAGAACCCACCCATTTGCCTGTTGTATGAAGTGTTCCCGGTGGTCGTTCGGGGCATAGATGCAGGCCACTGTAAGGGTGCAAGTGCGGACCAAGAGCAGAAGAGTGAGAAGGCGGCCCACCTCTCGGAATGCACTTGAAGAACCTGCCCCTGTAAGTGGGTCGCCAAAAGGATTGTGACCCCTGCTTCCCAGGTCCGGAGGAGAAGTAATGTCTATAAATCCACTTGGATTTCAACTGGGCCCAGTCTCTGCGAAGAGGGTGGGTCTCCTGTCGGAGACATATATCACATTGAGAGTCTTTCAGCATCGCCATTAAGGCAAGATGTTTCGCTGCAGCGTTTGGACCCCGGAAGTTAAGGCTAGTACCTTGACCATTGCTGTGAGTTGCTGTCAGCGTCATCTACCCAACATAGGGTCCATTTTAGGGCTTGCTAAGGTTTGATGGAGCATCGTGATGGGGGCCATTAAATCAGAGTAAAGTGAGAGCACAGTGGGGGGTGCAGTACTAGCAAACTATGGGAGCTTACCACTCCAAATTTGGAAGACCTGTATATCGTTTAGATGGGGAACATGTCATTGGCCCAAGGCTGTTGTGAAGGAGAGGTGGGAAATGGGAGCCCCACTGCCCCCAGAGTTCAGTGATATGTGAATGCAAAGCCCATGAAGAGGCCCCTCCATCTTGCTGCGAAATGAAGCCCCTCTGAGGCCTCAACGGCCTCACTTCGTGTCGATGCATAGTAGTCTCGTTTCTTCAGCCTGATGTGAGGCATGCCATCTGTTAGCGTCAGTCTGTGGCAGAGTCCGGGGACTGTTTCCTCTGATATAGCTGCTGCAGCAAAGCTGAGCACTCCGTACAGCTCTCAGAGGTGGAAGGCTTGCTTGTGTTCTTCTTCATCTAGTGCTTAGACCATTTGCTGAGGTTGAGGTGGTAGTTGAAGTCCGCATTCTAGTCCTGAAGTTTGAGTATTTGATATCAGCAAGCCTCCAATTCCTCCTCCCTGGTGTCACCAAGGGTGTTGACTCGTGGGCCCATGATGTTTTGTTTACGATGAATGCCTTCTATTTCAAGGCTGCGATGTCATCGCAGAGAGTGAGGAAAAGTATCTCCATGAAGCCTCGGGTGACTGGGGTCTCTTCCTCCTCCCGATCACCCTGGGAAGGTGCAGACTGGGCCTTGATCCCCGGAACAGTCAGTGCTCTTGGAGGCGGATTTAGATAATAGGACTTTCTTGGCGTTATATTTTGCCACACTGAGATGCCATGACTACAAGGGGGTAGCTCGTCCTCTGTAGGAAAGTAGCCTCTTCCTAGCTTGGTTACCCCCACTTTCTGCCTGTTTGTCAGTGGGTTTGGCTGTGTTCACTGGGATCCTGCTAACCAGGATCCCAGTGATTATGCTCTCTCCTTGTAAACTTGGTTGCTGGAACCATTTTCACCCACATTTGGCATACTGGTACCCCCATATAAGTCCTTAGTATATGGTACATAGGTACATGCACCCTTTTTCATCTTAGGTTACTGCACCAGGTCACTATAAATCACCCCATGACAGGCCCTTGTAGCCCAGAGAGCAGGGTGCAAGTACATGTGTGTGAGGGCAACCCTGCACTAGCAGAGGTGCCCCCATGAACTCCAGTGCCATTTTCATGGACTTTGTAAGTGCGGGGATGCCATTTTACGCGTGTATTGGGCATAGGTCACTACCTAAGTCCAGCTACATAATGGTAACTCCGAACCTAAGCATGTTGGGTATCCTACATGTCGGAATCATACCCCAATACTGTTGCTATTCTTGGAAGTATGATTCTATGCACTCTGGGGGCTCCTGAGAGGGCCCCCACCATTGCACCTACCAGCCTTCCAGGGTTTTCCGAGAAGCCCCAGCTGCTGCCACCCCTCAGACAGGTTTCTGCCCTCCTGCTGCTTGAACAGCTCATGCCCAGGAAGGCAAAACAAAGGATTTCATTTGGGAGAAGGAGGTAACACCGTCTCCCTTTAGAAATAGGTGTTTACATGGCTTGGGAGGAGTAACTTCCCCAAGCCACTGGTACGCTTTGAAGGGCCCATTTGGTGCACTCCGTGCATAAACTAGTCTTCATCGGTTCAGGGACCTCCAGTCCCTGCTCTGACCTGAAACAGGACAATGGAAAGGGAAGTGACCACTACCCTGTACATTACCACCCCAGGGTTGTGCTCAAAGCTGCTCCAGAGGGTCCCTGGGTTCTTCCACCTTGTACCCAAGGTTGGCAGGGACCTCAGGGAGCATCTGAGTAGCCAGGCCAGTGATGCCAAAGCTCCCTCCTGATAGGTGGTCACCTGGCTAGGTGACCAATCCCCCTTTCAGGGCTATTTAGGGGTCTCTCTCCTGGGTGGGTCCTCAGATTCGGCTTGCAAGTTTCCAGCAGGACTCCTCTGCAACCTCTACTTTGACTTTTAGCCACTGGAACCGCCACTGGACCCTCCAGGAACCAACAACCTGCATCCACAAAGAAGATTCTTCTTGCAACATTGTTTCCACAGCTCCTTCCAGCTTCTGCAACATTTCCCTGGCTGTACATCCTTTGAGGGTGGCAAGGCTTCATTCTGCATGATAAGGAAGAAGGAATCTCCTTTGGAGTGAAGGAGTCACTCCCCTGCATCTGTAGGCATCTACTGCAACGACCACTGGCTTTGTGGATCTCCTCTCATCCTGAGCTGTGTGGATCCTGCATCACGGGTGCTGGACCGGAGTAGTCCTCTTGGCCCTCTCTACCAGCTGTCCAACTTTGGTTGAGGTAAGCCCTTGCCTTCCCTCGCAGGACAATACCCCCAAGCACTGCAACTCTTGCAGCTCCCAAGGCTTGTTTGCATCTCCTCCAAAGGATCTTAAGGCTATGTGCCGTTCCAGTCCTCAGCACTCCTTCTTGCGATGCACAGCCCTCTGTGTGGTTCTCCTGTGGCGTGGGACCCTTCTTCTGTGTGCTGCATGGGCTCCTACTGCAACTTCTGTGTCCACGTCCTGTGGGACTCATGTGGGTGCTGCCTTTGCTCTTGTGGGCTCTCTGTGACACTGAGGGTCCCCTCTGACTTCCCCTCCTGGGGTCCCCGGCAGCACCCCTTTCCACCAATCGCAATATTTGCCTTTGCCAAGGCTTGTTGGTGGAATTTCTGCACAGACACCCATCTGCAATCTTCTCTCCAGAGTAGGACATCTTCTGCATCCCTCAGGAACTCTTCTCCAGCTCCAGGGCTGGAGTGCTGACCTTCTCTTCATCACCGTTGATGAACTCCTGCAAGTACAGCTGGGTGGGTAGAAGCTCCTATTCCTCCTGGACTCCACTGTGACTCTTGGACTTGGTCCCCTCTATCCACAGGTCTTCTTCTCCAGGAATCCGCCACTAGTTTCTTGCAGTCTTGTCTAGGTGTCTTCTTTTCCTTCTGCTTGGGTGGTTTGGGGAAATTCCAGTGATTTACTCATGCTTTCTTGGTTGCTGGGGGTACTGTTACTTACCTCTGTGTTTTCTAGTACTCCCAGCTCCCCTCTACACATTCCACTTACTTAGGTGGGGGTCCTGTGTTTACATTCCATTTTGTTAGTCTATTGTTTGGGCTCCCCCAGGTTCACTATTGTCTAACTGCATTTGCAATGTTTTCTAACCTTTTCTATGCCTATTGCTGTTTACTAGTGTATATAATTAGTGTATTACTTACCTCCTGGTGGAGGGTTGCCCTTCTAGTATTTTGCGGTATTGTGTGACCAAAAATAAAGTAACTTTATTTTTGTACAACTGAGTGTTTTCTTTCATGTGTGTAAGTGCTGTGTGACTATAGTGGTTTTGCATGAGCTTTGCATGTCTCCTAGATAAGCCGTGGTGCTCATCCACAGCTACCTCTAGAGAGCCTGGCTTCTAGACACTGCCTACACTTCACTAAGAGGGGATAACTGGACCTGTTATAAGGTGTAAGTACCTTAGGTACCCACTACACACCAGGCCAACTTCCTACACCCCTGCAATGTTGACCCAAGGGTCAGCAGTCAAGAAATGTCCCTGGAGTACAGTACTCTCCCCTCCCCTTGCATTCAGTAGGCCAGCCGGAGATGGGAGGGAAAGTGCATGGAATGCCTCTTGGCTCCCAGTCATGTTAGTGTTGGTATGGCCCAGTAATGTAATTAGTGTAGAGGTGTGCTCTGTATTCGCAGGTAAGTAGCAGTAGGTGGTGTTAGTAAGTGCAGTCTTTCAGGATGCCATTCAGTGTTGGGAGGGGATCAGGACAGCAAGGACGCCTGTCCAGATTCAGTGTCACAGACGACACAGCGGAGGTGAGGGGGCAGCCTCCCCTGTCAGGTAACGTATCAGGCCTCCTCATGGTCCGCCCGTGTGCAGGTATCTGTGAGTAGCCGCCACCAGAGATGCAGACACAGCAGGGGACATTTGCCGAGTGGGCAGGGGCCCAGCACTGTCCACGCAAATTGTATATGTGGGAGATGCCCAGCCAAACACACATGTTCTATGAAGCGAGTGCTCTGTGCACTCCCCTTAAGTGCTCATCACCCCCGTGGTCCGCCCCTTCTCAAGAAAAGGATAATAAACAAAGTTTATTATCTTTTTCTTGAAAAGGTTTTGCAGCTGCTGCTGCTGGTGGGGAGGTGACGCTTTTCCACCCTAATGGAGGAGCCGCCCCTGCGCCTCTCACCTGGGGCTGCCGCAGCAGTCTAATCTCCTCTCAGGTCTGGGGCAGGTAGGTAGCCGTCTCTTCCAAATAGACAGGGTTCATCGGCCCTGCCAACAGGTCAGCGGGCCAGCACACAGCCACCGCCAAGCAGGTGCCAAGGGGGTTGCCTCTCCACCTATGTGCCTCCAGGGCAGCTGGTGGGAATTCTTTGGGCCACTGCGAGGCCCCCCCAACACCCTCTCTTCAGGCACAACAGGTGGCAGGGACGACTTTTCACCCCCAGGCAGTGCCTTCCTTTCCTGCAGCTCAGGCACTCCGGTCTGTCACTGCCATCGGCCCTGGGTATATTCAGAGGTCTTTGTCTTGCAGTTCCACTGTTCTTTGAGGTAGCGGACATCCTATCTTGTGGGCCACTTCCCTGCCTCCACAGCACAATCACCAGCTCGGGGTCAGAATGTAATGCAGCACCGGCCACACCAACCTCTCCGATGGCAACGCCTTTTGGCATCCGCGCCCCCTAGGGAGCTGGCCTGCATGCAGCGGCTGCCATTATGTGAGGGGGGGCAGCTGAGCCTCAGCTCATGGAGTTAAGGCAGCTCTCCTCCATTTTTCGGTGGGTCTTCAGGTACCGGTATGGTCCTGTGGCTGGCAGTGGTCAGCATTGGGGTCGATGGGCCATAGCAGGGCCTCCTGTCTGGTTGTGGCCTATTGGTTGCAGCGGAGCTTCGAGTATCAGCTCCTACACGGGCGCCATTTTGGACACACCCCCGAGATTGTTTTTTAAACATGACAGTCCATTGATCACGGACCACAAGCATGTGTGAGATGTGTGCTTGGTGGTTAACCATGAAACAGCAAGCGCTCAAATGTGAATGTTATTCAGGACTGCTAAAATCACCTGTGAAGTGACCAAACGCTCACAGGAACAGCTGTTTTGCCTTTACTTTTGCGAGTGTGGCGTCTTTGCTGATGCGGCGTTTTGATGACGAACAGCTCAGCCGCACTCTAGCAGACTACTGCACCAATTTCATATTGTATTTGCCAACAATAGATCTTTTTCTTGCTTGCCAAATTCGTTCTTTATTGTATTTTAAATACTGTTAATCTTCAGGCAATAATCTGTTAAATGTTGTTCAAAAAGCGTTTGTTGCATGAGCTGACTAAGTGCATGAGCTAACTTAAGGTTGACATTTCTGATGTTCTCCTCCTTCTGATGACCTTAGATTGAAGATTTCGCTCCCCCGCAGGTTGATTTTGAGGTCACGATCCCCGGAGAGGGAAAGGACAGGATCTTCAAGGTCTCTATCAAGTGGATGGCAGTCGTGAGCTGGCGGCTGCTACATGAGGCCCTGGTGAGTGGCCGCATCCCGGTGCCGCTGGACTCTGTGCAAGCGCTCGATGTAGCCATGAGGCACCTGGCATCAATGAGGTAATGAGTAACTCTATAGAGCCTGTGTCCTTTAAAAAAAAAAAAAAAAAAAAAAAAAAACGGCCGTGGCTGCTTTTTGATTAGAGGTGATTGCTGTGTTGATGCCCATTGCAGATAGCTTCTCGGAGATTGTGGCTGACTGGTCTGAGAGTGTCTTGTCTTTACTTTGCAACCAGTACCTCAAGCGTCATTACATCGCAGTTAAGCTTTGCAGTATTTACATTGAGAGTCACTACACCACATGGGCCAGTACTTGGCTGTGACACTGGCAGCAATATCTAGTACTGCTGTACCACTGTATACCGAAAATTTAAAAAATACTGGATTTTAATTGGCCGAGGGAGCTTTTTCTCCTGCTCTCCATTCTGGTACTGTGGATCCCTAGTTAGATCCGGAGTATAGATCCGCAGTATAGAAATGATGCAATTGGCTGGCTGCAACATCATTAATACAGATTGTTGCCACCATTACATACTTGTGGACACTGTCTCACTCTCTTGAGAATTTTTTTTATAATTGCAACTGAGGTGATAGGGTGAGCACACCCAGCTCACAGATCCATGAAAGAAGGTTTTTAATTTTAAAAAAAATGTTTGTCATGGGACCCGTTGCACCAGTGCCTGGTGCCTTGGGACCCAGTGAATCCCCAGTGTGGTTCCGCGATGCAGCTGTCTCACATAGCAAGCTTCTCTACCATGGTTTCACGGTTCAGTGCAACCATCACTTGTGGGTACCAGGTCCATGATATCGGTGGGAGCTGGGCTACCAGAGGTCAGAGTCTATGGACAATCCTCTGCTTGGCTGCTGCTGCGAAGAAGGACTGGGTGCATGATGTAATTTACGATGTCATGAGTAATGTAATATATGAAGTCACACGCATGATGGGGTCACAAGTTAGTTCACTAAATTATAACTGTCAATCTCAGTGGTTTTTATTTTTTTGAATCTTGAACCCATTTCAACACTGAAGTATAACTCACTTTAACCTTTGTTTTCTTCAGTGATTTTCTGTTTGGGGGATGGAGGGGGGGTTGGCAGATGCTAAGATCTGCTATTATGGCACTTTAATCTTTGGGATTTTCTCAGTGTGTGTTTGGAGTACAGTAAAATAAAGGAGAGGGGGGGCATTGGGGTTTTACATCCCCTTATTTAAGTAAAAAATAAAGAAAACTGGTCATAGGTTGATATACCCTTTGAAAAAAGAACTAGCACTATATATATATATATATATATATATATATATATATATATATGTTCGATGGCATGTGTAGCTGCAGATACACATGCTGTGCACATCCCGCCATCTAGTGTTGGGCTCGGAGTGTTACAAGTTGTTTTTCTTCGAAGAAGTCTTTTCGAGTCATGCGATCGAGGGACTTCTCCCCTTTCGGCTCCATTGCGCATGGGCGTCGACTCCATCTTAGATTGTTTTCTTTCCGCCATCGGGTTCGGACGTGTTCCTTTTCGCTCCGCGTTTTGGTTCGGAAAGATAGTTAGAATCTCGGAAAATTTGACGGTATTGTTTGCGTTCGGTATCGGGTTAGTTACAATAGATCGACACCGAATTTTGAAGAGCTCCGGTGGCCCTTCGGGGTTTTCGATCCCCCGGCGGGGCCTGGTCGGCCCGACCACGTGCATCTTCAAGGCTAATGGAACGGACCCCATTCCACTTCTACCCCAAATGTCACAACAAGTATCCTTGTACAGATCAGCATCTGGTCTGTAACTTGTGTTTGTCTCCAGAACACAAAGAAGATACTTGTGAAGCCTGTCGAGCGTTTCGGTCGAGGAAGACATTAAGAGACCGAAGAGCGAGAAGACTACAAATGGCGTCGGCGCTGACACGACAAAAACACTTGGAGGAGGAAGAAGAAACCTTCTCCATCGAGGATTTGGACGAGGTCGATCCCGAACAGACACCAAAAACCGTGAGTAAGACGCTGACACACAAAACTCACGGAAAGGCCACTAAAGCCCAGGGGACGCCACCGCCAGTAGGCCATGGCTTAACCTGGAAAATAGGTGACCGACCATCGGCACCGAAAAAGGGCACGCATGTGTCGAAGGCATCCGACTCCGGTCGAGATACCGGCACAGAGCAGACTCGACCCCGAGACAGCGGGTCTGAGCAATTTCGGCACCGAGAGGGCGGCACCGAAGCGAGTCGGCATCGAGAGACCGGAACGCCGAAAATTTAAAAAGTGGCGTCGGAGCCGAAAAAGACTGCCGAAAAAGTTTCCATACCGAAACATCCGGCCTCGGAACCGAAATCAAGTTCCTACACAGAGGAACAGGGACTATCCTCACAAATGCAAGGACATAGGTTCGGACAAGAACTAGAGTCAATGGAGCCAGATTACACTCAAAGAAGGCTCCATATCCAAAAAGACACAGGGAAGATAAGTACTCTTCCCCCAATTCGGATGAAAAGAAGACTTGCCTTCCAAGAGAAAGACAAGCTGCCACAGGCAAAGGTGGCAAGACAAGTAACCCCGCCACCATCTCCACCACGCTCAACACAACAATCACCGGTAGCCACTCCACCACTGATGCAGTCTCCAACTCATACTGGAATGAGTCAGGATGATCCCGACGCATGGGATCTTTATGATGCGCCAGTATCAGATAACAGCCCAGACTGTTATCCAGCGAGACCGTCACCACCTGAGGACAGTACAGCCTACACACAAGTGGTGTCAAGAGCAGCGGCTTTTCATAATGTCACCCTGCATGCAGAGCCTATTGAGGATGACTTTTTATTTAACACACTATCGTCCACACATAGCCAGTACCAGAGTCTCCCTATGCTACCTGGAATGCTAAAACACTCCAAACAGGCGTTTCAGGAGCCTGTGAAGGGCAGGGCCATAACTCCAAGGGTGGAGAAAAAATACAAGCCGCCACCAACAGACCCTGTATACATTTCGCAGCAATTAACACCAGACTCTGTGGTAGTAGGGGCAGCTCGCAAGAGAGCGAACTCATACACCTCAGGAGACGCACCGCCTCCAGATAAGGAGAGTCACAAGTTCGACGCTACGGGTAAAAGGGTTGCAGGACAAGCGGCCAACCAATGGCGCATTGCCAACTCACAGGCATTGCTGGCGAGATATGATAGGGCTCATTGGGACGAAATGCAACATTTCATTGAACACTTGCCCAAAGAGTTTCAAAAAAGGGCACAACAAGTGGTGGAGGAAGGACAGAGTATCTCAAACAATCAGATACGCTCTGCAATGGATGCAGCAGATACAGCGGCTAGGACAGTAAATACAGCAGTGACCATAAGGAGACACACATGGCTGCGTACATCAGGATTCAAGCCGGAAATACAACAAGCTGTGCTGAATATGCCATTTAACGGACAGCAGTTGTTTGGGCTGGAGGTGGACACTGCTATCGAAAAACTAAAAAAATACACAGATACGGCCAAAGCCATGGGCACACTCTACTCTCCACAGATCAGAGGCACATTTCGTAAATCACAGTTTCGAGGGGGGTTTCAAGGACAAAGCACAGAACCCACAACCTCACAAACAAGGCCCAGTTATCAGAGCCAATATCAGCGGGGAAGTTTTCGGGGACACTATAGAGGGGGACAGTTCCCAAAAAGTAGAGGGAAGTTCCAAAGTCCCAAAACTCCACAGAACAAGCAGTGACTTCGACGTCACAAATCCCCAACACATAACACCAGTGGGGGGGAGACTAACCAAGTTCTACAAACAATGGGAGGAAATACCAACAGACACTTGGGTCCTAGCAATGATCCAGCATGGTTATTGCATAAAATGTCCCACTGAAAACACACAATATGTCAAAACAACACATGGATCTTCTACAACTGGAGGTCCAAGCGTTGTTACAAAAAGATGCAATAGAACTGGTACCAATTCATCAGAGAGGAACATGAGTTTACTCACTGTACTTTCTCATACCCAAAAAAGACAAAACTCTAAGACATATATTAGATCTCAGAACATTAAATATCTACATCAAATCAGATCACTTTCACATGGTGACACTGCAGGACGTAATCCCATTGCTCAAACAACAAGACTACATGACAACACTAGACCTAAAGGATGCATACTTCCATATACCGATACATCCTTCACACAGAAAGTACTTAAGGTTTGTATTCCAAGGGGTACATTACCAATTCAAAGTGTTGCCATTCGGGATAACAACTGCTCCAAGAGTTTTTACAAAATGCCTGGCAGTAGTGGCTGCTCATATCAGAAGGCAGCAAATACATGTGTTCCCGTACCTAGACGATTGGTTAATCAAAAGCAACACGCAAGAGCAGTGTTCACAACACACAAAGTATGTCATAGAAACCCTCCACAAACTAGGTTTCTCACTCAACTACAAGTCATACCTTCAGCCGTGTCAAATACAGCAATACTTAGGGGCGACAATCAACACAACAAAAGGGATTGCCACTCCAAGTCCACAAAGCATTTCACAATGTAATACAGGCCATGTACCCAAAACAAAAGATGCAAGTGAAGATGGTGATGAAACCACTAGGCATGATGTCCTCATGCATAGCCATTGTCCCAAACGCAAGATTGCGCATTCGGCCCTTACAACAGTGCCTAGCATCACAATGGTCACAGGCACAGGGTCAACTTCAAGATCTAGTGTTGATAGACCGCCAAACATACACCTCGCTTCAATGGTGGAACAATATAAATTTAAACCAAGGGCGGCCTTTCCAAGACCCAGTGCTTCAATACGTAATAATGACAGATGCCTCCATGATAGGGTGGGGAGCACACCTCAACCAACACAGCATCCAAGGATAATGGAACACTCAGCAGAGACAGTTTCACATAAATCACTTAGAACTACTGGCAGTATTTCTAGTGTTGAAAGCATTTCAACCTATAATAAGCCACAAACACATTCTTGTCAAAACAGACAACATGACAACGATGTATTATCTGAACAAACAGGGAGGAACACACTCGACACAGTTGTGTCTCCTGGCACAAAGAATATGGCATTGGGCGATTCACAACCACATTCGCCTAATAGCGCAGTTTATTCTAGGGATTCAGAATCAGTTAGCAGACAATCTCTCTCGGGATCACCAACAGATCCACGAATGGGAGATTCACCCCCAAATAGTAAACACTTACTTCCAAAAATGGGGGACACCACAAATAGACCTATTTGCAACAAAAGAAAACGCAAAATGCCAAAACTTCGCATCCAGACACCCACAGGATCAGTCTCAAGGCAATGCGTTATGGATGAGTTGGTCAGGGATATTTGCATACACTTTTCCCCCTCTCCCACTCCTTCCATATCTGGTAAACAAATTGAGTCAAAACAAACTCATACTAATAGCACCAACTTGGGCAAGGCAACCTTGGTACACAACACTATTAGACCTATCTGTAGTACCTCATGTCAAACTACCAAACAGACCAGATCTGTTAACTCAACACAAACAACAGATCAGACACCCAAATCCAGCATCGCTTAATCTAGCAATCTGATTCCTGAAGTCTTAGAATTCGGACATCTAGACCTCACACAAGAATGTATGGAGGTCATAAAACAAGCAAGGAAACCAACCACAAGACATTGCTATGCAAATACGTGGAAAAGATTTGTTCATTACTGCCATAATAAACAAATACAACCCTTACATGCATCTGCTAAAGACATCGTCAGCTACCTACTGCACTTACAAAAGTCAAAGCTAGCTTTTTCATCCATTAAAATACATCTCACCGCAATTTCAGCTTATCTGCAAATTACGCACTCAACATCACTTTTTAGGATCCCAGTCATAAAGGCTTTCATGGAGGGTCTGAAAAGAATTATCCCACCAAGGACGCCACGAGTTCCTTCGTGGAACCTTAACATTGTCTTAATACGGCTCATGGGTCCACCGTTTGAACCCATGCACTCATGTGAGATACAATACTTAACATGGAAAGTAGCATTTCTAATTGCCATCACATCTCTAAGAAGAGTAAGTGAGATACAAGCATTTGCCATACAAGAACCCTTTATTCAGAAACACAAGCATAAAGTAGTTTTACGAACAAATCCTAAGTTCTTACCAAAAGTCATATCACCGTTCCACTTGAATCAAACAGTAGAACTACCAGTGTTCTTTCCAGAACCAGATTCTGTAGCTGAAAGGGCACTACATACATTAGACATCAAAAGAGCGTTAATGTACTACATTGACAGAACAAAACAAATTTGAAAAACAAAACAATTGTTCGTTGCTTTCCAAAAACCTCATACAGGGAATCCAATATCCAAACAAGGCATTGCCAGATGGATAGTTAAATGCATTCAAACCTGTTATCTCAAAGCAAAAAGAGAACTGCCTATAACACCAAAGGCACACTCAACTAGAAAGAAAAGTGCTACCATGGCCTTTCTAGGAAACATTCCAATGACTGAAATATGTAAGGCAGCCACATGGTCTACACCTCATATGTTTACCAAGCACTACTGCGTAGATGTGTTAACAGCACAACAAGCCACAGTAGAACAAGCAGTACTACAAACTTTGTTTCAAACAACTTCAACTCCTACAGGCTGAACCACCGCTTTTGGGGAGATAACTGCTTACTAGTCTATGCACAGCATGTATGTCTGCAGCTACACATGCCATCGAACGGAAAATGTCACTTACCCAGTGTACATCTGTTCGTGGCATGAGACGCTGCAGATTCACATGCGCCCACCCGCCTCCCCGGGAGCCTGTAGCCGTTTGAAGTTGATCTTGAACATTTGTAAATTCGTAAATATATTGCTTTAAACCACATTATGTACATACATATTTACTCCATTACATGGATACACAACTCCTACCTCACCCTCTGCGGGGAAAACAATCTAAGATGGAGTCGACGCCCATGCGCAATGGAGCCGAAAGGGGAGGAGTCCCTCGATCTCGTGACTCGAAAAGACTTCTTCGAAGAAAAACAACTTGTAACACTCGCTGCATGTGAATCTGCAGCGTCTCATGCCACGAACAGATGTACACTGGGTAAGTGACATTTTCCATATATATATATATATATATATATATATATATATATATATCTATTATATATATAATAATTTATAATTAAGAATCATCAACACTGAAAGACTGATTACCTGCCCGCTACAGTTTGAACCGTTTAAGTATATCAGTCCATCATTGGTTCTCCGAACGGTGGAAACAGAGTTTTTTTTATTCACATATGTCTATAAAAATTGATTTTCATAACCAAAAAATACTTGACAAACAGCCAACGTGTGTTTCGAAACAACAGTTGCTTTTTCAGGGCTAATGAGTCAATCAAATTAAAAGGACTTTTTATTTTAATAAAAAAACAATAATCGGAATCACGATTGTTTTGTTTCCACCTCTCAGATTACGAATGGTGGACTGCTAAGTTATAATGAAGTTGCAACAACAAGGAATATGGGTGTAAAATGTAATTGTGAAGTTAAAATTAATTTAATTAAAAAATATATAATTATACATACTGATGACTGACTTCACACAACTACACAGACGTAATATATATATTTTAATTCATTAAAGTGATACACGTTTTTTGCCCTTTTGCCCCCATGTGCTGGCATCTTTCCTTTGTAACGAAGATGGTTGGTATTGTTTGCCACTAACCTACGTTTTGTAGTGTTCATCGGCTCTCTTAGGGCCATATGTACGAAAGCTTTTTCCCATAGACACAGAATGGGTAAAATCCTTTCGTACATCTGGCCCTTAGTACCATATGACTCTGTTAACTATGATATATATTTACTTACCTGCGATGTAATGGCTTACAGACCACTGAAATAATTTGAGTGTGGCTGCTCTGTAATTATTGGCTTCTCGCTCTTTACTCTGCATTCGGTGTCTGCATGTGAATGTGTCTCTAAAGTAGTAGTGTTTGTGTTCAGTGAAACGTTTACATGGATGCGCACAGCAGTGTTTATGCCTATTGATCAGTATATGGTACTTATACATCAATGTATTGTGCCCACACACTCCTGTTTTGTGCCTTTAATAATAAGTAATAAATGAGTACACTAACCCTGTATTTTGCTACCCTTTGAAAAAGTGCTCTAAAGCCTCTTCAGGGGCAGTAGTTCTATATAAATGCAATTACAATCCAGTACAGTAATCACACCTAATTTCAATTAAACCACTCTACCACAAAGAAGATGGGGTAAATGCATGGAATGTTTTCCTTGACAGCACAATGGTAATTTCAACAACCGTACCCAATAACTGCGGGACTAACAACTAACCGTGGGTTCTGGAGCGGTGTGCTATTCTCCATTAAGCAATTCAGCATTTCGTCAGTGGTAGTAAGCACTATATAAATGCAGTTGCAGTACAATTTACAGCAGTAGTGGCCACAAACAGGCGATTATCTGAATGCCTTCTGAAAAATTCCTTGTCTGTGTATTACAGAGAGGGGGACGGAGCACACTGCTCCTGTGACATGGTGTTATGTAATTCTCCACAGGTACACCCCGGTGGGCCGCTCATTTTTCTCTCCTCCCGAAGGGTATTACCACCCTCTGGGAGGTGGCCGGGAGGTGTGGTTCGGCTTCCATCAATCAGTCCGTCCCGCAATGTGGAACATGATGCTCAACATTGATGGTAAGTTCACGGTAGAAATAAGGACTGGATGTAGGCAAGATGCCATGTAGTGATTGTGAAACATTTCTCACCAGTGTCTTTCCTCAGTTGCTTCTAGACTAGAAAGAAAGAGTTGTTTAGTTTTGTTTTTCCTCTTATCTTAACAGTTTGTCATGCAGTGCTGATAACCCTGTGTCAGTGATTGCTCACCAAAAAGTACTTAGAAAAAAAGAGAACCATGGTGATGACTATAAGGGGCCTTTATTTTTAGAGTCGCCCTACAACATCTGGGGATTCAGTGACTGAACATAAAATTAAAATAATGGATACACCTATGAAGCACCAACACATTTTCAAATGGCTGCTTTTAAGCTCTAGCATCTTTGTCTTTTGAACTTACAAAATGTAACCCCCTCCAACTATACTAGAAATCCCAGAATTTTAGTGTTGAATCCATTGTCATTCGCAGCCTTTCTCAAACTACACATTTCCAGTTGATTATTTATTAAATGGTAGTCAAATGCTCTCCACTGCTGATATAACCATTCTGATGGATAACTCTAACTGCAGAGTCCTTACCTTTTAGAATATCCCCGGATGCCAGACTAGATCTGAAAGATTAAAACAGCTTTGCTTCCCCATGCCAATAGAAGGCATCATGTGGCCCTGCTGTGACTTTGTTCCACCCCTGAAGTGGCGAACGGAGCCTGGATGCTGACAGTAGTTCCTTTCTTTTCTCACCTTGGTATGCGGATCTGGAGCTCAGTCCCAACTTTTTCCTCATCAGTTGCATTTTTTTCTCCACAATTCTCCTTTCCAGTGTGCAAGTGAACTAGGTACCCTCTTAAAACTACAGGGTTTGGGCCTTGTAGGAATTGTCACAAATAGATGTCATAGCCCCACGAGCTCTGCCTTATGTTTTCCTTTCACGTACAACTCCATGTCCTTCAAGGAGTGTGCCCTTATGAACCTGAAGGCGGCTTAGGAATTTGAAGTGACGCTTTGTCGTTGAACACCATAAGAAGCTTCAGAAGTCCTGATCCCACTCAAAGTTGAGGTCACAAATCCATTCTCTCGAGGACGTTGCAGCGACAGGTCATCATCAAGTTCCAAGTTTTTCAGTAAGTCAAAATAGAAGCAGAAGACAAAGCAGGATTTGTCCCAGACCCGCCATCTTAACCTGAGAAGTCGTGAGGTACATCAAAATGCCTCTTAGTCTCGTTGTCGATCCTCAACCAAAGAGCCGATGCATCAAGAGTTTTCAGGTTCATTGAAGAATCTGCAACAGATTGAGGCTTTCATAGAGGTGATGGTGCACATTTTTGGCACCCTTCCAGCTCCCTCTGGCACATCTTCAGCCCCTAAGGAGCTGCAGAGGGCTCCATTCAGAATGCTGCTTATGGGTAAGTCCTCTGCACAGTCTGAACCTCTAGAACCCGCCTTGGGTTCTGCTCTGATAGCGGAGGCAACTTCAAATCCAGCACCAAAATCCATGCCGGTCCCTGCACCATCAGTGGCCGCACCAACGCTAGTGGTGGCAGAACACTGCTCCATTCCTATAGTCCTATAGTCCTTACCGATTCTCATCTGAATCGGTCTCAATGCCAACACGGAGCACCCGGCACCAGTTAATTTTCCACTCAGACAGAACCATGTCTTTGTCTCAAAGCCACTCCGAAGTGTTCAGCAACTCTTTGGTTTGGACCCTTCTGAGCCAACCAGAACTTAGAGATGACCATAATGAAGGGGAGTATTTTTGCCAGTGTTTTGATGTCAGTTCTCCTCCTCGACCACCAACAGAAGGGTTTGCCTCCTTTTTTCCTTGAGCAAAAGAAGGACAGAGGCCTTTGTCCTTTTTTAGAGGCCCACCCTCGGAATGCCTTCTTGCGGAATGATAGATTCAAGTTGTTCATGCTGACCCAGGTTCTGTCTACTTTGGAGCCAGGTGGCTAAATGCTGCTTTGGACCTGCAGGATGCTTACCTTCATGTTCCTGTCTTGCAGTCCCATCAATGCTATTTGCAGTTCAAGGTGGGACCAGGAACATTTTCAATTTGCCTTGCTCCCCTTTTGCCTCAACAGTGCACCTTGGGTGTTCACAAAAGTGTGGCAGGTTGGGTCTAGCCACTATTTGTAAATCAGTAATCTGGTGATCAGTAACAAATAAAAGATTAAGTTGCTCTCTTCTTCTTCCTCCAGTAAAAGTCATTTAATTGCATCACCAATAAAATAAATGTTGGGCTTACCCAAAATCTGTGATCTGTCACTTCTAATATTATTTTACTTATGTTAGCCTAGCAGTGCTCCATACAAGGACACTTGGCAAATATATGAATATCATCTCCGTTGGGGGTGCTAGATTTCATGCATATTACTTTTTTTGCCCCAGCCAGTTTTGAAAGCCTTTGTATCCAGTATGACCTGTATAAAGTGAAAACATGATCCTTCTCGAGTGCATCAGGTTTCACTTAAGAGTGGAGAATTATAAATGATACTTGCCATAAATCCTTGTACTGCTGACATGGCAAACCTCCTCCCCATACCTCCGACATTAGTGGTCTTACACGGTCTTCTGTATGCGCTTTCTTTCTTGATAGGATCTACGTCTTGAAGTGAGCTTTCCAACTTCCATGTGGCAATCTTATCCAAACTTTCAACATAGCACTATGTATAGAGTTCTAGAAATTTGCCATTAGTTCTGCTGTTAAGGTACTACCATGATCTTAAACCATCCTGAGTGATCAGATCCCATGTAATTATCCTTCCTCTTTTATTAGGAAAGATAAGAGATCTTTGACATATTGGGTACATATTTGGAATTACAGGTTGGTTCGTATTCACAGTAGTACAGGATTTCCTGTTGAGATCTGATCTTATACTAGATCTTGATGTTGGCCTTTAATTCTCACCTTTAAAAAAAAAAAAAAAAAAAAAAATTGGGGGCCCCAAACTTGTACAATAAATCTTTTCCCTCACTATAATTTCTTAATATTGCTCCAAATGTTAGCCCCTGTCTGCTTGGTCTGGAGATTCCAGGAGCATGATAAAAGATTTAAATTGCTAGACCCAGCACTAGTTTTGCATGTCTGGCAACTGCAAACCTCCTTGTTTTAATGTCTATCTCAGATTTTTCCAGACTATCCTTACTACTTTTGATGCCAAGATGAAACTATTTATACTACCCTGGATATTATGCAGCGTAAGTTCATCAAATTCAAAAGTGACTGTCTTTGTTTCTTTGTGTATCTATTAGTCAACGGATGTTCAATGATGCTTATTGTTTCTGTGTGTCTGTAAAGATCCTTTTGTACCCCTCATAGTGTTAAACTGCTTAGCCCACCTCTTTCCGGCTTTCTGGCCTGCTCTCAGAGACGCATTCTTCCCCCTTTTGCTACAGCTACATTCTTCACTTTACATTGCTGCCATGTAGCTTCAAAGCTGGTTTCTCCTCTCACCCTCAGGCCTGGTCTGGGAATTAAAAGCCAACTTGGAATTTTGTTTTAAGAGCGCAATACAAACACTTGTGAAAGGAAGACAAATAACTGTGCCACAGTTGATGTAGTGCCTATCTGACACTCTGTGATCCACTGGAAAAATGAAAAATGAAAGTGTCAAATACTGAACCCGCATAAAGTGCCCAATGCTGTTCTTGTACTTGTCGCTAGCATGGCCACATTTCTTTGATAGAAAATGGTGTCCTATGATTTTGCTAAAATGCTGCCCTGGTATTCCAGAATATTTTCAATACCCATCCAAGTTTTTCGACACGTTTTACACGGTGCAGTCATTTTGTTGAGATGCTGCTAATATATACCATAGTGCTGCAAATTATATGATTCTCAGTGTGCCAGGTTTCCAGGCATGTTGCTCAGCTGTGTCAGATTGCGAACTTCTTTCGAGGATGGTCGCTGATTCTGAAATCAGCTATGGATATACAATTTGTTTTACAAGGTCTACTTTGGGTTCGAGGGCTGCTGCTCTGAATGGTGCAGGTTACACATTACTGCCTTGTTACTAATCTTAAAGTCATGATGACAGTTCTCACATTGGTCCAGAATTTAAAGCATGATATTTAGCACAATTTTCACAAGGCCCTTCCAGCATAACTTAATACAGACCGGACTTATCCACATTTCCACAGCCTGCAAATGTTAAATGATGTGATAGCACTATGAGCAGATTGCACATGAATAGCAGTAATATGCTTCAATAGTTAGCTATCGAGAGTGGAACGCATGAGTTAAAATAAAGATGTGAAAGTCTCCAGCTGAGAGCTGCTATAATGGACATTCTGAGAAAAGCACAGCAACAAACGCTATACACTGCACTTTGTCATAGGTGGTAAGCCCCTCAGCCAAACTATTTGTCACATTGTCCAGGTATGTAAACCACCCTATCTAGCCCAATTATAACATTACCCAAATGTAACCATGACCTGGAGTATAGAAAATGCTTCTCATCATAGTTACATTGTATAGATGTTTCAGCACTAACAAATGTCAATAGCAATCACATCACATTCTGCATCGTCACAGTTCACATTACTATAATCACTCTGATTTGTAAGCAGGTTGTAAAACACATTTACCTTTACACGTGTAGCAGTTCAATGAGAACAGCAAATTACACATTTTCTTCCATTCACAGTTCAACATCTCCCTCCCCACAGTTACACAGAGACAGATGATTCCCTAGCACAGACACATACAACTAGAGTAGACCTGCATCCATACTTCATTTCATCACAGGAAAATAGACTGCTAGAGGAATACACAATAATCCTCTGCGCAGTTCTTAACCTCCTCCCAACTGGAATGCAACACCTCTCATACCAGAATATAACCAACACCTAAGGAAACTCCATTCCATGATGACAACACAGTCATCACCTACTAAACAAACACACAAATAGCATAATTTGTGTGCATGTGGCCCACAAACACAATTGCATAGATAAACGGGAGCTATTGAACAAAAGATGAATGGTCTACAACTATGTGAAGCCAAAAGGACATTTTTAAAGCACACAAGAAACTTACAATCGACCTGGTGCCAAGTTTCTTGCTTGAGGGAATCATCCTCACATCTGGAAACTGCACAGACGTTAACCTAGAATAATACACTTGGCATCTCCATAGTGCAGATCATCTGAAGCACTTGAAGTGCAAGACCTGGCAGTGTAAATATATAGTGCATTCACATCCTTATCCACATGCAGTATAAAAAGACGCGGAGCAAATTGTTTCTTGAAAAACAACTTTGTGGACTCCTCAGATGTACCCCTAGCATAGAATAGCTCTTATTCTTAGTACACTCTCTTACAAAGCAGTGGTGTGCATACACACAGACGCTCACTGACTCTAACATTCCTATTCATATTAATGCGCCTTTCTGTGGAATAGTTATTTGCTTGTAATACTATTTCTGCGTTGTACGAATCTTTAGTAAAATCATAAACACTAGAAAAGTCCCACCTGCTTGAAGGTTCCCAGAAGCTTCTTAAATAAAGATATGTAAATATGAATAGAAATGAAAAATGCATTTGTAAATAGTCGATGAGTCAGCAGGAGACAAAGGCTAAATGTACTGAATTTCAGATGTTTAGGATTTTGAATTAAAGGCCAAATAAAATCAGGAAAAAACAGCTCCTTACCCCGTGAATCCTGTAAATTCGGCCAGCTTTTAATTGAAAAATAAAGAGCCAGAATATTCTTCAACCAGCTAGCACCTTCCATCTGCCATCATGCCTTGTACCATAATTTGCACCAGTGTGTCAGTTCTTTATTAATGGGCCATGAAAAATCCCCACACTAAGGCCCTCATTCTGACCCTGGCGGTCTTTGACCGCCAGGGCGGAGGACCGCGGGAGCACCGCCGACAAGCCGGCGGTGCTCCAATGGGGATTCCGACCGCGGCGGTAAAGCCGCGGTCGGACCAGCACCACTGGCGGGGTCCCGCCAGTGTACCGCGGCCCCATTGAATCCTCCGCGGCGGCGCAGCTTGCTGCACCGCCGCGGGGATTCTGACCCCCCCTACCGCCATCCAGATCCCGGCGGTCGGACCGCCGAGATCCGGATGGCGGTAGGGGGGGTCGCAGGGCCCCTGGGGGCCCCTGCAGTGCCCATGCCACTGGCATGGGCATTGCAGGGGCCCCCGTAAGAGGGCCCCTACATGTATTTCACTGTCTGCTGCGCAGACAGTGAAATACGCGACGGGTGCAACTGCACCCGTCGCACAGCTTCCACTCCGCCGGCTCGATTCCGAGCCGGCTTCATCGTGGAAGCCTCTTTCCCGCTGGGCTGGCTGGCGGTCTGAAGGAGACCGCCCGCCAGCCCAGCGGGAAAGTCAGAATTACCGCCGCGGTCTTTCGACCGCGGAACGGTAACCTGACGGCGGGACTTTGGCGGGCGGCCTCCGCCGCCCGCCAAGGTCAGAATGAGGGCCTAAATGTCTCTTAAATCTTCAAAGTATTTCTTGAGGGAAGAACTCAAATGGAGAATGGGCATGAACTCTTTCTTTGGACCTTTTTTAATGAGAAAATACCTTGCCTAAATTCCATTTCTTCTTTGTGTACTTTTGTGTATAAGGAACCAGCATTATACCTTTCTTGTGGAAAAGGAGCTACATCTCAAATGGTCAATTGAGATTTGGTATTATTTACAGTGAAGATTTGGCAGTGGAGCCTTGAAGCGTAACATATAACCACCATTTAGCACCCATTTGTCTCTGGTTATATATAATTACTCTGAAGTGATAAGCAAAACTTAAACACCCTCTCCACCACCCCCACAAAAGTAAATGATGGGGGAGAAGTTTGGAAGTCTCTGCATGGGAGAGCACACAGGTTTCCTGCTGACCCAAATGACTGTTGATTTCCTCTCCCTCTGGATTAACCATTTGTTCTTTTTCTTGACAATGTTGTTGATGCCACTGAGTGGTTTGATACCTCTGTTACGAATGGTGGTCATGGCAAACCTCACATTTGATTTTAAAACCTTCTCTTCCGAATCAATAACATTGAACAGCTGTACTTCAACTTTCATTCACTCTCGTCTACATGAGGACCCAACAACTGGGTTAATACATTTAAGATTCTGAATCTTATACCACAACTTCACTTTGAAAGTCGAAAGACTGCCAAGAAGCTCTTTCCATAGGGATCTATTGTAATTGCCCATTTACTCATTTGTGCCGAATGCTTTAAGAGGTGTACCAGATGTGCCACATTATACTTCTGATAACATCCAATATTGTATTCTACTTATCTGGTTTTATAGATGTTGATGGATCTAATATAAGGCAGTTCCTTACAGCAAAACTGCAACCGAGTAAGGTTGAGGATCTTCCCTCAAAAATTCAGTTTTTTTTCTGGCGGTTTATATTTTTGAGAAGTCTTAGAACTGCTGGTTTTATAATTGCAGTGGTTAATACTTTACACTTCTATTTCCTGAATACAGCAATGGTTTTGCTTAGACTCTTGGCTGCAGTGCCTGCTTGATGATGGACTGTAAGGCTTCATTTATTTCTAGAAAAATAATATGGAATATTATGCTTCGAAGCGCCTCTTGCCAATGCAATAAAGTGGAATAATATAATCAATCCAGGAAACAATCTTGGGTGATCCTGGAGGTAAAGTCAGCATATAAGACATCATATCAGAAATCAGAAATATCCAAGTCTGCATTGCTAAACCTTCTAGAAGGTGAAAGAGTCAGTGCACTATTCCTGGGGTATGGCCAGAGTTTCATCCTTTTTAGGTCTGTCATTACAGCGCAGTAGTTGCCTGACCTTATGTGATCAACAGCATTAAGATGCACTATTGAGAAGAGGGGCATTGCCTACACCCACATGTTGAATACCTGAGGACAGCATTTGATTGGATAAATGTTGTGCCTCCGCTGAAAGACCGCTTGTATTGCCCGCTTTGCTTTGTGGGCAAGTGTATGCTCAGTACAACAAGACTGAATTGTTTATGGTGGCAAACCAATGAACAAGGGTATAGGTTTGACATGTTTATTATGAAAGGTTACTATAACCGCAGTAGGCCTGATACATTTATTGTGAAAAGTATAGGTTAATGCCAACAAAGATTTAAAGGTGGTTTGTTATTCCACATGGTTAAAGCCAGTAGACCTCTAATTGTGGATTGGAAATGCATCTTGTTTAAGCTTGTAGCTTGTGTTTTGATTCACAGACTCTCACAGGGTTAGAAGTTTTCCCTTTGATAATCCTTTTTAAGCCCTAAGGGTTATCACAGTGAAACAAAATCTAGCCCTAGGATTTGTTAACAGTAGGTCTGCCTAATTTATTGTGAAAGACATATTAAAGCTAATAGACGTTTATGGGTGGATTGTTGTTACTGTGGTAAAGCCTGTAGACAGGTATTCTGTTAAAATGGAAAACTGTAGGTTACTGCGGTGTGCGAGTGTTTTGGCGTTGCTTAACTCCTCTGACATATCCAAGGGCAGACAATTTTTCTTTTGATAATCCCTGGGAGGCCCTCTTTGGACAGGTTATGTATTGTTTTTCAAACTGTGCTATTGTACATATTTGGTAATTGTAAGGCTGAAAACGTGATTGTTGTTTATGGGGAAGCCCATGCTCGATACAGCAAGCCTGAAGTGGTTATTGTGATGAGCCACTAATAAAGGCAAGAGATTAGTTCATTGGAACAATTTTGCCAGATATCATAACGCTGACCTATTTGTTAAATGTTTTTCCAAATGCACATTTACATGCGTATTTACAATTGTATGACTGTGTGCCTGATGGGTGGCTGGTGGGAAAGCCATACCTCAATATAGCAGACCTTAGTTGGTTACAGTGTGAAGTCAATTTTATAGGCTGTGGGTCTGATTATTTAATTGAGAACATGTTTGTTAGATGGCATAACAATGATCTTTTTATTCTGAAAAGTTGCAGTAGGATTTTAGGTATGCCTTAGTTATTATTAAAGGCATGAGTTAACGCTAGTAGGCTTTTAAGGTTAGATTGTTATTCTCAGTGTTAAAGCATAAGTATTTTGTTACATGGAATCAGACAGATTATTTTAGTGGTCAGGGTATTTGATGTTTGTTATGCAGTTTGACAAACCCTAGGGTGTAGAAGATTTGCCCTTTGATAATTCTTGCTTGACCCTGCAAAACTGACAGATTTAGTTGTCTGCCAGGCTCTTGAAACAAATAAGTTCCGTAAACATATATAAATACACAGAAAGCCTTTTCTACCATTAATCTGTTAAAGCAAACATCATTGGGCAATTTATCATCCGACTTTAGCTATTGGTTCCATTGCTTTGTGAGTGACATTTTATATGTCCCCTTTAATTTTCTCTTTCTTTTTTTTTTTTTTTTTAAGCATCCTGCTCCCCAGACAGAGCTTAACGGGCTGCTTGCAGCTCATTTCATCTGTAGCATCCTGCAGCCACTGCTTCTAAACTGAGCGGCCATATTAAAATGGCATTGTCCATATTGAATCACTGTTTTACCATTCTAAAATGTCAGCCATCTAGGATCGCTACAACAATGATTCTCTATGTATAATAGCATTCCAAAATGGCTGTCCAGTGTGATATCTATTGAATGTCTATTTTGGAATGGAATTATGTATAGTGTATCATAGTTTTATCGATTCAAAATGTCTAGCACGTTGCGTCAAATCATGACAGGCCTATTGAAACATTAAAGCATCTACACTATGTGCAGCATCATTGCTTGATGAATCTCATATGTACATATGAGATTCATCAAGCAATATTATTTTATTATTTAAATCATGTGCGTCCCACATTTAGGCAGTGACATGTTTTCTTATATCTGCTTTTATTCTTCTAATTTATTGTGCTTATGCATGTTGAGTTTGTGTCTGTTTTATTGTGGATTGATAAGTGGATAAATAAGAGAATGAGTCAGTAGGTGACTCAATGGACCAAATCAATTAAATAGGTTTTTTTGATCAAAATTACCCATAATACATTCAATATAAACTATTTGAATTAAAGATAAGGCATTACAAATCGAAACAAAATTGATGTTTTATTGATATTTTAATGTTTGGACGTCAAGTTGTGAGGTGAGTGCCTCAAAGAATATCTCAACATTGAAGAGTACTTCAATGTCAGTAGAGTCTTAAAGCCCATCGGGATTTTCCTCTTGATATTGAGATGTCCCTGTTGTCAGGTTCACTCTGTATGACGGGCAGGTAATGCTCCTTTATCAGTATTGAATAGCAAACACCGAAAGGCATTAATGCTTTTTGCCTTTTACTCTTTAGAGCACCTGTGCTGTGTGGTAGGAGAAGTCCCTTCCCTATTGCTCTCCACCGTGTCATGAAAATCCTTCCTCACTAGTGGTATATTGCTGGCTCCTTAAAGAATCAGTGTTGGACCTGGCATCCTTGGTGTGATTTCTCCAGACGTTTTTTTTTCTTCAAATCTCTTTATTAAATGTTTAACACTAAACGTATAACATTAAACATTCCGGGATATCACATTTACATTCGGTCACAAAGGCATCTGATCTGTGAGTTGGTAGATACATGGTACATATATGTCGGCAACAGTACATAACATCTTTACATTTGATTATGATATGTGGGTTGTGAGTCAGGATGGAATCCTTTCTTGCTCTCATTGAATAATTAAAAGTAGATATCTTTACCACATATGCCCATTTTGTGTCTCCATGTATACGGAAAAAGAACTTACAGCATTTATAGGGTATGCGACCATTTATACAGTTCAAGGTGGGTGGGTGTCGTCTTTAGCTTCCATAGCTACAATGAAGGCGTCCCATACTTCAGGTCCACTTAGGGTTAGACCCCGTTGTCGAAGCTGCCGTATTGTGTGTGCTTCTGCCTGTGAGGCCCGAATCAAATCACGGAGCCAATTACTATGAACCGGGGTATACGTAGCCTTCCAATGAGTTGCAAATAGGCACCTAAACAGTACGATCAATCGGTTTATTTGTTTGTCCCCCTTATTGCGTCGGCAGGAGACCGAGCAAGCATGACTCCGGCGTCACAGGCAGGGTGCGGCTCGTTATCTCATTTATAGTGTCAATGACACTCCGCCAGGCCTCCATTAGGTGTGGACAAGACCACACCATCTGATAGAAGTCTCCCGCTGGGTGTGTGCATCTAGGGCCCTTCGGGTCTGAGTCTGGAAACATTTGTCGTATGCGAGCCGGGGACAGGTAGGTGTGATGTATATAATTAAACTGTGTATAGCGCAGTCGAACATTGCGCGATATACCTTTCATGGAGGAAAGCGTCTCTACCCAGTCTTTTTGGGACAAAGGGGAAGGAAGCACCATGTCCCATCTTGCTTTGGCACGGATCAACTCTGGGCAAGCCCGGTCCAATAACAGCGAATATAAACGAGATATTGTTTTTCTAGTGTTGTCGAACGATAGGAGTAGTGCAAGCAATTGTGATTCTTGTGGCTCATCTGTACCTGCTCCCCACGTGGCTTCCAGTAAATGCTTAACTGCGTGGCATGTAATGAAGGTGCCCACCGGAATCCCTGTTGAGTTCCAGAGTTCATTAAAGGGCTTCAGTGTTGAGCCCTCATATAGTTCACACAAGTTTTCTAGTGCTGCTTCGCGCCACGGGGCTGTATCACGTTGACCTATTAGAGTTTGTGCTTTAGGTAATTGTGTTCATGGCAACATAGTGGAGTATGGTATTGGGCTGTAACCATTGTGGACATATCTATGCCAGCAAGTTTTAGCAGCTAATAAGAGAACATAGCTCTGTGTCAAACGGCTCGATCCAACCAACAGCCAATTGAGCACTCGGAGTGGTATTAATTATTGCAACACCATCTGTTGTTCTGCCGAGGGGAATCTGCTCAACCACAAAGCAGGCCACTGCAATTGGGCTGCTGCGTAATATAGTTCAAAGTTAGGCATGCTCAGGCCACCCTTGGATTGTGGGTATTGGGTTATACGGAATGCCACTCTATGCCTGTCTCTTCCCCATAGTAAATCAGTCATAGTGGAATGTAGCGTTTTAAAGAAGGAACGGGGAGGACAATCGGTAGCGCTGTGAAGTAATATAAAAATCTCGGAAGAATAAGCATTTTTGCAATAGCCATTCATCCCATTGGTGATAAAGGGAGGGATAGCCAAAATGGTAAGGATCCGCGCACAGAGCGGAGGGCCCTGTCTACGTTGCCCTCTCTGAGGTCTACTATTCAGTGGTATATCTGTATACCCAAGTATTTGAAAGTGGTGTGCCACCACAGTAGTTGGTAATGTGGGAGGGCCCTTCGGTATTCTATGGGTACGGGGAAAGGGGAAAGATACAGGATTTTGACCAATTGGTTCGCAAGCCAGAGATGGTCGCAAACATGTCCAGTGTCTCCATGACTTTCATCATGGATTCTGCATGGTCGCGTAGGTATATCAATGCGTCGTCCGCATATAATGATATGATATTGTATGTGTTAAGTTCTGGGATTCCCCAATTGTGTGCCTGCATGCGCATTGTAACTGCGAGTGGTTCCATGGCGATCGCGAAGAGAAGGGGGATAGCGGACATCCCTGCCTGGTGCCTCTGTATATTGGAAAGGACTCCGAAATTACCTGTCCTGTCTTGACCCGCGCGACGGGTTTGGCATACAGAGTGTTGATCCACTGGACATATCCAGCACCAAATCCCATAGTCTATAACGTAGCAAAGAGATAATCCCAGCTAAGCGAATCAAATGCTTTTCCTATATCCAATGATATAGCTACTGCACCTGCTGGTGGTGTCACCCGGTGTTGTGCAATATACGGATGAGGCATCTTATATTGAGAAAGGTGTTCCTACCTGGTATGAACCCTGACTGATCCTCGTGGATTAGGTGTGTCATGTAGGGAAGGAGTCTGTTAGCAAAAATATTTACCTAGTAATTTGCAATCAGAGTTAAGCAATGACCGGGCTGGTATGATCGGACATCAAGGGGGTCGCGTCCGGGTTTGGGGAGGAGGGCAATCAGTGCTTCATTCATTGAGTCAGGTAATCTCGTTCTTTCGTATGCCTCATTGAACACCTGCAAAAGGGGCGGTAGCAGAAGCGTGGCCTGGGATGATATGTATTCTACTGGCAGGCCGTCTGATCCTGGGGTTTTGGCGCGTGCCATCTGTGATAGCGCTAGGCTGAGTTCTTCTAAGGTGATTGGGCCGTCTAGCGCCTCAGCTTGTTCAGTCCGCAGGCGTTACTGGGGAGGAAATACTAAGAAGTAATTCAGCTGTGCAGCCGGGGGAGGAGGATTAGGTGAGTATAAGGACTGGTAGTAGTTGTAAAAGACCTCGTTAATTGCTATTTGTGTGCTTACCATCTGTCCTGTGTTCAATTTTATTGCCCATATGGGGAGGGCTGAGAGGGCTGTCGCACCTGCCATGCTAACAGTCTGCCTGCCCTATCGCCTTCTGCATGCTTACTTGCCATGTAGTGCCTATAGTCATACCTGCAGAGTCTAAGATCCGCCTCCCTATAATTCGTCTTAATTGTTTGTAGTTCTGCCATGGGTAAGTCATCAGCCGCAAAAGCAACCTCAGCTTCACGTAACTGGGACTCTAAGTTTGAGATCTTCCTATGTAGTACCCTTCTGACACCAGTTGATGCAGACATGCAGTGGCCCCTAACCACCACTTTATGGGCATCCCATTCTATCGCTTTATTGGTTGCGGAGCCACTGTTCGTAGAGAAATAGTCCGATATACATTTAGTTAGTTCAGCACAAAAGGGAGGGTCAGACAAGGTAGGCGCCATGTAGGAATAGGTGCGCCAGGTTTCCCCCATCCTAATATCGCATGTAATGGGTTATGATCTGATAAAGTACAAGCCAGGTATTGTGCTGTGTGTATCTTGTATACGACCGCCTGAGATGCTAAAATCATGTCTATCCTGGTATGAAGGGCATGCATAGGGGAGTAAAGAGTATTTGCGCTGCTCCGGGTGGCGCATGCGCCATATATCATGCAGTCCGTTGAACTGCTGCCAAGTATTGAGTTCGCGCGAGAGTTGGCCACTTTGGGCAGACGGTAGTGGGGGGGGGGGGGGGGGGGGGAATAGATCTATCCATTTGAATGCCCATCACACAGTTGAAATCGCCGCCCCAGATGCAGTCTATTGTTGGGTCGTGGAACATGCCTGTTGTGAGTGGATGAAGGAAATCTAGTTGATTAAAGTTGGGGGCGTATAGTGCCACTAATGCCAACAGCGTGCCGTCTAGTCTTCCTTCTATTACTATATATCTCCCATTTGTGTCTATATGCGTATTAGTGATCACGTAAGGGACTCCTGGGGCGATCCACATCACCACTCCTCGTGCGAAGGAGGAAGACCCTGTGGCCAGCAACTGTCCTTTCCAGGTTTTCTTGGTGAGGTCTAGGGTAGTGTTTAATAGGTGTGTCTCTTGCAGCAGGGCGAAGTGTATATGGTGGCATTTCAGGTAATTATGTATTACGTGGGTTTGCCATTCCTCCCACATTCCATGTCAACACGCTATATTGTGGGGTGGTTGATTGTCTTTGTGTTGTCATTAGTGTGTGGTGGGGCTAAAGAGAGAGGAGGCGCGGGGGACACGTCCCGGTTTTGTTGTGTGGGGCAGCCAGTATCTACCATTGCCCTGCCAATCCCCCCTTGGAGCCCGGACATCATATACTGTCAGCATTTTTAAGTGTGCTGTGTGACAATCCTGCAAGGGTTTACTATGTAGACCTAAGATGATCCCCGAAAGAAAAAAAACAGATAGAACAATAACATTAATAAACAGCAGCACAATTGTGCAAACATCTAAACAGTGCCCATTACCATGAGCAGATATAGGAGTGAACCGGTCCATATGGTACGGGGCGTAGAGGATGCAAGTTCAAATCAAGGGTAATCGTGTCAGGCCCAACGAATGGACTTACTCCTTCCTCTGCACGGTGCGCCCGCGAGGAGGGATCCAGACCGTGCACTGTGTCGTAGTTTAAGTTCTTCATTGTGGTTGTCTGCATTGACCTGGTCAGTGTACCGTATGCCATAGTCATTTCCAAGTGACACTGCTGATCGTCTGGAAATGCTCATTAAATGTCGTCGGCTGAGCGCGGAGTGAGAAGCGGGCCCAAGGGGGATCCCAGCGAGTCAGAGTTAGTTTCATGTTCCTGGTCAGAGTTTCTAGTTCCCACATGTTCTGTTAGTGGGTCCGCCACAAAACGTGATGTTACCTGCGGGAGTCGGGAGCGCTCTCCTGCGACTTGTTCCATGGATGGCTTAGGTCCTGGACGTGATCGTCGTTTTTGTGTTACTTTAGGCGGTGTACGTTCTTCTGTGGAGTTATCCTGTTGTAGAGGACAGGCAAGACCCTTGGCGTGCAGCGACGTCCATGCATCTTCTGTGGAGGTAAAGATGAGGACTTTGGGACCATCCTGTACTCGTAACTTAAGGGGGAATAGTAGTGCATATTTGATGTGGTGTTCCCGTAGGCATTTTTTAATCTGGTAGAACGAGATATGTTTCGACTGGACATCCGCCGTGAAGTCGGGGTATGCCGTGATTGATGCATTGTCGTATTGCTGTGGGCCCACTTTACAAAAGAGCTGCAAGACGTGGTCCCTATCCCGATAGTTGAGTAATTTGGCTAATAAAGGGCGGGGATATGCGCCTGGTGGGGGAGCTTTGCTTGGAACCCTGTGTGCGCATTCTATCGAAAAGAATTTAGGGATATCACCTTGCAACACTGTATCTGTAAGCCATTTTTCTAAGAACAGTTCTGCACTGGGACCCTCAGCCCGCTCCGGGAACCCTACCAAACTAATATTATTTCTCCTCAATCTGCCTTCGGTATCTTCTGCTCTGCACTTTAGTTTGTCAACCTCTGTCGATAAGCGTACTTGTTCTCATAGAGTTTGGACCGCTGGGGTCAATTCACCTACTTCTTTCTGCATTTCCGAGACTCGGTCAGCCAGTGCACGCTGGTCAGTTCTGAGTAGTCCGACATCCACTACCACAGCGCCTAACTTCGCTTCCAAGGTAGCTTTGGTTTCTACTATAGCTTGCACGACCTTCTCGAATTGCGAAGTATGGTTGCTTAGTGTGATTTCCATCTGTCGTAGGGCCTGGGCAGTAGAATCTTGTTCTCCCATTGGGGGGTCTAGGTGATTTTTGGCCCCGGTTGGTGCTTTTGCCATTTTTGGCTTGCCCATCTAGGCAGTGCTTAACCACTGCATGGTTTGTGGGTCTTCCGGGCTTTGCAGCACAAAGAAAGTTGAACCTTCGCTCACATACGAGAGTTAGCGCATAATTTCTTTTACTTCGACTTTTATTCAGTGGTATGCCGGCTTGTAATATTAATGGGAATGAGTAATAAGGGCCAACGTTCAACTATTACTGATCTGCTTGTCGTATGGACCTGTTGGATTGTTCTTTATGAGCGTGACTTATCCCTTTCGCAGTACGCTGTTCGATCGGTAGAGCCCTGGTTTAAATGCGCCACCAAGCGGCAATTTCGGCTATAGGCCCCTGATCAGTGCATGTCATTCCGTGTAATGCGGCCCGACATGTGCCACCGGATAACTTTCTGTGCTTCACAGCGCCCAATTTTTGATAATTGTAGCACGTAATCAGCGCAGGTCGCCGAGACTCCTCTGAACTACAGGTGGACTCACCACTATATCCCATTTATGTTGGGTCTTTCTTTGCACGCGCCGCGTCCCTTTATTACTTCACAGGCGCCGCGCACGGCCCGCGGAGGCCACGCGCCACACACCGCAGCCGGCACCTCGGATCTGCCGCTCAGCTGGCCCACTCCGGTTCTCCAATCAAGCCGGGGATGTCCGGTGCGTGCCCGTTCGCACGCTCAGGTCTATGCGGGTCGCAGGTCCGACGTTGTGTTTGGGGGCTGAATCGGCACGGGGTAGTCAGGCCCCAGGCGTCTGGTACTCCGTCCTCGATCCGTCTGCCTCAGGCCCCTCGGGGCACTATCGGGTCCCACGGGATTCCAGGACTGGTCACAGCCTACCGGATCCCTGCCCAAGCACCAATGCAGAGGGGAGACAAGCAATCCGCCAAGTAAAAGTGGGGATTGCTTGTATTACAGGAGATTTTGATAAGGCCAGGGACGGAGCAGCCGATTAAGCAGCCGCTCCGGTCGCCATCTTGGCCACGCCCCTCTTCTCCAGACTTTTTGCCTTTAGACCTCCAGTTTTGCTGACCTCGTCTTGGTGGCTTTAGGGCTCTGGGCAATTTACCTCTTCTAACCAGTGCTGAAGTGCATGTGCTCACTGCCTAAAACATAGTAACATTGGCTTATTCACAGTTGGCATCTTTAATTCACTTGAGTCCCTAGTAAAAATGCACTGCCTATGCTCAGGCTGTGTAAATTAAATGCTAAACTGGTGGGCCTGTTGCATCGAAAATGCCACTGGCCTCAGTAGCCCTTCAAACTAGCTCAGTCCTGCTGTTGCAGTGCCAGTGTATGCAGTTTTAAACTGCCATGTCGACCTGGCAAATGAGCCCTCTTGCTAGGCCCAAATCTTTCTTCTCAATACATATAAGTCACCACTAAGGTACACCCTAGACCGCCCAAAGGCAGGATTACTTAAAACAGTAGGACAGGTACTTTGACATGTCCTAGTAGTGAAACACTCTTAAATTTGTTTTCCACTACTGCAAGGTCTATCTCTTCCATAGGATAACATTAGGATTGCCTTATTACATTTTGTGAGGTTTAATTTCAAATTGGGAAGAGATGGGACCCCCAAGTGTGTTGTCTTTGGAATCACAATTTGAAATCATATCTTATGGTGAAGTCAGATTTTACATTGTAATTCTGAAAATGGCACTTTTAGAAAGATAGCACTTTCTTACTTTAGCCATTTGATGCCTTCTGCCTGTGTCTGAATACACATCTAGGGTGGGTAATAGCTGGGCTTCTGCATTCCCTCCAAACATCCACACACAAAGGGGGCTTAAGTGTGACTTATGGGCCATCCACATCCTTATGAGCCATCCTGGGCAGAATGGGAGGAAGGAGCTGACACACCTGAATGGACTGCGTCCTGACCCCACACAGAGGGCTGCATACCCCCCTGTAGTGACCTGGAGCCAGGGCAGAAAGGGCAGGAACTCAGTGCACTTCAAAGGTCTCTCTTTGAAACCTCACCCACTTCAAAGGCACAGTTGGGTATAAGTACTGGACCTCAGACACCACCAACGCAGTACACTTTTGGACCTATGGATACTCTGTCAGGAAGAAGGACTGCTGTGACGCTGAAAGGGCGGAGACTCCGGTGGACTCTGCTGGACTCCTGCTCTGCTGTGTTGACCTGCTGCCTCCTTGCCTTGTAGTGAGAAATGCTGGACCTGCAATCCTTCAACTCAGAACGAGGGTGATTCCAAGGGCTTGCCTTCTATTTCCTGGGACACAAAATACTTCAAACTCATCTGCTACAGCACCTGTACTCTGCCAGCTGCAAGTGTTGCCCTACTAAGTGGTGTTAATCCAGTTCTGGGCCCTTGGATGTGGGTGTACAGTATCTCTCTACGTCGTGTTCACTATCTGCAGCGCCGTCAACACGACGTAGAGAGATACGCTTCAAGATACTCGAGGCTTACCATGGTCCTCAATTCTCTTGCTTCTTTTACCGTTTGTTCAAATCATACGACATTAATTTGTCTTTAGCACATTGGAATATCGAGTCAATATCCTTACTATAGCCTTGATAAAGTCTATCCAGACGAAACACGTGTCGGCTGTTGTATATTTCTTGGACTGCTGTCCATTTGAATAAGGATTTCTGTTTCCATCTTCGATTCTGGCTCCAAGATGTCAGCTTAGGCCACAGGCCATTGTTCTCATCCAAAGACAATACGAGGAATAAAACTGGAACATTACAACTTCTTGGGATGTGCCTTGGTTTTTCTTCTATGCATATTTCAACTGTAACCCCATAGGGGTGACAGTTTACGCACTCTGTGGCTGGGTGCATACCATTTGAGCACTCCCCCCATCGTTTCACGTCATCATGGACCTTGCAAATGAACAGTAGCTTATTTCTGGACAGTGCGCTCTCTCCTGCACACAGCCACTCTTTGCCCACATGTATTTGTTTACATTTCTTAGCAACTCCAGCATAGTGCTACTACCCGCCGCTAACAATGTATGTCTTGCTTACAGCAGGCTTTTCATTTTTTCACTCTTTCATCCTTCTCTCTCCACTCCCTCATTGTCTCCCTCATACCAAACATGCCTTTACCTCACAGCAGTATATTTTTTAATTGTCCCTTGCAGGTTGTTTCCTGCTGACACACACTACTGTTGTTCATACTTTAGACTCTGCAAGATCTCTCCAGGGCAGGTTATCCTCTTGCCATCTAAAAACTAATTTGTGGGAACACATATGAATAAGAACCGCACCATCAGTGTGATGACATTTGGGTAAAATAAACATCTTTATCTTATTTACAAGTTTTGCACCATTGTCAGGCTGTGTTTCTCAATTTCCCAATTTGTGAACCACCATAGTAAGGCAAGTGTCTGATTCCAGGTGGTGAGATAGCCAAAGGATTTTGCCCCAGCCACCAGCTAAATTTCCATTTGCCCTTGGACCCATGTAGGTAGCCTGTTTATCTTCAGAGGAAGGAAAACGGGGCCTCACTAGCCCATGTGTAGGCTTTATCATGGGCACAGATCAGTACAGAGTTTGTTTAAAGCCGGCCAGAGACCGTGGCAGGGGGAATTCTACAGTGGTGTGGTTACAAATCTTCAATGTACTCTAACCTAGAGTATAAACAATAAATAGCATGATAGTTGTAATTATTAGTGCATTAGCAAAAACTACTATTAGTAAGTAGAAAAAAATATATATCAGACTTTTGTTATGTGCTCGATAGCTGGCTACCAAAATGGATGAGTAGTGAAAGTACTCGGATGTCCTGGTTAAGAGTCTTACCTGCAGTAGTGACTTTGAGCTTTAGAATTCTGGATTCAGCGCAGCGATGGCTGTAGATTAAAGTCATATCAACATCTACTTGGATGAGCACTTCTGTGGGCAAGAGGTGACCACATTTAGCCCAGGCTGATGCTGGTCATTTGGTGTATCAATAGATGTGTGGGCTAGTCTTGCGGTGGAGGAGACTGAATAAGTGGAGTGTTGTGCAAGCTGAAGGAGTGGAATAATATGGTAAACACCTTAGTGGCTGAGTTTAAAATGCTCACAGCAAAACTGGCTGGTCTGCTCCACAGAGGATGTAATAGGGGCACCATCCTGAACAAAAACATCCTGAGAGGTATTTTCCTCTTTCTCTGTGTGGAGCAGAATGCAACACACATGGAAAGAGGAAGAAATTAGGAAAAATGAAGACATTTCTCCACACTATGTCTGTATAAGGTTTTGGCACTGCTCCAGTTTACGTGATTTTGTAAATCTGGGTCAGTGTCAAAATCCATGGGTGTTGCATGGGAACTCCTACTGCAACGCCCATGGAACGCCTTTTTAACACAGAGTAAGGCAACACAGCGGCTTCGCTGCTTTGACTTACTCCATATCTATGAGGCCATGCAAAGCCACTTAGGGTGGCAGTGCGTCGCCTCATAGGTATGACTGAGAGGCTTGTTCCGATGGAGCGTCAATAAAAAAATATGCCCCAAAATATTCTGTAAGTTTTTTTTATTTTTTTTTATTTTTTAGGTCTTTCACAGTCAGGTAGCTGCATATAAAATAACAGGCAGCTTAAAAGAAAAATAAATAAAAGAAAGTGCATTATGAATCCCCTAATATTTAATGCACTGCAGAGGTCTCTGTGTAACCAGACAGCCACAGAATTAAATCTTGGTTGGTGCAGTGTAGAATAGTGACTTGTGTATTTTTAGTGCCACAAGGTCACAGCCTGTGACAGAAAGCACTGTGAAAATGTAAGCCATTATTTTATATTTGCATTACACACGGTATAATATAGGCCACTACAAAATGCACAAGAAAGGTTTAAGATAAAATGGTGTTTCCAAAATGTACATTTAAGTAATATCAGACCATATGTAATACATTTTTTAATAGCTGCCCCTTCAACACCTCCTCAGGGGTAATAAGCACTATGTATATATAATTACAATTAAAAGCACACGCTTCACAGCCCAGTTGTTAGCTCTTTGCACTACCACTCAAAAAGAACAAATCTTTGTCATCACAAAGCTTTGAGTGACTGGATTGTTTTGTATATTTTACCATTTGCATTTAAAGATCAACTCGTAGCTCACATTTGCATTTCATTTAGGAAGCAAGCCCCCTCCTGGCAGGAAGGATTTTTTAGCTATCTGTGCAGCTCCATGTCACAGCTCAGGAGACTCAATCAATAAAAGTTCAGCTGAAGCATTTTACGATCAGCTGAGGGAATACGCGACCCCCCTTTCCAGGACTCCAGAGCCCCCCTGGGGGTCGCGACCAACAGATTGAAGATCTCTGCTCTAGACTGTCCAGATATCCCATGGGGCCCTTATCTTATGTATGGACAGCAGTGCTACCACTTGATCCATTTTCACTGCAAAGTTAGTGAGTGGCTGATTATATAGTGCCTACACAAAATTAATTTGCCGTACATTCACGTCATTATGGTCAATGACAGGGTGTAAAAGTAAGAAAAACAAGAGTCTTGAGCTATATGAAAAGATGGGCAGCTGGCAGATAATTTCTATTTTCTGGCTTATATGTGGTACTTGAAAAATATCCTTATTTAACGCAACTCTCACCTTGGGACATGCCAGTGAAGTAGCTTAGCAAGATATGGACATACTAGCCAAACTTCTAAGGAAGAGTTTTAGTCCTATTAAGGTTATTCTAATCTCAGTTGGCAACAAGTCCAAAGACGATGTGGCTTCGGTGACATCACCAAACCTCTTCAGCTAGGTGGCTGTTTTGGCCGTCTTGGTTTCAGCTTTGTGAAGTTTGGAAAGCAGATCTTTTGATCTGATCCCATACATTGGTTTCAATAAATTGAGTATGAGCTGCTATTTGCACATATGATTGGTGCATAAAAATGATTTGTGGTAGTAGAGATGATTCTTCTTAAATTCCTGACTCTTTTCACTTTCTCATGAGAGGTAATGTATTCCCAAATGTAAAGAAAGGGTTGTCACAGAAGTCTTTTGAAAATACTGTTAATTCCTAATGTAGCCAGCCTCTGTTTAGAATTAATTTAGCTGAAAGCAGCTGCTTTCCTTCCGATATTGCAATTGTGAAAGGCAGACAAAGTTTCTGCAATTTTCTTACTCGTTATTTGAAAATAGGTACAGCTCGCTGTTGTCTTCATAGGTTTGCAGGTTCATGCCAAACCTTTGGATCTTATGAATTCATAAGATAGCAGGAATGTTAGAGAGGCCTGTCACACCCTGCAGGTTGATTAATAGCGCTATTGTGTGCCACAAAGATGGCTGTCTGATTCCTGCTAAACACAGGGGGACTTAACACCCCTGATGGTGGTTATTTTGGAAGACAGCTCTTGCTTCAGTTCTCTCATCTCGTAAAAAGCTGAGAAACCCTGCCACTTAAATATACCCACCTCTTTCATCCAGTTTTACTCTTGTAATGGCCATTTGCTAAGTCTGAAATCCCAATTTTTAGTTAGGAGCATTTGATTTATTCTCATAATTCCTTCGCTCCTGTTCATCACACATGTGGTTCAGTGAATCTCTACTCCATGGTTAGAATCTGATAGGCTGCCTCCTGTGAGTCTCATAGTATTTTGTCACATCCCTCTTTCTCTTTGTGGAAGTGTCCTTGCTCTTTGCAAGACTGAGTGACCTGTGGCTGAGAAGTAGAGAAGGGTCATCTTCTCTTCGACTTGTGGATTGTGGGGTGATCAGCCTCTTTCATTCTTTCTCCTTCCTGAATCTCTTTTCAGTCTGTGTTGCACACAACGGGCCCATCCTCATTTCTGAAGCCTCTTAGCCAGGTTCTGGTCAGCCTCTATGCCAGTACCACAGAATGGTGACCCAATAAATTGTACCTGGCCACCTTTTCCACCTCCGATCTTTCAAAACCAATACAATTATATTTGTTTCTGTATAATCTACTTGAAAATAAATGTGAAACAAAGAAAAAATAAAAAGGCAGCACTCAGATGTATGAATAAAAGTATTAAATCAACATAAAAGTTAGCTATGGTTTGTAGTGCATATTTATAGTTTATTTTGGAGTAGTCATTTATATTCACCAGCCTCAAAAGTCCTTCAATGCTAGCAAGACATGTCTTAAGTAAAAGTTATGGTACATCAGAAAAACTCAAAATTTCACTGTCTTATGGTCTGAGGAACAGACTGGTATCTCCTGGTGGCCGACAATTACAAGTGACATGATTGCATTTCTTCTTTTGTGGCATGCTCATTTGCTTAGCAGATTGTTCCAGAAGCACATTATTCTTGTTCTTGCACAAAACTAACCTTTCCATAAGAAGGCTCAAAACTTGCATGCAATGCTCCAAACATATTACAAGCAGACGTTGCAAGATATTCAAGATGGATTGATTCACCTTTCTAAGTTTTCTGTGTATTCCTTTTGAGTATCCTCAATTACTATGTTGTTCCCTGATAATCACTAAATTGGAGTTTATGAATGTCCTTTATGTAGGTGTTAATTCTTGCAAGCTTTAATGCTACCAGCAAGTTCAGAATGTGGCTGCACAAATGACCTTTGGTTTGAAGAAGTGTGATTCAATTCTGCTGATTATGAGGTGGCTACACTGGCCACCAGTCAGAGATGTTTTGTTCCTACCTGTCAGTGCCTGAGGAATTTCGGCCCCATCAATACCACAGGACGAAAATTAAATCCTAAACGTGAGCAGCTGTCCTGTGCTCTGCTGGTTTGCATCTGCCTTTTCCCGTCCCTATACCACCAACAGTCTCAGGCACTGAGGCGTTCTAGTGCAAGCTTTCTGGCTGTGAAGCTTACTTCTGCTTGGTATTGGTCTACTTTCCTATTTAATGGCATTTTGAAAAACCGCTCTGCAATTTTTGTTTGCTTGTATTTTATGCATCTGCCTTACTACAGTGATGCCTATGTCTGCTGTTTCAAGTACCTGGAAGCAATCTTGGTAGCTTTCCCTACATCGCCCAAAACTTAATAAATGCTATACTACAACTATATCCAAGAACCTACTACTCAACTCCGTGCTTTCTCTAAATTCAAAAAGATCTCTATATAAAGAAAACTGAGAATTGCAGTCTGAATGTGTTGTTGCGATCATTATTGATGTTCAGTTCATAATCTTTATTCGGCTATACCAAGAGTAAGCCACAAAAGCATATAAGCAATACAATACAATAAAACAATAAGACAATAAATCAATAAGACTCATAGATATTTGAGATCATAAAATAAATCAATGATTGAGCTACATTCTGTCATCATTTACAAAAATACAATAGAAACTGTAAACCAATTTTAAAATGCAATAAGGCTTTTCCTAACATGAATTCCCTTTAGAATAGAATTTGCCACCCTTTAGCACACGTTTGGGGAATCTAAAGCTAAGAAAAATTCCAATGCATTCTGGTTAGTTCTTATATTAAGTTCAATAAAAAGCGGTTTGAGGTAGAAGATTCTAAGATGATCATAGAATTCACAGAATAAGACAAAGTGCAATGTGCATTGATTACTAACTGCATCACAAGGGCATCTAGCAGACTCTTGTGGCAATGCCTAATTTGGGGAAATACTACTAGATGATGCGCTATGCCCAGTCTTAGTCTAGTTAAAACAAACCCATGCTGCATGTTGGTGACTATGGAAAGATAGCCAAACCTACTTGCATCTAATGAGTAAGACAGGTAAAAGCCAACAATGATTTTGTAGATTCAGTTTGCTTCCTATCAACTGCCTTATTTTGCATAACAGTGTCCTTTATGCATTTCCTACATAGTGACAGCACATCCTCTAGTTTAGGTTTTATAGATCTATTAAAAACAGATTTAAAATAGGAATCAATAAAATCCAGCCAGGGTATGCACATGACATTATCCAATTTCATACAATCTAATATGCGATCTTTTGTAAAACCGGTGGCTTCCTTAGACCATATTCTGTGCCATAAGAGCAGAGGTCTCAGCTGTAGCACATCTTCTAAATATTGTATGCGCATTTCTTGATGTGTGATACAGTTAGAGGCTGAGGTGGGTAAACATAGTATGCGTTATAGGAAACAGTTCTCCTCTGTTTGTAGGGGAGCCCCACACCTCTGCACTGTATGCTACCGTAGAAAGAACTCTGGCTCTATAAATGTTCAACATAGTGTCTACTGGGCGACTCCCTAGTTTACTAGCAAATCTGAATATAGCACCTGAATTTCTTCTTAGTTTGTTCATGCCTGAGGAAACCAGTTGGTCCCATTGCCCGTTACTAGAGAACAATACCCCCAGATAATTGAAACAGTTGACAGTAGTGATTTCCATATTCTCAATGTAGAAACTTCTACATTTCTTTACTTTCTTGCCATATGCCATAGTAAATGTTTTGGATCTGTTAATCATCATATCCCTTGCTGACATAAACTGTCCAAATCCGCACATTAGCTTCTGGAGCCCCATGGATGTTCTTGAGATCAGGACAACATCATCTGCATGGAGTAAGGCAGTCACAGGGCGTCCGGCCACATATGGTGGGTCAGCCTGTAGCCCCTGCAAATGTTTATCTACCCCATTAATAAAAAGCAAGAACAATAACGGGGCATGGACACAACCTTGGCGGATACAGCTCCCTAGAGGTGGTGCATTCTCCCAGTTGGCCGAAACACATTTTGCATTTCAAATCTCTGTATAGGAGAGCCAAACAATTGATAATATACTTTGGGGCACTCATCTCTAATAGTGTAGGCCATAGAAGGGCATGTTCCATAAGATCGAAAGCGCTACTGAGGTCTGCAAAGCATAGATCTAAGGCACCTTTTTTGGCCTTGGTCTACTTCCCTATAATTAGGTCTAGGTGAACACATTGCTCTATGGTTCCTAATCCTTTCCTAAAACCAAACTGTACTGGGATAGGATGTTGTTTTCCAAGACTCAGTCATTTAATCTTTCCAGTATGATTCTACTAAATGTTTTCAGAGAAGAATCCAGCAATGATATTGGTCGATTATTTTTTGGATCGGCCTTATCTCCCTTCTTGTATATTGGTATAATAATGGAGGAGTACCAAGACAATAATGTGTCACCATATATGGCCAGATTAAATAATCTTGTCAGAATAGGTACCCAAAATTCGGTATTATGTTTAAAAACATCCACTGGAACCCCATCAGGACCTGGGGCCTTGCCTTTGGCACCAGCTTAAATGGCAGAATAAACCTAATCTGTACTATTCTGTGGGTAATTAGGTTGACCTAATTCAATCTGCCATATTAAATCTACCAACCCAGTCCCTTCCTTAAAGAACTCTGAGTAGTGGGCCACCCATGTTGGGCAGTCTGTACTTGAACCCAAATCTGATGGTACCCATTCTGATAGGAAGGGGCCATTAATTGTTTCCCAAAACAATTTAACGTTGTTAGTATCTATCGCCAGGGTTAGTTTAGTCCATGACTCTTCCCTTAGTTCTTTTTTCCTTTGTTCCTGTCCCTTCTTATATTCTACTTGGTTTGAAATAATTACTATCTAGTCTCTAGGAGTTGTTTGCAGGGCTAATTTGAGATTTCCCCTGGTTTTGTACAGGCGTGGTTGAATCACCCCTTATTATGCATAGGCCGTCTACATTGTGAGTAATGGGTGAGGACCAAGTTCCCTCTAATTTTTTTCCACTGTGCGCGCTAGTGTAAGGTCTCTGTGTGCGCTGCAGCCAATGATACATGCGCTAAGAAATTGACCATTCATACGAGCGCAGCACTTAACTACCACGATCTTTAGCATTTGCCTCTCCATAGCTTTGTTTTGCCACTAAAGCAAAAAAGGTGTATTTGTATAAACATTGCTCCATGTAATAGGGCATTAAGGCAGTTTTGTGACCTGATGGCACACCCCAAGGACCTGACCTGTTGAGTGCCACCTACACCCCAGTTAGAGAAAACAGAAATCAGGAGGTTGAACCATTATGAAACTTTAATGACTACTCTCAGTGTACTACAGAGGGCCATGCATATCAAATAGAGCACGTTGTACAATTAGTTAACATTTACAATTTGATGAGCATGCTACTGATAAATGCCATGAGGCTCCTGCCAAGAGACAGGCTGAGAAATGTTCTTACCCAAGCCACATAGTGACTGTAGGAGGAGCCGCATCAGAGTTTAGACAAGGCAGATGCCAACAGTAGATGTGTGACATGTTTGTTTCTCTCGCCAGTCCTTGCCATTCTTCCAGAGCTGATAAACTCGGTCTAAGTCAACCTTCCCATTTGAGAGGTAGGCCTTTGTCCTCATCAGCATAACTAGGTGACTCTCCTCGAGTCTGTTTCAGAATTTGGACTTGATTGCATTCATGAGGCTGAATCCTCGTTCACAGTCTGCACTTGAAGCCTGGAAAGTTGCACAGACATCAACAAGCTGAGATACAACACTATACTGTGCAGCATTCCGCAGAGTGAAATTCACCATGTCTTGAAAGGTCCTAAACAATCTGCTTTTTATATGTTCTGCCACCACATATTTATAATCTCTGTGTTGCTGAACAACATCATCAGGGGTGTCACCATCACCCAGTACCAAGACCTTCTTATACTTTTCAAAAAGTCTTTGTTCATTCTCAGTCCCAAAATCAAACTGTGATTGTGTTGTTAGTGCATGGAAATCAAAGCTTGCCCATTCCTTCAATTCATCTTCTGGGAACCTCCTTTCCATGTGCTCACAAAGAAGCTTAATGAAAGATACCATCGGCTCACTATCATACTCTCGGTCCTCTCTGTACAAAGCCATCAGATCTCCTACTATGTTGCTCCAAAAGACAGTGTCGCCCAAGTACTGTTCCTTTATTTGACCAGTTTTTGCTCTTGCATATTGTACAGCTTCAACAGGGGTCAAAGAGCTTTTCTGAAACAATTTGCACAAAGATGCAAGTTCACCCAGAATGTCATTCAGTGCTGCAAATGAAATATGGTAGTTGGCGTCAGATAGTTTTTTGTAGCAATATTTAGCAATTGGGTCATTCTCCTCAACTCTTTCATGATCAAAGTATTTGAGAGCAACCTCATAATTACGCAAAAGTGCACCAAAAGCGAAATGCCTTGAAAGCCACCGCACTTCATTGAGTGGCCGAAAGGAGACTGCTTCACATTCAGTGACCAAAGCAATTTCATTCAGCTTGGACTTCCTTACAGGTGAACGGGAGAACACAGTGTAGACAGTCCTCAGTAATGTTTCTATTTCCCTGATCATCAGCACTTTTTTCCAGGCATCATCAACTCCCAAATCTTCTCTGTGCGCAACACAGTGCTGCTCAGCTAAATGGAGAATGGATTGTTCGAGGCAGGTAGCAACACCATTGTTCTTTCCCAGCATCACTGATGCACTATCTGATGTAAACATGACCATTTTCATATGGTCCAGCTTATTGGCAGTGTAGAAGTTGGGGCTACTGGCACTTATTTTTTGGGACCAGCACTTATTTACCCTCATCAGACATTTCCCATGAGTGAATAACATACAACATAAATAGATGGAAGAAGAGAAAGACAGAAAATCTATCACCAAGGTAGAAAACAGAAACCTATTAAGTGTGAGATTACGGGACTGTCTGGCAGAGAATTAAAGAGACCTGAGATAGATTCATGACAACGTACCTTTGGTATTCAGCATGCTGACATTTTAATAGTACTGACCAGGGGTGTCTGAGCAGCGCATTGGGCATCGCCACCTATTATTTTACAAATAAAGCACCACGCACTTGTACACCACATATTTTCTAAACGTGTGCACATTTGAGATTGCACGAGACATCAAATAAAAGAGTAAAAATGTATATTCAGTAAACATTTAATGTATTACATTATATAGCACCATATGCTCATAAGGTTATATAATAGATAGTACACATTTTGCCCATAATAGCTTTTCAGAATAAATGATAAACATGCACACTTTACAGGGAATATTGGTGCCTATACATGTGTGTGTTTATACATATATATATATATATATATATATATATATATATATATATATATATATATATATATATATATTGGGCTCGGAGTGTTACAAGTTGTTTTTCTTCGAAGAAGTGTTTTAGAGTCACAGGATCGAGTGACTCCTCCTCTTCGGCTCCATTGCGCATGGGCATTGACTCCATGTTAGATTGTTTTCTTTCCACCATCTGGTTCGGATGTGTTTCCTTTCGCTCTGATAGTTTGAGTCGGAAAAGCTTGAAAACTTTTTATTTCTCGTTGGTATTGTTTCGATCGCGTTCCACCTTCTATCGACACTTCGGTACCGTCGGATCAAACATCTTTACTCGCCCTTCGGGGCTCCCGCGCCCAACTCTGGCCTCGTCAGGCCGATCGCGTGAAAGCCTCATGGACCGGACTCCATTCCGATTCTGTCCTCAGTACCACGCTAAATTTCCTTACACGGACCAACACGGACTGCCTTTCCCCAGACCATCGGTAAGAAAATTGTGAGGCCTGCAGATCCTTCCGATCCAAGAAAACGCTCTGAGACAGAAGAGCACGGAGACTCGAGATGGCATCTAAAAGCACTGGACGTCTCTATGTCGAAGAGGAGGAAATCATGCAGACCGCTGTCTCCGTTCGAGGATCCGACTCTGAACGGGAATCCGAGGAGGACAGACTGGTCACGACAGGACAGCACGTGAGTAGGCCTGCCCCTGTCACATCCAAGCCAAAACATAAGGCCTTGGGGACACCACTGCCTGAAGGCCATGGCTCGAACCGAAAAAAGACCTTCGGTGACCAACCCACAACTCCGGCATCCAAAAAGGCCACTCCTCCGAAGCCTTCGGACGTAAGCCGAGTCTCTGACTCCGAACCGAGAAACATTGCTCTTTCGAGTTGAAATCTCAAAAATCGCTTTCGGAGCCGAGGCCTTCCTCAACCCCTACTTTTTCGATACCGCAAAAAAACAGCTTCGGTGCTGAAAAAAACTATTTATACTGAGGAGCATGGACTTTCACAAGTACTTAAAGAAAACCACAAAGCTACTGAGGAGGACTCACAAATAGAGGCAATGGATGAAAAGCAAACGAAGATTCACATACATAAGGACACTGGCAGAATTTTAACTGCACCTCCTCCAAAACCAAAGAGGAAATTAGCCTTTCAAGAGGAATTGGACACTACACAGCCTCCAGCTAAAGTGCCAAGAACAAAGAAGAAACCTCCACCTCCTCAATTTTCTCCTCCTCAGTCTCTTCCTCACTCTCCACACTTACATATTTCTCCACCTACCAGTCCTACACCTATGCAGTCATCATCACACTCATTTGATTCGCAGCAGGACAATGTGGATCCAGACCCCATTCAAGACAATAACCCAGATTGCTATCCCTCTAAGCCTTCACCCCCAGAGGATAGTACAGGCTACACTCAACTCATAGCTAGGTCGGCATCGTATCACAATGTCGCCATGCATACTGAGCCATTAGAGGATGATTTTCTATTTAATACACTCTCCTCTATGCATGTAACATATCAGTCGCTTCCTATGCTCCCTGGCATGCTAAAACATGCTGACCAGATATTCAAAGAGCCAGTAAAAGCAAGTATAATTACTCCTAGAGTGGAGAAAAAAATATAAGCCACCTCCTTCCGATCCTGTCTATATTACCCAACAGTTACCTCCAGACTTGGTAGTTGTAAGCGCTGCCAGGAAGAGAGCAAGTTTGCAGTCGTCGGGTGATGCCCAGAGGCAGGGGAAAATATGAAACGACAAAACAAGCCTGAAAACAAACTAAGCAATGACTTGTGCCATTCCTTCCCAATTCACACCTCATCTGTGGGGGGAAGACTGCAAAAGTTCCACAGCAATTGGCTAGGCATTACCACAGACAGCTGGGTATTATCAATTATCCACAATGGCTATTGCATAGAATTGACACAAATGCCACCAAATATTCCACCAATACCACACAAGCTGTCCACAGACTATATCACTCTGTTGCAAGAAGAAGTAAACTCTCTATTACTCAAACAAGCAATAGAAGCTGTGCCACAAAATCAAATAAGGACGGGAGTTTACTCACTGTATTTCCTTATTCCCAAAAAGGATGGGACCTTAAGGCCAATATTAGATCTCAGAACCCTCAATCTTTACATCCTGTCAGAACACTTTCACATGGTGACACTACAGGATGTTATCCCACTACTTCCAACAACACGATTTCATGGCAACATTAGACTTCAAAGATGCGTATTTCCACATACCCATCCTTCCAGCGCACAGAAAATATCTCAAGTTTGTCATTCAAGGAAAGCATTATCAGTTCAAAGTGTTAACCTTCGGAATAACAACAGCTCCCAAGGTATTCACAAAATGCCTGGCGATAGTCACAGCCTACCTAAGAAGACAACACATTCATGTCTTTCCATATCCAGACGATTGGCTAACAAAATCAAGTAGTCATACACAGTGTCAAAACCATGCGCATTATGTAATACAAACCCTGCACACCGTAGGGTTCTCCATAAACTACCAAAAGTCACAACTACAACCTGTGCAAATTCAACAGTATTTAGGGGCGATACTAAATACTCAAAAAGCGCTTGCAAGCCCAAATCCACAAAGAATACAAGCATTTCGCAATATATTAGCACAAATACAGACAGGCCAACAGTACACTGTCAAATTTGTGATTAAAGTATTGGGCATGATGGCATTCTGTATTGTGATTGTTCCACATGCAAGACTAAACATGCGGCCCTTGCAGCAGTGCCTTGCATAACAATGGGCACAGGGTCAACTTCAAGATCTAGTGTTGATAGACCGCCAAACATACATGTCCCTTCAGTGGTGGAATTCCACAAACTTAAACAAAGGGCGGCCATTTCAAGATCCTGTGCCTCACACCATACTTACAACAGATGCATCAATGATTGGCTGGGGAGCTCACCTCAACAATCACAACATTCAAGGACAATGGGAAACCGAACACAAACAGCTATACATAAATCACTTAGAGTTGTTAGCTGTCTTTCTAGCACTCAAAGCTTTTCAGCCTCAGTGTTACTCAGAAGAATATCATTATCAAAACAGACAACATGACAACCATGTATTACCTAAAAAAACTAGGAGGAACACATTCGTCCCAACTCTCCCTCCTAGCCCCAAAAATTTGGAAATTGGCAATCTACAACCAAATTCACCTGGTAGCACAATACATTCCAGGGATACACAACCAATTGGCAGATGTTCTCAGCAGAAATAATCAACAAACACACAAGTGGGAGATTCACCCTCAAGTACTTAAAAAATACTTTCAACAATGGGGAACACCAGACATAGATCAGTTCGCCACCAGCAAAAACGCAAAATGCCAAAACTTCGCATCCAGATACCCACATCCCCTATCCAAGGGCAATGCTCAGTGGATAAAATTGGTCAGGAATATTTGCTTACGCTTTTCCCCCTCTCCCACTCATTCCATTTCTAGTCAACAAACTGGATCAAAACTCGCTCAATCTGATACTCATAGCGCCAACATGGGCACGTCAACCATGGTACACAACACTATTAGTCCTGTCAGTAGTACCACACTCCAAACTCCCAAACAGACCAGATCTGTTGACACAAAACAAAGGGCACATCAGGCATCCAAATCCCAACACACTCCATCTAGCGATTTGGCTCCTGAGGTCATAGAATTTGGGTTTCTACAACTACCAAAGGAATTTATGGAAGTAATTAAGCAAGCAAGAAAACCCACTTCACTTCCAGACAGTGCTATGCCAACAAATGGAAAATATTTGTATATTACTGTCAATCTAAACAAATTGCCCCTCTTTCAGCATCAATAAAAGATATTGTATGCTTTTTGCTTCATTTGCAAAAATCTAATTTTAACTTTTTCTTCCATAAAAATACATCTCATTGCAATTTCCGCATATTTGCAAAATATACAGCACAGGTCATTATTTAGAGTTCCTGTTATCAAAGCCTTCATGGAAGGGTTAAAACGCATCATCCCACCTAGAACACCTCCAGTGCCTTCGTGGAATCTAAACATAGTGCTTACGCGACTTATGGGCCCACCATTTGAACCTATGCACTCATGTCAAATACAATTCTTGACATGGAAAGTCGCATTCCTAGTCGCAATTACATCATTGCAAAAAGTTAGTGAAATTCAAGCTTTCATAATTGAAGAACCCTTCATACAAGTACATAGACATAAAGTCGTACTACGAACTAACCCTATGTTTCTTCCTAGAGTAGTATCACCTTTTCATATCAATCAAACAGTGGAACTACCAGTCTTCTTCCCACAGCCAGATTCTGAGAGAGCCCTGCATAAACTAGATATTAAAAGAGCTCTAATGTATTACATAGATAGAACAAAATCATCCAGAAAAACTAAACAGTTATTTGTGGCCTTTCAAAAACCTCATACTGGTCACCCCATTCCAAAACAAGGTTTAGCAAGATGGGTAGTAAAATGCATCCAAACATGTTAGCTTAAAGCTAAAAGACAACTCTTAGTTGCACCTAAAGCACATTCCACAAGGAAAAAAGGGGATACAATGGCCTTCTTAGGAAACATACCAATGGCTGAAATATGTAAAGCAGCTACTTGCTCAACACCACATACATTTACTAAACATTATTGTGTAGATGTTTTGGCAGCGCAGCAAGCCACAGTAGGTCAAGCTGTACTAAGAACATTATATTAAACAACTTCAACTCCTACAGGCTAACCACCGCTTTTATGGGAGGAATAACTGCTTTCTAGTCTATGCATAGCATATGTATCTGCAGTTACACATGCCATCGAACGGAAAATGTCACTTACCCAGTGTACATCTGTTCGTGGCATGTTCCGCTGCAGATTCACATGCACCCTCCCACCTCCCCGGAAGCCTGTAGCCGTTTAAGTTAAACAAACACTTGTACATATGTATGTGTGTGTGTATATGTGTGTGTGTGTGTGTATATATATATATATATATATATATATATATATATATATATAATATTCCATTTGCATGGACATCTCTTTTCTTTATACTCTATCACTCCTACTTTACCCTCTGCGGGAAAACAATCTAACATGGAGTCGATGCCCATGCACAATGGAGCCGAAGAGGAGGAGTCACTCGATCCCGTGACTCGAAAACACTTCTTTGAAGAAAAACAACTGTAACACTCCGAGCCCAACAGTAGATGGCAGACGTATGCACAGCATGTGAATCTGCAGCGGAACATGCCACGAACAGATGTACACTGGGTAAGTGACATTTTCCATATATATTTATATATATATATATATATATATATATATATATATATATCCATACACACATACATAAGACTACACATATAAAATTAGCTATTGCTTGACCTCCCATCCTGCACCCCCAACCCACCCACCTCTCTCTGCTCCCCACTCGTCTCTCTGCTGGGAGCAGACAGGGGACTGTGTTGCCTGACAGTAACAGATAAATTACTTTAATTATTGCATACTTTGTAGGTATCTGTTAAAGGAGAGCATACCTTGAATTTATGCTTCTCTAGATAATCTGACCTTTGTCCCAAAAACCGGGACATTTATTTAAAATTAAGAGAAGCGTTGGGACACCGTGACAGTCCTCAAAAAACCGGGACTGTCCTGGGAAATCCAGGACGTCTGGTCACCCTAGCTACAGCATGCTTTGTCGCAGGATAGAGCAGTGGCACTGAAAGGCAGAAATGTCTGGGGTATAGTCTGTTACCTATCGGGTTCCAACAGGGTCAATCTTCTGCCCGCAAAAGCCAGGTATGTTCGGGGAAAGTCCATCTCATGTCACCTATGTCACTGCAGAGGGGTAGGGCTGGGTCAGTGTCAGTAGGTATCTCGCAGTAGGCCACACATAGCTGCTCCCCCTCACCGCTTCCTTTACTGATGCTTACAATTGATATTTTTGATGTTGCTTTGTCCAAAAAATATATACACTTGATATTTGTAGCTATCCTTATCAAGTTTTATTTATTCTGGTGTAATATTTTCTCTGTTTTTCTAAATCTTTAGAGAATTGTTTTTTCTTGACTTTAAAATTATTAGTATTGCTTGATTTTTACTCTCATTTGTCTGCAGAATTCCTGCTGCATGTGTCATAGCTACCATTGGTTGATCAGTGATCATATTAAGTACTGAAATTTGGCCTAACCAGATTAAGTTTCCTAAATTAATGACCTAAATTCTGAGAGTAACCTAATGATGACTTCAGTAATCTCATTCTCTAATGTACACATTCCTATCTAGGAATGCTTCATAGGTTGGCCACCCTGGAATGAGACATTGTTTACTGGCACTGGCCTACAGGTATCCTGGATTACTTATATTCTGTTCTGTAATACAAAGTCTTCTCTTTTTGTTGACCTACACCCATAAATTAGATAGAAGTGATCGCCAGGTGTAGGAGTGGAGTTAGTAACCATTATAGTAGCTTTTCTACTTGTATGGCTGCATTATGAACACTTCAGTGCATGAAGTGGCATCATTGCATCCCGTAAGTACCAATACTGAAATTTGTGGTATTGTAGCTAGTGCAGTAGTAACTCCTGGTTTCAGCTTCAGCACCTCAGAGTGGTGAATATTGTGATAATGCAACATGGTGTTCTCTCATTGCCTGTCTAGTGAGGCATTTGCCCACCCTACATTTGAGTGGTGGAAAAAGTGTTATGTTGCTGTGTGAACTGTAATCCTAATTCCTGTGCAAACTCCATTTGTAACCAAATTGGGATTACCAGCACTATTTTCCCCGAGCTATCAGAGATAGAGAGAACCATATTAGGTTTACGAAAATGTTGGAAACATGGGTTATCTAATTCTAGTCTTGCTTCTGGTTTCTTTTGTCCATCAGAGTTTTAGCGCCATGAGACCACTTTTGAGGTCTTTTTGGGGAGCATCATATATAACCATGTAGATAGATAGATAGTCCTTCCACTGGCTTTCTTTTGAGTTACCAACACCTATCTATCATTCATCTTCTCTTGGTACTAACCAAATACAGCATTCTGGCCAGCATCAGCTCTGGGAACTAATGTCTTTTAAAGAAGATATGGAATACAGGGATGAATTTGAGCACCCCACACATTCAAGATCCATTTTTAAATCCCACAACTATTCAGGAATTGTTGCTTCGACTTGGCAATGAAAGAGAGCCAGTGCTGGTTGAACAATACATTTTAGTACTCCTTCGGGTACATAATTATCTAGTGTAGTCATGATGTTAAAATTATTGCCTCAAGTTTCTTATATGAGTATTTCAGATTACAATAGTTGAACAGTTTTGCTAGCACGCCAAGCAGCAGGGTTTTACATATTTAAGCATGAACTCTTTTGGAGTTGCACCATCTCTCCATCTGTTTTTGAAGACCAGTATAAAATGTAAATGTTTGGCAACTAGTGAATAATGAAAAGAATTAGTGCTTTTAGATTTGTCTCTCTTTATTGCTCTTGTCGCAAATGATGTACGTTTTAGTGTCAGTTTAGCATTCTCTCTATGAACTGAGTCTATTTCAAGTTAGGTTAGTTCATTAAAATAACAATTGTACCATGGAAACACACATTTTATTGTGAATATCCTTTGAAATACAATTAGGATTTACACATTAATAAAAAGCGTGCTGGCACAGATATGTGCCCATGATATCGGAACGCTGTAGGTACAAGGAAGCACACTTACCTGCTTGCATTTGGTGCAGGGGGTTCTCCTCCGCTTGCCGTTTCTTGTCCTGCTCTGCCGCGAAGTGAGTGACCGTGTTTTCACGTTGTTTCTTTTTTTAAACGTAGCGCTGACGTACGGTTTCACTCTCTAGCGTGAGGCAGTGATGTGTCATGCAGGCACTGACGATGTGGCAAACAACGTGCGCGCCCCCCTCAGAATGGCCTGCGCTGTGGGCAAAGAAGGGTGCACGTGCGCACACACTTTACAGGGAACATTGGTGAGGACCCCTTGTATATAAGCAGCAATTATACTAAAGAAACTTAGTAGATTAGTGTAGGAAGTTGGCTCTGTATGCACTATTTCAAAGTAAGGAATAGTATGCACAGAGTCCAAGGGTTCCCCTTAGAGGTAAGATAGTGGCAAAAAGAGATAATACTAATGCTCTATTTTGTGGTAGTGTGGTCGAGCAGTAGGCTTATCAAAGGAGTAGTGCAAAGCATTTGTTGTACACACACAAGCAATAAATGAGGAACACACACTCAGAGACAATTCCAGGCCAATAGGTTTTTGTATAGAAAATATATTTTCTTAGTTTATTTTAAGAACCACAGGTTCAAGATTTACATGTAATACTTTAAATGAAAGGTATTGCAGGTAGGTACTTTAGGAACTTTGAATTAGCAAAATAGCATATACACTTTTCACATAAACCACACATAGCTATTTTAAAACTAGACAGTGCAATTTTCAACAGTTCCTGGGGGGAGAAAGAGTTAGTTAGTTTTTGCAGGTAAGTAAACCACCTACGGGGTTCAAGTTTGGGTCAACTCTGGCTACTCACGGTCCCGCAGTCGCCGGGGAGTCCTCCCTGAAGTGATTGTTCTCCACAAGTCGAGCCGGGGGCGTCGGGTGCAGAGTGTCAAGTCTCACGCTTCCGGCGGGAAACACAAGTTGTTTCAAAGTTGCTTCTTTGTAGAAAAGTCGCAGTCTTGGGTGAACCGAGCCGCTGTCCTTGGGAGTTCTTGGTCCTTTTAGATGCAGGGCAGTCCTCTGAGGCTTCAGAGGTCGCTGGTCCCTGGGGAGAGCGTCGCTGGAGCAGTGGCTTTAGAAGTGGGGAGACAGGCCGGTAGAGCTGGGGCCAAAGCAGTTGGTGTCTCCGTCTTCTCTGCAGGGTTTTTCAGCTTAGCAGTCCTCTTCTTCTTAGGTTGCAGGAATCTGAGTTCCTAGGTTCTGGGGAGCCCTTAAATACTAAATTTAAGGGCGTGTTTAGGTCTGGGGGGTTAGTAGCCAATGGCTACTAGCCCTGAGGGTGGGTACTCCCTCTTTGTGCCTCCTCCCGAGGGGTGGGGGGGGCACATTCCTATCCCTATTGGGGGAATCCTCCATCTGCAAGATGGAGGATTTCTAAAAGTCAGAGTCACCTTAGCTCAGGACACCTTAGGGGCTGTCCTGACTGGCCAGTGACTCCTCCTTGTTTTTCTCATTATCTCCTCCGGCCTTGCCGACAAAAGTGGGGCCGTGGCCGGAGGGGGGCGGGCAACTCCACTAGCTGGAGTGCCCTGGGGTGCTGTAACAAAGGGGGTGAGCCTTCGAGGCTCACCGCCAGGTGTTACAGTTCCTGCAGGGGGAGGTGATAAGCATCTCCACCCAGTACAGGCTTTGTTACTAGCCACAGAGTGACAAAGGCACTCTCCCCATGTGGCCAGCAACATGTCTGGTGTGTGGCAGGCTGCTAGAACTAGTCAGCCTACACGGATAGTTGGTTAAGGTTTCAGGGGGCACCTCTAAGGTGCCCTCTGGGGTATATCTTACAATAAAATGTACACTGGCATCAGTGTGCATTTATTGTGCTGAGAAGTTTGATACCAAACTTCACAGTTTTCAGTGTAGCCATTATGGTGCTGTGGAGTTCGTGCATGACAGACTCCCAGACCATATACTCTTATGGCTACCCTGCACTTACAATGTCTAAGGTTTTGCTTAGACACTGTAGGGGCACAGTGCTCATGCACTGGTGCCCTCACCTATGGTATAGTGCACCCTGCCTTAGGGCTGTAAGGCCTGCTAGAGGGGTGACTTATCTATACTGCATAGGCAGTGTGAGGTTGGCATGGCACCCTGAGGGGAGTGCCATGTCGACTTACTAGTTTTGTCCTCACTAGCACACACAAGCTGGCAAGCAGTGTGTCTGTGCTGAGCGAGGGGTCCCCAGGGTGGCATAAGACATGCTGCATCCCTTAGAGACCTTCCCTGGCATCAGGGCCCTTGGTACCAGGGGTACCAGTTACAAGGGACTTACCTGGATGCCAGGGTGTGCCAATTGTGGAAACAAAAGTACAGGTTAGGGAAAGAACACTGGCACTGGTGCTGGGGCCTGGTTAGCAGGCCTCAGCACACTTTCAAATCAAAACTTAGCATCAGCAAAGGCAAAAAGTCAGGGGGTAACCATGCCAAGGAGGCATTTCCTTACACAACCCCCCCCCCCCCAACGAAAGAGGATGAGACTAACCTTTCCCAATCGAGTCTTCATTTTCTAAGTGGAAGAACCTGGAAAGGCCATCTGCATTGGCATGGTCAGTTTGAACTACAAAGTGAGTACCAAAGAGGTATGGTCTCAGCTTCTTCAGGGACCAAACCACAGCAAAGGCCTCCCTCTCAATGGCACTCCAACGCTGCTCCCTGGGGAGTAACCTCCTGCTAATGAAAGCAACAGGCTGGTCAAGGCCATCTTCATTTGTTTGGGACAAAACTGCCCCTATCCCATGTTCAGAGGCATCTGTCTGCACAATGAACTGCTTGGAGTAATCTGGAGCTTTTAGAACTGGTGCTGTGCACATTGCTTGTTTCAGGGTGTCAAAGGCCTGTTGGCATTCTACAGTCCAGTTTACCTTCTTGGGCATTTTCTTGGAGGTAAGTTCTGTGAGGGCTGTCACTATGGATCCATATCCCTTCACAAACCTCCTGTAATACCCAGTCAAGGAATGCCCTGACTTGAGTCTGGGTTTTTGGAGCTGCCCAGTCCAGAATAGTCTGGATCTTAGGCTGGAGTGGCTGAACTTGGCCTCCACCTACAAGGTGACCCAAGTAAACCACAGTTCCCTGCCCTATCTGGCATTTGGATGCCTTGATAGAGAGGCCTGCTGATTGCAGAGCCTTCAAAACCTTCTTCAGGTGGACCAGGTGATCCTGCCAGCTGGAGCTAAAGACAGCAATATCGTCAAGATAAGCTGCACTAAAGGACTCCAAACCAGCAAGGACTTGATTCACCAACCTTTGGAAGGTGGCAGGGGCATTCTTTAAACCAAAGGGCATAACAGTAAACTGATAATGCCCATCAGGTGTGGAGAATGCTGTCTTTTCTTTTGCTCCTGGTGCCATTTTGATTTGCCAGTACCCTGCAGTTAAGTCAAAGGTACTTAAGAATTTGGCCGCACCCAATTTGTCAATCAGTTCATCAGCCCTTTGAATGGGATGGGCATCTGTCTTGGTGACAGAATTAAGTCCTCTGTAGTCCACACAAAACCTCATCTCTCTCTTTCCATCTTTGGTGTGAGGTTTGGGGACTAAGACCACTGGGCTAGCCCAGGGGCTGTCAGAGTGCTCAATGACTTCCAATTCCAGCATCTTGTTGACTTCCACTTTGATGCTTTCCTTAACTTGGTCAGACTGTCTGAAAATTTTGTTTTTGACAGGCATGCTGTCTCCTGTGTCCACATCATGGGTACACAGGTGTGTCTGACCAGGGGTTAGGGAAAAGAGCTCAGCAAACTGTTGCAGGACCTTCCTACAGTCAGATTGCTGTTGGTCAGAGAGGGTGTCTGAATAGATCACTCCATCAACTGAGCCATCTTTAGGGTCTGTGGAGAGGAGATCAGGGAGAGGTTCACTCTCAGCTCCTGGTCCTCATCTGTTACCATCAACAGATTCACATCAGCCCTGTCATGGAAGAGCTTAAGGCGGTTCACATGGATCACCCTCTTGGGGTCCTGCTAGTGCCTAGGTCCACCAGGTAGGTGACCTGACTCTTCTTTTCTAGCACTGGGTGAGGGCCACTCCATCTGTCCTGAAGTCCCCTGGGAACCACAGGCTCCAAAACCTAGACGTTCTGCCCTGGTTGAAATTCAACCATTGCAGCCTTTTGGTCATACCAAAACGTCTGGAGCTGTTGGCTGGCCTCAAGGTTTTTACTTGCCTTTTCCATGTACTCTGCCATCCTTGAACGTAGGCCAAGTACATAGTCCACTATATCTTGCTTAGGCTCATGAAGAAGTCTCTCCCAGCCTTCTTTCACAAGAGCTAGTGGTCCCCTTTCAGGGTGGCCAAACAGAAGTTCAAAGGGTGAGAACCCTACTCCCTTCTGAGGCACCTCTCTGTAAGCAAAAAGCAGACATGGCAAGAGGACATCCCATCTTCTTTTGAGTTTTTCAGGGAGCCCCATGATCATGCCTTTCAAGGTCTTGTTGAATCTCTCAACAAGACCATTGGTTTGTGGATGGTATGGTGTGGTGAATTTGTAAGTCACCCCACATTCATTCCACATGTGTTTCAGGTATGCTGACATAAAGTTGGTACCTCTGTCAGACACCACCTCCTTAGGAAAACCCACTCTGGTAAAGATACCAATGAGTGCCTTGGCTACTGCAGGGGCAGTAGTCGACCTAAGGGGAATTGCTTCAGGGTATCTAGTAGCATGATCCACTACTACTAGTATGTATAGGTTCCCTGAGGCTGTGCGAGGTTCAAGTGGACCCACTATGTCCACACCCACTCTTTCAAAGGGGACCCCCACCACTGGAAGTGGAATGAGGGGGGGCCTTTGGGTGTCCACCTGTCTTACCACTGGCTTGACAGGTGGCACAGGAGACACAAAACTCCTTGACCTTCTGGGACATGTTGGGCCAATAGAAGTGGTTGACTAGTCTCTCCCACGTCTTGGTCTTTCCCAAATGCCCAGCAAGAGGAATATCATGGGCTAAGGTCAGTATGAACTCTCTAAACTCCTGAGGCACTACCACTCTCCTAGTGGCACCAGGTTTGAGATCTCTTGCCTCAGTGTAAAGGAGTCCATCTTCCCAATAGACCCTATGTGTTCCTGTTTTCTTTCCATTGGACTCTTCAGCAGCTTGCTGCCTAAGGCCTACAAGAGAGGGACAGGTTTCTTGCCCCTTACACAACTGCTCCCTTGAGGGTCCCCCTGGGCCTAAGAGCTCAACCTGATAAGGTCCTAACTCCATAAGCTCAGTTCCCTCAGAGGGAAGAACTTCTTCCTGTGAAGAGAGGTTCTCTTTTTCTTGTTGTGTTGCAACTGGTTCCCCAGTTGTCTTTCCTTTTCTCTTGGTAGGCTGGGCCCTTTTTCCAGGCTCCAACGCTACTTTTTCACCCTGAGCCTTGCACTGTGCCCTTGTCTTGACACACACCAGTTCCGGGATACCCAGCATGGCTGCATGGGTTTTCAATTCTACCTCAGCCCATGCTGAGGACTCCAGGTCATTTCCAAGCAAACAGTCTACAGGGATATTTGAGGAGACCACCACCTGTTTCAGGCCATTGACCCCTCCCCACTCTAAAGTTGCCATAGCCATGGGATGTACTTTAGTCTGATTATCAGCGTTGGTGACTGGATAAGTTTGTCCAGCCAGGTATTGACCAGGGGAAACCAGTTTCTCTGTCACCATGGTGACACTGGCACCTGTATTCCTCAGGCCTTCTACACTTGTCCCATTAATTAAGAGCTGCTGCCTGTATTTTTGCATGTTAGGAGGCCAGGCAGCCAGTGTGGCTAAATCCACCCCACCCTCAGAGACTAATGTAGCTTCAGTGTGACACCTGATTTGCTCTAGGCACACTGTTGATCCCACTTGGAGACTGGCCATTCCAGTGTTAGCTGGAGTAGAGTTAGAAGTGGTACTTTTCTTGGGACAGGCCTTGTCTCCAGTTTGGTGTCCAGGCTGATTACAGCTACGACACCAGGCCTTTTTGGGATCAAAGTTTTTACCCTTGTACCCAAAATTGGATTGTGAAGAGGCTCTGGGCCCACCCTCCTGTGCAGGTTTTTGGGGGCCTGTAGAAGACTCTTTACTATTTTTCCCTTTGGATGTCTCAACACTCTTCCCCTGGGGGGCTTTGTGACCCCTTTCTTTTGGTCACCCTCTGTGGAAGTCTTGGTCACCCTAGTCTTGACCCAATGGTCCGCCTTCTTTCCCAATTCTTGGGGAGAAATTGGTTCTAGGTCTACCAAATGCTGATGCAGTTTATCATTTGAACAATTACTTAATAGGTGTTCTTTCACAAATAAATTGTACAGCCCATCATAATCATTTACACCACTGCCTTGAATCCAACCATCCAGTGTTTTCACTGAGTAGTCAACAAAATCAACCCAGGTCTGGCTCGAGGATTTTTGAGCCCCCCTAAACCTAATTCTATACTTCTCAGTGGAGAATCCAAAGCCCTCAATCAGGGTAGCCTTCATGAGGTCATAGGATTCTGCATCTTTTCCAGAGAGTGTGAGGAGTCTATCCCTACACTTTCCAGTGAACATTTCCCAAAGGAGAGCACCCCAGTGAGATCGGTTTACTTTTCTGGTTGCACAAGCCCTCTCAAAGGCTGTGAACCATTTGGTGATGTCATCACCATCTTCATATTTAGTTACAATCCCTTTTGGGATTTTCAACATGTCAGGAGAATCTCTGACCCTATTTATGTTGCTGCCACCATGGATTGGACCAAAAGCCATTTCTTGTCTTTCCCTTTCTATGGCTAGGAGCTGTCTCTCTAAAGCCTATCTTTTGGCCATCCTGGCTAGCAGGAGGTCATCTTCACTGAGGCTATCCTCAGTGATTACAGAGGTGCTGGACCCTCCTGTGAGGGAAGCAGCATCTCTGACTATCACATTTGGAGCCAGGGCTTGAGGGGCCCTGATCTCCCTAATTAGGACTGGAGGGGGGGAATTCTCCTCCAAGTCACTAGCTTCATCCTCTGGGAGGTCATCCTCAGAGGGGTTGGCTTTGGCAAACTCTGCCAGCAGCTCCTGGAGCTGTACTTTGGAAGGGCTTATGCCAGCTTTTATTTTTTTTATTTTGCAGAGAGACCTTAGCTCCCTCATTCTAAGATGGAGGTAAGGTGTGAGGTCGAGTTCCATCACACTCTCTTCTGCATTAGACATTATGGGGGTCATTCCAACTTTGGCGGGCGGCGGAGGCCGCCCGCCAAAGTTCCCCCGTCGAAAGACCGCGGGGGTCATTTCGACTTTCCAAATGGTCGCCCGCCGGCCCAGCGGGAAAGACCCTGCAACAAGGAAGCCGGCTCCGAATGGAGCCGGCGGAGTTGCAGGGGTGCGACGGGTGCAGTGGCACCCGTCGCGATTTTCACTGTCTGCAAAGCAGACAGTGAAAATCTTTATGGGGCCCTGTTAGGGGGCCCCTGCACTGCCCATGCCAGTGGCATGGGCAGTGCAGGGGCCCCCAGGGGCCCCACGAAACCCGTTCCCGCCATCCTGTTTCTGGCGGTGAAAACCGCCAGAAACAGGCTGGCGGGAAGGGGGTCGGAATCCCCATGGCGGCGCTGCAAGCAGCGCCGCCATGGAGGATTCCCTGGGCCAGGGGAAAACCGGCGGGAAACTGCTGGTTCCCCTTTTCTGACCGCGGCTTTACCGCCGCGGTCAGAATGGCCCTGGAAGCACCGCCAGCCTGTTGGTGGTGCTTCCGTGGTCCCCGGCCCTGGCGGTCATGGACCGCCAGGGTCGGAATGACCCCCTATGTTTCTAAAAGTTGGAATACTTTTTAAGAATCTAAAACTATCTCTAGAACTTAATTCAAACTTTCACAAAACCTTTAGACTCTAAAAGAAATGCTAACAGGGACTAACACAAGGCCCTAGCAGGACTTTTACAAATTTAGAAAAATAGCTCAAATTGCAAAAATCAGTTTCTAAAGACAATTTTTGGAATTTAGTCGTGTGATCAGGTATTGGCTGATTAGTCCAGCAAATGCAAAGTCTTGTACCCCACCGCTGATCCACCAATGTAGGAAGTTGACTCTGCATGCACTATTTCAAAGTAAGGAATAGTATGCACAGAGTCCAAGGGTTCCTCTTAGAGGTAAGATAGTGGCAAAAAGAGATAATACTAATGCTCTATTTTGTGGTAGTGTGGTCGAGCAGTAGGCTTATCAAAGGAGTAGTGTTAAGCATTTGTTGTACACACGCAAGCAATAAATGAGGAACACACACTCAGAGACAATTCCAGGCCAATAGGTTTTTGTATAGAAAAATATATTTTCTTAGTTTATTTTATGAACCACAGGTTCAGGATTTACATGTAATACTTTAAATGAAAGGTATTGCATGTAGTTACTTTAGGAACTTTGAATTAGCAAAATAGCATATACACTTTTCACATAAATCACATATAGCTATTTTAAAATTAGACACAGTGCAATTTTCAACAGTTCCTGGGGGGAGTAAGAGTTTGTTATATTTTGCAGGTAAGTAAACCACCTACGGGGTTCAAGTTTGGGTCCAAGGTAGCCCACCGTTGGGGGTTCAGAGCGACCCCAAAGTTACCACACCAGCAGCTCAGGGCCAGTCGGGTGCAGAGGTCAAAGTGGTGCCCAAAACGCATAGGCTTCAATGGAGAAGGGGGTGCCCCGGTTCCAGTCTGCCAGCAGGTAAGTACCCGCGTCTTCGGAGGGCAGACCAGGGGGGGTTTTGTAGGGCACCGGGGGGGACACAAGTCCACACAGAAAGTACACCCTCAGCAGCGCGGGGGCGGCCGGGTGCAGTGTGCAAACAAGCGTCTGGTTCTCAATAGGAATCAATGGGAGACCAAGGGGTCTCTTCAGCGATGCAGGCAAGGGGGGGGGCTCCTCGGGGTAGCCACCACCTGCACAAGGGAGAGGGCCACCTGGGGGTCGCTCCTGCACTGGAGGTCGGATCCTTCAGGCCCTGAGGGCTGCGGGTGCAGAGTCTTTACCAGGCGTCGGATCTTAGAAGCAGGCAGTCGCGGTCAGGGGGAGCCTCTGGATTCCCTCTGCAGGCGTCGCTGTGGGGGTTAAGGGGGGTCAACTCTGGTTACTCACGGTCTCGCAGTCACCGGGGAGTCCTCCCTGAAGTGATTGTTCTCCACAAGTCGAGCCGGGGGCGTCGAGTGCAGAGTGTCAAGTCTCACGCTTCCAGCGGGAAACGCAAGTTGTTTCAAAGTTGCTTCTTTGTAGCAAAGTCGCAGTCTTGGGTGAACAGAGCCGCTGTCCTCTGGAGTTCTTGGTCCTTCTAGATGCAGGGCAGTCCTCTGAGGCTTCAGAGGTCGCTGGTCCCTGGGGAGAGCGTCGCTGGAGCAGTGTCTTTAGAAGTGGGGAGACAGGCCGGTAGAGCTGGGGCCAAAGCAGTTGGTGTCTCCGTCTTCTCTGCAGGGTTTTTCAGCTTAGCAGTCCTCTTCTTCTTAGGTTGCAGGAATCTGAGTTCCTAGGTTCTGGGGAGCCCTTAAATACTAAATTTAAGGGCGTGTTTAGGTCTGGGGGGTTAGTAGCCAATGGCTACTAGCCCTGAGGGTGGGTACATCCTCTTTGTGCCTCCTCCCGAGGGGAGGGGGGCACATTCCTATCCCTATTGGGGGAATCCTCCATCTGCAAGATGGAGGATTTCTAAAAGTCAGAGTCACCTCAGCTCAGGACACCTTAGGGGCTGTGCTGACTGGCCAGTGACTCCTCCTTGTTTTTCTCATTATCTCCTCCGGCCTTGCCGCCAAAAGTGGGGCCGTGGCCGGAGGGGGCGGGCAACACCACTAGCTGGAGTGCCCTGGGTTGCTGTAACAAAGGGGGTGAGCCTTTGAGGCTCACCGCCAGGTGTTACAGTTCCTGCAGGGGGAGGTGATAAGCATCTCCACCCAGTACAGGCTTTGTTACTAGCCACAGAGTGACAAAGGCACTCTCCCCATGTGGCCAGCAACATGTCTGGTGTGTGGCAGGCTGCTAGAACTAGTCAGCCTACACGGATAGTTGGTTAAGGTTTCAGGGGGCACCTCTAAGGTGCCCTCTGGGGTGTATCTTACAATAAAATGTACACTGGCATCAGTGTGCATTTATTGTGCTGAGAAGTTTGATACCAAACTTCACAGTTTTCAGTGTAGCCATTATGGTGCTGTGGAGTTCGTGCATGACAGATTCCCAGACCATATACTCTTATGGCTACCCTGCACTTACAATGTCTAAGGTTTTGCTTAGACACTGTAAGGGCACAGTGCTCATGCACTGGTGCCCTCACCTATGGTATAGTGCACCCTGCCTTAGAGCTGTAAGGCCTGCTAGAGGGGTGACTTATCTATACTGCATAGGCAGTGTGAGGTTGGCATGGCACCCTGAGGGGAGTGCCATGTCGACTTACTAGTTTTGTCCTCACTAGCACACACAAGCTGGCAAGCAGTGTGTCTGTGCTGAATGAGGGGTCCCCAGGGTGGCATAAGACATGCTGCATCCCTTAGAGACCTTCCCTGGCATCAGGGCCCTTGGTACCAGGGGTACCAGTTACAAGGGACTTACCAGGATGCCAGGGTGTGCCAATTGTGGAAACAAAAGTACAGGTTAGGGAAAGAACACTGGTGCTGGGGCCTGGTTAGCAGGCCTCAGCACACTTTCAAATCAAAACTTAGCATCAGCAAAGGCAAAAAGTCAGGGGGTAACCATGCCAAGGAGGCATTTCCTTACACGTAGTTGCCTCAATATCCTCCTGTAAGCAATAACCAATTTCTTGCAGGCAGCGACGTATGACATGCCGCAGAAAATCAACGGGTTCGATATCTTCCCATTTCCGTCTCATACCCTGTAGTTCTATGTGCTTCAACCTGGATGGGGGGTCGTATAAAACACATCCCTTGGCCCCCATAAAAAGGTTGGAAGTAAGATCGGATCATGATCACTGAGTAGGGTCAGCTTTGTATACGGTGTGTCACAGTCATTTAGTGCAAAGGAAGGTAAAACAATATGGTCTATGACCGAAGATGAATAGGGGCCCCTATGAGTTGGAATTATCTTGCCGTTATCTCCATGCTTAAGTTCCATAAGCGTTAAATCAAATGTGGATAGCATCAAATTAAGGGCCTCTCCATATTCGTTATGGCAAAAATGGTTAAACCCTATCCCATCAGGGGTGGTAAGCCCACAGGACTGTGAGGAGGTGCGGGAACAAGGCTGAATATTAAAGTCCCCGGCCCAGAAAATAATGAGATTACGGCTGTTAGTTCATAAAAACATGGTTAGACTTTGTTCCAGGGTATAGGTGACCCTACAACGAGTGGCATCGAAAATGTTGTTGTAGTAGTTAATTAAGACCACATCCGCCATATTCTTAAACTTAAGCCATAGCAATTGGAAGTGTGCGATCTCCATAAAAGATTTTTTAACCACTCCCAGGAGTTTATTAGAAATAAATACCAAGAGCCCCCCGCCCAGGCTCTTCCAGATTGTGAAGGTGTAGCTGGCAGGGGGTGTGAGGTAAATCCATGTACATAGACAGGTAAAACACACCAGGTTTCTTGAATGCAAACCACATCTAGCTTGCTAATTATTGAACCCCACTCATCAGTCTCGGTTTTACCACTTAGGCCCTGCACGTTCCATGTTGCAAAGTAGTGGCGCCCATTAGTGTTAACGATGCACCTGCATCTGTGGTTCTTCCAAACCTTGGGTGGCTGCTTTTGGAACTACTACAGTCGGTTTCCCATCCCCATTTTAAATAGGTTCCCCGGCAACCATACCATCTGTGCCCTGGTGGACTATGAATAACTTATTGGGGTTCGTGACCATCTTAAGTTTGGCTGTTCCATCTTTCCTTAGCCTCATCCTCTCACTGTCTACAGGGTCCTTGTATAGCAGTCAGTCAATATCTGTCAATGAACTTAATGCCCGGTATTTATTACTTAGGGGTAACGGGGAGGAGGGATGTAAATTATCACTGTGTACGATGCCAGGGTGTGCCGTTGTATGCCATGGCTGATTATGAGGGAAATGTCTGTGACCTGGCTGACCAGATTGCAAATGTCTATAGAATACACCTAGCAGGAGCAATTCTGGGGTGTTTCTAACTTGGGGGCGAAAAGAGGCCCTGGAAAGGATATCCCTCACCAACCAAGGATTTCTAAAATTGATAATAATGCAATTGCCCCTGGTCTTTCCCTAACAGGCCCACCCACCCTACTCTCCTAGTTAGTATTATATGATGGGCCTAATCCATTGAGAATAGAATATTCTGCGCTAGCCAGTGCATACCCTTGTTCTTCAGGTCCCCCCGTTGCTCACTCTGGTTAGGTCGTAGAGTGGGGATATTGGCTATGATAATAACATAAGGGCAAGACTCTGGGGGTAGATTGATAGTAGGCAGTTCTTCTCTCTGATGTAGACTGGCAGGCCCGCTCTTCTCAGGGTTCAAGGGGAATCGTTCAGATGTTTCAGGATTTTGTATAGGTCGTACCCGGTGGTTTCTTCTTAGAGGCTATTTGCCACCCAGTAGGTTGGTCTATATTATGGGCCTCCCTTACTTGCCTGGGATGCTCTATATTTTGAGCCTCCCTTGCGTAGGTGCAGTTCCTGGCAGATCTAAGGTGTCTGTGCCCTGTGATATATGTCAATGACCTGGTTCATCAGGAGTAGTATTCTGTGCCACAGGGGTTCTGAGGGTTGGTGGACCCCGTTGGCAGAGTGAGTTTCTGGCACATTTCCAATATTTTCTCTAACTCCCCCTCCAGTTTGTCCAAGTTTGCATTAATAGGTTTAAGCAAGTTATCAAGAAAGGATGTGAAATTATTCCAATCTGTAGATACCATATTTTCAAACATGGAGGGAACCAGATTACTATCAGTGCCCCTTCTCCAACGTGTTTTCCCTTTTATGATAGGTGACTGGCTTACTAGTATAGGGTTTAAACTGGAAGGGATTCTAGGCTCTATCTGGACGTCCCCATTCCTCATGGCCACTGTATCGGTTGTGGGATGAATATCAGGTATGTATACAGGGGGGACGGGCGTACCCTCTAGTCCTTCTCCCAATCCTGCTGTCCCCAGGGATAAACACCTTGCGGCGAGGTCTATTTCCTTGGAAATGACCCCTACTGCTCCAACTAAAAAGGAGTCAATTGTGGAACGGCATGGTTCCATATCTGCCTTCTGTCCCCCATCTTCCTCTTACCCATAGTTAGGTTTTTGAGTTATCACCTTCTTGAGTGACTCTTCTGTCTGGGTGGATTACACAATAGCCTAGGCCTAAGAAGCCGGAACTCACCAAATTGCGGGCTAATACTTATGAGATGTCCAGCTATATTACTGGGAAAAAAGCCAAAGGAGTTTACTACAAAGGAGGAGAAGAGGCCAGAAAACCAAGAGGGTAGGCCCAGCCCAGCCCATGTCAGATGCTGATTGGCGCAGACGAGCCCACTCTTGCCACGGTTTTCACCCGGGCACTTCCCGAACGTGTTCCGCGCAGCAGAAGCACGAGCCTCAATTATGGCACCTTGGGCACGTCAAAGCTTTGTGGGCAGTCACCTCCCTTTGGTCTCCTGGGAGGTGTGGTTCAGCCCAGCCTTCCGCCTCTGTGTCACTAGGCAGAGTGATCCGCGCAGCAGAAGCGCACGTCTCAATTATGGTGCCTGGGGCACGTCAGAGCATTGTGGGGGGCCTCCTCCCTCTGGTCTCCTGGGGAGGTGTGGTTCAGCCCAGCCTTCCACCCCTGTGTCACTGAGCAGAGTGATCTGCGCAGCGGAAGCACGAGTCTCATTTATGGCACCTTGGGCGCGTCTGAGCGTTCTGGGTGGCCTCCTCCCTCTGGTCTCTTGGGAGGTGTGGTTCAGCCCAGCCTTCCGTCCCTGTGTCACTGAGCAGAGTGATGCATTATTGATGTATAAAATGAAGTTGCCTCCATCCAATTCATCTGTTTCTTTTATTGTGAAAAATATCTGACAGAATAGCTGAAACCGATCTTATAATCAACAAAATCTGTATATGCTACCTTCAGGTCAATTTCTTAAATTCACGATGTAGTTATGCTGGTACACACTTCACATTGTATACCTACAATCGGTAGCTACCATGTTTCCTTTCCGTCCACAAAATATTTGTTGGTAGACCTACTCATTTGAGTTACCAGTTTTTAATGAAAATGTTATTGCAGAGGATTATCTTGGGAGAGTTCATTAGAACAATGACTGGAGAGCCAATCTAGTCCTTAATAGTTGAACTTTAGCAGCAGTGGCATTGTGAAAATGATTTTGCATTTTCAGCCAATTTCCAGCTAGGATTTATTAAAGCTTTTTCTTACTTTGTGACGAGGTGTGAAAAAGTATTGTTAATCTGTTTCGTTGTTTTTGATCTTACTAGTGGGGTGCTTATGGGACAAGTGACCATGTATGTTTTACTGTGATTATATATCCTGTGGGCATTTGAAAGCAAGTGAGATTTTCGAAAATAAACGTTTTCGATCTGTGCATCATTAAAATGTCCAGTAATGTTGTTGGAACACTGATGACTGCGTTACATGTAAACTGGGCTCAGTTTGTCGTTTTTGTCACTGCGTGGAAAGGACTACTGGATGACGTGGTTTGTGTTGTTTCTCTATTAATACTACTCTTGCTTTCATTCTCGCTTCAGTGTCTGCCACAGCCTTCTACAAGGCCCAGCCAGTGATTGAGTTCATGTGCGAGGTACTGGATATCCGGAATATCGATGAACAGCCGAAGCCGCTCACCGATTCCCAGAGGGTGCGCTTCACCAAAGAGATCAAAGGTGAGGAGGGGGTCGCTCCGTCCCAGAACTTCTTTCTTGCTGGAGCTGAACGCTTAAGCGACCTGTAAGGCCTTGACCCGGGTAGTAGTTGGATACAAGGTAGTGTATGTGGTGCGTACCATCGTTTACCTCCTGTGATCTCCTCCTGTTACATAACCAAGATACTCCCTTTGACACCCATCGGGAAGTAGATTGAGCGCTAAATCGGGAAGTAGATTGAGCGCTAAAGAAGCTGGGAAGGAGGTTGGAACCCAAAGAGTTTGACCCAGTAATCACACTTTTAGAGCTATATGGGATTAAAAGTAAAATTTATTTTTATACATATGCAAAATATAAGGGGAGCTACAATGGCAGGCAACACAATAAACCAGAAAGTTATTTCTTCTTCTGGGGCTGAGATGTTTTAATACTTAAGACATTTCAAAACTTTTTCATAGTGTATTTTCAATCAGACACTTCACTCAAAATAACTTTGTGGTTTAACAACGATCGTATACCGTGTGGGAAGGATTGAGAGAGTTCTACTGTTTTTGAAATCACTCTGGTTTCAGATTTATTTTGCTTACAATCTCCAGTGAGGGCATCTAAAAGGGCCAGACCTAATTGTATAATACACTAAATGTGGAATGATAAATCTGCCCTTTGTCCTTGTTTCTCAAAGGCCCAGGGTTCTCAGACTAGTGGAAGGCGAGACATTAGGCTAAGGCAGCTAAGAATATGTCAAACATTTAAGTAGGCTTTAGCCGAGTACAACTGAAACTCCCACACTAAAAAATCCTACACCCGCGTCCAGGTCCGGGTATTAGGATTCACACAATCGGACTTCAGCCTGAGAGAGTGTCATTCATGGTACCCTATTCACACTTGGTGGGAATATCCATATATTGCTTAATTCTGGTACAAGAGGTAAATACTTATCTCAAATAACACACATACAAATAGATCGAGATGACAACATTATGCTACTAGGAGTATGGAGCAAAAAGTCCCCTGCAACTTACCCGAAACTGCTCTGTGACGCAGAACTGCAGGCAGCCAGACAAGATATTGCCAAACTGTGCGGTGGTATTCCAACGTCCATTTGTAAATACGTATAAAAACATCGGTTAGTGCATGGCAGCTGAGATGGAATTATACAAAAGCAGAGGTTTTCCAGGCAAATTCTCGAACCTATATAGAGTCTGTGCTGTGATGTACAAGATCCTGAATGAAATTTATTTAATAAGAGGATCCCAGGGGCGGAGAAATGGAGGGAAGGAAGTGAACATTATGGGTCATCCTCCTGACACTTTGTGGTTGTGCAACGTGAACTTAGACAAAACGGTAATACTGTCCTCAGCACAAAGTAAGAGTTCAATAGGAAAGGTTTTGTGCATTCTGTTTGTGGGTCTGACAACACCCATGGATTTAAATGTTTCTTGCTTTCTAAATGTGTTGACGCTATGCTGCTACGGCATAGCGTGCACATTTGCTCTAGCAAGCAAGCATTTGTTTTGTTCCTTTCTCAGCACACACTCTATCACCAAACTGATCTGCTGTGGGTTTTAAAAACCTGCAATCTTCGAAATTGCACTTCTACCGGCCACTGCACTCCTGCAACAAACTTTCATGATAGATTCTGGACCCAAACATTCCAACATCATTTAGCAGGGGCCTTGAGCAAACACCTTCTGTCCATTAACAGTAACCTGTTGTTTTCTCCAGCAAACTTATGTAGAAATAAAAGCTATTTTCATTTTAAACATTGAACACCCTACCAGTCAAGCAGCAACCATCCATGGCTGCACTGAGTGCGGTAGATGTGAAGTTTGCCATCACATGCACCGCTCCTCATCTTATACCCACCATTTTTTGATGTGTGTGAAGCACAAGGGAAGGCAGCGTCTGACGCCTTCCCAATCATCGCCCTTGAGTACAGTAGTACTCAGCTCTAGCTTATAGAAGTTCTTGATTGGTGGTCGGGTGGGCTAAAGTTGCCGCACTCAGACAGTCTGGGAAAGTCGTAAACTAGTGCATACTTGTGACACCTACATCTCCGCCATACCTGCAGCAAAAATGTTTGATTTGTTTCATAACAACATAAAGACAGTCCATAATCAGCATTAGATACAGGCTTCGCCGGGAGTCTAAGACCATACTAATTCCATAGTTAGAACGTAATCTCCCTCCCCGGAATCCCAGTGAGAAAATCTAGACTAATATAGAACCAGCTGTGATGTAGTTCCACCTGTACACTGGTTTAAGGGACCAGAAAACGCAGACCCCAGGTGCCCCGTATTGTACTATATTTGTTTGCACAACCTCTGGGTGTACACCGCCTCCTCAGCAATTGAACAATAATCAATACCCTCCAGCCGTACCCTGAAAGCTGGGGGCACCCCTGATCTCCTGTGCTTTGCTTTATCTTGCTTGGCAAGCACACACCCAGTGCCCACCCAGGTACATTGGCCACGTAGCCCATCTTACCCCGAGAAGACCCGTAGGACAGCATTGTTGGGGGGACTGCCTCAGTGGGACACTTGTTACCTCTTCTAGCATTCAAAGGGTTCTTTTTCCAGTAGGGCGAGATAACTGGGCATTCTCATATTGTGTGAATCCAAGTACCCTTTGCTTCCTTACACGTAAGGCACTCTGGGTCCGCCGCCCTTCCCATCTTCCATAACCTGTCTGATCTATAGTAAATTTAGTGGAAGTATTTAAATTGGATCAACCGTAGTCTGATAGGGATCACCAGTTGTGTGGCTCCCACTTTTGCCTCGACCTAATCTTCCTCTTCCAGTCCTCCGCTTCCCACCATTCCTGCAGTGTTACTTCTGGTTCTGGCACATTTACAATTATCGTCTTGTGCAATCGTGAAACTCCCTTCTCCCTGATCTATCCCATTGTGAGTTTGAGTTTCAGGGGGTTGTATTCTGGAAATGGGTCCAGGTCTTTCCCTAGATGCTCCAAAGCATGTTGCAGTTGTAGATTTAGAAAGATCCGAGACTGGTGTAACTCATACGCTTTGTTCAGTTGTGCAGAGGAGAGCCTGTGGGCCCAAACATCGCCCTTTTGGGAGATGCTCAGTTTGTCCCATTTCTGGAATCCCTGTAGTTGCATGGCTGACTTTAACCACAAACCCCATCCTCAGCAGTGTTTCCCTCGTAGGTCTTACAGCCCACTGCATCCATTTCAGGGCCTTATGCCAGCAATCGATGGGGACTGCCGTAATTTGAAGCAACAGCTGTGGGGCACTGACCAGGGGGGCGGTTCTGGGAATCCAGCTGGTTCTAAACAAAAGGCCAGGTTGTTTTTCCCCCAAAGAAACAATCATTAATCGGCAGCAGCACCACCACCCAGTAGTAAAGCTGTACATCCACCACCCTAGGACCTCCATCAAATGGCTATTGTATACACTTTTAATGGGCATTCCTGGAGGGAGTTCCTACCCAGACATAGGCATTGATAAGCACCTGCAGCTTTTAAACCATTGCTGTGGATTCCTGTCCGGGTAGTTTTTCAGGATATATAACAGTTGCAGGAGCATAATCTTTTTAACAAGGGTAATATGCCCCAGAGTATTGAATGCAAATGTACCCTAGTGTGCCAAATGGCCCTCAACCATACATTCCGGGGCATCAACCTCAAGTTCCCAACAGGTCTTGGGATCGGCAGATACTTGCATCCCCAAATATGAAAAGGCTCCGGTCACGCATTTGAGGTTTCTGAGGGCTTGAATTGGAGTGGGGAAAACAGACAGTAGAACCAGGGTGATTTGTCCTAGTTGACTCTTAAACCTGAGGCATCTCCATACAAGCTCAGCATTTGAATCAATCTAGAAATCAATGCCTCCGGTCACTGTATGAATAGCAGCACACCATCCGCGTAGAGCGAGATGCAATCCTCTATTCCCTCTTTCCATTGCAGGGCCCAAAATTGTACATCCCACCTCACCCATTCAGCCTGCGGTACAATAACCAGGGCAAACAGGTATGGGATAAGGGCCAACACTGTCTGGTGCCCCTCTGTATAGGAAATTTCCAGGACAGAGTACCATGCCCTCTTACCCTTGCCCACAGGACACTGTAGAGCAATTTGACACATCTCTGAAGTCAGTGGCCAAAATTCATGCATTGCTGCACTAAATGGAGGAAGGGCCATTCAACTGAGTCAAAGGTTTTCTCAAAATAGAGTTGAGCTATGTATGTAGGTTCAGACACCTCATGTGCCCTTGCTAACCATTGTTCAGCCACCTGAATCTATGCCTGGTCCCTCTAGCTGGCATAAAGCCATTCTGGTCTCTAGATATCAATGAGTGTATCACTTTTGGCGGCCCAGGTGACCATCACCTTTGCCAGCAACTCAGCCTCTATATTAATCAAAGAAATCGGCCTGTAGGATGCACTCTCACAGGTGGCTTGTTGGGTTTTGGAATGATCATCACAGTTTCTCCACTAAAGTTTGTGGAGTAGCATTCAGTTTGAAGGGCCTCCCCAAAAATGTCAAGCATCAGTTGAGTCATGACACTGGCGAATTTCCTAAAGAACTCAGCAGGGTATCCGTTGGACACAGAGCTTTCCCCAGTGGCATATACTGCACGCCTAGGTGTAGCTCCTCAATCGGAGGGCAAGGTCCATCCGCTCCCACGCTGTGAGCCTGGGCATTATCAGGCCCCACACAACTCGGGAGTAAATCTCCAATGAGTGGGGCATGCATGCTCTGTACAGTGTCTTTTAGTAGGCGTTTACAATGCCCTGAGCCTCGTGGACCATTTTCCACACCACCTCGCTGATCATCGGCACCACTCTTGCCCCAGCTTCACAGCTGGCTAACTAATATATGAGCTTGTCACTGAATTCATAGATATGGTGTTGTGTTGCAACTTTTGTGCCATCAAGCAACTGTTGCTTCAGAGCTTGCCAAGCCGCCTTCATCTGGCACCACCCCTCTTCATCTAGGGAAGCCACGCACCCTGGCGTTTGAGGGCAGATAAGTGCTCCTCTAAAGGTTTTGTCTTTCTGTCCTTCTCCCTTCGCTGCGCCACCAAATAAAATATTATTCTCCCTTGCAGCAGTTTTCATTGCTTCCCAGAGGACATTAGGCAAGATTTCGGGGGAAGCATTTTGTGTAGTGTAGACCTCAATCTCTTTCCCCAGCTGTTCGCAAAAGTGGCCTTCCTGCAACCACTCAGGATGAAGCCAACAAAGGTTTCATGACCCATTCCTCATTTCTCTTAGCAACTCCCCCCCCCCCCAGGTAATGATCAGATAACACTGTAGGGAGTATCAGCGCCCCCTCCACAACCAATAATTGTGCGATCAGGACAAAAATATAATCAAGTCTAGGAAAGGACATGTGTGGATAGGAGAAATAAATCGATTCTCTGGCACATAGATGGAATGACCTACCCTGACATCTGCAAGGCCCAGATAGGCTGCCCAGGAGCCCAAATTCGCCACTCTGTGGGCAACAGTTTTCCCACTAGTGTCTGCTGGTGTGTGCATTACATTATTAAAGTCGCCCCCGCAAAATTACGACCCTCTGGAGCCACAGCAACAACCTTTGTGAGATCTTGCAGGGTGCCAGCTCTCATGTCTTGCGGGACATACACTCTAATTATTGTCAGGGTCCTCCCTTTTATAGTACCCGTAACCTGCACAGAGCATCCCAGATCTTTAGCCACAGTATCAGCAACCACCATGGGGAACATCTTATGCAGCAAAACAGCCACCCTCTTGGATCCTCCAAGGAACCCTGCATGATAGACACTATCAAAGCCATAGCAGCCCTAGCAGGTTACAGTTGTTGCCGAGCAAGTGGGTGTCCTGAAGAAGGAGCACCTTTTGAGCCATTTCTGTACCTTGGCGTAGTATCACATCCCTCTTGACCATATAAGTGAGTCCATTAACATTCCATATAATCAGTCTATGGGGTAAAATGTTGGGCACTTGAGTCATAGTGGATCACATGGAATCTGAACAGCATCTGTTGCATGCATGTGCTGCCCCCGTTGTGTGGTGAAACCTTCCCACCTCCCACTCAACACTTTTAAACATGACGCATCTGTCCGCCTCATAATCGCCTAACAAATAAACATAAACAAGAAAAATGTAAGATAAGAAATCTAATTAAGCTCTACTGCAGAACGAGGAAGATTTACCACAGCTGCCGGTATCGTCCAACATCAAACCTCCCAAACCTGTTGTGCACAGTGCCAGGGAGTCTTTCATCGCCACCTCCAACACGTGCTATGTGCTTGTAAGGAGCGTAAAATTTCTTATGGTTCCTGTGACTGTCATCAGCAGGGGCTGTGGCAGGTGTCATTGCCTGAACCTGAAGAGAACGAGTCTCTTCCCCAGCCCACACCATGTTTAATTGAGCAATGCCTTTACTGGGTGTGCCGTTTGGAATTATGCACAAGGTGGGTTTATGCTCTCACAGTTGTCATAGGAGCACCAGACACCTGGGATATTGACTTCCTGTCCTCCAGCCAGTCCCACGTGACTTCTGTGGTGTCAAAGAAAAAGGCCTTTCTTTGAAATAGTACCTTTAGTCTAGCTGGATAAAACTTGTATTGCAGTTGTAGGTTTAGCCTTTGCTTTACCTCCAAGAAGAACATACGCTGAGTCTGCACTTGATGGTGTAGTCCAGAAGCAACATGATTTTCGCAGTTGCACAGAGCAGATCTGATTGTAATCTCACTTGCTGGAGAATTAGGTTTCTGTTGATATAATTGAGCACTCTCATAATGACTTGGCAGGGTGGAACCTTAGGAGCTATGTGGACCAGTGCTCTGTGGGCCCATTCCAAAAGGAAGCATGGTGAAAAGTCTGCTGCCGCAATGCAGAAACTTAAACCAGTCTGTGAAGAAGGCCTCTGGCCACTAGCCCTGTGCGACCTGTGACAGCCCCACAATCCAGAGGTTATTGTGGCGTAACCTGCCCTACGTATACTTAGCTCTCCTTTTGAGCTGCTTGGTCAGCACCCACAATCAGTTGATTTCCTCAAGAGAAAGGCTCACTTCAGTCTCCTGGGTTGAGATTCTGCGCTCCGTCTCAGTCGCATGGGCTGACATGTTGCCCAGGTCCTGTTGGAGAAGCACCAGTCCCACCCCCACTCCACCGATGTTCTTGAGGAGGTCCTTATGGCAATCTTTTATAGCCTGGAGTATTGCAGCTGGGGAAATCTGTTCACCAGGTGGCGAAAGGATCCCCTGCACTGAGCCCAGCCCAGCCAAGAAGTGAGCGGGCCTAGTGAACTTATCAATTTTCTCCTGGTCAGGGACTGCTGCCTTGTCTTTCACCATAATGTCTGCAAGCAGAGTGTGCCCCCCGCAGAAATCACAGATTTGGAGGAGTATGCTCTAGAGTTTTCTAGGGGCCACCACCAGCACCTTTATGGCCTATTGTTCCAAGGGGTCCAGGATCCGCCTGCAGGCCCCCCAATGCAAAGCAGAAGAATGTGTGAAGGCTGAGCCCACATGCAACTTCTGCAAGTTGTCGCCTGTCTCAAGCCCTGGAAGGCTTCCCAGCCACTCCGCCCCCAGGGCCCTTGTATTTGTATTGCTCCAGCTCAGACCTAGAAATGAATGCATCCTTTCAGAGCACTTTTACATGGTTACGCTTCAAGATGTCATTCCATTACTGCAACAAGGCGACTTCATGGCCGCACTCAATCTGAAGGACGCCTATTTCAACATCCCTATTTATCTGGCTCACAACCGATACCTCAGGTTCGTAATCAACGGACATTTCCAATTCAAAGTACTCATCTTTGAGGTCTCAACCACCCCTAGGGATCTTCACCAAGTGTCTTGCAGTAGTAGCTGCTCACCTGCTCAGATAAAACATACATGTCTTTCCATATATATTTTGGCGATTGGGATATCAAAAGCTCAACTTATCAAATGTTCTCCCAACACACTCAGGCAACAATAAACCTATTTCTTCAGTTAGACTGTACCATCTTTGCAGTCAAACTCCACCTCTAACCCCTTCAAATACAACCCTACCTAGGAGCAATCCTCGATTCACAACGTGGGTTAGCTTACCCCAGTTCTGCACAGATTCAGTCCTTCCAGGCTCCTATCCCACAGTTCAAACCTCATCAGCTAATAACAGGCCAGTGTCTCTGCATGCATGATGGCTTCATGCATAGCCAAAGTACCTCATGCCAGATTCATCATGCATCTGTAGCAAGAGTGCTTAGCGCACCAATGGACTCAAGCGAAGGGCCAATGGGACGAACTACTGTTGGTAGGCCGCAAGCTTGTCACTTTCTGCAGTTGTGGAACACCAATAATCAAAGGATGGCCTTTCCCTGACCCAGTTCCACAGAGAATCATAACAACGACACAGTCCTTGCCTGCTGTGGAGCGCCTTCACAAGATCGGACTGTCCAGGGACGCTGGACACCCAGCCAGAGACATCACCATATCAATCACCTAGAGTCGCTAACAGTTCACCAGTCGCTCAAATCATTCCTCCCCCACCAGATTGGCAAGGTAGTCCTGATAAAAGCAGACATAACTGCCATGTATTAGATCAAAAAGAAGGGGAGCACCAGGTCCCTTCAGCTGTCTCAGCTAGCCCAATCCATTTGGAGGTGGGCTCTCAGAAACAACATTCACTTGTTATCGGTGTAGCACCTGGGAGCGGACAGTTTTGTAGATCTCCTCAGCAGGAGTCACCAACAAATCCATGAGTGGGGTCTCCACCCATACTTTGAGTTTGAGTCACCCAGAAATAGACCTTCTCGACACAGCAGAAAACACCAACTGCCCAAGCTTCGCCTCTTGGTTCCCGCACCCACAATCCAGGGGCAATGCACTGTGGATGACTTGGTCTGGGATGTTTGCTTACACTTTTCCTCCTCTTCCACTGCTTCAGTTTGTGGTCTGCAAACTTTGTCGGACATCTCCCACCCTCGTCCTAATGGCTTATACATAGGCGTGGCAACCATGGCACACCACACTCCTAGAACTCTTAGTAGTTCCCCACAAACTACTGCCAAACAGGCAGGACCTTCTTGCGTAGAGCCATGGAAAATTCAGGCACCCAAATCCTATGTCCTTCAACCTTGCCATCTGGCTCCTAAGGTCCTAGAGTTTGGTTATTTAAATCTACCACAACCTTGTATGGACATCCTTAAAGATGCATGCAAACCCACTACTCATGCTTGTTATGCAGCGAAGTGGAAAAGATTTGTCCACTATTGTAATGCAAAACACATTGATCCTTTAAATGCCAAAGTGCAAGACATGGTCTGTAACTTATTTCATTTACATACTACTGGTCTAGCTTTTACATCTATAAGACTACACCTGGTGGCAGTAGCTGTGCATCTACAAAACAGACAACACATTTCGCTATTCAGGAATTCTGTCATTAAAGCCTTCTTATAATTTCTTAAGAGTCATTTTTCCTGGGTTGCCACCAGCCCCCACTTGGAATCCCAATATTGTACTAACACGATTAATGTGCTCTCCATTTGAGCCCCTGCACTCCTGACCCCTCCAGTTTTTATCATGGAAATTATATTTTCTCGTTGCTATCACTTCACTCAGACGTGTCAGTGAGCTTCAGGCATAAACTTTAGAAGAACTTTTCTTCCAACTTATAGAGACAGGGTGGTACTATGTACCAATCCTACATTTCTTCCAAAGGTGGTCTCTCAATTCCACCTTAATCAATCTATTGAATTGCCAGTATTTTTCCCCAACCTGACTCCGATGCGGAAAGGGCTCTACCCACCTTAGATGTAAAATGAGTCCTTATGTGTTATATTGATAGAACCAAATCATTTAGAAAAACACAACTCTTTGTTGCCTTTTTAAATCCACACAAAGGAAGTGCCCTTTCTCACTCGGCATTGCACACTGGATTGTCAAATGTATTCAAACATGCTATGCTAAAGCTAAAATAACTTTACCTATCCCTCCTAGAGCTCACTCCACTTGTAAAGAAGGAGCTTCAATGGCCTTCCTAGGAAATATACCTATACCTGACATATGTAAAGCAGCTATATGGTCTACACCACATACATTTACAAAACATTACTGTGTAGATGTGCTGTCACATCAACAATCCAGTGTTGGCCATGCAGTTCTACGTACATCATTTCAAACAACTTTAACCCCCACAGGTTAGCCACTGCTTATTGTGGAGGACTGCTTATCAGTCTATGCTAAGCATGTATATCTAAAGCCACACACGCCTCGAATGGAAAATGTAATTTACCCAGTAAGCATCTCTTTGTGATGAGTAGTGCTGTAGATTCACATGTGCCCACCTTCCTCCCCGGACAACAGTGTTTGTTACAGTTACTTTAATAAGTTATCACACATTCATTTAGCATTGACATCTCATACTATGCTGTGCTTCACATTCCATCCTCACCCGCCTAGCAGGAAAACAATCTAACAATGGAGTTGATGACCATGCGCATTACCATCCAGAGGAGGAGTTACTGTACCTCGAGACTCAAAAGACTTTCTTCTAAGAAAAACAACTTGCACACATCTAAGCCCAGCACTAGATGGCAGGATTATGCTAAGCATGTGAATCTTCATCAGTAGGTGCCACAAACTAATGATTACTGGGAAATAACATTTTCCCTAAGGAGAACGGAACAGATTTTACACCAAAACAGTCAGGAGACACTTCTCCACGGGATACAGGTAAAAACTTTGAGCGCAGCACTATGTTTAAAAGTATAGCCTAGTTTGAAGGAACCTAGAGGGACTGTTGACTGTGGATGGGGGTACACCTTGTCCTAAAAAGCCTAATGCTCCTCCAGTTGATGTTCTGCCATGTGTCTGTTAAAATAGCACAGATTTTGTTTAAAATGATTCTGCCATTAAACACCTTGGAGCTAAATATATATGCTCAGGGCTTTAGATATAGCTGCATCTTGTAAGGGAAAGGAATCTGGTTGAAGGACGTTGCAGGCAAGAAAATGTTCTTTAAAGTCTTCTTTCCAGCAGTGTCCTACTTTGTGACAAAGACATTTTAAGCACACCTATGTTTGCTGCCATAGACGAAGTAGCATTTCTCCACCTGCTGTCTTGGCATGCAGTCACCAGTGGCTGCTTCCAGGAGCACTTTAGCATTGCTGCTGTTGCCTGGTAGCCATTGTGCTCAATTTGCTCCCTAACTCCAGCCTGTGCCAGGAGACCCTTTGGTCACTTTTACTTCCATGTTAATCGTGAAGATAGCTTTCTCCAATCGCCCCAAGCCACCACATCTTTGCAAAACATAGATACAGTGGCATACAGCTTTACTGTCAAACAAGTAGCAAACACGCATGGAAAAAGTTTTTTTGGCATGACATCCATCGCAGATCTGAATAGTCATTCAACGTCCACAAGGGCACAAAGAGGGTACGGTTCCGATAATGGAGTACCACTGCTAGCAGTGATATTAAATACGTGTTGTGTTCTGAGAAAATAAACTTGTTGCATTTTTGAATTGTGGTCCAAGAAAATATTAAGATCCACTGCTGCATAGCACAGTTTCAGAAAAACCTTCACTAGCGAGTTAGTGTTGGATTTCAGAGGATGAAAGCAGTAATAACACATCTCCCACTTTTACTTTGCTAGGTCTGAAAGTGGAGGTGACACACTGCGGACAAATGAAGAGGAAATACAGGGTCTGTAACGTCACTCGACGGCCCGCCAGCCATCAGACGTAAGCCAGTTGTGGGGGGTTAGGGGGCAGTGGGCACTCTGCACGAGTGCTACAAAGCAAAGCATTATTTACAGGTTATTTGTTTGACGTGTTCTGGGAGTCCCCAAATCACTGTTCTGTTTTGTGTCTCCAAAGTTTTATTTCTTGTTGCAAATGAGCGAAATGCATATTTTTATGGCGCCTGGTCATGTAAAGGTTTGGTCCTCTATTAATATTCTCTCAAACTATTGACAACTTTCTTTTATACCATACAAATAGACACAAATGTTTTCTAGACATGATATCTTATTACTTTTACAGGCTTGATGTGCTTCGGTGTAGTGCACCATGCTCCTTCCTGGAATAGATTCATATGTTTTGTCTTTTCTGACTCCTGTCAGGTGGCTGGATTTAGAATAGTACTTGAAAAAAGAGTGGTTGTCAACAGAGATATTGGCCACAATCCAACTTGATGTAGCTGAAAAGGAGACACGCTACAGTAATGGTACACTGTCCCTGTTTGCACGCAGCACATCTTTAACTTGGTAAAATGCACACTGTTACTGATAATTCACTGCCTCTTAGGGGACTGTCCTGGTCCGTGGCGTGACCCATCTGTAAAAAGTGTTCCTCTCGCAGACTGGGGCAGTGCACCCTACTCCCAACAATGGACTGCTCCCTAAGCCTGTAATATAGATGAGATGCACTGTCCCTGCTTACCTTGTGGTGCAGGTTTAACTAATTGCGCTGAGCGCAGGCAGGGGCAGAATACCATGTTGCACATAATGCGCTGCCCACAGGGCATGCATGAACTTGCACTGACCTGGGGGCACTGTATCAGTGAAAGGCGGAGTAGCTTGGTGAAGCAGCAGGTCTGTCTTTGTGCATGCAGCAATGTGACCTGCATATTGAAAAGAGACAGAGATCCCCTTGCAGGTGGGAGAGGTGAGTGACTGCACCTACCTGCAGGAGGTCGCCTGGGGACCCCGCTCCTGCCCTGAAGCAGCCCCTGCATCTTTCACTGTGTGACCCCCCCTTTAATTCCTCCAGAGGGCTTTCCCCAGGAGACAGACTGTAGGCTACACTTTTGTGGCTCCCAGTCAGTGCTCTTCCTGGCCTCTGTGCCCGCGTCCATATTATGGCAGAGGTAAAGTGTTTCCCTCATTTGCATGGGGATACCCCTCCACAAATGATTAAACAGTTTTAAGACAGCACCAACACTATGTCCTGGCTGTACCAGTCTTACTGAAGGGGCTACAGAAGCTTCTGCAGCCACTTCTGTAATACAGCAGTGCAGAAAACAGGTACACACACCCATTGTTGCCTCAGAGTGGAAAGGCCATCCCAACTAATCTGCCTCCATGGCTATATATATAGTGCCAGCAGAACAAATGTGCCTTACATATCCACTATGCCTCCCTCCCCATCACTGCTTTGCCTATTTTCGAAAATTATTTTAGTCCACTTTGTAGTTAAAACTCTTACCACAGCTGAACACAACACCGTTTTAAATACAAAAACTCTCTTCGAGCTACCGTTGTTGGAATGGAGCCCAGTTGATCGTTTGAGGATCTCAAATAGAACAAATACATTAAAAGCCAAATTCAAGATTTTCCACTCAGTCAAGTCATGCACATTGCTTCCTAGTATTTAATGTGACTCTGTAAAAACTACTCATGCTGTGCTAAAATGTTTATTATCCATATGTACATATTTTATTGCTGACTTGTAGCAATACTTTTGGCTGATAGATTTAGATGCTGATATGGGCATGAATCTGTAGAAACCATTGATCAACCCTATTTATGTTATGTTATGTATTGTGCCTCCCGAAGGAGAACGTGCTTGGCTAATGAATAATTTTAATAATTATGCACTAGAGTGTATTTAATAACTTGGGGTTTGGGGTCCCATGGGAGCTCACTTTTTTGATTAGTTTGTGTCACTTATCTGTCGGTTTTTGTTACAGGTTCCCACTGCAACTGGAGAGTGGTCAAACAGTCGAATGTACTGTTGCCCAGTACTTTAAACAAAAGTACAACCTGCAGCTTAAGTACCCCCACCTCCCGTGCCTTCAGGTGGGCCAAGAGCAGAAGCACACCTACCTGCCTCTCGAGGTGAGATAAGGTTACATCAGGACTTCTTTGTGGGAGTGGGCTTCCAATGTTGTAGCACATCTGGCGATTGTGAACTGGTTGCAATCCTTAGAGAACCTATTCTTTCCTGTGCCGAAAGGCTGCTCACCGATCTGATTCCTTAGGGTGCTGCAGCTTGGCTGATCAGACACTGTAGGATATGCAAGTGCTTCAGACTATGAATATTCAGAAAATGGACAGAGCCAAGGGCATCAGAAACCAAGCCATGTGTTTGGGTGAATCCATTCCCCACTGAGTCTCCAAATCAGGGTCAGGCAGCCCTGGACTGTTTGTGCGCTGACATATTTAGCTTTCAATGTCTTTGACTTTACTTTCACTTCTTATGAATGTTGGCATTCTTTACAACTGTTAATCTTTCAGTAGGCCTCTTCTTGAAAGATTCCTCTCCCTGCACCCAAAAAAATTAAAAGGGGTAGTTTTGAGATAAGAGTTTGAATGAAACCTCGTGTTTAACTAATGATTTTAAAACACGGATTCTGCAAAAATATTTGCAAATATTTGTAATTAACCAGTTTGATGTCTTCAAATATTATAACCTCAATATCGAGAACTGGAGGGACGTTATTCGTCACAGACATACATTTAGGAGATGCAATATCCCTGATTTTGGCTGCAAACAATGATGGTTGGAAATATATCAAAAAGTCTTAACCAGTGATAATGACTTTAGAAATCATTCCATACTTTTTGGCAAATCAGGACTAACTGTACGCAACCTTTTTTTGCTGTGCTCTAAAATTAGCAGCCTACCCAGAACGTCTAAGTTATGTCTTCGTTAACATCTCCTTTGAGCTGGAATACAAACCACTGCTGTCACATTCTTTCTCCTCAGCTTCACCTCCACATTGCAGAGCTTGGAAGAGAAATCATGATTCTGCAGTTTTCTTTGTGGCATTGCAGTGCTTTTGATCTTCAAAACCAGGACACGCTTTTCTGTCGCCTTCTACCAGGAAACCTTGCTTCCCAAAAACATTGATCTGTTGAAGATACATTTTTGGGCTAGTGAGTTTAGGACTAGCCAGATAATATGCCATGATTTCCTTCAACGCTTCCTCCTTTCTCACTTTTAGCTAACAGTTTTAAGAGCACTCTGTGCTAAATTATACCTTTTTTGCTGCAAGGGACGCACGTGTTTTTTTTGTTTTTTGTACCTTTTCTCTGCTGCCTTCTTCCTATGTTTAATGTATACCTTGATGTTTGAATAGACAGAGCACAAAGCTTTGTCCCACAGGTTTAAATCCAAATGGATCAGATTCTGTATTTTGTCTTCTGGAGATCGATGAAGCGAGCACTATCATGTTTGGTCTGCTAGCAGAGACAAAGATTCTTAGTAGTAATGAAGAGAATACACTCAAAGAACACACTTAATACAGCAACTCTCCTGCAATGGTCACCTTCTCCCAGTACGAAGCCAACTCCAAAACAAAACGTTCAGAGCAAGGAACCAGTCGCAATTCTGGTTCATCTATGATTACTATGCAGTCTGCACGCAGTGTAGTGAATTCCATGGTCCCTTTTCTCCTGGCTTTGCCAAGTTGCATAAGGGGGAGGGTAAGTGTCTTCTTAACAATTTACTGCAGTGCTTCACCTGCATTTCAGGTGATGAGCCAGGCTTTGGTTGTCCCTCTCATGTTAGAAGTGCTGAATGTTTATTCTCTTGAGCCAGCTTTCTCTGCTAATCTGGTTGCTCCAAACCTTGCTGTTTGCACACCTTTTTTCTTCTTGTTCTTGTTGTTTTTGTTCTTCTTCTTCTTGTTCTTCTTCTTCTTCTTCTTCTTCTGGTTCTTGTTCTTCTTCTTCTTCTACTTGTTCTGGTTCTTGTTCTTCTTGTTCTTTTTGTTCTTCTTGTTCTTCTTTTCCTGAGCTTTGTCTTGGGTTGACAGCCTGCGCATGCATACCTAAACATCTAGTGAGGCTGAGAAAGCCTCCTAGGGAGGTAGTGGCTTGTTGAGGTGCTGCCTGTGACAGAAATACACAAGTTATAGTTGTGCTAGATAGGGAGAATTACCAACTGGCCCTGACTCTGTTTTCCTGAACTGCCAGGAAGAGAGCAGGACTGCAGGAGGTTTTCTATGGCATTAAAAATGTTGATGGGGCTTTTCTCTTTTTTTTCTTTTTCTTCAGGTTTGTAATATCGTGCCAGGCCAGCGCTGTATTAAGAAGCTGACGGACAATCAGACGTCCACCATGATAAAAGCCACCGCCAGGTCGGCCCCCGACCGCCAAGAGGAGATCAGTCGGTTGGTGAGTGTAGTACAAGCATAGAGTATCCAGTTAGTCCATAGATGATTATAAAGCTCAAGGCCGGTCCATGCTAGAAGAGGCACAAGAGAGCACAAAAAGTGAGATTGAAGGTGTCCCTGCCTGTGCTGTGAATGCCCTCTCCTTATGGAACTTCATTGGCATGGTTAGTTAACCTGTGTAGAAGCTACAGGAATAGTTTCTTCTGTTGCTGGAGACTTATAAACAGAGGGCACTTAAAATAGACATAGAAGAAGTTTGCAGCTTTGGAATCCTAAAAGTAGATGTGAGCCACTGGAACAGTCTTTACCAGCTTGTACCATCAAGTATTCCGGCTATGGACTGTCACAAACTTTAAAAGTCGGTGAATGTAAATACTAGAATTTTAATGTAGGTGCTCCTGAACATTACGCAGGTTTGCTCTAATGCCACATGCTATGCACACTGCATTTTGCAACACCTGTAGGAGTTGGAGAGGGGTGATAAGCTCCACCTCTTGAATAATTAGCCCTGTTTCTTGATTCTCAAAGATTTTGATTTACTTTACCCATCACAGATGAAGAACGCCAGCTATAACCTGGACCCTTACATCCAAGAATTTGGTATCAAGGTGAAAGATGACATGACAGAGGTGACTGGGAGAGTGCTTCCTGCACCCATTCTTCAGTACGGGGGCAGAGTAAGTAAATTGTTAGGTGTGAAGTGCAAGAGTTACTGGTTGAAGCAAAATCTCTGATTGAAAATAATTTTTTGTTTAGTTTATATCATGGTAGCCCCGCTTTGTGGAGGGGCTGTTATGATTCATCTCAAATAATCAAGGAATATTTTGTCACTGGAAATATTTTGGTTCCTTTGGAAGTTGGCAGTATTATGAGATCTTCCAGACAATACACCGTGTCCTCAAAACGTTTGGTGTTTTTGTCTCTGAACTCTATTAATAGAGATATAACTCTTTTTTTTTTTTTAAAAGGCAGCAAAAGGACAGATGAATGAGGCAGAGTTGCCGTCCATGCCTGACAACATCAAGTTTGACTCTATTCCTGATGGTGATAGGCAAGCTGTTTGTTCTTGATGGCACTGGGGTCTCTTTCTGTCCTGGATGGTTTTATTATCTTTCCGTACCATGTGGTCTCACTATTGCAATCACAGCTTGATGGCTCCTAACTCATCCTCTGTCCCTGATGGCTAAAGCTTCTCTCTCTGTCTCTGGTAGCTCCATATTAGTCTTTTGTCTCTGATTGCACTGGGCTGGCCCTCTGCCCACAATGGTGCAGGGCTTGCCCTCGGTCCCCAATCGTACCGGACTCACCTTTTGCCCCCGATGGTGCCTGGGTTGCCCTCGTCCTCCTACAGTGCCTGGCTTGCACTTGGCCTCCGATGGCGCCTGGCTTGCCCTCTTTCCCTAAAGGCAACTCTCTTGCCCTTTGCCCCTGATGGCACCTGGCTTGTCCTTGGCCCCTGATAGCTGATGGCTCGTCTTCTGCTCCTAAAGGTTTCAGACTCTCCCTCTGCTACAGATGGCTCCAAGCTCTCCTTGTCTCCCAGGTGGCTTCAGACTCACCTTCTGTCCCTGATGGCTTAAGGCTTGCATTGTGTCCCTATTGGCGGCAGATTCGCCTTTTGCCCCCAATGGCACCAGACTCATCCTCTGTCTCCGATGGCGCCAAATTTGCCGTCGACTCCCTAATGGCAGTGGACTTGCCATGATCTCGTGATGGCACCACAATCGCCCTCTGCCTGTGATTGCACAGACTTGTTGCTTGTCTGTGATGGCCCTCAACTTGATTCTTGTCCCTGATGGCACTGGGCTCATCACCTATTCCTACTGATGTCACTCTGTCTTTGTCCCTGATGGTGCTAATTTCAATTTGTATCTGTAATGGTTGGAGACTGCCCATGACAGTGTGCAGCACACAGTGTCTCTAATTCCTCCTTACCCAAGTTTTGTTGGCCTTGTCTGGGATTCTTAGCAGCCTTCTCCTTCGTCACTGAGCACAGCGTCAGTGATTGTGATATCAGGGTTACCAACTTGCCGAACAATGACCTTCTCTTTTATTTCTCTCTGCGTATTTTCCACCAGAACAGGGCCATTGCCACACCGAACCAGGGCGTCTGGGACATGCGCGGCAAGCAGTTTTATAATGGCATTGAGATCAAAGTGTGGGCGATTGCCTGTTTTGCCCCTCAGAAGCAGTGTCGGGAAGAGGTGTTAAAGTAAGCAAGGGTGTTTTTTTATTTGTAGGGGCAGAATGGGAGGGTATATTGCTCTATAGTGGTTGGGGGGCATCCTGTTCTAAGTTGGCTAGGGTGTCTAATGCACCAAAGGCACTGACATCTTTCGCCAGCTACCGCATCAGATCCCGGTCACCCCGTTTAGCTTCACTTCTTGGACCAGATGGGAAGTCCTGCATGGATGGATTTAAAGGACAAGGGTAAAGGAGGCGGTGGGATTTGGGATTGGGATAGGGAGGGAAGGAGTATAGTGGCCCTTGGAATGCAGAGTGACAGGAAATACTGTAAGAGAATTAAGAGGTGTGGGGAGGAAGTAGCACAGTAATCACCTCAATGCATGTGGTGCCATGAAGTGAAGTTGGCTTTGAAAATGACACTTTAATCTCCTGGAAGCATCATCCATATCTTTGTAGAAGACAACTATTTCACATATGTAAAATGTCAGTTTTAAGTAGTATGAGTTTATTCAAATTTGGGGAAAGTCCTCTCAGCCCTATAAATTACTTGCAATGTAATTATTCCCCTGGGATTACGCTATATCCTTCACTTTTGCTCAAAATGCACTTGTCAGTTTCTGCTCTTCTGGGAAAATTGTATTGTTATGCAATTAATATAGACTTTCCATTCATTTATTGGGCAGGAATTTCACAGACCAGCTTCGGAAGATCTCGAAGGATGCAGGGATGCCTATCCAGGGCCAGCCTTGCTTCTGTAAATATGCTCAGGGTGCAGACAGCGTGGAGCCGATGTTTCGACACCTCAAGAACACATATTCAGGCCTTCAGCTCATCATTGTCATCCTGCCGGGGAAAACTCCTGTGTATGGTAAAGGAATAACCTAAGAACTACCTCTTTGTCAAGATTCACTGATCTCTGTTATGCCAGTAGCAACTGTGAATTCTCACTCTGATTCAAAGGGCAGAAAACGTATGTCACAATGGTGGAAGATAGAGACCCACAATCCTTTGAGAGATATGAATTGCAGGTGCATACCTATACACTGATGGGTCAGTTTAAGTGAAGGCTGTACCCCTGTATTGCTCTGACCACTGTAAATGTGTACACATTTACAAGGTACATCTATACTTTATGTAGTTTGCCTTCTTTTGTGTGTGTATCAATTGGGAGCACTCTTTTTTTTTTTGGGGGGGGGGGGAATGTTTACATTGTGCTGCAAAAATATTTCCCATCATCAAAGGGACGTTTACCTTGATGGTAGGGTTTTAGAAAATCCATTGACGTATGGTAGATCTATAACAGTAGGAAAACATATTGTTGATTCTCGCCTTAACATTTTGTTGTTAAAACATACAGCTACAATTTAAGAATATTAGTAGCGGACAACTCAATAGTAACTTCTTGTTTCAGTATTTGTTTCAGTATTAGTTGTAAGGACACTTTACTGTCAAAAATCCACGTTTATTTTTCCACATTTTCCACTTTTGCATAAAAAATAAGAATTACTTTTGCTGGGCTTGATTTGGGCAGATGTGTGACTTCATTAAATTTGCTGAAATATCTGTGAACGTTCTCCCAAATCCTTTGAATAACATGCAAATACATTCTTCATATCTTTCTAAAAACAAACATAATTGCTCCCAATTGATGGCGTATCATTTAGTAATTCATGTCTAAGTTCCATTTTGTTGGTTTCTGTCTACATCAGCCTGCATGGACAGAATGGCACTGGTATGACATTTAAATTAATGTAGAACTGTATTGACTTTCAGTTTATAATTCTTTAACAGTTGTGTATATTCTGAAATTCAGTTATTTCAAGTGAAGTGCTTCAGATTCACTGCTGTAAAATCATTCACAGTCTTAAGCGGTACCACTTAACCAGCGTTTAGCAACACCATGGGTTTAATAAAGATCTGCATTTCATTGAAATATTAAAAACATTTTGAAGGTGAGTAATATAACCTTTTGCAGCATAAATCTTTTCTGGATTCACATGCTGTGAAATATTCCACATCTAGTGGTGTGGTTGGGTCTGAATTTTTTTGTATATTGTAGTCCCTTTTCTCTTTTTTGTTGTTGTTGCAGGGCGTCTATGGTCCCCACCATGTGCCGCTTAGTCCATCCTTTTCTGATGTCAAATACCCTCTCCAGAAGTCTCAGTCTTGGTTGCCTTCTTCAGATTATTATTTTCCGCTGTTGTGTCTGGAAGCATCAGGGAAATTTTTTCAGCAAAGAAAATGGAAGTAAAACTTTGTGACATCGAAAGAAGTGTTATAGGAAAATCTGTGCGAATTAAAAGCAAAATTCGATGTAAGTGGAGTTTTTTCATTGAGGGAGGATGCACGGACAGAGGGATCCTTGCTTGTCGTGAAATGGAGAAGACACCGCTCCATATTTTCCTACTGCACCACCATAAATTTTCACAGAGGTACAGCCATCAGGTCTGCAATCTTTGTCTGCCAATGGACCACAAGTTGGAATCCTGTGAGGCCTGCGCCGAGTTTAAGATGAAGACAATGAAGGCTTGAGAGAACCTAGGGAATGCACATTATGCTATGCAGGGGCAAAAAGAAACAACCTCACTCCGAGATTTGGGGATGTCAAGAGAAAAAGAAGATAACACCGCCAAAGAAGTGGAAGGAGAGGACTATTCTGTTGAAAAGAATATCATCAGCATCGAAAAAGACCATATGAAGCCAAAAGAAAAACTCGGACATGTAACTCCAAAAAGATAGAGGATGAGCAGAAAAATATGGACTCTCGAAAGCATAAGTCTGCCTCAGTGTATGAAACTGGGGTTTGGTTGCAGTAGTCCCCCCACTTTTTGCCTGGTTTTTGATGCAACTTTGACTGTTGAGCACTGGGTTCCTGCTAACCAGGTCCCCAGTTCCAGTGTTCCTTTCCCAACACAAGACACCTGGTCACTTGATCCACAAGTGGCCAGGTCTTTAGCACCTCTGTAGGTCCCTAGTAAATGGTGCCTGTGATTACTAGGGCAGTGGTAATAAAGAGGGTCCCCCAAGAGCTGCAGCACAGCTTGTGCCACTCTAAGCGACGGAGCATCAAACTCATACAGACTGCCAATGCAGGCTGTGTGATGTGGTGCTCCGAAAGGTGAAAACACAACATGACATACACTGCCTGTAATATGTGTATGTCACTCCTACAAGCAGGCCTTGCAGTCCTAAGGCATGGTGCATTATATTACAGGTGAAAACACAACATGGCACACACTGCCTATAATATCTGTAAGTCACTCCTATGAGCAGGCCTTACATTCCTAAGGCAGGGTGCATTATATTATAGGTGAGGGCATATCTGCATGAGCAAATATGCCCCTGCTATGTCTTTTTTGATTCTTAGACATATTAACTGAACAGGGAAGCGATTTTAAGTACATGTGCTAGACACTGGTCAATACGAGTTCCCCACCTAGATGATGGCTGCACTGAAAATTGGGGCGTTTGGTACCAAACATTTCGTATTAACAAACCCTCACTGATTCCAGTGATGGATTTATTAATACAGGCACCCAGAGGACACCCTAGAGATGTCCCCTTTAAACCTAAAAACTCTTGTTGTGCTGACTAACTAGTTACCACCAATCTGCCACAAACAGATGCGTTTCTGACCCCCAAGGGTGAGAGCCTTGGATCTTGGGCAGTCAGGAACAAAGCCTGTTCCGACAGGGGTGTTAACACACCCCTCCCAACAGGATGTCCTGCAAGTCTGCATTTCAAGGCAGAGGAGCTTCAAAGAAGCCCAGTGCCCTTGGTATGCTGCAAACCTGGCTTCCCTTAGAAGTGAGATGCAGAGCCCGCCTCTCCCTCCCCCACCCCATGGCCCACCTGAACAGGCAGGAAAATTAGTTATGCAGAAGGCGTACTGCATTTGTAGGCTGGACACGCATCTAGGACGACCAGCCTGAAATGGACACATCCTTAGGAATTCCACCATCTTGTGTGTGGTGGAATTAGGAATTCTGGGGCAGGTTTGATGTCCACTGCCCAAAGGAAATGGTCATCTAGGGGGCATATTGACTCCAGAGGTAAGTAGGCTGTTGGCTACTACCCCTCACTTTCCTTAACGCCCCTTTATTGAGTATTTAGGGCACCCGAGGCTTAAAAGCACCTCTGCAGCCTGATGTCCCTGTGCCTCCCGAAATGACCTGTTGGTGTTGCCTTAGACCTTGCCCCATACTTACCTTAACTCCAGAGGATGGATCCATTAAGTCGCTGCTAAAGAACCCGTATGCAGTATGTTTTTTCCCCATAGGCTAACATTACCAATCCAAAAATTGCACTGTCAACTTTTGAAAACTGTAAAAATTCATAACTCGAAAAGTACCCACCGATTCCGATCTTGGTATAAAAAATTATGTAAAAGTATGTGTTATTTTAAAGATTTGTGTTGGATTTCTTTATTGAGTGTGTTTTTTGCTTATTGCTTTTGTGTGTGCAATATGCGCTTAGTACTACCCTCTGATATGCTTAACTGCTCATCCACACTACCACAAAAGTGAGCATTTGGGGCGTCCGTTGTGCCTCTATAATTCGTCTGGGGTTTGCTTGGACACTTTACACAGTGTACCTCGTTTTGGTCCACTGTATAAAGAGCCAACTTCCTACACTCCGCACCGAAAATCTTGACGACCGGAGGCAAAGCACAAAGATCCTCTCAGGTACCATATAAAAGATACCGTAGGTGGGAAAACATCCAAAAAGGCATTAACAGATGATCAAAGCAAACACAAAGAGAAGAAAACCGTGGCTATAACAACAGCAGCTGACCCTTTGATGCTGATAAAGAGAACCATGTCTATCCTCAATGGCAAGGAACGTGCCCTCAAAATAGAGCGCAAGAAGAGACGACTCTAAGCCGAAAAGGCCGCTATCTTACAAAAAATAGTTTCCTGCCTCTTTACATGCTTTTAGGATTCCATTGAAACCTTCGGCAGAAAACTTGAAAGAAGGGAAGGATTCAGGGGAATTAGAACCCTCACTAACACCCGAACCACAGGAAGAACTCTTCTATGAAGAAAAAGAGGAAGGAACTCTTCTGTAAAGAAGAAATGACAGAAAGGCAGAGTCTGTACCAGGATGCCAAAGAATCAGGAGGCGTGTAAGACCAGTGACAGGATCTCAAGGCAGATTCACTCGAAGGAATCATAGACACATACCCCTCAAAGCCATTGCCTCCAGATCATGTGACCTGTACAATCAACTGGCCAAAAAGGCTCAGACCTATTTTTTTCTTGAGACATGATACCTTAACAAAACCAAAACCCAATTTCTTCCAATGTGTGCAAGAATCCTGGATCAGGGGAAAGAGGCATTTAAGGAGCCAGCAACCAGCAGGGCAGTGACTCCCAAGGTAGTGAAAAAATACACACATCAGAATAGGTGGCTAGGTTCTAAATCCCAAGTGTGCCTTCAGTATACAATGTAATGTCCATGTGGTGCTCCAGGGAGCAGAAGGTTTTTTAACGTTTTTAAGATGTTTTGGTGGAAGTTCTGTGCTTTTGGTAAAAGTGTATGGCAAACCCTTCTCCTCGCTGGAGCACCACGTTATTGGACATTACTTTGTATACTGGAGGCATCCACTGGATTGCCCCCCTTTGAAACCTAGCCACCTGTTCCGATTTGTGTGGATTTCGAGGTTCATGGCAGCACCTGTGTATTCTTGGAGAGATACATGTAAGCAATTAGAATGATGAGTTTGGTTCAAGGTTGAGACAAGGTCACAGAAGATCTTTTTAAGAATTTAAGTGTTGATGTAACGATCGACAAAGCAACAATCGGGGTAGAACCAAAGCTAGATAAGGATTTAAAGTTAAATTTATACGGCTCGAAAAACTTAAGAAATCGGAGATGTCTAAATGGTGGGATGGTGCTACTTTGAAGCAGTAGGTTTCATTAAATATGATCCCACACTCTCTTTGGTCCCGGAGTTTTCCTACAAATGATGACTTGGACCAAGATTTACTATTGCACTTGGAGAAGGAGCTGATAAATGTAATGAATATACTGATTGAAAGTGCAGAAAGGAAGGTCTCTAAATTACTACAGTGATAAGAGGTAGAGAATGAGATTTCTGACTTAAGCTGAAGGACTTCTTAAAAGATATCAAGATGAAATAGAGCAGAGGAAGGCTAGGAAATTAAAGAAAGATGAGCTTCAGCAAGTACAATATGCATGTGATTACCACAAATAGCACAATCTTCACTAAATGAGGATCACATTGTCATAATATCCTTTTGGATTTTGTTCTTGGCATTGTCAATAGGCCATTTTGGTGACGCCCGTTGTGCTCAGCAAAAATGACACTAACATACACTGCGGATGCTGAGCTCATGTCTTTCGGAAGCTTATGTTCAAGGATAATTTTCAACACCTAGATCCTTTTTTCTAGTTTCCATATTTTAATTTCAAAGAGTGCACAAATGCATGTAGCATAACATTCTAAGAAAAAAACAATGCATATCTTCCCCAGCATCAATAAATGAAATGGAATACCAGAAATGTAAACATATTATTTACACTTACCACTTGTTCCAACCCAGTGACTTATTTCAAAATGCCTCCTCTCATCTTACTCTGAGTTTATATTTCTGAACTTTTTGAAAAAGATTAAGTGCTCTGGTTAGGGCAGGCAGAAATATGCAGCAGTTAATTGGACAGTCTTGCCTTTCATCGACTGGACGTGGTAATCAAGACACGTGAAATAGGAAATGACGTGGCATCCATTCGCAGGCTCGATCCTAGATAAACAGAAGGCAAAATTGATTGAACTTAAGGGCCCAGCTCACACAGTACAACTTTCACACACTGAAAACATGCCTGTGAACTATTCAAGAGATAACAAAGGTGATATTTGTGTAGTTTTACAAACACTCTCGGCTGACATAAGGTACTCTGGGTGGTTCCCATGGTGGCAGTTTTGGCTCTATCAATGAATAACATTTGTTACTAGATAAAGACCCATTTTCTCCAGGGAATCCTTTGTAAATAGCTGAAAATGAGATATCAACGTATCGACTGGCCATTTCTACAACCACGTACCCTTTTTTCATCCTATACCTCCTTGGCAAGTTTAATGAAAAAGCAAGGAGAATGAGAAGCAAAGATGTAGCCTATTGGCTATCAGCATCAATAGGTTTGTTTTGAATCCAGGTGTCTCCATTTGACCTTAATGTGTCATCCTTGTTTCAATTGCCATATTTTTTGGTACCTAGAAGTAATACTTTTTATTTTGTGTGAAAAATAATATTGATTTGGAGTCAATATTTTAGCCACACAATACACATGAATCTGAAAAAAACATGCTCAAGAAGGAATGCATAGGACTCACTAATGCATGGTTTGTAATAGAGGATAATGCTGAAAATCCAATCACATGTGCTCTTCTCTGGTTGGTAACACAATTTACAAAAACAACTGGCTGTTCATTCTGAGAAAAAGGCGTGTTGCGCCATTTCATATCCAAGCCTGCTTGATGAGAGCAATTGTGGTCCTGTACTGTCAAGTTTGTTGTTGAGGCTGGATCCCTCAGGGAGAGTCTCAGCTCTGAGGAAAGTTTTCTGTGCAAGTACGAATACCTGTTACTTGTCCATAGAAAAGGTGTTACTCCCGGTTCCTGTTAATCTGTCTGTGGGACGGGTGATTTTACAAATCACAGTGATTCTGGTATGACGTCACACATAGTGCCTACCCTCCACAGTAAGTGTTTGGGAATAACTAATTTTCCCAGATTGAGAAACTGAGCCTTAGACAGGGTAACATCTTACTTATAAAGCTTCTAACATCTTACTTATAGAGCTTAGAAATAGCAGAAGTATGTAGTAAAGCGCTCTGTGAAAACAGATACTTCCGTAAGGCCCCCTAGACCTTTGACAGATGCGTCACTTCATAACAGCTCCATCAAAGAAAGGAAGCAACATTTCAAACTAAAAAATCAGCACTGTTACTGGGATCTGTACAGCAGGTGTGATAGTGTGTCTTAAATCATGAGTTGACCAAATGCTGACAGCAAACCAGTAACAGTAAGATACACACACCAGAAAAGAACGAAGTGAATCCTTTACCCCAGAAGTGGCCAATGAGTTGTCAAATGTGTGTTACAGGAAGCAATGCAAAGTCCCAGGGTCTCCTATTGGGAGCCGCATGTCTTTTTCTTGGCACACATGGCGTACAGAGGGAAGGGCTGCAAGCCTGTGATGGTAGTTTTTCTTACACCGCCCCCTTCCCTCAGGGATCACTGCATAATCAATTCAAAGAGACAGCCTCATATGGAGAGAAGACCAGAGCGGCACAGAGCAGAACCATAAAAAAGTGTGCACCTTGTACATTCACATCTAAATCAGAATAGAAAATGTAATACAAACTGTGAAATAATTTTGCAACACACAGAACAATTTCATACGTTTCTTTAACTTAAAACATTTTAAATATGTAAAAGAATGTCAAAGAAAAGGTTTCATGATATGAGAGTAAATGACAACCAAACAGAAACAGGCGTGGGGGGGTCGCATGTTTCCAAAACCAAGGTGAAAGTACATTTTAAGAAATAGCACATACAGGCTAATTGATAGTGTGCTTCAAACAAACGGCACTAAGAAAGAATTCCACAAAAACACAAGTCTCTTTAGAAAGGGTACAAGAAAGGAGGCTGTTTCCAGTGATCAGTTCTCTGTAGAAATCATGACATCCAGGTGGCAGGCTAGCCTCCAAATTTAAAACAAGTAATTAAATAAATAACCGGGCCTCTGCCCTCCCTCTCACTACTGGGGACTGCATGCAGGCAGTCTCAGCTCCACAAAGAGCAAATGTGACCAAGATAACAGCCTGATTTACAGCCTTGTTTGAAGCGAAACTCATCTGAGAGAAAAATGCTCTGCAACTGAAAAATGAATCTTTGCCAAACATGAGAAGGCAACGAAGAAAAACAAAAGTACCCTACAGAAGAGATAAACAGGGCAAAGCGTAATTATACAGTAGCTGGTCCCTGCTCCCACAGAGTAAAAGGAGGGACAAAGAAGCATGACTCACCAGTAACAAGGAAGGATTTTTAAATGACACTGAAACAAGCAAATTAAATTGCTTTAAGCCCAAGAAGAATGCTTAAAAGTATTCAAGAGGCCGTACTCTTATGCTTAACCTAGAAAATGTGCGTTGAATCCTATGAAAAATAAACCTATTGCCATTGAGACTCCACTTAATGAGATGACTTATCAAGATGTTCACGATATGACCACTTTATTATCTGTTACAGAATGTGAGCAGGGTCCAGTAACCATTCATAAAGCTTTGCACTAATTTGAGTGAATGTTGTGGTCTTAAGCTAAAATCTAGGTGGACACCACAATTCTCAAGTGGTAATAATGTGGATCTCTTTCATAGGGCTGTGATCACTGAGATCGACAAGTAGGAAGCTAGTTCCCATTTTAGATACTGTAGTCAGTATAAGGATTATCTGCCTAGCAAAGAATGCGTTGCTATGAAATTATTATTTCAAGACCAGGACCTGATCATTAGGAAGGTGGATAAGGGAGGCAATATACTAGTAATGGATAAGATTGATTATGCTAATGAGATTTACAGTCAACTGAATGACACATCTTGCTACTTCAGATTGAGTCACAACCCTGTTCTTGATATTACCAAACTTATCAACACCAGGTTGAAACAGTGGCATGAATTGGGTTTACTGAACAATGATGAATACTACTATATGCTTTTTGGTCATCTGAGATATCCTTGTCTGTACAACTTACCAAAGATACACGTGAATCACCCATTTCCTCCTGTTTGACCAATTATTCGGGCATTGGGGATCCGACAGAAAGAATTTCAGAATTTGTGGATTTTTTATTTCCACTCCTTTATGTCTAATCTCCCGTCATACATACGGTACACCAAGCATATTCTGTACTTGCTTAGTGATGCGACATGAGAACCAGGTACGATGCTGTTAACGATGGACCTGGTATCATTGTAGACAAATATTACTCATGCACATGGAATCTCTGCGTTGCAGTATTTTTGTTTTTTAACAAGAGACCTATTGAGTTGTTAGAACATACACAAACTGGGGTCCGGGTGGTGCAAGGTGGAGCAATAATATACATTATTGGGGATGCTATATTGATGACTGTATTATTTTGAATTCCAATGTATATTCACATCTGTCTTTCACATCTGAATACAGCTATGATCGAATAGTGGTCTTGGATGTGGAATTATATATCCATAATGGTCTGATATATAGCAAAATGTATAGGAAAAAAAAAAACATTTAGTTTGTATGCGAAGTCTCAGATTTGGGGTAATGCTAAGAGGAAGATGTAATTGTAGTGATGAAATGGAATTTCAGCTTACTTTGTATGACATTGAGGAGAAATTTCGGTGTGAGATTATAATAAGAATGGGAACACCAAATCTAGTATAAGGTCACACAAACTTGGCTGCAGAAGTACTCTCACTGACAAGAAACATATTACTAAATGACAGTCGACTACATTTAGACTAATCACCAATTATATCATCATCAAAGTGTACAACATTTAACATATGCATTGACATTTATTTATGATGGACAAAACCTTGCCACCTTACCTTACAACATATTCTGGTACCACGTATAGCAAGAGTAAATCTTTAAACACATCATTAGTCCAAGCTATCCAGATCATCGTGTTCAAGACACATGGATTTCCTAAATGACCAAAGAGTTTTACAAGGGTGGACATTGCAATATGTGTAGGTGGGCTTTTGATGAAATAACGAAGTTCAGCTATCATACCTTGCAAGAAAAAGTGATTCCAACCGATAGATTGTGGTACTCGTTAAGTATTATATGTGATAATCTGTAAATGTGGCAAGGTGTATGTGGGAAATACCATTAGACCTCTGAGAGATAGTATCACAGAACATTTCAGAGCATTGAAACAACAGGATGATAAGTACCCTAAAGCAGTGCACGCAAAGGAATTTGATGCCCAGAATTTGCATCTGAGTTTCAGATTTCATGGAATTGATGCAATGAAAAATAATGCAGGTGGGGGCAACCGAGAATGTAAGACTTAGTTGATTATACATTTACACCCTGTAGAAAAAAGACTGAATATTGATCACGAAATGCACCATTTTTGGGGGAACATGTTGTAGCTGTAACTGACTTCCCTAACTGGTGTCACATCTGCCCGGCCTTTTCTTCTTTTTTGTATTTTCAATTTTTTTTTCTCTTTTATTTGATTTATACATTTTCTCTGTTACTGTTTATTGATATTGGGCACTTACTATGTCTTTTATTTTTTTTATAGTAAGGACGTACTGAAGTAATAACATAATAGTTGGTTTGATGCAACATATTGCATAATTACAAATGGTATGGGACTTGACGGATTGAGGTTTGGCTGGTATATCATTTATACAGACATTAGAATACTTGATCCTGAGCAGGAGAATGTATAAATGTGACAAATTTATATGTAGTGATTTCTGTATAGTGTCGGTCTTGGTTGATACACAATGCAGATAGACATTAAAATATAAATAAATAGAGAGCTTTGTATATTTTTCTGGTCTGCTACTTATAGGTTCTTTATTTTGGAGTTCATATTTTTAACATTTTGATGTTATTGTTCTTGAGTCTTTTGACGTGTGTTCTTTATGTAGGTCACATTTTTGATGACTTTGACTATGATATGTTTTTTTCAATGCAAATATGATGCTACGTTTTGTGCAATATATTCTATGGAGATACTTTCCTGGTTTTCTTTCAACGTGTTTTTTCGCTGCAAATATAATGCTGCGTTTTGTGTGATACACTTTATGAATGGCTGTCATATTTCTAACTTTATCTTATGATTTGGGTATGAGTCCTTATTCATGTTGTTAATATGAATGAGTATGTCCGTTTTTAATTCTGTTTTGATTTAGTACATATTAGGTAGAAATTGAGAGACAAATAGGATGTCCTTGAAATATTTTTCTGTTTTTTTTGTGTTATATTTTTCGTTGCGCACATTATGCCACAAGAAGGGTTGATGTATTTATTTATATTTCATCCAATGATTTGAATGCGGATCCTCTTTCTATATTGACACAGTTGATTATGTCAGGCTTCTATTTCAATTTAATGTTGATCTGGTATAAAAAGAGTGTCCAAATTGGCACCCAACTTACATGCCAACACTACACGTGGGCATTGGAGTGCTCTCCTAGACGTTTCTCTTCTGCAGCACAGTGAAAATATCTTCAGTTATTTGAAATAAAGTTATGACACATGCTTTGGTATGTGCGGGGGTGGATTTAATGCCACATTAGTGACTGTGCTCATTTGGTGTATATATAATTTATTACACTAATACCGAAAGTGGCATGTGTACATGTTATGCTTACCTGTTTAGTTTGGCCACAGTTATATATTGGACAAACTACGGAATTCGCTGGATGTGTTTGGTTATGTATTGCATCTTTTTTGATTATTTATTATGGTTGGACACACATGCATTGTTCTAAGATGCAAAGATTAGTGATCTTATGGCAGCTGGGTACCTTTTTTAGATGCTGCTATTATAGGAAGAATGCATTTAAATAGTGGATATTCTCTTTCCTCTTTTTATCTCACGTGGTTTGTTTATTACACATTGATAAGTGGAGACATATATACTGTGCGATTTGAACATAGCTTATGCACTGGATTGCTGATAATGTATTTGCATCAGGTTATTTTACAATATTGTTTGATACTTTTCTGTAATCGGGAAGATTTGTTTCTGTCCCCATTTGAGGTTTTATTACACATATATACTGGCTGAGCTTTTTTCTTTATCCCACAGTACTACAATATTATTGAAGGGGACATTATTGTTTGTTATTTTTTTAGGAACTGTTTCCATAATGGTGCTTCCAATTTTCAATATGAACACAAACATGGTCTTTCAGATAGGAACGTGGAATAATGTTTTCTCTTATATTCAAATTATATTTGATTACTAGGTGAGACACACCGTTTTCGGTGGCTTTTCGGTGGCTTATAGCAGTGTCACTTTATTTGGATTGAGACTTTTCTCACTTTCCTTTTCATATAACATAATCTTTTTCTGTCACAGAGGGTTATTTTCCTTTATGCAAAGTGAACAGTGACAAGACGGTTGGAAAGACAGTTGCACCAATTACACTTGTGGGGTATTATTTAGTATTTTGTCATTTCTGTTTGTTGTGTGGTACATTTTGTCGTTATTTTTGGGTGGAGTCTTATAAGAATTTTTTTTTCTATATATGTGTTTTGTTGATCACTTGCAGATGTTTTACTTTTGGTGGTGGATCATGTTGTAAAGGTAACATATTCAGGTTTTTGGTTAAGTATATTTTGTTTGATTGTAGTCCTGATAAAGTCGCGGTTGGACTAACCAAAGCCATAAAACATGTGTTGGCTACAAGGTTCATCTGAAGATGTGAAGACTGCAAAAAAAAACAAAAAAACTATTGAACACTTCACCTTGTCAGCACTGCACTTTATGTATTCTGGTAGCTCAGGTTTTTTTTTTTTTCTACAAAAATCTAAGCACTCCTCTAAAGACCCACCATACATCTGGGGTAATGTGGTTTTGAACTCAATCATTGTAGACACAGCCAGAAAGAGTGCAAATATTCAAATCACCTCTGGGCCTCCTCCAGATAGAGAAAGCAAGAGGATAGAAATGGTGGGGAAAAAAGTTTGAAAGAAGAGCAGCAACTCAGTGCAGAACGGCTGTAGGAAGTTGGCTCTGTATGTGCTATTTCAAAGTAAGGAATAGCATGCACAGAGTCCAAGGGTTCCCCTTAAAGGTAAAATAGTGGTAAAAATAGATAATACTAATGCTCTATTTTGTGGTAGTGTGGTCGAGCAGTAGGCTAATCCAAGGAGTAGTGTTAAGCATTTGTTGTACATACACATAGACAATAAATGAGGTACACACACTCAGAGACAAATCCAGCCAATAGGTTTTTATATAGAAAAATATCTTTTCTTAGTTTATTTTAAGAACCACAGGTTCAAATTCTACATGTAATATCTCATTCGAAAGGTATTGCAGGTAAGTACTTTAGGAACTTCAAATCATCAAAATTGCATGTATACTTTTCAAGTTATTCACAAATAGCTGTTTTAAAAGTGGACACTTAGTGCAATTTTCACAGTTCCTAGGGGAGGTAAGTATTTGTTAGGTTAACCAGGTAAGTAAGACACTTACAGGGCTTAGTTCTTGGTCCAAGGTAGCCCACCGTTGGGGGTTCAGAGCAACCCCAAAGTCACCACACCAGCAGCTCAGGGCCGGTCAGGTGCAGAGTTCAAAGTGGTGCCCAAAACACATAGGCTAGAATGGAGAGAAGGGGGTGCCCCGGTTCCGGTCTGCTTGCAGGTAAGTACCCGCGTCTTCGGAGGGCAGACCAGGGGGGTTTTGTAGGGCACCGGGGGGGACACAAGCCCACTCAGAAATTTCACCCTCAGCGGCGCGGGGGCGGCCGGGTGCAGTGTAGAAACAAGCGTCGGGTTCGCAATGTTAGTCTATGAGAGATCTCAGGATCTCTTCAGCGCTGCAGGCAGGCAAGGGGGGGGTTCCTCGGGGAAACCTCCACTTGGGCAAGGGAGAGGGACTCCTGGGGGTCACTTCTCCAGTGAAAGTCCGGTCCTTCAGGTCCTGGGGGCTGCGGGTGCAGGGTCTCTCCCAGGCGTCGGGACTTTGGATTCAAAGAGTCGCGGTCAGGGGAAGCCTCGGGATTCCCTCTGCAGGCGGCGCTGTGGGGACTCAGGGGGGACAGGTTTTGGTACTCACAGTATCAGAGTAGTCCTGGGGTCCCTCCTGAGGTGTTGGATCTCCACCAGCCGAGTCGGGGTCGCCGGGTGCAGTGTTGCAAGTCTCACGCTTCTTGCGGGGAGCTTGCAGGGTTCTTTCAAGGCTGCTGGAAACAAAGTTGCAGCCTTTCTTGGAGCAGGTCCGCTGTCCTCGGGAGTTTCTTGTCTTTTCGAAGCAGGGGCAGTCCTCAGAGGATGTCGAGGTCGCTGGTCCCTTTGGAAGGCGTCGCTGGAGCAGGATCTTTGGAAGGCAGGAGACAGGCCGGTGAGTTTCTGGAGCCAAGGCAGTTGTCGTCTTCTGGTCTTCCGCTGCAGGGGTTTTCAGCTAGGCAGTCCTTCTTCTTGTAGTTGCAGGAATCTAATTTTCTAGGGTTCAGGGTAGCCCTTAAATACTAAATTTAAGGGCGTGTTTAGGTCTGGGGGGTTAGTAGCCAATGGCTACTAGCCCTGAGGGTGGGTACACCCTCTTTGTGCCTCCTCCCAAGGGGAGGGGGTCACAATCCTAACCCTATTGGGGGAATCCTCCATCTGCAAGATGGAGGATTTCTAAAAGTTAGAGTCACCTCAGCTCAGGACACCTTAGGGGCTGTCCTGACTGGTCAGTGACTCCTCCTTGTTTTTCTCATTATTTTCTCCGGCCTTGCCGCCAAAAGTGGGGCCTGGCCGGAGGGGGCGGGCAACTCCACTAGCTGGAGTGTCCTGCTGGGTTGGCACAAAGGAGGTGAGCCTTTGAGGCTCACCGCCAGGTGTGACAATTCCTGCCTGGGGGAGGTGTTAGCATCTCCACCCAGTGCAGGCTTTGTTACTGGCCTTAGAGTGACAAAGGCACTCTCCCCATGGGGCCAGCAACATGTCTCGGTTTGTGGCAGGCTGCTAAAACTAGTCAGCCTACACAGATAGTCGGTTAAGTTTCAGGGGGCACCTCTAAGGTGCCCTCTGGGGTGTATTTTACAATAAAATGTACACTGGCATCAGTGTGCATTTATTGTGCTGAGAAGTTTGATACCAAACTTCCCAGTTTTCAGTGTAGCCATTATGGTGCTGTGGAGTTCGTGTTTGACAAACTCCCAGACCATATACTCTTATGGCTACCCTGCACTTACAATGTCTAAGGTTTTGTTTAGACACTGTAGGGGTACCATGCTCATGCACTGGTACCCTCACCTATGGTATAGTGCCCCCTGCCTTAGGGCTGTAAGGCCTGCTAGAGGGGTGTCTTACCTATACTGCATAGGCAGTGAGAGGCTGGCATGGCACCCTGAGGGGAGTGCCATGTCGACTTACTCGTTTTGTCCTCACTAGCACACACAAGCTGGCAAGCAGTGTGTCTGTGCTGAGTGAGAGGTCTCCAGGGTGGCATAAGACATGCTGCAGCCCTTAGAGACCTTCCTTGGCATCAGGGCCCTTGGTACTAGAAGTACCAGTTACAAGGGACTTATCTGGATGCCAGGGTCTGCCAATTGTGGATACAAAAGTACAGGTTAGGGAAAGAACACTGGTGCTGGGGCCTGGTTAGCAGGCCTCAGCACACTTTCAATTGTAAACATAGCATCAGCAAAGGCAAAAAGTCAGGGGGTAACCATGCCAAGGAGGCATTTCCTTACACAACCCCCCCCCAAACGAAAGAGGATGAGACTAACCTTTCCCAAGAGAGTCTTCATTTTCTAAGTGGAAGAACCTGGAAAGGCCATCTGCATTGGCATGGGCAGTCCCAGGTCTGTGTTCCACTATAAAGTCCATTCCCTGTAGGGAGATGGACCACCTCAACAGTTTAGGATTTTCACCTTTCATTTGCATCAGCCATTTGAGAGGTCTGTGGTCAGTTTGAACTAGGAAGTGAGTCCCAAAGAGGTATGGTCTCAGCTTCTTCAGGGACCAAACCACAGCAAAGGCCTCCCTCTCAATGGCACTCCAACGCTGCTCCCTGGGGAGTAACCTCCTGCTAATGAAAGCAACAGGCTGGTCAAGGCCATCATCATTTGTTTGGGACAAAACTGCCCCTATCCCATGTTCAGAGGCATCAGTCTGCACAATGAACTGCTTAGAATAATCTGGAGCTTTGAGAACTGGTGCTGAGCACATTGCTTGTTTCAGGGTGTCAAAGGCCTGTTGGCATTCCACAGTCCAGTTCACTTTCTTGGGCATTTTCTTGGAGGTGAGTTCAGTGAGGGCTGTCACAATGGATCCATATCCCTTCACAAACCTCCTGTAATACCCAGTCAAGCCAAGGAATGCCCTGACTTGAGTCTGGGTTTTTGGAGCTACCCAGTCCAGAATAGTCTGGATCTTGGGTTGGAGTGGCTGAACTTGGCCTCCACCTACAAGGTGGCCCAAGTAAACCACAGTTCCCTGCCCTATCTGGCATTTGGATGCCTTGATAGAGAGGCCTGCAGATTGCAGAGCCTTCAAAACCTTCTTCAGGTGGACCAGGTGATCCTGCCAGGTGGAGCTAAAGACAGCAATATCATCAAGATAAGCTGTGCTAAAGGACTCCAAGCCAGCAAGGACTTGATTCACCAACCTTTGGAAGGTGGCAGGGGCATTCTTTAAACCAAAGGGCATAACAGTAAACTGATAATGCCCATCAGGTGTGGAGAATGCTGTTTTCTCTTTTGCTCCAGGTGCCATTTTTATTTGCCAGTACCCTGCTGTCAAGTCAAAGGTACTTAAGAATTTGGCAGCACCTAATTTATCTATGAGCTCATCAGCTCTTGGAATTGGATGAGCATCTGTCTTGGTGACAGAATTGAGCCCTCTGTAGTCCACACAAAACCTCATCTCTTTCTTTCCATCTTTGGTGTGAGGTTTGGGGACTAAGACCACTGGGCTAGCCCAGGGGCTGTCAGAGCGCTCAATTACTCCCAATTCCAGCATCTTGTGGACTTCCACCTTGATGCTTTCCTTAACATGGTCAGATTGTCTAAAGATTTTGTTCTTGACAGGCATGCTGTCTCCTGTGTCCACATCATGGGTACACAGGTGTGTCTGACCAGGGGTTAAGGAGAAGAGTTCAGGAAACTGTTGTAGGACTCTCCTACAATCAGCTTGCTGTTGGCCAGAGAGGGTGTCTGAGTAGATCACTCCATCTACTGTGCCATCTTTTGGGTCTGATGACAGAAGATCAGGGAGAGGTTCACTCTCTGCCTCCTGATCCTCATCTGTTACCATCAACAGATTGACATCAGCCCTGTCATGGAAGAGCTTAAGGCGGTTCACATGGATCACCCTCTTGGGGCTCCTGCTTGTGCCCAGGTCCACCAGGTAGGTGACCTGACTCTTCCTTTCTAGTACTGGGTAAGGGCCACTCCATTTGTCCTGGAGTGCCCTGGGAGCCACAGGCTCCAGAACCCAGACTTTCTGCCCTGGTTGGAACTCAACCAGTGCAGCCTTTTGGTCATACCAAAACTTCTGGAGCTGTTGGCTGGCCTCAAGGTTTTTGGTTGCCTTTTCCATGTACTCTGCCATTCTAGAGCGAAGGCCAAGTACATAGTCCACTATGTCTTGTTTAGGCTCATGGAGAGGTCTCTCCCAGCCTTCTTTAACAAGAGCAAGTGGTCCTCTTACAGGATGACCAAACAGAAGTTCAAAGGGTGAGAATCCTACTCCCTTCTGTGGCACCTCTCTGTAAGCGAAAAGCAGACATGGCAAGAGGACATCCCATCTCCTTTTGAGTTTTTCTGGGAGCCCCATGATCATGCCTTTTAATGTCTTGTTGAATCTCTCAACCAAGCCATTAGTTTGTGGATGGTATGGTGTAGTGAATTTATAAGTCACCCCACACTCATTCCACATGTGCTTTAGGTATGCTGACATGAAGTTGGTACCTCTGTCAGACACCACCTCCTTAGGGAAACCCACTCTGGTAAAGATACCAATGAGGGCCTTGGCTACTGCAGGGGCAGTAGTCGACCTAAGGGGAATAGCTTCAGGATACCTGGTAGCATGATCCACTACTACCAGGATATACATATTTCCTGAGGCTGTGGGAGGTTCTAGTGGACCAACTATGTCCACACCCACTCTTTCAAAGGGAACCCCCACCACTGGAAGTGGAATGAGGGGGGCCTTTGGATGCCCACCTGTCTTACCACTGGCTTGACAGGTGGGGCAGGAGAGGCAAAACTCCTTAACCATGTTGGACATATTGGGCCAGTAGAAGTGGTTGACTAACCTCTCCCACGTCTTGGTTTGTCCCAAATGTCCAGCAAGGGGAATGTCATGGGCCAATGTTAGGATGAACTTCCTGAACAGCTGAGGCACTACCACTCTCCTAGTGGCACCAGGTTTGGGGTCTCTGGCCTCAGTGTACAGGAGTCCATCTTCCCAATAGACCCTATGTGTTCCATTTTTCTTGCCTTTGGACTCTTCAGCAGCTTGCTGCCTAAGGCCTTCAAGAGAGGGACAGGTTTCTTGTCCCTTACACAGCTCCTCCCTGGAGGGTCCCCCTGGGCCCAAGAGCTCAACCTGGTAAGGTTCAAGCTCCAAAGGCTCAGTTCCCTCAGAGGGCAGAACTTCTTCCTGAGAAGAGAGGTTCCCTTTCTTTTGCTGTGTTGCAGTTGGTTTCCCAACTGACTTTCCTGTTCTCTTGGTGGGCTGGGCCATTCTTCCAGACTCCAGCTCTACTTGTTCACCCTGTGCCTTGCATTGTGCTCTTGTTTTCACACACACCAGTTCAGGGATACCCAGCATTGCTGCATGGGTTTTTAGTTCTACCTCAGCCCATGCTGAGGACTCCAGGTCATTTCCAAGCAGACAGTCCACTGGGATATTTGAGGAGACCACCACCTGTTTCAGGCCATTGACCCCTCCCCATTCTAAAGTAACCATTGCCATGGGATGTACTTTTCTCTGATTGTCAGCGTTGGTGACTGTGTAAGTTTTTCCAGTCAGGTATTGGCCAGGGGAAACCAGTTTCTCTGTCACCATGGTGACACTGGCACCTGTATCCCTCAGGCCCTCTATTCTAGTCCCATTAATTAAGAGTTGCTGTCTGTAGTTTTGCATGTTAGGCGGCCAGACAGCTAGTGTGGCTAAATCCACCCCACCCTCAGAAACTAGAGTAGCTTCAGTGTGGACCCTGATTTGCTCTGGGCACACTGTTGATCCCACTTGGAGACTAGCCATACCAGTGTTACCTGGATGGGAGTTTGGAGTGGAACCTTTCTTGGGACAGGCCTTGTCTCCAGTTTGGTGTCCATGCTGTTTACAGCTATGACACCAGGCCTTTTTGGGATCAAAGTTTTTACCCTTGTACCCATTGTTTTGTGAAGAGGCTCTGGGCCCACCCTCCTGTGCAGGTTTTTGGGGGCCTGTAGAAGACTCTTTACTATTTTTAGTTTTGGTTGTCTCATCACCCTTCCCCTGGGGAGTCTTTGTGACCCCTTTCTTTTGGTCACCCCCTGTTGAAGTCTTGGACACCCTTGTCTTGACCCAATGGTCCGCCTTCTTTCCCAATTCTTGGGGAGAAATTGGTCCTAGGTCTACCAGATGCTGATGCAGTTTATCATTGAAACAATTACTCAATAGGTGTTCTTTCACAAATAAATTGTACAGCCCATCATAATTACTTACACCACTGCCTTGAATCCAACCATCTAGTGTTTTCACTGAGTAGTCTACAAAGTCAACCCAGGTCTGGCTCGAGGATTTTTGAGCCCCCCTGAATCTAATCCTATACTCCTCAGTGGAGAATCCAAAGCCCTCAATCAGGGTACCCTTCATGAGGTCATAAGATTCTGCATCTTGTCCAGAGAGTGTGAGGAGTCTATCCCTACACTTTCCTGTGAACATTTCCCAAAGGAGAGCACCCCAGTGAGATCTGTTCACTTTTCTGGTTACACAAGCCCTCTCAAAAGCTGTGAACCATTTGGTGATGTCATCACCATCTTCATATTTAGTTACAATCCCTTTAGGGATTTTCAACATGTCAGGAGAATCTCTGACCCTATTTATGTTGCTGCCACCATTGATGGGTCCTAGGCCCATTTCTTGTCTTTCCCTCTCTATGGCTAGGATCTGTCTTTCCAACGCCAATCTTTTGGCCATCCTGGCTAACTGGATGTCCTCTTCACTGGGGTTATCCTCAGTGATTTCAGAGGTGTTGGTCTCTCCTGTGAGGGAACCAGCATCTCTGACTATTATTTTTGGAGTCAGGGTTTGAGGGACCCTGTTCTCCCTAGATAGGATTGGTAGGGGGGAATTTTCCTCCAAGTCACTATCTTCTTCCTCTGAGATGCCACCCTCAGAGGGGTTGGCCTTTTCAAACTCTGCCAAAAGCTCCTGGAGCTGTATTTTGGTAGGTTTGGGGCCCATTGTTATTTTCTTTATTTTACAGAGTGACCTTAGCTCCCTCATCTTAAGATGGAGGTAAGGTGTGGTGTCGAGTTCCACCACAGTCACATCTGTGCTAGACATTTTGCTTCTAAAAGTTGGAATCCTTTTTAAGAATCTACAACTGGTTCTAGAATCTAATTCAAACTTTTACAAACTTTTAAACTCTAAAAGAAATGCTAAACAGGATCTAACACAAGGCCCTAGCATGTCTTTTAAGAATTTAGAAAACTTTTCAAATTGCAAAAATCAATTTCCAATGACAATTTTGGAATTTGTCGTGTGATCAGGTATTGGCTGAGTAGTCCAGCAAATGCAAAGTCTTGTACCCCACCGCTGATCCACCAATGTAGGAAGTTGGCTCTGTATGTGCTATTTCAAAGTAAGGAATAGCATGCACAGAGTCCAAGGGTTCCCCTTAGAGGTAAAATAGTGGTAAAAATAGATAATACTAATGCTCTATTTTGTGGTAGTGTGGTCGAGCAGTAGGCTTATCCAAGGAGTAGTGTTAAGCATTTGTTGTACATACACATAGACAATAAATGAGGTACACACACTCAGAGACAAATCCAGCCAATAGGTTTTTATATAGAAAAATATCTTTTCTTAGTTTATTTTAAGAACCACAGGTTCAAATTCTACATGTAATATCTCATTCGAAAGGTATTGCAGGTAAGTACTTTAGGAACTTCAAATCATCAAAATTGCATGTATACTTTTCAAGTTATTCACAAATAGCTGTTTTAAAAGTGGACACAGTGCAATTTTCACAGTTCCTAGGGGAGGTAAGTATTTGTTAGGTTAACCAGGTAAGTAAGACACTTACAGGGCTTAGTTCTTGGTCCAAGGTAGCCCACCGTTGGGGGTTCAGAGCAACCCCAAAGTCACCACACCAGCAGCTCAGGGCCGGTCAGGTGCAGAGTTCAAAGTGGTGCCCAAAACACATAGGCTAGAATGGAGAGAAGGGGGTGCCCCGGTTCCGGTCTGCTTGCAGGTAAGTACCCGCGTCTTCGGAGGGCAGACCAGGGGGGTTTTGTAGGGCACCGGGGGGGACACAAGCCCACACAGAAATTTCACCCTCAGCGGCGCGGGGGCGGCCGGGTGCAGTGTAGAAACAAGCGTCGGGTTCGCAATGTTAGTCTATGAGAGATCTCGGGATCTCTTCAGCGCTGCAGGCAGGCAAGGGGGGGGTTCCTCGGGGAAACCTCCACTTGGGCAAGGGAGAGGGACTCCTGGGGGTCACTTCTCCAGTAAAAGTCCGGTCCTTCAGGTCCTGGGGGCTGCGGGTGCAGGGTCTCTCCCAGGCGTCGGGACTTTGGATTCAAAGAGTCGCGGTCAGGGGAAGCCTCGGGATTCCCTCTGCAGGCGGCGCTGTGGGGACTCAGGGGGGACAGGTTTTGGTACTCACAGTATCAGAGTAGTCCTGGGGTCCCTCCTGAGGTGTTGGATCTCCACCAGCCGAGTCGGGGTCGCCGGGTGCAGTGTTGCAAGTCTCACGCTTCTTGCGGGGAGCTTGCAGGGTTCTTTCAAGGCTGCTGGAAACAAAGTTGCAGCCTTTCTTGGAGCAGGTCCGCTGTCCTCGGGAGTTTCTTGTCTTTTTGAAGCAGGGGCAGTCCTCAGAGGATGTCGAGGTCGCTGGTCCCTTTGGAAGGCGTCGCTGGAGCAGGATCTTTGGAAGGCAGGAGACAGGCCGGTGAGTTTCTGGAGCCAAGGCAGTTGTCGTCTTCTGGTCTTCCGCTGCAGGGGTTTTCAGCTAGGCAGTCCTTCTTCTTGTAGTTGCAGGAATCTAATTTTCTAGGGTTCAGGGTAGCCCTTAAATACTAAATTTAAGGGCGTGTTTAGGTCTGGGGGGTTAGTAGCCAATGGCTACTAGCCCTGAGGGTGGGTACACCCTCTTTGTGCCTCCTCCCAAGGGGAGGGGGTCACAATCCTAACCCTATTGGGGGAATCCTCCATCTGCAAGATGGAGGATTTCTAAAAGTTAGAGTCACCTCAGCTCAGGACACCTTAGGGGCTGTCCTGACTGGTCAGTGACTCCTCCTTGTTTTTCTCATTATTTTCTCCGGCCTTGCCGCCAAAAGTGGGGCCTGGCCGGAGGGGGCGGGCAACTCCACTAGCTGGAGTGTCCTGCTGGGTTGGCACAAAGGAGGTGAGCCTTTGAGGCTCACCGCCAGGTGTGACAATTCCTGCCTGGGGGAGGTGTTAGCATCTCCACCCAGTGCAGGCTTTGTTACTGGCCTTAGAGTGACAAAGGCACTCTCCCCATGGGGCCAGCAACATGTCTCGGTTTGTGGCAGGCTGCTAAAACTAGTCAGCCTACACAGATAGTCGGTTAAGTTTCAGGGGGCACCTCTAAGGTGCCCTCTGGGGTGTATTTTACAATAAAATGTACACTGGCATCAGTGTGCATTTATTGTGCTGAGAAGTTTGATACCAAACTTCCCAGTTTTCAGTGTAGCCATTATGGTGCTGTGGAGTTCGTGTTTGACAAACTCCCAGACCATATACTCTTATGGCTACCCTGCACTTACAATGTCTAAGGTTTTGTTTAGACACTGTAGGGGTACCATGCTCATGCACTGGTACCCTCACCTATGGTATAGGGCCCCCTGCCTTAGGGCTGTAAGGCCTGCTAGAGGGGTGTCTTACCTATACTGCATAGGCAGTGAGAGGCTGGCATGGCACCCTGAGGGGAGTGCCATGTCGACTTACTCGTTTTGTCCTCACTAGCACACACAAGCTGGCAAGCAGTGTGTCTGTGCTGAGTGAGAGGTCTCCAGGGTGGCATAAGACATGCTGCAGCCCTTAGAGACCTTCCTTGGCATCAGGGCCCTTGGTACTAGAAGTACCAGTTACAAGGGACTTATCTGGATGCCAGGGTCTGCCAATTGTGGATACAAAAGTACAGGTTAGGGAAAGAACACTGGTGCTGGGGCCTGGTTAGCAGGCCTCAGCACACTTTCAATTGTAAACATAGCATCAGCAAAGGCAAAAAGTCAGGGGGTAACCATGCCAAGGAGGCATTTCCTTACAACGGCAAACTGTAATGCATTGCTAAATAGATCTGCCCATCAATACTGGGAAGAGATGGCAGAGTTAATGAAACACCAGCCCAAACAATAGAAAAAAAGAGCAAAAGCCCTAGCTGAAGAGGGAAAAGGTATTGCCAGCACATGCCTAAATTCAGCGTTGGACGCTGGAGACGTGGCAGAAAGATAGTTGGTGACAGGGACAACTTTACGGCACCGTGCATGACTAAGGATATCAGGCTTCAAAAACGAAGTGCAAGTCAACAGTCAACAGCCCATTCATTGGTGAACATTTATTTGGCAAAACTGCAGACAACACACTGTTACAAATGAAAAAAAAACAATGATATGACTAAGTCAATTGGGTCCTACAGTTTAAGGGGAACCAAGAAAACACAAGTCAGCCACAGTCAACATCACATCAGTGGCAATTTCAAATGCCACAAAGACATGCCTTTTGTGGTCCAACTAGAGAAATAAGCCTGCCTTCAAGAGGCGCGGTAACAACAAAGTGACTCATGAAAATTGGACTTCCACCCACACACACCAGTGGGGGAAAAGAATAGGGGACTTACTCCAGGAGTGGAAGAATGTGACATCAGACAAATGGGTTCTCAATGCAATCCAACATGGATATACTGCATAGAGCTGGAGAAAAGTCACCCAACACAATAACCAAGACAAACAATACACACAAAGGAAGAGGTAATATATCTTCAAAAGGTAGTAAAGGAACGGCTACAAAAACAGGCATCAGAAACAGTACCCTCCAGTAGAAAAATCAAGGAGTCTTTTCAACATACTTTCTAGTTCAAAAACCAGACAAGACACTGCAGCCAATATTAGACCTCTGTTTCTTTCACAAGTTTATAAGAACACAAAAATTCAAAATGACAACAGTACAGGAAGTCATCCCTCAACTCCAGCATGGGAATTTCATGGCAACCATAGGATGCCTGTCTACAGATCTCAATGAATCCAAAACACAAGATGTTATTCCGGTTTGTGATAAACAAGACACATTATCAATTCAAAGTACTACCCTTTGGCATAAAGTCCACTCCAAGAGTATTCACAAAGTGCCTAGCGGCTGTAGCTGCACATCAGAGAAGAAACAGAATATAAGTTTACCCATACTTCGACAACTGGATCATAAGAGCAAGCTCAGTGCAAAAGTTCAAAGAATACATGTAACGAAATGCCTCCTTGGCATGGTTACCCCCTGACTTTTTACCTTTGCTGATGCCAAGTTATGATTTGAAAGTGTGCTGGGACCTGCTAACCAGGCCCCAGCACCAGTGTTCTTTCCCTAAACTGTACCTTTGTCTCCACAATTGGCACAACCCTGGCACCCAGGTAAGTCCCTTGTAACTGGTACCCCTGGTACCAAGGGCCCTGATGCCAGGGAAGGTCTCTAAGGGCTGCAGCATGTCTTATGCCACCTTGGGGACCCCTCACTCAGCACATACACACTGCTTGCCAGCTTGTGTGTGCTGGTGGGGAGAAGATGACTAAGTCGACATGGCACTCCCCTCAGAGTGCTATGCCAACCTCACACTGCCTATGGCATAGGTAAGTCACCCCTCTAGCAGGCCTTACAGCCCTAAGGCAGGGTGCACTATACCACAGGTGAGGGCATAGGTGCATGAGCACTATGCCCCTACAGTGTCTAAGCAAAACCTTAGACATTGTAAGTGCAGGGTAGCCATAAGAGTATATGGTCTGGGAGTCTGTCATACACGAACTCCACAGCACCATAATGGCTACACTGAAAACTGTGAAGTTTGGTATCAAACTTCTCAGCACAATAAATGCACAATGATGCCAGTGTGCACTTTATTGTAAAAATACACCCAGAGGGCATCTTACAGATTCCCCCTGAAAACATACCCGACTCCAGTGTGGGCTGACTAGTTTTTGCCAGCCTGCCACACACCAGACATGTTGTTGGCCACATGGGGAGAGTGCCTTTGTCACTCTGTGGCCAGGAACAAAGCCTGTACTGGGTGGAGGTGCTTCTCACCTCCCCCTGCAGGATCTGTAACACCTGGCGGTGAGCCTCAAAGGCTCACCCCCTTTGTTACAGTGCCACAGGGCATCCCAGCTAGTGGAGATGCCCGCCCCTCTGGTCACTGCCCCCACTTTTGGTGGCAAGGCTGGAGGAGATAATGAGAAAAACAAGGAGGTGTCACCCCCCAGTCAGGACAGCCCCTAATGTGTCCTGAGCTGAGGTGACTCTTACTTTTAGAAATCCTCCATCTTGTAGATGGAGGATTCCCCCAATAGGATTAGGGATGTGCCCCCTTCCCCACAGGGAGGAGGCACATAGAGGGTGTAGCCACTCTCCGGGCCAGTAGCCATTGGCTACTGCCCTCCCAGACCTAAACACACCCCTAAAGTGAGTATTTAGGGGCTCCCAGAACTGAGGAAGATAGATTCCTGCAAACTAAAGAAGAAGAAGGACTGCTGACCTGAAGCCCTGCAGAGAAGACGGAGACGACAATTAATTTGGCCCCAGCCCCACCGACCTGTCTCCCTACTTTGAAGAAAACTGAAACAGCGACGCATCCAACAGGGTCCAGCGACCTCTGAAGCCTCAGAGGACTACCCTGCATCTAGAAGGACCAAGAACTCCAGAGGACAGCGGCTCTGCTCCACAAAGACTGCAACTTTGCAACAAAGAAGCAACTTTGAAAGAACACATGTTTCCCGCCGGAAGCGTGAGACTTTGCACTCTGCACCCAATGCCCCCGGCTCGACTTGTGGAGAACAAACACTACAGGGAGGACTCCCCGGCGACTATGAGCCCGTGAGTAGCCAGAGTTGACCCCCCTGAGCCCTCACAGCGACGCCTGCAGAGGGAATCCAGAGGCTCCCCCTGACCACGACTGCCTGCTTCAAGGAACCCGACACCTGGAAACCACACTGCACCCGCAGGCCCCAGGACCTGAAGGAACCGAACTTCAGTGCAGGAGCGACCCTCTGCCTAGCCCAGGTGGTGGCTACCCTGAGGAGCCCCCGTGCCTGCCTGTATCGTTGAAGAGACCCCCGGGTCTCCCCATTGCTTCCTATTGAAAACCCAACGCCTGTTTGCACTCTGCACCCGGCCGCCCCTGTGCCACTGAGGGTGTACTTTCTGTGCCTGCTTGTGTGCCACCCCCCCGATGCCCTACAAAACCCCCTGGTCTGCCCTCTGAAGTCGCGGGTACTTACCTGATGGCAGACTGGAACGGGGCACCCCTATTTCCATTGAAGCCTATGTGTTTTGGGCACCAATTTGACCTCTGCACCTGAGCTGCTGGTGTGGTAACTTTGGGGTTGCCTTGAACCCCCAGTGGTGGGCTACCTTGGACCCAACTTTGAACCCTGTAAATGTTTTACTTACCTGTGAACTTAACATTTACTTACCTCCCCCAGGAACTGCTGATTTTTGCACAGTGTCCACTTTTAAAATAGCTTATTGCCATTTTTGTCAAAACTGTACATGCTATTGTGATTATTCAAAGTTCCTAGAATACCTGAGTGAAATACCTTTCATTTAAAGTTTTGTTTGTAAATCTTGAACCGGTGGTTCTTAAAATAAACTAAGAAAATATATTTTTCTATATAAAAACCTGTTGGCCTGGATTTGTCTTTGAGTGTGTGTTCCTCATTTATTGCCTGTGTGTGTACAACAAATGCTTAACACTACCCTCTGATAAGCCTACTGCTCGACCACACTACCACAAAATAGAGCATTAGAATTATCCCTTTTTGCCACTATCTTACCTCTAAGGGGAACCCTTGGACTCTGTGCACACTATTTCTTACTTTGAATAGTATATTCAGAGCCAACTTCCTACAATACATAAACAAGCATTTGCAATGCAATGGGTCTCACATTTGCTCGAGTTAGAGCTATTAACATTGTAAGCTCCTAACCAGACTTTTCTTGCCACATAAATTGAAAATGAAAAGTAAAGCAGTTTCACATAAGCGAGCCGATTCACAGCGCCACAGCCACGATGAGCATCAGCGTGAAGACACACACAAGAGGAAAAAGAAGTTCACTCGCAGTCAAACTTATCGGCAATAATGCAATTAGCCATGTAACAGGGACGATGGCCAAGGCGGTAACAAAACCTTGCCAAGGAGGGACAAACGTAAACCATTACCAATGTCATCAAAGGATTTTTAGTGGGCAAGCCCATGAATGAGTCGTAGTGATGGGCATGAGGTGGGTGTTGTTTGAAGCCCAGATACATACCAACACGTTGGGAAAGTAGCGTTTACGCGCTGCTGTGCTAGACCTAAAAACAGTGATGTCGACACTGCTCAAACTGGGATTTACAATAAATATGGAGAAGTCTTCACCCAGTCTTCAACAGAAACACTTCTTGGGCGCGAAGATGAACATAGTTCAGGCAAAATCTTTTCCGTGCTAAAAAAAGAGTGTAAGCTATAACACAAGAAGCTCTTCTGTACCGGAAGGTTCAGCCTCTGACAGTGAGAACTGTGGGAAAATTGTTAGGAATGATGGCTTCTTGCATACCACTAATACCACATGCAAGGCTTTATACAAGACCGATCCAAGAATGGATACAGAGCCAATGGTCAGAAGCAACAGAGAGTTGGGAGGATATAATGTTAGTCACACAAAGAATACAGGAGGAATTGAGTTGGTAGAAGAAGGCAAATGTAACAGCGGAAAGACCCCTTATGATTACAGCTTCAACACTGAGCAGTTGCACGGATACCTTGCATATCGGATGAGGAACTGACATGGGGAAAGTCAATGTCAGGGGAATAGGGAAACCACAAGAATCAGTTCAACATATAAATCTGCTGGAGGTGAAAACCGTGATCCTATCCTTATAAGTATTTAAGCACCAATTGTGGAACAAACCAATTCAAATACAAACAGACAATACAACAGCAAAGTTTTACTTCAACAAGTAAGGCGGACCAAAATAATTTCCCCTATCAAAGCTGCCACAGCTGATATGGAGATGGGCCATTCAAAGACTGAAAACAATAATAATGAAAATTTACCAGGAGTAGACAAACCGAGTGGGAACTGAACCAACAGTAGTAGGGTATTCCAAAAGTGGGTTACTCCAAAAATAGACTTGTTCACAACACCACAAACTAAAAAATGCCATTTTTTTTGCATTCAGACATCCACACCCTCCGTCCATAGGGAATACGTAGTTGATAGACAGGTCAGGGAAATTTGCTTATGCTACTGCCCGGTCCCCCCTCCCTCACACCCCAATCCACCCAATAGCACTACTCTCAAGAGTAATCAACAAATGAACAAATGCAGACAGTCACGGAAAACTATCCTACTCATAGCTCCACAGCGAGCAAGACAGGCTTGGTACTGCAGCCTAATGGAGAAGGCGCAAGAAGTGGAAAAGCTGCCAGTGTTACAAGATCTTCTCTCTATTGAAAGAGGAAGAGTTCTTCACCCAGATCCAAACACAATGAGTCCAGCAGCATGACCTAGAATGTGGTCACCCAGGACTAATGGAAAAATCAATGTAGTCCTCAAAGAAGCCTGAAACCAACAAGTAGGAAAATGGGAAAGATTCCTATATGGGTGCCAAAGAAACAATGTGCTTTAAAACAAGACATGGAAATACTTAACACCTGTTAGAAGAAGGCCTAACGTATGCTTCTCTAAAAGTATGTCTGGCAGCAATAGTACACTACACAAGGGGCTACATTGGAAGAAATCTGTTCACTGCACCAATAATCAAAAGATTTCTATACCAATACTCACATGGAATCTCAATGTGGTGTTTACTCAGTTAATGAAGAAACCATTCAAACCAATCTATAAAGCATCTTTAAAATTTATCACGTTTCTAACAGCAATTACCTTGCAATGCAGATTAACTGAATTGCATGCAATCAACATAAAGGAACAGAACATACAAATACAAGCTGACCCACAATTCCTTCCAAAAGTCATATCACAATTTCACATAAATCAAACAATTCAAATTTCAAGGTTTTTTTTTCCTTCAAAATCCAAAGACTCAGCAGGGCTCAAAAATCTACTCTACCACTCGCTATGGTGAGTTGTATTTTATGAGGTCAAGCTATTTTTAGATCCTACTTTCCCCTTCTGGGGAGTGGACAAAGAACAGGTGTTCTTTTCAGTCAGAAACTGAATTAGCAATTAAGATGCCTTTAAGTCTAATTCTTGTCATATTTGCTCTGTGTTCAGAGACAGAGGTAAAAAATCAGTTAGTCTTCTTGCAATGCAAATGCCTTTCCTTGTGACTGCAGAGTTCCAGGATTCTGTAAGGTGAACTGTCTGACCTATGTGAAATGAAAGGCTGTTGGTATCAAGTTTTTCCCAACACACAACATTTATGTAACCAAGTCAACTTCACAAACATTTCAAAATATATTTTAGTAGCTGTGAAAGACCATTTTTTGTAGTTCTGTGTGATGAAAAAAACTATTTTAAGTGGATGAAAAAGTCACAACACTTTACTTGGTATTGTGCAAATGATAAATGTTTTCTGAAACCCAATTTTCACAGATTATTGTTAATATACTATATAGTTTTATCAGTAAAGCTGCAAGTTAGTGGGAAGGTCTTGGGACATTTCTTGGAAATTTACTGTCTGTAAATGACAGTACGCCACCACATCATTCTTTAGTAATATATTTATTAAAAGTGAGTGTTTAAACATAAACTGAGAAACACTCCTGCCCCGGTGGCCAAGCTTTTATTAAACTAAGAGGCAAGTCATGCATGGATCATGTGTACCCTATAGATTTATTGTACATGGAGTAAAGGTTAAGTGTATTTAATCAAACAAAAGAGGATTTCTTTACAGCAGGAATTCTGAACTCACATATTTGAAAGTACACTCATGTGAGAATGAAGAAAAAGGTGACAGTAAAATACAATATTTTCCTAGGATCACACAATTCGAGACCCGTTTCCAGGTCAAGTACATTACAGTTAGGTCAAGTACATTATTCAAGCTACTCGACTTGCAGGTCTATTAACATTTTATGATTTTCTGAGCACTGCTCAAGCAGAGAAAGCTTTACATACTGTTGATGCCCGCAGAGCAATAATGTATTACATAGAAAAACAAAGGCAAGCAGGAAAAGAAAACAACTCTTTGCATCATTTGCAAACAGCATTACAGGAGACCCAGTTACAAAGAATGGCATCACAAGATGATTAACAGAGACAGCTGAAATATGTCACAAGAAATGTAATCAGAAGGAAAACCAAGAGCACACTCAACAAGGAAGAAAGGAGCTACAATAGCTTTTCTAGTGAACATTCAGCGGAACAACATTTGCATAGCGATCACATAATCATCAATATTTATGTGTCCACAAAACACTATTGCATTTATGTTCAAGTAAACAGAGAAGCACCAGTAGGACAAAAGGTTCTGAAACATCTGTTTACAGGCTCAACCTCCTCTTCAACCTAGCCCCACAATAAAGAAACTAGCAGGCAAACTAAATGCACAGCATGTAAATCCAGAAAAGATTCACGCTACAAAACAAAATGGTTACTTACCAGTAGGAGTAGGTTTGCAGCTTGAAGAATTTTCTGAATTCACAGGTGACCCACCCTCCTCCACAAGAAATAAGGCAGCGCACGTGAACAGAGGACGATCCTATGGAACACTAACCGGAAGCTAACAAAAAAAAAAAAGAATCTGAAGATGGCGAAAAGAGTGAGACTTCCAGGGAGGACGTCTTACGTCAGAAGAGGATGGAACAAGCACCAAATAGTGGGCACCATTGATGCTCAGCAACAAAAGAGAAAGAGTAAAGGGGCTGCTATATAGACAATATTCCGGACCCAACCACTAGATGGCAGAATAATGTACAGCATGTAAATCCAGAAAATTCTTCAAGCTGCAAAACTACTCCTACTGGGTAGTAGCCATTTCAATAATTTTGACCTGAGCTTCCCAGATTTGCAGCTCTTGCTTATATAATTTCTGATTCATGTTACTTCCCAACTGCAGTGAATAATGTCTGACAAGGTTTCCATGATAGCAAATTATTACAACAGGTCAGTAACTTTCCTTTATCCACTATGGTACTCATAGGCAATGCTCAAGACTCCTTTTCTGATTCAAGGTTTTTCACAAGTATTTCAAGAAATGCAAGTATGAAGAGGAGAACTATTAATACGTTTAAGGATGCAAGTGTGAAAAGAACTATTAATACCACTTAAACTAACCCATTTCTCATTTAAAAGACTGTAAACGATGTTTAACACTTCAAAAGAAGTAGGAATGCCACTGCACTATTGTTTCCACCCTTGAATTGCGGAAAACGTCACCCATCCTCAATCTGTATAGCTGAGGCTCTTTAAAAATGCAGTCTTGCCCCCCATCACACACTTTCAGCCCACATTTTCAAAAGAGCATGCCTTTATTTCACTTTTTAAAAGCTTGAATATTAGGGCTATTCTATTTGTGTGCCATCAAGATCTTTCTTGGCAGTATCTGCATTCACTACTGTAAGTGCACACAGTTTAGACTATTCAAATGTAATAGTCGGTCACTAAGGGGGTTATTATGACCCTGACGGAAGGCGGAGAACCGGCGGTAAGACCGCCAACAGGCTGGCGGTCTTACTTGGTGGAATTATGACCATGGTGGTTACCGCCATGGTCATCCGTCGGTTCTACGTTCCGCCCGCCAGGGCGGAGACGACCGCTGGGCTAGAGACCTGGGTCTCCAGCCCGGTGGGCGTCACTATACCGCCGGCGGTATTTTGACCCGGCTTACCACCGTGGATTGCCAGCGGTTTGAACCACCATGAAATCCATGGCGGTAAGCACTATCAGTGCCAGGGAATTCTTTCCCTGGCACTGATAGGGGTCTCCCCGACTCCCTCCCCTACCCCCCCACCACCCCTGCCACCCCCCAAAGGTGGCAGGTCCCCCCTCCCCACCCCGACCACCAACATCACATCACCCATACCCACACGACACGCACGCAGGCACCACCTACACACTTACACGCACACACGCCGACATACATGCCTACATCCACACACAGTCAGACACGCACACCCACATTCAAACATACACGCACACATCCATACAGACATACCCACAGACATACACGCACTCATTCCCATACACACAACATCCCCTCAAGCATACACGCACTCACACACCCCCTCTACATACACACACGCACACCCCCATGCACCCACACAACACCCAACACCCCCCACCCCCTTCCCTCACGGACGATAGAGTTACCTGGTCCGACGATCCTCCGGGAGGGGACGGGAGCCATGGGGGCAGCTCCGCCGACACCACACCGCCAACAGAACACCGCCACAGCGAATCATAGGACGTGATTCGCTGGGCGGTGATCTGTTGACGTGGTGGTGGAGGTGGAGCAACCTCGACTTCCCCGCCTCCCGCCAGTATGGCTGTTGGCGGCTCTCCGTCCGTAAAAGGACGGAGAGCTGCCAACGGTCATAATAGGCCGAGCGGCAAACCGCCAACACTGGCGGTCTTCCGCACGGCGGTCCCTCAGCGGTCTTTAAAAAAGACCGCCGAGGTCAAAATGACCCCCTATGTCAGCAAAGCGGTTATCTCCAGCCACCTATAATATTGACAAGCAGGATCAAAACTCCCATCAGATCACACAATTCATTGGAGCACAGCAAGACTGGAGTCCAAGAAGTGAAAAAAGCCTAGGATGACCAGAGGTCACACCTTCTCTTCTTATACCGTAAGGGTCTGGAACTCCTGCATGGTCAGATCTGCCCTGCACCAACCGTCTTCTGTTTCAGGAAGTAGACCTCAGCCTTCCATAGTATCTCATTGTAGGAAGCTGGCTCTGTTTATACTATATGAAAATGAGGTATAGTGTGCACAGAGTCCAGGGGTTTCCCAGAGGCTTGACAGAGGCAAAAATAGATAATACTAATGCTGTATTTATGGTAGTGTGGTCAAGTAGTGGGGCTTATCAAAGGGTAGTATTAAGCGTTTGTTGTATACACACACAAGCAATAGAAGAAACACACAATCAGTGACTTAACTCCAGACCAATAGGATTTTATATAGAAAAATATGTTTGGTTAATTTATTTCTAGAACCACAAGATTCAGTTTGCAGGTAACTACATAAATGTAAGGTACTTTGCATAGTTATAATCAGAACTTTGAATGGAATCAACAATGTGTACAGTTTTCTTTAAAATGGCAAAAAGCTATTTTAAAAGTGGACACTGCAATTTTCAACAGTTTCTGGGGGAAGAAAAGATTGCACATTTTTACAAGTATTCAACTTACAGTTCCTATCTCTGGGTTTTAGGTAGTCTGTCGTTGGGGGTTTAAGTGAACCCCAAACACCCACCACCAGCAACACATAGTCGGTCGGGTGCAGAGGTAAAAGAGACACCAAATTAATTTGGGCTCATATGGAGACAGGGGGGTACTCGGAATCCGGTCCGCCAGCAGGTAAGTACCCGCGGCTTGGAGGGCAGACCAGGGGGGATTAGAAGAGCACTGGAGGGGCCACAAGTAGGCAACAAACACACACTCTCAGCGGCCCAGGGGCTGCCGGGTGCAGGGTGCAAACAGGACGTCAGGTTTCCAATGCAGGTCCATGGGGAGACCCCGGGGGTCACTCAGAGGCTGCTGGGGGTGCGGGGGAGGGTGTCTCGGACACACCACTGGTAGGACAGGGAAGAGGGCTGCCTGCTGGTCGATGCTGCACTGTGGGTCAGGTTCTTCAAGGCCTGGGGGTGCAGTGTGTCCTGTAGGCGTAGGATATCTTCGTCTGGAGCTTGCGGTCAGGAGGGTACTCTGGATTCCCTCTGTAGGCGCCGTCGTGGAGGTTTGGAGGGATCAACCCGGGGGGGGCTCTTGCTCCCAATCGCCTGCGGACCCTTTCTTGCTGGGTTGACCACCTGATACGGGCCGTGGGCGTTGGGTGCACAGGGGTCAGGACTCACACATCTGGAGTGAGGTGGGATTCCTTAGTTGTAGGTTTCTTTTGGACAGAGCTGCTGTCCTCTGGAGTTCTTGGTCTTTTTGGGTGCAGGGCAGTCCTCTGGAGTTGTCTGAGGTCACTGGGCATGCTGGACGTGTCACTGTTCTTTTTGAAGGTTCTTTGAAGCAGGAGACAGGCCGGTAGGGCTGGGGCCAAAGCAGTAGTTGTCTTTCTTCTTCTCTACTGGGGTTTTCAACTTAGCAGTCCTTCTTCTTCTTGTAGGTCACCAGGAATCTGGTGAGCTGGGCTCAGGGAGGCCCTTAAATCCTAGATTTAGGGGCATCTTAGGGGGGTCCGAGAGCACTAGCCAATGGCTATAGTCCCTGAGTGTGGCTACACCCTCCTTGTGCCCCCTCCCTCTGGGGAGGGGGCACATTCCTATCCCTATTGGTCCCTGTCCTCCATACCAAGATGGAGGATTCTGCAGGGAGGGCATCACCTCAGCTCTGGACACCTTAGGGGTGGTCCTGGCTGGGGTGGTCACTCCTCCCTGTTTCCCCTAATTTTACCGCTGGACTTGCTGCCAAAAGTAGGGCTTTGTCCAGAGGGGCAGGCATCTCCAGTAGCTGGAGTGCCCGGGGGCACTGTAATCCGAGGCTTGAGCCTTTGAGGCTCACCACCAGGTGTTACAGTTTCTGCAGAGGAAGGTGTGAAGCACCTTCACCCAGTATAGGCTTTGTTTCTGACCACAGAGTGCACAAAGGCACTCACCCCATGTGGTCAGAAACTCATCTGGAAGTGGCAGGCTGACACAGACCGGTCAGTCCTACACTAGCAGTTGGTCTAACATACAGGGGGCATCTCTAAGAAGCCCTTTGTGTGCATTTTTCAATAAATCCCACACTGGCATCAGTGTGGGTTTATTGTGCTGAGAGGTTTGATACCAAACTTCTCAGTATTCAGTGAAGCCATTATGGTGCTGTGGAGTTCGTAATGACAAACTCCCAGACCATATACTTAATATGGCAACACTGCACGTACAATGTCTAAGAATGGACTCAGACACTGTAGGTGCATATTGCTCATGCAGCTATGCCCTCACCTGTGGTATAGAGCACCCTGTCTTGGGGCTGTAAGGCCTGCTAGAGGGGTGACTTACCCATGCCACAAGCAGTGGTTTGTAGGTATGGCACCCTGAGAGGGGTGCCATGTTGACTTTGCCTTTTTCTCCGCACCCTCACACACAAGCTGCCAGGCAGTGTGCATAGAATGAGTGCGGGTCCCCTAGGGTGGCATAATACATGCTGCAGCCCTTAGAGACCTTCCGTGGCCACAGGGCCCTTTGTGCCATGGGTACCTTTTACAAGGGACTTATCTGTGTGCCAGGGCTGTGCCAATTGTGGAAACAAAGGTACAGTTTTAGGGAAAGAACACTGGTGCTGGGGCCTGGTTAGGAGGGTCCCAGCACACTTTCAATCAAAGTTGGCATCAACACTAGGCAAAAAGTGGGGGGTAAACATGCCAACAGTGGCACTTTCCTACACTCATCATTGTTTAACACCCTGCCACTGACCACACCTGAAAAGACATCCATTCTTCCCTGCTGCTCGTAATTGTAACTTTAACTTTACTCCCACTTAAATCAGTATGTGAAAACCTTATGCCATCTTTGTTGCCCTCTTCCTTTTGACATGCACCCCTCTGTCTATCACCTTCTCAACCTTGTAAACACAACTCCCCTCCATAATGCTCTGCCCTCCTCCTATCCTCTTGTACATTGCACTGTCACCCCAGCCCCTCTGGACCTTCATCCACCTATAACCATGTGATCTTGTAATGACTTTGCATTCATTCTTTTGATCAGTCCTTCATTACTTGGTAGCTATGCATGCAGTACAGCAAACTGAAACATGCCACACCTGCAAAAATTCAAAGTCTGGCTAGGCCATGCTACAGACCGTATTGCAGAAGCAAGCAACAAAGTGATGGAAGAAATGCTTGAAGTAATCTTGGCCACTGGCAATTGCTTGTGACTCTATTCCAGACCATCGTTTTTCACCCATTGTGCCATTGTAGACCGAGTTTGGCCGCATGCAAATCAGCGTTGTTACTGCACCAGAAGGTGCAGTCCGGCCTTCTAGGAAAGTAGCCTATTTCTAGCTTGGTTAACCCCACTTTTCTTTTAGCCTGTTTGTCAGTGTGTTTGACTGTGTTCACTGGGATCCTGCTAACCAGGACCCCAGTGACTGTTGTCTCCTCTAAATTTGGTACTGGTAACTTTTCTATTCTCACAGTTGGCTTACTAGTACCCCCATGTAAGTCCCTGGCATATGGTACCTAGGTACTCCGGGCATTGGGTTTTCAGGGGAACCAGCAGTAATGCAGAGGTTCTGCAGGCCTGCCATTGCAGTCTGCGTGAACCGGGTGCACGTCCCCGGTTTCACTATAGGTCACTGCACCAGGTCACTGTAGTCACCCCTATGGTAGGTCTTCTTAGCCCAGAGGGCACGGTGCAGGTACCGGTGTGTGAGGGCACCCCGGCACTAGCAGAGGTGCCCCCACGAACTCCAGCTCCATTTTACTGGACTTCGTGAGAGCAGGGATGCCATTTTACATGTGTACTGGGCATAGGTCACTACCTATGTCCAGCTACATAATGGTAACTCCGAATCTGGGCTTGTTTGGTATCAAACATGTCGCAATCATACCCCAATAGTGTTGCAAGTACTGGAAATATGATTCCATGCACTCTGAGGGCTTCTTAGAGGACCCCCAGCATTGCTACCATCAGTCTTTCAGGGTTTTCCAGGTAACCCAGCTGCTGCCACCACTCAGATAGGTTTCTGCCCTCCTGCTGCTCGATTAGATCAAGCCCAGGAAGGTAGAACAAAGGATTTCCTTTGGGAGAGGGAGGTAACACTCTCTCCCAAAGGAAATAGTTGTGACTGGCTTGGGAGGGGTAGCCTCCCCGAGCCACTGGTTTTGCTTTGAAGGTCACATTTGGTTCTCTCCGTGCATAAACCAGTCCACACCTCTCAGGGACCCCCAGCTCCTGCTCTGGCGTGAAACTGGACAATGGAAAGGGGAGTGACCACTCCCCTGTCCATCGCCACCCCAAGTGTGGTGCCCAGAGCTCCTCCAGAGGGTCACTGGGTTCTGCCATCTTGATTCCAAGGTTGGCAGGGAACTCTGGGAGCATCTGAGTGGCTAGGCAGGTGATGTCAGAGGCACCCTCTGATAGGTAGTTACCTGGTTGGGTGACCAAGCCCCCTCTTTGGTTTATATAGGCTCTTCCTCTGGGGTGGGTCCTCCGATTCGGCTTGCAGAATTCCAGTAGGACTCCTCTGCAACCTCTGCTTCGATTTCTGGCCTCCAGTACCGCGTCTGGATCATCCAGGAACCTATAAGGTGCAGAGGAAAACTCTTCTTCAACATTGTATCCAGAATTCCTGCCAGCTTTGAAATATTTCCCTGGTTGTGCACCCTCGGAAGACTGCAACTCTTCAGCCTGCACAAGAAGAAGAAGGAATCTCCCTTGGGGTGAAGGCATCACTCCCCTGTAACTACAGGTACCTGGCTGCAACGACAACCGGCTGCGTGGATCTCCCCTCATCCTGAGTAGCATGGGTCCTGCATCACAGGTGGTGGTCCGGAGAGTCTACCTTGGTCCTCTCTACCAGCTGTTGCACTTTGGTGGTGGTAAGCCCTTTCCATTCTACTCAAGACAGTACCCCCGTGCACCGCATCCTTTGCAGCTGCCAAGGCTTGTTTGATTCACCTCCAAGGGGAACTTCAGGCAACGTCTAGCTCTAGCCCCCAGAACCCACTCCTGCAACTCCTGGGCCTCTGTGTGGACCTCCGGCGATGTGGGAGCAACTTTTGTGGTGATGTATGGGCTACTTCAGCGACTTCTGTGTCCCTGTTCTGTGGGACACCTGAGGGTGCTGCCCCTGCTCCTGTAGGCCTTCTGCAATGCAGAGGATCCCCTATGACTCCCCCCTCCTGGGTAGAGTCCTCCTAGACCTTGCTGGCTCCCGGCAGTACCTCTTTTCTTCCAACCGTGAATTTGCCTTTGCCAAGGCTTGTTGGTGGATGTAGGAAGTTGGCTCTGTATATACTATTTCAAAGTAAGAAATAGCATGCACAGAGTCCAAGGGTTCCCCTTCGAGGTAAGATAGTGGCAAAAAGAGATAATTCTAATGCTCTATTTCGTGGTAGTGTGGTCGAGCAGTAGGCTTATCAGAGGGTAGTGTTAAGCATTTGTTGCACACACACAGGCAATAAATGAGGAACACACACTCAAAGACCATTCCAGGCCAATAGGTTTTTGTATAGAAAAATATATTTTCTTAGTTTATTTTAAGAACCACAGGTTCAAGATTTACAAGTAATAATTTAAATGAAAGGTATTTCACTTAGGAACTTTGAATTAGCAAAATAGCATATACAGTTTTCACACAAATGGCAATAAGCTATTTTAAAACTAGACACAGTGCAATTTTCAACAGTTCCTGGGGGAGGTAAGTGTTTGTCAGTTTTGCAGGTAAGTAAACCACCTACAAGGTTCAAAGTTGGGTCCAAGGTAGCCACCGCTGGGGGTTCAGAGCAATCCCAAAGTTACCACACCAGCAGCTCAGGGCCGGTCAGGTGCAGAGGTCAAAGTGGTGCCCAAAACACATAGGCTTCAATGGCGAAGGGGGTGCCCCGGTTCCAGTCTGCCAGCAGGTAAGTACCTGCGTCTTTGGAGGGCAGACCAGGGGGGTTTTGTAGGGCACCGGGGGAGGGGGGGACACAAGTCAGCACAAAAAGTACACCCTCAGTGGCACGGGGGCGGCCGAGTGCAGAGTGCAAACAGGCGTCAGGTTTGCAATAGGATTCAATGGGAGACCCAGGGGTCTCTTCAGCGAAGCAGGCAAGGGGGGGCTCCTCGGGAAGCCACCACCTGGGCAAGGGAGAGGGCCACCTGGGGGTCGCTTCTGCACTGGAGGTCGGATCCTTCAGGTCCTGGGGGCTGCAGGTGCAATGTCTTTACCAGGTGTCGGGCTCTTTGAAGCAGGCAGTCGCGGTCAGGGGGAGCCTCTGGATTCCCTCTGCAGGTGTCGCTGTGGGCGCTCAGGGGGGTCAACTCAGGCTACTCACGGGCTCGCAGTCGCTGGGGAGTCCTCCCTGTAGTGTTGTTTCTCCACAAGTCGAGCCGGGGGCGTCGGGTGCAGAGTGCAAAGTCTCACGCTTCCGGCAGGAAACGTGTGTTCTTTAAAAGTTGCTTCTTTGTTGCAAAGATGTTTCTTCTTTGGAGCAGAGCCGCTGTCCTCGGGAGTTCTTGGTCCTTTTAGATTCAGGGTAGTCCTCTGAGGCTTCAGAGGTTGCTGGACCCTGTGGAACGCGTCGCTGTTGCAGTTTTTCTTGAAGTGGGGAGACAGGCCGGTAGAGCTGGGGCCAAAGCAGTTGGTGTCTCTGTCTTCTCTGCAGGGCTTTCAGGTCAGAAGTCCTTCTTCGTCTTAGGTTGCAGGAATCTATCTTGCTAGGTTCTGGGAGCCCCTAAGGGGTGTGTTTAGGTCTGGGGGGTTAGTAGCCAATGGCTACTAGCCCTGAGGGTGGCTACACCCTCTTTGTACCTCCTCCCTGAGGGGAGGGGGGCACACCCCTAATCCTATTGGGGGAATCCTCCATCTGCAAGATGGAGGATTTCTAAAAGTCAGAGTAACCTCAGCTCAGGACACCTTAGGGGATGTCCTGACTGGCCAGTGACTCCTCCTTGTTTTTCTCATTATCTCCTCCGGCCTTGCCGCCAAAAGTGAGGCCGTGGCCGGAGGGGGCGGGCAACTCCATTAGCTGGAGTGCCCTGGGGTGCTGTAACAAAGGGGGTGAGCCTTTGAGGCTCACCGCCAGGTGTTACAGTGCCTGCAGGGAGAGGTGAGAGGCACCTCCACCCAGTACAGGCTTTGTTACTAGCCACAGAGTGACAAAGGCATTCTCCCCATGTGGCCAGCAACATGTCTGGTGTGTGGCAGGCTGCTAAAACTAGTCAGCCCACACTGGAAGTCGGGTATGGTTTCAGGGGGCATCTCTAAGATGCCCTCTGGGGTGTATTTTACAAAAAAATGTACACTGGCATCAGTGTGCATTTATTGTACTGAGAAGTTTGATACGAAACTTCCCAGTTTTCAGTGTAGCCATTATGGTGCTGTGGAGTTCGTGTATGACAGACTCCCAGACCATATACTCTTATGGCTACCCTGCACTTACAATGTCTAAGGTTTTGCTTAGACACTGTAGGGGCATAGTGCTCATGTACCTATGCCCTCACCTATGGTATAGTGCACCCTGCCTTAGGGCTGTAAGGCCTGCTAGAGGGGTGACTTATCTATGTCATAGGCAGTGTGCGGTTGGCATGACACCCTGAGGAGAGTGACATGTCGACTTAGTCATTTTATCCCCACTAGCACACACAAGCTGGCAAGCAGTGTGTCTGTGCTGAGTGGGGGGTCCCCAGGGTGGCATAAGACATGCTGCAGCCCTTAGAGACCTTCCCTAGCATCAGGGTCCTTGGTACCAGGGGATTTACCTGGATGCCAGGGTGTGCCAATTGTGGAAACAAAGGTACAGGTTAGGTAAAGAACACTAGTGCTGGGGCCTGGTTAGCAGGCCTCAGCACACTTTCAAATCATAACTTGGCATCAGCAAAGGCAAAACGTCAAGGGGTAACCATGCCAAGGAGGCATTTCCTTCCCCCCCCCCCAAACGAAAGAGGATGAGACTAACCTTTCCCAAGAGAGTCTTCATTTTCTAAGTGGAAGAACCTGGAAAGGCCATCTGCATTGGCATGGGCAGTCCCAGGTCTGTGTTCCACTATAAAGTCCATTCCCTGTAGAGAGATGGACCACCTCAACAGTTTTGGATTTTCACCTTTCATTTGCATTAGCCATCTGAGAGGTCTGTGGTCGGTCTGAACTACAAAGTGAGTACCAAAGAGGTATGGTCTCAGCTTCTTCAGGGACCAAACCACAGCAAAGGCCTCCCTCTCAATGGCACTCCAACGCTGCTCCCTGGGGAGTAACCTCCTGCTAATGAAAGTAATAGGCTGGTCAAGGCCATCATCATTTGTTTGGGACAAAACTGCCCCTATCCCATGTTCAGAGGCATCAGTCTGCACAATGAACTGCTTGGATAATCTGGAGCTTTGAGAACTGGTGCTGTGCACATTGCTTGTTTCAGGGTGTCAAAGGCCTGTTGGCATTCTACAGTCCAGTTTTACCTTCTTGGGTATTTTCTTGGAGGTAAGTTCTGTGAGGGGTGTCACTATAGATCCATATCCCTTCACATACCTCCTGCAGGACCCAGTCAAGCCAAGGAATGCCCTGACTTGAGTCTGGGTTTTTGGAGCTGCCCAGTCCAGAATAGTCTGGATCTTAGGCTGGAGTGTCTGAACTTGGCCTCCACCTACATATTGTCCCAAGTAAACCACAGTTCCCTGCCCTATCTGACATTTGGATGCCTTGATAGAGAGGCCTGCTGCTTGCAGGGCCTTCAAAACCTTCTTCAGGTGGACCAGGTGATCCTGCCAGCTGGAGCTAAAGACAGCAATATCGTCAAGATAAGCTGCACTAAAGGACTCCAAGCCAGCAAGGACTTGATTCACCAACCTTTGGAAGGTGGCAGGGGCATTCTTTAAACCAAAGGGCATAACAGTAAACTGATAATGCCCATCAGGTGTGGAGAATGCTGTCTTTTCTTTTGCTCCTGGTGCCATTTTGATTTGCCAGTACCCTGCTGTCAAGTCAAAGGTACTTAAGGATCTGGCAGCACCTAGTTTGTCTATCAATTCATCTGCCCTTGGAATGGGATGGGCATCTGTCTTGGTGACAGAATTAAGGGCCAGATGTAGGAAACAGTTTGCGACTCGCAAACGGCAACAATTGCCGTTTGCGAGTCGCAAACCGGAGTTTCCTATGCAGAAATGCATTTTGCGAGTCGGGACCGACTCGCAAAATGCATTTCCGACTCGCAAATAGGAAGGGGTGTTCCCTTCCTATATGCGACTCGCAGTGGTATGCAATTCCATTTGCGACCGCGTATGCGGTGGATGGTAACCCACTCGCAAATTGGAAGGGGTCCCCATTGGACCCCTTCCCCTTTGTGAATGGACCACAAAATATTTTTTCAGGGCAGATAGTGGTCCAAGGAACCACTACCTGCCCTGAAAAAATACCGAAACAAAAGGTTTCTGATTTTTTTTTTAAGTGCAACTCGTTTTCCTTTAAGGAAAACGGGCTACACTTGAAAAAAAAAAAACTGCTTTATTGGCAAGCAGTCACGGACATGGAGGTCTGCTGACTACAGCAGGCCTCCATGTCAGTGAGTGCCCATAGTCGCTATAGGGCCGCAATTTGGGACCCACCTCATTAATATTAATGAGGTGGGTCTTTGCGACCCCATAGCGACTCGCAGACGGTGTCTGAGACACCGTTCTGCATTGCAAATTGCGAGTTGCAATTTTCGAGTTGCTTGGACTCGCAAATTGCAACTCGCAAATTACCTACATCTGGCCCTAAGTCCTCTGTAGTCCACACAAAACCTCATCTCTCTCTTTCCATCTTTGGTGTGAGGTTTGGGGACTAAGACCACTGGGATAGCCCAGGGGCTGTCAGAGTGTTCAATGACTCCCAATTCCAGCATCTTGTGGACTTCCACCTTGATGCTTTCCTTAACTTGGTCAGAAAATTTTGTTTTTGACAGGCATGCTGTCTCCTGTGTCCACATCATGGGTACACAGGTGTGTCTGACCAGGGGTTAGAGAAAAGAGTTCAGCAAACTGTTGCAGGACCTTCCTACAGTCAGATTGCTGTTGGCCAGAGAGGGTGTGTGAATAGATCACTCCATCAACTGAGCCATCTTTAGGGTCTGTGGAGAGGAGATCAGGGAGAGGTTCACTCTCAGCTTCCTGGTCCTCATCTGTTACCATCAACAGATTCACATCTGCCCTGCCATGGAAGAGTTTGAGGCGGTTCACATGGATCACCCTTTTGGGGGTCCTGTTAGTGCCTAGGTCTACCAGGTAGGTGACCTGACTCTTTCTCTCTAGCACTGGGTAAGGGCCACTCCATTTGTCCTGAAGTGCCCTGGGAGCCACAGACTCCAGAACCCAGACTTTCTGCCCTGGCTGAAACTCAACCATGGCAGACTTTTGGTCATACCACATCTTCTGGAGTTGTTGGCTGGCCTCAATTTTTTTACTTGCCTTTTCCATGTACTCTGCCATCCTTGAACGTAGGCCTAGTACATAGTCCACCATATCTTGTTTAGGCTCATGAAGAGGTCTCTCCCAGCCTTCTTTTACAAGAGCTAGTGGTCCCCTTACAGGATGGCCAAACAGAAGTTCAAAGGGGGAAAACCCTACTCCCTTCTGAGGCACCTCTCTGTAGGCGAAAAGCAGACATGGAAAGAGGACATCCCATCTCCTTTTGAGTTTTTCAGGGAGCCCCATGATCATGCCTTTCAATGTCTTGTTAAATCTTTCAACAAGACCATTGGTTTGTGGATGGTATGATGTGGTGAATTTGTAAGTCACCCCACACTCATTCCACATGTGTTTCAGGTATGCTGACATGAAGTTGGTACCTCTGTCAGACACCACCTCCTTAGGAAATCCCACTCTGGTAAAAATACCAATGAGTGCTTTGGCTACTGTAGGGGCAGTAGTCGACATAATGGGAATTGCTTCAGGGTATCTAGTAGCATGATCCACTACTACTAGTATGTATTGGTTCCCGGAGGCTGTGGGAGGTTCAAGTGGACCCACTATGTCCACACCCACTCTTTCAAAGGGGACCCCCACCACTGGAAGTGGAATGAGGGGGGTCTTTGGGTGTCCACCTGTCTTACCACTGGCTTGACAGGTGGCACAGGAGACACAAAATTCCTTGACCTTCTGGGACATGTTGGGCCAATAGAAGTGGTTGACTAATCTCTCCCACGTCTTGGTCTGTCCCAAATGCCCAGCAAGAGGAATATCATGAGCTATGGTCAAGATGAACTCCCTAAACTCCTGAGGCACTACCACTCTCCTAGTGGCACCAGGTTTCGGAACTCTTGCCTCAGTGTAAAGGAGTCCATCTTCCCAATAGACTCTATGTGTTCCTGTTATTTTTCCTTTGGACTCTTCAGCAGCTTGCTGCCTAAGGCCTTCAAGAGAGGGACAGGTTTCTTGCCCCTTACACAACTGTTCCCTTGAGTGTCCTCCTGGGCCTAGGAGCTCAACCTGATAAGGTTCTAACTCCATGGGCTCAGTTCCCTCAGAGGGCAGAACTTCTTCCTGGGAAGAGAGGTTCTCTTTCTCTTATTGTGTTGAAGCTGGTTCCCCAGACTTCTTTCCTTTTCTCTTGGAGGGTTGGGCCCTTTTTCCAGGCTCCAAAACCACTTTTTCACCCTGAGCCTTGCACTGTGCCCTTGTCTTGACACACACCAGTTCAGGGATACCCAGCATGGCTGCATGGGTTTTGATTTCTACCTCAGCCCATGCTGAGGACTCCAAGTCATTTCCAAGCAGTCTACAGGGATATATGAGGAGACCACCACCTGTTTCAGGCCATTGACCGCTCCCCACTCTAAAGTTACCATAGCCATGGGATGTACTTTAGTCTGATTGTCAGCGTTGGTGACTGGATAAGTTTGTCCAGCCAGGTATTGAGCAGGGGAAACCAGTTTCTCTGTCACCATGGTGACACTGGCACCTGTATCCCTCAGGACTTCTACACTTGTCCCATTAATTAAGAGTTGCTGCCTGTATTTTTGCATATTAGGGGGCCAGGCAGCCAGTGTGGCTAAATCCACCCCACCCTCAGAGACTAATGTAGCTTCAGTGTGAACCCTGATTTGCTCTGGGCACACTGTTGATCCCACTTGGAGACTGGCCATTCCAGTGTTAGCTGGAGTAGAGTTAGAAGTGGAACCTTTCTTGGGACATGCCTTGTCTCCAGTTTGGTGTCCTTGATGATTACAGCTACGATACCAGGCCTTTTTGGGATCAAAATTTTTACCCTTGTACCCAAAAGTGGATTGTGAAGAGGCTCTGGACCCTCCCTCCTGAGCAGGTTTTTGGGGCCCTCTAGAAGTCTCTTTACTTTTCCCTTTGGATGTCTCAACACTCTTCCCCTGGGGAGTCTTTGTGACCCCTTTCTTTTGGTCACCCCCTGTGGAAGTCTTGGTCACCCTAGTCTTGACCCAATGGTCCGCCTTCTTTCCCAATTCTTGGGGAGAAATTGGTCCTAGGTCTACCAGATGCTGATGAAGTTTATCATTGAAACAATTACTTAACAGGTGTTCTTTCACAAGTAAATTGTACAGCCCATCATAATCATTTACACCACTGCCATGAATCCAACCATCCAGTGTTTTTATTGAGTAGTCTACAAAATCAACCGAGGTCTGGCTCGAGGATTTTTGAGCCCCCCTGAACCTAATTCTATACTCCTCAGTGGAGAATCCAAAGCCCTCAATCAGGGTAGCCTTCATGAGGTCTTAGGATTCTGCATATTTTCCAGAGAGTGTGAGGAGTCTATCTCTACACTTTCCAGTGAACATTTCCCAAAGGAGAGCACCCCAGTGAGATCTGTTTACTTTTCTGGTTGCACAAGCCCTCTCAAAAGCTGTGAACCATTTGGTGATGTCATCACCATCTTCATATTTAGTTACAATCCCTTTTGGGATTTTCAACATGTCAGGAGAATCTCTGACCCTATTTAAGTTGCTGCCACCATTGATGGGACCAAAACCCATCTCTTGTCTTTCCCTTTCTATGGCTAGGAGCTATCTCTCTAAACCAATTTTTTGACCATCCTGGCTAACAGGAGGTCATCTTCATTGAGGCTGCCCTCAATGCTTCAAGAGTTGCTGGACTCTCCTGTGAGAGAAGCAGCATCTCTGACTATCACATTTGGAGTCAGGGTTTGAGAGACCCTGGGCTCCCTATCTAGGACTGGAGGTGGGAAATCCTCCAGGTCAGTAGGGTCCCCCTCTGAGAGGCCATTATCAGAAGGGTTGTTTTTAGCAGACTCTTCCAAAAGCTCCTGGAGCTGTACTGATTTTGCAGAGAGACCTTAACTCTGACATCCTAAGATGCAGGTAAGGGGTGACGTTGAGTTCCATCACTATCTCTTCTGCATTAGACATTATGGGGGTTATTACAACATTGGAGGAGGTGTTAATCCGTCCCAAAAGTGACGGTAACGTGACGGATTTACCACCAGCCGTATTATGAGTCCATTATATCCTATGGAACTCGTAATACGGCTGATGGTATATCCGTCACATTTGGGGCGGATTAACACCTCCTCCAAAGTTGTAATAACCCCCTATGTTTCTAAAAGTTGGAATACTTTTTAAGAATCTAAAACTATCTCTAGAACTTAATTCAAACTTTTACAAAACTTTTAAACTCTAAAAGAAATGCTAACAGGGACTAACACAAGGCCCTAGCAGGACTTTTAAAAATTTAGAAAAATAGCTCAAATTTTAAAAATCAGTTTCTAATGACAATCTTTGGAATTTAGTTGTGTCATCAGGTAGTGGCTGAGTAGTCCAGCAAATGCAAAGTCTTGTACCCCACCGATGATCCACCAATGTAGGAAGTTGGCTCTGTATGTACTATTTCAAAGTAAGAAATAGCATGCACAGAGTCCAAGGGTTCCCCTTAGAGGTAAGATAGTGGCAAAAAGAGATAATTCTAATGCTCTATTTTGTGGTAGTGTGGTCGAGCAGTAGGCTTATCAGAGGGTAGTGTTAAGTATTTGTTGCACACACACAGGCAATAAATGGGGAACACACACTCAAAGACAATTCCAGGCCAATAGGTTTTTATATAGAAAAATATATTTTCTTAGTTTATTTTAAGAACCACAGGTTCAAGATTTACAGACAATACTTTAAATGAAAGGTATTTCACTTAGGAACTTTAGGAACTTTGAATTAGCAAAATAGCATATACAGTTTTCACACAAATGGCAATAAGCTATTTTAAAACTGGACACAGTGCAATTTTCAACAGTTCCTGGGGGAGGTAAGGGTTTGTTAGTTTTGCAGGTAAGTAAACCACCTACAGGGTTCAAAGTTGGGTCCAAGGTAGCCCACCGTTGGGGGTTCAGAGCAACCCCAAAGTTACCACACCAGCAGCTCAGGGCCGGTCAGGTGCAGAGGTCAAAGTGGTGCCCAAAACACATAGGCTTCAATGGAGAAGGCGGTGCCCCCGTTCCAGTCTGCCAGCAGGTAAGTACCCGAGTCTTCGGAGGGCAGACCAGGGGGGTTTTGTAGGGCGCCGGAGGGGACACAGGTCAGCACAAAAAGTACACCCTCAGCGGCACGGGGGCGGCCGGGTGCAGTGTGCAAACAGGCGTCTGGTTTGCAATGTAATCCAATGGGAGACCAAGGGGTCTCTTCAGCGATGCAGGCAGGCAAGGGGGGGGGGCTCCTCGGGTAGCCACCACCTGGGCAAGGGAGAGGGCCACCTGGGGGTCGCTCCTGCACTGGAGGTCGGATCCTTCAGGTACTGGGGGCTGCGGATGCAGTGTTCTTACCAGGCGTCGGGTCTTTGAAGCAGGCAGTCGCGGTCAGGGGGAGCCTCGGGATTCCCTCTGCAGGCGTCGCTGTGGGGGCTCAGGGGTGTCAACTCTGGCTGCTCACGGGCTTGCAGTCGCCGGGGAGTCCTCCCTGTAGTGTTTGTTCTCCACAAGTCGAGCTGGGGGCGTCAGGTGCAGAGTGCAAAGTCTCACGCTTCCTGCGGGAAACATGTGTTCTTTCAAAGTTGCTACTTTGTGGCAAAGATGCTTCTTTTTTGGAGCAGAGCCGCTGTCCTCTGGAGTTCTTGGTCCTTTTAGATGCAGGGTAGTCCTCTGAGGCTTCAGAGGTCGCTGGACCCTGTGGAACGCGTCGCTGGAGCAGTTCTTCTGAAGTGGGGAGACAGGTAGAGCTGGGGCCAAAGCAGTTGGTGTCTCCGTCTTCTCTGCTGGTTTTTCAGCTCAGCAGTCCTTCTTCATCTTACGTTGCAGGAATCTATCTTGCTGTGTTCTGGGAGCCCCTAAATACTCGATTTAGGGGTGTGTTTAGGTCTGGGGGGTTAGTAGCCAATGGCTACTAGCCCTGAGGGTGGCTACACCCTCTTTGTGCCTCCTCCCTGAGGGGAGGGGAGCACATCCCTAATCCTATTGAGGGAATCCTCCATCCGCAAGATGGAGGATTTCTAAAAGTCAGAGTCACCTCAGCTCAGGACACCTTAGGGGCTGTCCTGACTGGCCAGTGACTCCTCCTTGTTTTTCTCATTATCTCTTCCGGCCTTGCCGCCAAAAGTGGGGCCGTGGCCGGGGGGGGCGGGCAACTCCACTAGCTGGAGTGCCCTGGGGTGCCGTAACAAAGGGGGTGAGCCTTTGAGGCTCACCGCCAGGTGTTACAGTTCCTGCAGGGGGAGGTGAGAAGCACCTCCACCCAGTACAGGCTTTGTTACTAGCCACAGAGTGACAAAGGCACTCTCCCCATGTGGCCAGCAACATGTCTGGTGTGTGGCAGGCTGCTAAAACTAGTCAGCCCACACTGGAAGTCGGTATGGTTTCAGGGGGCATCTCTGGGGTGTATTTCACAATGAAATGCACACTGGCATCAGTGTGCATTTATTGTGCTGAGAAGTTTGATACCAAACTTCACAGTTTTCAGTGTAGCCATTATGGTGCTGAGGAGTTCGTGCATGACAGACTCCCAGACCATATACTCTTATGGCTACCCTGCACTTACAATGTCTAAGGTTTTGCTTAGACACTGTAGGGGCATAGTGCTCATGCACTTATGCCCTCACCTATGGTATAGTGCACCCTGCCTTAGGGCTTTAAGGCCTGCTAGAGGGGTGACTTATCTATACCTATAGGCAGTGTGAGGTTGGCGTGGCACCCTGAGGGGAGTGCCATGTCGACTTAGTCATTTTATCCCCACTAGCACACACAAGCTGGCAAGCAGTGTGTCTGTGCTGAGTGAGGGGTCCCCAGGGTGGCATAAGACATGCTGCAGCCCTTAGAGACCTTCCCTGGCATCAGGGCCCTTGGTACCAGGGGTACCAGTTACAAGGGACTTACCTGGATGCCAGGGTGTGCCAATTGTGGAAACAAAGGTACAGGTTAGGGAAAGAACACTGGTGCTGGGGCCTGGTTAGCAGGCCTCAGCACACTTTCAAATCAAAACATAGCATCAGCAAAGGCAAAAAAGTCAGGGGTAACCATGCCAAGGAGGCATTTCCTTACACATGAGCTTTGCATGTCTCCTAGATAAGTGTGGCTGCTCATCCACAGCTACCTCTAGAGAGCATGGATTCTAGACACTGCCTACATTTCACTGAGAGGGGATACCTGGACCTGGTGTAAGGTGTGAGTACCATAGGTCCCCAGCACACACGAGGCCAGCTTCCTACAGGCCTGAACTGCGAGTCCACAGTCTAGCCCGCAATGCCAGGTCCCCTCCAAGCCAAAACGCAAGCAACCATCAATTGTTTTTTGCCTATTTAAGCCTCGTCCAAGGGGAACAGCTTGAGTTGGGACCCCTATCTGGGCTTCTTTGTTGCACTTAGGGCATCTGCTGCTACAAACAAAAGATAGAAGGAATGCCTGAATTACTCTCAGCTACTGCAAATTGTCAGACCATGTTCAATATGGATGGTAGAGTCATTGTCCCCTAATCACCATCCCTTTCTGTTTTTTACTGTACCTAAGATACCCATTAATAAAGGTTCTGTTTACCTTAAGGTATTTTAGGTGATCTGGGTCTCTCCTTTATCCAGGAAACATTATTAAAATCTCTCTCCTACAGAAGTTGAGTCCACCCTGGTAGTATCATCATATCAGGGCAGATGAGAAAGGCACGGATGAAGCATGCCACAATAAGCAGGTGAGGCTTCCTTTTTCAATATAACTGCCACTCCTTGGTCGGATAGGCCCTAATTTGTGAAAGCAGTTAGGTTTACCTGACTCACACCAGTAATTGATTGTGGCCCCTAATTAGTCCTCACAGCTATTACCATCACCTCTTTTTGTGACCTTTACGCCATGTTCCAGACCATGATTTTTTTCCCACTATCCCACTTGAGACCAGGACAAGAGAGTTGTGATCCTAATCCCGTAGAACAGTCTAGCCCAAACTGCCAGGCATTCCTTCCATCACTTTGTTGTTTGATGCAACAGACACTATTACATGCCCCCATTTCTAACACCTCAGTAGTTAAATCAGCTGTATAGGAGAGTGTTCTCCTATTACAAACTGCCTCAGTGCTATATGGATTGAACAAATACTGTACGTGCACATGGATATTAGTGTAAACTGAAAGGTTGGGAGGCTTTAGGTGTCACCTACGACAGCGCATGTGCAGTCTGTTGTGAGACATGTTGCTAAGATACAGTGGCTTAAAGCCCACCTATTGCTGACCGTTGACTGCCTTTATTGTCACTTTATTTCCATGTTATTCATCAGCTTCCACATTCAGATTTTCCACATATTATTCCACATAAGTTTTTTGATATGTGGTATATATCGTGTTCTATAAGAACCGTGCTGGATCTTTATGAGTAGTGATAAATAACACCTAGGTTCCAACGAACCCCAAATCGTGGCCCTAGAAACTCCTACTCAGATTATTTTCTTCTGTTATTGGGTTTAGAAGTTTTGCAAGTGCGCCGTGAACAATACTACACACCAGTAACTATTTTAGCACTGAGGAGCGGTAGATGATTTCGGGGCATTGGTGTTTTGGTTTCTGCAAAAAGTACCTGTTATTCTGCTTTCTGATATAGTCTGCTTATGAGCTTTAAATTCGTTCCGATATAAAATGTTTGCATGCAAGTGTAAACTCCACTCGCGTAAAGTGCTCAGATACCCATTGGGTCTTATTGGCGTAACATAAAATGTGAATTAGAAAAAACAATAAAGTTTACTTTGTAACTTACCGCAACGCTGTCGGCAGGGAGAAAAAGCGCTGCAGAACATTCCGCTGGTCAATCATTTCGCAGTTTGATCTGATCTTTTACCACCAGCAGTACCTGGATTAGCCTGATTAATACATTTTTTCAATGTTATGCACCTAAAGGGACAGCGAGATCAATGATTTGCTTGAGGTTGCTCCGTTTAGTTAATTGGAAAACTGGCATTAGGAATCTGAACTCCAGTTACTCATACCCTACTCACTGTTCCACAGCTCCTTCTCTTGCTGTTGGGAAATCATGTTTTATTCAACTGTAAGTAATTAGATATCTTGGTGGGCTGCCCAGAGACATGCAGGTTAAAAATCCAGCAAGTCTGTCTCCGTTTTTCGTTCTTCCACTGTCGGCACTGCAACTATCTCTGTGATTCATAAAATCAATTGTTTCACTGCCTAGAGTCCATTTTGGTTGTCGTTTGCACTATGTAAAAGTAGGTTTTAATTGTATTCGCTTCTGTGGTTGTCTTCTTACAGGAGACGAGCTGCAAGATGTGGGTGACATTGGGGACACAATCATATTGTGTAGATAGCTAACCCATGTTAATCCCCTGAAAGATCTAAGCATCTTACTTTATTCATTGGTTTTCTTAGCTGAGGTGAAGCGAGTTGGGGATACTCTGCTTGGAATGGCTACGCAATGTGTGCAGGTGAAGAATGTGGTAAAGACCTCTCCACAGACCCTTTCCAACCTCTGCCTCAAGATCAACGTTAAACTGGGTGGAATTAACAACATTCTCGTACCTCACCAACGGTAAGTTGTAGGTGGTTACGCATAGACAACATCAAAGGAACAAGTTTTTAAATTCTCTCTACTGCTGAAATCCTTAACCATTCTGCTATGTTTCAGTTTTATCCCCCAAACTCTTTACCTCCGAGATGCTAATAACTGCAGCTGCTTTAAGCAGTTCTTTCATGATGTTGGTGAATATTTTTATTTTCCTTTTGAGCACCTGATAACCATAATTGCATGTTTTGATTAATCTAATGTTAGTTTGGAACCCCTGGGAAGGAACGTTGAGACCCACTCTTTGTGCAAAATGATGAAACTTCCTCACTTGTATTTAAGAATGGGTGTCTGCGATTGGTTGCTCGATAGGTAATTTGTCCTATCTAAGCCATTAAAATCGTCATGGATACATGCATAGGGTTAGAAGAGGTCTTCCTAAATCCAGCTTCATTAAATCAAGGGCTGTAAAAGTTGCAGTGCCTATAGTCTTGTTGTTGTGCTCTCTGCAGAGCACTGTCCACACCTCCTACTAGCAGCTGTGCATGCTCTTAGACTCACATTGATGACTGAAAGTGCATTGGGTTCCTGCTAACCAGGTCCCCAGTGCCAGATCTCTTTCCCTAAACTGTACAATTGTTTCCCTAATTGGAAAATCCTTTAGCACCCTCTGTAAGTCCCTAGGAAATGGTACCCATAGTTCCTAGGGCCTAAGGTGTCAAAGAGGGTCCATACGGATTGCAGCACGAATTGTGCCATCCTAAGGGACCCCTCACTAAGCACTGACAGGCTGCCATTGTAGGCTGCATGTCTTAGTGCAGGCAAAATTAAAAACACGACATGTCACACAGCCATGTCCTCTAACACTGCATGCAATATGTGTAACTCACTCCTCTAGCATGCTTTGCTGCCCCAAGGCAGGGTGCCTTATATTACATGTGAGAGTATATCTGCAAGAGCAGATGTACCCCTGTTCTGTCTTTGTCAATTCTCAGACATAATAAGTGGCCAAGGATGCCATTTTAAATGCATGTGCTGGACACTGGTCAATACGAGTTCCCCCAGCTTCATGATGGCTTCACTCAAGATAGGGTTGTTTGGTATAGAATATCTCATATTGGTGAACCCACACTGATGCCAGTGTTTGATTTACCAATACATGCACCCAGAGGGTACCTTAGAAGTGCCCCCTGAAACCCTACCAGCCTATGGTGTGCTTGCTGACTGGTTTCTGACAGCCTGCCACCTGAGACACAGTTCTGGCCCGAGTTATATAGAATATATATTTCAAAAGTGCTCCCAGCATAATCCGTAGGTCGCAGCACGCCCGTTCCACAGTAGAAAGGGAGAAACCCAATGATGAAGCATGCCCTCAAGAGGTAACCTCTGATGGGTGAGGGTTTTTTAAGAAAAATATTTTTTTTCCTATTCTTCTCCGGTGGAGACTCTTTTCCTGCTGGGCTAAGAAGGCCAAGGACACTGAAGAGCTATGAAAGCAGAAGAGGAGAAAAGAAGCAGCTGACCTGGTACCAAACCACCTGGTCTGTCTACGTCCCTTGTCGAAAAGCTGCAACAATGTCGACTTGTCCTGCAGCTGTGACTCCAGAAACTGGGAGATCTGCCTGCCTTTAAAAAAGACTCAAAACCTCCTGTGAAAAGCGGACCTGTTCCCCAGTAAACTCCAAAAGAAGGGACTCTGAAGCCTCTGGCCTGACCTGAAGTCACCACTGCACCTTCTGTCTCTGACCCGAGTTGATTTGAACCACTGGTGCCAACAATGTTCCCCAGCCCTCCAGAGTCCATCGTGATTTTGGACTCCCAGACGACGCCTGCAGCCTCTGCATGCAGCCCCCCTCCACTGCGACCAATCTCATTAAAAAAAAAAGAAAAAAAAAAGAAAACACCTAAGGACACCTCTGCACCCGTCGCCCCTGAGCCGTAGAGAAGAGGACCAAAGGTGCCTACCTGTGCTCAAGCATCGTGAGGCCTGAGCCCGCTGTTGGTTCAGCCCGACTGGCTTCCTTGCCAGAACCTGCAACTTCTTTTCACAGTGACCGATGTACATTGAAATGCATTGGGCACCCGACGCTGTTAGGCATCCTGCAAATGGCCACCCCATGTCACTGGTGGTGTGCTGCTGATGCTGCCTTAGATCTCTACTCACCTTAACTCCTGAAGATTGGTCTTGTAAGTCGCTGTGCTCTACCTGTTTGCAGAACTTGTTTTTCCTCCCACAGGGTAGCATTTCAGAACTCGGAAATTGCACTGCCCCCTTTTTAAAGTGACAAGAATTCTTGTTTTAAAACATACTTACTGGAACAATTTTTCTCTGATGCCTAAACCTATACAAAGATACTTGATATTTTTATAAATTGGTGGGGATCTCCTTTTTTGTTGTGTGTCTCATTTATTGACTATTGTGTGTATTTGTGGATGTCTTGCACTTCTCTGTGTTAAGCCTAAGGCTGCTCGACCACACTACTCCTAAATAGAGCACTTTTGGATTGCATAGCAAGCTCTGTCCATTCACCGGGGTACCCCTAGACTCCTTACACGGTACTTACATACCACAAAAAGGGCCAGCTTCGTACGCATATGGTGGTGTTCTGTATTCATCTGCAACTAGGAAATCATTTTCCCAACATTCTTTCTTAGCTCTGCTAAAGTTATACCATGACTACATCAAGGGCAGTGGTTTTTTTAATCTTATGCCACGAAGTATAGATATTGTACTAATTTCTTGTGCCCCAGAATAGTTACAGTTGTACATCAAATGTGAGATCACTTTCTCTCTCTGCGAATGATGGGTCTTCCTGAGCTAGAGTGGTGGGAAGAGCTGACACTTGCACCTGAATAGGGCTGTGCCTATCCTCCGATCCCCTGAACTGTGTCTGGGTCCAGGGCAGGGAAAGGCAGGGTTTTGTGCACTACAAAGACTTTTTTTTAAGTTTGCCTACTTCAGAGACAGAAATGGGTATAAGTAAGTACTGGGCCTCTGACACCACATACTTCTGGACTGAGGACATTCTGCCAGGAAGAAGAACTAGATGCTATAGGAAGGACTGCCACTCTGCCTACTGTTTTGTAGTGCTGGCCTGCTACTTGCTTCTTCTGCCCTGGGAGTGATAGGACTGGGCTTTGCTTTCTACATCCTGCTTACCAAGGCCCTCCAATGGCTTAAACTGAGCTTGCCTCCTGTTAAGACGTCTCAGGGCCATCAAAGACTTCACCTACCAGCCCTTGGGCTGTGTTGCTGAGAGTCCTGACTTTCCAAGTGGTGCCAAATCCAATCCCAGGGCCCTTGGAAATGAGCTCTGGTGCATCCAAGAAAAACCTAAGCACATCGACTTCAGAGCGACTTCGGACCGGGTGCCGCTCTCTAACTCCACGCTGCCGTCTGTACCGGAGCCGTGGTCCCCACGAAGTACAGCGACCGTGACCTGCAACACAGGCCCGATGTCGCCGCAGCTCCTCCGAAGTCCCGCCACAGCGTGAGAGTGAGAAGCTGGCTTGGTTTGTAGTGCATACCAGAGGTACTTACACCTTTTAACAGGTCCAGTGATCCATGTTAGTGAAATGTAGGCAGTGTCTAGGAGCTTAGGCTGACTAGGGCTAGCTGTAGCAGAGCAGCCACAACTGAACTAGGAGACATGCAAAGCTCTTTCAATACAGTACTGTTACACAAGAAAGACAATACTCAGTGTTACCAAAAATAAAGGTACTTTATTTTAGTGTCACAAGGCCAAAAATATCTTAAAGGCAATACTCCTACTGGAGGTAAGTATTATGCACAATATATACACTAGTAACCAAAATCAGGTAAGTACACAGTCATAAAATGGTGCAAACAGTGAAAAACACAATAGATTGCAATGGGCCTAGTGGCAACACAAACTATATACTAAAATAGTGGAATGCGAATGTTGGTTTTCCCCCTAGACGACTGTAGTGTGTAGAGGGGCGCTGGGAGTGTAAGAAAACACCAAAGGTAAGTAAAGTACTTGTAAGGAAATGCCTCCTTGGCATGGTTACCCCCTGACTTTTTGCCTTTGCTGATGCCAAGTTATGATTTGAAAGTGTGCTGAGGCCTGCTAACCAGGCCCCAGCACCAGTGTTCTTTCCCTAACCTGTACCTTTGTTTCCACAATTGGCACACCCTGGCATCCAGATAAGTCCCTTGTAACTGGTACCCCTGGTACCAAGGGCCCTGATGCCAGGGAAGGTCTCTAAGGGTGCAGCATGTCTTGTGCCACCATGGAGACCCCTCACTCAGCACAGACACACTGCTTGCCAGCTTGTGTGTGCTGGTGGGGATAAAATGACTAAGTCGACATGGCACTCCCCTCAGGGTGCCATGCCAACCTCACACTGCCTATAGGTATAGATAAGTCACCCCTCTTGCAGGCCTTACAGCCCTAAGGCAGGGTGCACTATACCATAGGTGAGGGCATAAGTGCATGAGCACTATGCCCCTACAGTGTCTAAGCAAAACCTAAGACATTGTAAGTGCAGGGTAGCCATAAGAGTATATGGTCTGGGAGTCTGTCATGCACGAACTCCACAGCACCATAATGGCTACACTGAAAACTGGGAAGTTTGGTATCAAACTTCTCAGCACAATAAATGCACACTGATGCCAGTGTACATTTTATTGTAAAATACACCCCAGAGGGCATCTTGGAGATGCCCCCTGTAACCCTACCCGACTACCAGTGTGGGCTGACTAGTTTTAGCAGCCTGCCACACACCAGACATGTTGCTGGCCACATGGGGAGAGTGCCTTTGTCACTCTGTGGCTAGTAACAAAGCCTGTACTGGGTGGAGGTGCCTCTCACCTCCCCCTGCAGGAACTGTAACACCTGGCGGTGAGCCTCAAAGGCTCACCCCCTTGTTACAACACCCCAGGGCACTCCAGCTAGTGGAGTTGCCCGTCCCCTCCGGCCACGGCCCCACTTTTGGTGGCAAGGCCGGAGGAGATAATGAGAAAAACAAGGAGGAGTCACTGGCCAGTCAGGACAGCCCCCAAGGTGTCCTGAGCTGAGGTGACTCTGACTTTTAGAAATCCTCCATCTTGCAGATGGAGGATTCCCCCAATAGGATTAGGGGTGTGCCCCCCACCCCTCAGGGAGGAGCACAAAGAGGGTGTAGCCACCCTCAGGGCTAGTAACCATTAGCTACTAACCCCCCAGACCTAAACACACTCCTAAATCGAGTATTTAGGGGCTCCTAGAACCTAGGTAACTAGATTCCTGCTACCTAAGACGAAGAAGGACTGCTGAGCTGAAAATCCTGCAGAGAAGACGGAGACACCAACTGCTTTGGCCCCAGCTCTACCGGCCTGTCTCCCCACTTCAAAAGAACTGCTCCAGCGACACGTTCCACAGGGTCCAGCAACCTCTGAAGCCTCAGAGGACTACCCTGCATCTAAAAGGACCAAGAACTCCTGAGGACAGCGGCTCTGCTCCAAGAAAGAAGCGTCTTTCCAACAAAGAAGCAACTTTGAAAGAATACACGTTTCCCGCCGGAAGGGTGAGACTTTGAACTCTGCACCCGACACCCCCGGCTCGACGTGTGTAGAAACAACACTACAGGGAGGACTCCCTGGCGACTGCGAGCCCGTGAGTAGCCAGAGTTGACCCCCCTGGGCCCTTACAGCGACGCCTGCAGAGGCTCCCCCGACCGCGACTGCCTGCTTCAAAGACCCGACGCCTGGTAAGGACACTGCACCCGCAGCCCCCAGGACCTGAAGGATCCGACCTCCAGTGCAGGAGCGATCCCCAGGTGGCCCTCTCCCTTGCCCAAGTGGTGGCTACCCCGAGGAGCCCCCACCCCTTGCCTGCCTGCCTGCATCGCTGAAGAGACCCCTGGGTCTCCCATTGGACTACATTGCAAACCCGACGCCTGTTTGCACACCGCACCCGGCCGCCCCGTGCCGCTGAGGGTGTACTTTTTGTGCTGACTTGTGTCCCCCCCCCGGTGCCCTACAAAACCCCCCTGGTCTGCCCTCCAAAGACGCAGGTACTTATCTGCTGGCAGACTGGAACCGGGGCACCCCCTTCTCCATTGAAGCCTATGCGTTTTGGGCACCACTTTGACCTCTGCACCTGACCGGCCCTAAGCTGCTGGTGTGGTAACTTTGGGGTTGCTCTGAACCCCCAACAGTGGGCTACCTTGGACCCAACTTTGAAACCTGTAGGTGGTTTACTTACCTGCAAAACTAACAAACACTTACCTCCCCCAGGAACTGTTGAAAATTGCACTGTGTCCAGTTTTAAAATAGCTTATTGCCGTTTGTGTGAAAACTGTTTATGCTATTTTGCTAATTCAAAGTTTCTAAAGTTCCTAAGTGAAATTCCTTTCATTTAAAGTATTGTTTGTAAATCTTGAACCTGTGGTTCTTAAAATAAACTAAGAAAATATATTTTTCTATATAAAAACCTATTGGCCTGGAATTGTCTTTGAGTGTGTGTTCCTCATTTATTGCCTGTGTGTGTACAACAAATGCTTAACACTACCCTCTGATAAGCCTACTGCTCGACCACACTACCACACAATAGAGCATTAGAATTATCTTTTTTTGCCACTAACTTACCTCTAAGGGGAACCCTTGGACTCTGTGCATGCTATTTCTTACTTTGAAATAATACATACAGAGCCAACTTCCTACAGTACCCCACCCCAGAGCCCAGGCAAATAGGAGTAAAGTACAGCAAGTTTTCTCAGAACACTCTAGGAGTCGTGGTAAAGGGTTATGCAAAAACCAAGCAAGACTGCTAGACACTAACGATGGATTCCTGTACCTGAAGACCTATGGAGAGAGGAGACCAAGTCCAGAAGCCGATTAAGAGTCCAGGAAGAAGAGGAGCCCCTGCCAACCCGGATGAAGGTGCAAAAGTGGATTCTCCAGTTAGAAGAAAAGAGCATAACTGCACCAAAAAAGACAGCTGCAGATTCCTGCTTGGTGCGAGAGATGTCCTCTGTGGAGTCATTGGATGCAGGCTGGTTTTCATCGTTGGATTCCGCCAATAAGTCTTGGCTCACAGAAATGTCATGGCTGGTGGGAAAAGGCGCTACCTGGGCCCAGGAGGACCTGGGTGCCTCAGCTCAGACTGAGGAGGCAGAGAGGGCTCGCAGCATTTTAGAGAGCCCTCAGAAAACCAGGCAGCATCCACAGGAGTCCCAGAAAACAGGGACAAAGGAGTTGCAGAGTGCGGTCGTTGCAGCACTACACAAAGGGATCCCACGCCGCCAGAGAACAACTCAGGGAGCTGAGCATCGTAGAGTATTGGGGACCTGGGCTACGCTGTGCACGAAGGACTTTTGGTGAAGTGCACAGAAACCCAAGGAGCTGCAGAAGACGTGGTGCACAGGAGTACTATCTGACACAGGGAGGCAAGCCCTTACCTCCACCAAATTTGGACAACTGAACCTTTGGACAGTCAGGATCACTTTGGTCCACCACCTGTGTTCCAGGGATCACGCTTGTCGACAGGAGAGGAGTCCCAGGGTGCCGGTTGTCATTGCAGAGAGGTGCCTGCTGAAGTAGGGAAGTGACTCTGTCACTCCACGGGAGATTCCTACGGTCTTTCTGGTGCAGAAGGAAGACAGGCAGCCCTCGGAGCGTGCACAACCTGGAAACTGTTGTAGTTGCTGGCTGGAGCTGAAGTTGCAGGTTCACAATAGCCTTCCTGGATACTTTGTTGCAGTTACAGCCGTTCCTGGAGCAGTCTGCGGTTGATCCGACGGTCAGAAGCTGAAGCAGAGGATGCAGAGGAGTCCTGGTGGAGTCTTGCAGACCGAATCTGAAGAAACACCCAGAGGAGAGACTCTAAATAACCCTGAGAGGGGGATTGGCTACCTAACCAGGTATGCACCTATCAGGAGGGGTCTCTGATGTCACCTGCTGGCACTGGCCATTCAGATGCTCCCAGAGGGTCCCCACACCTTGGAATCCAAGATGGCTAACTCCAGGGACACTGTGGAGGAGCTCTGGGCACCTCCCCTGGGGTGGTGATGGACAGGGGAGTGGTCTCTCCCCTTTCCTTTGTCCAGTTTAGTGCCAGAGCAGGGACGGGGTGGGGCCCTGAACAGGTGTAGACTGGATTATGCTAGGAGGGACCGTTTGTGCCCTACAAAGCATTTCCAGAGGCTCTGGGAGGATACCCCTTCCATGCCTGTAACACCTATTTCCAATGGGAGAGGGTGTAACACCCCTCTCCTAAATGAAATGCATTGTTCTGCCTTCCTGGGATTGAGCTGCTCAATCCCCAGGATGGCAGAAACCTGGCAGAAACCTGTCTGTGAGGTGGCAGCAGCTGGGGCTGCAGTGGAAACCTCAGAGAGCTGGTTTGGCAGTACTAGGGGTCCATGGTGGAGCCCCATGGGTGCATGGAATTGGCCCCCCAATACCAGAATTGGATTAGGGGTTCAATTTCTCAGTCTTGGACACCTTACATGGCCATATACGGAGTTACCATTGTGAAGCTACATTTATGTATTGACATATATGTAGTGCACACTTCTAATCGTGTCCCCGCACTCACGAAGTCCGGTAAATTGGTCCTGGACAACGTGGGGGCACCTTTGCTAGTGCAAGGGTGCCCTCACACACAGTAACTTTGCACCTAGTCATCAGTAACTGAAGGTTAGACTTGTAGGTGACTAATAAGTTACCTGGTGCCATTGAAAATGGTTGTGAAATAAGGGAGTGTTTATATGAGCTCCTTATGGGTGGCAAAAGAAATGCTGCAGCCCATAAGGATCTCCTGGAACCCCAATGCCCTGGGTACCTAGGTACCATATACTAGGGACATATAAAGGGGGTCCAATATGCCAATCTGGATTGGAATATGGAGTCATTGGCTATAGTGACAAATTTGGAAAACAGAACTGGTTAGCAGAACTCTAGTGACACAGTCAAGCATACTGACAACACAGTAATACACACTGACATATAGGCCACAAATTCTGAGCACTGGGGTCCTGACTAGCAGGATCCCAGTAAGACAGTAAAAACACACTGACAAGCAGGTCAGAAATGGGGGTAACCATGCTAGAAGAAAGCCACCTTCCCACAGTTAGTCCATAGTGCCATGTCACTGACGTCTGTGACACCTGACTCCGATGGAGCACCAGTAGCCCTGTGGTGTGATTGCAACACTGCAAAGTCGACGCCTCACATCTTGACATGCTAGATTTATAAACCCGGCCTTGTGGTAAGGAACCAACACCTCTCAACTGACGCTGCATCACCTCCCTTGCAACTATAAGGAAAGGCACCTCACCTCCCCCCTAGGAACCGATGTGGCACTGGCTCCAGCGACGCTTCTCCTCCCTTACTCTATGCAGCATCTTTGTTTCCTCATTATTTTAAAAGGTAATGTACCTGGTGTCCGTGAGACTCCTTAACCGGCCCGCACTCCCTTGCGAGTGGCGTCAGACTGTTGAAAGCAATTCCGTCAAGACACTGTGATAGCCTCAGTCAGAGCTGTTGAGGGCCCCTACTTGCACATGGTGCAGACCACTGCCAACTAGAGACCCCAATTCTAACAGGCAGGAAGCCTCATGGTTTGTCGGGCTGTTTCATTATTAAAAGCTTTAAAGATCTGTTCACCGTCCTGCTGCAAGGAGTCAAGGTGACGGTGAACTCCTGCGAGGTGCAACGAGTTTTATTACAAGATAAAAAAAAGGTTTGTTCTCACTTCCGTAACAGTACAAAAGAACAGACTTTGCACACACTGTGATAGAGGTCCTCTGCCTAGAGCTGTGCAGACCCAAGCACATGGCTGCCCCCCTTATGTTTTCTGTTATATGCCCTGTTTCTATAAGGTTCTGCAAGTTCTCCTTATTTCTCCTCCCGCAGCTCTGCCGTCTTCCAACAGCCAGTCATCTTCTTGGGAGCGGATGTGACTCACCCACCTGCAGGGGATGGGAAAAAGCCCTCCATCACAGCTGTAAGTAATCAGCCCTCACAGTTGCCCAGACCATTCTCTCTGTAGTGCCTTCCTTTATAATGTGGTGGCAACCATTTTAATTCTCTAGTTTCAGTGTCTGGATTTTCTACCAAAAGCTATGTAACTTCTAATGTTTTAAAAACGTGATTGTATATTTTAATAGTAAGATGGCAACCGTTTGGAAGATACATCATCTTTCCTGGTCCCCAAACGTTTTTGATTGTGTGTGAAACGGTCCAAATTCTCCATCGTTGGGTTTTGCACAGATTAACGTGCTGTGATGAATTTTTGCCCCAGTTTTGGAGAATAGCTTGATGTCATGGTGTAATCCAGCATAGCATGTGGATGCATGGAACATCTTTCGCCCATAAATCACAGTTACAGGTCAGTCTTTTTTATCTGATGAATGGGGTAACATCCAGAAGGCTCCTTCCCTCTCTAGCTTCTATCGTGATCACCCTTACCTGTGTGAGTGTATCAGCAATATTACATATACAATGGTAGTGGAAGGTTTTTCAGTGCTTCGCTGTTGAAGTGGGCAAGAACTGAGATATTTGCTAGCTTGGAGTACCAGAGGAAGTGAGCATGAGTGGCCCCAGACCCTCAGAATCTAGAGGCAGCTTGACACATGATGCATGGAAGATGGCCCTGCTGTGTCCCTGATGTGGGTGTCCATATTTATCACCAGCGTGACCTCTACGTTTATACACACACGCACACCTACATATGCACTTTTGACTGTTTCCCAATGTGTACTCCACGCTACAGTGTTCCCCTATTGAATTACAATTGGTTAGCAATTATACTAGTTTCTTACCATTTAAGCAGACTTCCTTGTAGCTGCTCCCATAACCACTGTCCCTGTATTCTAATCAACGAAACTCTCCCCTCTCGTTGTGCTTTGCATAAGTAGCTCTGCAGTTCAAATAACTATGCCTGTGATTCCTCATGGTCTTGGTCGTCTTGCATTAGATAACTGGAAAATTGGTCACAGTACAGAAATGTTCTTCCTGAATGAAGACTTGCTCTTTCAGTGCTGGAAGAAATGAGGGCACGTGCTAAACTCTGCCTTCTTGGACTGTTCATTGCATGTTTTGTATTATCGCTGTTTCTAACGGCTCTGTTACCTGCAGGTGGTGGGGAGCATGGATGCCCATCCTAGTCGGTACTGTGCCACGGTGCGAGTGCAGCGCCCCCGCCAAGAGATCATCGAAGACCTCTCGTACATGGTGCGGGAGCTGCTGATTCAGTTCTACAAGTCCACGCGCTTCAAACCCACACGAATTATCTTCTACCGCGACGGGGTGCCCGAGGGACAGTTACCGCAGGTGAGGGCCCAGGGCGATGGGGATATTAACAAGAATAGGTCGACACACGGGTAAAAAGCTTGAGAGAACTCAACAGCGTCAAAGGGTGATGTGGTGGCAACCTGTACGAAGAGGGCACAGCGCGGGCAGGTAAGCATGCCATGATTGATATCTTCCACGGCCACGAGCTGTGCAAGGCTTTACTAATGGCGTAGTGTACACTGTGCAGTGAGCCTAACATCCTGTAGCATGGCCTAGCTGATGGCATGGCGCGGAGGGTACTTCCGTATATTTTCGATAGATACGGTTCCAGCAGCCGTGGGGTACTGGAACATGTGGGTGAGACCTGGCAGACAGCTTCCAGAGGTCAGGGCATAGTACCAGAGGGGACGACAAATCATTAAGGACACTCCGGGAGGCGGGGCATGGCGTGTGAGGGAGGTGGGCAGAAGTAGTTGACGGGATAGTGATAGGGTGTAAGGTAATGGTAAAACTGAGGGTGTTGTGCCACGGATGAGACCTCGGCTGAAAGAGACAGATAAAAGTATAGTGAGCGGTGAAGGCTAAAAAAGCGCGCACATGGTAGACGGCGAGGCACGACAACAGGTGACAGCGCACCTTGAAAGGTGGAAAGTAAGCAGAGGGAGGAGCGTTTGAGGATAAATTAAGTCCGAATTGTAGGGTGGGTTGAGGATAGAATAGAATAAGTAACCAAGGAGGGGATTGTGGGTGTGTTTGAGGGTGAATCTGAAGGACGGAATCTCTAGGTGAGAGTCCCGGGAAGTTGCCCCACTGACCAGTCACAGCGAGATTACAAAAGTGACAGGTGAGTACTTAAATGTGTTGAGGAGGAAATACTGGACTTTTTTCTTTTATTATTAGTTTTTAAAGCCACACAGTCCCGGAACATGCCATCCCTATGCATATGCATACAAATACACATAAATACACCACCACACAAACACACACATCCCCAACCACGTGCGCATTCACACACGCGCACGTGTGTTTGTGGGCACCGTAAAAGATAATGTGCTGGCAGTACTTATTTCACCTTTTTATCTCTCAAAGTAAAACACCACAAACCTGATGCCAGAGGCAACAAAGTACACTTGCAACCTTGTGTGCCCTGTGTATTTTTGAAAGAATTAATGTTCCCGTTTTGGGATGCAGATTTACATTTTTAAAAAGTCAATTACACCTTTCTTCTACTAACATCTGCAGACATCTGTCCGTGTATAGTGTATTTTAGAGGATAACAACTTTCAGTCTGGAGCGAAAGCTTGCAGGGGCCAGGATTCAGCATTAGTACTGACTGCCAACAATATCATGCCCTGCACCGTGAAAGTGGGTGTATGCCTGCCGGTCCACTTTAGAAATAAATGTGGTCTCTGAACTCAATAAATATGATCAGACTTCTTTTTAGTAAACAATCAGTGTTTTGTACCGCTGAATGCATCGTTAAGAAGTTCTGGAGCTCTGTCTATGTCTCGATTCAGTTTGTGCATTATTCTCCAGTTTAGTGTGCCTGACCTAGAGCAGTGGTATTCAAACGTGTTAATGCTGCGCCCCCCCCAGTGGGAAAAAATAAATCATCAGGCCCCTCCTCAGAATTTTTCATAACCATTCTATTACGTTGGCAATGTTAAAAATACGTCTGGACTTATTCGCACATTCCAGTTAAGTTCTGTCACCTTTTTACAAATGTAATAAACATTTTTCTGCTTAAAACAAAGCACTATTATCTGCATTATCTCTATTTTGGCCGGAGCCTGGAACCCCCTCCTGGGATCACTTGAGGTCCCATAGGGGGGCCCGCCCCCCAGTTTGAAGACCCCTGACATAGAGTTTTATGCCCGTTTCTTGATGCTTCATTCAAGGAACTGTGCTTAGATTGTCAAATCTGCTGTATACGAATTCTGTAGGCTGTATACTAATGTAGCTAATCAGTGGTTCCCAACCTTTTGATTTCTGTGGACCCCAACTTTAACATTAATGGAACCCAGGGTCCCCCACTGAATCAACACTGGAATCTGGGGACCCCCACCTGAGTCATTACTGGAAGCTGGGACCTAATTTGCCAATATTTGTTAATATTTTTTTAATTTTTTAAGCTTTGCGGACCCCCAGGGGGTCCCCCGACCACAGGTTGGGAACCACTGAGCTAGGTCTTCAGTCATTTGTTCACAAGTTGGCAGGCCACATCAGATCTATTGTGTTCAGTTCTGTGGGCCACTTCTGTGATAATATGTATTGTGTTCTGTGGACTCAAGTCTACAGGACAAAGATAGACTAGACATTGCCTAGATGTGATGTATCATGGTAGTTTAAGATGTGTATTAGGCATTTTATGAAGTGTGATGCAAAGACCGACATTCATCTAAGCCACTTGTGAGAACTGAGAGGGTCAACATGACAGAGCCCTATAGAGAGATGCAGTCACTCAAAGCGTTTAACACAGTACTTCAGTGGTATTTAAATATTTCTAAAGGAGAAGGTGGAAACGTGTATCAGGGGATACATAGCTCAGCAGGATAGAGTTAGGCAGGAGTTTCAAGCATAACCTGCAACAGTAGATAGCATTCGGTAGTGAGCATTAACAAGGCACATCTTCACTGCATTCTGAACTGCTGCTGTTTGACCCTTGCCCCTAAAGATTCTTCACTATGAACTCCTTGCCATCCGGGATGCCTGCATAAAGCTGGAAAAGGATTACCAACCAGGGATCACGTACATTGTTGTCCAGAAACGCCATCACACGCGACTCTTCTGTGCGGATCGGAACGAGCGGGTAAGGTTTTTTTTTTCTGTGTGTTTTTTTCTTTCCCATGGCGGAATAATGATGGGGAATGTAGACTCAGCTGACGCTCTTTTGGTCTCCAAAAATTGTAAGTAATACTACTTTAATTTTGTACTTCAATAAGATAAGTTACTTGCCTTTAATACTGGTTTTCCATCTCGTTTGCCCCAACAAAATGGCTGCAGCTGCATCCATCTCATCTGAGAGCTAGTATAAGACTGATCTGTGCAGGAGGACTTGCGTAGATATTGAACAGTAAGCATGGGAGAGATAAGCCTTGGCTACATGCCACAGGGCCCAAGGACGATTCGGCTGCACCAGTCATGATTTGCTTTTACCGTGACGGCCAAGAAATGTCTGGATCAAAGCAAGAGCTTGACTCTGCATATTTTGTTCTGTTTGGAATTGACATTAGCAGTGAATAGGTCTGAGATTATAAGGGGTGTTGTTTTATCTCATCCTTGGTGACGATGTGAGCTAATGCTGATTGGGTATCCCCCACAGACGTGAAACCTGATTGATGATCATGGATGGTTATGGTCCATATATTTTTGGAGTCTCATTGCCTCCTTTTTATGACCTTGTAGAAGGGGAGGGTAGCGATGGGTCAGTATTTTTCTTGGATATTCAAACTTGTAAGTGTTTTTTTTCCCCAAGAAAGGGGATTGTGATGGCGTGTTTAAGAGAGCTCCAAATTGCTTCAAACAGGACGGAAGAGTTTATCAAGCAGTTTCGAGGTCAATCCCCCCCCCCTCATTCCAGCGCTTTAGCAGCTATAGCGGGGGTGGAGTTTTTGACCGGCCTGTGCTGTTTGCAACTCGGCAGACTAAGCCTCATAATCAACGCAAAAGGGTGAGAAGGTGAGTTAATGAAAGGATGATGGATGGATTGATTGATGGATGTGTGAGTGAAATGGTGGATGGGTAAGTGAATTGGTGAATGGATAGATGCATGGATGAATAAGTGAAAGGATAGGCATAAGGATGGATGAGTGAAAGGAGAAAGATGGATCAATGGAAGGATAAGTGGATGGATATGTAAAAGTGTGGATTGATGATGAGAGAAAGGATGGATGAGTGAGTGAAAGGGTAAATGAATGATGGGTGAGTGGATGGATGGAGTGAAAGGCTAAGTGGATGGCCGAGTTGAAAGGACGAATGAATGGATGAGTGATAGGATGGATGAAAGGAAGGATGAGTGAAGAAATGGATGGATGAATGAGTAAAAGGGGGATAGAGGGATGGATGAAATAGTGGCTGAATGGATGAGCGAAAGGACGAATAGATGAACAAGTGGAAGAATGGATGAGTGAAAGGGTAGAATGATGGATGGATATTTGAGTGGATGAATGGGTAAGTGAAAGGTTTGATGGATAGATGCATTGATGAATGAGTGAAAAGATTAGATGCAAGAATGGTAGAGTCAAAGGGAAATAAGGATGGGTGGATGGCTGGATGAGTGGAAGGGTGAATGGATAGAGGATGAGTGGAAGAATGGATGGATGAGCGGGTGGATGTGTGAAAGGGTAGATGGATGATAACGATGGATGAGAGTGAAAGGATGGATGATGTGTGAAAGGGTAAACGGATGATGGGTGAGTGAATGGATGGATGGCTGGGTTGAAAGGGTGGATGGTTGTATGAAAGGACGGGTATAAGGAGAGATGACTGAAAAGATGGATGAATGAATGAAAGGGATAATAGATAGATGGATGGCTGGATGAAATGGTGGATGGATGAGGGAAAGGGTAAATGGGTGGATGGATGAACAAGTGGCAGGATGGACAAATGAGCAAAAGGGAAAATGATGGATGGATGTGTGAGTTAAATGGTGGATTGATGACATGTGAAATGGCCGATGGATAGATGCATAGATGAATGATTAAAACGGAGGAAGGATCGATAGATGGATGAGTAAAAGGGTGGAAGGATGGATGGTTGAATGATGAGAGAAAGGGTAAATGGATGGATGGATCGATGATTGGAAGGATAGATGAATGGACTGAGTAAAAGGATGGATGAGTGAAAGGGAGGGTAGATGGATGGCTCGATGAAAGGGTGGACAAGTGGATGAGTGAGGGGTGAACGGATGGACAAATGAGTGAAAGGGCGGATGGATTAGTCAGTGGAACGTTGGATGGATGAGTAAAAGGGTAAATGGATGGATGGATGAGTAAAAGGATGGATTGCTTAGTGAAACGGTGGATGGATGTGTGGATTGAAAGGATGGATGAATGAGTGAAAGGGATGGATGGAAGGCTGTCTCAAAGGATGGATGGATAAATGGATGAAAGGGGGCTGGGTAAGTGAAAGGAGGGATGACTGAGTGAAAGGATGATCAACAACAAATGGTACACTGTTCCATGTATCCAGGGGGACAGTTCAAGTTCAGGAGCAAGAGCCCTCACACACCCAGATGGGTGTCATGCTTCATTTCGGGGAGAACACGCCGCGGGTAGGTTACTTCAACCGACACCGCTGAGTCGCAAAAGTGACCGGCTGGACCGTGTTATTCCCCGCAGACTTACTTTGCCTTCGAGGAGTGTATCAGCAACAGTCGTCGTCAAGGTCCAGATCAGCAACGAGGTGCCGTCAAAGGTCTCCATCAAGGACCACATCGAGGTTGAGGTGCTGTTGAAGGTCATCTTTGAAAAGTAGACTGATGTCAAGACATGGAAGGTGGTCGAGAAGTCTTTCAATGACAAGACTACAGGAGGCAAGGAACAAGAGGAGCTATATCATTCATCTCCAGACTTGGAGTATTCCAGGACATACTCCCCCTCTTCAAGGGTCAAACCAAGTTCTCCGCCACCAGCTTCACCTCATCATCCACCACCTCATCCACCTCTACCACTACCACTGCTGCCTCTTTCAAGTCTCCAGTGGCTCCTATGCCGGTACCAATGCTGCAACCAGTGGACACTCCCATACTGAGACCCAGATCTCGGTCCAGAATTCGCCATCATTCACGTCATCACCATCACAGCTCCAGGCACTCATCACCATCTATCAGATGCTCCCGCCATTGTCACTATTCACAACGGTCACGTTCCACCTATACATCGTCCACTTCATCCGGACGTTATTCTCCAACACTTTCGGATTCACCACCACCTCGCATTTCACTGGTGGAAGATGGCACCATGTTCCAGAAAGTCCTGGAGAGGGGAGCTGCAAAGCTTAACATACCCATGTTGGTTCCACCCCCCTCAACATCAGTGATCTTTGAAACTCTCCAGCACCGGCCAGCATCAAGACCACTACTACCACTGGAACTAGGTCTCCTAGAGCAGGCTTTGGGTCATTTCTTGACTCTAGCCTCACTTAAACTGGATCCATCAAGGCTCCAGAAGAAATATAATTATCTGGAGCAAGTCCCTACCTTCCTCCGTACTGACTTGCCTCCAGACTCGGTGATTGTAGTAGCAGCAAAAAAGCACCATGCCACTACTGCGACTTCTAATGTGCCTCCTTATAAGTAGAGTAGAAAGCAAGACTCTGTTGGTCGTAAAGTTTGCAGCACTGCAGCAACTACCATGAAAGCGGCCAGTGCAATTGCTCTTCTCAGCAGGTATGACAGAGCACTATGGGAATCCATTGAGCAGTTCATAGAACAGCTCCCTGAGATAAATAGGAAGACTTTATTGAGATTCTTAATCAAGGCTTAATGGTTTCCAATCAAGTCATAAGTGCAGCAGCAAACTCTTCCCTATAAGCACCGCATGAATACTGCCACAGCGTCGTTCTGAGGAGGCATTTTTGGCTCCGCCTCACATCCTTCAAACTAGAGTCTCAACAGAGAATACTAAATCTCCCATTCTCCGGCTCTGCCCTCTTTGGAAGCCACACTGATGGCATGATGGCATGCATGAAGGCTGAAATGGAGACTCTTAAAGCAGTGGTTAAGAGATACCCAAGGAACAACATTTCTCAGGCCTTATCAACGCTGTTTCTATACTCAGAGGATTCAAACCCCACATTAGTGTCAGGGTCACCAACAGTCATAGCACCAATGACCTTCTCAGCAACATCTGCGAAAGGAGACTAGGGGAAGATCCACCGAGCAGCCTGCTCAAGCGGGGGTAAGCAAACATCAGGATTGAAACCCTGAATCATTATTTCCCCCTCTTCTGTTATCCATTTTAGTGGGAGGAAGCATTTCTCACTATATGGCAGAGTGGAACACATATCACAAGAAGCCTGGGTTCTGAATATTGTGCAAAATGGATATTGTCTCAGATCCAGTCCCCCCATCGTTCATACCTCCGTAACCATCCAACTTCCATCTCCCATTGCTACGGTCAGGAGTCAACATCCTCTTACAAAAGCAAGCGGTGGAAACCATTCCTCACAGACAACGGGGAACAGGCATTTATTCCAGATATTTTCTGGTGAAGAAAGACGAGAATGAATTCATACCCATACTCGGCCACGAAATAGCCAACAAATGGACTTGGTGATAAAAGTTCTGGATGCTGGCATTGCATCAAATCTATCCCCAATTACACCAGGGAGATTGGCTTTGCTCCATCGACCATCAAAATGTACATTTTCATATTCCAATCACCTGAAAACATCAAAAGTTCTTACGGTTCGTTGTGGGGCAGGACTACTATAAGTAGCAAGTACTTCCATTTGGCCTGAAGTCAGCACCCATAACATTCTCCAAGTGCATGGCAGTAGTGGCTGCCCACCTCAGGAAGCACCAATTCTTTGTCTCCTCATATCTAGATGATTGTCTAATCAAGAAGTCAATGACTCAGGAAGTCCAGCTTCATTACAACTGGACTTAACGATCTCCTTCAAAGGTTAGGGCTTCAAGTCAACACCTACTCGGGTTCAAACCTTGCATTATCTTGGAGCCTCCATCAACACCATAAAGGCAAGAGTGTGTCCTTCAGAGAAGAGATGCTCATCAGTCCTTCTGAAGTGTCACTTTCTGAGGAAAGTCTGTCATCCAACGGTGAGGGCAGTATTGTCTCTTCTCAGCTTTATGCCCTCCACATCTTCCTCACTCCGAATGCCCATCTCCACATGCTACCGCTCCAGGAATGTCTCAAGGGCCTGTGGGACCAACTGACGGGCAACTGGCAAGACAGGATACTATCTCTTCATGCAAATCCGTCCCTGAAATGGTGGTGCTCTCCAGCCAACCTGCTTCAAGTAATGCCATTTCTTCAGCAGGTTCCTCCTCAAACAATGGTGACAAATGTATCAGTACTTGGATGGGGAGTCCACACCTCCAAATTCAGGGCAAGTGGTCGCAGATAGAGATGACCAATCACATCAATCTTCTCGAACTCTGAGCAGTCTATCTGGTGCTGAAGGCATTTCGTCCATCGTCCCTGTATGTTCAGACGACAATACAATCACCATGTGCTTGCTACTTTAACAGCAGGGAGGAACGAGGTCCAGGCCCTTATCAGACGAGGCCCAAACAATCTGGAAATTGCTCATAGCCAGGGACCTGACGATCACGGCAACTCACTTTCCAGCTGTCCAAAATGCTCAAGCAGACGCTTTCAGCAGAGTTCTGCAAGAAAACCTCAGATCGGTCTTACATGACCACTTCGTACAAAACATCTTCAAGCTGTGGTGCACTCAAACCTAGACTTGTTTACCCTCACAGAAAACAGAAAAATGTTGAACCTTTGCCTCAAGATACTTCCAGCCTGGGACACCGGGAATGCCCTTTGGATCGACTGGTGTAGGAAGCTGGCCTGGTGTGTGGTGGGTACCTAAGGTACTTACACCCTTTACCAGGTATTCCCTATTAGTGTAGTGTAGGCAGTGCCTAGAAGCCAGGGTCTCTAGAGGTAGATGTGGATGAGCAGCCAAGGCTTATCTAGAAGAAATGCAAAGCTCATGCAATACCACTGTAGTGACACAGCACTCACACACATGAAAGATAACACTCTGTTACAAAAATAAAGCTACTTTATTTTAGTGACACAATAGCAAAAAGTAGTACTAGAGAGGCAACCCTCCAATAGAAGGTAAGTCATACACTGAATATATGCACTAGATATCAGCAATAGGCATAGAAAGTGATAGAAAACAATGCAAATGTAGTTAGACAATAGTGACCATAGGGGGAGCCCAAACCATACACTAAAAAAATGGAAGTAAACACAGGATCCCCCCCCCCCCCCCCCCCCCCAGGTAAGTGGAATGTGTAGAGGGAAACTGGGGATACTAGGAAACCCCAAAGGTAAGTATCACAATGCCCCCTATTGACCTGTAGGAAAGGAGTAAATTACTAGATTGTCCCCAAACCACCCAAAAGGAAAGAAAAGAAGAAAATGCAACACCCAGACAAGACTTTAAGAAACGAACAGTGGATTCCTGAAGAGGAAGATCTGTGGAAGAAGGGGACTAAGTCTAGAAATCACAGAAGAGTCCAGTTGGGGGGAGCCCCTACCCACCAGTCTAGGATTGCAGGAGTTGGTCATTGGTGATGCGAGGAAGGTCAGCACTGCAGCCCGGGAGTCGGTGAAGAGTTCCTGAGGGGTGTGCAGACGACGTCCCACGCTGAAAGAAGAATTGCATTCGGGTTCTGGTGCAAGGATTCCACCAACAGGCCTTGGCAAAGGCAAATGTTGCTATTTGTGGAAAATTGAGCTGCTGAGGACCAGGAGGACTCAGCTCAGGAGGGAGAGTCACTGGTAACCCTCAGCGACACAGAGTCCACTGGAGCAGAGGCAGCACCCACAGGAGTCCCACAGGATGGAGACACAGGAGGCCCAGAGGAGCCCACGCAGCAGTGCTGGAGAAGGATCCCATGCCGTAGGAGAAGCATGCAGAGGGCTATGCAACAGAGGAAGGAGGGCTGGGGAAAAACGCAGCATGAAGACCCCTTGGTGGACATGTATACAAGCCATGTTGCAAAAGCTGGAAGGAGCTGTGGAAACAATGTTGCAAGCAGAGTCTTCATCGTGGACGCAGATTGTCTGTTCCTGGAGGGTCCAGCTGCTGTTCCAGTGGCTAGAAGTCGAAGTAAGATTGCAGAGGAGTCCTGCTGGAATCTTGCAAGCCAAATCTGAGGACCCACCCAAGAGAGAAACCCTAAATAGCCCTGAAAGGGGGATTGGTCACCTAGCCAGGTGACCACATATCAGGAAGTGGCTCTGACATCAGTTGCATGGCTTGGCCACTCAGATTCTCCCATAAGTCCCTGCCAACCTTGGATTCAAGATGGCAGAACCCAGGGACCCTCTGGAGGAGCTCTGGGCACCACACCTGGGGTGGTGATGGACAGGGGAGAGGTCATTGCCCTTGCCATTGTCCAGTTTCAGGCCAGAGCAGGGACTTAACTGGTGTAGAATGGTTTATGCACAGAAGGCACCAAATGCGCCCTTAAAAGCATACCATTGGCTTGGGGAGGCTACCCCTCCCAAGCCATGTCACACCTATTTCCAAAGGGAGAGGGTGTTACCCCCCTCTCCCAAAGGAAATCCTTTGTTCTGCCTTCCTGGGCTTGAGCTGTTGAAGCAGCAAGAGAGCAGTAACCTGTCTGAAAGTTGGCAGCTGCTTGGACAGCCCGGAATACCCTTGACGGCTGGTAGGAGCAATGCTGGGGGTCCTCTAAGGAGTCCCCAGAGTGCATATACTTCCAATACTGGCAACAGTATTGGGGAATGATTCCGAAATGTTTGATACCAAACATGCCTAGGTTCGAAGTTCCCATTATGTACCTGGACATAGGTAGTGACCTATGTCCAGTATATGCATAAAATGGCGTCCCTGCACTCATGAATTCTATGACAAATTGGCACTGGAGTTCATGGGGGCACCTCTGCTAGTGCAGGTGCGACCTCACACACCAGTACTTGCACCCTGCCCTCTGGACTAGGAGGGCCTGCGATAGGGGTGACTTACAGTGACCTGGTGCAATGATCTGTAGTGAAAAGGGTACATGCACTCTTTCACGCAGAATGCAATGGCAGGCCTGCAGAACACTGCATGGGATCCCCATGGGTGGCAAAATACATGCTGCAGCGCATGGGGATCTCCTGGCACCCCAATGCCCTAGGTACCATATACTAGGCACTTACATGGGGGCACCAGTATGCCAAATTTGGGGTGAAAATGGTACAAGTTACCAAGTTAGAAGGGAGAGAGCATAATCACTGGGGTCCTTGTTACCAGGATCCCAGCGTGCACAGTCAAACACACTGACAACAGGCAGAAAATGGTGGTAACCATGCAAAGAAAGAGGGTACTTTTCCGACAACTGGCCTGGCAAATTTCTTTATGCCTTTCTGCCAATTTCCCTGATCCCTCCAGTCCAGATTGATCCTAGTAGCTCTGGAGTGGCCATGTCAGTGGTGGTTCACAGAACTTCTTCACCGGTCAGAGCGTCCACAACTCACAGACCAGACCTACTAACGAAATTCAGAGGCCAGATGGTTCACCCCAATCCTCCTTGAATCTGGCTGCATGGCTCCTGAGCTAGTGCAGTACTGACACTTGAACCTGCCTCAGGACTGCATGGAGATCCTCAAAGAGGCTAACTGGCTTTCAACCTGTTCTGCATATGCCTTCAGGTGAAAGAGATTTTGCATTTGGTGTTCGTTCAAGAATGTGGACTCTACAACTTGCCAGGAAGATGTCATTATTCCAAAGTACATTTGGTAAAATCTGACTTGCAGTTCTCTTCATTAATAGTTCACTTGGCAGCCCTTACTGTCTACAGAACTTGTCCCTCACAAGCCTCTTTTTTTCAAAATATCCATATTCAAGGATTTGCTAGAAGGGTTAAAGAAGGTTTTTCCTCTCATTAGGCGTCCTTCACCTTCCTGGGAACTCAACATAGTCCTTTTATGGCTTATGCAGAACCTTTTGGAGCCCATTCACAAGGCATCCCTACAACATCTTTGTTGGAAAACAGTGTCCTTGTAGCAATAACATCCGCCTGCAGGATTAGCACGATCCAAGCATTATGTTCTCATGAACCATACACAGTCTTTCCCTCTAGCAAAGTGGTCGTGAGAACTCACTCAAAATTCCTCCCTAAGGTTATTTCAGATTTACACGTTATCCAGACAATCACTCTACTCCAGCTGAAAGAATACTTCATTTTCTAGATGTGAGAAGAGTCTTGAAATTTTATCTTGATAAGACACATGACATCCGCAGATCGAACCAATTGTTTATCAACTATGGTCCGCTCTGTACAGGGCTAGCCACTTCCAAGCAATCCATTTCCCAATGGATAGTTTCCTGTATTCTGTTGTGCCATCAAAAAGCTAACAAGACACTATTAGCTACACCAAAAGCACACGCCAATAGGGGTCGATCTGCTACTACTGCTTTAATGAGGAAGATCCCTATAGCGGATATTTGCAAAGCAGCCACGTGGAGATCTGTTCATACATTCACCAAGCACTACTGCTTGTACTCTGATGCTAGAGCAGATGCTCAAGTAGGACAAGCCTACCCCAGAAATCTGTTTGCTTAAATGGCTACCTTTGTCATTCCTCTGTCTTCTCCACCACTCCTGGCAGGGATGTGCTTGTTACTCTGTTCAGTGTTTATGACTGTTAATGGGCACCCCCCTAAGAGAGAAGGAATCGTTTCTTGCCTATAATCCCAGTTCCCTTTTGGCTAGGGTGAGCAGATGTCCCGGATTTCCTTGGACAGTCCCGCTTTTTAGATAACTGTCCTGGTGTCCTGACGCTTCTCTTAATTTTAAATAAAAGTCCCGGTTTTTGGAACAAAGGTTAGATCTTTAAATAAATGTCCTGGTTTTTGGGAAAAAAAAGGTCTGATCACCTAGGGAAGCATAAGTTAAAAACGCCTATGAAATAATGAAAGTACTTTATCTGTTACTGTCAGGCAACACAGTCATTTGTCTGCTCCCAGCAGAGAGACTGAGTGGGGAGCAGAGAGAGGTGGTTGGGGACCGGTTAGGGGTGCAGGGTGGGAGGTCAAGCCATAACTAATTTTATTTATGTAGTCTTTTAAATGTTTATGTGTGTGTATATATGTATTAACACACACCTTTATCGGCACACATTCACAGAGCTACGCAAAAAAAAAAACGGGAAAGGCCAGATATAACAGTGAGAGTAAAGTCTTTAGTCCTTGTATGTCTGACCTGTCCTGGTTTTTGCTCCTCAAAATCTGGTCACCCTACTCTTAAGGGAATCTCCATTGAAGTCATAAGCAACCCTCTTTCCTCCCTGTTGGAGTGGACAGAGGTAACCATGGGAGCCACATTTCATTCATGCATTGCCTTAAAAAGAACTGAAGCAACTGCCACCTGCTGAACATGATGGAATACTGGTGGTCCCTAGTTTTGTAAAGGCACAGCCTCTATTTTTAACTCATAAAATGACCGCCCTATGGGGCTACACTGCCCTGGTCTCCTTCATCTCTATACTCTATCAAAAAAGGTTTGTGAAAGAGATTTATGCTGTTTTCCAAAAACATCATGAAATGAAGCACATATTCAATTCTTCTGGCCCCCTTTTTTTTTTTTTAAGTACGAGATGAAGATTCCGTCCATTGTAGCCTGTTCCTAGAGGCTGCATAATCTTTTTCTTTCTTAAGTGAGTCAGCAGGCCTTCCCAAAGAAAAGTGAACATCCATTCTTAATAAGATATATTGTGAAAAAGGTCTCTGGGATCCCTGCACGTGGGCGGGACTATTCAGTGCTTATGATTTCAATGGAGAGTTTCCCTAAGAGAGAAATTGGATTACAGATAAGAAACCATTCCTTTTCTGGCTACTTTAGCTGTTTCTGAATCAGTGGAGGGAACTAACATTTGAAGGTCTCTGTTCCCATCCTTAATTTACATCACTACTATTGGGTTTTGGTGCACTGTTTCCATCTGTTGTTGGCAGTTCTCACTGTACGCTGAGAAAGCAGCTTTTTGTTATTAAACACTTATTACCTCTACCAACGTTTTACTCCTTTTGACTCCTTTGTCTGTCCCACTATCCAAAAATGAATTGGCAAACAACCTTTTAGACTTGAAATTCTTCGAACTGGTTGGGTACAGGCTCAGTTCCTGCTAATTGTGTAACACGAGAAAAAGGAGTGATAAAAACATGTTTGTTATTGCTGTAAAACTGTGATTGGTAGTTACTGTTATTTTGACCTGTCTTTGCAGATTGGCAAAAGTGGAAACATCCCGGCTGGCACCACAGTGGACACTAACATCACACACCCATTCGAGTTTGACTTCTACCTGTGCAGCCATGCAGGCATCCAGGTAACTTATGTTTGTGAGTTTGGAGCTGGGTTGTTGATCTAATTTTCAGTGAGAGAATCAACCATGTGCTGTAGAGCATCAGAGCACTACTTTCCATCCTTAGCCACTTTGAATATGTACATGTTAAGATAGTCGACCTGCCTCTCTCACTGAGGTTGCCATTCCTCAGTACTCAGCTTTATAACCTGTCTTGAAAACACCAGGATTTGTAAATGTAGTGGAGGAATACATCTTGGCCTTACCTTAATTGCCCATGCTTTACTTCTTTTCATTTGAAGGATTGGTAGTATCTTGTATACATTTTGTACTAAAATGTGTGCATACAAGTCTGAATGTTGCCCCTGTGATAGCAAAACTTTACCTGCTTAGTTTTTACAAGATATAATAATCAGGGATGCGTGATACACATGGGAGTATATTTTGGGTATATGTCTAGTTTCATTATTGTCTTAACATTTCCAAATCTAATTTGGGGTGGTTTTGTAGACTTGTATGTATTTAGTATGCAAGATTCCTGACTTCCATTCTTATCAGGTCTAGTGCTTGTGTAGACTTTTCCCTTTTTTTTCTTCTAGGGCACCAGCAGACCATCGCACTACTATGTCCTATGGGATGACAACCGCTTTACTGCAGATGAGCTCCAGATCCTTACATACCAGCTGTGCCACACTTATGTGCGCTGCACGCGCTCTGTCTCTATACCAGCTCCAGCCTACTATGCTAGACTTGTGGCTTTCCGAGCACGGTACCATTTGGTGGATAAAGAGCATGACAGGTTAGGCATTACCTTGTGTGAATTTGTTTGGTGTGTACAGTCTTCCAGAAAAAAAAGAGTAAGTGATATGTGTTTAGTCTGGCAGGAAGAAATAGGTGGTGCAGATTAAGGAATGTGCAAGCAATTCCCTTATCTTGTAGGTCAGTATCACATGCCAGACAAAACATTTTAAGGTTTTGAAATGCACTTTTGGGTAATGACACCGGGGTACACATGTCTTTCCTTAAAACATGTCTAATAAAGCACAATCTGTGTGGACTATAATCCTGGATGCATTTGACTTGCATGCGAATAAGTAGAATACATGCTCAGGTAAGAATATGTTTAATGTCATGAAATCGCTCCAACCAACACAATAAAACACCTTTCTAAAGCCTACATCTCCCACCCAGGTTTAACATGCCCCCACAAACCCAGGTTGAGATCTTTACAATCACTTGTGCAACGTAGCAGTGGGCACAGGACAGAGTCTGCAAACACAAGTCTCTATGTCAAATAAACACACTGTTAGAAATACACAGCTGATATTCTGCAAACGCAAAAGTCATAATACTATAGCTCATCAAATCATACTCCCTATTTCAAAGAGACAGTTCAATGCTATTATTCCACTTGTACATATGCCTGGAATCAGTAATGTTCTTCAGGAGCAGATTTTCGTGCCTACTGCAACTACTCATGCCCATCTAGGAATCTGTCACTAGCAGCCATGATGATCTTTCCAATCACAGCAAGTTAGCTCATTCCCGCTAATGAGTAAGAGACATCTTGTAGAATATTTCTGGCCAACGTGAGAAGGGTCCTTTTCTGCTTTTCACTTAGAGCCAATAAATGATGGAACACATAATCTGGGACTCTGACTTGTTATCTGTATATGCGTATTATATGTTTGTTGCAGGATTTGTAGTTCACTTAAATGCCACTTTCAGTTTGTTTAAGAGATCTGATCGTTGAGACCTACAAAGCCGTTCCCAACAGTGGAACAGCATACCTGAACAGCCGCATACACTTTCACCAGTCTGCCAGCCACCTATGCTCTGCCTCACTCTTATGCACCTCTTGTATTCACAAGAGCGGAACAGGAGGTTGCTTGTTCTGCTACATTGTTCCCTAAACATGGAACAATCTCCCACAACACATCAAAGCCTCTTTTTCACTTCACAAGCTCTGCAGGAAGCTGAAGACATGGCTGCTCAAATAACTCTGCAGGGACCACGCTCCCATACACTTGCTCAAGCGCCTGAATACCCTCATGGTTAATTACTGCCCTCTACAAATTGACACAAGACATTCCAGGTTGGTTCCTAAACAAAAAAATACTAGCAGTCTTCTTTTTTACCTGCTAGTTGAAGAAAGCATGGTGTGCCTTTTGTGTTAAGGTTGTAAGTATGGTGTGTGTCAGTTGGTATCCTGAGATATTCAGATGTTCTTGCTCTCCTGATTTACAGATTCATAAAAAGTGATTAAAAGACCAGCTCAAGCGTCTACGTGCCATTCCCCACCTCTTAACCATCCTTCATCCCCAGCATAGTCTTTGCTGCCCTCTAATTCTTATTGCCCTTCATGAATCGTGTGCTCAAATGATGCATACGTATCCTCCTCGCCTTTGACATTCACAGATGCTCCACAATATACCACGTGTGAGCCATCTTTGTAGATTGTGTTTATTGTGCCATCTATCTTTGTCTGTCTTTTTGAGAGATGCAATTTGGGATCAATGCAACGTCAGGTCACATATGAATCAGTAATAGTTCAACTTGCAGCATGAAGGTATTTTAAACTGGCATGCTGTGCGTCATGTGTAACAAGTACCACCCCATGTAGGAGATGGGCTACAGATTATACATATCTGAACTAGATTTCTAATACAGCCATTCCATCTGTGGGTCTGTAATAATACAGTAATGTTTAGTAGCCTAGCTCCTTGAGTTTGCTCTAGATCTGTGTTGTCCCTTCCTTACCTGCATAATAATAACAAACCTTGATGGAGTGAATAATCCAGCTGCTAAACCAGCTGTATAATCAGAATATATATATACATATGTTCGATGGCATGTGTAGCTGCAGATACAGATGCTTTGCATAAGTCAACCATCTGGTGTTGGGCTTGAAGTGTTACAAGTTGTTTTCCTTCGAAGAAGCTTTTTCGAGTCATGAGATTGAGTGACTCCTCTCGGTGATAGTGCGCATGGGCATCGAGCCCTTTATTAGATTGTTTCCCCGCAGGAGGGTGAAGAAGAGTGAAGAAATGTGTGTGTGTGTGTGTATATATGTTCAATGGCATGAGTAGCTGCAGATACACGTTATGCATAGTCCTGCCATCTAGTGTTGGGCTCGGAGTGTTACAAGTGGTTTTTCTTCGAAGAAGTGTTTTCTAGTCACGGGATCGAGTGACTCCTCCTCTTCGGCTCCATTGCGCATGGGCATCGACTCCATGTTAGATTGTTTTCTTTCCGCCATCAGGTTCGGACGTGTTTCTTTTTGCTCCGGTTGTTCGAGTCGGAAAAGTCCTAAAAACTCTCTAATTTGACAGTATTGTTTCGATCGTGTATCATCTCTCATCGACCCTTCGGTACCAGTGGATCCAACTTCTTTACTCGCCCTTCGGGGCACCCACGCCAAACTCGGGCCTGGTCGGGCTGACCGCATGGAAGCCTCATGGACCGGACCCCATTTCGCTTTTGTCCTCGGTGCCATGCAAAGTTCCCATATACAGACCAACATCTCGTCTGTAATCTTTGTCTATCTCCAGACCATCGAGAGGATACTTGTGAGGCCTGCAGATCCTTCCGCTCTAAGAAGCCTCTATGAGATAGAAGAGCGCGAATGTTGGAAATGGCGTTGAGAAGCACCGAACGTCTCGACGTGGAGGAAGAGGAGATTATGCACACCGCAGTCTCCGTCTGAGGGTCCGATTCAGAGCAGGAGTCCGAGGAGGACAGACCGGTCACAGCAGGACAGCACGTGAGTACGCCTGCCCCTGTCCAATCCAAGCCCAAACACAAGGCCTCGGGAATGCCACTGCCAGAAGGCCATGGCTCTACCCGCAAAAAGACTTCCGGTGACTAAGCAACAACTTCGGCACTGAGAAAGGCCACGCCACCGAAGCCTTCGTACTCGAGCCGAAGCACAGGCTCCGAAATAGGCAAACACCGACCCATCGAGTCGAAGCCTCGAAAATCCCTTTCGGAGCCGAGGCCGACATCCACTCCCAGCCTTTCGATCCAGAGAAATCCTCATCTACACAGAGGAGCATGGACTTTCAAAACAACTTAAAGAAAGCCATAGATTTTCGGAGGAACTCACACAAATGGAGGAAATTGATGAAAGGCAGGCCAGAATTCATATTCATAAAGACACTGGCAAGATTATAACTGCACCTCCTCTGAAGACTAAGAGGAAGCTAGCCTTTCAAGGACACTTGGACACTGATCAGCCACCAGCTAAAGTTCCAAGGCCTCAGCAAAAATCTCCACATCCACAATGTTCACCTCATCATCTCCTCCTCACTCTCCTCACCTTATTGTCTCTCCACCTACTACTCCTACACCTGCACGGTCTCCTGTACACTCTGCAGATTCACAACACGACAATGTCGACCCATGGGATCTCTATGATCCAGATCCCATTTCCGATAATAGTCTAGACTACTATCCTTCAAAACCATCACCACCAGAAGATAGCATTGGATACACTCAAGTTCTGGCTAGGGCGGCATCATACCACAACGTCGCCATGCACACCGAGCCTTTTGAGGATGATTTTCTCTTTAATACATTATCCTCCACTCACACTACTTACCAGTCCCTTCCCATGCTTCCAGGCATGTTAAAACACGCACATCAAATTTTTCAAGAGCCAGTCAGCGCCAGGATCATCACTCCCAGAGTGGAGAAAAAATATAAACCACCTCCCTCTGACCCGGCATTCATTACTCAACAACTGCCTCCTGATTCTGTAGTTGTGAGTGCGGAAAGGAAAAGGGCCAACTCCCAGTCATCTGGTGATGCACCACCACCAGACAAGGTGAGCAGGAAATTCGATGCTGCTGGCAAAAGAGTAGCATCGCAAGCAGCTAAACAATGGAGAATAGCCAACACCCAAGCACTACTGGCTAGGTACGATAGAGTCCACTGGGACGAGATGAAAGATATCATCCATCATCTCCCCAAAGATCAAAAGAGGGCAAGCAAATAGTCGAGGAAGGGCAGGCTATCACTAACAACCAGATTAGGTCAGCCCTAGACTCAGCAGACACAGCAGCTAGGACAATCAATACTGCTGTTACTATTCGGAGACACGCATGGCTTCGGTCGTCGGGGTTTAAACCTGAAATCCAGCAGGCTGTCCTTAATATGCCATACAGTGAGAAACAGATTTTTGGCCCTGAAGTTGATACGGCCATTGAAAAGATGAAGAAAGACTCAGACACCGCTAAAGCCATGGGTGCTCTGTATATTACACAATACAGAGTTTCATTTCGAAAACCTCAATACACAGGGATGGTTTTAGAGCACCAACATCGGAGGCATCCACCTCACAATCCAAATCATCTTACCAGCCTCAGTACCAACAAGGTGGGTTTATAGGAACTTATAAAGGCCAATTCCCCAGAGGTAGGGGAAAATATCAGCCAGCAAAACAAGCCTCACAGACAAAACAGTGACTCGCTCCATATCTTCCCTCATCACACTTCACCTGTGGGAGGAAGACTGCAAATGTTCCACAAAAATTGGTTACCCATTACAACAGACAACTGGGTATTGTCTATTATCCGCAATGGTTACTGCATAAAATTGGCACAAATTGCCCCAGATATACCTCCAAAACCACACAAACTCTCCTCCCAACACATCTCCATGTTGCAAAAAGAAGTACAGTCACTATTACTCAAACAAGCCATAGAGCTTGTACCACAACATCAGATAGGAACAGGGGTTTACTCCCTGTACTTCCTTATTACCAAAAAAAGATGGAACCTTGAGACCAATACTAGATCTCAGAACTCTGTCTTTGCATCCTATCAGAACACTTTCACATGGTAGCACTACAGGATGTAGTCCCACTGCTGCAACAACAAGATTTAATGGCAACAGTAGACCTCAAGGATGCGTATTTTCACATACCCATCCATCCAGCGCACAGAAAATATCTCAGGTTTGTAATACAGGGAAAACATTACCAGTCCAAAGTGCTACCCTTCAGGATAACAACAGCTCCCAGAGTATTTACAAAATGCCTTGCGGTGGTGGCAGCCTACCTAAGAAGGCAACACATCAATGTCTTTCCATATATCGATAATTGGCTAATATAATCCAAAAGTCATACACAGTGTCAAAACCATACACATTATGTAATACAAACCCTACACACTCTAGGGTTCTCTATAAACTACCAAAAATCCCACTTCAACTAGTGCAAATTCAACAGTATTTAGGAGCCACACTAAATACACAAACAGCATTTGCAAGCCCAAGTCCACAAAGAGTACAAACATTCCACAATGTATTGGCACAAATTCAGTCAAACCAACAGTAGCCAGTCAAATTTGTCATGAAACTGTTGGGCATGATGGCATCATGCATCGCCATTGTCCCAAATGCACGATTAAAAATGCGGCCCTTACAACAGTGCCTTGCAAAACAATGGTCAAAGGCACGGGGTCAACTTCAAGATCTAGTGTCGCTAGACCGCCAAACACACATCTCGCTTCAGTGGTAGAATTCCACAAATTTAAACACAGGGCGGCCATTTCATGACCCTGTGCCTCAAGCCACACTTACAACAGATGCATCAATGATTGGATGGGAGCACACCTCAACAATCACAACATTCAAGGACAATGGGACACCAAACACAAACACCTTCACATAAATCACCTAGAAGTGCTAGCCGTATTCCTAGCACTCAAAGCCTTTTAACCTCTTCTCGTTCACAAACACATTCTGATCAAAACAGAATACATGACTACAATATATTACCTAAACAAACAAGGAGGGACCCACTCATCGCAACTGTCCCTTCTAGCACAAAGATTTGGCATTGGGCAATACACAACAACCTTCACCTAGTAGCACAATACATTCCAGGGATACACAATCAGTTAGCAAATGTTCTCAGCCGAGATCATCAACAAACACACAAGTGGGAAATTCATCCCCAAGTGCTTCAGACATACTTTCATCACTTGGGGAATACCAAACATAGACCTATTCGCCACCAGCGAAAACGCAAAATGCCGAAACTTCGCATCCAGGTTCCCACACCCTCTTTCCAAGGGCAAGGCTCTATGGATCAACTGGTCAGGGATATTTTCTTACACTTTTCCCCCTCTCCTGCTCATTCTATTTCTAGTCAACAAACTGCGTCAAAACAAACTCAAACTCATACTTCTAGCACCAACCTGGGCACGTCAACCATGGTACACGACACTGTTAGATCTGTCAGTAGTACCACACATCAAACTCCCCAACATACCACATCTGTTCACACAAAACAGACAACTGATCAGGCATCCAGCAATACTCAATTTAGCGATTTGGCTCCTGAAGTCTTAGAGTTTGGATATCCACATCTTCCAGCAGAATGTATGGAAATAATTAAACAAGCTAGAAAACCCACTACCAGACAGTGTTATGATAACAAATGGAAAAGGTTTGTGTTTTACTGTCAGTCTAAACAGATTGACCCTCTTTCAGCACCAATACAAGACGTTGTAGGTTACTTGCTTCATTTGCAAAAAGCAAATTTAGCCTTTTCGTCCATCAAAATACATCTCACCGCTATTTCAGCGTATTTGCAAAATATACAACACACCTCTCTATTTAGAGTCCCTGTTATCAAAGCCTTCATGGAGGGACTAAAACACATCATACCACCAAGAACACCTCCAGTGCCTTCATGGAATCTAAATATTGTACTCACACGACTCATGGGTCCACCATTTGAACCTATGCATTCATGTCAAGTTCAATACCTAACATGGAAAGTGGCATTCCTAGTTGCAATTACTTCATTAAGGAGAGTTAGTGAAATCCAAGCTTTCACTATTGAACAACCCTTCATACAAGTGCACAAACATAAAGTAGTACTTCGGACAAACCCAAAATGTCTACCAAAGGTGATATCACCATTTCATATCAATCAAACAGTGGAACTCCCAGTCTTCTTCCCATAGCCAGACTCTGTAGCAGAAAGAGCGATACATACATTGGACATTAAAAGAGCTATAATGTATTACATTAATAGAACTAAATCATTTAGGAAAACCAATCAGTTATTTGTGGTGTTTCAAAAACCACATACTGGTAATCCTATCTCAAAACAAGGACTAGCTAGATGGATAGTAAAATGCATCTAAACATGTTACCTAAAAGCCAAAAGGCAGCTATTAGTAACACCAAAAGCACATTCTACCATGAAAAAAGGAGCAACAATGGCATTTTTAGGAAATATACCAATGACAGAAATCTGTAAAGCAGCCACTTGGTCAACACCCCATACACTTACCAAGCATTACTGTGTAGATGTGTTAGCAACACAACAAGCCACAGTAGTTCAGGCTAGCCCGTAGGAGTTGGAGTAGTTTGAAATAGTGTTTTAAGCACTGCTTGACTAACATGTGCTTGTTGGCGAGATAACACATCCACACAGTAGTGTTTAGTAAATGTGTGTGGTGTGAACTATGTGGCTGCTTTGCATATGTCTGCCATTGGGAAATTTCCTAAAGATGCCATTGAAGCTCCTTTCTTTCGAGTAGAATGTGCTTTAGGAGTTACTAATAGCTGTCTTTTAGCCTTAAGATAGCAAGTTTGGATACACTTTACTATTCATCTGGCTAATACTTGTTTTGAAAAAGTTGTTTAGATTTTCTGAAATCTTTTATTCTATCTACATAATACACAAGAGCTCTTTTAAAATCAAGAGTGTGTAGAGCTCTTTCAGCAGCTGAATCTGGCTTTGGAAAGAAGACTGGCAATTCCACTGACTGATGTGAAATGGAGAAACTTCTTTAGGTAGGAATTTTGGGTTTGTCCCTAGTACTATTTTATTTTTGGGAATTTGGAAGAAAGGTTTTTCTAAAGTGAATGGCTGAATTTCACTTACTCTCCTTAAGGAAGTAATTGCTCCTAGAAAAGCAACCTTGCATGAGAGAAACTGCAAAGTGAAAGAATACATGGGTTTAAATGATGGACCCATAAGCCTTTTGAGCACGATGTTAAGATTCCAGGCAGGAGCTGGTGGAGCTCTAGGTGGAATAATTCTTTTGAGGCCTCCCATAACAGCTTTTATGACAGGAATCCTAAACAGAGAAGTGTAATGTCTGTTTTGGAGATAGGCAGCTATTGCTGTTAAATGGATTTTAATAGATGAGTATGCAAGATTAGATTTTTGTAAATGAAGAAAATAACAGACAATATCCTGTACTGATGCTTTAAGTGGATTAATGTTTTTGGGTTGACAGTAATATACAAAATGTTTCCATTTAGCTGCATAACACTGTCTGGTTGTAGGTGTGCGTGCTTCCTTTAGAATATCCATACATTCTGTTGGAAGCTGTAGATATCCAAACTCTATGATCTCAGGAGCCAAATCGCTAGGTTGAGCATACTGGGATTGGGATGCCTGATTTGACCGTTGTTTTATGTCAATAGATCCGGCCCGTTTGGAAGCTTGTGATGTGGTACTACAGACAGATCCAACAGTCTTGTCTACCAGTGTTGATGTGCCTAGAGAGGATCAGCATCTCTAGATAGCTATATTTTTTAAACTCCAATATCTTGAAAACTACTGAGGAAATTTACACCAAATCACAAAAAGCACGCTTTCTGGACCAAGGGCTATCTTACTGCCAATTTTGATGTGTTTCCATTCATTGGTTCAGGCTATCGTCCTATTAAAAAATTTGAAAAATCCAATTGATGTAGAATGGGGAAAAAGTGTATAATGTCTCTGTAATCTTTGTTTTTTTCAGTTACTGTCTATGTTTTTTTCAATGCTATCTCCTAACTATAACGTCCGTGTAACTTTTGTTTTTTTAGTGAATTTCACAGTTTATTTTTAAACTATAAATTATACTACAATTTGCCCCATAAGTTTTATTTCATAATGTTCATTTTCTCAAGTTTATAAATATATTTTATTTACACATTCATTCTTATATATTTTAAAACTAAAAATTAAAAAATTAAAGCAAGGTAACCTTTGTAGTCTTTCTCTAAATACAATGCGCCAAGCCTTTTTTTCTTTTCTTTTTCAATTCATTTTATGGATCCATGGATCTGTTCCCAGCCAAAAGCACACATTCAATACTAAAACAACAAACAACAACACATTTAATACAAACATATACTATTGCAATTTCTATAAGTGTATCAGTACCTGTGTGTGGGTATGTGATTGGCTATGTGAGTGTGTGAGTGGCTGTGTGGAAACTGGTGTGGGGGTGGCTGTGTGGGTAGGCGTGTGTGAAGGGGTGTTTCAGTGGTTTTGTGGGTTGTGAGTGGGTGTGTGAATGGCTGTATGGGTATGTGAGTGGCTGTGTGGGTGTGTGAGTTGCTGTGTGGTGCTGAATGTGTGTGTAAGTGACTGTGTGGGTGTGTGAGTGGTTTTGTGGGTCTGTGAGTGGGTTTGTAAGTGGCCGTGTGTGTGAATGGCTGTGTGGGTGTGTAAGTTGGTGTGTGAGTGAGTGTGCAAGTGAGTGAGTGTGTGAGTAGGTGTGTGGGTCTGTGAGTAGGTGTATGTGTTTTTTTTCCAATTGGGGAATAGATCTTCGGATCTGCCGCGGAACGCACATGGGATCGCACTAAGCGCTGCGGTGGTTCTGCGGATCCTTGCAGACCAAAAAAATGGTTTTGGATAATTTCTTGCCGATGAGGAGTCCCTCACAGACACCTCCATCTGTCCTATTGGGTCATGGTAGCTCTACCCTGACAACTTCTTTCACTTTTAAATTTTATCTTCCTACCAGGGAACTGAGTCCCGATGCACAATATAGCATCCAGAACTTTCCTGTCAAGTTGCGGTCAGCCAATAACTACATTGCGGTTGGCACGTGCATTCACTCATCCGCTGTGGTGGATCCGCGTCTACAGATATACATAAATCTTTTTTCTTAAATAAATCTAAAACTACTGAATACATGTACACCAATTTACTAAAAGCACTCTATGGACCAAGATCTCACTTTCTGACTAATTTGGTGTAATTCCGTTCAGCGGTTCAAGCTGTAGTCGTGTTCCAAATCTCTATTGGAAATTGCACGCGTTTTAGCAACTCACCACCCCTTCCTTGTTGAAGTGTTGGCAGCCAATCAGATCTCAGCAAGAGATCGGGAGGGTTTGTGGAGCCGTTGCATCCCTATACATACAAATTTGTTTTTTCTTTAATATTTCAAAAACTACTTAAAGGATTTACACCAAATAACAAAAAAGGTGCTTTCTGCCAAATTTGGTGTAATTCCGTCCACCGGTTCGGCCTCTATTCCTGTTCAAAATCCGTATGGAAATTAACATGGAGAAAATGCATTTTGGAAACCCCCCCCTTTACTTGGCCCCAGCTTGACAGATTATCCCTGTAACTTTCCAGACATGCAGCTGATGTGAGCATCAAATGTTTTGGGAAACTTTTGTGAAGATTCGTCAACCAGTGCCAAAGATAAGGGCAAGTAAAAAAAAACGCTTTTTCTATAGAAACTAGGTCCTAACTATAACTGCCTATCTATATATATATAGATTACCAAGTGGCGGTCGCTAGGTAGTTATAGTTAGGAACATGTTTCCCTAGAATCTTCATGAAATCTTCCCAAAAAAGGTGTGCCAGTGATTCTTGTTGCGCACAGAACATTTGGCGTTTGGGGGTGATCCATCAAGCAGGGTCCGAGAAAAAGGGGGGAGGGGCAAAAAAGTTGCATTTCCCATGTAAATTCCCCTAGGACCTTTGAACATGACTACAGTCCAAACCGCTGGACGGAGTTATAGTTACCTTAGGACACGAGTTATAGTTACTTGAGATAACTCTAACTGGTGAACTTCAGTGGTTTTGTACATTTAAAATTTGAGCCTAACCATAACATCCCTGTAACCTCTGTTTTTTTAAGTGAATATATATAGCACTGTGGCTCCACCTCAGATTGTTTTCACCTGACATTTGGCTATGACATTTGGAAACTGTCAGAACTCGTTTCAGAGGGCCATGGGTCTAGATGATGGCACTAGGCTTAACCATGGGGGTTGTGGCCATTTACTCCTGATGTTTTGGGCCCAGGCTACTAGCCAACCTGAGTAACTGCTCCAGGTACTACCTCTTCAGCACTTGACTCTTAGTAGTAGTGTGGGTCAAGCAGTCCGCCCACACTACCACCCGTTTGCGCCCCTTCTGCTCACCACCAAGCACATGTCAGCGTCCTGGTGGGGAGCAGAAGTCCACTGTGCTCCTCTAGTATTGCAGTAAGTCTTCATGAGTCCGACAGCCGGTCTTATGTGCTCCTGGGTTTAGGTGATACATATAACACAGCCAGGCGACAGCACCTTCAGATCACAACACTGCATGGGTGCCAGCTCTCTTTTTGCCACACTGCTGTCCCGCAGGAGCAGCCCTTATCTTCATCATGGCCTCGAGCTGGCTTCATGGGTTGGGAACAGGGGCGTTCTGACCAATGTCCCTTTTGTTGCAAAGGTCATCGGCACTGTCCCAGAATCTCACAAACTGCTGCAGGGATCCACTTGACTGGATCCGCACTGGACCATGCTCCCTTCAGGCGCTCTCCCCCTCTTCAAAGGGTCCTCTGATCTTGGCAGGCAGGCAGATGCTGGTGCTGTAGTTTGCAGGGCAAGCATCCATCTGCCCCAATAAATGAATGTTCAGCCAGATGCTTGCTTTTATGAAAAAAGTAGTATTTATGTATGAACGCAAAGTGGAATACGGCACACAGCAAACAGTACACACAATCTTCGTAAGTCTGACATTCTAGCGTCTGCATACGTCTGATTCCCACTCCCTTAGCTGAGGACAGTGGTTATTCCCCATTGACACAAGGCAATCATTCAGGTCTGTTTTCTCTAGAAAGTACAAGTGTTAGGGGCTTCCCAATAGCTTCTTGAAAACTCAGATTGTCCCAGCGCAGTACCACTTAGTACCGCTTTTAGTCAAAGCAAATGTCCCCAGAGGCTATATGGCCTGGGAATTAATCGTACCCGCCCTTGTTTAGAGCAGCGGTTCAGCAGACCCGGGTGCATGTCAGCAGCCTGGTGGCAAGCGTACGTCTGGAAGGTGTGGTGAGGCGGCAGATGTCCACTGCATTCCTTCAATATTGCTGAAGGTTTTCCTGAGCCCAGCAGCAAGTCTCTGGTGCGCCTGGGTTTTGGTGATGGAATCATTGCTCCTTTCCTGCACATCGCAAACCGATAAGCTGCTCTAGGCAGGCTGTTCCAGGCAATGGCATTTTACTACACTGCAGCTCCCTCCTAGCAACTGGGGATCGTGAAAATCGCACTCCAGGAGATGGCCCCTTCAGGTCACAGTGCTGCATTGGTGACTATGCTCTCCTCACCACAGTGCTGTGCCACAGGGACGGCCCTTATCTTCATCATGACAACAGGGGTCATGAACAGCAGTGCTGTGAAAAATGGCCTGATTGTTGCAAAGGTCATCAGCACAGATCCAGAATCTCACACTTTGCTGCAGGAATCCACTTGACAGGATCCCCACTGCCCCCCGCTTCCATCAGGTGCTCTTCTCCTCCTCACAGGTTCCTCTGCTCTTGGTAGGAGGGTAGATGCTGGTGCTCCAGGGCCCTCTCAACTAGCTGGGAAACCTCAATCCCCAGTCCTGGTCATAACAGACAGTTGTACTGAGCTTCTTGACGCTAATGTTCAGCTCCGTCTTGACAGTTTTAGGAGGCTTAATATCCCCTTTTTGTCGTACATATTCAGACACAGATGTGATTTAGTGTTGGTGTCTTTGAAGTTTGGAAGGTGGAGGTTGCCTCCTTTGAAGTACCCAGTCCTCTCTACTTTCCTTTGTGCAGAAAACAGTCTGTCATAGCAGGAGCGACTCCAAACTTGATAGCCCCACACACAGGCCATAGGAGTGACTAGAGGATCACACATTGATGTCCCCTCACAGATATATACCTAATAAAAGGTTACCTAGACCCCCAGGCATTTGCTGCGGACAAAAAGGCCTAAGGTACCAGAGGGAATGAAGGTGGGATTCTCGCAAGATGCCCAACATTTTTTAAGCCAAGACATGCCATGCACAGAGGAGGAGGAAGCCAGGCCATCTGGCACTCCAGCAGTTCAAGGAGAAGAACGTCTGGAGGCCATCTTTTCCAGGTCTTCGATATCACGGAGGAAGTCGAACTCCTTGAGCCAGTAGTCCATGCGCCATCATTAGGAAAAAAAGATCAAGTCAATGTCCCACACCTAGACGGTGCACCCAGGTCAGTTCGAAGCCCCGAAATGTCCTTCAACAAAAGGCAAAGCACAGCTCCTTAAGGAGTCGGGCATCAAGCCCTGAGTTGATCTGGATATGGCACAAATCTTCACCACCTTCTCCTCCAGTTGGGGTGCCCTAGATTGGGTCAACACCTGCAAAGACCCCATCCCAGGGGATAGTACTGTGCCTCCCTTTGATGCCACCTCAGCCTGTGGCTCTGGAAAGCCACACTCTGAGTGCGACGCCACCACCCTCTGCCAAAATTGCCATCAAAGCTGGTGCCAAAGCAGTCCTCGCTGCTGAAGTCAAACACCTTACAGGGGTTGATCTTCAAAAGGCTTTCGGAAGTCCTCAATATAAAGAAAAAGAAATGGTTCATCCATCTAGACACAGGTTAGGTCTTGGCCAAACTTCCAGCTCCAGGAATCTTCAGCATGCCAAAGAAATGCCAGCTGGCATTCAAGGAGGAACCATGATTAAACCGTTCCAGGTCATCCAGCCACGAAAGGGTCAGAGAATTTGCTGCCAGTCCTCTGCCTTTCCCATCATCACCATCCACACTTCCTCCACTACTGCCACTATCCCCATTCTTCTGCTCCTGAGTAACATGAACCAGACATCCCCTACTTATCCACAGGATCCTTATGAGGAACCCTTGAGGGCCATGTAGGGATATCTTCCCTGGGGTACCTATGTGCTAGACCTCCAAGATCCAGATCGAGAGCCCTGCTCTACTGCATACTATGTAGTAGTGCAAAGGGGGCCGCACAACAAATCAAATTCCATATTGTGGATGACAAGGACAATTTGCTGTCAAAGACCGTGTGCTGTTGTAGGAAGCTGGCTCTGTATATACTATTTCAAAGTGAGATACAGTGTGCACAGAGTCCAGGGGTTCCCCAGTGGCTTGACAGAGGCAAAATAGATAATAATAATGCTTTATTTGTGGTAGTGTGGTCTAGCAGTTAGGCTTATCAGAGGGTAGCGTTAAGCATTTGTTGTACACACACAAGCAATAAAAGAAACACACACTCAATGACCACTCCAGACCAATAGGATTTTATATAGAAAAATATATTTTGTTAGTTTATTTATAGAACCACAAGATTCAGTTTGCAGGTAAGTGCATAAAATGAAAGGTACTTTGCATATATATAATCAGGACTTTGAATAGAATCAACAACGTGCACAGTTTTTCTTAAAATGGTAAAAAGCTATTTTAAAAGTGGACAGTGCAGTTTTCAACAGTTCCTGGGGGAAGAAAAGATAGTGCAGTTTTACAGGTAAGTATTCAACTTACAGTTCTTATCTCTGGGGTTTAGGTAGTCCATTGTTGGGGGTTCACGTTAACCCCAAACACCCACCACCAGCAACACGGGGCCGGTCGGGTGCAGATATCAAAAAGGAACCAAGTTAACGTGGGCTTCTATGGAAATAGAAGGTACTCGGAATTCAGTCAGCCACCAGGTAAGAAACCCTGACTCGGAGGGCAAATCGGGGGGTTCAAGAGAGCACTGGAGGGGCCCCAAGTAGGCCCCAAACACACACCCTCAGCGGCAGTAGGGCAGCCAGGTGCAGGGTGCAAACAGGGCGTTTGGTTTTCAATGCAACTCCATGAGGGGACCCCTGGGGTCAGTCTGAGGCTGCATACAAGGTCCAGGGGGACTCGTCAGGCAAACCACCGGCTGGACAGGGAGTAAGGCCATCTACTGGTCGATGCTGCACCAGGGGTCAGTTTCTCCAAGGCCTGGGGGCTGCAGGTGCAGTGTGTCCTTTAGGCGTCTGGTATCTTTGTCCGGAGCTCACTTTCAGGGGGTTCCTCGGATTCCCTCTGCAGGCGTCATCGTGGAGTTTCGGAGGGGTCAGCCTAGGGTGGGGTCTTGCTCCCAATCGCCTGTGGACCCTTTCTTGCTGGGTGGACCACCTGTACACAGGCCGTGGGCGTCGGGTGCACATGGGTCAGGACTCACGCATCTGGAGTAAGGTAGTAGTCCTTAGTTGTAGGTTTCTTTTAGACAGAGTCGCTGTCCTTGGGAGTTCTTGGTCCTTTTTGGTGCAGACCAGTCTTCTGGAGTTGTCGGAGGTTGCTGGACCCGCTGGATGCATCGCTGGTCTTTTTGCAGGTTCTCTGAAGCAGTAGACAGGCTGGTAGGGCTGGGGCCATAGCAGTTGTCATCTTCCTTCTTCTCTGCTGGGGTTTTACCTTAGCAGTCCTTCTTCTTCTTGTATGTCGCCAGGAATCGGGTGAGCTGGGTTCAGGGAGTCCCTTAAATCCTAGATTTAGAGATGTGTTAGGGGTCAGAGGGCAGTAGCCAATGGCTACTGTCCCTGAGGGTGGCTACACCGTCCGTGTGCCCACTCCCTTTGTGAAGGGGGGGGCACATTCCTATCCCTATTGGACCTGTCCTCCAAACCAAGATGGATTCTGCAGGGAGGTGGTCATCTCAGCTCTGGACAACTTAGGGGTGGTCCTGGCTGGGATGGTCACTCCTCCCTGTTTTTCCCTAATTTTCCTGCCGGACTTACTGCCAAAAGTGGGACTTTGTCCTGGGGACGGGCATCTCCACTAGCTGTAGAGCCGTGGGGCACTGTAACCCGAGGCTTGAGCCTTTGAGGCTCACTGAGAGGTGTTACAGTTCCTGCAAGGGGGAGGTGTGAAGTACCTCCACCCAGGACAGGCTTTGTTTCTGACCACTGCGTGCACAAAGCTGCTCACCCCATGTGGTCAGAAACTCGTCTCTAAGTGGCAAGCTGGCACCGACCGGTCAGTCCTACACTAGTAGTTGACTAATGTACAGGGGGCATCTTTAGGATGCCCTCTGTGTGCATTTTTCAATAAATCCCACACTGGCATCAGTGTGGTTTTATTGTGCTGAGAAGTTTGATACCAAACTTCCCCGTATTCAGTGAAGCCATAATGGTGCTGTGGAGTTCGTAATGACAAACTCCCAGATCATATACTCATTATGGCTACACTGCACTTACAATGTAAGAATGGACTTAGACACTGTAGTGGCATATTGCTCATGCAGCTATGCCCTCAACTGTGGTATAGTGCACCCTGCCTTGGGGCTGTAAGGCCTGCTAGAGGGGTGACTTACCTATGCCACAGGCAGTGATTTGTGGGCATGGTACCCTGAAAGGGGTGCCATGTCGACTTTGCCTTTTTCTCCCCACCAGCAAGCACAAGCTGCCAGGCAGTGTGGATGTGTTGAGTGAGGGGTCCTCCAGGGTGGCATAATATATGCTGCAGCCCTTAGAGACCTTCCCTGGCCACAGGGCCCTTGGTACCATGGGTACCTTTTACAAGGGGCTTAACTGTGTGCCAGGGCTGTGCCAATTGTGGAAGCAAAGGTACAGTTTTAGGGAAAGAACACTGGTGCTGGGGCCTGGTTAGCAGGGTCCCAGCACACTTCCAATCAAAGTTGGCATCAACACTAGGCAAAATGTGTGGGGGGGGGTAACCATGCCAGCAGTTGCGCTTTCCTACAGCGGTTCACTACCACATGCTCAAGGGAATGCTCAAGTCTGACACCAACAGCATTAAGGAGCTAGCGAAGGCCAGAGTAGTTACTCCCCATTTGGAGAACAAATACAAAAAAAATATATAAGCCTGCCCCAAATGAACGGTCCAGCTTATATATTTGGACAAATTGTCCCAGCTCCTTAGTTGTCCACACTGCCCGTAAGACAGAGCTTTTGCAAAGGCAACAGGAGACGCCCCTCCACCAGACAAGGAGTCTAAGTGAATTGACAGCGAAAGAAAGCTAATAGCGGTGAGAGTGTCTACTGCTGCATTGCCAATTCAGGGGGCCTCCTCTTAAGTACGATCAGTACCACTGGGAGTCAATGGAGCAGCTGGTAAACAGCTACCAGGAGTTGGATGGTGAGGGGAAAACATCAGCAGTGCCAGTATTAGACTCACCCGTAACATGGCTTGTACAGCTGTGAAGAGTATTAACACCATCTTCTTCCTCCACAAGCAAGCCTGGCTTAGGGTATCAGGGTTTAGGCTTGAGGTGCAGCAGCACTTCTTGAATATCTCTTTTGATAGCGCATATCTGTTCGGGCCTCATCTTGACCAGATGTTTGAAAAAATCAAAAAGGACACTGGTTCCAACTCCATGAGCGCCCAATTGTCCCGTAGTCCCTGATCTGCCTTTCGCATGCAGCAAAGCAGGAAAGGTGCAAAATTGGTGGGCTCAGTTCAGAGACCCCCTTACCATCAGTACCAACAATTATTTCCATACCCCCAGCAACCCAAGACCTTCTAGAAAAGGGTCCACCAGGGTATGTGCATAGGAAAGTCAAAGGTGGCTCCACAAGGAACTCCTCAGCTGCGAAGCAGTGTTTCCCTCACCGTTTTCCCCAACCACATGGCACCTGTTGAGGGAAAACTGAATCACTTCCTGGCTTAGTGGAAAAATATCACCTCAGACGAATGGTACTCTTCACTGTACTGAAAGGTTACTGTCTCAAATTTTATATGCCTACCAACGTCCCACCCCACTGCCAAGTACTAAATTCAGACTACCTTCACCATCTGTAGAAAGAGTTTCAGTAGCTTTTAAAAAGGTGTGCAATAGAACCAGTACCTACATTCCAACTTGGCGTGGGGGTGTATTTGCTGTAATTGTTAATCCTTATAAAGAAAGGTTTCCTTCGGATGATCCTCTTCCTATGGCCATTGAACAGGTTCCTGCTAACTAAAGAGATTTAGCAATGGTTAATACGCAACACAAGTCACTTAATGGTAGAGCATTTGCAGGGTGTGGAGAATGGCTTTGGGGTACTGCTCAGCAGGATTCACCAAAAAGTCCATGAGTGGGAACTCCATTTACAAGTGCTTTCAACAGTGAAGGTCTTTGGTAGACTTGTTCGCAACTCCTGAAAACTGTGGATGAATGGGGTTAGGGATATTTGCCCATACTTTTCAGCCTCTCTCGCTCATCCCTTACATTGAGGAAAAAGGGGCAGGCGTCCATGACCCTCGTCCTATGAGCGCCAACCTGGGTGAGACGGCCCTGGTATTTGGTCACTGGAGATGTAAGTCAATCATCACGAGAAGCTCCAGCACATGCTACCCCTTCTCGCTCAGTATCAGGGTCAGCTGAGACACCCCGATCCCAAACAGCTGAATTTTGGGATCTGGCACCTGAATTCCTAGAGTTTTGTTACCTTAGTATCTCAGAGGCATAAAAGGCGGGAGTAGTGGGGTTTTTGAGCCTCCCAACAAGGTAACCACGCATTCCTCTAAGTAGAAAGCATTCATGCGTTATTGCATCTCCAAACGGTTTGACCCCTTTAAAATTCCTGTGCAGGAGTTTTTTTTTACCTCCTACATTTATGCAAGGCAGGTCTTACCCGCACACTAATATATTTACACTTAATTACAATTGAGGCATACCTTGACAACAGATAGCACTTCCCTGTCACTAAAGCCTCCAAAGAGAGTTTAAGGAGGGAAATGCCAAGGAAGACACCTGTCATCTGTCTGGAACCTTAATGTGGGTCTCACATGACTCATGGGTTATCCTTTTGAGCCCCCAAGGACAGGTTAGGTCTTCACACTAACTCCACATTTCTGCCCAAGGTTATTTAATTTTTTTACATTAACGTCTTTTTGTTGCCTTCAGTAAATCTCACAAGGGCTGTACCACCTCTAAAGCTGGCATTGCCAGGTAGATAGTTATGTGCATTGAGACTTGCTATGCACAGACTTAAATGCACAGACTTAAGGGCACACTCCTTGTGCACCCTAGACCCTACTTTACACATTAAACTGCAACCCTAGTATTTTTGGGTAACATTCTTTTAACAGATGTCAGCAAGGCTGCTACTTGATCAACACCGCATACCTTCACCAAGCGTTATTGTGTCGACATGCTTGCACCTCATTAGGCTTTAGTTGGCCAAGCAGTCACAAGAACACATCTTCAAAAATCTAAACCATCTATTTTTTTATCCACCGCTTTGGAGATGGATTGCTTTATTGTCTGTGTACAGCATGTGTATATACAGCCACACGTGCTATGGGTGGAAAATGTTACTTAATCTGTAACAATCTGTGTAGTGTGTAATGCTGTAGGTTCACATGCACCCACCCTCCTCCCTTAAGAAAGCAATGATCACAGGTATTTTCCATGTCCTATAACTCCCTGCAAACCAGAGTCTTGTCTTCAACACTGCGCACCATTAAAAGAACTTGCCCACCAAGCAGAAAATAATTTGAGGTGGAGCAAGTGTTCTCTTGCATTGGGGATAGTGGATGAAGTCACAACAGATCTTGTGATACAAACTTCTTTAAAGAAAAATAAGTTACAAAGATAGCACTAGATGGCAGTAGTATGCTGAGCATGTTAATCTGCAGCACTACACGAACAGATGATTACAGGGTGACGTTTCACTGTCTCGCCCTTTCTGTGCATACATTATTTTTTTTTATTTGCAGGACATGGGGCCCCATGTCCTCTAATTGCGGCCTGAACATTTCTGTTCATGTTGCTGCCAGGCAATAAGTAGTGAGGTCCCGCAGGAGCGAAACTGTTAGGTTACAATGCACCAGGAAGTTGGCTACACCTCAGGTTGGTTTCTTCGGTGGTTTGGTTCGGACATTTGAGAATGCAGCTCTTGGATCAACGCGTCTCATGCTGGATTCTTCAGGGATAGCTTCTCGTCTTTCAATTCCTGCAATTGGAAAACACTACCATGCCTTTCAAGAGATTTTCCTGTAATGTTTGGGAATTGTTCCCTGACGAACACTGACCATTAGCCTTCAAAACACCAAGTCCTTAGAGACCCTCAATTCTTCTTGGCCCATATCTTGAAAAATGCACCTAGGGCAAGGATAAAAAAAACTACATGCCATTTATAGCTGTAGCGTACAGCGCTGCATTTTAAACCTATGCCTCTTGCCAACCCACGAAGAGGCCTCCTGTAATTCATTTTGTGTTGTCTGGTGCAAAAAGACCCTTCTGTACCAGAAAGAACTGCGAGGGCTCACCTAAGGATGCAGCAGCATGCCTTTCCCGAGATGCACTGCATCTTTGGACCTGAAGACCTGCTCGGTGCTGAAGAGGAGTTAAACATCTTGCTGGTCAAGGCAGAGAAGGAAGAGGAAGAAAGCTCCAACCCAGACCATTGGCTCAAAGACTCCCTTACCTTCATCACCTCCCCCGAGGGACTCAGGCCTCATGTCCTGAGCCAAGTTGAAAAGGGTATAAACTTTTGGTTCTGGCTTCTCCAACTGGCAATCCCTGACACTGAAGAATGACTTCTACCAAGACTTGATCGAACTCCAGCAAACAACAGTGTTCGTCAAAGCCCCCTAGGCCTTGTGACCTTGAAAGGGTCCACCCAGAGCTGAAATAGATGTCAAAAGCTTCACCACCACTGACATTGAACTTCCCTCAATGCCAGGTCAGAATCCACTTGGGGGTCCATCTTCTAAAAACTCTCTGAGGTCCTCAACTCCAAACAGAAAAAAATGTTTAGCTATCTGGACACTGGCAAGATTCTTTCCAAGCCCCCAGCTGGATGACTCATTCAGATTCTGAAAAGGTGCAGACTGGCCTTCAAGGAAGAACCTAGCTTCTAGCCTTTCACACCACCTGCTTCAAAGAGGGTTAGAGTCTTGGCCACAAGCCCTCCACCTTTTCCACTTTTGCCTGCAACACCACCTCCAAGCACCTCCCCCTGTCCCCACAGGACACTGACTCGTGCTCCGGAAGCGCTTATCCCTCACAGGACCCATGTATCGTGCCCTTTATTCCCAGGAAGGGAGAAAGCCTATGTAGTCTTTTCCCCCTCCCAAAAAAACCCTGGCCTTGAATCATCTGCCACCAAGGACTCGTCTCTCATTGATACCACTGCCTACCATTTATTTGGCCTGCTCAACACCACAAGGTCAAAATGTAGACCATGAAGGATGAGGACGATTTTTTTCTAGAGACTATCCAAGATGGAGAGGACAGTCAAGTACCTCCCCATTTTGCAGGGGATGTTGACGTCATCCACAAATGAGGAGTCTGGCCAGTCGTACAACAGCACCTTCTTAATGTCCCTTTTGATGGTGAGCCTCTGTTCGGCCAGATGCTTGAGGAAATCAAAAGACACCAACATCTCCTAATCCATGGGTGCCCTACAGTCCCCTAGTGCCTTTCACAGTAAGCAAACAGAGCAGAGGTGGTGCTAAAGCTGCAGTCCACACCTCCGGAAGCAGCTTTTTCAAGATCTGGAGCAGGACAAGACGTTCCAGTGGGGCAGCTACAGAGATAATGTATTTGACAGAGGTGGCTCCAGTTGAGGTACCTCAGCAGTGACACCCCAACCTTCCCCAAACCCCATCACTCATCCCCTGTCGGGAAAACAATGGCTTACTGCTTCCCTCTTTGGAAGGACAAAACCTCAGGTCAGACACATGCTCTGTCGCACATGAAGGGTAATGTCTCGAATTTCACACCATGCCACCACGTCTTCTGCTCAAACCACATATAGCTGTTAGAGGAAGACGTCCATGCGCTCCTCACCAAGGGTACTATTGAACTGGTATCCCAGGAACCGCTTGTGGGGCTTTATCAGGGTGGGGGCAGCAGGGGGAGGGGGCAGAAAGGGCCACAGGAAAAAAATAATAATTTAAAAACAAAAAAATTACTTACCTGCTCCGCTCCGCTCCTCTCCTGTCGCTGCTGCAGGCACAGGCTCCCAACCAGGGCGCCCCCACGTAGACTGGGAGCCTGTGCAGGCTCTCTCTAGCCCAGCAACTGTGTTGCTGGGCTAGAGAGAGCCCTGTGCGCATGTATGTTTGGCCAGCCCGAGATGGCCGGCCAGAACACACATGCGCTCTGAGGGTAGTGCACAGTGCACACCCCTCTGCTCGTCATTCCCAATGCCCCTCCCCTTTCACAAGGAAAGGATAATAAATAGATTTTAGTATCCTTTCCTTTTGAATTTGCAGCGATTGCTGCAGGTGTGTGTGTGTGTGGGGGGGGGGGGGGGGTGGTCCCGCCCAAACGGAGGAGCCACGCTTGTGGTAGCCCCATTCCATTTAGGCAAAGTATTGTACTCCCTCTACTTCCTCATCTCTAAAACGGACGGCACGAGTTTAGTCTACCGCATTTCAGAGCCTGTCTCCGCATGACTGCACTGAAATGCAATGTCACGCATTACTAGCACCTCTCTGGTTCTGCATTAATTGTTTGAAGTGGCAGCCAGCATGGTTTTTAACAGTCTGGGCGCTCTGCTGCAGTACATTCCTGCTCGCTGTGCCAGGTTCCCAGACGCTGTGCAGGAAGCCTGGCATCAAAGAGAAAATATAAGGTTACCTTGCTTAAGGTAGCTGCCCTGGGCTTGGCTTCTTTTGATCTTGTGGCTGTGGAAGCAAAGCCACACCCCTCTCGTCACTCTCTATGCCGCAGTTAAACCATGATGCCTCCCGCCAAAGAGAGACAGGGGACGAGGGGTGTAGTAGGGCCCGCAGTGAAAGCAGCTTTGCCACCTGCCTGGTACTATCAGTGCCGTTGTGGCTGTTACAAGCTCACCTGTTCAGAGTAAGTTTATATAATATATATATTGACCTTTCTTGTACATATATATACATTGACCTTTCTTGGCCGCCCGCTCTCCCTTCAGGCAATTGCTCCATCGTCCTCCCTAAACTAACTTAAAGCATCTATTCTTAAAATTAAACGTTCGTAGTGCTGTAAGGAGCTGATAGTCGTGTAAAGTGAGAGCCCTGAAATGAGGGCCCCACTCTGGAGCTTCTGACTTTAGAGCTAGGTAATCAAGTTCCCGGTGTCAGCTTAGCACCCTGTGATTGAGGGTAAAACATTTAATCTTGCTGTGCCTAGAAAAAGTAACTGTGATCTTGTGTGATGTGACAGATCCACATATAATGCGTTCCAATACCTTTGGCTGGAGTTTGCGCTAAATATTGCAAAAAATATTTATATATCTGTAAGATTGTGCTTTTCAAACACTTGGAGGGTTGAAAAAGAAATCTAGTCGGAGCAGTTTAAAATAGTTTATTTCAAGCCTAAGCAACGTATTCTGCGCGTCTGTTCATTGATGCTGACTTAAAACTTTCCCCACTGTTTATATATATTTTTTTTCTTGAAGAAATGTGGTAGCAAATTAAGACATCTTTCTCCTATTTTCCACAAATTTTGGTTACCATTTGCACCCGTTTGTGTTAGTGTGCTCTGCCCGACCTGAAGTAACCCTCTGCTCCTTCTGACCTGCTGCTTTTTTACTACTCACTGTTTTCATTTTGTCCTTGCATGAATAACTGAATCTCTGGCCTGAAAGCTGCATGGTTCAGTTGACCATGTAGCAAGTAGAGAGGATGATAAATAGTGAAAAAAACACAGACCGCTATAATTAATGTCAGCTAGTGAAGTCAGCCTCTTTCGTTATAGTTGTCAACTCCTTCAGTGTGGCTGATGATCATTCAGTGTCCCTTCTCTGCTCTGGAAGAGTGAATTTAAGGAGTAATGTTCTTGGTGTAGGACTGGTGCTGAGCCTTACTCTGTCTTGCTTTCTCTATGCTGCCTCAGTGAAGTTCTCAGAGTGAGACCAGTCCTGCACAGCCTGCCTCAGTCTCTGGCCCTCAGTGAATACCTTGGTGTGCAGTGCTCTTAGTGTTAGAGCCTCGTGCAGCTGTTCCTCTCTGTGTTCCCAAGTTGAAGGCCTCAGGGCTCTTTCATTGGTTTGCATTTGAGGCTGGGCTATGCAGCACACTATGCCTCTAAGTGACAGGACAGGCATTGGTATCAGAGGCTGGGCATGTGCCTCTATGTCTGCAGTGCCAGAGAAGGCCTCAGTGTCAAAAAATAAGTGTGTCCTCTGACTGAAGGCCTCATTATGTTCCTTAATGTCAGAGGCTGAGCCTGTATCTCACTATCTTCCTGCTCTGTGAATGTCTCAGACACTGGACCTCTGCCTATCGGTCTGCTCCTCTCACAGAAAGCCTCATCCGGGACAAATCTTACTGTGTAAAGTTGGTGATTGCCCATTCTGCCTGACTTCTACTGTCACGTAGGCTCTCATTATTCTAATGAGACTACTGGATTTGAGCTGCAAAATCACCTGCGGTGTGGGGGACTGAGTTTAACCCACTACAGGTGACGCCTGTTGGCCTAATCTGGGTTTTGCTCTGGCTAACTAGCAGTGCCTCGTCTCCACCCAAGAGCAGGGATGATTGGGCAGCTGAGCGTATGACACAATTTATTCCTCAGGGAAATTGTGGTCACTCAGATCGCATCCGTTACTCTCAGTTACATTAGTCTCACATATACAAGGACAATCAGAGGCAGTGTATGTTTCAATAAGGTTTTAATGAAGCAACTGCATCTTAGATAATAAAGCATGTACTGCAATAACCAGGACGAAGAAGCATGACAGGATTAAAATTGTGACAAGGAGAGTAAAACATAAAAATAACGCTACCATGTTGTCACTAGAGTAATTAAAATATTTCCTACCTGGGCTATGTTAGAGCACAGCGTGTTAAGCTCTAGTTTTGCCCTTCAAGTTCCCCTGGGAAGACATCATCCCTCATATCTGAGCAAGAGGCCTGTAGTCTACAGAAGTAGCTGTAGCAAAACGTTCAGCAATCAGCATACAGTTGTGGTCATCTGGCTGGAATCGCCCTCTAATGTGTATGGGACAAAGAAGTGTTTTTATAATAAACCAGCTGGTGTTCTGAGAAAATGTCCCCACGTAAGGATGTGTATGTTTCTATCAACACTAGAGACAAAGCATTACCACGTTTACCGGCAACCTACCTTACTGCAACCTTGAGAAAAGCAGAGTGAAAGAAATGTCTTGTTTAAGAACGCAGTGCTGACCTAGGCAAAGAACAGCTAGATAGAGAAAAATAAAACACGACCGCAAATGTTGCTATTGTTAAAATATTAAACAAAGCTGAATAAAATATATCTAGGTTAAAGTGCACAGCGGCAGGCCTAGTTTGCTAAAATAATGTGTATGGAGCTATAACTAAAAAGGCTACCCAACAGTACCAAGCTCTTTTCTTCATCAGTGTAGTTATATTTCCCAACACGCATATGAAATATCAGGGAAGACTTTATTTTTGGTTGAAGCAGTTAGAAGGCCTTTTTCAGAGCATTTCATTGCTAAAAAGAGGAACATTTCAGATCCTTATATTTAGCTGAACTTCATTGCTTGGTTTTATTCACATTTAGGTGTCACTCAAAATGTCACTCTTGCAGACACTGAAACCATGAAAATGTCACAAATAAACAGCCTGAAAACTTGGCAGCTATGTCTGGCCGATCCTACAGCAGTGGGCACTGAACAAGTTAATCCTCTCCGAACACTTACATGTGGTCACTTACCAGGCTGTCACCCAGTGCTCCACCAAGAATTATTTCAGCGCTCAATCTGAAAGACTCATAATTTCACATGTCCATCCACCCAACACACCTTAACTACTTTTACTTTGTGGGCAACACTAACAGTTCATGTCTTATCTTTTGGGTCAGTATGGCTTCAAGGGTGTTCATGAAATCGCTAGAGGTGGTGGCAGTGCACCTATGCAGAAACACCTTACATGTCTTTTCATACCTTGACGCCTGGCTGAACAAGAGAAGCAGCGGGCATCTGATAGAGACTTCTACTTGCAGATTCCTTACCTTTGAATTTCCCCAGGTGTCAGACTGGATCTAGAGATATTTTTTCTTCGAGCAGTACCCCTGCACGCCGTTAGGTGGCATTGATCAACTCCGCGGGCGTCATTGACATCGTGGTCGCCGTGAAGACTGGCGCGGTGATGTAAGTTATTTTCTTTCCGCGTCAGCCTACACGCAGATCTGGAGAAGAGCTGCCCCAGTAATTTTTTGTCTGAGTGCAACATTATGTTATTTTTTTTTTTTTTACAGGTTTTTCTCCGTCAATGGATGTCCCGTAAGACCGGATTCGAGGCCTGCAACTTCTGTCACCGCATGATGTCAGTGATGGATCCACACCTTGTGTGCCTCTGGTGTTTGGAGCACGACCACGACCCGAAGTTGTGTTCTGAGTGTCAGGCCATGAACCTGAAAGCTTTGAGGGAGCGGACTCTAAAGCTCATGGCGTTCCGACACTCGACTCTGCATTGTTCCTGGTCCCATTCGAGAGGAAGGTCAGGAGACCGGTCATGGAGTCACCACCATTCTTCTTCATCCAAGTCATCTGGACATTCGGGTAAGAAGAGGTACTCAAAGACGGCGAAATGTTCTTTGACTTCGCCCCGTCGCTCGAACTACGCGATGCGCGAAGAGCGTCAACTCTCTAGGCCTCTGCCTTCGGAGCCTCAGTCTGGGTCCGGTCCGCACCTCCCTGAATTTCCGTAGCCGGGGCTACCCCTGCCCAACTAAAGGAGTTCTATGAGGCCATGCGCCTCATATATGGGCAGCCCAAACCATCCTAGTGCCTTCAGGCCCAGGAGAGTTGTTGAGGGCCCCCTCGGGTTCAAAGTCAGCGACTTCGGTCCCGACTCTGGAGGGCACCTCAGGATCCGCTTCCAGATCTGTCCAGACGCTGATCATGCCAACGCGACCTTCCCCGCCGGTAGGGCAGACATCGACACTCCCGGTGCCGATTGGGCTCACAATCAATGTCGATCTTAAACTCATCCCAGGCAACCCATAGCCGGAACGACATCGATCGACGCTGATACTGTTTTCCATGGGCTCTGTTGTGCCCAGGGTTGATCCTGAACCCTATTACTATGGGTATGGATATGGGGATAGTGTAGAGGGGTCGCTGGACACTTTAGAAGACCAGCTTGAACCTGAATTGGACTGGGTGCAGGATTTGGGTGATGACAGTGGGTTGGACACCTCCCCTGACACTGGCATGTTTTCTCCCCATACCGTGGCTACGGAGGAGAGAGCGTCATACTCAATGGTGGTGAGAAGGGCGGCTGAGGTTCTGAGCCTCGAACTTCCTTCTGTGGAGGTCAGGCCTAACGCCCTGACCGAAGTGCTTCAACTTGGGGCTTCCAACTCGGCACCCCTTCTTCCCTTCAACGAAGCGCTTAAAGACGTCCTACTGGGGACCTGTTCCAAACCTAGCACAGGGGCTCCTGTTAATAGGACTATTGCCCACTGCCATCAGCCTGCGCCGAATGACCCATATTTCCTCACCCAACACACTACGCCTGAAAGCCTTGTCATCCAGGCTTGTTCATCCTCTGGCGCATTCCCTACTGCTCCCCGGGACAGGGAATCAAAAAGACTGGACAACTTAGGCAATAAGATGTTTTCTTCTGCCAGTCTAGCGCTGCGGTCCATGAACACCGCATGCCTTTTGGGACGCTATTCCTATACTCTCTGGGATACGATCGCGCAAGTGCTGCCCCCAGTTCCGTAAAAGGTCCGGAATGTTCTCTCACAAACTTGTGAGTGGAACGCAGGCCTCCTGTATGCCTTCCTGCCAATACCACTTCTGCCCAGAGTTCTGAAGAAGGTCAGGCAAGATCGGGCCCAAGTAATCTAGGTAGCTCCGGAATGGGCACAAAGAGTCCTAAGCATGGCCATCGAACCTCCAATCGGACTGCCCCTTCGGGAGGATCTTCTGTCACAGCAGCAGGGCACGGCTATCAACCCAAACCTGTCTAGTCTCCGCCTCCTTGCGTGCAGATTGAGCGGCGACAGTTGACGGCGTTTGACCTTCCACCCAAAGTCTGTAATATCATCTTGCCAGACAGTTGTCCCTCCACCAAAATGGTATACGCCTGTCGTTGGAAGGAATTTGTGGCACTGTGTATCAACAAATCTGTTGATCCCTTCTCTTCACCTCTCTCAGAGGTCCACCTCTTTATTGTTTGTCTTGCCCAACAGCGCTCTGCTCTGGGCACCCTCAAGGGATATTTGTCTGCCATCTTTTCCTTCTTAAGGCTACCAGACCAACCTTCTTTTTTCAAATCTCCCATTTTTGGGAGGTTTCTTAAAAGCCTCACTCATATGTTCCCTCCTGTTCCATTCATTATGCACCAGTGGGATTTAAACTTGGTCCTCACATACCGCATGTGCGCCCCTTTCGAGCCACTCCACAATTGTCCTTTAGGGCTCTTAACACTTAAAACGGCTTTCTTGGTTGCCATCACCTCTGCTCGCAGAGTAAGTGAGCTTCATGCTCTTTCTTCGAAGCCACCATTCCTAGCAGTGCAGCCTGACAAAGTGGTACTTTGTACCTGGGCTTCCTTTCTTCCCAAAGTGGTAACCCCTTTTCACATAGGCCAATCTATCTCCTTGCCTACTTTTTACACTCCACCCTCATCCCTCACATGAGGAGGAGAGACTCCACCGTCTGGACCCAAAAAGAGCATTGGCGATCCATCTAGCTTGTACCAATGATTTCCAGGTGGACGATCAACTCTTTGTGGGATATGTGGGTGCGAAGAAAGGGAAGACGGTGCAGGAGAGGACCAACTCACAATGGGTAGTCCTCTGCATCAAGATGTGCTACGCTTTGGTGAAAAAGCAACCCCCTGAGGGTTTGCAAGCTGATCCGACCAGAGCAACTGCTGCTACCACAACGTTAGCACGGGGAGTTCCTGTCCTGGATATATGTCAGGCCGCAACGTGGGCGTCCTTACACACGATCACCAAGCACTACTGCCTGGACAATGAGGTCCGCAGGGATGGCTATTTTGGCCATTCAGACCTGCAGGACTGTTTGGTGTGATCTTAGTTTGCAGCCCTCCATCGGGGATGGTATTGCTCGGGTATCTATTCAAAGGTAAGGAATCTGCAACTAGAAGTCTCTATCAGATGTACAAGTTACTTACCTTCGGTAACGATATATCTGGTAGAGACGTATTCTAGTTGTAGATTCCTTACCGACCCGCCCATCCTCCCTGCTCTGCAAACTGATTTCTAGGTACAGGTACTTCCCTCTAAGGCCCTAGTTGTCACGCACCATTCTCAGTGTTCTTCATGGCTCCGTGCTACTGCCGTGAAAATTCATGAAAAGAAACTGGCGTCAGCGTGCCGGGGTGGCGCCTATATACGACCGCAACATCATCATCGTGACCACAACGCCAGTGACGCCCGCGGAGTCGACCTACGCCAGCTAACGGCACGCAAGGGGTACTGCTTGAAGAAAAAATCTCCAGATCCAGTCTGACGCCTGGGAAAATTCAAAGGTAAGGAATCTGCAACTAGAATATGTCTCTACCAGGTATATTGTTACCGAAGGTAAGTAAATTGTACAACAATGCCTATTACACACTCAAACAGCAGTGTCCCTACTCCACATGATAGGGTTCACCACCAACTTCACACTTCCAGCCGCCGCAGATTAAGCCTTTCTTGGGCTTAGCACTAAGCAATTTGTCAGAGAAACAATACCCCACTGAACTGAGGGTGATGGTATTCCAACAGCTGGTGTCTCTTTTTTAGACACGATGTCTTCTCACTGTAATTACTGCGATAAAACGTTTGGGGACGAGGGCGTACTGCATTCCAATCAGGCCATATAATATGTTGCACACTTGACCTCTCCAGGAATGCCTCGCAAGACAATGGTCACAAGAAGAGGGGCACTGGAAAGATTCAGTGTTCGTAATGATCAGAGCTCAGCACTCTGCTATGATCGAAAAGTCGTAACCTGTTGCTCAGCAGGCCCTTTCTAGACTCCTTTCCGTAGGTGGCCATGCCTAGACTAGGCACTTGGATGACACAGTCCAAGGGGCAGCATATGATCTACCTGGAACTTCTAGGCATTCGTCTAGTGTTCTTCAAACGTACTTGAGGCAAGAAAGTGCTCATAAAGATGGATAACATGACAGCTGTGTAATACACCCTGTAATACATCCAGAAGCATGGAGGCCACACCTGCACTGGCTGAGGAGATCTCTGGTACTGGGCAATCCACAACAACATTCACCTGTTGGAGCATTTTCCAGGAGTGGACGATGACTTTGCAGACCTGCTCAGCAGGACGCATCAACAAGATCATGAGTGAAAACTCCACCCACAAGTCCTTCACAAGTACTTTAATCAGTGGGGAACCCCAACCATTGACCCATTAGCCACTCCAGAAAATGGAAATGCCACAGCTTCGTCTCCAGATACCTGTTCCCACAGTCCTTGGGCAATGCACTATGGATGACCTCGTCAAAGATATTTGCCCACACTTTTCCTCTTCTCCTGATAATCCCGTATATGGTGTGGAAGATGAGGCAGGTATCTATGGCCCTCAGCATAGTAGTACTGATCAGTGCTCATAGTGAAATTGATCAGACCACACAAGAAGCCCTTTTTGAAACGGACACTTCTACTCTGCATCAGGGCCAGCTCAGACACCCAGATCTCAGGCAGCTGAACCTAGCGGTCTTGCACCTGAGTTCCTGGGGTTTTGCCACTTCAAACTTCTAGTGTAGTGCATGGTCATTCTCTGGGAGGCACCCAGACCCACTACTCGTGCCTATTATATACCTAAATTGAGGAGAATAATGCACTGCAGAATCTTCACACAATTAGACACTTTTAAGGTCTCTGTGCAGAAGATTGTCTGCTCATTGCTACATCTATGCTAGGCAGGCCTTTCTTACACTTGATGAGCCTACCCCTGATAGGAGATGCAGTGTGCTTGCAAAATTTATTACGCGCATCACTGTTCCTGTCATTAAGTTTTTTATGAAGGGTATTAAAATTTGAGTGCCTCCCAAAACGCCACATGCCCACGTGTTGCACACGTAATGTAGTTTTCACATGGGTCCACCTTTAAAACATCCTACATGACTTTGACCTACAGTTTCTATCTTGGAAGTTAGTTTTCCATTACCAAACACCTCCCTCAGCTGTATTAGCGAGCTTCAGACTCTTACAATACAAGAAGAACTGTTCATTCAGGTTCATAAGAATTGGGTAGTCGTTCAAACCAATCCTAACTTTCTGCCAATGGTTGTCTCACCCTTCCAGAGTCTTTAGCCAAGAGGGCCCTTCACATCCCAGATGCTAAGAGGCCGCTAATGTATTTTATTGCCATAATAAGTTTTCTTTTTTTGTTTTTTTAAGAGTTTGGCGCACAAGCTACTCTATCATAAATATGGTGGATATCTGTTATTACAAGCACAGTACAGCCTATGGTACTTGTAATAAGCCAGACAGAATATCCATCCTTTTGGAAATCCAATAAACATTTTGTCGCATTTGCCCAATCCTACATAGGCTGCTCCATCTCTAAATCTGCCATTGCGAGGCAAATTTTCAAGTTCTTCCAAATATGGTATGCTGAGGCCAAGCAGACACTCTTGGTGCCTTCCAGGACCTGTTTCACATGCAAAAAGGGTGCCACTTTGCTTTCCTGGGTAATATCCCTTTAGCGGATATTTGCTGTGTTAAGAACACTGTTCCAAACGTTTGCACCATCCATCTGGGTTGTGGATGTTTAATGCATTGTGACATAGTGTGCTTTAAAGAGGCGAGTCTTCAACTCTTTTCTAAATTGGAGCAACATTAGAACGGGGATGCAGGGATGTTGCTCCAGATCCTGAGTGCATATTTCTTTCTTTTTCACACTTCTTAATCTGAAGTCTGATGGTGTCCTGGCTGTGGGTGTGATTAGGCTCCATTAGGGTGGGAGTGAGGTGATCATATTTTCTCAGGCCATGGATTAGATGTGCTGCAGCGTGAAGGATGCCCTTAAGGCGCCTCGAGGCCATGGATCTGGACTTTACCACTGTCCGGATGCACGAATACAAGGACTTGAACTCTGAAGTTGCTTTCTGGAAGAAATGGTTTCATTTTCTTTAGAAGAGGCAGTTGGAACCTGGTGATCTTTGCATTCTTTCTAAAATGTGTTCATTGAGGGTGAGGTTGGCGTCGAGGGTGAATCCAAGTGACTTGGCATTTATTGAAAGGTAGGGTTTGAAGCCATGAAGGTTCATGTCTGATCCACGTTTGTATGGTATCCTCTTTGTTGTTCTTGTCAAATAACAGGAAGTTTGACGGCATGTGTGACTGTAAATACACATGCAGAGCATGCTCCTTCCATATAGCGCTGAGTTCAGAGCTTAGCAAGTTGTTTTTCTTTGAAAAAGCCTTTCCAATCACAGGATCAAGTGACTCCTCCTCCTCTGTGATACTGCGCATGGACATCGACTCCTTTGTTAGATTGTTTTCTCTCCTCCATCTGGTTCCCCTTGCTCTGGTTTTGAAACCTTCTTTTTCCATCTTTACTCCCATCAACGTTATTGTTCTTGGGAGTGTTTTCTCACTTTATTGTGCTCGTCTCACTCCGTCAGTCCAGGGACTGACCAAATGCCCTTCGAGGCGCAATCACCTGGTCGGGCCTACCTCAACCTATGGCACCAACCAATATGCTGGGCCAATGGAATGTACTCTGTTTCGCTTCTGTCCCACTATAAATTCCAGCACACCAACCAACATCTGGTGTGCAACCTGTGCCTTTTCTCCCGACCATCAAGAAGCCACGTTTGTGGCCCGCAGATCCTTCTGGTCGAAAGAGACCCTTCGAGACTGGAGAGCTAGTCAACTGGAGATGGCGCATAAGACTCCAGAAGACACACCGGACATCTTTGGGGGAGAAGCGGGCACACCCAGGAGGAGCTAAAACAGGAGGAGACCTTTTCCATATAGGACTCCGAAGTCCAGTCGGATATTGAAAGCCATGAGGTGACATTAACGCAACTTGTGAGTACCGTGGACCGTCCTGCCCCCCTCTAAGACTTCCAAAAGGCCCTTTATCGAGGTCGCCAGACAGCCACTGCCACCAGACCATGGCCTGCTATGAAAAACAGGCTTGGATGCTCGCCCCTTGCTCAGCACTGAAAATTGCTAAGGCCAAGACATCGTCTTCGGCATCGACCTCTACATCTTCGGTCCGAGACATTGTGGCCATTTCCATTTGGCCCTCATCACCAACCACTTCTGCACCAAACCGACCAAGCTCCACAACCGCTTTGGTACCAACAAAAGGGCACCAACCGAGAAGCTTGGTCCCGAAAACAAGGGAATCCGCTTCTTCAGAGTCGAAAGACTCTATCCAAACTTCGGTCACACCATCTCCTGTTGCCCCATTTTGGAGACCAGGGACGTTCGTCAGAGCCAAGTCCACATCCAGGAGTGTATAGGACACATCATTGCTTCTCCTCCTGTTACCTTCAAGCGGAATGTATCTTTTCAGGAGGCTCTGAACACAACACTACCTCCAAAAAAGACCAAGGACAAGGCTACTACTATTCACAAGCCTCCTCCTCCTCTACCACCTTGCACAATTCCGCCAACACCTACCTTTTCTCGACAATCCTCATTCACCTGCCTCTCCTACTGCAGGAGATTTAACACCACAGGGTTCCCTGTTATTTACTGTGGAGGATTTGGGTGGGACTTAGCAGGACCCAGATCCATGGGACACATATGACCTTGATCCCATGATCTACAGGTCCAGACTTATACCCCGCACGACCCTCACCACCAGAGGATGCTCCACCCTACCAGCAAGTGATTGCTCAGGTAGCCGCCTTCCACAATGTCGAGCTTTCACAGGGAATCCATTGAACAGGACTTTATTTTTGATACCCTATCGTCCACACATAGGGATATCCAGTTCCTCCCCATGCTCCCTGCCATGTTTTGTCATGCAGACAACATATTGAAGGAACCAGTCTGCTCCAAGGTTATCACCCCTAGAGGACAAAAAAATACAAAGATGCTCCCTCTGATCCACCATACATAAGATCACAGGTCCTGCCAGATTCTATTGTGGCTACTACCACACGTAAACAGGCCAATAGTCAGGCCACAGGGGGCTGTCCTCCGCCAGATAAGGAGAGAAAAAAGATGTATGCCGCAGGTAAGAGGATGCCTGCACAAGCAGCTAATCACTGGCGCATCACCAGCTCAAAAGCCTTACTTACGAGATATGATTGGGCTCACTGGGATGAGATGGAGGAGCTCCTTCAATATCTCACAGATGAGCACCGCAAAAGGGCGTTGCAGAAGGGCAGACAATCAATAATAACTCCATCAGATGTGCCCTGGATGCGGCAGACACTGCTGCACGTAGTATCAATACTAGCGTCCTAGTATGGAGACATGTTTGGCTTAGATGCTCAGGCTTTAAACCTGAGGTACAACAAGCAGTACTAAACATGCCCTTCGACAAGCAGCATCTTTTTGTCCTTCAAGTGAACTCCACCCTTAAAGTGAAAAAAGACACTGATATCGCAAAGGCCATGGGTGCTTTACAGTCCCCCTCCCAAAGACGTACTTTTCATCGCCCCACATTCAGAGTTGGTTACAAACCAACGACCTCAGAGGCCTCCATATCTCAGGTCAGACAGCTTTCCAGTTCCTTCCCACAATGCTTCTATAGAGACACCTATAAAGGCAACAACACAAGAGCAAAGAGCACCACCACCCGCACCTGTACATCAACATCTGAACAGTGATTACCTACGTCTTCATACCCCTCACTCCACACCTATCAGGGGACGCCTTCAAAATTTCCATATACAATGGGTCAACATCACTTCAGACCAGTGGGTCCTCTCCATTATCCAACATGGCTACTGTCTGGAGCTCATTACCACTCCCCAAAACATTCCCCCTTGCTCTCACAGGCTTTCTCAAGAACACCATCTTCTTCTCAAACAAGAGGTGCAATCCTTTCTTCTCAAAGGAGCCATCAAGCCAGTTCCACTACAATACCAAGGAATAGGAGTATACTCTCTATACTCCCTCATTCCCAAAGAAAGACTGCTTTCTCAGGCTCATTCTGGACATAAGGCCCTTAAACCACTACATTCATTCAGAACACTTTCACATGGTCACTCTTCAAGATGTTCTCTTCCTTATTTACAACAGGGCAACTTCATGACGGCCCTAGATCTCAAGGACGCCTACTTCCATATCCACATCCACCCTTCACGCCGTAATATCTCAGATTCCTGATTGTGGGAGAACACTACCAATATAAGATTCTTCTTTTGGAGTTATCACAGCTCACAGGGTATGCATAAAGTGCTTAGCAGTAGTAGCAGCACATCTCAGAAGACAAAACATACACATATTCCCTCACGTAGATGACTGGCTTATCAAAGCCAGCATGTTGTCACAATACCAACGCCACACTCAGATGACAGTGGACCTTCTGCACAACTTAGATTTTACACTTAGTGGGAGTTGAGAAAGTTATCAACCTCTCCAGATACAGCGCTGTCTAGGAGCCATACTCAATGCACAGTTGTGGATTGTATACTCTAATCTGTCTTGTGTTCACAACTTTTAGTCTGTCCTCCCTCAATTTCAAGAGAACTCATCATACACATTCAGGACTGTGATGCGCCTATTCAGGATTATGGCCCTCCTGCATTGACACTGTTTCCCGTGGCAGACTCCACATGTGCCCCTTTCAGCAGTGTTTGTCACATCAGTGGGCATAATCACAGGGTCACTGGGAAGATCTAGTGTTGTTACAGTCCTACGCACCGCTCTGTGCAATGGTGGAACACCACCAACCTGTCGAAAGTTTGGCCTTTTCTGGACGCTGTGCCTCAGATCATTCTGACAACTGACGTGTCACACACAGGCTAAGGGTGCTTACCTTTGAGACCACTCAGGACAGGGACATTGGGATCCTCATCATCATTCCCTACACATAAACTTCCTAGAGCTTCAGACAGTTTTCCTAGCCCTGAAAGCATTTCTTCATCACCTCTCTCACAAAGTTTTCCTCATCCGCACAGACAATATGACGGCGATGTACTTCCTTCAGAAACAAGGGGGGTACACGGTCACTTCAATTGTCACAACTCTCTCAGACAACATGGAAATGAGCCCTCCACCATCACATTCACCTAGTGGCAGTCTATCTCCCAGGTACGGACAACGACTGCAAACCTACTCAGTAGGATGCAGCAACAAGTACATGAATGGGAACACCATCCTCAAGTCCTTTAAAAATACTTCCGGAAGTGGGGCACACCTCAAGTAGCTCTTTTCGCCACAGCAGAAAACGCTTTGTTTGCTACAGTCAACCCAAACACATTAATCCAATTAAAGCTACTGTACAAGACATTGGCCCTAATTTCAACTTCCAGCCCGCCAAGTTGAATCCACCGCGCAGCCGCCAACGCGGCCCCACTCCCGCGGGGGCCATTTGGAGGTCCCCGCTGGGCTGGCGGGTGGAAACCTAGTTTCTGCCCGCCGGCCCAGCGGGGATCTCGGCCGCAACACAGCAACAGGAGCTGGCGGTATTGCGGCGGTGCAATGGGTGCAGTTGCACCCGTCGCGCTTTTCACTGTCTGCTATGTAGACAGTGAAAAGCTCCATGGGGCCGTGGCAGGGGTCCCCTGCACTGCCCATTCCAGAGGCATGGGCAGTGCAGGGGCCCCCAGGGGCCCTGCGACTCCTCTTTCTGCCAGCCTTTTCATGGCGGTTCATACGCCATGAAAAGGCTGGCGGGAGGGGGACTTGTAATCCCCTGGGCAGCGCTGCAAGCAGCGCAGCCCTGGGGGGATTACAACCGCCGGGACCAATGTGGTGGGAAACCGCTGGTCCCGGCGGTGCGACTGTGGCACTTCCGCCGCGGTCGTAATCCTATGGGAAGCACCGCCAGCCTGTTGGCAGTGCTTCTGTCGAAACAGCCCTGGCAGTCTTTGACCGCCAGGGTTGTAATGAGGGCCATAGTCTGTTACTTGCTTCATCTACAAAAAACGAATTTAGGTTACACCTCCATTTATTTACATCTCACAGCTATAGCTGTATAATTACAAAACAGACAACATACATCCCTCTTTAGGATTCCAGTGATCAAAGTAGGGGTCTTTAAACTGGGGGGTGGACCCCCCTAGGGGGGCCTCAAGTGATCCCTATGGAAACTAGGGGTGTTCCCCTGAGTCGGCAGAGGTTGCTGGTCCCGCTGAATGCGTCGCTGTTACGGGTTCTTGTAGTCTGGAGACAGGCCGGTATGCCTGGGGACAAGTTGTTGTCTCCGTCATCTCAGTGGGGCTTTCAGGTCAGCAGTCCTTCTTCTTGTTTCATGTCGTCAGGAATCTGTTTTCCTGGGTTCAAGGTCACCCCTAAATACTCAATTTAGGGGTGTGTTTAGGGCTGGAGGGCAGTAGCCAATGGCTACTGTCCTTGAGGGTGGCTACACTCTCCTTGTGCCTCCTCCCTGTTGGGAGGGGGTACATCCCTAATACTATTGGGGGTAATCCTCCGCTCAGGACACCTTAGGGGCTGGAGGGTGACTCCTTGTTTTTCTCATTATCTCCTCCAGACTTGCTGCCAAAAGTGGGGGCTGTGTCCGGGGGGCTGGCATCTCCTCTAGTTGGAGTGGCCTGAGGCTCTGTAACACCAGGCTTGAGTGTCCGGTTTTGGCAGTCCAGAGTCCTCGCAGTTCTTCTGGGGTGCCTGCAGGAAGCAGGGGAGAAGCTTTACTACTCCATGGGAGTTCCTGGCTTTTAGTTAAAGTCTGGCAGTCCTCCCAGGCTTTTGGAGGCACATACAGTTGCAGGATAAGTCAACTTTGGTGCAGTTGTCTAATACAGCCAGCAGGCTGGCAGGTCTGGGGCCACTCAGCTGCTGGTCTTCTATTTTTGCTTTTGTGACTCTTCAGGGTCCGCCTTCTTTCAGGTTGGCAGGATCTGATTTTCTGGTTCCAGGGGCTCCCCTAAATACTGGATTTAGGGGCCTTAGGGGCGTGTAGGGTAGTAGCCAATGGGCTTCTTACCCATTGGGTCACCCTGCCCCTTATATACCCACTTCCTGTGGGAAGTGGGCATAACCTTGTCCTAGAGTTCCCTATTCTGGTATCACCAAGATGGCAGACTTTCATATTTTGTGTCCACATCAGGTAGCTCACCCTAGCTGTGGAGCTGGCCTAAACCTTGACACGCCTCTTTGACTATTTATTTTCCCACCTGTCCAGGTGCCAAATGGGCCCTGGCCTAGGGGGATCAGCATCTCCTCACCTCTGAGGTAAGGCATATATGCATACCAAAGGTGTTGAGTTCTTTGAAGCCCCCTGCCTTGGAATGCTGATTTGCAGGTCATCCTTTTAGAAGGAGTGTATAACACCCCTGCCAGAGCAGACTTTGTTCCTGACTGCCCGAGAGTCGAGGCTTTCACCCCTGGGGGTCAGAAACTTGTCTGTTGGTGGCAGGCTGGTTAACACCAGTCAGCCAGCACACTAGTAGTTGGTAGGTTTTCAGGGGGCACCTCTAAGGTGCCCTCTGGGTGCATATAGTAATACGTCCGTCAGTGGAATCAGTGAGGGATTAATAATACAAGACTTTTTACACCAAACATCCCTACTTTCAGTGAAGCCATCATGTAGCTAGGGAGTTCATATTGACCAGTGTCCAGCACATGTACTTAAAAATGGTTTCCCTGATCTCTTACTGTGTCTTAGAATCAACAAAGACATAGCAGTGGCATATCTGCTCTTCCTTAGGGCTGGAAGGCCTGCTGTTGGGGTGGCTTACATATATTTAATGCAGTGTTAGTGGGCATGACACACAGGCTGTGTGCCATATCGTGTTTTCACTTTTAGCTGCACCAAGACACTCAGCCTGCAATGGCCGTCTGCATGAGCTAGGTTATGGGTCCCTGAGGATGGCACAATGCATGCTGCAGTCCTTGGGGACCCCTTTTGGTACCCATGCCCTACGTACCTAGGGGTACCATTTACTAGGGACTTATAGGAGTGCCAAAGCTATTGCCAATTGAGGAACAATTGTGCAGTTTTAAGGAGAGAACACTTGAACTGGGGATTTGGTTAGCAGGAACCCAGTGTGCTTCAGTCAAAGTTGCATCAAATATCAGGCCATAAGTGAGGGGACTACTGCAACAAAAGCCCAGTCTCCTACATGGAGGCCCTGACAATGGTGAGTAGGGGTGAGAGTGTCCCCAGGGAGATCTGTGATGTAGGACAAAGGTAAGACATTGCATTCCTAAGACGTGGCTTTTAGGGAGTTGAATACTTTGGTGAGATGTGCAAGAGATAGGGCTTTGAAGGATGAACTACATGAAGGGAGTCATAAGAGATGAAGCATACTTGGTGTTGTCAATGTACTACCACATATTCTGTATTGTGTCACTGGGGAAGTGGTGGCATTGCACTTGTCTGTGGATTGAGAAATAGGTGGGTCTGGCAGGGGGTGGATGCAGTGCCTGGTTGTTTTGAAGTGTTCTGCTTCTGTTGATGGCTTCATTTATGGTGTTAGTATAGTACATTGCTTTAGTAACGTGATCATGAAGTTGTTGGAAGTTCTGTTTTCTTTTCTGTTTTCTCTCCTATCTGTGGATGGGTTGTTTATTATCAGTGAGGATTTTAGAGTACCAGGGTGTTGCATGTTTTAATTGGGATGAAGATGTTCAAATAGTTTTCCCCAAAAGATGTTGGAGTTGTTTAGAAAGGACTTGGCATTGGACATAGAGTTGATATGGAGAGAGAGGAGTTTTCATATTAGGTTGTCTATGGAGAAATCTTTGAAGGAGCTGAAGGTTTGGTATTTTCTTTTGGGTTGACCTTCTGTTTGTTGGTAGGATGCTCATCAGGGAGATGGGAATAGGGATTGGTCAATCTACTCCAGGGGTATGGGTACTTTGCATTTAATTGTTGGTGATGTTCAGAAGACAGTGTTAAGGATGTCCCTTTGAAGTATGTCAGTTCTATGACTTGCCGTACTGTGTTGACATCTTGATTTGGGTTTCGTTTGAGTTTGTATTGTCTGGGAGGTAGAAGTCACCCAAGAAGGTGGCATGGGCACGTTGGAAGGACAAGTGGATGCAATGATCTGAGAATTCATCAATTAAGTCCTTGTTGTGCTTGGGAGGCCTGTAGATGAGAAGGAAGGTAGTGATGTGAGTTGCAGACATTGGGGAATGCCATGATAGCTCCTTGGAGTTGAGTGTTACTTACTTGCTGACAGTACAGGACCAAGAGGACTTATGGATAAGAGAGGCCTCCTTCCCTTCTCCTTGCACAGTCCACATGAGGGATTCTGTGGGAAGAAGGGTGTCTAGGTAATAGGGGTTAACCATGTTTCTGTATTGAAGAATGCAAAATCTCAGCCATTGGCTATCTCTTGGTTTTCTTCCACCATGCCACTTCAGTTTAGACCTAGCCATATGCAACTCAGTCTTGACCCTGTTCCTTATAGGAACAGTGTCCCCCGAACTGCCAGGCTAGGCCCTTCCTGAACCGGAAAACAAGCAACCTATGATCAGCTTCACCCTAGTCATGGTTCTTCAGCAAGATATAGCTTGGTTCCAGTGGCACAGTGAGCCCAGGACCCACATCTTGGCATACCCGGTACACTTAGAGCGTCAAATGCAAAAGCAACAAGGTGATGGATGGAATGCTTGAATAAATCTCCACCACTAGTAATGGCACTTGTTTAGACCTAGCTGTATGCAAATCAGTCTTGACCCTGCTCCTCATGGGAACAGTCCAACCCGAATTCCCAGGCCGGGTTCTCTCTGAACTGGAACACTAGTAACCTAGGACCGGGTTTTCCGTAATTAGGGCTCTTCAGCTAGATATAGCTTTGTTCCAGTGGCACAGTGAGCCCGGGACCCACGTCAGGGCATACCCAGCGCACTTAGGGCATCAAATGCATAAACAGCAAGGTGATGAATGAAATGCTTGAATTAATCTTGGTCACTGGGAGTCGCTTGGGCGCATTCCAATCCATTGTTTTGTGCCTATCACGTAACCTCAGGTTGGACCCAGCCATATCCAAATCAGTCTTGACCGTGCTCCTCATGGGAACAGTCCAACCCGAATTCCCAGGCCGGGTTCTCTCTGAACTGGAACACTAGTAACCTAGGACCGGGTTTTCCGTAATTAGGGCTCTTCAGCTAGATATAGCTTTGTTCCAGTGGCACAGTGAGCCCGGGACCCACGTCAGGGCATACCCAGCGCACTTAGGGCATCAAATGCATAAACAGCAAGGTGATGAATGAAATGCTTGAATTAATCTTGGTCACTGGGAGTCGCTTGGGCGCATTCCAATCCATTGTTTTGTGCCTATCACGTAACCTCAGGTTGGACCCAGCCATATCCAAATCAGTCTTGACCGTGCTCCTCATGGGAACAAGTCCAGCCTGACTGCCAGGCCAGGTCCAGGCATCTGTATTGAAGAAGGCATCAAGCACATGATAGGTGATGTGGTCTGTGGTGTACTGAGTACTGCAGAGTGAGCATTAATGAGCATGAGTTGGAAAGTGTGAAGTTTACAGCAAGCCACAATTTTAATAAAAGTTTAATTTCCTTCTCCTTGGAGTGCACCACAGATATCTAATCTGTTGCAGCCATTGATTTTTAGCTTTTAGATATACACTGCAGTGAAAGCCTGTTCTCTTGTATGTGGTTTGAGGAATCATGTTTTACACAGTATGACGAAACGACATTGGTTCTGCAGTTCCCACCACCTTTTCCTAGAAACAATCTGATTTATATTATTATACAAGAATTCTTGCTAGAGCTTTGACGACCTAGGTAGTATTCTTACATTGGATGATAACTGTTACATGCTACCTGTGTTATATGCTAGAAAAGGGTCTATTTTCCAAACAAGACTTGCAGCCTTTTGCCCAGCTTGAGTCTGACGTTTCAGTGCACCCGGTAGACAACACAGAGAATATTCCTTTTACTGTTTCTCCTCCAAAATATAGGAACAAGTGTTGAAGATATAATGCTTTTACGTAGTTGATTAACTTTGTGAATTTTTCCTGTTTCACAGTGGAGAAGGGAGTCATATATCCGGTCAGAGCAACGGGAGAGACCCTCAAGCCCTCGCCAAGGCCGTTCAGGTCCACCAGGACACTCTGCGCACCATGTACTTTGCTTGAACCCTTCACAGTATTTTTTGTTTATTTTTTAAAATTTTGTGGTGGTCTTTTTTCGTTCATTTTTATACCTCAGCCACCCAGAGAAGCTCTCTGATTTTTCCACGTGGGGTTCATGAGGGAATCGAGCGCTTTGGGAGCACCTTGTCTGTTACAGAGACGCCTGCAGCAGGCGGAAAGGCGACCTTGTGTTGCTCGACGACCTACAGAGGCGCATCTTCCTGCTGCATGACTGACCCAAGGGAATGAAACTTTCTGAACGACGACTGATCACCGCCTGGACTACGGCAGGATTTTGGCAAAAAGCCTGAAATGCAATACAGAAAAACACAACCTCCTTTTGACTACACAGCACAGACATTGTCAAAGTGCCAAATGGATGCTGGTAGTTTTGTATTATTTCCTAGGGTGGACGGGAGGGCTAGGAGTTGGAGTGAAGGTAGGTGAAGGTTCTAGGGCCTTACAAAGTCGCACCTTGCTATGTTAAACTTCTCCTTCAGCACTGAAGAGCCTGAAGTGTGTATGACGTCTAGTTTGTAGACTATTTTAACACACTAATCTTTATTTTTCTCTGTCCACACTCCTTCCCACCAACCTGCTGCCCTCCGTGTTTTTTCCTCTTGTACTATAAAGGCACCACAGCACTTAGCGGCGAAGTAGCAACACATTTTCCTCATGCTACAGCACCACGTTAGAAAGAAAACGGGTGACCCGCGGGAATGTGAAGACGCCCTGCACAATATTATTTTTTCATTGACTGACTGTGCCTTACGACAATGCTGCAGATCTTCAGATTTATGTGTATATTTAACAGAAGAATTATGTAATTCCTTTCGTGACACAAGAAGGTGACCCATGTGTGTTAGCTCTTTGATAACACTCTGAGCGCCATGGCTGCCCAGCCTGCATGTAATGGCATCTCCAGGGCACTAGAAGGCAGTACAGGGTGTGAGAAAACTATATTGGAGGGCAGAAGTTCAGCAAGGGGTGTAAATTAGATGACGCCACTGCTTTTTAATGTTGGACATTGCGTGCATCTTTGACCTCCAGCTCCTTAACTACATTAGTTCTTAGCAGTCGCAGTCTTTGAGCTCAAACTGTCACATGTCACGTACCCCTGTGTTTTAAAAGAATTTAACATATTTGTAAGTGATGCTGAAGGCTAAACACTCTCTGGGCTGGGTTGTAGCCACAAATAATTTGAGCCGGTGCTGTGGGGAGACACCTCCCCCCAGCCATGCAGCGCCATTCACACTGTCATGTAATCCGATTGTTCCATGTCTGCTATCCCGGTGCACACTCGCCTGGTTCAGTGTACTCCCTTCGTACAGCAGCGTGGAGTTTTCTGAACCTCCGGAATGAGACTTGGGAGCATTTTCTGATTTCACTCTTGGTGCAGTGTAGCACCGCTGTCTGCTGTTACAAATGGAGGTGTCTCCTCGATCGCCGCAGAGGTTTTCCATATGGTCTTGTGTAAGGCCTTGCTTTTTAATCCAGCAGCGCTGTGCTTTGTGGGACGCGCACCTGAACTATTGGATAAGGTTGGCAACATTGAAAAAAGCTCTTCGCAGCCATACTAATGGTGAAAAGCATCCGACCGAACGCTGTGAACTAATGCTACAAGTGTAGCAGATCAGTAACAAACAGAATGTAAAGTGATGCTGGTTAAAATCCTGAGCCTGCCTGAAGGTGTCATTGAGCCCCAAAGCTGATAACAGTTAGCCTACAAGAGTATCTTTTTACTAAAGATGCTCCTGCTTCTCAGTTATGAGCTCCAGGAAGACTCAAAATTAAGTTGACCTCTTGCCTGATTTGCGGCTTCCTCCGTCCAGGCTTCTCTCCTGTGCTCTTACAATGTCATAACTACACTCCACTTAGGCAACTTAGACTCTTCTTTAAGCACTTGCAGTTGTGCCAAGGCTACTCACACCAAAAGTGCCCCACATCGCTTGGGTGCAGCACACTCTGGTTATCAGGTTGTCACAGCTAGTAACTCGGCAAGTGCACCTCATTCCTGGGCTGAAGCAACCCTGCTAAAACAGTATGAACAACTGCATAGTCGTGCAGCACCCCATCCTGCTACCTCCGCGATCAGCCAGTTCACAACTAAATTCTAATCCTGTGAAGACGCTCCTTTTCCGGGTTCTTCCACTTTAATGCAGCACCGGTTTTATTTCCAGTTTTAAGTCCACAAACTCTGCCATTTCACCTGTATTTTAGCAGTTCCTGCGCCAGAGTCCACACACACTGTGTGCGTCAGTTCTGTCATGGCAGTCCACCCATGCAGTTTTCCGGGTTTGATGAAATCCCATTTTACCTTTCAAACTTCAGTGTGCCCTCATGTTTTTTTCCAATACACCTCAGTCCTAGATTTTTCCTCACCCATATTCAAGCTACTGGCCCTTAAGCTCATGAGACACTTCTTCAAAGTGTCTTTGGTTGCACTATGCAAGCACTGTGCACTGTCGTTTGGTGAGTGTGATTAGTGGGAGAAAAAAAGAAAAATCAAATTTACTTTGGACCATTCTGCATTACCAACACTTCTCAGCAATAAGGATTTTAGAGTGTGAATTTATTTGAGCACGACTGACTGGGTTTTGAGACTACTGGTCCCATCATTCACTGGAGCCCCCTCGCAAAAGGGATACCTAGGTCTTTACCCCAAGAGCTACTTATATTTTCCTTACCAAGGTAACATTTGGAACTCAGATTTCAGGTTTTGTTAGTAACTGTATAGCAGTTCCTGTCGTTCCTCAGACCGTAACATTCTGTCCCACTACTAAAAACATATGATTGCTCATCACTGCCAATTGGCCTCCATAACATGCATCAGCCTTATCCATCATCACTTACCATCCTTTTAATTGAGAGCCCTTGTCAGTGGAAAGCAACATTACTAGCCCCAGATAGTGCGGGGCCTCTGGAAACACTGTTTTCATCAGAAATATTGAAACCTACGTAAGAAACGGCAAAGAGGTAATCGCCGAGTGACACGATTTTCCATCTTCTGTGGCTTGAAGGTGCACTTTTCGCACAGTTTTCAAGAAAGAAACTAGGACAGCCTGCAGTTTCTGTGAACTGTGCCCATGTTGTCTGGCTTGGCATAAACGCTAAGTATTAAGACATAAAGCAGGCACTGCGTTTCCTGCTCTCGTTCCAGGAATGTGACAAATTTGCAAGGTGGCAGTGCAGTGATGCTTCCACTGCTTAAACTTTGTCCTGGTTGTCTAGCTAAGCATATAATCATACAAGCATTTTCTGTGAGGCTGCGTTCAGTAGCATCTTATAGACGCCCAAAAAAAAAAACAAGAAACAAAATAAAATGTATATATATCCTGTAGAGGGTATGGATTTTTTTTTCAAGTCATCTTAAGAAAATAGTTTTTTTTCTTAATTGCAATAGTTCCATATTTCTTTTAGTTTTTGCCTTACACAGGGCATTTTAAATGTCTGCTGACCAAAGGAAGGGCCCAGTTTTTCTGCGCACTGGTCTGTGCTTTCCCCAGATGCACTTGAAATGCACACACAATGCCAAGACCCTCATAACCCACTATAACTTTCAGTGTTATGCACACACAATGTTTACAGGTGTGCCTTGTGTACACAGAGCCAAGAGCATTCTTGGCCACCACCTTACCTCCATTTCTAGTGTAGACCCACCAACCACATTATGTACTTCTCATGCGCTACACCAACTGGGATCAATACCTCATCCATTCCTGGGCGGATATGATGTGGGTGGCAAAATCATGTAAATATGTTGGCTTTGCTGGGATGGGGGTTGCCTTAAAATGGAGCTTGATGGCATTTTAAAGACACTCAGACCAAACCAGTCGGTTCATTTTCTTGTTTCGTTAGTACTCTGGCTCTATATTGGCCAAATCTTTTCAGTTGGGATACGGGTTTAGTCGCTACATTATTAGTCCTAGAACAAAGAGTCCTGGGCCCCTATCCTGGTTTTCCATAAGAATGTCATCCTGACCAAGTCATTCCATATTTTTATATACTTTTCTACCTTCTCAGATAATTTATCTGCCAAAAGTGGGAGCAGTTTGAAACCAGCTGGACACCAGTACAAAGTACTATATAAAAATTGATGCATGAATTGTTTATACTGTACCTTTGTTCCCCTTTGTTGAACACAGATCATTTTAAATGTTTTCTGGCTAAAAAGTCTTGCTTCTACTGTGCCTGGTACTTTCCTTCATTCCTTTCACGAATGAGTGCATTTTTGAATGAGAAGCGATTATAACTTACGTTGTGTTATTAGAACAGAGGGTAATATTGAGTGTTACTCTTGTATCTTTCAGACTGTCCTTTTTCACATTGAGGGTCCCCATTGATATCTTGCTCTTCATGACCCTTTTCTAGTCATATTGTCCTGAATTCTTTTCTTTTTTTCATTTCTGTGGGGTGTAAAAATTGCCAAAGTAGAAGAAAAATTGCAAAAACAGCTCACATTTCTTTTGAAAGACAGATTAGACTTTTAGCTTGCCTCTTTTGTACTTTCTTCCAGCATTTCAACTGTAATTTTCGGTACAGCCTAGGCAGTGCTTGCGCTGTCTCTTCAAGACTTGTTGTATGCACTTTGTGGGGTTACAGCTCCCCCCCCCCCCCCCCAATTGCCTTTTTATTTGTTACTTTGATTGTCCTTTAAGAATGCTTGCTTAGTAGTGGTTAATTTGTTCTCTTTTTCCTCCTTTTTTGTGTTTTGTTTCCATCCACGGAGCACCTCCCATGTACTGGTATCTTTAGTGTTTATGTGTTCGTTTTGGGGAGCTGCTTTTGTTTCCTGCTCGTGTTAGCCGTTTCCTGTTTTTTTTTCCGTTCCTAGTCTTTTACATCGTAAAGTCAGCATGTGCTTGTTTAGCTACTTTGTCCCTGATCAACTTTGCCTTTTGTCAGGCGTGCATGCCTACAATATGTAACATAAGGTGCAACACCAGGAGTGACCAACAATGTGTCGTATTGCTTTCACGACTGCTTGCTTATCAGGCGTCTGCCTTGCTAATCCAACACTTTCTGTGCAAGCCCCACACTCTCCTCACTCAAGGGCACACGCTAATTACAGACATGGAGCGATACCAGTCCAATTTGCAAGAAACCGCACTATCCCCGGGACTGAACAGCAGACAAACAGTCCGCATTCAATCCCAGACCACGATGCAGCACAATCTAAAATTATTCCCAACCAATCCGAGGTCACTATACTTTCCCTACTACTAGAATTAATTTTCTTTCCCTTTATTGCATTTGTAACTAGTTACCGCACCTTTGCAGTGATTGTCCTAAATTTGGTAAAAAACATACATGTGTGAGAAACAATGATGAACCTTAGTGGTTGCAACGTCCCCACCCCCACAAGTACTTTTAATTTCTGGGACACCCTTCTTCTTTTTACTGTTTCAATGCGCCCAGTTATAGCGTTTCTGTCTTTATCTCCTAGTCTCCTTTTTGGTGTTGTAGCTAGACCCCCAACCATGACACTTTACATAGAACACATACTATCGCAATGGTGATCTGTCGTCACCACCCGCTGCCCAGTTTTAAGCGCTGTTTTCTCTCCTTTTTCATTGCCTTTGCGAATGGTAACTTTGTGTGCACCCTGTAGGTTGCATCCCCGGGTATGAGTCACTATCACACTGATCTGGTTTTACAGAGGCTGCTTTTCTCACTGTCATCTAAATACTTAAACTTTGCCCAATAGAGCATAATGTTTATAGGCTCAGAAACACTGTGTTAAATAGATCTCGAATGCAGAGCCAAGGCATGCTGTCAACGAGGTTTTCAATTTTTATTTTTGAGTACCTTCTCATTGTTTCAGTTAAACAATAAGTTACAGTGTAACTTTGAGGCTAATCACGGTGTCCTGTTTCACATTTGTGTGTGGATTTTCATTTCTGTGTAGTTTAGGTGTGTCTTTATCTTTACAGAGAATCGTTGACTAGTTACATCATGAAGTTTATTGCTTTCACTAGTGACGATTGATGTGTGCCATTCAGTTTTCCATTATCCAGTTATATATTCCATTTACATCCAAAACGAAACATAGACACCATTTCCAGCTATAAATTACCTCTGGGTGACCATGTTTCAATTGGGGAGCTTTTATTGGCTAACCTCCGTCAGGACTAAAAGTAAACATCAGGAAACAAATGCAGTTTAGCAATGATTAGCAAGACTTTTAAAATAAATAAAACAATTCTTTATTTCGGGGTGGGTTAGTGCTCTATTACAGTATAATGCATGCCTGGGAGATGCAAGCCCCTATCCATGATAGACAACCTTTGGCAAAGCCAATAAATAGGTCTTGCCTAACTACAAGCTATTTGGTTTGGCAATTGGATGGAGTGGGGAATGGGGGATAATGGCATGGTTAAATTAACTAATATTTGCTTGAACCCTGTCAAAACTACTTTTTGTGCAGTTTTTTAATAGTGCAAACCTGACTATGTTATACTATTTGATTGTGATTTGCACAGAATCGCAGGATGTTGAACTGAGGGATTCAAACCTGGTTACCCATGTTCCAAACTCAACAGCCCTGCCATTAGGCCATATCTCCTCCCATATGTTCAGTAATGTATAAAAATGTAAAATGAATTCAAACTACAAATGTACACGCTGTTCACAATATATTTCAGAAAAAGATAGATCTCTAACGCGATGAAAGCAAGGCATTAAATTAAACACATTTGTTTCTACACCTAATACCCTGCTAATGCAGAATTTCAGTTTTTAATGTTGTATGTTATGCGTCCTTAATAATGTATTTCCTTTCTCAGTGTCCAATAACAACTTAATACAGTTACACACTAAAGTATGGACTACATTAGGCAGCATTCTTCAAAAGCTTTTTCACTGAAAGTATTGCAAGTAAACAAACATTGGCAAAACCAGCAGCTAATACTGCACCTGCATATTAAAGGCACAACCTATTGGCTTTGCCAATGCTTGTTTTCTTTCACACACAAACTGTTAATACTAAAGTTGCCAGATTGTTAGAGCTCGACAGGTTAGGTGATTGAGGGTGTGATCCAGTAGACACACCTGATTCAACACCAGTAAATTCCTACTTGTTAACTTAATTAGTCATTCTTGCTCTTTGTCCTTCCCAAGTGATAGGTAATGCCAGCACAGCAAACTTTTGTTTTTCCCATGGGGTCCCAGCACAAATGTGCTCTCCACAAATGCAGTTCCTGACCCCCATCCACGCGTCACCAACTATCCCGTCCCAGCTCAGTTCTGTTCATTCTAACCATTAGCAAGGCACAGGTGAATACTTCACCAGACACCCCACCCTTTTTGATAATTGTCTGCTTTTACATTTCTGGAAGGGGTGTTTTTGACTCTGCTTTTTGTTTTGATTGTGTATGCCTTGGAACACTAAACTTCAACCACTGCATAAAGTACAATGTTTTTTTCTAAGCAGTTGATTCTCTAAATGTGTGTGCTTCTGGAAAATTTCTATAACAATTCATGTTTGGCCAGGAATGTACCCGAGGCTTCAGGGGATAAAACGTCTGTGGCTCTCGAAGGAAAGATCAGGACAGCAGAACAACATGATCTTTTTACCTGAACATGTTGTGACTTTTTCAGCACCGTGTAACTATGCCAGTGTGGGAGTCTCCTCTCCTAGCTTTCCTTGCCACCTGTACTCAGGATTTAACAACACTCCCCATATCTGCTGAGAAGATTGTGCCTTGATACAAGAACAGATATTATTAAGACGATAACAGAAAGCACCTTAAATCAGGTCTCCTCATATTAGCCACATAATAAAACCAAATTGGAGACAGCACAGTTATGCATTGCCCATGTTCCAGATCAGCCCTCTTCGCCAGTGCATTAGTCGTTGGAGCTGAGGCTGTGATTAAAAAGTGTTGACAGACACTGATGTATCAGAGGATGATCAGGACTTACATAAGGATGCACAAGTAATCCAGACAGCTGACTTCATCCAGCCCTCTGAACATACTGAATCAGGGTTAGACTCTCTTCATCAAAACCTATATGCACTGTGAAACAATCCATTTTTGAACAGCCAGTTTGGACCACAACATGCATATTGTGAAGCTGCAGTGTCCGTCTCAAATAGCTAATATTGTGTTTCAAAGATGAATCTTTTACTGTGAACGAGTACATTTGGAAGGCCAGGGTTAATGTCTGATGCCTCCTATTCCTCTGCTCAATGAAGCAAAGACCTCTGAGACAACTGCAATCTGCCACTGCCTTGTCCTGTTACAGTTAAAAGAAATGGAAGAAGAATTAGGATATTGAGAGATTTGCAGGATTTCCCTCAGTGAAAGAATATTTTTTGGACTTTGATAGTTAGAGATTGGTACGAATGGTTTTGCATTTCCGAATTTGCAAATTCCTGTTAGGAATTTGCTAATTAGATAATGCAAATCCCAGGGTGCTGGGGGCCTAGGGCCCCCTTTGATGCACCCCAAAAAATATTTGTAGACATGTGAAGCTCACACATGCCCTATGGGCATGTGTGCGCTACATGCATTTTTAAAAATTGTACATGCTTACCACCAAACTTCAATTGTGGTAATTGCATTTCCTAAATGCCAAATTCACATTTAGGAAATGAATGATATATGTGCACTGGTAATCGTAAATAGGGAACACCTATTTAGGGAATCGCAATTTGCGATTCCCTAAATGGAGTCGCAATTTCAGGGAATCGATATTTTAGCGATTCCTTGAAATTGCACTGTGCGTGCCTTTTCTGCATTCTGAAAGGCATTTTTGCGTTCGCAAATGGTGGAATTTTGCGATTTGCACAGTTTGCGAATGCAAAAAGCTTTGATACATCAAGCCCAAAATTACTTCCCTCATTTAGGTTGGATTTCAACAACCCAAGACATTGACTTTTGGAAATAATGCCTCCACTCCCACTGCCTTCCCTCTTTTATGTCGGAATGCCTCACCAGATCTTCAACATGAGATTTGAAAGCCTGTGGTTCTAAGTGCTCTCAGATTGGTTCTGGATCGGGAATGCCCTAACACTTTATTCTAGTTAATTCCTTACTTCTTATCATTCCTAGAATGACCAGGAACTGTTACCCTATGTTAAACCTGTTTTCTCTTTGTAGATACGCTTAACATGGTCACTGTGTCAAATTATACTAAAGACGCTGATAGATATCAGTATAACTTCAAGATGCCAACCTATGTATTCCTTTAAAAAAAGAGCATATGCTTATCCAACAGTTTGCCATAGATGGTCACCACTATCAACCAGATGCCTCGTTTTCAGTCTTAGATTGACTTCCAGGGAGTTCCTGGAGATGTTATCTGTACTCTCCTTCCCTGTGCCTGCTTGTTGTTCAGCTCCGGTAATAGGTACTTAAATCATGTTCTTTTTCGCCCTCCATCTGGATGGGAAAATAATATTCAGGAGGATAGCCTGAAGCATGCTCATTATGAGTGGCAGGTGAATAAGTTAGTTCTCCAGTCAATCTTAAGCAAGGTTTCATTGACTAGTTGAGTTTGCGACAAAAGAAGCTCACTACTGTCCCTAGTTTGCCATTTGTCTAGGAGCAGAAAAAAGCTCCCTAGAGGATGCCCTTCTTAAGGCTTGATTGTTAAAACGCCATGTGTTTCCACCTGTACCTCTGATTCACGGAGCTGTTCTCAAAGTCAAGAATTCAAAAATACAATATATGATTTTACCAGGCCCATTGTGGCAAAAAGAGATTTGTTTCTTCAACATAGTCTTGATCTTCAGTAAACTTCTCGCAGCCTACCCCAGGTTTCAGAACTTAAGGTTCAGTATAAATGATGGATTCTGTGTCCTTCCTTTCTGTTGACATTGAGAGTCTAGTTCCTGAGTAACCGGCATAAACAAACTTGGACTTGTCAATATCAAAGACTGTGTCCATATTGCTTCACTTACACCACTAACTCTTTAACATTGCCCATGCATTTGCAGACCTCCCTAGAAAAAATTATTTCATTCAGCACATCAGTAGCTGATTCACAAAAATATGAAATATGCCTAAAAAATGATATTGCAGCTCTAGGCTTAAGGCATAGCCTGGAGGTAATATGGCAGTCTTCGCCATTTACATCATCCCATTAGCAATTCTGCTGCACAATGCTATCTGAAATTCGTTCCTGCCTTCTTAATGCACAAACTGGTTGCATGGGTCTTGTAATATCGGGTTTCTAGCATGGAAACTGCCTTTTTGGTCTCTGTTACTTTGGCAAAACAAACGGTGTGCCCCAAACTCTTTTCTCTAAAAACATATACATTTATATTTCTGAAATGACAAAGTGGTGCTGAGAATAGTCCTCTTTTATTTTTAAAGTTTGATTGAAATTTCATCATAACCAGGATGCAATTATTTCTTATACCCACCGAGACCTTATGCCTTCTTCACTTAGGAAACTTTACACAACCTGAATGTTTTACTTAACTTCCACTTGGAAAAACAACCAGCTTTAGGGAGCCAAATCAATTGTTCATTAGATATAGTGGTCTCTGTGTAGGCATCTTCTTTTGCCAGGTGGACATTGCTATGCTTACTCAAGGCTAACAATGTGAGAACCGTTCAGCCTCCTCTGAAACTTGATGCCTACTCCGCCAGAACTAAGGCAGCTTAATTTGCTTTTCACAGGCATGTGCTAACTGTATAGATTTGTCAGACAGCCAGGTGGGGGCCCTCCTTGCCTTTAGTGAGGCGTTTTCACTCGAAACACCTTTGCACAAAGATGCAGCCTCTGGCCACTCACTGCTTGCTTGAAACTTGAGTTGGCTGCTCCATTTGTTTTTCTTTTTGGATTCAGTAATAATTTTGACTTTAACCGTGGGTGACTAATCTCATTGAATGATGTTGGAGTACTATTTATTCCATTTTTTTTTTCTGAACCCTTGTGTAATTTTTTTTCCAGCGTTTTGAGCTTAGTCTTCAGATTTTCTTATATATTTCATTAATTGTAATCAACTTATTTAATCATTTTAAGAGGGGACATTCACCACCACCTTCTTCTGTTATCACTACCGTTAACATATAGAATTATAGCTAGCTAACAATGACTTAGGGGATGTCAAACAGATGAGGGAGAAGCCGGAATTGTCCTGAACTGTCAGTGACGTCTCTCAGAACCCTGAGGTGGAAAAAACATCCCCATAATTCTTTTTTTACCCATCTAGAATTGTGTGTTATGTATGGCCCTCAAAATCATCTGAACCTGCTTTCAACCGCTGTGCAGGGGAAGCGAAGTAGGAGAGTCGGACATAACATGGCCTCTCCCCCTGACCCATGCTTAACCAACTCCCTCCAGCTTCCCTTACTTCCCCCTCCTGCAGCTGTCCCTTTTGCTTTCAGTTAAAGCAGATAAGCTCTGAGAGAACCCTGTTAACCTGGAAAGCCTTTATGATGTAGTAACAGTGGGTAGCGAGTTTTGTTTTGTTGTTTCTACATCATAGCAGTGAGTTACCAGATTTAGAATCTGGTGTAAGTGATAGAGGATTTCCTAGGAGGCCATGAATAATATATAGAAATTTAAATGGGTAGCCATTAGTTACCAGTATGTTTTTCACTGAGGGGTTCTGAATTGCGTCCTAGACGAGAGCGAAGCTGGAGTTGTCCGTCACTTAGAGCCTTGAGGTTCTCAGTGACATAAAGTGCCAAAAGCGTTACTCACTGCAAGAACAAAAAATGCTGGAAAATTATTCATTTTTAACAGTAAGTTTAGTTTATTTATGCTGTTTAGGACACTCTAGTTGTAACAAGAAAATATTGAGCAGATATAATTTTGAAATAAACTTTTTTTTTTGTTGCTATGAGCATTTTTAATCTGAATTAGAGTCCGAGTGTATTATGTAACATCTTTATTTATTGGTGGTCAGCTTGATGCTGTTGATATTCTTTTTTTAAACATAGGAGCATTAAATATTTTGTTAGTGCCACATTTTTTGACTAGAGAAGGATTGATACTCGGAACAATTGTGTTGAAATGTGTACTTGTTGATGGTTTGTTAATTATAGGTTGTGTTGTGGATGTACCCAAAAGTAGGTTGAATTTTCTTTTGAGTTGAGCTGTATTTAATGCTTTACTTCTGACATTGTAATTGTTGATTGTAAGTGTTGGGTCCCGAAATTTGGCTTGTGTCATTAGGTGAGAAATATTTGTCCACTGGTTTTGAATAGCTTTTTTTCTTATGCTATTATTTGTTATTTGTGTTTGTGCTGGCAATCCTTTTAAGGTTTTCATAACTGACTATATTGTTTTCATCAATTATCATTGACCTGTACCATAAGGACATAGAAGATTTATAGCTTGTGTTTGGAGCGAGGTAAAATAGTGAACCACATTTTTTTCATATTCTCTGGTATATTTGCGGCACAGTTTAGATATGCTGTAATTGTGTCTCTTTTTAAATTTGTTTTTTTCTACTACATCATGGGTTGCATTGGTCGAATGTCTTTTGTATTTGTTTCTGTGCGAGTGGTCTTTTATACAAAGTGTAAAACAGATTGAAATGCTGAAAAATATTATGTTCAAAAGAGAAGTTGGGTTGTCTAGGCCAGTGATGCCTGATTTGAATAATTGGTCTATTTCTGTGTCTGTAGGGGTGCCTGGCTTATGTGGTCAATTACCTTTAACAAAGCGTTTACAAATGTTTTTTTAGCAGCCATTGTCCGGATTGTATTGCAGAAGTAATTTTGTTGGTCTCTGTAAATAGTGTACGTATAGTTAATGGCAATTAAATGCCTATCTATGCTTCCTAATTTTCCTTGCAAAATTGATGGTTCATATTCTTCTCCACTTTGTTTGTTGTCTTAAGCAGTAGATGAACATTGATGTAAGCTAATCCAGTTCTTTTAATAATATATCTTTCATGTGCTGTTTTTGTAATAATTGATTGAAATATTTTTTTTAATAAACTTAGATCAGAGTTTCTTTTTTTAAAGTTTTTTTTGTTTTCTTGTTCTGAAATACATTTGTGCTTTTCCATTAAGTCTGCAAATTTTTGGGAGACCATTTCTGTTTTTATACAGTTATTTTTTTTAATTTGTAATGGAATTTGGCAAGGGTATATAGCACTGTTTTGTAATACAGCAACTTCTTTTACTTTGGGTTATTTACTTGAGGCTGCCTCGGATTCTCCTTTCAGTTTGTTCTTTTATATAGCTTAATGTGAGCATGGCATAGCTTCTTTTTAATAAAACGGTCAAATTAATAGCTTGATTGGTGGTTCCTATTAGTCTGGTATTTTAGTGTAATTTTGCAAAGTTAGAATTGCCCTCCTTTCTATCCGACTAGAATGCACTTTGATAAATAATGCATTCTCTGTTGTTAGACCACTCACCTGAAGCCATACTGCGTACACTAAAGAAGTGTGACCTACTTTAAAATGCTTGTCTGATTGTTGTCAGTGTAGAAGCAGACAGCGCCCCATCTCTCTTCTCCTCTTCCCGGCCAAGGTCATCGAGAAGTCCGTCAACAAGCAACTGACCAACTTTCTTGAAGATAACAACCTGCTCGACCCCTCTCAATCTGGTTTTCGTGCCAACCACAGCACGGAAACCGCCCTCATCGCAGTCACCGACGACATCAGAACCCTGATGGACAACGGAGAAACAACCGCCCTCATCCTCCTGGACCTCTCGGCTGCCTTCAACACCGTGTGCCATCGCACCCTAATAACCCGCCTCCTCTCCACTGGAATCCAAGGACAGGCCCTGGACTGGATCATCTCGTTCCTCTCTGACCGAACCCAAAGAGTCTCCCTTCCGCTCAGAACCCACTGAGATCATCTGCGGCGTTCCACAAAGCTCCTCACTCAGCCCTACCCTCTTCAATATCTACATGCGCCCCCTCGCCAACATCGCTCGCAAACACAACATCAACATCATCTCCTACGCCGACGACACCCAGCTGATACTCTCCCTCACCTAAGACCCAGCCACGCCAAAGCCAACCTGCAGGATGGAATGAAAGACGTCGCAGAGTGGATGAAGCTCAGCCGCCTGAAGCTGAACTCGGACAAGACGGAGGTCCTCATCCTCGGACACTCCCCATCCGCCTGAAACGACTCTTGGTGGCCCACGGCCCTGGGCACCGCACCCACCCCTTCAGACCACGCACGCAACCTCAGATTCATCCTGGACCCCCTCCTCACTATGACCAAACAAGTCAACGCTGTCTCGTCTTCTTGCTTCCACACCCTTCGCATGCTCCGAAAAATCTTCTGTTGGATCCCCGCCGAAACTAGAAAAACTGTTACCCACGCCCTCGTCACAAGCCGCCTGGACTACGGAAACACCCTATACGCAGGAACCACCGCAAAGCTACAGAAACGTCTCCAGCGCATTCAGAACGCCTCCGCTCGCCTCATCCTCGACATACCGCGACACTGCCACATATCCACCCACCTGAAACACCTGCACTGTCTCCCCGTCAACAAAAGGATCACCTTCAGACTCCTCACCCACGCACAGAAAGCCCTCCACAAAAGGGGCCCGAATACCTCAACAGACGCCTCTCGTTCTACACGCCCACCCGTCAGCTTCGCTCAGCCAGCCTCGCACTCGCCACCGTCCCGCGTATCCGCAGAGCCACCGCAGGAGGTAAATCCTTCTCCTACCTGGCGGCCAAGACATGGAACTACCTTCCCGTTCACCTAAGAACTACCCAGGACCACCTCGCCTTCAGGAGGCGCCTCAAGACTTGGCTCTTTGAGCAGCAGTAACCCCCCCCCCCCAGCGCCTTGAGACCCTCACAGGTGAGTAGCGCGCTCTATAAATGCCTTGATTGATTGATTGGTTAGGTCAGTCATATCCGTGACGATGTCTGTTATTTGCAATACAGGTTGAGGAGGTGCACAACGTGAAATTTTGTTTACTCCTTGGTGACTTCCTTCTTTGAAGTCACCCCATGCAGTGAGGCACAGTGAATCACTAGCAGCACTGAGCTTTCTCGTTTTCAGTTGGCAGTCACTGAAGGTTCAGAGCTTTATCCTTTTTTTTTCCTCTTTGAAATGGTGTGTTTAAGTGTGAATTTCACCTTGTCAAATCTTCGCTGTTGAGATGCGATTGCTGTTGCCAAGTTTCCAGTGTATGGTAATTGTGGTTTATGACTTTTGTTACCTAACCATTGTTGTGTTCTAAAATCACTTTTAGAAACCCCTGATCACCACAGTAAAAGGGTATTATAAATATATATGTACTTACATGTGTATATATATATATATATATATATATATATATATACATCATCTGCAAATACCCATACTCCTCCAGCGAGGAAAACTACTTTCATGATGATTCTGGTACTCTTGATTCTGGTATGTTTCCTTCACCATATCCTTGCAGGACCCACACCACCAAACCCAGTTAAGCCTGTACCAAGCTTCAATATTATTTTGAGTATGCTGACGCCACTGCCATAGTTTGGGACACTTCAGTTGGTGCCTTTGAATAAGGAGAAGTATGTTCACACTGAATGTCCTTTGGAAAACCATTGAAGCAGCAACAATTTTATTAAGTTTTTGTTGGGCCAGTCTATGGGAAAGTAGTTCCAACAAGTTGTGATTGATGGAGCGCAATAAATAATAGTGCCAGCATCACAGAGAAGCCAATTTTTCTGTTTTTCTAATCCATTAAATCAAGATGATGAAGTGCAATTAACGCATGATGGAATGCCTGATCTAGAGCCACCATGGACAGAAAAGAATTGTAGCAAAGTGGACTCTTAGCTCAACAGTCAGCAACATCATCACAGTTCTAACCTAGTTTTTAGACTTGAACAATTTGTGTGTTCCTTGGAAAATCACTGTCTCCCGGATGCACCGCTTGCCATGATAAATTATTTGTATTAAACACTATATAAATAAGTATTTATTATTAGCAATTGTGTGTTTTGACGGAACTGCTGCAAAGAGTCTTTGTGCAGGAGCTATTCTACCACTTGTACTTACGGAGGTTCACAAAGACTCAACACTGTAAAACGCATTATTTGGGGTTGATTAGAATAGTGTTCTGGGTCAATTACCCAGACAGTGTTGGAATCAATTGGTCCTCAAGTTAATATCTGCTGAGCCATACAGTAAACCACACATATTCCCATGCTTAAACTTATTCTGTGCTTGAGGTATGCTGACCTTGCTTCCCTACTGAATACCAACCTGGTTCTTAATGCGATCCTAATATATAGTAGAACACAAATTGCTTTTTATTGGCCTGGCATATAGATAGCTTTAGTAGTTTGCTCAGCCACATAGGATAAAAAAATCTTGAATAAAATAAAGAGTCTTTAAACTGTGTCTTCAGATTACAGTCATTCAAAGCCTATAGTATCCTTTCTTTGAGCCAATAATAAACATATTTTCCTGTGTTGTGCATACAACTGATAAGGGTGTCTGTACTTGCTTTCTAGTAATTCTGCCAGCAAGGAATCACCCATACTGTTCCATTTAAATGATATGGGGTGTTTTTAATTATTTTTTGGTCTCCAGGTTTACAAGAAAATGTAACCATCATGCTTGCTTTGCTGAGAGGCGTTGGTTTGTCAGTGCTTGCACAATATGAAGGTTTGTAGGAAAAAGCGCATGCTAAAAGTCATAGGGGGTCATTACGACCCTGGCGGCCGGCGGTAAGGTGCTGGTAACACCGCCAACAGGCTGGCGGTGTTCCGCCAGCAATTATGACCGCGGCGCAAAAGCCACGGCCATACCGCCGGCCCCTCCAATTCACCGCCAGGTTTCCGCCTGGCGATCATAATCCCCAGGGCAGCGGTGCAAGCGCTGCCCTGGGGATTATGAGTCCCCGACCGCCAGCCTGTCCGTGGCTGTAAACACCGCCATGGAAAGGCTGGCGGTAGGGGGATTTGGGGGGGCCCTGGGGGCCCCTGCACTTGGCATGGGAAGTGCAGGGGCCCCCAGGCATAGCCCCGTCGCGCATTTCACTGCCCGAATTTCGGGCAGTGAAATTCGCGACGGGTGCTACTGCACCCGCTGCACATCAGCATTGCCGCCGGCTCTATTACGAGCCGGCAGCAATGTTGATGTGACATTTCCGCTGGGCCAGCGGAAATGTCATAATAGGGAGCCAGGAATACCGCCGGCAAAGGCGGTATTCTGTCTCCCGCAGCCTCGGCGGTCTTCTTGCAAGACCGCCGAGATTGTAATGACCCCCATAGTCTTCTTTTGAGGGGTGGGCGCCACCAAGTGTCTACTTTGGTATTCACCACCCGATTCAACTACTGTAAAATAAATGGCCTTTCAAACTTGGTGCGCCAGGATGCTCCGATTTACTTGCAGAAGGCTCTGATTTTCAAACAACCAACCATTTTAAAACTATTCTAAAGTTGCACATAAGGCATGTGGTTGCGCCAGTGGCAAAGATCGTTGTGCAACCTGCATGACTCAGTTTCAAATTCTGTCGGACCCGATACTGTTTTACATCCGCACAAGGTCAATTAAATAAGTACCTTTACGTTGGGTAATAATTATACCTTTATGGCATCAGAAATAGAAATTTCATTGTGTGGTGTGCACTAGGAAAACTGTCACTATTCGTATTCTCAAAGTGTTGGACTAAAAATTGGACCAAAACTTAATATAGTATTCTGATTTTGAGCTCTGTCAAACCTTTTAGGGATTGTGTGTTGGGAGAGATAAATTGCGTTTGGCTAATCTCTAAGAATGGTCTGCAGGTATCTCACTCCAAGAGTCCACATTCTGCGTTCTTTTCTTTATAGTTGATGAAATTGGACACCGAAAGGCAGCAGATATTTCTACTCGCTGTAAAACTTGAGGAGTACATTAGGCTTGTGTACCCCAAGTGCAACCCCAGTTTTGTATCTCCTATAAGTAAACTGGTACATTTTATGACAACTGTGTCACTAAAAGAACTTTCTCTGCCTTGTGGGCCTGTCAGAGACACTGGCCTGTCCAGGGGGATGAAATATTTCCCAATACTCAAACTCCTATCTGGTGGAACATGCACTCCATTTTTTGTCTAAAATGTTCTATGCACTTAAAAAAATAAACCCTGCCGCCTATGTGCAGAATTCACAAATACTTTGTTTTTTTGTCCCTGCTTGCGGTATTTGAAAATGCTGATCCAATATTGTGTTAAAAAACACACCGTTTCGGAGCTAATCAGCTTTGAGACCATTGTCTTGAGAATGGTCAACATGCTGCAAACAATCGGACTCGGCAACGTCTTGATTTGCTTGTGGCAAAGTTGACGATTTTGCTCCTGCTGTATTTGGCATGATCCAATGCAACACTAAAGCCAGTTACCAAAATCAAAAGAGCAATCCATTCAGCCTATCATATAACTTGTGTATCAAAGGGTATTTGGCATTTTATGAAAACCTGAAAAGTGGAATGAAATGAAATTGAAGTGTATTTATTTCATGAAGGCGAGTCTTAGAAACATCAGTCCCCGTAAACATATTTGTTTTACAAGGATTTTGTTCCAGTAAAAACAAAAAACGTTTTTCTGTGCTGCTAGACTGTCCCACCTTTAGTCCAAAATCGTGAGCAGAATATTGTTTCATACCTAAATACTGATTGAAAATAAAGGCCACTTCTGCTGATTTTCCCCTCCTATTGCAACTTTGCGCTATATATTTAATCTCCAGGTGTGTCTCCCTTGGCATTTGATTACTCCCATCGTTTTCACCTAATACTTCGTAAATTCTGTTTGCTTCCGTTTTTGTCCCCGCAATTCTCCTGGAAGACATTTCCCAGCTTTTAGCACACCCTTCAATGAATTTTACTATGTCATACCTTAACCTTTTCTGACAGGTATTATGTCATGAGCATCTCTGCAAAATCCACGTCTCTACTACCATCTACTCACTTTCATGGCTGATATCTGAATGAGTGCATACTCTAAAAATAAAATGGGTGATCACCCCTTAGCCTCGGATAACTTTTTAGAAAATCTCCCTTTTCTGGTCATCTTCCAAGTTATTCTAAACTTGACAAAATATTCTTATGGAACTTTGTGCTTCATTTTTCCATTTCCTTTCTTCAGAGTTGTCATAGGCACTTGTCTGCTGTGGGCCAGTTTCAAATCTCTTTCCCTTGACATTGTGTTCTAGTCCAGTTGTGTTTTTAAATGTGTAGTGCATAATATTGAGATTTGGCATGTTTCCTAGTGCTCTCTTTTCTGGCAGATAAGGGACTGGGAGATAAAGTGTTTTTCCCAGGATTCAACATTTTTATTTTATAAATCGGCGGGAAAGCCAGGGTTTGAACTCTAGACTCAGGAAATGACTCCATGAACACTAGACCCCTTGTTTTGCACATGTATTCAGACCAATTTCTCCCTCTCCCTCTTTTTTCTTTCTTCTGCAGTTGGTCTCTCCACTGTGCTGACATTTCAAGTAGAGTTGGCTATCCATTTCTCCATTTAATTTCTGTTAAGGGTAACATTTCATGACATTTTAATGTATTGAACATTACCTGCTTTTTTGTGACTTTCTAGACCATTTGCAATGAGATATTTTGTACTTTGTATTTGTACTCTTATAACTGACTTAGTGGATCATTGTGTTTGCTGCCTAGGTCTGTGTTTGTCCTGCATATCACACGTCAAACCCTGAGAAGCTGGCTAATCCTTTCTTCCTTCTGAAGTTGGGGAAGTTTATAAAATGGGCACAACATATCTTTTGTTTACAGTGATCCCATGCTGCAAGACTTTGGCACCTATAATTACAGAAAACAGATCATTTTAAAGCAGCACTTTGGTCATGAGCCTTTATCAGTAAAACATAAATACATTTAGAGGCTGGGTTGCTATGGTTTAATGATAAGGGTTTTTCACTCCAGAACTTAGAAAAGGGACCAAACCATACCATTATCAGTGGGCCAAAGAGTTGCCAGTTTGACACAAGTTGCTCGCCTCCCTCATCTCTTCTTGGTCTAGTGTTGATTGCCAACAAAGGATGGAGACACACTAGCTTAGGGTAGGTAGTACAGGGGGGAATATGCCTGAACAAAGTGTTGGAGGGTCTTGAGCAGCACTTTCAGCCTTACCACAGTCGAAGAACATGCATGCAGATATGCAGCTTACATTTCATGAAATGCACACAAACCAATTATTAAAAAAATTTTAAAAAAAAATCCAGATGTGATGGAAAAATGTCAGTCCTTTCTGTTTTCTTGTGAAAGGATTGCACCTATCTTCACGAACAAGCTGTGCAAAACAGCACTAAATGCTTCCTAGAGGTTTCAGATGCGCACAATACATTGATGTAATCACTGAACAACTGAAAGCTTTGATCTGGGTGATAAATAGGTTTTAATCAATTCTGAATGCATCATGTAACTCACATTGCACAGCAAATAGAAAATATGTTGAATCAAAAGGAAACAAACCTGGGAGTTTTAACGAATTGGATAAAGTCTGACTTTAATCCTGCAAGTTTAGTATTGATTTTTTTTGTTTATTTAGGAACATACCTTTCTGTTATCTTTTTAGTTTAATTCTTCAAATCAGGAAGTAATATTAGGCACATTCAGCACAATTCTGAAAAATTGGTGCATATGGGGTAATCTCTCAGGTTACCAGCTGGTGATGTTGGTCTGTAAGAGTTGCAGCCACCCTACTGCTGGTTTACAAAAACAATGATTTGCAGTTCGCTTGAGTGGGAAATTAGTCAATTTCAATGCATATTTTTAAATTACAGTTTTAAGACCTACAATTGGTTGAATCAGTGCTCAATCCTCTTTGGAGTATCAACTGCGACGCATGCAGTTTTCTTGGTTTACGGCCTACAAAGAACACATACTTTTGTTGTTGGTGTGTTGGTAAAAGGAAAATGTATTTTGGTTCAGGAAAGCAAATAGGAGAACCTCAATAATGTTTAAAGCATGAAGTGAAGCAATCAAAGTCAATGGAGACTCCCCTGAGGGGGACCAATTTATGGAAAATTAGATTTTCCGCCACACCGTTTATTCGCAGTCATGCAAAGCTCGAAAAGAGACTGAATTTGCCCAAACCCTCCCGATCATTCAGAATAACAAACCTATTGAAAATAAACACACTTTCCTCCTGGACAATTGGCTTTTGAGAAACATATTATGAATATTACAGATCTTCTTTGATGGAATCTCTTGATCGGTTGTGAGGGGTACTCTGACTGCTGCTGCCCTCTGAGAGTTCGGTAATAGAGTGCACACCCTCATTGCATAGATGCCTTCCTTGTAGAGAAAACGAAACGGTGCTCTTTCTGAAAAAAATGATTTTGTAAAAAGAGACTGTTAAATTGAAAGGCTATGTTGTAAATTTATATTGAATTGTTTTTAAAAATAAAAAGATTTGTTGTTTGTGCCTGTTAATGAAACGCAGACAGAGGCAGCTCACTTACCTATAAATGTCGATGACCATATCAATAAGGATTCAACATCTGCATAAACGTTTTGGGGTGGAGAACTGGCAGAACAAGAACACTTTGTAATAAAACGGTGTAAAAAAAAAAAAAATAGTGCCGTGTTCATTTGACTTATTAGCATTTTTGCAGATCACAATCTATCATTATTCTGGCATTACATCTCTTTGGTGGGCTGGGTGTGATTTTCCTATCGGTCCAAGGGTTTCCATTGCTGACAGAGTGTGATTTGTGTGTGAAGATGTACTGTTGCTGTCTGTAGTGCGGATGGGTATGTTCCCTATGATAGACACATGTATGAACTTGCATTGAGTTGTGAGTGAAGGCTCTTGGTGATCAGTGGTTGAGACAGACCGGAGCTGTGCGCATCAGAACCTGTTTCTCCCAGGTTAGTAGGCATAACCACTTCACAGTAGATGTATGTCTTGGTGGTGGCAAAGAGTGTTGTTTGATGCCCTAGTAGCTGGTAAATGACATGTTCGTGGCATGAGTAGCTATAGATACACATGTTGTGTTTTCTTCCTCCATCTAGTGTGGGCTCGGACGTACAACTTGTTTTTCTTCAAATAAAGTATTTTCGAGTCACAGGATCTAGTGACTCCACCTTTTAGTGGTATTGCTCATGGGCACCGGCTCCATTGTTAGATTGTTTTTTCTTTGTCGTCTGGTTCAGATGTGTCATCATGAACTCCAGTTCAATGCCTAACTGTGTTCTCGCTGGGTCCTTGGATTGGTTCTCTCATCATTTCTACAAAACAGTTTGACTTTCGCTGGTTTCAACATAGCTGTGTCGGCTGTATATCTCTCGACTCCCACTGTCCAGTTCACAGATGTCTTTGTAATGGAAAGGACTCCATTTCAGTTCTGTCCTACTTGCCACGCTAAGTACTCGAGATCCGGCCTTCGCGATGATTGCAATCTGTATTTATCTCCAGATCACTGAGAAGACACCTATTCAGCATGTCTTGCCTTCTAGAGCAAGAAAGCTACATAACCAACGCGCTTATTGCCTCGACTCAGCCACCATGTGTCACAGGTGAGAAGCGAAGGACACTTCAGACATCCTCAGAGAGCGTGAGGACTCTGATGTGGAAAAATCAGGTGCTCCAGGTGTCGAAATTGAACCAGACTTCTTGTCGGAAAGTGTTGACTCCAAGGCTGATGTCGAGGCTGAACAACCTCCTGCCTGTCCAGCAGGAACAAAGGATCACACCGAGTACTGATGCTGTCTCTACTCTCCACAAAGAGGCATCAGCCTCAAACTCCTGTGCCTATGGGGTACCTGTGGCGCCACTGTCTTCCGGCCTTGGTCAACACCGGCATTCTTAGCTGACCAGCCAGTTCCACACTCGGCGTCGAAGTCCATTTCAAAGCATAAAGACTTGTCTGCCACCTCATGCCAGATCCAAAGGTGCACCATCAAACACTCTCTGATCTGAAAGGGGTGGACCTGAAGATTTCGGGGCCCAGACACCCTGCACCGAAACATTCAGAACCGAAATTAAGTTTGGTGTCGAAGCCTGCTGACCCAAAGCATTCGGTGCTGAAATTGAGGTCAGTGCACTCTGCTGCCTCCTCTGCAGCTTCTGAAGATTTTGGCAGCCAATCCTAGAGCAGCTTCAAAAAGATCTGGATGCTCTGCAATTGAGGGTGCATATTCAGCCAGAAAAAAAGCCTTCACAAGTGCCAAAGGACCCTACTCCTAATAAGAGGAAGTTGAGTTTTGAGGAGGCCATCAACCCACAGGCACATGGGGAGTGTTAGAAATGGGGTCTCTAGTTGGCAGCCTTGTCCAAGAAGGAATCACAGTCCTAGTCAGGATAAGTCTCACACACAATCCAAATTATCCTGTGCCAGCCCTCCGGTAACTGGGCACTGAACAGTCAGGCTTAACTTAGAAGGCCACATGTAAAGTATTTGTGTAATAAATCATACAGTAATGCATTAAAAACACCACAAAAATACACCACACAGGTTTAGAAAAATACATATTTATCTGAATAAAATACTGTTGAAAAAATGAAAATCCAATGTACACAAGCAAGTTATGAATTTTTAACTATTAAATCCAGTTAAAGCACCGAGAATACACAATAGCTCAAATTGGGGCTATCACGCCGTTGTTGACGGAATCGTTCTCAATAAGCCGACACTACCGGTGTCGGTCACAGAGTCACACGGACCCCCAGGTACAGTACCTTTTGAAAATGAAAAAGAAAAAAGAGATGTCCTGCTTACCCCTTTCAGATCAGAATCTACCGCTCAAAAAGTATATGAGGGCAGTCCTGATGCTAGCCTGTGAAAGGTGTAGGCCTCACAGTAGTGAAAAACGAATTTAGGGGTTTTTCACTACAAGGGCATATAAAACACATATGTACATGTCCTGCCTTTTACCTACATACCACCCTGCCCTATGGGTTACCTAGGGCCTACCTTAGGGGTGATATATATGTATATATATATATATATATATATATATATATATATATATATATATATATATATATATATATATATATATATATATATAAAAAAGGGGAGTCAGAAAGGTGCGTCACTGGAGTCGGTGCGGTGTCAGTCCCTTACGGCGTCCGAGGAGATGATGCGGTGCCATCCCCGATGCGTCGATTCCTGGTGACCCGGCGGGGTCGCTGGTTCCGGTCTGTCAGGACGTAATGTATCGACTTTGCAGGATCACTCTGGAGTCACTGAAGTTTGTGTTCTAGTACAAAGCTAGCAGTGGAGGTATTTGTAGTCCCTGAGACCCCAGAACAGGAGGCAAGCTCAATCCAAGCCCTTGGAGAGCACTATTGGGTGAAGGCAGAGTCCTTCCAGCACAGGCAGAGGCCAGCAGGGCAACAGCAGGGCAGCAGTCCTCAACAAATCAGTCCAGAGAGTCCTTTGGTCAGCCAGGCAGCTCTTGTGACAGAGTTCAGGTGCAGGTCCAGAAGTCTCTGAGTTGGTGGGGTCGAAGACCCAGTTTATATACCCAAAAATGCCTTTGAAGTGAGGGAGACTTCAAAGAGTAGTTTTAAAGTGCACAAGTTTCCCTTTTAGTCCAGTCCCAATAAGGGGTTTGGCAGTCCATTGTGTGAAGGCAGGCCAGTAGCCTTTGAAATGTAAGTGTCAGGGCCTCCACCCTTCCAGCCCAGGAAGACCCATTCAATATGGAGATAAGTGCAGGTGTGACTGAGTGTCCCGTTTTTGTGGTTGTCTGGGTGAAATGCACAAGGGAGCTGTCAACCAGCTCAGCCCAGACGTTGATTGGAGACGTGCTGTAAGGCACAGATGGTTTTAAAGTGCAGAGGAATACTCCCTTTCTAAAAGTGGTATTTCTAAAATAGTAATATCAAATCTAACCTCACCAATAAGCAGGATTTTATATTACCATTCTGGCCATACTAAATACAACCTTGTTACCCCTTTCAGATCAGAATCTACCGCTCAAAAAGTATATGAGGGCAGTCCTGATGCTAGCCTGTGAAAGGTGTAGGCCTCACAGTAGTGAAAAACGAATTTAGGGTTTTTTCACTACCAGGCCATATAAAACACATATGTACATGTCCTGCCTTTTACCTACATAGCACCCTGCCCTATGGGTTACCTAGGGCCTACCTTAGGGGTGACATATATATATATATATAGAAAAAGGGGAGTTTAAGGCTTGGCAAGTACTTTTAATACAGTGGAGGAAAATGGCTCCTTGTTGCAGTTACCCCCCTACTTTTGCCTGATATTGATGCTGATATGACTGAGAGTGGGCTGGGACCATGCTAACCAGGCCCCAGTACCAGTGTTCTTTCACAAAACAAAATGTACCATTGTTTCCACAATTGACACACAGATAAGTCCCTTGTAAAAGGTACCAGTGGTACCAAGGGCCCTGTGACCTGTGAAGGTCCCTATGGGCATCAGCATGTGTTGTGCCAACCTAAGGGACCCATCACCTAGCACATGCATACTGCCATTGCATACTGTGCGTGTTGGTGGGGAGAAAAAGGCAAATTCGACATGGCATCCCTCTCAGGATACCATGCACACAAAATACTGCCTGTGGCATAACAAAGTCACCCCTCTAGCAGGCCTTAAAGTCCTATACCAGAGGCGAGGGCATAGCTGCATGAGCAATATGCCCCTACAGTGTAAGTCAATTCTTAGTCAAGTACAGTGTAGCCATATTAATTATATGGTCTGGGAGTTTGTCAAAACAAACTCCACAGTTCCATAATGGCTACACTGAACACTGGGAAGTTTGATATCAAACTTCTCAGAATAATAAACCCACACTGATGCCAGTGCTGGATTTATTTAAAAAATGCACTCAGAGGGCATCTTAGAGATGCCCCCTGTATTTTACCTAATCCTTCAGTGCAGGACTGACAGGTCTGTGCCAGCCTGCCACTGAAAGACGAGTTTCTGACCCCCTGGAGTGAGAGTCTTTGTGCTCTCTGGGGCCAGAAACAAAGCTTGCACTGGGTGGAGGTGCTTCACACCTCCCCCCTGCAGCAACTGTAACACCTAGCAGTGAGCCTCAAAGGCTCCGGCTTCGTGTTACAATGCCCCAGCGCACTCCAGCTAGTGGAGATGCCCGCCCTCCCGGACACAGCCCCCACTTTTAGTGGCAAGTCTTTGGAGATAATGAGAAAAACAAGGAGTCACTCCCTCAGCCAAGTCCACCCCTAAGGTGACCAGAGCTGAAATGACCCCCTCACTGGAAAATCCTCCATCGTGTTTTGGAGGATTTAGCCCAATAGGGATAGGGATGTGCTCCCTACCCCAAAGGGAAAGAGCACAAGGAGGGTGTAGCCACCCTCAAGGACAGTAGCCATTGGCTACTGTCTTGTGACCCTAACACACCCCTAAATTCAGTATTTAGGGGCGACCCTGAGTCCAAGACTTTAGATTCCTGTTGACCTACAAAGAAGAAGGACTACCTAGCTGAAAAACCCCGCAGAGAAGAAGGAAGATGACAACTGCTTTGGCCCCAGCCCTACCGGCCTGTCTCCAACTTCATAGAACCTCCACCAGCAACGCATCCTGCGGGTCCAGCGACCTCTGCTGACTCAGAGGACTGCCCTGCAACTACAAAGGATCATGAACTCCCGTGGACAGTGGACCTGTCCAACCAAGCAAGAAGAAACCATCTTTAAAGGGACTCTTCAGAAGCGTGAGTCCCCACTATTCTGCACCCGACGCCCCTGGCCCGTGTCCAGAGAAACCAACAACCCAGAGAGGATCCCCAGGTGACTCTGATGACGTTTCCACCCTGAGCTAACCTCTCTGCACCCCCACAATGACGCCTGCAGAGGGAATCCCGAGGACCTCCCTGTCCGCGACTGCCAGGGACGAAGAAACCCGATGCCTGGAAGCAGCACTGCACCCGCAGCCCCCAGGCCCGTGAAGAACCGACCACCGGTGCAGAAGTGACCAGCAGGCGGCCTTTACCCTTGCCCAGTCGGTGGCTGGCCTGAGAAGCCCCCCTGTGCTCTGCCTGCAATGTCTGAGTGACCCCCGGGTCCCTCCATTCAAATCTATTACAAGCCTGACACCCTGTTTGCCCACTGCACCCGGCCGCCCCTGTGTGGATGAGTGTGTTCTTTGTGTGCCTACTTGGGAACCCGCCCCCGCTGTACTAAACCCCCCTGGTCTGCTCCCTGAGGACGCAGGTACTTACCTGCCAGCAGGCTAGAACCAGAGCACCCCCTGTCTCCATAGGCGCCTATGTGATTTGGGCTCCTCTTTGTCCTCTGCACCTGACTGGCCCTGTGTTGCTAGTGCTGGGTGTTTTGGGTTGACTTGAACCCCCAACGGTGGGCTACCTATGCCATGGAGACTGAACTTGTAAGTGCTTTACTTACCACATTAACCTAACTATATTTACCTCCCCCAGGAACTGTTGAATTTTGCACTGTGTCCACTTTTAAAATAGCTTATTGCCATTTTATGCCAAACTGTACATTACTGTTTTGATTCAAAGTCCTATCTATACCTATGCAAAGTACCTTACATTTAATGTATTTACCTGCAATTTGAATCTTGTGGTTCTAAAATAAATTAAGAAAATAATATTTTTCTATATAAAAAAACTATTGGCCTGGAGTTGTCATTGAGTGTGCTCTCATTTATTGCCTGTGTGTGTACAACAAATGCTTAACACTACCCTCCGATAAGCCTAACTGCTCGACCACACTACCACAAATAGATCATTAGTATTATCTATTATTGCCTCTGTCAAGCCTCTTTGGGACCCCATGGACTCTGTGCACACTATCTCTCACTTTGAGATAGTATATTCAGAGCCAGCTTCCTACACACAATCCTTGCAATGGCAGGCCTGAGACATGGTTAATGGTCTATGTATGTGGATGCCACAATCAGTGCTGCACGCCCACTTGTAGCCTTTAATTTACAGGCCCTGGGCACATGTAGTGCACTTTACTAGGGACTTACAAGTAAATCAAATATGCCAATTGGGAGTGAACCAATGTTACCATGTTTAGGGGAGAGAGCAAATGCACTTTAGCACTGGTTAGCAGTGGTAAAGTGCTCAGAGTCCTAAAACCAGCAAAAACAGTGCCAGAAAAGTGAAAGGAGGTAGGCAACAAGTTAGGAGATGACCACCCTATCTGGTCTAACAGGGTGTGATGGCAATATGTATCCCACTTATACCAAATGCTAGGTTCTGCATGAGACTGAGCCAAGGATGGCTACAAAGGTATGTGTCACAGATGACTGAGACTGTTGTTTGTAACAGAAAGAGTATACAAAGAAATACAGTGGTGGAACAAAAAGAATAACACAATAGGCAGATCTTTAAAACAACCATCTCCAATGATGACCATAACAACGGATACATCCCACACAGGAAGGAAAACACACATGAACAATATCAACATCAGAGGCCAGTGGAGCCAGGAAGACGCATTAAAACACATAAACAACCAGGAACTCAAGACAGTGCTCCAAGCCCTGAAAGCCTTGTAATCACTATTCGAGGGGAAGGTATTATAAATACAGAAGAACAACACTATGGCCGTGTTCTACCTCCACAAACAAGGAGGAACAAGATCACACAAACTGTCCACCTTAGCACAGGAGAAATGGATGTGGACATTACAGAACATACTGCTAGTAACAATCCACCTGCCAGTGTTTTACAACACAGAAACGAACAAGTAAGCAGGCAGTACAGCACGTACCATGAGTGAGAGCTAAACCAAAAGGTACTACAAAGACTCTTCAGCAGTTGGAGAACACCAGTGGACCAGTTTGTGACACAGGAGAACCCAAAATGCCAAGACTTCACATCCAGGTACTCAAACAGCAAACCCCAGGGAATGCTCTATTGATAGAATGGTCAGGGAAATACGCGCACACTTTTCCACCAATTCCCTTAATATCCATGGTAATAGAGAGGTTCAAGCAAGCAAGCGTGATCCTCATCCTCATCACACCACAATGGGCAAGACAGCCATGACTTTCCGAACTTGTGGAGCTAGCACATACAAATGTGGAGCTGCCACCAACACAACAGGCCTTCCTAACCATGCATGGACACTCAAGAATTTCCACCCAGAACAGTGCATACTCGGCTTGGCAGCATGGCAACTGAAAAAATAGAATTTGGATACTTACAATAGCCCAAAGGGCAGTGGAAGTGCTCAGGGAATCTAGAAGACTGACAACACGAAAGCATTACTCCAAGAAATGGAGGAGGTTTAGAATGTGATGCACCAGGAACAAATGGGAGCTACCTACAGCCGAGGATACCACACTACTGTGTAGTGTGGTCAGTTTTATGTATCCTTTGCGCATTAGTTTCAGGCTTTAGGCCTTTGTGCATTTTGCCCTGGATGTATTTTATTCCTTTGCTTGCAGCCTCTGTGCACTTTCCTCTAAATGCTTTCATTTAGCTTCGTACTGTTATTTTTCAAATAGCCAGTTCTACGGTCTTGTTTTTTTTTTTTTATCACACTGTTTAGCCTACTTCAGCACTGGAGTTCTCCATAACACATTCCTGTTCACTCTGTGCTTCAGTCAAGGATACAGTCTGGTACATTGCCGATAGACGTGGTAGGAGTTTAATCTTTGGCATTCCTGCGTAGGGACATTTTGTGATCACGCTGACATGTTAGTTATAAAAACACTTCCTTGTCCCAATACAAGCAAGAGGGAGATTCCGACCAGGGAACCACAACTAGACGCTGACTGCCTCGTTGCAGATGCTGAACCAGATCACAGGCCTTTGCTCAGATATGAGGGCTGATGTCTCCCAAGGGTTTCAGAAAGGCAAGTTAGAAGCTTAACATGCTGTGCTCGAAATAGAACTAGCTAAGGGAGAGTAGAAATTGTTAAACACCATGATAGCGTTGTTCTTATGTTTCACTCTCTCGTGACTATTTCAATCCTACTGTGTTGTATGGTTCTTGTTATTGCGGCTCACGCCTTAATATCTAAAATACAGTTGTTTTATTAAAACATTATATAAAACTTACACTGCCTTTGTCATTTGTATATGAGATCATACTGTAAATGAGAGAGTTGGTTTGGATCTAAGTGACCACGATTTCCCTGAGAAGTTCCAAAGAGGTCATGTGCTCGGCTGCCCAATCATCTCTTCCCTTTTGGAGAAATGAGGCACTGCTAGTTAGCCGGAGCAAAACCGGGTTTAGGGTGACAGAGGTCCTTCCAAGTGGGTCCGACTCAGTCCCCCACACCGTGAACGATCCTGCTGCCTAGAAATGCAGTAGTCTCATTTAGGATAATGAGAGCCCATGTGACATGGCACCGCCAACGATTGGTCTGGCTCTAATTTTTGGGTCTGGCTGACTCTCTGGGTCTCATATATATATATTGACTACTCGGTTCCGTCAGCGGAGACGTCCGTGGGGCTGAGGATTTCCGCCGCCACGGGATAGGTGCATCCTATTACTTAGTGGTCGGTTGTTCAAGCTTGAACTTTGAAAGGAAAACCCCGTTTTTGGTGTGCCTTCACTGCCCTAGTGCTATTTTTTATAATGGCGAATCCTCAAGTAGTAAACATAGCGCTTAATATGCGCCAACTGCTCACGGGACATCTGATAGCACATGGACTGACGGTCCATGGGGGTCCGGTCACTTTTGTGGTGGACGCCCATGCAGCCTATAGAACAGAACTTTTTTATTCTTGGGTCATATTTCCAGCAGTTGATGGGGGTACAAACACTTTTCACGATTACACTGTTGCGAATGTCCCTGGACAGTACAGGGCTTATGCATACCTAGAGATATCTTTATCTTATCAAGAACACCATAATTGGCTTGATGGCGCCCTCCCACACACAGTAGCACAAGTTAGGTTAGGTCCACTGAGTAATGATGGTCCTACCTGGCCTTTATTGGCTACCTACACACCATATCCTGCGGTTGCTAACTTGGCAGTGGCTGACGTTCGTCGTTTATATATAGACTTAGCAACTACATACAGAAGACTGGTTCAGTTTGTAATGCAGACTTTAAATACTAATGCAGTGCATGCTGCTCCGGCACACCCACAGGCAGTGGTACCGGGTATTAATCCGGCCACTGTACACTCAGTTATGGGTAAAATAGCGGCTAAACGTGAGGAAACTCCATTTTGGCTGGCGCAAAAAATGAATACGCTGGAAGCAGTATTTCCCCATACGGGACCTCAGGATAAACATAGAATATTGACGATATGTTTGCCGTATGGAATGGTTCCCACCGTGGACCATTGTAATACCTGGGGCACGGTGTTTGCCGCGCTCTACACTACAGCACACAGTACACCAACATTGGCTAATCTACCGGAAGTGCTTAAACAAATGAATATGGGGCTGCCCAGCCTTAGATTTAGGCATGCAGCTGATGGGCAATTTTGCCGCAGTTTCTTCTATTATTTTTAAATAATCTCAAGGGAGAGGCAGTGGCGTTACCCGTGCGTATGCGTCTTCGAGACGTTCCGCAACTTAATCAGGAGCGGGAACTCCCGAGCATAATAGCAGAAACTTATTCCAGTATCGGTTGTGATAGCCTAGGGGCTAGACCACAAAAACCCCAATTACAGGGTAAAAATAGTAAAGATAATGCTAAACAACAGCAGCCTGAGGGTACTAAGAAGTGCTGGGAGAAGAAACAACAAACACCTAAGAAAAATGGGGGACAGTCTCCGCAGCCAGAGACCCCACAGAATAGGTATAATCTCAGGAATAGGGATAATTTGAAGACGCCTGATAGATATCAATATACTGATACACGCCAAACTCGTTCCTTTCAGGACTCCTCGGACAAGAGAAGTGAGAGAGGTGGGCGGTCAGAGCGGAGAACTGAGTACGTGAAGCCGAGACAGGAATCACAACGCTCAACGGAGGTTTCTATTAAACAGGAAGAGAAACCGCTCCAACAAAAGCAACAATTTAAAAAGAAGAAAGTGGCAGCAGTCTCAGTTAGACATGCCGCTCAAGAAGAGAGTTCTCTTGAAGAACAAGACATGGGCGTTAGCACTGTTAGACAGCGCGGCAGAGGTCACAATAGTTCGCCGGAGTCTTCTAGAGCATCTGGAGGTGAAAGCAACTGATGACTTCATACAAGTCGAAACAGCAGATATGTGTGTCTCTGATTCCGATAGAGTATATAAAGCAACCTTGCAATTAGAAGGGGACATTGACCGCATTGTACAGGCCATCTTTTGGGACCATATGGTAAAATTGTATGACGTTCTGCTGGCCGAACAAGATTGGCCGCCTGACTTTGTTCGCGACTGTCCAGTTGGGGAGGAGGTTATTACACCTTCATTCTCACCACTTGTTCCGAGGGAACTAGCGGAGTCCTATAGTAAATGATGGGCTCTGGCACAGGCCCCCGCCCTATATAGAAATCACGTGGGGTGGGATAGACCATCACCTTATCATGTAATTCCGATAAAGGGCAAACCTCAGCCGCAGTATCCTATAAAATTTGAGGCAAGGGCATCGGTTAGGAAAATTATTACACAATTGGAGTACCAGGGAGTAATTGAACCCTGTGTCTCGCCGATGAATAATCCCTTATGTCCAGTTGCTAAACCGGACCATTCATAGAGGATAGTGGTGGATTACAGACATTTAAATGGACATACACGTACATATGCAATACAAAATTCACACAGCGCAGCGCTTATGAATAATATTGTGCATAAGAAATACAAAACAACATTAGATATCTCGAATGGATTCTTCTGCCAAAATATAGCACCCGAAAGTCGGGACTATACCAGTTTCAGTGCGTTTGGCTCTCAAAAAAAGTTTTGTCATCTGCCTCAGGGGTATAAGAATAGCCCAGGACTATTTTCGGCTCGTGTAACTGAAATTCTGCACGAGTTGGACCCTGAAGCTTTATCATATGTTGATGACATATATTTAACGGACAATGAGATTCTGTAACATCTAAGGCGTGTAACACGCATTGTTGTGGGGTTTGCTTAAATTGGCTTCAAGTTTAATTTTAAAAAATTGTAGATTGCCTTCCTCAGTGTCATTTTCCTGGGATATGAGTTGTCTAGTGAGGGCAAGAGCTTAGCGCCGCATTTTTGGGAGAAATGTGCTCAATTGCAGCCTCCTAATATGGTTCGGAAGCTCCAGTCATTATTGGGGTTTCTGAATTTTGGCAGAACTTACATTCCTGAATATGCTACACGTATAAAACCCTTATACAAGTTGATTCGCCCAAATTTTTCAAGTAAATTTTGGGCAATTGAGCATACACATATTCTTCGAGATCTACAAACTGATCTCTTAGCTGTTAAACATTTACACACTCGGGACAATAAAACGCATCTGGTCATCAGGGTAATACCTGGTGCCGTTGGGTTTACGTATGTCACCTTTAATGAGGGTGAGACAGTCCCGATAGCATACAAGTCACACTTGTATTCTGCTGCAGAACAACGATTTGCACAAACTGAGAAAATACTCACTGCTGTACAGATGGCTGTGATTAAAGAAAGACCTCTTGCCCAGGGCCAACGCATTATTGTTGTTTCCCCAATTCCAGCCTTAGAGGCTGTTACGAAAGCGAGTGTTCCTAATTCGAAAGCTTTACACCCGCGATGGATACAATGGGCTACGTCTTTGACAGCCACTGATGTAGATTACATATTTGACCCTAAACTGCAGACTCAAGAATTTCTACAATATGAAATGGAGTACCCAGTTCCCGCTGGCACATTGCCTATTGATCAATATCAGGTGGTCATGTACACCGATGGCTCTGCGCAGCCAGCGGTTGGGACTAAACAACAGTATTCTGCTGCATGTGCTGTAGTGAGCGGCACTATGGAGGGGGAAGTGTTCTGCCCCCGACATACTTATACACAGACCTTGGGAGATTGTACGGCACAGTTGGCTGAGCTCAAGGTTCTATTATTAGCATTAGAACACGCGGATTCGGCGATACTTACCTTGCTGGTCTGTGACTCCTACTACTGTGTTCAGTCTTTCAATTAATATTTACACTATTGGAGGTTGAACGGGTACAGAGATTCCAAAGGCAACACCATTAAACACAAATTGCTGTGGGGGAAGGTTGCGAATCTGAAAGAAACGCTTCCTAAAGTCCATGTTGTACATACACCTGAACACCAGCGCGTTGGAATACACGTTGCTGGAAATACTTTGGCTGGTGAAGCCGCAAAATTGTCAGTGGCGGTTGCCACTGTGGCCGCAGTAACTCGTTCGAGTTTCAAACCAGACACAGAGATTTCGGCTGCCATAAAAGCTACGCTGATGGCACGCCATTTCCTAAAGGATTACCTTCTAAATATAGTTACTGTATGGGTGGTATGCTTAACGCTGTTGTTAAAATTCCAGGCGTTGGTGTACGTGAAATGCCCAATAAAGTTGAGAGACCTTGATTAATATCTGCAGCACATGAGGGGGCGGCATCTGCATGTGCTGGTGTGGCTGCCACAATTTCACTTTTACAGGCTCGTTACTGGTGGCCTGGTCTCTATAAAGAGACAAAGGAGTATGTCCTTTGTTGTGACGTCTGTCAACAAATTAAAGCTTCGACGGCTAGACGCCCGCAGCAGACGCCCCTTCTGATTTCAAATAAACCTTTACAGTGTGTGTACTTGGATCATTGTGGTCCGCTGACGCCAGATAGTGCATACAAATATATATTGGTTGCTGTAGATGCGTGCTCCAGATTAGTGTGGGTCTGGCCACAGCGCTCGGCTGGCGCTCGGACTGTTATTAAAGATTTGCGCATCTTTGTCGATACATTTGCAGTTGCGGCTTTTCATTCGGACCAGGGCCCTGCTTTTGCCTCTAAGGCATTCAGGGACACCATGGCTTCGTTGGGGGTCCAACTCCAGTTCTCGTCTCCATTTCATCCAGAGGGAAATTCTGTCGTGGAGCGTTTAAATCGTGATTTAAAGCAATCCTTAACGGCCAGAGTTATAGGTACGGGTCGTAGTTGGCTAGCCCACCTGTATGGAGTACAGAGAGCACTTAATAACTTGCCTAGAAGGTCCCTGGGGGGTTGTACTTCATATGAGTGCCTGTTTGGAACACAAATGTATGTTCCTGATCTAGATGGTCCTGGAGTGGAGACGGCAGATACTCCCTTTGACATAAATTATTGTGTCACTGTTTTGCAGGATTTACAACAATTCCGTGAAGATAACTCTTCTGCAAGTGCTGCCTCCACAGGAATTAAGGATGAGCCAGTAACGCCTACTGGTTGGATACCCAGGATTGGGGATCTTGTGCGTGAAAAGGTCGCAGTAAAGAAAGAATTTGGTCCTTCTTATCGGGTGGCTGTCCCTGTGTTAGGGATTAGCAGCACGAGAACTGTAATTTCATCGCCACTACACGGGCCAAAGGAAATCGCTTTGTTTCCATTGATAATGTCAAGTTACAACATGTGGCCGATTCTGCACAGCAGACCAAGAGGGACACCCAGTAGTTCCGGAATCCCTCTCACTACTGGGGAAGAAGTCCTGCTGCAGGTGATTTGCACCGATGCTGTTTCCTCTCCGAGCTTGGGGAGGGTGCAAGCTGATCTTGCGATTGATCCACAGACGACGATTAATTTGGAATCTTTTGATCAAGTTGCTGTACGTTCTAATGATATTTCTGAACATGCGGTTTATAGCGTGCCAAGGCGAGAGCCACCATCTGCTTCTTTGTTCACGGTTGCACCTTTTGCACGAACTGCCTCTGGCTGCTTCAACGACACTGATGATGCCGTGTCAGACTCCACGTCCTCTCTATCTTCGGCCCGCGGTCCACGTAAGCTGCTGTGTTGGCTTAAACACACATATTTTGTTTTTCCTTGGAACTATTTGTGGCTTTTTATGACTGTAATGACTCTTTTCTTGTGGTTGGGATTTGTGGTTACCTTTTTTTTTGGTAATACATGGTCATTTTCTTCCTGAACGATCTGACATTGAGCACGTGGAGACGGTGTTGAAACCACATTTTTCGTCTCATATGGTTCCAAGAGACTTGTCCTATGTGAACATTTCTGCAATACCGATTCCGGATGGGATTGTGTGGGATAAAGTGATGTTTGATATATATGGTCCCACTGAATTGATTCAAATACCGTATGTTCTCAAGTTATCAATGAATGATATTGTTATCCCAGGCATTGTTTCTGATGATTGGGATATGAAGACAGTAGATTCTATGCTGACAGAATTACAATATTATACTGTCTATGACGATGAAGATGCTTACCTACTTAGAGATAATCATGGTGACATGTTTTGCTACAATTATTATGGACACCACTTTATTCATAAAGCGAGTAGCCCTAAATCGATATTTGAATATGTGCAATGGGAACATTGCCCGACTCCTCCACAGGGGAGTTCTAAAACGTATTATGATAAATTTGCATATTTTTCTGGGCATAATCAACAGAATGCTAAGTCTTACTATTTTAAAGTTACTCCGCATGCTAATAAGCAAATGTTATTGACCGATACTAAATTACTGTATTCAAATTTGTTTGTATCTAAACTTTCGGTTGAGGGGTTTGAATATTGGTCCAAGACTGTTGACTTGAAAAGTGTCTGGGGAACGAAAAATTGGCAAATGCGAGGCAGGGACACTTTATTTAGGGCGTGTATTATTCCTGTCCAAATGATTTTCCTCAATGACACTGTGCAACAGACTAGCTGTTTGGGCTTAGCAACGATTGGAAATTTGAATTTGCCTGGTATTCCTGTCCCTTCCAAATTGAACAATTGGCAGCGATATGTTAATGCCACGTTTAGTGAGTTTACACACTGGGTCCAGAATGGTATGCTTAACACTTCATTGATACATCCGGGCGGGTGGTTATTATGGCCCATAGACACTAATGGGTGTCATCAGCGTTTTGTCACCTCTTCAGTGGGGTTCAGGACTAGTAGGACAGACCCTCACTACATATCACCAGAACATGCTGATATCATTACTACATACAGCGTGAGGAAGCTTTGTCAGCAATGGTTGAAGTCATCCACGCTGGATGCAGTTAAGTCACATCTCACGTTACTGTCTAATGATACTGACTTACAAGATTTTTTGTCAGGGCCACGAATGCCGCGGAAGAAGCGTTTTCTATATGAAGTATATAATAAGATTTGGAAGCTTTCACAACAAGAGGCGGCGGCCCGGTTGAGACAAATTGATCAGGAAAATTTGATACAGGCTTTGTCTGTTGTGGATAATGGGATGCATACCCTTTGAGACCGTGTTTATACAATTGACAACATCGTTTCCTCTGCTATAGACATTATTAAATTGGATATGTCTTCTTTATATCATGGGCAGAGTCAGACGCGGTCCATCATGCAGCTGGGTTGGACTCTACAGACCTTAAAGGCAGGTCGCGTTCAATGGCAGCACATTCGTGCCAGGGAGATCTTTATTTCCTTTAATTTGACTCGTCAACAACAGCTGATGGCTAAAAAGAAAGCGACATATGTTATGTTAAATATTGAAAAATTGGAGAAACTGCCTTTTACGGTTGCTGAGATTCCGTCAGCTGAGTGGTTGATTCATGGGGTTATTAATCTGCCTATCTACACTCTGCAATTTACTTCTTGTTTAAAGCACATTCCGGTGGGTAGATATGAACGGTGGGGAGACAGTTACATACACGAGGTGTGGGAGCTTCCCTTTCTATACAGATGTATTAATGATTTGAGGGAGGTTTTTCTTATCGGTAGCGAATGTGAAACTTCTGTCAGCCATTCCATGGTTTGTAAACAGCTTTCCTTGCACGGGGCATGTAATGCCTCGATTGCTAACTTAGCTTTTTATCTGAAGGGAGTTCCAGTAATTAAAAACACTTTCCAGGTGCTTTTAAACAGCAGTTACGTCCTTCTTAACAGTGAACCCTGTTGTGGCATGCGTGCCGGAATATTTTACGTAGTCGTTGTCACCAAGGCCGTTACGTGCTGCGGGAATGTGTTGTTTCCCCCCACACAAATTAGGGAGGTAGCGGACATCTGGCCTCATATTGCTACTTCCAAGGTGAATTTCGACAAGTTGAGTCGACTAAAAGCTCTATTGTTTCAAAAGCATGTGGCCCTTACATCTGCTAGCGAGACCTACGCACTTCAGGTGGCAAGGTCATCGGCGGAAATACAGTCCCTTTTGAATACTAACTTTCCGAATCACTTTGGTGAACTCGTGGGACGTATATTTAATGCGTCCAGCACTGCTGGAATTGCACATTTTTTTAAAGCCGTTGGTGTTGGTTTTGCTCACACCTTCTCTTCCATATTCGGTTTAATACCTTCGGCTATTCACTCTATTTTCGGAAGTGTTTTTGGGGGTTTCCCGATTACTTTGGCTTTATTGGCTGGGGTTTTGCTGTTGCTGCTGTTCTTCCGCAATGGCTGTCCCGCCGCGACGAGATCCCATATTGGCGCTCCCGTCAGCGCAGCTGTGTCGTGAACGCATGATGCAGCATTTTGGAGCAACACTCCTGGGACAATTGGAGTGTGACTGGTCTTTGACATTCCGGACGGTTTTGGATTGTGTGCAACCCGTGTTTCGGTGCCTTTGGTGCTCGTTTGAACATGCACTGTCTCTCTGTCTCTCGCTGCAGCGCCCCCCAGTGGTTGATACTGATCTGTTGATGTTCCCGATTAGAGCTCATTCCCAGACTTGTGCACTACGGTTGCGTTTGCTTCGTGAGGCAGTTTATGAGATTCCCTTCCTGGAGGAAGATGGTATTGTCTCATTTATAGGCCCTGCACGGGGTGCCGCCCTGGATGGTTTTGGGGCTTTGGAACACACCTGCTCCATGATACTTTTTGGCGTGGATCTTCCGATATTGACATATATCGAAGTGGAGGAACTCCTGCTTTCTATTGCTTCTGTCTGACAATTGGATTTTTTTTTATGACATACAAATTGGCTTTATGTTGAATTTGGCTTTATCATCACATGCTTCCCAAATTTATGACTTTGTGGTCCTCTGACCTTGTCGAAATATATATATTTTGCTGTATTGTTTAAATCTGGGGCATACTTTTATATTATTGGAACCACTTGCTACCGACAAGGGGAGGGTGTAGCGTGGTCAGTTTTATGTATCCTTTGCGCATTAGCTTCAGGCTTTAGGCCTTTGTGCATTTTGCCCTGGATGTATTTTATTCCTTTGCTCGCAGCTTAGAGCCTCTGTGCACTTTGCTCTAAATGCTTTTATTCGGCTTCGTACTGTTATTTTTCAAATAGCCAGTTCTACGGTCTTGTTTTATTTTTTATATCACACTGTTTAGCCTACTTCAGCACTGGAGTTCTCCATAACACATCCTGTTCACTCTGTGCTTCAGTCAAGGATACAGTCTGGTACATTGCCGATAGACGTGGTAGGAGTTTAATCTTTGGCATTCCTGCGTAGGGACATTTTGTGATCACGCTGACATGTTAGTTATAAAAACACTTCCTTGTCCCAATACAAGCAAGAGGGAGATTCCGACCCGGGAACCACACCTAGACGCTGACTGCCTCGTTGCAGATGCTGAACCAGATCACAGGCCTTTGCTCAGGTATGAGGGCTGATGTCTCCCAAGGGATTCAGAAAGGCAAGTTAGAAGCTTAACATGCTGTGCTCGAAATAGAACTAGCTAAGGGAGAGTAGAAATTGTTAAACACCATGATAGCGTTGTTCTTATGTTTCACTCTCCTCGTGACTATTTCAATCCTACTGTGTTGTATGGTTCTGGTTATTGCAGCTCACACCTTAATATCTAAAATACAGTCGTTTTATTAAAACATTATATAAAACTTACACTGCCTTTGTCATTTGTATATGAGATCATACTGTAAATGAGAGAGTTGGTTTGGATCTAAGTGACCACGACTTCCCTGAGAAGTTCCAAAGATGTCATGCGCTCGGCTGCCCAGTCATCTCTTCCCTTTTGGAGAAATGAGGCACTGCTAGTTAGCCGGAGCAAAACCGGGTTTAGGGTGACAGAGGTCCTTCCAAGTGGGTCCGACTCAGTCCCCCACACCGTGAACGATCCTGCTGCCTAGAAATCCAGTAGTCTCATTTAGGATAATGAGAGCCCACGCGACAACTGAAATACCTCACACATCTGTTGGATGAGTGACTACTACGTCACGCTAAAGGTACAACTAATGGCCACCGTAGCATATACAAGGGGCTTAAAAGGAAGGAGTTTCTTCCAAACACCAGTGGTCAAAAGATTTCTGGAAGGGTTAAAGAGAATAGTGCTACCCAGAGCAGCAACCAGCCCCCCCATGGAACCTTAAAGTAGTACTTACAGAGCTGATGAAGCCACATTTTAAACCGATACACAATGCTGGACTACATTTCCCAACTTGGAAGACCAGTTTCCTAGTTGTGATAACATCACTACTCAAGTTGAGCAAGCTTACAGGCACAGTACAGGCACCACAAATCCAAATTTACAAAGCCACAATATTGATGAGAACTAACCCCAAATTCCTACACCAGGTTGTATCACAGTTAACCAAACAATACAGCCACAAGGATTCTTCCACCATTAACAATAATGGGCAGACCACACCCTATACAGAAGAGCAGTGATGTGTTACATACAGGAAACCAAAGCAATCTGACCAATAAGTTATTCACCTCTTTTGGTCAAGCAACCAAACGGTTGCTAGTGACAAATGGAACTATAGTAAGATGGCTAGTCCTGAGAAATCAAAGCTGCCACACAGCAGCTGGAGTTACGCTTGAGGAAAAGCTAAGGGTGCACTTCACAAGGGAAAAGAGCGCATCACTCACCTTCTTAGCCAGTGTGTTAGTCAGCAACATCTGTGCAGTAGCTACATGGTCATCCGTACATACCCATGGAAGCAAACCAAGAAGTACAGATGGTATAGAAAAAAATGTAAACACCTGTTAGCAAACACAAACTTGTTCACTACCCATCCATGGCTACATAATCAATGCGCGTCATGTGAATCCAGAAAGATTCATGCTGCAAAACAAAACAGTTACTCACCAGTATAAGTAGTCTTGCAGCTTGAAAACTTTCTGGATTCACATGCAGCCCTCCCACTTCTACATGAAAATGAGTGTGGATGTTTGCAGTTGGGAAGACTGGACAATGTTTTTCTTATAACAACCCAATGGAAGCTATATACACAAGGACAAAAGTGAAAACTATCTAAATGTTGTGAACACACAAGGGAGTGACCAGAGCATACATCTGTAGCCTGAAGAGGAGGGACAGGCAAGGTCGGACTGGCCATATCGGGCATTGGGTATTTTTCCGCAAGGCTGTAACAGTCGTGCCGGTTTTGTAGCACTGCAGAGCTCCTTGTTTATACAACAGTTTTCAATCAACAACAAAAGTGCCCAAATAACTCTGGTGATTAATAAACCTGCTGGAGAGAGTTGAGAGTCTAGTTTAGTGGCAGTTTTGGCTCACCTACGGTAGCGCAGAGGGTTAATATGCCTGCTGCAAAGAACATGTGCTATTCAGATTACAGAACAGTATTTTATGTGCACAGCTCAGAGGGATACTGCTTTTGTCACAAATATCCTTTTGTTGCTGTGCAGTTCATAAATTACACTCGTAATCTAGCACAGTAAGCTATGAACATCCATCAAAGAGCTGCATGCAAACCTCATGGTACAGGTTAGAAAGTTATGTTTATTCCCTAGTCTTCGATTATCCTAATTTGTCTAAAAAGGGTTTGTTTGGATAGAAATAAATTATTTGTAAAGTCAACCCTAATCGCTGGGTTACGTTCTGAATCCTGCGTTTATGCTTCCCCAGACCAAGCTCTATTAACACATGCATACCAGTATGGGTGACATGTGAATCATACACTGTGTAGACCTTTGTCTTACATATCATTTTCTATACACTGATATACACATGTATGATTCATTGTCTCTGTATGCGTGTGTGATGTAAAGTGCTCCAGCACTTTACACTGGTAAAAGAGACACTATAAAACAAATAAAATACATCTGAGAGAGGCTATGGAGTGATAAGAGGCACTGTTAAAGTATGATGGTGAGGAAATCACTGAAGAGCCCCAATAAAGATTGCCGTATTGTGGTACACTGTAAGGTCATCACTTACTATGTTTTAAAAACTAATACAATTACAATTGAATATATAATGAAGATGTGTTTTATAATGCACTGTTGTTGCTGTTTTTTTTCCAAATTTTCTTGGGGAGTAGATCTCCCCCAAACTCCATTGTAATGGTCAGGCTCACTTGCTATGTTCACTATGAGGGTTGGTCTGGCAGAATTTACCAGGGCTGGCTTAGGTTCCCAGATCGGCCCTGGGAACAGATCACCAAACAGGTGACAAAGATGTCCACTCCCCAAAAAAAATAATTAAGAAATGAAAGACTATAGACAATTCTGGACTCAACCACTAGATGCCGGATTGAATGCACAGCATGTGAATGAAGGGAGTCCCCAAGCTGCAAAACTACTCCGACAGATAAGTAACCATTCTGTTTATGGCATGTGTTGAAAGTATGTTGGCAGTTCTATATGTAGGTGTTCTGTTGTAGGATACAGTCTGGTGTGTAGTTGTGAGAAGGTTGATAGACAGGTGAATGGCACAGCTTTTAGAGGTGGGCAGGGTGCATACTCAGTGTTCTGTTAATATACTGTTGAACAGATAATTTGCATGTGGCTTGCAACTAGAGATGTGAGGTATTGTGTGAATAGTAATAACCAACCGTATGGCACCATTGTGCTGTGCTGGGTGTCCATGCATGTTCTGTTAGATGGATGTTATTCTTGTGTTGTGTAACTAGAAATGTGAGCTTTTGTGAAACGGGAGATACCCAACCATTTGGCATACCTGTACTGTGTTGTGAGTGTGCAGTGTTATGTCTACTAAGTCCTGTTAAAGGTTTGTGTATATGGCACAGACCTATACTATATTTAACGTGCTTTTTGACAAATTACAGCAAGCATTGTTTAGAGGTGATTTATAGACATTTGCCAATTTCACCACAAGAGAACGTGCACACAGAGATAAAATACATGACAACAAAAAAAGGTTAGTCTGATTCACTGGTGAATTTCAGTCCCCCGCCGGGCTCCTTCTACCACCCTTTTTCCTCAATGTAATTGGGCCACTTCTCCTAAAATTGAAAACTGTTACATAGGAGTCTGTCCTCTTAGTTGACATATTCTGCTCTGCCGGTATGGTCCATTCAGTCGTGTCCGCAGATGTATTCATAGGGCGACTCTCGACTATTGTTGATCCTAGTTTCGGGTGAGTCAGGTAAAAATACATCTTGCCACATACTTGAATTTGTAGGTTCTAATTTTTTTAATCCCAGCAACAATACCAACATTTTAAAATCTTAATACATGTTTTTTTTTTTTTTTTTTTTTTTACTTCTGCTGGGTGTGAGACCAACCTGTTTGTTTTAGTCATTCGAAAAGCATTGCCTGTCAACGTCCAGAACTGGAGAGTTCAGTAAACACACCTCAAAATCTTTTCTAGAGCCTTGGTCATCTGAAAATATCCCATGGTAATATAAAGGAAAAGCAAAAGAATAAGAATAAAAACTGGGGACCAAATGACGTGTGCTTTAAATCACAGTTGCTATGAAATGCTTAACAATCTTAACTTGCATTCTGCCGGGGAGGAAGGGGGGATGTGTAATGTCCTACCTTAACAGTGGATTGCAATGTGTTGTTCATCAGCCCCCCGTGTTGTGTCTGCCCCTGCCCTGTCTGTCACCACGTGTGTCTGTGTGTGCGACTTGTGGAATGTTGTTTGGGCGCTCATCGTGGTAACGGTTGGGCTCCCATACTGTGAGGAGAAAGACGAAAATAAAGAAGCCTTATATTTAGCTCTGTGTACCTCGTCATTACACACTTGAATTTGGCGACAAGTATGGAGAAACCTTTGAAGAAGTCACCGCTTTACTTCAAAGTTCATTAGCTGGAATCAGCGCTGTATCCACAGCTTCTGAAATTCATCGTAATTCAGTTACCGGCTTGAGGAGGTAAGGAAAGCATCCGATTCTAAAAATAACAGTTAAAAATACGCCCACTTGTTCCTCAAAGGGTTTCTACTGGCAAAAAAGATCCCTTGGCCCCACCTGGCCCCACCTGGAGCAGCCCTTGGGAGGAGTTCATCCACAGAGCTAAAACGGAATTAACCCATTACATACATTGAATTTAATAATATGTTATACACTAAATAACCACTGGAGGGAGCCAGATCCTTAAAGATACAATTAAAAGCTCCAACTACAGAAAACTACAAGAATAAGAAGTACATTTAAATGACTATTGAAAATAATATATTTTAAGAGTCATCCCAGTAAATTAGAACTAAAATGGCTGGCATAATGAATGCAGTGGCAGTGCCCCCTACAGAAAGTTGGACACAGTGGATCAAATGTTTTGAAAAACACTTGGAGGCTGTAGATGGAACTACGTATGAGCCAGCATGAAAACAAGCCATGATGTATAATTGTCTGGGAGTTGAAGGAAGAAGATTGTTTGACCACATAAACCGAGTTGAGAAGGAAGAAGAGGAAGATCAAGCAAAAACTAGAACGAAAAACTATTTTGATACAACAATGAGTGTCATTATGGAAAGATACAACTTTTACTACCGCTGTCAAGCGCCTGGAGAACCAATTGAATCTTATGTTGCAACACTAAGGATGCTGGCCACAACATGCTCATTCAAAGACATAGACAAAATGAGCCACACCCAAGTAATAATGCGCACCACTTGTGTTAAAGCACATGAAAAGCTATTATGTCATCGTAATCTTAGTTTGGAGAAGGTGATATCAACTGTGAAGAGTATTGAAAGGTCTGCACAGGGAGAGAAATTGCTGTGCAAATCTGATAACCATCATGCGGATTTCAACCTAATTCACAAAGAAGAAGAAGCATCTGTGAATTAGTAAAAAAAAAAAAATACAACAGAAAGAGTGGTTCAAAGCCAAGCAACGTAAAATTGGCATGCAATTACTGCAGATCAAGTTCCCACTTGGTGTCAAGCAAGGCGTGTCCTGCAATTTGAAAAATTTGCAAAGGATGTGGAAAGTCAGGACATTTCCTAAAAGTATGCAGAACATCTTGCATAAAGAAAGTCTTCAAAGTAGAGGAATCTAAACCGGAGGAAGACTTGGATGACAGTGAAATGATAGAAAATGTAGTGTTACTAGCGGCCATCATCAACAAGAAAGACTTACATAACCAACCCAAGTGCAGTGTGCTTGTGAATGGGGAAAGTGTGGAGATGCTAGTTGACGCTGGATCCAGAATCACAATTTTATCAAAGGACACTTACAATAACCTAAAATGCAAAGCACCATTACATGCTAGCAGGATCGTTCCAGAAGCCTATGGAGGTCATAAAATAAAGCTGGAAGGAGTGTTTAACGCCAAATTGATGTTCAAGGGAAAAAGTGCGTCGTCAAAAGTATTCATAGTAGACTACAATGTCAACATCCTTGGTTTGTTGGAGCAACAGAAACTGAAGACGATGATTAATCCATGTCAACCTCCTTATGTGTTCAGCATCCAAGAAAACAGTTTAGAAGCTATCCTCGAAGAGTACAAGATGGTGTTCACTGGAAAACTTGGATGCTTAAAGAACTTTAAACATAAAATAATTCTAAAAAAGAATACACAACCTGTCAAACAACGTCTAGGAAATATACCCTTGTCAGTCTGCTCCGAGGTCAAAGATATTTTAAAGAGTTGGTGTGACAATGGAGTAATAGAACCCATCAACGCATCGGAGTGGTTATCCCCTCTGGTCATAGCTAAAAAAAAATAGATCAATCCATTTATGCATTGACCTTCGCCAACTCAACCACCACATGGTAGCTGATTGTCAACCATTGTCTCTAATAAATGAAATGGTGATGACCTTGGAGAAAGCGAAGATCTTCACAACTCTTGACTTCAGTGCGGCTTATCACCAAGTGCAATTGGAGGAGGGCTCAAAAGGTTGTACAACATTCGTTACTCCTGAAGGTGCTTACCAATTTTGCAGACTGCCATTTTGGCTATGCTCGGCATCGGTGGTCTTCCAGCGCATAATGAACCAACTTTTCCCTGACATGAAAGGCGTAAGGTAATTTCAAGATGAACTACTAATTTACAGTGAAACAGAAGAAGAGCACATGTCTATTTTGAGGAAAGTTCTACAAAGGATCCAGGACAGTGGTCTAACATTACAAAAAGACAAATGTAAATTTAACGAACGGTAGAGTACCTCGGACACCTCATTGACGAACATGGAGTTCGACCGAAGCCATCTTTAATATCTGTAATTTCAAAGTCGCCAACCCCGAGTCATACAGAATTATGCAATAAAAGTTGAACCACTGCACAAATTAATAAAAAAAGGATGCAGAATTTATATGGGATGAAACGTGAACAGAGCATGAAGGACATAAAAAAAGAATTTGAGCTGGCGCCATCCCTGCAATCCTTCAATTAAAAATTACAAAGCATAGTAACCACCGATGCTAGCCAGTTGGGATTGGGGGCGGTGCTCGCCCAAGGACCGGTTAAAGGAGAAAAAAGCATTGTCTCTGCATCACGAAAACGGAGAAGTGCAGAGTCAAAGTTATCGGTAATTGAGCATGAACTGTTAGCATGTGTCTGGGCAGCTACAAAGTTTAAAAGTTTTCTTTGGGGGCAAGGAGTTCATTATACGCACAGATTGCAAGCCTTTAGTTAGCATCTTGGAAGGGAAAGGTTCTAGCAAACCTACCCCAAGAATAGCAAAGTTAGCATGTAAATTGCAAGAGTACCAATTCAAAATGGAGCATGTTTCTGGCAGAATGAATGTTTCAGCTGACTACTTGTCGCGTGCCCCATGTGTTAATGAATTTGATTGTGAAGATGAGTGTGACGATGATTTGCTTGTTGCATGTTTGTTTGATAGTGAAGAAGTAAGTGGTGCTATCAATAAACAAGAGTGAAGGAAATGAGATGTGTTTGTAGAATTACAAAAGTACGTGATTGAAGGTTGGCTGCGTGAAAAGTCATTGACAGTAACATTGCAACCTTATTGGAAAATTAGGGATGGCATCACCATTGTTGATGAGGTTCTCCTCCAAGGAGAAACCCTGATTGCACCAGTGTCATTAAGAGGTACATTGATAGCTCTTGCCCATGAAGGTCATTTGGGAATGACAGGAACTAAACAAAAGCTAAGGGAAAGTAATTGGTGGCCAGCCATTTGTGCAAAAGCAGACAAAACCATGACTTTTCACCGGTGCCCCATGTCATCCATAGAGCTAATAGAGTGCCCCTGGATAAAAGTTGGAATCGACTTTATCGAACCAATGAACGCATTACCCCCTACACATGCGTTATGCCATTGTTATTATAGACTATCTCATTAAGTGGATTGAAGTTAAGTTTGTACCACAACTGAAGTGCTAACATTTCTGAAGGAATTATTTTGTAGAGAGGGTTTCCCACATCAATTAGTCTCTGACAAGGGAGTGCAGTTTATTTCCTAAGAAATGGTTGCATTCCTGACGGTTAATAACATATAACATTTACGATCTTCCTTATATCACCCCCAAAGCAATGAGCAGGTTGAGCGTGCCAATCGCCTAGTCAAGGAAACCATTCAAATGGCATTAAGATCTCATATTCCAATCGAGGCGGCCCTTAGGACCAGACTGTGGTCATATCACACCACTCCGCACAACACCACGGGTAGAACGCCTTTCGAGTTGCTCAGGGGTAGATTAGCTATCACACAGTTGCAGCCATACTGGACTTTAGCATGGAAGAAATGGGAAGAGGAGAACATGAAGGAAAAAGAAACCAAAATTGGAAGTTAGTAGACATACATCAAAAACACATGCATGCCAACTACAATGCTAGGAATCTAGTCAAGAAAATAAATGTGTGTGCTGGGGATTGGGTAAGAGTAAAGTATTGAAAGAAGGGAGCCTATATGAGGAAGTACAGTGAACCAAGAGGTGTAGTTAAGACCAATGGCACTGCTGTTTTATTAGACAGTGGCCAATGGTGGAATGGATCCAATGTGGTTCACGTTAGATTGTCAGAACCAGTCACAGACCATGAAGTTGTTCATAGTGATATGCCTGAATCCAACGAAAAAAAATGAGCACAGTGAACAATGCAGAACAAGCCACGCCAGTGATGCAAACAGTAACCCTTCTGACATGTCTTCGACTGTGACTGTACCTGATCCAAAGGGTACTGTAACAACCAGAAGAACCATTGTACCACCCGTCAGGTTCAAAGATTACATATTTAATTAATTGTTGTAAAAATGGAAAAGATGTAATGTCCTACCTTAACAGTGGACTGCAATGCGTTGTTCGTCAAATGGAATAAATAAATAAAGAAGGAAGCATCAGGAGTAATGAGATTAAGATGGGTAAACATTGATTGTGAGACCTTGAGTAGAGAGACAATGAGAGGCACTGAATTTCCTTACAAACAAAAAGGCAAAAGTTGAAGATTAGGTGACATCTGGAGCAAAAATAAGCTACTTAGAGGAGAGTCCTGGAGAGGCAGGGACATTAAGGAATGGTAGAAAGGAAATTGATGGAAACAGAGAATAAGCAAAGGACCAGTGAAGCGAAATGGACCTCTGTGGAATTGGAGGGAATGGTATGTCAAATGGTAATGAGTTCAAAATGGCACAAGCTTCTCCAGAAAATGGCTATGTCACTGCTTTTCAATAATTTATCTTTCTAATGGATACTTCTAATCAAATCATCCACAAGAGCCAGTCTGGATCTGAATAGTTTTACAGCAATACTCCTGAGCGCCTTTATGCATCACTGTTGAGTTGGGTGGTGCGTCACCTGGGAAGATGGAGGCCAGAGACCTCTATATGAGTTCCATATCAATCTTCTGTAGCTTCGACAATCTGTCTGACCCTCAAAGCTTCCTGCCACCCATCAATGCATGAATGTACTCACAGACAACATGACTGCCATTTGGTACTGGAACAAGTGGGGATTGAATCCTGTGTAAGGTGGCCCTATGCCTCTGGATTTAGCTGGGCCAGCGAACCATCCTTCTGGTAGCCAGCCATCTAGCAGGGTCTCTAAATACTAGAACAGACAAGCTGAGCAGTCGTTGGCTGGCAGATCACAAGTGGCATCCCTATCCTGAGGGGGCAAGGGACATCTTCAATCAGAGGGGCATGCCCTTATTAGAAATGTTTTCCTCTGTCAAGAATGCAAAGTATCAAAAACAACTGTGTGTCGGAGTTTGTACAGGAAAATTACTGCGAGAGGACACATGTCTCCTGTATGCTGTCCCATTGCTAGCTCCTATGTTTCTGGTTTGTATGAAGATCAGGTCCGACCTAGTCATCTTGATCAATAGGGATTGAACTTGGAGAGCGTGGTACCCAGAACTTCTAAACATGAGCATTTCCCTGCCAATCGGGATACAAGTAAGAGAGGGCCTCCTGTTTCACCAACAGAGAAGGGTCCTGCATCAAAATTTTGGTCATTATGTTTCCATGTGTGGAGCTTGAGAGACAGCCTTTGAATGTGTTCTGATTGTGGGTCGGAGTGGTTGGTGTTATCCTTGCAGCCTGGAGCCCTTCGCTGAAGTCCATCTGTGCTGGGCACTGGATGAAATGTGTTGCCTGGTGTGGTGATCATCATACTGACCCTCTGAAGACCAAACATTTGGATATGTTATTGTTTCATCGTTGAACGATCAAGGCCTTGTAGTGGGTACATTTGTCACACTTTTGACCTTTCTTTGTTTATCCAATCAACCCTATTTAAATCACCAGTTGTGATACGTTGTCTCAAAGGCCTTAGTCAAACCTTTCTTCCAAAGCATTCGTCATTCCACAATGAGACTTTAATTTAGTGTTGACATTTCTTATGTGCATGCTCCTTGAGCCAATGTATAGCTGCTCACTGTGACTAACCATGCTCAAAACGGTCTTCCTGATTGCTATCACCGGGTGAGTGAACTGCAGGCACTTAGTGCAACCACTCTACACCACAAACTTCCTGGACTGACTGCTGAGAACCTGGGTGACTTTCTCACGCTGTGCCAACATTTTTTGCTTTGCCTCACCATTCAAAAGAGGAGAGGCTTCATCAGCTTGACCCCTAAAGGGTGTTAATCGTTTACACTGATCGCACAAAAGACCATGAAGTTGGATGATTGGCTAGCATGTTGCCCTACATGTAAAACAGAGGAGGGCAGGAACTTATATATGGATGTGTCCACACTTAATTCCCTTTTAGGACAATGTGATACACCTGGTGAACACTACCACTGATAGCAACATTCTTGCTACCCCTGCTACCAGTCACTAACAAGTCACTAGCAAATTTACTTCTAGACTTGCCTCTGGTGTTGGCCAAGAGGCAGATCGTTATAAATTGGAAATCCCCTGGGCACCCCAAAGTGACTATATTGCAGAAAGATATAATAAAATGGGCAGACTACATAGGTTTTCTGTTATGAGTGGCTAGAAGGGGCCTGGGCAAACGGAAGGCGATGCAAGCCTTGGAACGCCTCCTAGTCGCATTTTGCAAGGCGCGGTGAAGCACAATGGCCAGCAGGTATAGTCCCACTGGGTACTTATTCAAACAGAGCCAAGGCCACTACTGCAGTACTGGCAAGAGTGTGCTAGTTCTGCACATCTGCCAGGCTGTGACATGAGCATTAGTGCACATGTTAGCGAAACACTACTGCCTTGACAGTCTTGTCTGATGTGAGTGCCATTTTGCCTGCTTAGTCCTTCAGTACTTCGTAAACTGTGTCCACTCCCCAGACACTCCAACTGTGGGATGTAATATTTTTATATCTATTCTTAAAATGATGAGTACTGTTAGAAATATCCATCTTTCAGGTGGATACTGTAACCGCAGATTCCTCACTGCAGTCCCAAATCCCCCTTCCCACGTTTTAGTGGATAAGATTTCTAAACATCTTAATAAGGTTCGAAGTTAGATTTTGGCATACAATCACCTCCAGTTTTTGTGATGTGCTCTGCGTCTGAGGAGAGGAGTCCGATTTAAAAAAAACAAATTGACATCATCGCACTGGGGTGGCGCTTACATACAGCTCTGGTCTGTCATTTCCAGGGCAGTAAAGAGTCACTGAAGGCACGTGGCATCAATTATCGGTGCGCAGAAACATTGCTGTAAAATTCTCCAGATCTATTGTGGCACCTAGGGATATTGTGAAGGTGAGGAACCTATGGCTAGATAGAGTATCCACCAGAAAAAGCATTACCAAAGGTACTTAACTTATTCTTTTTGTGTTGGCTACATTGTTTACGTATTTGCCTGTATGCGATGCACACCGGTTACCATTTTATTCTGGATTCTAGAAGAGGCCAGGGAATGTCTTTTAGTGCAGGTTATATGTGGTTGTTCATTATGGTTATGGATATTGGTGTGGATGCTGAATGTAGAGTACCTTTCATGAACACTGAGGAGCTAAGCATGTCTGAAAGGATGGAGTCACCACAGTCCAAGTGACATGGAACAAAAGCCAAGACAGTAGTGTCCTTAGGATTCAGGAGGGCACACCCATCTGTGGAATAATGTTTGGATTCCTAAGAAAATGCTGGTTTTACTGTCACCTTACCATTTTTTACACTGCTACTTTACATTAAAACTTTGTGGATAGTAAGCTTTCAATGGTTTCTTATGGCATATACATGGTTTGCAAATGATAAAATGTACATATGCAGGCCTCCAATTGTGAAGATTCAACTTGACCAGAGTGACAAGCATCTAACAATCCAACACCATTCAATCCCTGGAGTAAATGTATTCTGTGTAAGAAAAGCTTTTTTTTTTTTTTTTTAAGTAACCAATTTTATTAAGTTTAACACTACATAGCATCTTAGATTGGTGGCTCCTGGTGTGCACACAAATCAACACCTCTCTGCCAAGTCACCAGCGTGGGGGAGAGGGGTCCTAGGTTGTTTCCAATTTTGCGCAACATAGCGCTTAGCAACCAAGGAAGCTACTCCTATAAAAACCTGTTCTGAGCGGGATTCACCAATACCCTCTAATAGGCTCAGGAGCGCCTCCTGGGACCCAGCTCAATCCAATGTACAGGATCTCTGAAATCCTATGACTCACCCCATCCTACCCCACAAGGGTGTTAAAGTCGGGCATGACCAGACCATGTGGTAAACGTCCATAGCGGGATTGTAGCAGCGCCGACATGCAGGTTGGTCTGTATGGTCCATCTGCTGTAAGCGTTGAGGGGATAAGTATGTTGTATGTAGATAATTAATCTACCATCCGTAGATGTAAGGAGATCGCTAATTCTCCTAGGGGCCAGGCATGAAATCACCAGTTCTCATCATCCAGATCACCCACCCAGCCAGTTCTCCCACCTAAGTAGGAGGGGAAGGAGTGATCTGGTGCTTTAATCATCAGGGGCAATAAATTGTCGAAATCACACCTTTACCTAATCGTCCCATCAGACGTTTCTTCTCAAAAGGGCTATATTAAGGAATCTCCTCAGATGCTGGGATGTGGGCGAGCAGTGCATGGTGCAGGTGAAGACAGTGGGCCTTACAGCTCCTGAAAGGTCATCAAGGACCCACTCTAGCGAACATCCCCTAGTTATATATTACCTATTCGGTCCCAGCGAGAGAAGCCCTCCAGGTGCATCATCTGCTGTTGCCAAGAACCACGCCATAAATGGTTTCATATCTGTGAGGCAAGGAATCCAGTGGATAAGGCGCAGGGCCGCTTTCCAGCAGAGCAGCAACAGAAGGTTACAGGACAGCACCATGTAAGGTATGGAACAGTCATAGAGTAGGTCAAGGAGCCTGTCAAATCCCAAGTGATGCAGCTCTAGACTGTATGCTGGATCATCCCATCCTCTGGCAAACCACTCATCTACCGGGACCAGATGTGTCACAAGATAACCATATAAGTTTGGGACGCCAGGGCCCGATCAAATGTCAACTTACAAGCCAAAGCAAAAGCCACCCGATGATGCCCTTCCGCCCAGATGAAGAATGTCAGTTTCGAGGTAAGAGATCAAAAACAAGTATGCGGAATTGGATGCGGGTAGTTTGCCAGGACGTATAGATACCGGGGTAGACACAGGTGCAGGTCACGGCGGTAGACACCGAGATCCTTGGTTTAGAGCGGCTCACCCATAATTTTAAAGACCACAACACACCCCAATTTATTCAGTGACAGAAGGGACCATGTGCGTAAATTCTGATCTGATGTCGAAGTAAGGGTTTGAAATTCAGGGACCACGCAGGTCTGGGAGGGTGGAGATATGGATCCCTAGGTACATGAAGTAGTTGTGCCTGGGTGGAATGTCAGGAGACCAAAGTTGACCTACAGCGTCACCAGTTACTTCCACTCGATCCGATTTATCATTGTTCATACACAGATCAGATGCGTCAAAATAGAGCTGAAGAATCTCAAGACATCTAGGACCCGATACCTGCAGGTCATTGAGGAAAAGCAGGATATCGTCTGCATAGAGGGTGATCCTGTCCTCCATGCTACCTCCCCATCAACAGTCCTGAACCTATGCTCCATATCAAGTGCACCAGTGGTTCTATGGCGAGGGCAAAAAGCAGCTGGGACAGGGGACAGCCTTGTCGTGTCCCTCTGCAGATTGGGCAGGGCGGGGAGAGAATTCCATTTACCCGAATCTATGCATAGGGGGCTTTTTAGTCCCACCAAGCCACAAAATTTGGGCCCGAAGCCCACCCACTGGAGTACCCCCTCAAGAAACAACCAGGAGACGTGTCAAACACTTTGTGAAAGTCAATAAGAAGGAGGGCCATATCGCCCCGGAGTTGGGATGCCTGAGAGAGAGCCAGCTACACCCTTTGGAAACAGTGACGAGTGCTCCTACTGGGCATAAAGACACATCGGTCCGGATGAATGAGGTAGGCAAGAGTTCAAGTCAGTCTAGTTGCAAAGATCCTCGTAAAGATTTAAATGTCTGCGTTAATAAGCACGATTGCTGGGCTTCTTCCAAGGAGATCTGACTGAGCTTAGATCTCGCCAACTCCAGATGGCGCATCACCTCTCTCGATCCTGCGCCGTGGGCGCGCCGCTCTAAATCCAGGATCTCTGTGTCTACCGCGTGACCTGCCACTGGGCACATCACTCATAACCCTTAAGACACCACGTAAGGTAGGCTTACTGGCCTCCCACAGGATCCCTGCTGACTACACCGAGCCCTCACTGTGGTGGAAGAAGGTGCAGAACTCCTTCTCCACAAAGTCCATACACTCCTGATCAGTTAGGTACTACGCATTGGATCTCCACATTGAACGAAGGGCGCCATCAGGGATGCCCCACTCAAGGAGGGGAGCATGGTCTGAGATGCTCCTTGGTAAGATCCAGATGCAGTCCAGTTGCAGTAGGTTACAGCCCAGCAGCCAGATAAGGTCTATCCTGGACTCGGTTTTAAGGACTGTGGACATATGAGTGTAAGACCTTTGTGCGAGGTTCCAAGAGCACCAGGCATCACAGAGGCCCATAGAGTCTGCCCATGCACTAAGGCTTTTCAGAACAAACTAATCTGCCCGGTTGTGGCGTGTCTGATGTGGCTCTCACAGGGTCAGGGATCACATTGAAATCCCCTGCAACTATGGTCATCCCCGGTATGTAGGGCTCTCACTAGGGGTCTGATAGCACATAGAGCAGGCTGCAGGAAGTGTGAAGGAACACAACAGGAGACAAAATTGAACTAGGTAGCTTTCAGATGGCCTTTAACTCAAACATAACGCCCCTGGGGATCTGTGTTTATAGTGGAAACCGCCAATGGAAAGAATGGAAAGGTTTTGTGTAGAAGAATTACAACCTTTCTTGAGCCTCGAGAGTGGTCTGCATGATATGCAAGGTCGTACCCAAATCAGCTCAGGAAGGGACAGTGACTTCCTAAGAGGTGTGTCTCCTCGAGGAGGACTACTTCTGGTTTATATCTCTTGATAAACGTCAGAACCACAGATCTTTTGATGCAGCCCAAGAGGTCATTTATGTTCCAGAACATGGTTCTAATTATGCAGGAAGAGTTATGTGTCTTCGCAATAGCTCCATAAGTCCTTTGGCCGGGGTAAAGGTGGTATATAATGATTCAGAGTTGTGCCATGTGATCAGAATTTCTGCTGTGGAGAGCTTGTGTGGTGGTTGCCTGCAGGAGAAACAAATAAAAACAACTTCTTTAGTTAAAACAACATACCTCCCCCCGAAAACCAATCTCCCCATACTTCCTCCCTTGAAGCATCTGTTACTTGTATAAAGAACGCTTTTATAAACAATCTTGGAGGGAACGCAAACCACACTCAGTCTAGAACTCCACGTGCCCTTGCAAGGATAATGTGCTTGATAGCAATGTTCAATAAATGAGGGAGGAGTCCTCTATACACAGTACCTTAAAAGAAAGTGTCTCACAAGAATAAATTTTTACCCTAACGCAGTTTAGTCACCTGGTTCCTAATGACAACGCCGGTCAGGTCTCACACACTGCGTTACTCCAGAGGCAAACCTGCATATTTCTAGCAGTGTCTTTTTAAGGTAGTGAAGGCAGGGAGTCTGGTAAGCTCTGTGGATTTGGAGATTGCCGGGGAATCTGAGATGGAGGCCTCTGATCTGTAGGGTTTAGCATTTTACCAGTTGGAGATGGAGCTGTCGAATGTTTCCTCCTGCCTCGCGATGACTTACTCCTCCGGGATTTATTGCATCGCCTGCGGGGTTCCTGGGCAGGATGCGGTGGAGGGAGTTTTCTTGCATCAGTTCCACTGCATCCGCAGAGCCTGATGGGCGAAGTGCCTGCTGTCGCATCACCCATTCCCAGGCTTGTTCAGGAGTGTCAAAGAAGTAAGTGGAGGAAGCAAAAAATGACTGAGGTGGGTGGGAATTAGGAGTATGCAGCAGATGTTGAGTGTTTGCTGTTTTTGCTTCAGCTCTTTAAAGGCGCAGTGGCATTGCTGAACTGCCCTGTTGTAATCTGGGAGGATCAAAATGTTTGCATAAGAGTGCCTTAGGTCAGGTTGGGCCTTGCGAAGAATGGCATTGTGATTTGAGGATGTGTGCCACAACAGGATGAGGAGGAGATTCCGGGGGGGGTCCTTGGCCAGGACTTAGTGTGCCTGTTCCACAATGAAGTAGAGGGACAACTTGTGAGCCGGAACCCATGACCGAAACCAGTCTTCCAGGAGATCATCCATGTTTATTCCTTCAACTCCCTCAGGCAGGCCTATGAGACACAGATTGTTCCTGCGTGAGCAATTTTCATCATCCTCTGCCTGATCATCTAGAACTGCCACTTTGGACAGTAATTGGGAAACTTGTCTCTTAAAAGTCATCACATCATCTTCTGCAGTCTATATCCGTGTCTCTGCCTCCGTGACCATTTTGGCCACTTTGCAGAGATCTTGCCGCAGGAGGGAGAGATTGACAAGGACGCCATCTACTTTGGATTCTACTGCTGCCCTGCATCGCCTTGACGGTGGCCGTCAGGTCTACAGGCGGCTGGGTCGGTACACTTAGTGGAGTCTCTCCCCCTTGTGCCTCTGTTGTCCACCGTTAAGTGGTATATTGGTCCATCTTTGTTTAGGCAGCTTTCGACTGTTAAGTTTGTTGCACGCCTTTACTGGGCAAAAAATACAGTGGGTGGGATATGAGGTTTGCAAGGAGTTGCTCCGCTTGCCAAGGGGCAGCATGAGCAGCCTGCTCCCAGAAACGGAAGAGATGATCTGTTGAGGCCTTTATTATCTCACGTACGGTTTGGAAAGGTAAGTCCTGCTTGCTCCGAGGTAGCACCAGCAATCGGTGGGGTGTGCAGTAGCGTGTGGGAACTTCAGGGTTTCCTCTCCAATGCCAACCAGGTGTACAAAGTTCAAGGAGTGGGCAAATCACTTGTAAACAGTGTTTATGCCAGACCACCGGTAACTCCTCAACTGCAGCAACAGGGAGAAGTGGCTGTGTATGGAAAGGTGTCGCCGCCGATAAGGCCTCCTAGGCCTCTGAGTGGGCTCCACAGTTTCGCAAGGCCCTACTCAGATTCATCACGTCTGTAGGCCTAATGAGTGTCCCTCGGGGTGGACAACCCCCAGGGAAGCAATTAGCTGTGTTCAAGTAAAGGAGGGGCACCACTGCCCCCAGATTACATGGCATCTTATGTATGTGCAAATTGTCTTCCCCCAGGCTGAGCTTAGCAAGTCGGGCAGCACTGGTTTACATTTCATCCTTTACATTTTGTCAATTGCCAACAGTCACATAGGGCTGAGCGGGCCCCGGTCTGCCCTTGAGCACGCTGCTCACCTGCCTACTCAACGCCACGCCACAGAAGGCCCCTGGATGTTTATCCTCATAGTATGGTGTGCAGCGGGCATACTGTACATTGTATTGTCCATGGAGGGCCTGACTCGCCTGAGCCGTTCATGTGGGCAGGGGGGTGGCCTAACTGCAGCGCGTGGCCGCTCCGTGTGTAGAGAGCCGGGGGTTGCAAGGATCACCGCTGCGGGTGGGGTGCCACCTCCAATATTCCTCACCCATGTTAGGCAGGGTCCATGCCGCAGTTCACTGGGGGGGTGGGGAAGGAGAGGGTCTCTGCGGCAGCCCCCGCCACACTCTCATTCTCGTGTTGGACGGCAGCGGAGATCCACGTTGCAGCACCCAACTTTCGTTCATGTCCATCTCTCAGAGGGTGAGTGATCGCTCCCCACCTCCTCATCTCAGGCCAGCGAACACCCGCAGACAGCCCAGGGGGTCCAGTTGGCCTCCCCTGTTGTGGCTCCAGCAACCGCTGACTGGGAATACCATCACCACAATGTTGGTTATTGCTCGGCTTCTGAGCAGAGTCCGCTGACGGGTGAGAATCCCCAGCATGGTAGGACATTGAAGGGGGTCAGTAAGCAAAATCACTGCTGTCAAGCAGGATTGTACTGGATTGCAGATGGGCAATGGGAGGTCTGCCGAAGTTCAACCACCATCTTGGCCTCCTTGGCACGCCCCTAAGCTTAGCTTTTTTAGAATCCTGAATCCCTCCCTTTGTTTCATTCTGATCTGTACCAAAAATCCATTTGTTACCCCTCCCTGTCCCTCAACGATGCCATGGTTGATACAGGACTAAAAAAACATAACTTCTTGGCTTCCTAATGGTTCCTCCTCAGCTGCAATTAGAGAGCAGCGCTATTTCTCACATGTCTTGTTCTTATAGAAGGTGTTGAAATGGCTTTTGAATTTCTGAATTTATTTCACCTGGGTTGTCTTTATTTTCTTGACTAAATAATTATCACATTTATATTGTACAGGGAGAAAGGCAGTCTTCAAAATCTAGGTCTGATAAAATCTATTACCAGACCTAGATTCCAAACCTGTAATATGCCTTAAATAAAAACTTGAGGCAATAGGCTAGTTAACTCAGATTACTCCAGCCATTCGAAGTCTGTATAGCAAATAAATTACACATACGTTCCACTATCCATCTTACATACGCTAACTAAAGGAATGTGGATCCTTCGGGAAAGCCATACATCCCCAAAGAAGATCTCAAAAATGTCCTTTTTAAAGAGAATTTTTCATTTCCCAATTTTGCTTTACAGTAACTAGATGGGGAGATAAATGATCCTTGTGCCTCTTGTAAGTAGAAGCGATACAAACGACTATGCGAATTCTTAGGGATAACAAAGTGTTCACCGGTTTCAAACCTATATCTTACCATCAAATTTCTTTCAAGAGGGTACAAGCTTGTACCATGTTGCAAAGTCTCAACTTCCATGCAATATGTTTAGTAATAATTTTTTGCAAAATAAAATCATATAAGGTTAAGAAACAGCACACAGCCGGTTTCTTTGACTCCTACAACGATGTTGTGCAAAATAAAAAAACTTTGCAAAATATTATTCCAGATCGATAAATTGTGATCTTTATGTTGACAATTGAAAACGGCTTTGCACTGAATTAAATGGTACTGACTGACAGCAAGTTCACCACAAGTGGAATCTAGGACAAAATATTCAAAGGTGGGATTTGCATTGTTTCTGAAAACCTTTTTAAATATCTTTTTGGCTCTAAATATGTGTTTGCTTGTGATGGAAGAACAGAAAACATCATGAAGCTACTAAAGACTACAGAAGGATTTGGGGGATTTTGGATAGTGAGCGGCAGTTGGTTCCCTTGAATCTACCTGGGTACAATAAATATATATTTTATTTAGCATGAACAATTTCCATGTGAGACTTGGGACACTTTACAGCCATTTTGATGAAACCAAAAATTTGGTATAGAAAGATAGCTGTAATATGTTAAACGTCTTGGTAGCTGCATTCCGACAAAGCAGTCATCTGTATGTAAAATCGCTGGCTTCAGAATTACTTTTGAACAAAAACTTTAAATTTAGAAACAGAAAGAAAAGGATACTCGGTAACCTAAACATATCGAACATGGTGAGATATGTACAATAGATTTCTATAGTTGAAAACAATGTTGGTCTACTTTAAATGGGGATTCTCAAATTAGAGTTTCAACTTTTAAAGTTGCAGGGTTACCGACAGACATCTGTATATTCTGTATATAACCATTGCATCAAATACATGTTATAAAACATGTTTGAAATACATTACAGGAAAACTCAAAATTTGAGTGACAAGTATTATCTACGATTGCGGTTTCTGTTTTTTAAAGTAGATTAAAGAGGCATAATTTCATATAGTTGCGTATAGGTGATAGTAATAGGCAATAGAGTTTGCTATTGAAGACCTGACACTCAAAACATAAATATACCTCCCACATTGGCTAATGTATGAAATAGAACTAGTAAATAGGTAACTCTGGTTTTACAAATAAGAGTGGATTTTCTAAACTTTGGTTAAAGTAAAATAATTTAATTGTATCCATAATCCAGCTCTTATCAGGTGTTATTCTTTGATTTAGGTGCAAATTAAAGCATAACTGTGGTTGAAGTTATACGTTAATATACAATGTGATCAGTTAACATTTTTACATGTTGATTTGGTAGGTGATGAAGCAACTACAAAACTAAGCAATGAGGAAAATACCTTTCAATAATTTAGCTGGATTTAGGAGCGATTGACTGCATTTTAAGATGGAGATAGAGTTAAAGGGCTAAAACCACATGAAGTGGCATAAAGGATGAATGAATCAATCTGTTGTCAAGCGAACAATATTAGTAAGTCAAACAAATGAATAAAGAAGTGATTTTCTAGTGAAAATAATAACATCATAAGTTTTTAGTTTGGACATAGAATATTATTTTGTTTGACCTCTCTACAAGCAGTGAGTGGCATGCATGTGCTCCAAAGTTTGCTTGTGTGAAAGGAATCAGAAAAAGTCCACCTTCCATCTTTCTCATCTTCCTGTATTTTCTAGTTGGCTAAAACAGCATTTGCATTTTACGTGAAGAGCATTATATATGTGAGGATTGTGTCACAACATTGACATTCTTTGTTCTGGAATGTGAGGGGTTTGAAGAGCTCAAGGATGCCAGGAACAGCAGTTGCTCCCCAGGCGAAGAGGTGGTAGATCAATAAAGACGTTTCTCCTTCCTGAGTTGTCTTCTTTATATTGGGAACAAGTGCCATCGACTTTTTCGTGCCTTGTAGGAGCTGCAGTACCCCATCGGAGTTTCCCATGTGACTTCATGACGTGTTTGGATTGATACTGCCTCCAAGTTCCTATAGCTTTGCCGGGACGTTGCACAGGTTGTAGTACAGGTCAGGATCATCTCATTGATCGTTGGCCTAGACGGAGCTGTTTCAACTTTATCTTGCTTGATGAACATACAATGCCGAACCTGTGCGCCATGTGCTGTGCAGTGGTTGATGATGGATGCCAATACATGCATCATACACTTGTGTTGTATTCTACTTCACCATAGAACCATGGCGCACCGAAATTCCATGTGATGTCATGAGTCTAGCATGGTAAGAGCAGAACTCTAAGTGCGGCAGTGAAGAGTGGACTGTTAAAGGGTGAAGAGCTGAGCTGGTCTGTTCTACATGTTGGTGGAATAAAGAAGACTCAAACTCCAGTAGGTGCCTGGAGTACTTGTTAATATAGGCAACGAGGATGGGATCCGAACCCACACATGCAAAGCACAATGGATTAGCACCCATCACTGGTTAATTCACATTCCGACATTCTAATCTTCCCCTCGTCAACATCTCCATGCACATTATTAATACTTTGTGCAGACCTAGTCACTTGTAATATTACTTTTTGGCAATTTTCCTGTACATCGTATACCTCCTGCACTGTGTTGTTTTAACACATGCAGGCGTAATTCCCTTTCTTACCACAGTTCCGACAGACAGCATTGCATGCAAAACAATTGCCTACCTTCTCACTTTTTACTTGCACTTTAAAAAATAATTTATGCCTCTCCATGACAACATTGATGCGTGGGCCAAAATGTTCTTTAACCTCATAAGTAACATATCATAAATGTCTTTAAGGGGGTTGGGAGCACACTGCCTTACATCCCAGCATGGTTCGCCCCAATGCATTATGGTAAAAGCAGTACAAAAATAGTGCTTACTTAAAAATAACTTTAATTTTTCACTTATGTTGCTGCAGATAGTTAACACCGCCATTTTGTTACCTTTGGCTATGAATACACTCACATGCTCAAATTGAAAAGTTGGAGGCCTCAAAGACGGCCGTAAGGTACGACTGGTGTCTGCACATATGCAACGCCATATGGTGAATATAAGTCTGGCCCAAGAGCTGCATCTCACTGGGGCTACCAAAACATGGCTGAGGGCTGGCTGGTTTGGGAAATGTCATGTTGCGCCCTACTCTAACAACGCCATGGGGAGAGTGACGATTATCATCCGTAAGGGATTGCCCCTTTCACCTGCTATCAGTTTATGACCCCAATTCTGATTGCCCTGACCTCTTCACTAAGGTCTGCCGCTTGACTGGAATGATGGGTCCTGGAGTACTTCTGTGGGGTTGTGATTTTAATATTGTATTGGATCCCACAGCAGACCGCAATAGCGCAATCAGACTGCCACATCCCAACGCATCTTCACTGATGCACTCACTTATGACCGACAATCACCTAGTGGACCTTTGGTGTTCCAGACACAAATTGGACAGTGAGGGCACTTGCATGATGACCACACATAGTGCTTGGTCATTGATTTGTGGCTTGTGACTAAGGATGTTGAGTCTTGGACTCACCGAGTTGAATACTGCCTGGACAAACTTTCAGACCATGCTGCAGTCCCTCTAGAAGTGCGTATTCCTGGGGGAGTTCAGCACTTGTTCACTTGGCACCTCCCCAGCGGGACCAAGTTTCAGAAGTTAGAGAAGCAATAGTCGATTACTTTGATTGCAAGAAGGAATCTGTCCAATCTCACTGTTGTATGGGAGGCATTTAAGGCGGTCATCAAAAGTGTTTGTATTGCTAAACAATCCTGGATCCTAAGAACATTGCAATGTAACCTTGCCATCTTTAAAAAAAATATATAATTCTTTATTGTTTTAACAAACAAATGAAAAGTGAAAAAACACCAGCCATTTGTCCCAAACTATCTTACTCAACCCAGTATTGGTAGTTAACAATACACAATTCTGTTCCCTACAACGTCTATTATACAATTGTAGACATAATGGCATGTATCTACATCTTGAGGTATACATGAATATTGTAATTTATATTCTTTAAACATTTGAGAGCACAATTGTGAGTGTGTGTACATTCTATAAAAAAATAACAAAGTCAAAGGCATGAAGTCACACTTGTGGTGAGGTGGTAGGTGCGCACATAAGGATATATGGATGCTGGGGTCAAGAGGCAGCGGAGGTGGTGGGAGGCGAGTCCTACTCTAAGGGGCCCACCACAAACATGCAGGCAGGTTGGGCACTTGTGATGATCCACGGTTGAGTATCTGGATCGCCAGAATCATATTTAGTTGTGTGGAGGAGCTCAGCCTCCGATCTATGGTGGTCAGGTATCAGACTTGGCTTCTACCTTTTCCAAATATTGATGACAGTCAGGGGGCCTAGTTGGCACCAGGTGGCCCTGCCCACCTTTTTACAATGTATGTTGTTCTGCTAGAATACCAGTATGCAAGTCTGAGAGGGACTGCCATATAGGTGGTTCTATAGGTGACTTCCAGCACATGGGGGTGGAGACTACCCGGAACTCTGTGGGCTCATTCAACTGAGGAAAAGGTTGTGTGCTTGCCCTACAGGATCGGCATTGAGAATCATTCTTTGTGGTTGAAATCCATGCTAGGGCCTTCGACTGAGGTAGGCCCACTATTTGTACATTATTGCGCTGTGACCTGCCTTCTTGATAATCTACTCGCTTCCTAAGGTAGGCCACTTCCTCCTGTAGAGCTTTGATGTGTGCAGCGGTGTCGAAGACTGGAGGCCTGATGGTGGCTAGGTTAGATTCAGCATTCTCTACTTGCTCTTTCAACTTTTAGTGGTCATCCTTTAGTAGTCTCATATCTATCTTGAGGGCATCGATCTTTGGTTCGAGCGTGGACTTGATGACCAAAACAGTGGGCATGATCTCATCATGTCTACTTGAGTGGGCCGCTAACATACTCTCGAGTGACTCTCCTATGAAGCTTTGTGAACCTGTCAGTTGGCCCTCCTTAGGTGCCAGGCATAACCTGGAGGCCATGTCCTGTTTCAGACGGACCATAATGGTGGTGGTTGTGGTTACTTTGCACAAAATATGTGCGTGAGCAGCCCCCAATGCCTGCAGAATATGTTCGTTGAAGAGACAGGGCACCTCCTCCCTTCTAGGGTGCCTGGTTTTGTGCAGGTGTAGTAGAAGTGGTCTCTCAGCAAGCTTGATCAGTACAATTATGTCAGTAATAGATTTTTGGTGGTCCCATTAAAATGCCTCTAATATTCTGGTGGGTGAAGGAGTTGAGACTCTAATATGGTACTGGCATTGCTGGTTCACCTTGGTCCTGGTGCGGGGTGGAAGGCCTGTCTTCACAGATCCGGAGTCACACCTATAAGGTGACATGCAGAGCGGGACTACATCGAGATAGGTCCAATGTCCCTGGAGAAGGGGCACAAGCCCCCGGCAGATGCAGAAGTCTGGGCGGAGAGGGAGGTGATGGGGAGTGCAGCCATCTGTATGGGCTTCCTCAGTAGGATTAAGGCGCCACTAGTTGCCTCCACATGAGCACCACACAATGGTGGCCTAGTCAGGCTTTGTGGCACCACGCAGCTTGACTACGTACCTCTGTGTGTGCGAGTGCTGTTGGTCTGATTGTTGGCGCCAGGGAGCTCCCATCCTTCACAGCGAGGCTTGGGTGTCGCCGGGTGCAAAGGCATGACACACTAAGACCTTGCCAGCCATCCCCGCAAGCCTCCCAGAGGACCGCTGTGTGTAGTTCCCAGCGGTCACTGCGACTCCGGTTTTCCGCTGGCAGAGGCCCCTTCGCAGGCTCTGTGGACGGACAGGGTGGGCTGCTGCGAGGTTGGTAGCAGTCGACCAACACCGGGTGGGTCAGGATATCTGTTTACAGGGCTGGGGGGGCCGTGGAGCTCCACATAGTGTGACTTACTCAGTCGCCATCTTGGCTCCTCCCCCTGCAAGCTTGACACATTAGGGGTGGATTTGCGAGACCTTGAGCTCCACTATTATGCGGTAGGCAAACAGTACACAGTGCAGATTTGAACGAAGCTCGATAAATGTGAAGATGTGCCTCAGTGAGAGGTGTGCTATCTGATGTGCTATGCTGTGGTGAGGGTGATAGGGCGGGGAGTACACTGGCGAATCTCCTGCACAAGCCCTGGGCTAGTGACTGTGGTAGAACTAAAAGACCACCAGGCTAATCTCCAAGTGGGTATGGAGGCGGTGCAACAGGCAATGGCTGCCTTTTTTTACTTCACTTTATTCCTCAGCACACACGTTTACTCAGGGAACCTATATGGACTATTTTGAAACACTCTAGCTTTTGTTACTGGACGTTGGTCACAGACACTATTTAGATGCCCCGTTCACGGTTGTCGATATTGTTCAAATAATTCAGGGGTTGTCTGGTGATAAGGCACCTCAACTTGATGGCCTCAAAGCAGCCTTCTTTTAAGAATATCCTGAGCTTTTAGCACCTTACCTCCTAGATATGTATGCTGAATCTATGGTAACTGGGGCTCTCCCTCCATCTTTGCCTGAAGCGCTGATTATAACTATTCCTAAACCTGGCAAAGATTCACCCATATCTGACTCCTATTGCCCACTTTCAATGATCAACATTGATAACAAAATCCTGGTCAAACTGATTGCTCCTAGATTGCTACCCCTATTGCTGCTCATTACCCACCCAGACCAATCCGGATTTATACTGGGCAGATCCACAACGCATAATTTACTAATTTACTTTGCGGTGACAGTTGGTCGACCTATTCAATAAGGCAGCTGCGGTCTTTTTAGATGCCAATAGGGCGTTCGACTTCTTGGAGTGGCCTTTTGATTTTTCGTTGTTGGTCCAATTCAGAATGAGTACTATGTTTCTTTGTCTTGGAGGGCTCCTGTACGAGAAGCCTACTGCCCATTTGCGTATTAATGGCACCATTTCTGCCCCTTTCCCAGTGTCCAGGGGCCCTCATCAAGGCTGCCGCCTCTCGCCTTTATTGTTTGCCATGGCAGTAGAGTCCTTAGCTGCTCACTTGCGACAACATTATACCCATAGGGGCCTTGCATTTATGCCACAGGCGATATTAGTATTGATGTATGCAGAGTGAGAGATCCTGAAGAAAACCTGGATGTCCTAATTAGAGAGTTTATTCATTTTGGTGATCTTTTGGGAATCATGAGTAACTGAGCCAAGTCCATAATATTCCCCTTGATGGATGCCACCACCCAATTTGCCTCCACATTTGCCCTTTGTTGGGCAGCGGAACCGGTGCGATATTTTATGGAGACCTAACTATGGACAGGTAATCTCCTGGCTTGACGATAAATTGGAAATTGGAACGCTGACGTTCCCTTCCGCTCTCTCTAACAGGGTAAATAACGATGGACAAAATGGTGATGCTTCCCAAATTTCTTTACTTGTTTGTAATCTTCTCCCTACCATTATCATGAACCTTTCTTGCACACCTTCATTCACACTTGATCACTCTTGTTTGGTCAAGAAAGCAGCCCACGGTGTTCTTCGAGGTGCTCACCATTGCCTTCGAGCATGAAGGACTTGTGACCCCAGATATGGACCTCTATTATAACTGTACACTAGTGCAATTTGCGCACTTCTAGGTACACCTCATACAACACCAACCACTCACAGCTCCTGAGCATTATCATGTTTGTTTCTTCCTGCTATCTATGGCACTGTGCTTGCTCCGCGTGCACGACTGGACACAGTAGCCTGTATGACATGGGTGTGGAGGGAGCTTCAGCATCACGCTCAGGTGGACCTTTTTGCCCCTTATGTGCCTGATGTGGATCACCCAGTGCTGCCCTTCATGGGGAAGGCAGGTGCGCATGCCTGACTCCATGCAATGCACTTGACAGGTATAGCAGCACTATACCCAGATGGTCACTTTATTGAATTAGAGCACGCCCTACAGGAATCCTCCATTACCCTTCTGTATAAACTCACATATTTCCAGCTACACTCTTATCTGCTCCCAACATGGCTCCTCCCCAAAAGCCCATGACAAACTCCAGGCGCTGGAGGCACTTCTTTCCTCTCCTTCTCCATGCACTGCTTGATTTCGAAACTACATCTTGCGATGCAGGCTACTGGACAGGTGATAGTCCCCTGCTCTCAGGAAGCTTGGGAATCAGACCTGGGCGATCCCCTCCTGGCAGACAGACGGAAATACTGCTGCATGCACCTTCGCACACTTTCTCCCAATTACAGGATGCGTCTGATCCACTTTAAGCTTCTGCACTGCCTATATTATACCTCTGCACTTTTGCATAGACTGAGCCTTCGAGCAGATGCGTATTGTCAGCGCTGTTCTACCCCCAGGGCAGATGTTCTACACTTAGCCTGGTCCTGCCCAGATGTGCGAACATTTTGGCAGGAAATCTTTGATGTTACTAACAAGGTGGTGGACTTGTTGGTACCCCACACCGCAATGATTGCACTGCTTTGCTATGGAAGGGGATCTCCCCAGTGGAGAAAGAAACTGGTGGGCTGGCATGTTCTTGCTATTGGCAAAATGCAGGATTGCAATGTGTTGGGGCCACCGCAGAGTACCCGTAAAACTGAATGGCTTTGTGACGCGACATACTGCCAAGAACAATTACAAACTTAGTGGGACCTGATGCTTGCTGGCTTGCACCCTCAAGGCATTTAGTCCTCCTTGGTGGTTTACTTGGGCATGAATACCGATGATGCACTGAGAACAGTTCCAAGCCCTTAACTGGAAAGTTAATGCTGGAAACAATCAATTTGGTGGTAATACATTGAAACAATGCCTTTATTCTAGAATGGTTTTTGCTGCTATGTTAATGACCTGAGTGCCTTCATCCCTTTCCTCCCCTTGCCCTCCTTCGTCACCCACTCTTTCTAACTTTCTGTCCCCTCCTTATCTTCCTGCCTCCCCCCGTGCTCATGGCCAGTCACCCTTGCCGCTACTTCAGCTGTTTTTAGGCCTTCTGTTTCCTGTGCAAATGTGTCCATTCTGTATAAGGCACCTAATATGCTTGCCTTTGCTGACTCCTTCTCCCCGGGCACCCTTCCTCGTGTCCTTGGTTGTGTTTTTTTTTTTTTTGCAAGCTCAAAGATAAAAAAAAATGTTGATGCAGATAATGCTGTATATCTCTAGACACATACATATGTTTCTCGATTTTGTCCTTCATCAGTCGAGAGCAGCAAACTTTCATCTGGGGTTGGTGGCGATGCTGCCAAAGTCTTCACAGTTCATGTTGCTTCGATAAAGAACAAGACTCAAACTTCACTTAGTGTCTGGAATATTTCTTAACAGCTTATATCTGTGCATGCGTGCTGGTGCCATTTTGCTTTGGGGGAACTTTGTTCCATTATAGTACATAAGGACCAAGTACTGCTTTTATGGTATACTTACATTTTAGTCGTACTGTCCATTTAAGAATATTGGAAGACTTCCAGTAATTATTCTGTGGGCAGGAACTCACCCACTGTGTGCACATTTCAGTATTCAACTTTGCATTCATGGAGGGTGTAGCTCCGCCACCTCCCTTTTTGGCAAATCTAGGTATTCCTAAAACTGGTAAAAATGGAGGGAGGCCTCTGAAGTTTACATAGATGCCATTGATGGGGATACTTTCATTTCTAAGAAAAAAAATGTCTTGTTATTCATATTTTAGGACAGAAGGAAGATCAATATGAAACACTTTACAGATGAAACTAGTAAGATTACTGTTGAGTGGTGAAGGTGATACAGAGGAATCGGTAGATGAATATGCTTCTGTAACTAATTAGGGCCACATGTATGAACACATTTTCCCATCGACACAGAATGGGCAAAACTGCTTGCTACATCTGGCCCTAAGACACTAGACAAAAGATTTTGTTCCACGTGTATTGTGCTTGAAAGACACAGATTTCTTTGCAGAGAGCACATCGTCTAAGAGATTCCTTTGATGATTTTGGTCCATCTTTGCGCACATTAGCTGCAAACTGTAATTATCAAGAGTTTGAAGAAAGAAATAATTAGGATCAATTGATAGAGAGGACAAGTAACAAGCAAATTCAGGAAACCTGTCTGGCTACCGAAGATCCTTCAAACTAGAAAGCAGTATTGGGCAATCTCACCTATATATGAGAGAATTATCTTTTGCTTGTTGAGTAATAGAAGTCAAGGAAGTAAATGTGATTCATAAGAATGACAATGATATAAGGGATAAGGTATCCCCCCATGCATTATAAGGATATTGCAAGTCACTGAGGAGTTCCATAACCATATAGACTAGAAGAACAAGGATGAGTTCCTTTATAAGGTCAGCAACCTCAGAGGTGACTTGCAATATCCTTATCACGTACATCAGAGGGTACTGTATCCCATATAATACACAGTCACACCATCATCTTTCTGACAAACCACTTAAGCTTGGCGCATAGCTCTTTCATAAGAAATAGCGAGCATGTTTGCAAACGTGAAGAATAAAAATAAAACCTCTAGTGCAAAATTAAACACATCAAAACCTGTTAGGTATTTGCTGCAAGCAAATGTTAGAAACAGTTAAAAAAAAGTCAGTATTAAATTTAAAAAAAAGCTGTACTAGCTTCGAATGAGTAGAAGAATACATGAAAGATTCCAGCTTTTCTCTGATTATCTAAGGACTGTAAAAAATAAACATGTTCTCTCTGTCATTTTAAGCTAAAAAAATGGAGCAGAAAAAAGAAAAGTAACATTCTATTGTCCTTGCTTTAAACAGCTGCTTCCATTGTCCTCTGTGACCTAACTTGCCTTTCACTTCGGCTTTTGGCTCTAGCAGCGGGCATTGTGATGTCAGGACTCAACTGTAATAACTTATAATAGTTGAGTTCTGACATCTTTTCTTTATAATTGCCGACTGAGTGCATCACAAGTCGCCTATTATGAAGAAACCACATACTGCTGTTTATACAGGGATTACAGAATCCCAGGTATTATAGATCTATGGCAAAGTGTTTTTCAGCTGAGCAATCCCAGAAACCAATGATTACATCTCCTAAAGTTGAATTTAAGAGTGTTGTGAATGTTTTCGTTGTAGTAGCAAAGCAAGCTTGGACAACTATGAACAGTGTCCAGCTATAAATCAAGTATGTATTATATGGAACAGGGGAGGGCAGTATGCCCTATGTTTGTATGTAGATCTTTGTGATCTCATAGTACAGTATTTGGGTGGATCGCCAGCCTTTACCTAATATGAATGAAATGTTAGCAACTTTGAAAGATGCTGCAGAGTCTACATCATTGGATAGGTCTATGGCACATCATCAAATATAGCTACAGCAAAAGTAATTCTCGCTTCATTTGTAACACCAGAGGGTGTATTTTGTTACATCCGCATGCCATTTTGCCTGGCATCTGCATCCTCCATGTTTCAGAAGGTAATGAATGTGTTGCTCAGAGAAATCGAAGGGGTGGAATGTTTTCAAGACAACATGTTAATGTACGGCGAGGATAAATGTGAACATAATGGTAGACTGGAGCAGGTATTGGGTATTTTGTAGAAGAGTGGAAAGACGTTAATGAAAAACAAGTGTGGATTTGCTCTGTCAGTTTTTGATTATCTTAGTCATAATGTGTGCTGTCAGTTGTTGATTATCTTAGTCATCATGTGCCTACCAATAGAATTCAACCAAAATTAAAGATCTTGAGAGCTATTAAAGATGCATCATCACCTGTGAATAAAGATCAACTGCGATCGTTTTTATGATTAGGTGAGTATCATGCCAAGTCTGTATCATAGTTTGCTAGTAAAACTGCCTTTCTGCAAGAACTGTTAAAGAAGAATGTTAAGAATGTTTGGTCTGAGGAGTGTCAAAAGATTTCTGATCAAATCAAACGATGTATAGTGTCTGCCCAACATTTAACATTTTTTTATACTAATAATTGCATTATGATGACTACAATGTTGAGTTGGGTGCAGTATTAATGCAGAAACGTAGCAAATGGAGTGAATAGAGAATTGCTTCTGTGCCTGGAGCTTTGCATGAAGCAGAAGCCGGGTATTCTACTATTGACAAAGAAGATTTGGAAATGAGCTGGGGTGAGGTATATTTCAAGAATTTCCTGTAGGGCAATTAGTTTATTTTATGGATATATCAGAAGCTACTTGTAGGTTTGTTCAACGCCTGTGGTGGTTCGATGACTCCACTTTGTATCACCAATTGGCAATACTGAATGTAAGATTGTTGATATAAATTACAGCATGTATCAGGTGCAATGAATTTTACTGCTGTTTATCTAGTTTACCATTGAAAGTCAAAGAAAATCAGATTGATGACAACATGGGTGAGATGGAATTTGTATAGTAAATGGGGTCAGTGAGGTACTGAATGCTGCATTATTCAAAGATGAATGGTTAAAGTCAAATAGGGCTGATGAGATATTGTGTGAAGTGGTCAAGCCAAAGAAATCTTGTGAAATGTAGATTTATATATATATTATTCGAATTATGATAATAATCCATAAAACAGAACACGTACAAAACATTACAATAAATACATAACTTAATTTGGCAAATTAAAATCCGAGTAGAAAAAAAAGATAAATACCTTTTGAATTAAAATCACATGATAGTTCTGACTGAGACTATCCAATAAAATTATATTGAATTTAACAGTGTATGACTAAAAATGTGCAAATAGCTAACAAACAGTTCCATACGTTTATAAATCATTTCCCCACCTTTTTCTCTCTTTTACTGCCGATAAAATAACATGATATATAGCAACACAGACCATTTCAGATTGTAATAGCTGTAAATAATTAATTGCTTCCTTACACGTCCTGATGTTTAGTAACCTAAGTAATAGGGTTCGAAAGGCCCTTCTCTGCTCATTATATAATTTACAGAATAGAAACATGTGCAGTTGAGTTTGCACTGTCCGAGAATCACGTGGGCAGAGTAATAAACCCCTAGAGGTATATGGCTTTCATGGGTAAGCAGCCAAAAAGTGGCCCATACCCAACCGAAACCCCATCAAGTAAAATCTATATTGTTGTGGGACATTTAATAAATAAGGTTCAATTTTCGAAGTAGTACTTAAAGGGAGATATACTGCCACCATACCTTTACCCAAATTACAACTCCATCTGCTCTCATTTTTAACCAATACACCAACCTGTTTAGTTATGGACTTGGGATTGGTGTCTTAGGTAGTACCCAAATTTGCTCTGGTGCTTATTGATTATTTGTCAAAGTGTCCAGATGTCAAATGGTTGAAAATGTGTCTATCTGTTCGGTTGTATGATGGAACAACCGATTTTGGAACAACGCATGCCACGACTGCGTTGTTTTCATGCATGCCTTTACCACGCATGCCTTTACAACAAATGTCATTGTAAAAGCATGCCTATTAAAGGCATGTGTGGGAATGGCATGAGACAGAGAATGTGTGGTTCTACCATACACCGCCCCCAATCTGAGGCCCCAAACTACCCCCAGCCCTAATACCTAAACTACCCCGACATCCCCACCCGCTCTAAAACAAAAATACTATCCAGTCCCCCACCCCTGTCCTTAGAAACTAAAGTACCCAGAACCCCGCACCTGCCCTGAACCCTAAAAAAAAACCTTCCCTGATCCCTCAACCCTGCCTCATAAAAACAAAACTACCCGACACCCCCATCCACCCTGAACCCTACTAAAAAAAATCGATCCCAACCCCCCTAAAAAGTGAACTAACCCTGAGCCTTAAAACCTTCCCCCTAAGTAATCTATCCAAACACCCACACCCGCCCTGAGCCCTGAAACCTTTCCCCTAAGTAAACTATCCCGACACCCCCACCCACCGTAAGCCCTAAAAAAATAATATCCCGACCCCCCCACCCCGCCCCCAAAAACTAAATTAACCCGACCCCCTGTTAAAAAGTATCCACCAACCCTGCCTCAACCTCAATTACCTCACCACGCCCTCTCCTGATCCTTCCTTCAAACCTCCCCACCCTGCCCCTTAAAAAAATATATATATCCTGACCGCTCCACCCTAATCCCTTAAAACAAAATACCCAAACCTCCCACCCCAATCCCTGCCCCAGCCCCACTTACCTCAGTGTGACTTCTCCCGAACACTGCATAGCTTTCTCTGTGCCTTAACAACTCATATGCGTGGTTCAAAACTTGCGTGGTTAAGGTACTGAAAAAAACATGCGTTGTTCAGGCAAGCGTGGTTACGCTTGTATTGAAAACATCTGTGTTGTTCATGACGCGTTGTTTAGGAGGTTTCCCTATCTGTTCTTTTATAGAATTTCTTGGAGAAGTCGTTTCTTGGGAAGGTTATCTCGAAGAGCTAGTAACCGATAATGGTGCTTAATTGGTGTCATTGGGGATGAGAGAATTTCTTCAGAAATGAGAAATTCATCATGTTGGAACATCCATTTATCATCCCAGGAGTATTGGCTTGGTTGAGAGCTTCAATTGTGTTGTAAGATCAGTTAGCATTAGTGAATAACATGAGCTAGACGCAAGTGATTGAGGATATGTTGTGGGCTTATAGAACTGTACCACCTATCACCATTGGTGTATCAGCTGATACTCTCATGAGAGAAAGAGTGGCTGGCACTGATTTTAGCAGACAATGGATGGATCGTAAACTAATGGACTACAATGTTATTGTCTGAGTATTGGATGTACAAAAAACATTGTTGGATACCTCTGTATGACCGAGCATGAACAGCAGGAATCTGAAAGTGAACACTGGGGATTGCATCAGGAACAATAAGCCAGTTCATGTGAAAAAAGGGGTTGGCTGAAGTTTTCTGTGCCCATAGTATGATCAAGGTATGTGACCATGTTGTAGTGGTGGAAGAAGGAAAACTGCAAACTCCAGATTGAATTAGGGTGAAATTGCAGATTTTCAACGTAAAAATGGAGTAACAGATGTTAGGAGTGAAAATACATGTGGCTTTGAGATTAAGAGTGGGGTATCAGAGGTCACACAAATTGCCTGTAGTGCCTCAAGAAGAGTAAGAAAAATACTGGTACGCTATAAATATTATTTGATGGGTTAAGTAGCAGGTTGAAATAATAGTTATCGTATTTACTGTACAGGTGTTGTACCAGTATTATGCTCACTTAAACCCTTAACTGCTGGGGGTTTTACCCCCAGTGCTGAGCCCTTTTTTGGTTATTTGGGGTGATTCACGCTTAGGGCTCCATAACGTTTTTTCCATATAAGGTAACTATGCCAAATGTGCTTCCTGTTTTTCCAACATCCTGTAAATTCCAAATGTACTCAGGGTTTGTGGATTCCCCTGGAGGCAAAATACAGCTAAAGTTTGATTATTTTAAGACAAATAAGGAAAAAAGTGCTCTGGATTAAAGTGCTTGTTTTTCCCCCTAAAAATGGCATCACCAAATGGTTTACTGTGCTAATATCACTATCTTCACAACTTTCAGGAGCATGCACAGCTGAATATAAAAATCGTTCCTTATTTCTAAATCGCCGTCTCTTCCAGAAGGGGGTCAAGGACGCGCTACTGTTCCCTGCCCGGCTCAAGGTTGTAACAGGTGGCACCACGGTCTTCTTCACTGACCCCAAAGAAGCTTGGGACTGGGTCGACCACCACCAGGGAGAACTGGCATCGGAGTATATCAACCCCAGACCGGGCCCCAACAAACCACGGCCTTGGGGCACACCCACTGCAAGACCACTGTCACACAGCACCTCAGCCATCTCACCAGTCTAGATCATATTATAGCCAATCACAGACGGGCCATACAGGCTGCAGCAAACCTGGGTCCTGTCTCTGTAGCCACGTACGACAACAAAGGTCCGCGCATCTTCTCAACAGAGGAAAGCACTACTCCATCCAGGGGCTCCAGATTAGGATCACATTCCCCTCCGATAGTGACACTGCACACAGCAGACATTCTCCTGTGACCATTGTCCAGTAAACTACACGAGTCAACCATCATTAACCGTTGCACCCTGGACCAATGGGGGGGAGGGTAGCGCATAGAACACAGGGGCACCGAGGCGGGTATACTGCCCCCCTCAATCCAGACACCTTTAGCATCAGATTCCTTACTAACCGGCATCATGCCAGCTAACACAGTCAGCTCCTACTTAGTACAGATGGCTTTTGCACTACACCCAAAATCTGACGGTCGTAGCCCTGTGTGAGGGCACTCCAGTCACAGACCTGGAGCAGTTTCACACCCTCCACACTAAGCAGCCTTTCCATACCCTCAGTGGTGTGCTGCTACCACCCCCTACCCACCAGAAGGCGGGAACCCCCTTCCCTCTCCGCCATGCCTGGCAACTTCAGCTATTCATATTAATAGGCACCTATATTGCAGCATTACACACTGGCGACCAGCCCCTACTCCATGCACGTTAGGGCACAATGAACCTTTGTTTGGGTGTATTACCAGCTGTGATAGGCCCCCAGCTTTGGGGCGCTTTGACCCCACCCAGTTGACATTTTTGCTTCCCGATGTTCTTTATTGTACCCTTACATTACCTTGGCAGGTGGGTCTTGAACGGTCCCCTAGACTACAAGGAGACGGCGTGACACAACATCGTGGATGGGAGGGGGTCTTCTTGCACATCCAAATTTAACACGCAGCAATGAGCAGCACTGACATTTGGTTTCTCATTCTAATTGTCTGTGGCTTCCATACTGCCAGGAAATGTTATGCAGTTTACTAACTTGAATGCCTGTGCAGATGCCTGTGCAGATGCTGGAGGGCCCTCTTCTGTGCCACCAAATACGGAAGTGGTGCTATTATCTGGATACCCCCAGGAGTGTCCTTCAGTGCAACAGCTGCAAATATAGACAAGGAGGGTCGATATGTGCTACTGGAGGGCAATCTAGATGGCTGACCAATTCTACTAGGTAGCATTTATGCACCCCATGTAGACCAGGAGGCTTTCTGGGACACCTCTGTCGTGCTGGCTCATAAAACAGGAGTCCCATGGGTGCTCGGGGAGACTATAACTGTGTACTGGATTGACTATTAGACAGATCCACCACCCCCCCTTCCCTGTTCCCCCCCATATTGCACACGTAGACAGCTTCCATAGCTGGACATTCCATTGGTCGCTCACGGACATGTGGCATTATGAGCACCCGGGAACCAAGCTCTACTCCTTCCACTCCAGTCCATACAATTTACCAGTGCGAGTCAATAGATTCCTCTGCTCTGCATTACTCATACCCCTACATCAGCACACGGACTACTTGGGGCGCATAGTGTCTGATCATGATGCCCACATCATGGACCTAAGGTGGACCCCTTCATCCCCTCCCACGCCTATGTGGAAACTTCAACAATGCTGCTTGGAAAATCCAGTGTTTCAGGAGGAACAGGAGAAGCACATCCATCAGTACTTCTCTATCAGTCAGAACACCCACTCCTCCTGGACACTGGAATGGGACGCCTGCAAGGTGGTGACGCATGGGGTGTGCATCCAACAGATCTCTGGAGTTTGCAGAACTCTCTCTCTTTAGAGAGAGAGACATAGCCTCGACAGAACGCTCCTTGGCAGAGTTGACTAAGTTGGTGGATGCTGACCCTGCACTCTCCACACGCTGGGCGGATGCAAAAACTATACATGCGGGCCTCTTAGAGGACCTGTGGCAGTATAACTTCACGGCACATGCAGCAAGGGTCCACCGTGAGGAAGATAATTCTTGTAGACTGCTCACCTGGCTATGCTGACGGGACTATGAAACCTGACCCATTACTGAAGTGGTCAATACGACAGGCGACACGGTCCGCACGCAGCCCAATATTTTGCAGGCCTTCTACAACTATTATTCATCCATCTATAAAGCACCTTCATGGCCACAGATGGTGTCACGTCCTTCCTGGCAAGGGAAGACCTCCCAAGTATCTCAGCCTTCACCAGGCAATCCCTAGAGGCTGAAATCACATCTGCGGATGTGAAACAGGCAATCTGACCCAGCCCGCAACAAGACACCGGGACTGGACGGACTGCCTCTGGAGTGTTATACTACCTTTGCCTTCCTCCTGGCGCTGCTTCTGGCAGAAATATACAATGCAGCCCTGCACAACGGCAACTCCCATGCTCTCGCTGAGAGTCCCTTCTAATTTCCTTTTCTAAACCGGATAGCGACCCCTCTCTCATTGCCTCATATAGACCTATTGCTATCCTGGGAGCCGACTATAAAATCCTAAGAAAAATCCTAGCGGATCGATGTGTCCAGATCCTCTTAGAACTAGTGCACGCAGACCAAAATGGATTTGTCCCCGGGCACAGCTCCTCGCAGAACATTCATTGGCTCTTCCATGTCCAGGATCAGGTCCTGGGGTGCTTCTCACGCTTGGCCTACCTTGTTTTTTATATGGAGAAAGCATTTGACACATTGTCCTGGTGCTATCTCTTTGCGGTGCTCACCTGAATGGGGGCCGCACCCCAACTAATGGCCTACACTAAATTACTATACTCCAAGCCAACCTCCCGAACCTGCCTGGGTTGCCTCTTCTCTGCCCACTTCCCAGTCAGCCAGGGCACGAGGCAGTGATGCCCATTGTCTCCTCTAATGTTTGCACTTGTCGTGGAGCCTTTGTCTGAGCGGCTCCGGAGGGAGGGTTGGGGTTGGGGCATTCCGCTTGCGGGTGGAAGGCATGCAATGTCCCTCTATGCGGATTACCTCCTCATATATATCCGGGATGTAGCAGCTAACCGCATGCCGCTTCATGACACCCTCAAAGAGCATTCACTTGTTACGTGCCTCTGCGTCAATTGGACGAAATTAGCGATATACCCAAAAAGCCCTAATTAACTGCCACAAGTCATCTGCCACCCCTCTCAGCTGGCAGGCGCAGGTGACACGCTAACTGGGAGTTACCTATATCACGACCAGCAGGACCTATATGAAAGGAACCTTCATAGGACCCTGGCTGGGATCCGCTCCCAGGTTCAGTTCTAGCGATTGCTTGCCCTGGCCCCTTATCCAAGATCGCTCTAACAAAGATAATTATCCTACCCCACCTACTCTATTATTTCACAAACCTTCCACCTATCCCACCTCGTTCCTTCTTTAAAGACTTGGACTCTCTGATGTGCACACTCATTTGGGGCACTAAATGCAGACGTGTCGCCCTGACCAAGCTCTAGCCACCCCACTCCCAGGGAAGCCTAGGTGCCCAAATTTTGAAGTGTACTTCCTTGCAGGTCAATTGCAGTGGCTGTCCTGATAGACAGCAGGTCACTCCCTGTATACAATGTACACCGAAGCCGGACCACTCCTAATCTCTATGATTTGCAGACTGCTCCACCCAAAGGCGCAGCAAACGACCCCCTGGCCTCTCCAGGTACGAATGGCACAGGCTTCCATGGTTAGAATCCATTGACTGTCCCACGCAAGCCCTCTCTACACTCCTAACCTGCTACTCATAGGCCTCCCTCGCAATTCAAGGCACTAAACCACAGCGGTGTTGAGGGCTTGGACAGAGCACTCGGTCCTTACAGTAAGTTTTTGCTTAGGGACACTTTCTCCAATCCGAATAGATAGCTGAGGAGCACAGTCTACCTCCTGGACAGTTCCTGATGCACCGACAGCTCAGCCACAACTGCCACACCCTCTGGGACCTAGCAAGAGGGGAACCAGCTGCGCATCCGGTGCTGCAGGTGATCCTCACGGCGATGGGCACTAGTCGACAAATGATTACCTGACTCTACAGAGCTATAAAAGAACTTATAACTGTCCCCTTCACCACGTTATGCAAGAAGTGGGAAGAGGATTCCGGAAGGGTGCTCCATGATAAAGAATGGGAATGAGCCCTAGCATTCCCAAAAAGAATTTCCAGTAATTCCTGCTTCAAAAATACACAGTTCTTTATCCTCCACAGGGCCTACCTGACCCCGGCGCTACACTACCACTTCCCCATGATACAATTTGGATGCCTGCATTGTCAGAAGCCAAAGGCAGGCCTCAAACATATGTTTTGGTCTTGTCTAGCCATACATGGATATTAGCACTCTATACACAACATATTATGCACAGCCAGAGAACTGCCTGACATATGCACATGGGTGACTTGAGCCCTGGGAATCTACAAATGCAAGAAAGGTCAGAAGGTTTGCGCTCACTTTGTAGACTTCGCGCTACTCAAAGACAAGTGTACCCTTACACTATACTGGTGCTCACCCGTGGAACCCCCTCTGGAGGCGTGGAAGGGGGCTCTACATAAATGGGGAATGGCAGAAGAAAACGCACTCCGCAATGAGGAGGTTCACTGACTCCACAAGCAACCCATCTACCCCAATGGGCCGCCATACTTACACACTTCACACAGGAGGTAAGAAACAATGAACTGCCACCATAATCCTCTGGGCTCTGTTGTCATTAGCGCGGAAGCTCTTACCCCTCTTGAAGCTCACTGCAGGGGCTCGCAAGCGTACCCAACCCCTCTTCCGCCTTGCGAATCCCCAATACTAGACACCCCTGCTGTCACTCTACCTTACCTATGCATGATTGAACAAGTGTCTGGGCATGGAAACTGGCCTGCCCTCCCCCCCCCAATAACTCCCACACATTTTCCCTAGTTACACTACAAAAATGCTTGCCCCCACAGACTTCTGAAACACAACAACCTGGCTCACTGCACCTGGCAGCTACCAGGCTATTGCTATGCACTCTAACTTTGAGCACAGGCATGATCGATTGCCTACTCTGCCTAGCAAAGATGTAATCAATACACTGCAAGCTGTCAAATGTTACTGTCTATTATGTTAAAAAAAACAATAAAGATATTTTAAAAAATAAATAAATAACAGAGGCCCTCATTCTGACCTTGGCGGGCGGCGGAGGCCGCCCGCCAAAGTCCCGCCGTCAGGTTACCGTTCCGCGGTCGAAAGACCGCGGCGGTAATTCTGACTTTCCCGCTGGGCTGGCGGGCGGTCGCCTTCAGACCGCCAGCCAGCCCAGCGGGAAAGAGGCTTCCACGATGAAGCCGGCTCGGAATCGAGCCGGCGGAGTGGAAGCTGTGCGACGGGTGCAGTTGCACCCGTCGCGTATTTCACTGTCTGCGCAGCAGACAGTGAAATACATGTAGGGGCCCTCTTACGGGGGCCCCTGCAATGCCCATGCCAGTGGCATGGGCACTGCAGGGGCCCCCAGGGGCCCCGCGACCCCCCCTACCGCCATCCGGATCTCGGCAGTCCGACCGCCGGGATCTGGATGGCGGTAGGGGGGGTCGGAATCCCCGCGGCGGTGCAGCAAGCTGCGCCGCCGCGGAGGATTCAATGGGGCCGCGGTACACTGGCGGGACCCCGCCAGTGGTGCCGGTCCGACCGCGGCTTTACCGCCGCGGTCGGAATCCCCATTGGAGCACCGCCGGCCTGTCGGCGGTGCTCCCGCGGTCCTCCGCCCTGGCGGTCAAAGACCGCCAGGGTCAGAATGACCACCAGAGTCTTCTAAAAGCCCCCTAAAACCTGAACGAGGGTGGGCCCCAAGACTCTTCCCAGCCCAAGGGTGGGACAGGGGGGAAATTGGGATTCCAGAGAGGCTTGATGCCACACTTGTAAAACCAAATGGGCACCTAACTTGAGATCTTAACTCTCCTAACAAAAAAAATACCTCTAGTGCACCTGCAGGGGTAAGTCTCCAGAAGGGATTCCAAGAAGACCCTGACCATGTTAGTGCACCTACTGAGGCAACTTTAGTTTCAGAGGTCAGGGTAGATATAGCTGACCAGGCAGTCTGGCCCAGCAGTCTGGAGAAGTACAGACAACGGCCTCATATAAATGGGATTCAAGATGAAGCACTGAGAGAGGCTTGTGCCAGTGTCACCATGGTGACTGAGCAACTGGTGTCATCAGACCAGTATTTTCCTGGAGAGACACATACTGTCCTCAACGCTGATAATCAGGCTAAGTCCATACCATGGCAATGGTGTCCTAAGAATGGGGAGGGGTTACTGGCCAAAAGAAGGTGGTAGTATCTCCTACTATACCTGTCCAATGTCTGCTAGGGAATGATCTGGAGTCCTCAGCCTGGGATGAAGTAGAAATAAAGACCCATGCAGCTATGCTGGGTATCCCTGAGTGGGTGGGTGTCAAAACTCGAGCACAGATCAAAGCTCAGGGTGAAGAAGTATGGTTGAAGCCTGGGATAATGGCCCAACCTACCAAGAGAAAGGGTAGTAAGACTGGGGGACCAGCTTCCAAACAGAACACATAGCAGGATCTTTCTTCTCAGGGATAAGAGCTAATAGCCCCAGCGGGAGCTGAGGAAACTGAGCCTCAGAAGCTAGGGCCATGCACAGCAGAGCTCATAGGACCAGGGGAACCCTCTAGGGAAGATCTGAGCCAGGGACAACAGACCTGGCAGCAGGCTGGTGCACAGGGAAAAGGTGTTAGTGATACCCATAGGCCCTATTGGGAGAAGGGACTCCTGTATACTGAGGCCACAGACCTTAAACCTGTTGCCACCAGGAGATTGGTAGTGCCTCAGCAATGCAGGGGTTTCTCCTAACACTGGCCCATGACATCCCCTTAGCTGGGCATCTTGGCCAGACAAAAACATGGAGTTGGCTGGTCAGCTAATCTTACTGGCAAGGCATGTCCCAGAAAGTAAAAGAATTTTATAACTCCTGTGTCACCTATCAAGTCAATGGCAACACAGGTGGACAACCAAAGGCCCCCTTAATTCCACTTCTAGTGGTTGGGGTTCCCTTGAAAAGGGTTGGGATCGGCATTGTTGGTCCCCTTGACCCTCCAATAGCATCAGAGAACAGATTTCTACTGGTGGTAGTGGATCATGCCTCTCTTAAGGACTACTACTACCCCTGCAGTAGCCAGGGCCCTCATTTATGTCTTTACCAGAGTGGGCTTTCCTAAAGAGGTGGTGTCAGACAGAGGTACCAACTTCATGTTTGGCTACCTAAAGCACGCGTGGGCTGAGTGGGATGTGACCTACCCCATATCGTCCCCAGTGCAATGGTCTTGTTGAGAGAGTTAACAAGACCCTCAAAGGGATGACTGTGGGCTCCCTGAAAAACTCAGGAGATGGGTTGTCCCATTTTCTTACCTGTTTTGTGCCTGCATAGAAGTTCCACAGAAGGGAGTTGGTTTTCCCCATTTGAACTTTTGTTGGGGCATCCTGTTAGGGGACCACTTTGTCTTGTGAAAGAGGGATGGGAAAGACCTCTCAGAGAGCCTAGGCAGGAAAGAGTGGATTATGTGCTTGGTGTTTATTCCTGGATGGCTGACTACATGAAAAAAGCAAACAAAAATCTTGAGGCAATGCAGGAGCTCCAGAAGCTCTAGTTTGACCAAAAAGCTGCACTAGTTGTTTACCAACCAAAGAAGAAGGTATCATTGTTGCAGCCTGTGGCCCCTAGGGCCCTCCAAGATATGTGGAGTGGACTCTACCCCATCCTAGAAAGAAAAGGGGAAGTCATCTATCTGGTGAACTTTGGCAGTTGCAGGAACCCCAAGAGGGTAATCAATGTTAACCACCTGAAACCCTACCAAGATAGAGCTGAAGTGACCCTGCTCATGGTCACAGATGAGGGACAGGAAATTGAGAGTGAACCTCTCCCTGTTCTCCTCTCCAGCAATCCAAAGGACAGTTCAGTTGAAGGAGATGTCTTTTCAAACACCCTCTCTGACCAACAGCAGACTGATTGCAAGCAAGTCTTACATCAGTTTGACGAACTCTTGTCCATGACGCCTGGTAGAACCACCTTGTGTACCCATGATGTGGACACTGGAGACAGCTTGCCTGTCAAGAACCAAATATACAGACGATCTGACCATGTCAAGGAGAGCATCAAAGCTGAGGTCAGCAAGATGGTGGAATTGGGAGTCATTGAGCACTCAGAGAGCCCCAGGGTCAGCCCAGTTGTGCTAGTCCCCAAACTTAATTCCAAGGGCAGAAATAAAGAGATGGGGTTCTGTGCAGACTATAGGGGTCTTAATACAGTGACCAAGACAGATGCCCACCCAGTTCCAAGACCAGATTAACTGATTGACTGATTGGGAGCAGGCAAAGATCTAAGTACTTTTGATCTCACATCAGAGTACTGGCAGATAGGCCTGACTCCATGAGCAGAAGAAAAGTCAGCATTCTCCACTCCTGATGGATAGTATCAGTTCACTGTTAAGCCCTTTGGTCTAAAGGACATCCCTTGGCTTGACTGGGTATTACAGAAGATTTGTGAAGGGGTATGGCAACGTTGTGGCACCCCTTACAGAACTGACATCCAAAAAGATGCCCAAAAAGGTAAATTAGACTGTCAAAAGGCCTTTGACATCCTGAAAGAAGCAAAGTGTTCTGCGCCTGTTCTATAAACTCCAGATTACAGTTCATTAGGCAGGAGATGGCTCTGAACATAGAATAGGAGCAGACCTGTCCCAAATCAATGATGATCAATCAATCAATCAAACATTTGTAAAGTGCACTACTTACCCGCCAGGGTCTCAAGGCGCTGAGGGGTGGGGGAGAGAGACTGCTACTGTTCAAATAGCCAGGTCTTGAGGCGTTTCCTGAAGGTCAGGAGGTCCTGGGTCGGTCGTAGGTGAGCCAGGAGGGAGTTCCACATCTTGGCGGCGAGGTGGGAAAAGGCCGCCGGATGCGAGGGATGGTGGCGAGGTTGGCGGATTGTAGTTGGCGGGTGGGAGTGTGGAAGGTAAGTCACTCGTTGAGGTAGGCAGGTCCTGCATTGTGCAGAGTTTTGTGAGCGTGGACCAGGAGCTTGAACGTGATCCTATTGTTGGCCATGACCAACCTGTTGCTTTCATTAGCAGGAGGTTAACTCCAAGAGAGCAGTGTTGCAGTGCCATTGAGAGCGAAGCCTTCACTGTGGTCTGGTCCCGGAAGAAGCTGAGGACATACTTGTTTGGCTCTCACTTCCTTGTTCAAAATGACTACAGGCCTCTCAGATTGCTAATGCAAATGAAGGGTGAATTCCCCAAACTGTTAAGGTGGTCCATCTCCCTACAGAGAACAGACCTGGGACTTGCCATGCCAATGCAGATGGCCTTTCCAGGTTCTTCCACTTAGAAGAAAACTCCCCTAGGAAGTGTTAGCTTCATTCTCTTTTGTTTGAGGGGGTCATGTGTGAACATCTCTCTTTTGACATGGTTACCCCCCACTTTTTGCCTGGTTTCTGGTGTAATTGTGATTTAAAGTGCACTGGGTACCTCCTAAACACGTCCCCAATGCCATATCTCTTCTCCCAGAACTACACAGTCGTTTTTACAATTGGCAAGTCCCTAGGTACCTTTGGTACCTAGGGCATGGGGCACACAGTGCCATTGCAGACTGCATGTCTTGGTGCAGAAATAAAATAAAAACATGACATGGCCCACATCCTGTGTGCCATGTCCCCTAACACTGCCTGCAATATATGTAAGTCACCCCTCTGGCAGGCCTTCCGGTCCTAAGGCAGGGAGCATTACATTACACGTGGGCACAGCTGCATGAGCAGCTATGCCCCTGTTATGTCTTTGTCAATTCTCAGACAAAGCAAGTGACCAGTGAAACCATTTTAAGTACATGTGCTGGACACTGGCCCCCAGCTCCATGATGGCGTCACTGAAGATAGGGATGTTTTGTATCAGATATCTTGTATTAATAAACCCTCACTGAATCCAGTAATGGATTTACTAATACATGCACACAGAGGGCACCTTAGAGGTGCCCCCTGAAAACCTACCAAACCCTAGCGTGGTCACTGACTGGTGCAAACCAGTGCAGCCACCTTAGACAGTATTCTAAGGTGAGGTGACCCTGAGGTGAGAGCCAACACTCTTGAGAGCTCAGAACAAAGACCTGCTCTGGGAGGAGGTGATAACACCTGGTCCAGGCAGGATGGGCATTCCAGGGTGGGGAGCTTCAAAGGCCTTGCCGCCTTTGAAATGCAACCCAGGCCTCTCCACATGGTAGAAAAGGCCGACCTCCTAGTTCCTGACCCCACTTTTGGCCACAGGACTGGAGGGAAAATCAGTTATATTAGGAGGATTGCTTCATACCAGTCCCACCCCTAAGGTGAACGAGCTGAAGCGGACACTACTTTTTAAATTCCTCCATCTTGTTTGGAAGGAATTAGGCCAATAGGGTTAGGGCTATGCACACTTCTCAAAAGATGTGGTCATAAGAAGTGTGTAGTCACCCTAAATGTGAGAAGCCCATTGGCTACCACCTGGCACCCCTGTAACACCCCTGAATTCAGTATTTAGGTGGTACCCCTGAACGCTAGAACTCAGATTCCTGATGTCCTAGGAAAATCTGGACTCTACAACATCGCACCAGCGGAGAAGCCTGCAGACACAAACCACTGGTCCGTCTCAGTCCTCAACGATTCTGCATCACAAGATGACCCGCCCTGCAGTCCAGCGACCTCCAAAGCCCTGGGAGGACTGCCTGTCTTCAACAAAGACCAAGATCTCCTGTGGACAGCGGATCTGTCCAGAAGAACCCAGCTTTAAACAAAAAGAACTCTGCCCTGAGGAACCATGATACCGCACCCGGACCCACCTCTGCACCTGAGGCCCACAGCCTGAGTCAGAGTGGCCCACCGGTCTTCTGAAGGTTTCCCAGTGATTCTGAGCCTGAGTCCACCTTGGGCTGACCGGTGCCAGACTCTGCATCGAAGCTTGCAGCCTCAATCGGATGACACCCCCTGACCGCGGCCGCCCAGTAAGCTGTTTTACGGCATTAAAGGACACCCCTGCATCCAGATTCCCCAGACCTTTGGGAGCTGGACCGACAGTTGTCCCTGAGTCCTTCAACATTTGAACTTACCTGAGCAGCTGTGGGTTGACGTCATTCAGCCTCCTGGCCCAAGCCTGCAGCCTTTTTCCATAATCGACTTCCTCCATTGCTTTGCATTGGGGCGCCCAATACTGTGTTGGCACTCTGCACCCGGCAGCCCTTGTGCCACGAAGGGTGTAAGTTTGGTGCTGCTTTGTGGCCCTCCTGGTGCTTGCCTCAACCCCAGGAGATCAACCCCTCACACCAATTTACTCACCTGTGAGCAGCGCCATCTTTGGTCACCCCCCAGTCTCCTTTGGTTAACATTGGAACCCCAACACTGTGTTGGCACTCTGCACCTGGCTGGCTCTGTGCCACTGAGGGTGTAAGTTTGATGCTGCCTTGTGCTCCCCCCCTTGTACTTACCTAAACCTCTAACACCGCAATACTCACCTGTGAGCAGCGCAACTTCGTTCACCCCCAGTCTCCATTGGGTAACATTGGGAACCCGATCCCAAATTTGATCTCTGCTCCCAGCCGCCCCTGTGTTGCTGCAGGTGCACTCTTGGAGCTGATTTGAACCTTGCCTGGTTTTGACCTAAAACCCCGGAGACTAGACTTGTAAGTCGAGTACTTACCTGCAACCTGCATTCTTGTTTTCCTTCCATATGTTAACATTGAAGACTGTGAAAACTGCACTGAGTTGATTTTTTTAAACTCAAAAGTATTTTTAATTTGAAAACTGCTTAGCTAATAACGAAGTTCTATGGTTCAAAGAATATATAAAAGCAAATGTTATTTTTCTAATATGGTCTCGGATTTAGTCTTTGTGTGTTTTATTTATTGCCTCTCTGAGTACAACAAATGCTTAACACGACTCCTTGATAAGCCTAACTTCTTTCCCACACTACAGCAAATAGAGCATTAGCCCTATCGATTTCCGCCTCTGTGAACCTTTGGAGATCCACTGGGCTCTCTGCACTGTGTACTTAATTTTAGTGCACCATATAGAGAGCAAGCTTCCTACTCCACCTCTTTCTGCTCTCTTAGGAAATACAGGCTCTTTTGGCCAAAGGAGCCATTAAGAGGGTGCCAGCATCAGAAGTAGATGATGGTTTCTATTCCAATTACTTTCTGGTACCCAAGAAGGACGAAGGCCTCTGGACTTTGTAATGCCTGTGCCATCTCAAATTCTTCTTTAAGAAGGAGAAATTCAAGATGCTCACACTGGCTCAGGTCCTGTCTGCCCTGGACCCTGGAGACTGGATGGTAGTACTTGACTCACAGGGCTTTTATTTTCACATCCTGCCTGACCACAGGCATTACCTGTGGTTCACGGTGGGCCAATGGCACTTTCAGTTTGCTGCACCCCTTTGGCCTTACCAGCGCCCCTCGGGTGTTCACCAAAGTGATGGTGGTGGTTGCAGGCCATCTGCAGAGGTCAGAAGTTCCAGTCTATCCTTACTTTAATGACTGGCTGTTGAAGGCAGGGTCGCCCCAGACAGTCATCTCCCACCTCCAGAATATGACGGACCTCCTTTATTAGCAGTGGTTCACTCTACATATGCCGAAGTCACACCTCACTCCCCCCTCTGATGCTCTCTTTTATCAGAGCCATTCTGGACACAGGGCAGTGTCAGGCCTATACTCCGGAGTGGTGACTCCAAGACATTCAGGCTATGATTGCACTTTTTCAGCCTCTGTCCAGGAATTCTGTGAAACTGATGGGTCTCATGGTCTCCTACATACTATTGGTGACACAGGTCCACTGGCATATGCAGGCTCTGCAGTGGGGCCTGAAGTTACAGTAGGCAGCATCAGGGGACTCTCTCCAACCTGGTCCAAGTACTGCAAAACAACTGCAGTGCTGGCTGATGAACTGCGATTGGGTCAGCGGCAGACACCCCTCCCTTCTCAACCCAAAGCTCACAGTGGTAATAGATGTATCACTCTTGGGCTGAGGTGGCCACCTGGGAGAGGCTGAGATCAAAGGACACTGGTCTCTAGCAGAGTCTCAGCTCACATAATCCTGTTCGAGTTGAGAGCGAATTACCTTACATTGAAAGCGTCTCTTTCTTCCACTGGGGGGGCTAGGGGTCGTGGATCCTGTGTCAAGAGGCCCTGTGTCTCTGGACATGGCAGGGACATCAGGACATTATTTAGGTTGTACAACAGCTGGCAAGATTTCTGAACCCCAGGGCAGACTAACTCAGCCATCGATGCCTCACTGACCACGAATGGTGTCTCTAACCGGAGATAGTGCAGTCTATTCTGCGACTGAAAAGAAAGATGGTTAGATCTATCTGTCACTACTTAGAATCTGCAATGTCAGCACTTTTGGAGTTTTCAAGGCGGCTCTCGCTCAGAGACGCATTTCTCCTTGAATGGAGTTCCGCACTCCTGTAAGCCTTTGCGCCTGTACCACTCCTGCCTAGAGTCCTCAAGAAGATCAGAAAGACCGGGCCCAAGTCATTCTTGTGACACCGGATTGGGCATAGAGAGGATGGTATACTGAAATCCTGAGCATGAGCATCGGTCCTCTGATCAGGCTGCTGTTTTTGGAGGATCTCTTATCAAAGCAGCAAGACAGTGTCCTGTACCCAAACCTATGCACGCTCTTCCTTTATGCATGGAGATTGAGCAACGGCAACTGGCAGTCTTTGATCTACCTTCTGAAGTTTTTGATATCATTCTAGCAGCCAGGCATCCCTCAGGTAAAACAGTATACGCATGCCATCGAGGTTTGATGTGATACCAAAAATGTTGATCCCTTTTCTGCATCTTTGTCTGAGGTATCATTTGTTCTATCATTAACCTGGAAAGTCTTTGCTTTGGGCACAGTTAAAGGGTATCTTTCAGCCATATTGGCTTTCTTTCAGTTACCAGATCAGCCCTTTGTGTTTGTCAACTGCTATGACTCATTTTCTGAAAAAACTCCAACAAATACTCCCTCTAAAACCATTCATTATGCCCCAATAGGGCTGGAACCCAGTCTTGGCATTCTTCATATGTTTACCCTTTAAGCCAATCTACAACTACCCTCTACGTCTTCTGACCATTAAACCTGCCTTTTTAGTGGCCATTACATTGGTCATGAAGGTTAGCAAGCTGCATGCACACTCCATGCACCCTCCATACACTACATTTTTCTCCAGACACACTGGTTCTGAGAACATAAGCCTCTTTCCTGCTGAAAGTGGTGACACCCTTCCATGTTGCCTTGACCATCACACTGCCAACCTTCTTTGTTCTGTCTCACGCTTCCACAGAGGAGGAAAGACTCATTCACCTGGACCCCAAAAAAACATTATTGTTCTACACAGATCGTACTAAGGAACACCAGGTGGACAATCAACTCTTCGTTGGGTTTGTCATGGCAAAGAAAGGGAATGCTAGACAGAAACGGACCATCACCTGATTGATTGTTCTCTGCATCAAGACCTGCTAAACACTAGACCAAGAGCAGCCCCCTGATGGTTTTTCGGCTCATTCTACCAGAGCTAATGCTGTAACCATTGCATTAACACATGGAGTCCCTGTCTTGGACATCTGTCAGGCTGCAATGTGGTCCTCTCTGCACATTTACCAAGCATTACTGCATAGACAGTCGGGTCCATTGTGACACGCATTTTGCTCGTTCAGCACTCCAGGACTTATTTGTATGAATTTGTTCACAGACATTCCTCTGGGGAGGTATTTCTGGAGTATTTATTCTAAGGTAAAGAAGCTACAGCTCAAACAAGTTATTTACCTTCAGTAATGCTTTATCTGGTATAGATTCTTTCTTGACAAAGATTCCTTACCGATCCTCCCAGTACCTCCGCTTTAGTGAACAAATATTTTTCCAATTAGGGAATGGCCCCTGTAAGTCCTTAGTGTCTGCACACTGGTCCAACAGTATTCTGTTGTGGCTCTGTGCTTCTGGTGGAAGCGTCTCTTTCTTCCACTGGGAGGGCTAGGGGTCGTGGATCCTGTGTCAAGAGGCCCTGTGTCTCTGGACATGGCCCCTGTAAGTCCTTAGTCTCTGCACACTGGTCCAACAGTATTCTGTCGTGGCCCTCTGCTTCTGGTGAGGAAATGTCACAGATAAACCTGCTGTCAAGACACTAGGGGTTGCCAATATTGGTAGCGTGCATCACTTCCAGTGTGGATGACACCAACGTGGCACCAATCAATGCCACTTACTAGTGTGCAGAGGTACTGCTCAAAAAATTTCAGACCTAGTCTGAGACCTGAGGAATATTCTAAGGCTAGGAATGTGCAGCTAGTTAGAGTCTCTACTAGGTAAACTGTTACTGAAGGTAAGCAACTTGTTCTACTGGTCCAGGGCAGTGTTACAATGGCATTGCTTTGTACATTTGATGTTTTTCTTTTAAGATTAATCTTAACATTACTTTAATGTAACTCCTGCCCCACTTGGATTATGCAGTTCTGTGGTACAATGAAATTCATACAAGTAGGAATAGGACACATTATCAGCATAAATGTGCATATGCCAATGAAAAATTTCATAGCTCAAACGGATTGAGAATTGCACCAAATGCTGCCTGGGATCTCTAAAGTACTTAACAAAAAGCTACTTTCTAATTGCACAACTGGGACTTTAAAGCGCTGTTTGTCAATCCCTCTTCAATTTCCAGAGAGCACATATGTGTGGGTGAGGCAGCTTGCACCTGATTATAAACTGCTCTTTACCCATGTTCTGATGTGCGAGTGGTGAGTGAAGCACTGTGATAAGTAATGCTCGCCATGCAGAGCCACTTAAACCTTATTCATGCATTTCCCTCCTTTTGCACAGGTAAAAAAGGAAACTTCGACATATGAATTGAATTAAGATTATATTTTAAGTTTTGTCATTTGGTCCATGCCTTATATGCCAATCCCATGGCATGGGTTTAGGTCAATGGTATCCTATCCTTCTTCCAAATCTGCTGGGGAACGCATCAGAGATTCCCCCAGTTCCCCCTCCTTTTTGTCCTGTCCATTGAGCCTTTGGCACAACTGATCAGAATCGACCCTCTGTATCATGGCTGGAGCTGGGGAAATGCATATGAGGACCAAGTAGCTTTGTATGTGAATGATGTCTTACTTTATATGGCTGAGCCCAGTGAATCTGGCCTGTGGTGTTTTCATCTCCTCCGTTGTTATGAGGAGGCATCAGGGCTTAAAATGAACCCTGCCAAATCAGTATTGGTCCCCTTGGCATCTCCATTGGAATGCTACGACTGGCAGGAACTAGTACCTTATTCCTGGGTTGAGCTTTAAGTACTTGGGTATATCGGTGACCCTCTTCCCCGAGCTAACTTGGTCTCTGAACTTGGTGCCGTTGATGTCCCGAACTAAGGCAGACCTGCAGCGATGGCAGGAACTGCTGTTGAATGTATTGGGCCATGTGGCATTATATAAAATGATGGTACTGCTGCATATTTTGTATGTACTTCAAAACTTTCCATGCCCGATCCCATGTTCCTGGTTCCAAAAACTAGACATGGCAACAACCTCATTTCTTTGGCATGGCTCGAGGCACCGGATTGCGCTGCAACATTGCCAGAGGGGGGTATATGACGGGGGGATGAGCATGGCTAACCCCTATTTATATTACTTAGCAACGCAGCTCCTGGTCGTGCATGACTGGTTTAATGGGGGGGTGGGCCGATCCAGCTTACCAGCTGGAGTTGACGGCACTTAGTTTTTCACTTATTTTGGGCTTGCTTTACGGCTCACCACCCCCCACTGAAATGGACCCCATGACTAAAGCGGTATTTCTCACATGGCGTGCGGCCCTGTGTCCCACCCTATGGAATAGCTTCATCACCCAGCAGACCCCCTTATGGCGTGGCACCTGGCTAAAAGGGTCGGCTGCGTTGAAAGGGTTTGAAAAATTTGACTTGCTGGGCATTTTGTAACTGGGAGATGTATGGAGGGGGGATTCTATGCAATCCTTTCAAGACATACAGACTGACTTCCAGCTCTCCCGCACACAGTTCTTCAGATACCTCCAACTGCGACATGCCCTGAACACGCACTTGTCCCGCACTGATTCTCTACCCGAATATAACCCACTTGAGGCAAAATTGCTCAAGGGTGCTCTAGGGAAAAAAGGGGTGTCCCACATTTACAAGATGTTAATTAACCATGCCCCAGGTGACCTGAATCACATCAGGAGTAGGTGGGAGGGGTGGCTGGGACCTCTGGAGGAGACAGATTGGGTGGATGCGCTGATGGCACCCAGACTACTTGCAGTGTCGGCACGGTTGCAGTTAATACAGTTCTATTTTCTGTATGGGTCTTACCTTTCTCCTGTCCGACTATACCGAGCGGGCCTCCGCACATCTGCCCAGTGCCTTAGGTGCTTGGAAGACTTGCAGGATTTTTTCCATATGGTCTGGGAGTGCCCCTGTATAGAGGCATACTGGGGCAAGATATTCCGTCAACTGACCACAGTGTTGGAAGAGTGCAGCAGATGTCCCCAAAACTGGTCTTGTTGGGCGCTATGGATGAACTGGAGGGCTCGAGGGCTATGAGGCAAGGGGCTGTCCATATAATCATGCAAAGATGTGGGGGAAATGGCTGGGTCTTCTCCCTTAACCACTCATTATTGTATGCCCGGTGTGGAATGTTAATAATGTTGATGTGCCAGACTAACAACCTGTGTTGCCTATGCGATGTTGTGGACAATCTGGTGCAGCTAGCTCCTACCTGTGCTCTTCTACACTCTTTGTTCTTCTCCTCTTCTTTCTTTAAAAAAACAATAAAAATTGTTTATTAAAAAAAAGACTATATTTTAAGAAGCACTAAGGCAAAAGTATAAGATTGTAGGGGCTCGGTTGTTTGACTCTAAAGGATGTGTTTGACAACATAGGGCTACAGAGACTCAGAACTAATACTACTAAGCATGTTTAGCTGTAGATGCATTTAACAACTTTCTGGCAGGAGTGGAGCAGACTTAAAGATTCAACAGAGCGGATCGCGAATAAGGCTGGAGAATATTCTTCGCCTGTGGCTAGAGAGTAAACAGAAGGACAGGCTGGACGGCTTTCTTTACCTGCTTTCAAATGCCATGGTGTTAACGCTAGAGTCTAGGAATAGTGTCCTAGACTAGTGCCATCGTCCTATTCCTAGCAACTGCTACATCATTAATATAAATCAGGATATGATCGCTCAGTAGGTTAATGCGCCTTTTAGGGATCATTCTGAAACCTGGACGTCACTCACAGGTTTGAATCTGCTGGGGCCTGTGGTATATGTCCGACATGCTTATTGTGGTGTGGGTAGCCAGGTACGTGGATAGACGTGTTCTAGAATGGTAGAGGGCGGTCAGTTTGATCCTGTCTGGAGTCATAAACAGATGCGTGAATTCTGTACCCATAAATCAGACAACAAACCCTATGCTGTCTGATCATCACTACAAATTTGGCCACGAAAGACTTAGCTACATGGGTAATGGAAGGGCTGTTTACCTAGCGGATTGAAGACGGGCAGATCTAAGACTGTCCTTGTGGCGGACAGAGGGATTTTGGAGAGACACTACACGGCGATGGGTGAGATCCTTGTGTTTTTGGTCTTTCTGTGGCAGTTGCTCGGCACGCAACACCATCTTGGCCTTTGGAACGCGGACAGCATGCTTGAACATAAACAGTAGCAAACTATGAGCATCGTGTCACCACTCTTGAGCGTCTCAGCAAGTCTTCCGCAAACACTGCAGTGACAAGCGTCCTCTGTCAGCACTTACTCTCATAGGTCTTGCTGTGTAACCCGACGTCACAGCCATATTGGAGTCTGCAGGAAAAACACGGTATTAAACACGGTTAACACAGCTACCACACGGACTAAGTGGCATTGCTGCAAATATCTGAATTGAATACAGGAATTTTGGGATACGGAGTATCTTTTGAATACTTGGCACAACTTTCACATACATTGTATGCTGATAACTGATTGTTTACATTAATAACGTTGAGTTGGCTCTCACATCTCGAATATACGTTTAACTTTTCAGATCCTATTTAGAACCGCTGCATCATTACTACAGGCAATCGCAAAACCACGATCTTTACAAACTTTTAGTCTCACGCAAGCATTTAATCCATTACCGGAGGTGCCACCAATGAAATGGTCTGAGCTGAAGTAGTATTTTCTTAATTATATCATCACCATAGAAGATTATGCTTCAGGAGAATTTACACCTACAAGGAAGAAGGTGATCTTAGTGGGCAGTTTAAGTCCTGAAGTCTTACGCATATGTGGTCAGACAGGGGAAAAACACGAAATCCTGAGGAGAATGATGTTTTTCAAAAACGCCTTGGAAGATTTGTTGGACTGTTATTTCCAAAGAACAGTCTGTACAGCTATAAATAAATTCAACTTCTTCCAACACAAACAAGGCATTTAGGAATCAACTGATAACTATGTGTCCATGCTTATGAAACTTGCTATCTGATGCACATTTGGTTTGTTACCTGACAAACTCATAAGAGACCAAATTATCATACATACCAAAGATTCAAACATAGAGGATATGATATTGCTAAATGGTGATTCCACTCTCAAAGAAATTGTAGCTATAGCGAAACAAGCTGAATTATCTAAGGATGTGCTAAATCAGCTTTAAGTAATTCTTCATCTAATAGATAATCCTTGACCATTTGTTAACTCTCACTGGGCCTTTCATTGAAAGAAGGGGATACAAATATTAAATATAACTTTTAAAATATCTCCAGAGGATCTCACAGTAGTAAACCTGAAAATGATAACTTCTCAAGCACTACAGATATGGGAGAAAAGAACATTTTGCCGGGATAAAAACTGTCCATCATACAAACTAAAAATGCTTGTACTGCAGAGTTGTGGGCATTTTTGCCAAAATGTGGAAGGAGAAGCATGCAAGTTAAACAATGAAAGGTGTCACTAAGAAGTATGACTCTAAAAAGACTTGTGTTGATGAAATTCTAAATGTAAGTATTGGATGTGGTGCGCTACATTTAGACATAAATTTCAGAAACAAACCGACTTGTCTAATGATAACAGTATGAGATGAGATACTGATTGTCTTTAACACTGCTGACAAGTCAGTTTCGGAGAACAAATTCACAAAAGGAGAGTGGACAAATAGTCCCATCTGATATACATCTGGAAGGTTTCACAAGAGAGAGGATTCCCATGGTAGGGTACACAATCTTAACATTTGAGTTTAAAAATAGGAAAAACATAGGCATACAGAAATAACTTTCTGTTCTAGGGTGAATTCACCAAAGAGCCTTAGTTATCACCTTAGATCCTAAACAACAAGAAACAAGTATGCCTTTTGGATTCAATTAAGAAGGTATAGGGAAATTAATGCTATGAGAATGTTCAGGCAGAATTGCAAAACTGAAGGATTTCTCTCACAAAACCATTCTAAGGAAGGAGCCAAACCAACGTATCCTAAAGGGAGATATGTAACAATAATATAATAGATTAACTAGCTGCAGAACTAGAAAAACTAAAGATGAATCGACCAATTGAAAGTTTAGAGTGTACTGAATAGTTAGCTCATTTGGTTGCAGCGCCAAAGGCAAGTGGCCAGGTATGATTATGTATCAACTTGAGAGATCTTAATAAAAATATTTTAGTAGATAAATTCCCTCCTCAAAAGATTAATGAGCTATTAGCCGAGACCAAGTAAATCAAGTGGTTTTTCACTTTGAACCTTACCTCAGTCTACCACCAGGTGCTAATCCATCCTGAAAGTAAGACCCCCAATGCCTTTGTCACTCTTTTTTTTAACTTAAAGGTTTTGAAGGAATGTTTTCTTTGGCTTAGGGTCGGCTGCCACCATTGATGGACAAGTTGTTAAAGGATCTAAAATGGGGCATCTTCTTTCAAAGTGACATTCAGGTAATGGGAAGAGACAAAACAGGAACCTGACCTAAACCTTTAGATAATATTGAAGATCTTGAGTGACAATGGACTAACAGCAGGATTTAAAAATTGTATGTTTGCTGTGTAATCTGTTACTTATCCAAAAATAAATTATTGAGTCAATTAAGGATGCTCCACCTCCATCTTGTTAAGATGAAATAAAATCTTTTTGAGGTTGTTGCAATTTTATTTTAAATTTGTGAAAATCTTTGCCGACAAAACATAGTATGAGGTAGTTGTTGCAAGATTGCCAAGAATTCACATGGAATGATTGCCTACAATAAGAACTTAAAAATATTAAGGATGATGTGTGTCACAATATTCCCTTTCAAGAGTTTGACTCTACTGCCCAAATAGTATTGAATATTAATGCTAGAGGTAGACTACTGGGAGCAGTTCTTTCACAAATCAGACAAGAAAGACATGAAAGCACTTTATCTTTTGCTTCATGCTCTCTCTCATGGCAGAAGTATTTTCAGTGGTAGAGACAGAGATGTTGGCTAGGGTATAGGACATGAAATCATTTAGGCAATACCTGTGAGGTTCTCAATACACACTACGTACCGATCATAAGCAACATATTAAAGTGTTGAGACCTGAGAGGGTTTCCCAAAATGTAAGCCCGCATAGCCAAAATGCCTTTGAGACTATCAAACTATAATTACTGTGAAGAAATGGGGTGCATTGTATGGCGTGGTTGTGTGAACTTACCATGTAATACACTTACCAACCCCTTTAGGACCTGAAGGTTTTCTTTGTCAAAATGTCAGCTCAACCCTGGGTAGCTGTGGCTCAGAGCAGCAAGACTTACACACATGAACAAGTGTAAAGCATTTAAACAACACCAGCACAATTGAAAAATAAATCAACAAGATCTCAAGAAATCAGACATAATTTTTTTAAAACAGACTATATTTTTATGCATTTTTAAACACCGCAACGAAAAAGATCCACAGGATGGTTCAGGATCTACAGAATTTACAAGTTATAGTAAATCAAAGCATTTCACTCAATGGCGAACAAGCACTGGCAAATTTAATGAATTTGACACTTTTCATCAAAAAGTTGGGCTAGTTCTATTGCGGTCACTTAAGAGTCACCTTAGGCCACCAACTCCAGTAGGGAGCCAGTCAAGGACCTTCCACAGATGAAGCAGTGCACAGAAAGTTCCAGGCACTTTATCCTCTTTGCAATGGATTCCTACGGATGTGGTCCTGATGCAAGAGATGAAGGATGCTTAAGATGCTCAAGAATGCTGTGGATGTAATGTGGTTGACGGGGTCTTCCTGTGGCTATTCCTTGGTCCACAAAGGGGTGAGGCAATACTTGCTGCAGGGTCAATGTGCCTCAAAGTCCCCTAGAAGAAGTCCACTCACCACTGGGATACCAATTGCCCAGTATCACGGTCACAGCAGAATCCTACCTGGGTGATAACTTGGCTTCTGGATGACTAAGCTGCACTCCGGGGGCTCTCTGGGGCTCAGTGAACTCGGGTGCAACTTTGAAGATCAGGTTCTAATCTCTGGTGCTGCACGGCGGATGTTGGAGGGAATCTGTTGATTCTGGTCTGCCAACTTGTCCCTGCATGCCTCTCAGCTGTAGGGACCCTGTGCTGTGAACAGGAGGTCAACCAACTGACCCATGGAGTGTCTTGGCTTTGTGTGGACTCAGGATACGACTTCTCCACAAACAGGACACAGCAGACACAGTCTCTCTTCTTTGCTAGCCACCAAGTTCAGCAGGTGCAGTCCATACCAGTATAGCCTCTCTTTGCTGGTTCCATGGTGTAGCAGGGCAGTCTTTCTTCCAGTCCACTTCTGAGTTCTACGTGCCAGGGGAGCCCTATTGATGCTCAGAACATGCCATCAGGGTAGGATGCAGCTGGTAAGCAATGGGCTACCACATCTCCTTTCACCTGATGACTACTTCCTAGGAAGTGTGGCACTCAGATTTCCCAAGATGCACCATTCTGCCCACTCCCAACATGGAAGAACCCCACTCTTTGTGTCCAGAGCTCCCTCGCCTACCCCACAAGTGTGGCTACCAAAGGGGCTACAAACACCTGAAAAAACAGTCTAATAACAGGTTCCTCTCTCCTTTCGGGTGCTAACTAGTCTGCCAAAACAATGGGGCTGCCCCTCTCCCAAGTGTGTCCCATTTGCTCTTCAAAGCAGCTTCATACTTGAATCTCACCTTTTGGCCCACCCCCCTTGTGGCTTCCCACAGAAGTGAGGTAACACCCCTCTCCAGTGAAGGATCCTATTGTCTCCTTTCCTTGGAGCCGTTAGCAGGGGAGAAAGCAGCTGTCTCGGGCTCAAGTTCCCAGGGTACCTGTTAAGAGCACAGGAGACTGAAGGCAACAAAGCAGCAACTTTGTAAAGGTTGAACACTGTGACTTCTTAAATGATTTTCAACTTGAGAATCAAGTCAGGCTTAATATAACATGATGTTTGATACTCTGGAGTGCTAACCTTGGTTGCACCGTTCTGGCGTTAGCGCTGAACAGGGATCGGCGTGTAATCCTGCCAAAGAGGCGACCAAGTCTTTCCACAGTAAAACCAACAGTTTTGTGTTTTTACTGCCAGAACACATAAAATACATGTTATGAAATATGCTGCACCATGCCTTAGGACTCAGTAGGCCTGCCATATGGGAGACTTACACATGTTTCAGAGAGACATTTGACTTTGCCATGGCTTTAAAGGGCAAAGTTGGGTTAGCAGTTTGAACCTGCTCTTCCAGACTGCAATGGAGGACCAGGGGACTTGTTTTACCTGTTTCACACCCAGGGTGGCAGAACCAGTGCTGCAATCCCTGGAGTGACTTACAGCCCATAGGTACCATATACTAGGGATTTATAGGTAGGTTAGCCTATGCTAGGTATAGCCAATGTAACATGCACATTTTGGGGTCAAGGCTGGGCACTGAGGCCTGGCTAGCAGACTTCAGTGCATCCACAGACTCGAAAAACCAGCAGCATCAGTCCAAAAATGTGGGGTGGCAATAAAAAAGAGGCATTTCCTTAGAATTACATTGCTGAATACTTACCTAGTATTGAAAATAGGTTAGCAGATTATTTAAGCAGATCACCTTTACCTTTGGAAGAGCACATTCCATGTGAGTGGGATGATTACAGTGTACCCTTAGAAGATAATAACATGTAAGCAGCTCCAAAGTGCTAAAAGAAATAATGAAATAAAAAGGACAAAACAGAGCATGACTCCTGTGCCCGGTGGGGAACTAAAATGAATTCACCACAGTGCATTGCTGGGGCACAAGTTATAGTTACTTGAAATAACTCCAACTATTGTTCTGGGGTGGGGTGCCTCCACCTTTGACCGCTGTATTGAGTCCAAAGTCAGCTGTGGGTGGCTCCCTGATAAACTGAGGCTCAAAAAGAACTCGACCCAAACTGGACCCGCTTCAGCATTGTGATACAACCGCACCATATAGGAGAGTGTCAGGTCCAAGAACTGGTAGTGACTGCTTTCCTTTGCTGCGGGTGCCTGCAGTCCATAAGGTGGTTAAAGCAGAGGAAAGTTACAACCCGTTTGGTGCTGGGGACACAATCTGAGTAAATATTGCCACGTATTTAACATGCTCCTGCTCTTGAAAATAGGGGCACGCCTACATCATTTTGTGCAACAGCGCAATGGGAACTGTGGCTGGACATTGTTCCTTGTGACATAAACTTTGCCTTGGCCTGGCTGATATAGGTGGTGAAGCCCAGTAGCCCTCCGTTCTGGTAGTGCCACTAAGATAGACACCGTGGCAGTGGATGTGACCCTCCTGCGTGCAGACATGTGTAACGTGGCAGATAGAGTTACAGAGGCAGATGATAATATTGGCTAGCTCCATTATTAGGTGGCCACTCTGAAGGATACTGTCTCCTCTCCCCAAAACTCACCATGAGGCTTGAGGACTGTGCAGAGGACACCGAGGGCAGGTCCCGCAGGAACAATTTACATTTTGTGGGATTCCTGGAAGGGGCAGGCGGGGCGACATGCTGAACAGTTCCTGGAGAAGTGGCTCGAATCTGTGGTCTTCCAGGGGGAACGTCTGCCCCCTTCTTTAATGTGGAAAGAACTCACAGGGCCCTGGTGCCTCCTCCATGCCCTGGAATGCCGCCACGTGCGGTCATTGCCTGTCTCTTTCATTATAAGGATCACAACGTCATCCAGCGGCATGTAAAGAACAATGGGAAACCACAGTTTAAGGGATGCCTGATACTTGTATTTTCAGACTATACTCAAAAGGTTCAGAATCAAAGAAAATCCTTTATGGAAGTAAAGAAAAGGAAGTGGGATCTGAACTTGCGTTATAGCCTGGTCTTCCCGGCAAAACTCAGAGTGTTCCATGACAATATGGTGCTTTTCTTCAACAGTGCACAGGAAGCTAGTGATTGGGTGGACACAGTGTCAGCTCCGCAGGGATCCAGTCACGCTCCAGACACTCTGAGACCTGAATATGGGGGGAGACGCAATTCAAGACGACGGACCCAGGAACAATTACAGGGCGGGGCTTAATCTACAGCAACAGCCGGCAGAATAGTTGTGAAACCTGATGGAACTCTTGTTATGATGAAAATATACACAGATTCTGCTTCCCATTACACTATTGTAAGTGAAGAAGTTTGGAAAAATAAGTTTGTTAAGAGAATTGGCTCAAGGTAATTGGAACCCAATTTACAACCTGAGCAGTACAGTGGAGAAAGAATCCACATGCTGGGTTAACAATGGCTAACTTTCAATTTTAAAAATAGAATGGCTAGAGGGAAGGTTTACGTAGCAAAGCGAGATCCGAGTTAGGATGGATAGACCAAGGAAATCTTCACATTATTCTGATCCAAACAGTGAGGAAATAGGATCAGTGGTGGATAATGGGGCTACTACATGATCAGCTATGTTAGAGAAATTCCCATAGGTATTCAGTAAGACCTTGAAAAAATTGCAAGGTTTTGAACATATGATTTTTCTGAAAAAAGGAAGCTGTATCTAAGGTCCATAAAGTTAGGAACATGCCTATAGCTGTAAGGGAGAAATCTATGGATGTGATAGCACCTATAGAGTTCTCTGAACGGATTTCTCCCTTGGCCGTGGCACGTCGCAGCAATGGTAAGATCAGGCATGGACCTTTGTCATTTAAATGAGAACATTGTGGTGGACTGTTCTCCCCTTCCCAAAATAAATGAGATGGTGGTATGTCTAAAGGATGCTAAGGGGCATATTTATACTCTGTTTGCGCCGGATTTGCGTCGTTTTTTTTTACGCAAATCCGACGCAAAGCTAACTCCATATTTATACTTTGGCGTTAGACCCGTCTAGCGCCAAAGATCTTGGAGTTTGCGTAATTTTTTTGCGTGGACACCTACCTTGCATTAATGATATGCAAGGTAGGCGTTCCCTTCTAAAAAATGACTCTAAGGCATGTGCGCCTTATTTAAACTCCTGTGCAAAAATGACGCACGGGAGTGGGCGGGCCTGAAAAAATGACGTCCAGCCGTTTTTGCGTCATTTTTTAACGCCTGGTCAGGGCAGGCGTTAAGGGACCTGTGGGCTCGGAAGGAGCCCAGAGGTGCCCTCCCATGCCCCCAGGGACACCCCCTGCCACCCTTGCCCTCCCCAGGAGGACGCCCAAGGATGGAGGGACCCATCCCAGGGAACTTAAGGTAAGTTCAGGTAAGTATATATATTATTTTTTTTTGTGGCATAGGGGGGCCTGATTTGTGCCCCCCTACATGCCACTATGCCCAATGGCCATGCCCAGGGGACATAAGTCCCCTGGGCATGGCCATTGGGCAAGGGGGCATGACTCCTGTCTGTGCTAAGACAGGAGTCATTTCAATGGGGGTTGGGAGTCAAAACAAATGGCGCAAATCGGGTTGAGGCCAATATTTTGCCTCAGACCTGACTTGCCCCATTTTTTGACGCCCAAGCTCCATTGTCCCCTACGCCGGCGCTGCCTGGTGTGGGTCATTTTTTTTTACGCACACCAGTCAGCTGCGCCGGCTAACGTCATTCAATAAATAAGGCGCCCGCATGGTGCTTTGGAATGGCGTTAGCCGGCGTTAAAATTTTTGACGCACAACTGCGTTGGCGCAGTTGTGCGTCAAAAAGTATAAATATGGCCCTAAATGTTTTCCACAACTGACTTGTCATTAACCTCTTCATCCGGACATTTAACAGCATTCATCACGGCAGTGGGATGTTTCCAGTTCAAGAGGATGCCTTTTGGACCGGAAACCGCTGCCACTGTGTTCCAGAAGCTAATGCTCAAATTGTTCTGCAAGAAACATGGCGTTACATTTTTTCAGGGTGACATCCTGAATTTTGGGGAGAACAAAGGAATTCATACTAAAAGATTTTTAAAAAGTGCGAAGCATTTTGGAGAAACATCACTTAACAGTAGAATATTCAAAATGCAAATTTGCAGAACTTTCAGTAACTTATCTTGGTCATGTTGCTGGAGAAGATGGAGTTAGGCCTAAACCATCTCTAACTTGACGCTTTAGAGAAATGTCCTGCGTTGAGCATCAAGTAAGAGGTCAGACCCTTTTTCGGCATGGAAGAATACTGTGCAAAGTTAATTCTTACGTTTTCAGAGTGTACCTACAATATCAGACAGCTACTGAGGAAGAAGATAAAATTTGAGTGGACATTAAATTGTAAGGAGGATTTTCAGATGGTTAAATCTTGCATTTCTAACGGTGCCAGTTAGAGCAGTTTTTATCCAGAAAGAGAAAACATCATTACAACAGTTGCCAGTAATAAATGTATGGGGGCTGTATTGACAAAGAAATATAAGGATAGTTTAGAAACTGTGATATTGTTTGCATCCAGAACTTTATTTCCTGCATAGTAAAAAAGTTGTGTCCTTTAAAGGGAGGCTCTTGCATGTGCATGAGCATTGAATCATTTCAGAGTTTTTGTCTGGGTTAAACCACTAATTATACAATGTGACCACAAACCTTTAGTCAGATTGTTAACAACTGAGGGAACAGTGGATGCCTCTGCAAGACTTGCCAGGCTATCCATGAGAATGTAAGACTATGGCCCTCATTACAACCCTGGCGGTCGGTGATAAAGCAGCAGTAATACCGCCAACAAGCCGGCGGTAAAAAGAAATGGAATTATGACTACGGCCGAAACTACCAAAAGAGACAGCCCCTTTAAAACACCGACTGCCACGGCGGTAGCAACACGCCAGGCAGAAGACAATGTTCCGTCCACTGTATTACAAGAGGCCTATCCTCCACCTTTTCCAGGGTAGTATCAACGAAAACAAAAGTACGGCGGAAACAGATCTCAGAAGTCAAAAGACTCACCTCTGGAGACTCAGGGAAGAACCACGCCGCCATGGAGCCCGAACTGCAGGTGTTCCCCATGCTGGTCTACTTCCTCCTACACCAGGAATACCAACGCCGGCGACGACGACCACGGTTAGTACTGCTGCCTAGCACACAAGGGAGTGGGGAGGAAAAAGAGAGTGAGTGCTTGCGTTTGTGTACTTTGGGAGGAGGGGGCACAGACACAGTGGGAGAGGACACAGGGGACGTGTGCATGGATGTAGGGATGGTGACTGCCAGTGAGAGGCGTTTAGTGATAGGCATGATGGTGATAGAGGCAGTGGGTGTGGATGTAGTGCATGCAGGTGTGAGTGGAGACGCTACTGGGAGGGAGGTGGACGAGGAGGAGGGGGACACAATGGAGGCAGTGGATGCTGTTATGTCAGCATCTGGATGGTGTTTGTGTGAGTGCCTGTGGGATGATGTGTGGTGCTTGTGTTTGCCTGAGCCGCTCCTGTGTGTTGTCTTGGGTGCATGCTGGTCTGAATGTGTGCTTGGGATAGGTTGGGGTTCAGGGGAATGGGACTGGGCAGAGGAAGTTGGAGGGGGAGGCTAGAGGCAGGAACAATGGCTGACATGTATGTGACTGAACCATTCAGGAGGAAATTTGTGTTCATGATCTCTTGATTTGTCTTTTGCATCCATGCAGGTCAATGCCCCTCAAAAGAAAGGGATATGGAGAGCCATTGCCAAGAAGGTGCAGACCCTGGGGTCCACAGCCGGCAGAGCGCTCACTGCAGAAAGAGGTAGGAGGACCTGAGAGGCTGGGCCCAGAAGATCGTGGAGGCCGAGCTGGGATGGAGCTTGATGGGCATTTGAGGGCAGCACAGCAGCCACAAGGAGATGAGCACAGGGCATATTCTTGTCTGTCACATTGCCAAGTGATGGAGTGAGGTTCTGACTGCTCCCCCTGACTATTATGGATGAGCCATGCGTCACACAGTGGAGGAGAGATTGTTTGTGTTGACATGTCTTGTATCTTATACTGCTGTGCCTTGCCTATTTAAGCATGGACCTAGGAAAATATGGGTGGAATCCTCACACCACTTGCTCTGAAAAGACCGCATATGGCTGGGTACATTGATCAATCAAGTATTGATTGTTGTAAAGTGTGTAATTTCAAACCAACAGACTGCTACTCCTCAGTATTCGAGTCCACAGGTAAGTAGGTGATCAATCACTATCCTCGGTCATGTGGTGCCTCTCTGCAGTCTGTAATGTGGAGGTGTCCAACATTCATGTGACAGGGCTTACATTGTTCTTTGTGTACAGCTATGGATCACAACTTTCCCTTGGTAAGTGGTGAATGTCCATTGACATGATTTATGTGCCTTCATTGTTGCCAACATTCCTTGTGCCTACATGTCAGCAAGTGCTCCTTCCTCGTTAGGAAACATTTGTAGGCTGAAGTTTTAAGGATGTTCTACCTATGTTGATGGTATGATGTCTGTATTCCCTCACTTAGCTGTGCATGTCAAACTGTTTGTGGAATAGTACATTTCTATGGGTTTACATTTCAAGTTGGACACATACAGGAGTATGTCACCACTGCTCATTGGCAGACACATTCCCTCATGCATCATAACATGTTATTTGGCATATGCTACTGAAGTAGCAATGAGGGACGTGACAGGTAGGCCTGGAGTTCAGACCCACACAATGAATATCTTTGCGCTTGATGTGGCATCATGTTGAAAAATGCACTGCACATGTGTAAAGGATAAGGTATGTGCCCTGAGTGATGGCATGCATTGTGGAGTGACTTGCAGGTATGTTCTAGACATGTGTGTTTAGGTATAGGCATACATCCACAAAGAGGCATCTGGGTTTGCAAGACCATGATGGGGCTGGTGATGTACCTTCTCACTGGGAAACATGTTGTGTGCCTCCTAAAAGTCCTTGCTACTTCTGTATCTCTCCAACACGCAAAGGACTGATGGCTTCTACTGAAGCACTAAGAGCATGTCATTGTACGGGGTGCCAAACATTAGTGTTTATGACCCAGGGGCCTGCTGATTAATTGTGTGGGTTTTTTGTGGACATCTCTCCCTGACATATTGGACATGATGTCTGCAGTGTTCATTACCATGCCACATGTGTGGCCTATCGGTGCGACATTGATACTACCTCCTTGTCTCTGTTGGGACAATAACCAATTGGTGAGGTGTAAAATGTAGATAGTTTCTCAGTGAAATGGGTATTTCCATGTCACCTTCTGCAGGCTACTGTACTTTTGCCATCAACATGTATGAAGTCTGCACCATCTTTCTTATTGTAGGGTCACAATGTATGTGACATATGGATGTGTGCATGGCCTTGTGTGGGATCTGTGGGAATGAACCTCGCATTGACCTACATTTGTATGCCAACAGGTGACTGAGGTATGCTCCATAGGGCAACACTTTGTGGGTAATGTTGTCTCCAAATGGTTGACTGACCAGGGTGATTGCCAAACTTCAGCCATGAAATTGTAGTATTGTGAGATCCTGATTTACCTGTGGGCATCTGTTGCCAGTTCATATGACATGCATGCATATGGTATGGCACATGTATGGTCCACTTAGGTGGCGTTTGTTGCTGGGACCTACTTGACATCATGATCATGTTTGCTAATCAGAGCTGTTGTTCAAGTGTTCATGGACATGTGATGACCCTATTCCTCTTTGTCTTTGCAGCATCAGCATGGGCAAGTGAAAGAGAAGGGGTCGAGCCAAGTGGGGAAGCATCTGGTCACAGGACCAGGTCAAGACACCATGGACAAAGAGGGACCCAGTGGCCCGGAGGGGGAGGGGAGTGCCATGAGGGAGACCGCAACATCCTCATCATCGGATTCCTCCTCCAGTGGCCTCTTCCTAGTGGTGACGGACCCATTTGGGCACCCGATTGTACTATCCTTGTCTGCCAACCCCTGTTCTATCACCACCCTTCCTCTTGCTCCCCACCCAGTTGGCCGTGTCCGCTCGCCCAAGAGGGTGGGCATCTCCTTTGCCGCAGGCCCCTCTGCCCCAGTCCCTGTTATCGCTGCTGCTCTCAGGGAGAAGGCTATTTACCTCCTGAGAAGTATCTCTGTGGGTCAGACATCCATTGTGAATGCCATCCAGGGACTGCCGACACAACTCCAATAAACCAGCGCATTTCAGGTTGGCATTCTTGGTGCAATGGCTGGCCTACAGAGATATTTTCAGGCTCCAACCTCCTCACTGATGGCAGCCAGTCACCCCCCACCTTCTGTTCTGCCTCCACCTCCCTCTTCCCACCGCAAATCCACCCTTCCCCTATCTACCCAAAGCACACAGACCGATCCACAGACATTCACCTCAACATTCAAGAGGAGCACACACAAACACAAGCAGCACAAAACTCACTGGCACGCACACAAACAACTTCCATCCACCAACACGGCAACAGTCACAACTTTCCTCGACACCCCCACCACGCCCAGCGTCACACACACCACATCCAGCATACCTGCAAGTACCACACCAACAGTCAGTGGCACACCCACCACACCCATCAAACCCACAAACACCACCCCAGCTGACCCACAGACATCCACAAGAACCACACCCCCAGACACCACAACTAGAGACACACAGACATCCACCACATCCACCATGCCTGCAGTCACCATACCAACAGCCACACACCCACCCACCACTGCATCCCCAGCACCTCCACCTCCCAGCCCCACAAGACACACACATGCCCACACTCACCCACCCAACAAACACCCACAAAACACAAGCAGACTTCCCATGAGCATGCACCCACAACATCCACAATGGCACAGCCTACAACCACTCCCTCAATCTCAAAATCCCGACCCCCTTCTGATGACCATTCCCATGTCCCTAAGCAACTTTTGTTTGTTAGACCTTGACCTTTGCCCTGTTCCCTCTGCCCCGGCACCAAACTCAAGAGGCCCCTACCCACTTCCCAGGCAGTCCCTTCCACCTCCAGAGCCTCCCCTGCAAGCACCTATTCCTCTACCCCCCCAGAAGAAGCTCACCACTCCCAAGAAGAAGCCTAGCCCTCTGAAGATGGTGACCACCCCTCCCAAACCGAAGCCCAAATACCCCCAAATCTGATCCCCCACCACCACCTCTGCCTGATAATCCCAGAGTTACTTGTCTGCCCCCTTGATGCCCCTTCCTGTGGAGGTTACATGGAAGTTGGGAGTCAAGCTTAGGCACAATACTGTGCTATTGTTGTACTTGAACGTGGACTGGCTAATGGCCTTTGGACTTTAAATTGTTTTTGTTGTTAATAAACCCAAAAAGTTGAGTTTTTTGCCCTGCAATTCCTTTTCAACCTTACTGTTGCTTATGAGTGACTTGTGTTGTGTGACTACAGTTGTGTGTGTTTCAGCCTGCTTGCTGCTCCACTTGCTGTTGTTTGCATTATGTGACTTTGTGGTCAGTGTTGGTATCCCCCAAGAGAAGGGTATATGTTGAGTGTATGGATATGTGGATATGAATGCAATGGTTGTGCCATGGTATTGTGTACTGTTTGCTATGGTAAGTATTTCATCTTGTGTTGTCCAATGTGAGCATGTATGGTGTCAGATGTGTACCCTAATATGGATGATGTATTGATCTGATGTGTGTCAGTTTGAGTTTTGTTAGTGCAGACATGGAGTGTGTTCAGTTATGCTAACTTTGTTTGCATTTGACTGTGCATGTGTCCCTTTAGGTGTGAGTCCCTTGCAGCTAGTTCCTGTAGAGGTATGTCCCATACAGTTGGATTTGTTTGTGCTTGTTGGTTTGCACTTCCACATTGTGCAGATGGGCATGTCATTTGTGTCTAGTACTGTTTGTCCTTGAGACACATGTGGGGCCCTTTCCTGTGCAAATGTTATTTTATGGGCAGTTGCAAGGTGATATATGTCCCATGCAGCCTCATTCCCTGAGTGTTCCTTGTACCCCATCCCAATTGTGCAAGTATTGTGTGCATGGTGCTCTTTGTCTATTTGTCTCTCTCTATATTGTGCATGCGATTGTGCTTCCATTGTGCTGTGATGTGTGTGTCCTTTGCAGGGCTATTTCATGGTGGTGTTGTTTGTGTTCCATGACACATTGATACATTTGTGTGTTGCAGGTGACGACAGTCCCTGGCCTGTGTGGAATGTGAGTGTGTGGGTTGTTTTTGTATATGTGATGTGAGTGTGTGGTTGTGTGTGAATGTTGTGTAGCCTTCACTGTCCCTGTTGCAAAGATGAGTGGCCATGTGTTTTTGTGGTGCTGCAATGCAGTGTGATAGAGCTGGCCAAAAGGGGTGTATTGTGACTGTGAATGTGTCCGTCTTAATGTATGTTTCAGACTGTGTACAGGATGAAACATGTACTTGGTGCCCCTAGCATGCCGCCCCCCATGATGTGTAGGACAACGCAACCATCTGTTATGAGGCATTCAGATACGGGTAGGTGTGTGTACTTACAGCTGGTGGCGTCCATGGTAGCGTTGGTTTTGTGCACCTTCGAGGACCATCAGAAGTGGCACGACATGTGCAATGGGTTCCATGGTGCCATCGGAAGAGTGAGACTGCCTGGAGGTGAGTGTCTCCCTTTAAACTGTCTGTTTCTGCCTTCTGAGATGTGGTGGTTGGCCCACCATGGTCACATTGGCAGTATGCAATCTCGTAACTGGTCTGGCGGAAACACAGGCTCTACCAGCCTGTTTGTGCTGCCTCGTGACCGAGGCAGACTGTGCTGCCTGGCAGTGCCAGCAGAGCCACTCTGGTCTTTGCTCCATTTTCCAGCAGGACTCGTAATACGGTGTTCCGACCGCCACCGCCGTCATGGTGGTCCACACACCGCCAAATGTGTAATGAGGCCCTAAATCTGCAGTGAAAAAGCTTTTCTGGTGGCCAGGTTTAGATTCCGTGGTAGGAAATTTTGTCAGACAGTGTTCTAAATGTGCTTTTGCTGACAAATCACTCCACACTTTAAAACCCTCATTGAGTGTTTATGACATTCCCAAACAGCCTTGGGAATCCATTGCAATAAATTTTGTGGGACCAGTGGGCAAACATTTATAATTGTGTAGATAGATCTTTTCAGTAAGTGACCCGTTGTGAAATTAGTTGACAGAGCAGACACAAACTTGGTAATCAAATGTTTAGATACATTTTTGTTTCAGAAGGAATTCCATCCACACTGCTCAATGACAATGGAGTCCCACTTCTTTCTAACCCTGCTAAAATGTTTTTGAAGAAATGGGCTAAGACACAGAACTACATTTCTATATAATACAAGTAGGAACGGCATGGTTGAGAGATTCAACCGAATAATAAAGGGAGTAATCCAATTTCCTGAAATGAATAATGATGATTGGGAGTTTCAAGTGATGAAGGTTTGTGGGCTTGTAGGGTGACAACTAATGAAACCACAGGATTTCCCCTTTTGTTTTGATGAGGGATAGGAACCCCAGAACTAAGTTTAACCCAGGATGGTTAAACAGTGCGGTTGTAGAAAATTGGTCACCTGAACCAGGTGTGGAGAAGATTGGTGGAAGCACATATAAAAAGTAAGGCATACTATGACTTTAGGCATGGATCTGAACACGTTGAGGTGAAAGTGGGAGACTGGGTGCACATAAAAAAAAAACCAAGGTAGCCAGAGGGAAAAGTCAATTTTTTGATCCAGAAAAAGTGGTTGAAGTTTTAAAGAACACTGTCAAAGTAACAAGTGGTAAGGTGTGGGATCTTAAGAGGGTAGCTTTGGGAGCACAAGACTTTGTGGTGAATGTTGTGCAGCCTTCACTGTCCCTGTTCAGAGATGAGTAGCCATGTGTTGTTTTGTGGTGCTGCAATGCAGTGTGATAGAGCTGGCCAAAATGGGTGTATTGTGACTGTGAATGTGTCCGTCTTAATGTATGTTTCAGGCTGTGTACGGGATGAAACATGTACTTGGTGCCCCTAGCATGCCGCCCCCCATGATGTGTAGGACAACGCAACCATCTGTTATGAGGCATTCAGATACGGGTAGGTGTGTGTACTTACAGCTGGTGGCATCCATGGTAGCGTTGGTTTTGTGCACCTTCGAGGACCATCAGAAGTGGCACGACATGTGCGATGGGTTCCATGGTGCCATCGGAAGAGTGAGACTGCCTGGAGGTGAGTGTCTCCCTTTAAACTGTCTGTTTCTGCCTTCTGAGATGTGGTGGTTGGCCCACCATGGTCACATTGGCAGTATGCAATCTCGTAACTGGTCTGGCGGAAACACAGGCTCTACCAGCCTGTTTGTGCTGCCTCGTGACCGAGGCAGACTGTGCTGCCTGGCAGTGCCAGCAGAGCCACTCTGGTCTTTGCTCCATTTTCCAGCAGGACTCGTAATACGGTGTTCCGACCGCCACCGCCGTCATGGTGGTCCACACACCGCCAAATGTGTAATGAGGCCCTAAATCTGCAGTGAAAAAGCTTTTCTGGTGGCCAGGTTTAGATTCCGTGGTAGGAAATTTTGTCAGACAATGTTCTAAATGTGCTTTTGCTGACAAATCACTCCACACTTTAAAACCCTCATTGAGTGTTTATGACATTCCCAAACAGCCTTGGGAATCCATTGCAATAAATTTTGTGGGACCAGTGGGCAAACATTTATAATTGTGTAGATAGATCTTTTCAGTAAGTGACCCGTTGTGGAATTAGTTGACAGAGCAGACACAAACTTGGTAATCAAATGTTTAGATACATTTTTGTTTCAGAAGGAATTCCATCCACACTGCTCAATGACAATGGAGTGCCACTTCTTTCTAACCCTGCTAAAATGTTTTTGAAGAAATGGGCTAAGACACAGAACTACATTTCTATATAATACAAGTGGGAACGGCATGGTTGAGAGATTCAACCGAATAATAAAGGGAGTAATCCAATCTCCTGAAATGAATAATGATGATTGGGAGTTTCAAGTGATGAAGGTTTGTGGGCTTGTAGGGTGACAACTAATGAAACCACAGGATTTCCCCTTTTGTTTTGATGAGGGATAGGAACCCCAGAACTAAGTTTAACCCAGGATGGTTAAACAGTGCGGTTGTAGAAAATTGGTCACCTGAACCAGGTGTGGAGAAGATTGGTGGAAGCACATATAAAAAGTAAGGCATACTATGACTTTAGGCATGGATCTGAACACGTTGAGGTGAAAGTGGGAGACTGGGTGCACATAAAAAAACAAACAAGGTAGCCAGAGGGAAAAGTAAATTTTTTGATCCAGAAAAAGTGGTTGAAGTTTTAAAGAACACTGTCAAAGTAACTAGTGGTAAGGTGTGGGATCTTAAGAGGGTAGCTTTGGGAGCACAAGACTTTGTGGTGAATGTTGTGCAGGCTTCACTGTCCCTGTTGCAGAGATGAGTAGCCATGTGTTTTTTTGTGGTGCTGCAATGCAGTGTGATCGAGCTGCCCAAAGGGGGCGTATTGTGACTGTGAATGTGTCCATCTTAATGTATGTTTCAGACTGAGTACAGGATGAAACGTGTACTTGGTGCCCCTGGCATGCCGCCCCCCCATGATGTGTAGGACAGCGCAACCATCTGTTATTAAGCATTCAGATACAGGTAGGTGTGTGTACTTACAGCTGGTGGCGTCCACGGTGGCGTTGGTTTTGTGCACCTTTGAGGACCATCAAAAGTGGCAGGACATGTGCGATGGGTGCCATGGCGGAATCAGAAGAGTGAGACTGCCTGGAGGTGAGTGTCTCCCTTTAAACTGTCTGTTTCTGCCTTCTGAGATGTGGTGGTTGGCTCACCACGGTCACATTGGCAGTATGCAATCTTGTAACTGGTCTGGCAGAAACACAGGCTCTACCAGCCTGTTTGTGCTGCCTCATGACCGAGGCGGTCTGTGCTGCCTGGCAGTACCGGCGAAACCACTTTGGTCTTGCTCCATTGGCCAGTATGACTCGTAATACGGCAGCCAAATCGCCACCGCCGTCAATGTGGTCCACGGACCGCCAAACATGTAATGAGGCCCTAAATCTGCAGTGAAAAAACTTTTCTGGTGGCCAGGTTTAGATTCTGTGGTAGGAAATACTGTCAGACAATGTTCTAGATGTGCTTTCGCCGACAAATCACTCCACACTTTAAGACCCCCATTGAGTGTTTATGATATTCCCAAACAGCCTTGGGAATCCGTTGCAATAGATTTTGTGGGACCAATGGGCAAAAATGTATAATTGTGTTGGTAGAACTTTTCAGTAAGTGACCCGTTGTGGAATTAGTTGACAGGGCAGACACAAACTTGGTAATCACATATTTTGATGCAATTTTTGTTTCAGAAGGAATTCCATCCACACTGCTCAGTGACAATGGAGTGCCACTTCTTTCTAACACTGCTAAAATGTGTTTAGAAAGAACTGGGCTAAGACACAGAACTACATCTCTATATAATCCAAGTGGGAACGGGTTGGTCGACAGATTCAACCGAATAATAAAGGGAGTAATTCAATCAGCTGAAATGAATAATGATGATTGGGAGTTTCAAGCGATGAAGGTTTGTGGGCTTATAGGGTGACAACTAATGAAACCACAGGGTTTCCCCTTTTGTTTTGATGAGGGGTAAGAACCTCAGAACTGAGTTTGACCCAGGATGGTTAAACAGTGCGGTTGTAGAAAATTAGTCACCTGAACCAGGTGTGGAGAAGATTGGTGGAAGCACATATAAAAAGTAAGGCATACTACGATATTAAGCATGGATCTAAACACGTTGAGGTGAAAGTGTGCGACTGGGTGCACATAAAAAACCAAACAAGGTAGCCAGAGGGAAAAGTCAATTTTTTGATCCAGAAAAAGTGGTTGAAGTTTTAAAGAACACTGTCAAAGCAACAAGTGGTAAGGTGTGGAATCTTAGGAGGGTAGAGTTGGGAGCACAAGACTTATGGAAGGATTGCGTAGACAAGCCAAATGACTAATACCAGTGGATGGATGATAGTTTGAATGAGGATACGTTGGAATAAACCTACTTCGAAAATACTTCATTTTGTGTGATATTTTCAACACAACAGATACACACTAGACTTTTACCCAAGGAGTCCCAAATAACTCCACTTCTGTTGATACTCTCACACACCCACTCACAGACACTCACACACCCACTCTCACACCCACTCACAGAGACACTTTCACACCTACAGACTTCCTCTCACACCTACTCTCACACCCTAGGGAGGTGGTAGTCCCCAGGAGGGGGGCCTTGTTGCCCCCTGTATTTATTTCAGTGCATGTGCCCTGGGAAGGTGGTGGTCCCCCAGGCTGCAGGGTGAGAGTCCACAGGACCCTCCCCCTCATGTATCAAAGTAAAAATCTCTGGGGAGGTGGTTGTCCGTTGGGGCTCCACAGCTCCCAACATATTTCTAACATATAGCCCTGGGGTGATGGCAGTCCCCAGGGCTTCTATAAGCCAGAGAAGGGTGTCCCATGCGTCCCCTCCTGTTTTTACTGTATTGCCCCCAGGACCTGGCCCACCCAAAGGGCACAATTAAAAGCAAGAGTGGGAGACTGTGCTTCCTTTTAATTTTTTTAATCACAAGAAAATTGGCACATCTGCTGGGATTTCTGCCATTATTTAACAAATAATATACTTTTAAACCTGAGGAAGTGTCTGGGTGGCCCCTACACCTAGGCTAAGGGGTCAGGGTATCCCTACCCTGGCCCATTTTCTTTTTTTTTGTAATGTTTCTTTTTGGGACTTGGCTAAAGCAGAGTCTCAAAATGGCTTCCAACACTTCCTGGTTGAAATGTTGGCAGCCAATCAGATCTCTGTACGAGATCGAGAATATTCCCAAAGCCTTCGCACCTCCAGATATACAAATTTGGTTTCTTTTAATATTTAAAAAAATACTGAATGGATTTACACCAAATAACAAAAAGCTTCTTTAGGGACCAAAAGCTACCTTTCTGCCAAATATGGTGTAATTCCTTCCAGCAGTTCGTGCTGTAGTCATGTTCAAAATCCATATGGAAATTGAAATGGAAAACACAATTTTTTGACCTCACTCCCACTTCCTGGTTGAAGTGTTGTCAACTAATCTCAGCACAAGATCGGGAGAGTTTATGAAGCCTTTGCGTGCCTATATATACAAATTTGGATTGTCTTTAATTTCTCAAAAACCACCAAATGGATTTACACCAAATAACAAAAAGAGCTCTTTCTGGACCAAGAGCTATCATTCTGCCAACTTTGGTGTAATTCCGCCCAGTGGTTCGGTTGCTATCGCTGTTCAAAATCTCTATGGGCATTAAGATGGGAAATGCCCCCGCTTGACGGATCACTCCGAAACTTTCCAGACAGCAGCTGACGTGACTGTCAAATTTTGAAGGAAAATTTGGGGAAGATTCGTCAAGCAGCGTTAAAGATGTAGGCAGATCATAAAATGTTTTTTCTGTAGAAACTAGGTCCTAATTATAACTACCTAGTGGCAACTACCACTCAGTGACATATACATATGAATCATACTTATCTGTTAAATGTTTTTACCATGCATATGCTTTCACCATCGATTGAGCACAGAAGTTAACAAATTGAAACTGCTTAGTTCATTATTGATGGATCTAATACAGACTTGATTGAGAATATGCATGGCATCAATAAAAGGTGCCCCTTATATCTTTCTAACTTGGACAAGGTTTTACAATATGTTTGAGAATCGGTGTCCTCACCTGGCTACATTTTTAATGCATCCAGGACTGAAGTGATTTTGATCAATGCTCATACAATGCTGTAACTGTCGTTTTTGGAAACATGGATGCACATAACCTAATTAAATATCTGAGAGTGTTTGTATCAGCCAACACTTTTGAGGTACACATCCTGAATTGGAAACCATTTATTTTCAAGATTAAAAATAATGTAGAGTAGGAGAACACCTACTCTCCAGCGTAGACAGAATGCCAGTTCTCCCTCTATTATATTTTTTTTCATGCTGCCCTATGTTTCTCGTCTAAGACTTTTTCCAAACTAAATGCATTTTATGATTTTGATGTGGATCAGAAAAAAAGATATACATAAGCATGATTAAATTAAATATTACTCTGGAAAAGTATTATTTTACTGACTCTGCTTCATTTTTCCAATTATTAGCCTGTAAGCAACATAGAACATTTTTTCTTATAATACATAATTAGCAATTATGAATTAGGAAGATCCATTTTAACATTTCAAAACCCAAAATAAAAAAAAATTACAATCACGGCAGATCAATGTGAAATGTGTAGGGATTTTAATAAAGGGTGGCATGCTTTACTCCCTTGCGGGGAGATTCAGAAATCCCTTATTGGATTTCCTAAAGCTATAGCTTCCTATGAATCTGAGTCAGCACTGTTAGTCCAGGCTCATTCTTGATGGGCAGAGAAGTTAAAATGTGTTAGTCCGGGTTCATTCTTGATGGGTAGATAAGTTAAAATCTTCTTGGGTCTAGAGTGGAACCTTTTATATATAATTTGGTGAAAGATGAATGCAGGTTGTTGTGTGGTGGGGGAATTCACAGGGTCTTGTTGGTGTCTGTCCCTTAGTAGTAACACAAAGTGTTATTTATAAATGACATACTTTTTTTGTTACATAACTTCTCCCTGGGTGTGAGGGTATTTTGAATTCCTGGTGAGAAAAAGCTGTTATTTCTGCGGGGGGAGGAGGGGGAGTGTGAAAGACTCTCCGTCAGCTGATATGATAAACTGTTTATTTGAAACACCTCCAGTATGTACTGTACATGATCTATCGCTGAAAAGGCCTATTGCTAGCGCATACACTATGGAAGACTCTGGAAGGGAAATAAGAGCAAGTGGTTTTTGATGTGCTGTTGAAGCAAGTTTGGAGGGAAGTTTACAGGTATGTTAGAACTGATTTGATTTTGGGTATTCTTCCCCCATAACCACCACATGAAAAGATATGGTCCTTCTGGGCTTGGACACTTTAGGTATTGCGGAGATGCAGGGCAGCTAGATCCCTAATCATGTTAGGGAGGAAGGATGGAAATCTAACAACCGTCTTCAAGTGCCGTAAACAGATGAATTGTATCATGCATTTGGAGGTGCTGTTCTATTTTCTTGCAAGTCCTTGAGCATCAAAGTGAACAGATGTATTTGAGAGGCATCAAATAAGTTCACAAAGAAATTGCAATTCTATATGTGCAGGCTGGCTTAATATGCCCATAAGTAAGAAAGTATTAGCTAGATGTTTACACCTCATTGTTGCTCATTCCTGCTACTGAGAAACTTGTGGATTCTTCATATTTTGCATGGGTCCCTAGCACAATTTATTTTATAGGTATTTCATTTATTGAAATAAATATTTTAACTCTCTTTTTGAGGAATGTTACACACCATTTCTTATAGTGTGCCTTTTATTCAGCAGCCACCAGACAAAATAAATGTATAAAGCATGAAAAAACTCATATTACCTGTAAATATGATTGATTCACACTTTCATGTAAACATTACTGACTACTGTACAAACATTCGTATTTGACCCAGCTATTCCGTATTTACTCATACATTTGTAGTAAAAACTCAAAATATATTTTCACTTAGTATCAAATTCCAGTAATTGAGCAGTTATCTGTATTCCCATAACGGACAAAACCCTGGCTATGAATACGAGGACTGAGTGAGAGTGCAGTGCTTACTAGCACTGGCCTCTTTTGTGTAAATGTTGTGAATTCGTGTTAGGAAATCGCAATTTAGCGATTTCTTAATTTGTGATTTCCTAATAGCAATTGCGACTCCTTAGGGATCACTACTAGGAAATCACAAATTACTTAATTCTGTTTTGCGATTCCCAAATAGCGAATCCGTAGAAATCGCTATTTGGGAATCACAAAATCGGATTTTTTTACATATGTGCCTAAATCCTGCCAATTTTAAAGTACTGTCTAAAATCATGTCTAACCATCCATAGTGAATAACAGAACTTATTTGTTGCAAACTTCACTCTCAGCTGAGGCTTACTGAGGCCTTTTAATTTGTAGGGAGATCGAGTAGACCTAACATTCGGCATTTGTGTGCATGAATTTCAAAGGTCCTTCACAGTATCCTTTGCGAATGCCCATCACCCTCTGGTACACCATTGCCAGCAAATTTAAGTGATGGTTAAGCTTCATGATGAAACAACCAGATGCATAAAGGCAATCAATGCTCCTCTAAGGATTTACAGATATTTGTATTCAAAGAGACTATTTACCTTAACATGAAAGGTCATAAAGGCTGCAGAAACAGGGTGTTACACTAAATTAGAGGTCTACCTGGTGCAGAGTTCTTTGTGCAATCTGTGGGTCACAGGCTCCCATTATGGTAACATGGAAGGTTTTAGACGTGCATGCTTCATCAACCTTTGTATAACTTGTGTAACATGTTTTTAAAATGCAAAGATTTACCCAGCATTCAGTGGCAGTATACATGGAACAGCAGCTCTATAAAACTAGAGACTTTCATTCTCTCTTTCATGATGTTAAGAATGTATTCAGGATTCTTCCTGAAACTTTGTGAATTCCGAGGAGCTTGTTACACATTCCTGTTTAAAACGTTATTGTAACAACAGGGAATGTCTGATTACTTACTGGTAATCTTCATTACTCTTGGTCCTGTGGTCCTTGTTACATTCATTACTAGTGGAGAAAAAAGAATGCAAGAAATGCTGACTCCTTACTGCACCCCCTCCCACTGGGGTACCTACCCAGCATTCCTTATGAACTACCAAGCCCAAAAAAGGAAGGCTGGACGTGTGGGAGAGAGAGGCGTAATGAACTGGTCAGGGACTACAAGACCAGGAGTAATGAAGATTACTGGCACGTAATAGGACATTACCCTCAGGTCCATCCAGTCCTTGTCCCAATAATTATTAGTGGAGGATACCCAAGCCAGAAAATCCTGCCTTCCAAAGAACCAGACACAGCAAAAACCACAGAAGGACACAACACCAGAATAGCAGCATCCAAAAGTGATTTAATGAACGAAACTGACAAAAACAATTCCACCCAAACAGGTTAGGAGCGAACACCATTCAACACACCTAACCCGAAAAAAGTGTCCTCCTGCAAGACATTCTTGAGACGATAATGCCTAAAAGAAGTGTTGGAAGATGCCCATGTAGCTGCCCGGCATATTTCAGAAATGGACACCCCCCACAACTCAGCCCAGGAAGCAGACACCTTCCCTGGAAGAATGCCCCTGCACCTCAGCCGGAGAAGGGATCCCAGAGATGAAATAAGCTAACTCAATCACTTGTTTAAGCCATCGGCTGATAAACACAGGGGAGGCTTTGTCACCCCTAGAAAAAGCCCCAAAAGACAGAAACAAAGAATCAGACTTCTGGAACAACTGGGTCCAGGTCAAATACAGCTGTACCGCCCACTTCACATCCAGCAAAGACCAATGAAGGTCCCCATCAACCTCCCAGCCGGCCCTTAAGGCAAGCAAGTCCACCTCCTGGGAACGATGAAACTGTAAAGCTACCTAAGGGACAAAAGTGGGAGGAAAGGCTCATGAGCCATAACGGTCCCTAAAACAGCAATGCGTCTGGCAGAGGGGGCAGCCACCAGAATAAAACACTTTGAAAGTGACAAACTTAATGTCAGACAATTCCATAGGCTCAAAAGACACTAGGGCTTTCAGAACCAATGTCAAATTGCAAAAAAGGATAAAGAGGCCTCACCAAAGAATGGGAGAGAGAAAACCTGCATAGTAAACAAGACACCAAATCATCAACATCCACCAGATTCCCCCAAAGAGAACAGAAGGCCTTAATGGCTGCCCACCGGGCCTGCAAAGTGGACACTGAGAGACACTTCTTAAAACCCTCCCACGTGAACTGCAGTACATCCGACAAGGAACAATCCAAAGGAGACAACCCCCCAGGACTGCACCATTTGTGAAAGTTACCCCTGTGCTTGCCATAAGACTTCAAAGTTGCAGGCTACCCGGAGTGCTGGATGGCCACAGCTAAATGGTGAGTGAGGCCCTTACACTGCAACCCTCACCTCTCAATTTCAAAAACGACAGCCGAAGGCGACTGAGATCCAGAGAGGGAACAGATTGCAGAGGGGATGGGAAGCATGGAATCATACAAGGACCCTGAACAGCCAACAGCTGAAGAGTGGGGAACCAAGACCTTCAAAGTCAAAAAGGCACCACAAGAATCACCATCCTGGACTACCCCATCAACAGAGCCAGAGACCGGGGAATGAGAGCCACTGGCGGGAAGGCACACAACAGATGATCTGGCCAAGGGACCATCCACCTCCCAGCCCCCCGCCTTCTGGGAGCCAGCCAAAAACAGAGGAACCTGAGCATTGTGCCAGAAAGCAAACAAGTCCAGGAAAGGTAAACCAAACCTCCTGCACACTTGAAGAACCAGCTTCCGAGTGAGAATTCCTGAGAAGGAGGAAAGAAGTGACTGAGTGCATCTGCCACCCCATTGTCAATGCCCCACACGAGTAGCCACAAGAAACTGAAGGTGCCCCTCCACCCACTGGAACAAGGGCAGGGCCACAGCATTTAGGGAACGAGACAGGATACCCCCTGGTTGTTGAGATAGGCAACAGTCACCTGGTTGTCGGAGCGTACCACCAAGTTGTGCCCCACTAATAGACTCTGAAACCCCATGACAGCCTAGAAAACTGCCATCAGGTCTCACCAATTTGACAAATGCCCCCCCCTCCCGAAGAGAACATCAAGCCTGCAGAGACCTGTCCTCCAGGTTCACCCCCCAATCAAAGGCGCTGGCACCTGTGGTGAGGACCAGTGAAGGATTTGGGTGAAAGGGAACACCCTTGGAGAGATTGGAGCCTGCGCCATAGTCCACAGAAGCGCCATCAGGATCTCAACCAAAACACACGACGCCCTAGATGCCGCTGAACACCTGCACTTCCAGATATATGTCAACGCCAACACCACCCTGAGAGGAACCCTCGTCTACAGACCCCCGGGCCCCCGCCCACAATTCTGCGACACCATCGCCGACACAATCAGCTCCAACGCCCTCGCCTCCACGGATTACATGCTCCTCGGCAACCTGAATTTACACCTGGAGAACACCGGAGACAGCAACTCCTCAGCCCTTCTGGACAACCTCGCCAACCTCAGCCTCTAGCAACTTGTCACCAGGCCCACCCACTCAGCCGGCCACACACTTGACGCCATCTTCTCCTCCAGCAGCCACGTCACCTTCACTCACACCACTGAACTCCACTGGACCGACCACCGCTGTGTTCATTTTTCCTTCCAGAAACCCACCACCCACAGCATCGAATCCCTCACCGCAAGTGGAACAAGATCTCCAAGGACCAATTGATCTCCAACCTCGCCCAAGCCCTACCACCCAACACCAGCGACCCCAACACTGCCGCCCTCAACTTCAAGCAATGGCTCCATGCCTGCGCCAACACCCTCGCTCCACTCAGGAAAACCACCAGCACCCTCGTCAACAAAAAAGCTCCCTGGTTCACCGCAGACCTTCAGGCCTCCAAACGGGAATGCGGGAAAGCCGAAAGATCTGGCGCCTTGAACAAACAGAAAGCAACCATTCCGACCTCAAATCCGCCATCCGCAAACATCAACAGCTCATCCGGACCACCAAAAGATCCTTCTACAAAGAACAAATTGACAATAATGCACACAACAGCAAAGAGCTTTTCAGCATCATCAAGGAACTCACCAACCTCAAGTCCTGCTCTGCCAACCCACCCCCCCACTCGCAAGACCTCTGCGACTCCCTCACCACCTTCTTCAGCGCAAGATCACAGACATCCATGGCAGCTTCGCACTGCCGTCCCCACCGCCACCACTCCCAAGGTCGACGCGAACGCACCCATCCACACCAACATCCTGAGTGCCTGGTCCCCCACCAACGATGAGGAAACCACCAAGACCATGAGCACCATCCACTCTGGATCACCCGCAGACCCCTTCCCTCACCACATCTTCAATAAAGCCAGCCAAATCATTGCTCCCCAGCTCCGGACCATCATCAACAGCTCCTTCAAGACCACCATCTTCCCGGAGAGCTGGAAACACGCCGAAGTCAACGCCCTGCTCAAAAAGCCCAAAGCCGACCCCGAAGACCTCACAACTACCAGCCCATCTCCCTACTCCCCTTCTCTGCGAAGGTCATCGAGAAGCTAGTCAACATCCAACTATCTCGCTTCTTGGAGGACAACAGCCTACTCGACATCTCCCAGTCTGGCTTCCGCAAGAACCACAGCACCGAGACCGCCCTTATCGCTTGCACCGACGACATCAGGTGCAGGCTCAACAAAGGTGAAACCGTTGCCCTCATTCTCCTTGACCTATCCGCAGCCTTCGGCATGTCTGTCACCACACCCTTCCCACACGCCTCCACGATGCCAGTATCCGCCACAGAGCCCTGGATTGGGTCACATCCTTCCTCTCTGGAAGAACCCAAAGAGTCTGCCTCACTCCGTTCCTGTCTAAAGCCACGAAGACCATCTGTGGAGTCTCACAGGGATCCTCACTCAGCCCCACCCTCTTCAATGTCTACATGGCACTGCTCGCCAACATCATCCAATCCACGGCCTCAACATCGTCTCCTACGTAGACGACACTCAACTCATCCTCCCCATCTCAAAGGACCCCTCAACCGCTAAGACCAACCTCCACACCGGACTTCACGGCATCGCCAACTGGATGGAAGCCAGCTGCCTCAAACTGAACTCTGAAAAGACCGAGATCATCATCTTCGGCTCCAACAGATCAGCATGGGACGACTCCTGGTGGCCTGCCACTCTGGGGTCTGCCCCAACGCCCACCACCCTCGCACGCAACCTCGGCTTCATACTGGACTCATCGCTGTCTATGACCCAGCAAGTCAACGCCATCTCATCCTCATGTTTTAACACCCTTCACATGCTTCGCAAGACCTTCAGATAGATCCCGGTTGAAACCAGAAGAACGGTCAACCACGCCCTTGTCAACAACAGACTGGACTACGGCAATGTCCTCTACGCGGGAACAATGGCCAAGCTCCAGAGGAAACTCCAGCGCATGCAGAACACCTCCGCACGACTCATCCTCAGCCTCCCTTGCCACAAACACATCTCAGCTCACCTCCGAGACCTCCACTGGCTACCCGTCAACAAAAGGATTGTCTTCAAACTACTGATCCACGCTCACAAAGCTCTCCACTACGCCGGGCCTGCCCACCTCAACGAGCGTCTCAACTTCCACATCCCAACACGCCTTGAGAGCAGCACACACCACCTGGACATCCCGAAGAACCTGGTCCCTCGATAGGGCATGAACCAGCCAGTCATCCAAATAAGGGTACAGATGTATCCCCTGGAGATGGAGCGACTCGACCAGAGAGGCCACCACCTTGGTAAACACCCTCGGGCAGACCTGAGGCAGAATGGCAGACCCTGAACTGATGGTGAGAACCCCTGACACGGAACCGCAGAAACTGCTGGAAGACCGGATGAACTGGGACATGTTAGTAAGTGTCCTGTAAGTCCACAGTGCACATCAGATGACCCCTGACCAACAACGGAATCATCTGCTGCTGTGCCTCCAGGTGATGGTGAAATTACATATGAACTTGTTCAGGGCTTTCAAGTTCAAAACCAGCCAGAAGCCCACGGTGGACTCTGCGACTAGGAAGATGATGATGGAGTAAAACCACTTCCCCCTCTACAAGAGAGGAACCTCCAGAAGGGTACACTTCCCTTGGGCCAGAGCATCCTGTTTCAACCGGTTGGAGGGCCAAGAAGTAGGCCTCACTCCAGAAGAAGGAAACCCACTAAAATCAATCCTGTAGCTGTGCTGCACAATGCCCAAAACCCAGGTGTCTGAAGTAGACCCCTGCCAGGCCCAGAGGACATGTGCTGCAGGTGACCTCCACCCCCCCACTGCAACATCTTGATCCACCCTATAGTCAGGAGTGAGGCTTCGGAGGGGGAGACTTCAGTTTCCTCTCACGACCACAACCAGCTGAAAACTGCCCCTGGGACTGAACAAATTGATTCCTTGAAAGCTGGCACAATGGGGACTTGCGCTTCGAAGGCTGCCTGTTATCAGACAAAGATTTGAGAGAGAAGGAATGATTCTTCTCCTTGAATAGCTTATTAAGTTTTTCCTCAAGTTCGGTGCCAAACAAGACAGACACCTGCAAAGACATCTGTAGAGCTGAAGACCTCTGGGCTGCATCTGTCTTCCAGTCTTTCAGAACCAGATTAAGCCGAGCCACACAAGCTCCACCTGAGAGAGCCTAGGCCCTCACAACATCAAAGGACACATCAGATAGGAACTCCACTTGGCGTTCAATCTGCTCCAGCACCCCAGAACAGTCCGAAGACTCATCCAAGGCCCTATATAGGGACTTCATATTGGAAATCAGCAACTGTGCCACATTTGTGCCATATATCCAAGTCCAAAGACCCAGATGGACACCAGAATACACCTTTTTGAGGGTGACATCCACTTTCTTGTCAGCAGAAACCCTGATGATTGCATCCTCAGTCAGAAATGTACACCCCATCAAACTGGCTACAAAGGAATCAATGGGAGTTGAGTCCGGCAAACCCTTATGCATATCCTGCAAAGGATAAAGCGAGGCATCAAAATCTTGTCAAGATCCTTCCACTCCCTCTTGAAGACCTCCTGGATGCAAGGATGCCTTGGCACATCCACTGGAGTCGCACTCCCGAATTGGCACAGCAGCCTGCCGCCATCCTCCATTTCCAACAGGGTTTCTTTAATCAGGCACTTTATACAGGCCTCATCATCCTTCGTCTGCCTCTTTGATCGAGGAGGTGAAGGAGAGCCCGAGGAAGAAATGGAGGCAGAAGAAGAGTGCTCTACATGATTACGTTTATGAGAGTGCTTCCCAGTTGTAACAAACAAAGCTCCCACACAGGACAGCAAACTGGCACAAAAAGGGAACAAGATAATGTAAGTAGTGTAAATCCACGATCCTTACTCCTGGGCCCCCTGCTTATGTAGTGCCAGGAAAGGCGCGGGTCGAATCTCTTCTATGCCTGTGCACTGGAATTTCATCACTACCGGAATGCAGACAGCGTGAACCACGCTATCTGCACAGGCCCTCAGGCCGCCCTGCAGCCCAGGAGACTCGACGTACTGGCCTAGGACCCTGGAGGAAGCACAGTAACTGGGCCGGCAAACAAAAGGCCCGAAAAAGCAGCCATTGGGCCTGAAAATCCAGGAATGCGCCTCCCCGCGAGCCCAGCAGGGAGGCGCATACACAAATGCTGCCCTTAACGCCCAGCAGAAGGGACGGCCGGACGAAGATGGATGCCACTTCAGCCCAGCAGGAGCGGCTCTCTCCATTCTGTCGCAGGACAGGTAAAAATAACGGAAGAAATCCTAAGTAAATACACGTTGTGTTCTCCCAGTGGATGGGGGTGGGGTCAGGGGGTCAGCATTTCTTGCATTCTTTTTTTCTGTTACAAAGATAGGTTTATCTCCACTAGTAATGAATGGGACGAGAACTGGAGGGACTTGAGGGTCATACGATATTGTATGAAAAAGGGCGCTGCCAGTCATAGGCGTGATGGAGGTGTCTAAAATATTTCTTGATATTTCACATCTGGAAAGAACCATACTGCATTGTCTATACCATCAAACATAATCATGCATAATCTACAGCTCAAGGTCCATGAAAGATGGCACAGGACATTCAATCTTCATGAGGGGTAGTTTCTCCAATATGACAAAGTATTTCGCACAATTCACGAGATTTGGCCTACCTTCCTCACTGAGCCCGTGGAGTCCCAGACTCTGCAGATGACACTGGATCCCAGGTCATCCAGAGGCTTGATATCACAATTCTATACTTCCCTTAATAGAGAGCGTCACACGGATTCAACAGCGGTCCAAGAAGAGGCGCTGACGACGGGCCTCTCGGCAAATGCCTGGAAGCGAGCATTTGCCCAGGTTAGGAAAGTGGCCAGTAAGGCACGGTTCAAACTCATGCAGTTGTATTACTAACATCAGGCATAATTAACCCCTCTGCGTCTACATAGAATTGACAGGGCTCGCTCGGTGGACTGTCCTCGCTGTGGAATGACACCAGTGACCTTTCTTCATATGGCATGGGACTGTGGTGCCCTGAGAGGGTACTGGGGTCTAAGTCCTGCAGACCTTGTGGGAGGTGGCAATAGTCTTCCGTAGAGCATTGTTTGGTTGGGGAGTTTCCAACACCTCCACCTATGGCCCAAAACCACCACAGATTTGCTTTTCTGGGTCTGATCTTGGCTAAAGGTAGGGTGACTATACACTGTGCGCAATCCGCAGCCTTAGTGGGTAGCAGGTGGCTAACAGATGCACTGGAATGGGGCCAGAGACGGCCGGACAAACAAACATGCGCTTTGAGCCTTCACGTCTCATCACCCCAGTGGCCCCGCCCTTTTACCGAACAACGATAATAAACATAGTTTATTTTCGTTGTTTGGTAAAAGTTTTGCAGCTCTGCTGCTGGGGGGGGGGGGGGTTGGAGGGGGGGGGGGGGTGGTTCTAGGGATGGTTCCACACCCGGGAAAGTTGGAGCCTTACCTGTGAAGTACTTCCGGGTGTTGAGGTGGTGCACAGGGGGAGCGACTGATGGTTCTCGGTCTCCCTCTCTATGGAAGATTGTCTCTTGTCTACTGACCTCTATCCTCCCTTCCCAGCCCCTCTTCTGTTCGCAGGGCTGGCCCCAGTCGGGCTGCCTTTTTTATTTATTCTTTGTAAGTTTTCGTATCTATGGTATAACTTTTCTGGCTGCAATGATTGTTGATATGCATTTGATTTCTTGTGCACTATGCATCCTGTTGCCAGTTGTGCTATGCACATGATTACCCTACGTGGCATATCGGTCAATGTGAAGTACCTCAATGGCATAATTTTGTTACAAAACCAATTAAAAACATGTTTAAAAAAACCGAAAGTCCATGAAAGATAATTCGGGGTTAATGTGCCAGCAGCAACCTTTCTATAACTGCAGTTTTTATAGATAATAGAAGTGAGGTATGGGTAGAAGGAGTGGTTTGACGAGGATCACACAGTTTGCTAATGGAATCCAGGGGCATTTACCTATGACAGCAATGTCTAGGTCTTTGTCTTTCATTCTGGCTGATTTGGAAACCTGCCTTCTCTGTTGTAATCAAATTTAAGATATTAGGCCTATTCTTTTAGATTGTACTGACCAAGAAGAGGAGAAGTTGAACGAGTCAGTACCACTCATATAAGGCGAGTATTTTTAGTAAGTAATGTAATTATGAAATTCGAAATTATTTTTATAATTTTAAATGACAATATGCTATATGTGAATTTTGTCTACCTGTCCACCGGAAAACAGTTGCTTATACATCATAGAATCTATCGTGTTTTAAGTTTTCTAATATACACAAAAGTAAATACAAATGTGTCCTCATAACACCTTAATTAGTGCAGTTGTACTAAGAAATCCTCATTTGCACATTTATTAATGTTGTTAATGAAAGTCATATTTCGGCCTTCATGTTTACCTGTGGCGAGGGACATGCAATCAGCCTCCTATTTTGTAAAACAATTTCATAATAATAATTTGAGTTTTCTGTAGCGTTCGTTTCATAACGCCGTAAACAACACATTAATAAGCATTTTTTTGGAGGCAGGAAGGAGTAGAATATGGTAATGGGGGCCAATTCACTACATCTTGCCCCTCATGTTTTGTTACGCCTCTGACCCACAGTAAACCCTACGCAGTCTGTGCCATGTCTATAGGGCTGATCCAGCTCTTCATCCATCCCAGGCTGGTAAATGAGTACCACTGAGTTGGGCATCATCAAGTATCATCAGTGCTGAAAGTGTAGTGTGTGCTGCTCAAATGCATTTACTATTAAAAAGTACACTAAGCCCCTGTAATGTGTGCAACGTAGGACATTTAAGTTCAACAACTAGAAGACACGGGTTGTTTGATGGCATAGACAACGCAGTATGGTTCTTTCCAGCCGTGAAATATCAAGAAATATTTTAGACACGAAAAATAAGTACAAGTTATGGGAATATATTGATCACAGGTCTCCGAGTACACTCCTGCCCCGAGTTGTGTAAAACTGAGGCATTCTTACTCTGCCAAAATTCCAACAGCTTCTCCAAGTGCAGCCTTCTCTATTGCAACCCCAGCTGGACAGCAGCTAGAAACCACAGGCGCTCGCAGCCCACCCTCTGCCGAACTCCATGTCTCAAAGATACAGGGCCAGCCCAGCTACTGCTACTCACACACACACTAAGAGCCAGATTTACAAGGCCCTAGCGCCTCCTTGACCACATCGCATCAGTTTTTTACGCTAATGTGGCTCAACGAGGCCAAAATCGCTGCACCATATTTACAAAGTGGCGTAATGCATGCACTGTGCCACTTTGTGATCCCTTGTGCCACAATATGACTGTGCCGGTGTTAAAAGGCCCGCAAAAATAGCACAATGAAATCTACAACATTTCATTGCGTCATTTTTGGCATTATTTTTAATGCCTGCTCATAGCAGGTGTTAAAAGGACGCACCCATTGAAATCAATGGGCCTCCTTGCACTTTGCTCCACTAGCGTCAACATTTTTGACTTTAGTGGAGCAAAGTGCCTCAATAGCATAAATAAGTTTGACACTATTGGCCTAAAGTGCGCCATGGTGCGCTGTATTGTAAATACAGTGCAACCATGGTGTCGCTGGGTGGCGGGGTGCAAGAAATCTGGCGCATCAGTACTGCTGCGCCAGATTCTTGTAAATCTGGGCCTAAGTTCCCCACCTCCAGGGTTCATAAGAATGGTGAGAACCAGGACTTTAACTGGGATGAAAAAACTCGGGGGATTTTGGTGGGGGCGGCTCTCGAAGGATTGTGGCGTATGTAATCAAGGGGTGGCTTAAATACCTAGTATTTTGTTACCTCTTTCTGTTATTGAATTCAAATATATAAAACAACTGACATTACACCTAAAGCAAGCCTGGGCTATTGGCTTTATCAATGGTTTTTAGCTGCATAAGATAAACCAAATGAGCCACAACAACGACTTTGGGGGAAGATTGAAAATGCTTCAATTATGAAATAACTGTAACGCTTAGGAATGTTGGATCAAAATCTTTGTAAACTCTTTAGTTTACTGTGGGTTTGCAAAATGTCTAGAAGCTGCTAATACTTGGCATCAGCAGCCCATGCTGCGTCTTTACATCGGTTACATATTGAGCCTGCACTCTGTCCTTCACCCTTCCTACCCCACTGAGGTATCCATGGTGGGCGCTTCCATGAGTCTCTTTGAAGTTTCTTCAACGGTCTGTGATGGGTGTTACTGCTGCGGAGTTAAGATTTTTTTTCCACTATTGGGGTAAGGGCAAAAATGGAGAGCCCGATACGGACCTGTCTCAGCGCCTGGTTTTTGGACCTGTTGTTGCTAAGCACCGACAGACCCGGCCTACTTAAAGCCCTGGTGAGAACCATACCAAAGTGATGTGCCCTTTTAAAAAAAATCAATCAGCAGGCTTAGTGTATAGGCATTAACTGATGTTATTTATGTCTGTTGAAAGTGTGCTGGTGATTAGTTAAACCAAGTGCACCCTAGGAATTGCTGGAGTAGAAAAATAATTTAATCCGAGAACCCATAAATTGGGGTTCAAGATGTGGCAGAAGAAAGTATGTGAATTCATGAGGGGCAAAGCTTGAAAAGCAGAGTCTGACAGTCAACATTTTTTTTAAAATCTGCTACAAAAATTGGATACAAGGACATATGTGACAGTAAATTTGTTCTAGATTACTTAACTAGAAAAAACTGCATTTTAAAATACATTACAGGTTTAAGACACCTGCTGCAGGCATCATTGTGTGCCCAGCACTTTTGAGTGGATTGTAATAGCGGTAAGATATCGCTACTGGTTGAGAGAGTTCTGTTTTTTGTCCAGTCACAGTTTTGACTCATCAAGTAGCTTAGAGGCTGCATGTGCCTTCTACAAAGCACATAGTGTAACATGCAGATAACATATTTGTAGTTTATTTAGAAAGGTTAAGTGGGCTGTTGCTTTGGGCACAGAGATCATTTTGCTACTTCTAGTTCGTAAGTTGCAAGCTTTCCAATAAAGCACAGTTATCTACTTACCAGCATTAAGGAGCTGCATGCAAACATGAGTTCAGAGCCTTATTGTTTCTTTCTCAACCTGTTGTTATTGTAAGAATGCAAAGAATGTTTCCTTTGGGAAGTAATAAAGTCTTGCCTCAGTACAGACAACCAAAATCACTGTTATGTTTCATAACATGACTTTGTTCTTCTCCAGACAATTCCCTTGAGTTTACAAGTATGGATGATATGTGCTTCCTACACCTCATACCCCTCATTGTCTTATGTAACATTTCCTGCACATTGATTTAACACTGGCACGATTTATTGTGCATCTGTGTGTGAAGTGAAGTGCTCTGGCAACCTACAATGGGATTAGTAGCTCTATGAAATGAATAGAACAGTAGGTGCCATTTAAATCAATATTTGAGCAATTACTCAGAAAGAAAAATTCTGAATTCTTACAGTGCAAGCACATCTCTTACAGAGAGGGCTGAACAATGTTAGACAAGTCAAGTTTATTTTTCATGATTTGGAACTCCAAAGAGGGCCATGCAAGAATGGAAATACACAAGAAAATGTTCATATACAATATGAAACATAAAAACATCAACATTTTAAAAAGAGCCATAAGAGCTATAAGGAACATTAACAGCTTAAAACATGGTTCATACTAAGAATTTATTATAAGTTTAAGAAACATTAAAAAAAGTAAAATATTTGACAACAGAACATTTGATTGGGGAACTAAACATTAGTTGCACGACTCAGAGGAATATAGAACAAACAATTTCAAAAATATAGGTCTTAACATCTTGCAAAGGAGCAGCAGCAGAGCAGGGCAAATAAATAAAACATGCTTCAAATCTTAACCACCGTTTAGGCAAAGAATACATGTAACTGAAGACTCATAGCATTTAGAGGTTAGAATATTTAACTAACAAAGTTAAAAATATGCCTCCAATAATTTCTCGTGAGTACTTGTTAAGTAATAACAAACTTTGCGCCTTTGTTTCCTTCCACTGCACTGGTCCTCAGTGTTGGGGACCAGATAGCTCCCTATTAGGATGATACTTGATCAAAATAAGGCCTTTGTGCCCAGCTGGAAGTGAAAACAAGAAAGTCCCCATGCTGCCTGCAAGTTAGCGCGCTGAACATAATATAGACAACATAAAGGCACTACTGAATTATGTCCTGGTGTCGGAAAATGACAGCAGGACATACTCAGCATGTTTTCCTGGGTCAGTCAGATCCCAGATCAAGACCAGAAATAGCTGCTGGAACCCAGATCCGATGGCTTCTCCCTACTTTCCAGCACTGACAGTAGGGATAAGAAGTAAACTGGTAGAATTACTGCATCAAAGGGTTGAATTGAAGAGCAGCAGCTAATAGCCTGTTTGTCCTTTACTTAAGTATTAATGGCTCTTAGTGTAGATGGCTTCTTTATTAGGAGCACCCCAAACACATCCAATACATCACTGGTTGACCAACATTCTGCCCAAGCAACATTCTCTAAACCCATTTAACACAGATACCACAGTGCACTCCCTCTTATTGTGCACCCTCACTTTTAGCTCATGACTATAACTGCAAGGTGGGCAATTAACATTCGTTAATACATTCAGCAAAAAGCAATAACGGCCTAATTGAAACCACAGATCATTAAAATCATAAAGTAACAAATCGGTATCAAGCAAGTAAAGCTTGATTTCAATACTGAAATGCCTAGGTGACCAAAAAGGAGCAGATGTTTGGACCAAAATCTTGGTGCTGTGCTGATGGACACATGTAGTCTGGGAAATAATTTCCAATTTTCGAATTGTGGTTATCTCATTAATGGGAATATAAGAAACATTGGAGAAGAAATTTACCAGTATATTTTTCTATATTTACATTGTGTGTATGAGGTTCTACTTATTCAATATTCAGTCCCAAATAAAATAAGATCTATGCAATTCATTAGCGCCAAAGGAGCATACTCTTCTTTTGATCATATAAAAAAACCTGGCCTCACCAAAGTTACAGTATTTGATTATTACTATCAATCCACTTTAGGGAGATGACCTTATCATTTGAGTTGGAGTTTACAGAGTTGTAAAGCTGTCTGATATTCCACAAGGCTTCCAGACGCTAGAAGGAGAACAGATAAGCTGCTATCCAAATTCCCTAGGAAGACTAATCAATCACTAGCTTTTACACTGCTTCCAGAACAGTAGCTAACCAAGCAAAATGGAAGATGAATAGCATGTAGGTCTAGTTCTTGGAAGCAAGATATCTCAGTGAATACCCTCCCATCCTAACAAGCTACATTTTGGGCATCAATAACAAGGCCAAGTGATCATAGTTTAAAAACAGAGAAGGTGGATCGAGGTTAAATTTCGAGAAGGCAACCACAAATTTAACTTCTTTGATGGAAACGCATATGAGCTTGAAGATAACTCTTTTTGGTGCTGGCAAGCTTTTCAGATCCCCAGAGTGGCCCAAGATGGAAGCACAGCATCTAAAAGGTAGTGGCCCTCATTATGGGGGGCCCTGCATTTGTGCTGATATTTATCTGTGCGGATAAAATATTACTCCGCTGGGTCGGAATTTATCGGGTCCGATATATAACACCTAATTATGAGTTTGGCCCCAGTAATGGAGATTAACATGCAGATTTCTGCATGTCCCTCTATCGGGCATTTTTCCCCCAATAAATGTCGGCAGGTTTAAGCTGCTGAAATTTATTGGGCGAAAAACTGTGGTATTGGATTGGTAGGTGCAAAACTCCTATTAGGAGCAACCTAACATGTCACTGTTAACTGGCTCACTCATTATGAGGGCTTTTGGGTCACGTTGCATATTCTGAACTGTTTGTAGACAGGTTGGAAGGAACTCGGGGGAACTGAGGTAGTAGGAAGTTGTTGCACTCTAGGCAGGAATAGATAACCACCTGAATCACAGTCACTAGGTCTTGCCTGAGACAGCACATGCGCTGTTGCATGCAAGCCATTTGGTGTTAGCTTAAAGGGAGTTTCGAGCCTGTTGTTTGCTTACCATTCATTGATTTGATAGCCATTTCTTTTTTTGCTGTTTCTGGGTGGTCAGTACATGATGGTTGCACCTTCTTCTCTATTAATTCTCCCTTCTACAGAGCATGGACCAAGTACTGATGATTTTTTTTATTAGTGTGCTTCCTCTGCTCACTTTTTTCTTACTACCCCGTCATCATTGCTTTTTTCCCCATTACCCCTCCAGCACTGTTGCTTGCTCTGCCATTGTTGTTTCCCCTTTGTGCATCGTTGCTTGCCTGTTGTTTTTCCTTGCCCATGCTCCCATCGTTGCTTGCCCCTTCATTGCTTGCTTGTTGTTGTTTCAACTGTCCTTGTTCCTTTCCCCGTCCTCACTGTCCCTGTTGTTGCTTGCATACACAAGACATATTTGGCTTTATCAGTGTCATATCTCGCCTCGCTGCTGTACAACAGGACTAAAACAATTGACAATGCCAATAGATCTCGCACAGGCAAGACCAATTGGCTTTGCCAAAGCTTGTGTGCCTCTGGAGTGAAATCTAAGTGATACTTATTATGAGGATTTGAGCATGTGTTGGCAGTGGCGGGTCCTCTGCTATGGCGGAGGAGGGTTCCCCCCCCCAGGGGCAGCAGAAGCTGCAAACCTTTTACAACAAAAGGATAATAAACTGTTTTTCGTTGTGAAAGGGATGGGACTATGTGGGATGACGGGGACGAGGGGAGTGCACTGTGCGCTCCTCTCAGTGCACATGTACTCTCAGTGCACATGTATGTTTGGCCGGCCATCTCGGGCTGGCCAAACACACATGCGCACTGTGTACTCTCCGGGTTGGAGAGAGCAGGCACAGGCTCCAAGCCTGCCTTGGAGCACCCTGGCTGGGTGCTCCCAGCCAATCCTAACGCTGCTCCGAGCAGTGTCAGGATTGACCGCAGGGCAGGCTGGGAGCCTGTGCTTACCTGCTGAGGGGATGGAGGAGCTGCGGCCTGGCATGGAGGTAAGTTTTATTTTTTTATTTATGTCCGAATTTAATGTTTAGGTTCCCACCTATCCCCCTCCCTCCCACCTTCCCGTGCGCCATTCCACCCCTTCAATATGCAACGAGCCGCAGCTGTGTGTCGGGATATCTATGTGACAATCACAATGACTGGAAGCTCAAAGCCCTTTGCCACACCTCTAAGGAGCAAAGACCACATTATTATTTCAAAAGTCTGACTATCTGTATCACAGGCACTTACTTTTCCTTGACTTCCACTTAATTCTGCTTTTTTGTTTTGTAATTTCAATTTAAGTTTGTTGTCTATTTTAACCCCAGCACCACGAGCCACCTTTCTGCTTCTTGTCTCCTTTTGCCTTTTTTGTTTTGTCTTGTCTGCGTTTTCTCTGCGGGAACGTATTCATTAACTCCTTTCTATGCTGTTATTTTTTTCTATGATTCCCTTAACTTCTGGTACATTTTCTATTTGTATGTTCTTTTTATTCTAAGTTGATATTTCACTATTTTTTGTTGGGTGCTTAATGTTGACTTGCTCTTACCTCGGTTTCCTGCTCCTCTCTTGTTTTGGTAGCAATGTTGACTGAATGTTTTCCTTTCGGATTGGGTCTTATTCACATATAAAATAAATAAAACTTGGCATGTTCTAACACTCCTTTTTTCCTGGAATGTTCAGGAAATGTAAATCTTGGGTTCTTTGTTTTCCTCTGTTATTTGTGCATATGCAATCACTAGGAGATTGTGGTACTCAAATGGCACGTCTGCAAGATGTAGGCATATGTGAAGTGCTGTTCACGAGCAAGCAAAATGTAGAATAGTTGCGAAGTAGTGGCTCTGTGGATGCCTACCAAAAGGTAAATGTTGTAAATGCTGAGAAGGTTGAAAGTCCCCAGCACAATGTCCACGTGACAACTGGTGCATCATTTTAACCGTTCGGGGCCTATCTGCGTGCTTTCTTGTACAAGAGACCTGTGTCACAAGTCTGTTGGACAGTGCTCGCTCTGTTATTGTGGCTCATTGTTCGCTAAAGAGTGCTAGACACTGACGATTTTTTGGATCACCAAAGTAGTACTACCGTCCCCATGTCGATGCTGTACCACTACTAGAGGCTGATGCACCTTACTCTAGTAGTTAGGTAGACATCTTTTAACCTGCACCCTAATGTCGGTATTGCCTACAGGTTCTTTGTAACTCTGTGTAGTGGCTCATATCTGGACCCCCTCATTCCCCATGTGTATGTGCTATATGTGTATGTGGGTACATGTGAAGTGGGATAACCAGTGTGGGGTGCCCCTCTGAATCTCTAAGGTTGTAGGGAGCTTTATAAGATTATTGATAGAAATGCCTGTTACTCCCTTTCCTGCATGTTCCCACATACTAATCCTTTAGATTCCCATGTCCCTTTGGAACTTACTGTAAAATCATGTGCACTGACTGGCTTTAAATACGCACTCCAAGGGAGGACCTTTTGTGTTTTTGGCTGAAACTCCGAAGCAGTTCCAGCATTGCCCATTGAGAATAAGCAGCTGATGCTTCATGTCTGCATGCTGTGCTGTGTGCTTAGATCAGGACTGTCTCTCTGCAATAAACAGGTATTAAGATAGTGGATTCACACTAAAACGTTTGCGTCAAACTTTGAATTAGATTTGACACCTGGAAATACCAACTGCCTACAGGACTAGCTACAAGTAATCCCTCTCACTTATCGAATGCTGACCTTTTCACTCACTGAAGTACTGCACACTGGTGTAGAAAAAGTCCGGACCAAAGACCAAATCCAGTGTTAGCTGTTAGGACCAAAATCCTGGGACTGTGGAAAAGATTCAAGCTACGGGGACTTGCTGAGGAGAAAAACTGCCCCGTGTACTTTGAACCTTTAAAATAATCTTAGGTGTCATAGTGGATCCAGAAAATTCAAAGCTCTCACCTCACCAGTGTCAGGCGCTGGCTTTGTGTTGATGCCGGAAGTGGCAGCAGTACCATGTTACCACCCAAGAATCCTAGTTTTAAGGACTGCAGGGACTATGAGGGACAGGTGTCAATGAATACCCCTCCCAATCCATTTGCCTCTGGTGCCTTGACTCACACTACTGTGAATACCATCAGAGCATGCACCCAAAGGACATCAAAGAACACGAGGCCAAGCTCTTTATGGCTCATGCTAAGGACAACAGGCAAAGTGGTCGATATTCGAGGCCTTGTTGCAGGGTCCTTTCTTCTCATTTATTGGGTACGAAGTGCGGGAAACACAAGACGCACAGGAAGCAAAAAGATGAGGCACCCAGATGCCTTCTGAGTCCCACAGGATCTTCTCCATCAGAGCTGGAGTTGGTTGTCGTGGAGCCAACCTAATCTTCTCCGAGAGGCCCTGCACCACTGATTCTGCTTGACTCAGCCCCAAGATATGCCTCAATCTCCGCTGGCCCACTATTTACCATTCTGCATATTCAGACACTGACTCTTCCAGAATTCCCAGTACCAGGCACAGAACGGGTAGTTTTCCTCAAAGGCATGTATTCCATCTTTGCCTGAGCGCTGACTCCATCCGGCGTGCCTTCAGGCCCCATGGCACCAGATGGCTTCCTTCTTTTTATGCCTCTGGCCACGATGCTGCTAAGATCAACCCCACCTGTTCCAATGCCAGCTCCTCTGGCCTTCAAACTGGTTTTAAGGTGCACCGCAGCCACCTACACCGTGGCTGACACCACCCTGGAACAATTACCCTGGAACCACGCCACAGAACAGGTCAAGAAGACAGGCACAGAGGATCCTTGAAAAGGAGAACATGGGAACAGGATACCTGACCTGTTATCACAGATCATCCCCCTAATCCTTTAGCTATACAGGGGTGATGATGGGACTGACCAAGTGTTGGAAATGGGGTTTCTGGTTGGCTAAGGTGTGCACCCCAGCCAGGTAGAACCCACCACCCTACTCAGAGTAAGTCAGATACACACCAACGTTAACCTGAGCGCACCATCTGGTAGCTTTGCGCAGAGCAATCAGGCTTATCTATAAAGGCAATGTGTAAAGCATTTGGGCAGTACCCTCTCACAGTAACACAATGAATACACTACAAAAAGTGACTCCACAGAGGGTATATAAAAATAGCTTTCGTATTATACACAACAGCGGACCAAAACGAGATAAATACAATATATATTCTTCTAGATAAGCATATTTTCAGATATTACTCTTTATCCAGAAGACATCAAGATTAAAACAAAACAAATCACATAAGTACTTTTCAAGATACATTGGCTCCAAGTATCACATAAATGGCATGACAGTAACCGCAATGCTAGAAATACATTTGCATCCCTTAGATTCACTACGGTTAGAATATCAAAGGCAAATGAGTTTTATCCATGTGGGAGCGCCAACGTAGTATTCCCAATAAAACACAGGGTTACAGCTGCCTCTCCGATCAGCTAGGCATGGGGGGCGCTAAAGTAATACTCATACTTGCACTGAAGGAACAGTGCTCCACTGATCCCTTGAGACCAGTGTCAATGAAGGCTTCCAGCTGCCTGTGAACATGCAGTTCTGCTGATGGGGCATCACAGGGCCCGTTCCACAATCACAATGTCATCCTGGATGCGTCCCGCCCCTAGCGGGATCCTTGGGATTGGGAATGCTCTGCACAGCTCACTCGTCAGCAAGTGCGCAGGTCAACGACTGGAACCTCGGAGGTCCGATTCGTGGGGGAACTACCTTACTTTCTTGCAGAAGCCACAGGGCGACAGGCAGACCGTGCTGGCTACCCTCGCTTGGTTGGACTGGTCCAGGGGTCTTTAGAGGGGTCCTTGAGGCAGTAATCTTACTTCCAACTCCGTCCCTCCCTCTGGGTAGCGGCTGAAGTGCTACTTTGGCTGCTTCTTCCAAAAAGGCGCAGCTGGTGTTGGCGAGATGATCCACATTGGGTTGTCCAGGCAACGTGCCCAGGAGGAACAAGACTCCAGGATTTGGTGTGCACTGCCTTTGCAGCTTGAGTTCAGTGGAGGAGAACCGCTGATCTTTTGTGAAGAATGTGACCTTTTAATCCAAGAAGCGCTTGGTCCTCAGAGATCAGCCACATGCTGACTGTCACACTCAAGCAGGGAGCCTTCAATCACTGTTCCCGGTCAGAGTGCAGCTGCCGGACTCACAAGGATTAGAGTCCCACAGAGCAGCACATTTCAGAAATCTTTGATGGACCTGAGATTTCTTAGAGAACAGGGGGCAAGCCAACAAGCCTTTGGAGAACACTTGTGGGAACACAAAGAAGGTAGCAGGCAGAATGCCAGCACATCAAGGCAGGCTGCAAAGAGCAGGTCCTCCTACAGCCCAGCAATCAGCAGGCCAACACAGCAAAGCAGTCAGCAAAACTGCAGTCCCTTCTGGCAGCATAGCAGTCCTCTGGCAATGTGCCCATGTAGAGCCAGCAGTGTCTAGTTACAAGTCCCAAGCAGTGTCTGAGGATATGGGGATCAGAGCCCAATACTTGTAGCAAAAATGCCTTTGAGAGGAGCCCTATGGGACGCGTTTCAGTTGAGGTGGAATTTTCAGCTACATGGCGTGTTTCCCCTATACCCTTGATTCCTTAGGTTCTGAGGAAGATTAGCCAAGACCAGGCCCAAGTTATTGCCCAGGATGGGCAGCGGAGTGTGTTGTATGCGGACCTTCTGAGCTTCTCCACTTGTCCCCTGCTCCAGCTGCTATTTAGACCTAAACTTTCTCTCCCAGTCAGGAGAATGATTCTGCACCTCAATCTCTGAGGCCTCCACCTTCATACCTGTAGATTCAGTGGAGACATTTGATTTGCTTTCAGCTGCCACCAGAAGTGATGGGCCTCTTATTGTCAGCGCATCACCCCTCGTCCAAGTCCACCTACTCTGGAAGATGGACTAACTTTGTTGCTTGGTGCACAGACAACGATATGGACCCCTTAGAGGCTAAGTTGTTCCAGGTCTTGCAGTTTGCATTTCCCTTACCCAGCAAGGAGGTGCAGTAGACACTGTCAAAGGGTATTTGGCTGCTTGTCCGTCAGCATTCCTCTGTCTTCCAGACCAGCCTTCTTGTTTAAGCCCCCAACCGCAATGCATTTTCTGACAGGCTTACCAAATCTGTATCTCCAACACCCTTTGTTGTGCCCCAGTGGGACTTTAATTTAGTTTTAGCTGTTCTCGTGAGGACTCATTTTGAGCCCCTGTACATTTACCCCTTAATGATGTTGAGTCTAAAAAACGTGTTTTTGGTGGCTATTACTTTGGTCAGATGAGCGAGCGAGTGACAAGCGTTTAGTTCTTGACTACTTTTTACCTTCTTTAATCCCGACAAGTTGGTGTTGTGTCGCAAGGCTGCTTTCCTGCCAAAAGTGGTGACTCCCTTCCACCTGAATTTGTCTATCACCTTTCTAACCTATTCTGCTCACCCACTAAAGAGGAGGAGCATTTCCACAGGTTGGATCCTTGAGGCTGGTAAACTACTACCTAGACTGCTCAACTGGATGGCCAGCTCCTTGTGCGCTACTATGATGCCAAGAAAGGCAAAGGGAAAAAGAGGGCAGAAAAAGACCCTATTCAGGTGAATCATTCTCCGAACTAAGATATGCTATGCTCTGGCCAAAAAGGAATATCCAGAAGGGATCAGAGTCCATGCCACCAGGGCCAAGTCCACCACTTCCACTCTTGAAAGAGAAGTATGAATAGCAGAGATATGCAAAGCAGCTACTTGGGCATCTCTACCTACCTTCGCCAAGCATTACTGCCTGGATTCTGAAGTAGAAAACAGTGTCACTTGTGCCAGATTCATCTTACAGGATTTACTTGTATAACTATCCATCAACCCTACTCCTAGGTAGGGTATTAATATGTAACAAATTCTACAGGTGAGAAATAAGTAAGTAGAAGTATCTATTATAAGAAAATTTTACTTATCTGCGGTGGTGATCTTTGAAATTGATACTCTATCTACCTGCAGATTCCTCCCCGGCCCACCTGGATCCCCATTTGATGGACTATTATATGAAAATGTAATAAGATCCCAAATTATGTTTTGGTACTGCGTGACTCTTTCAATGTCAGTCCGTTCACTCGCCTAGAATACGGGGGAAAATTGATAGAAACTAATGTTGTTGTGCTGGGGTGGGTGCTATATGGCTTTGGTGATGTCATGTGAGACAACTTCCAGTATCGACCCTCTACTGGCGATGTGAGAGCTTTGAAGTTCTTAGATAGTCAGATGGCTGGGATTAATCTACAGGTGAAGAATCTGCAAGTAGATAGGGTACTGCCCAGAAAAATCACTATAACAGGTAAATAACTTCTTCCTCTATAGCTTGTGATTCCCTGTGTCACGTTGTAGATGCTCCTCAGACTCGGTGCGATGCAAATGGGAGTCCGCCTCCTGACACCACCAAGTCACCGATAAAAACCACAGTGCATTGGAGTAATCAGGTGAGGGAAGGAAGGGGAAGGAACAGCATGGAAGGGATATCTGTAATGAGAAGAATACACAGCGTTAATATCACATTAGCCTATCTATTCTCGCAATGTCTCGCTAAAGCACCAACGACCGTACCTGCCAATATCTCCTGAGGGCAGGATTAGTTCCACGCCTGTCTATGCTCCATCTGAATCATAGATGGATACCACAGGCCAACGATGAACACAGATAATCTCCTATGGGTTGTTCAACACCCACTCTTGTACAAGATAGACAAAAAATAGTGAGGAAACAAAACGAAGAGAGAGAAGAAAAAGACTAACGGAAAAACCCAACTCGGGCTCCTTTCAATAACTCAGTTAAGACACTGAGCCTCTTGTCATAGTCACGCAAATGGTAGAAATGACCCATTCTTTCTACCCCATGTGCTAAAAAGCAAAAAATGTCCCAGCAGTTCCATCCCCGTAAAAGTAAACATTAGCACAGCGTCACAGCAGAATAAAAATGTTCTCCAGCTCTGAAAACAACAGTTCCTGGGTATCGAACAGTTCAAGTACAGGAATGCCGTGCCTCGGATATCAACAGTGTCTTGGTCGAATAGGATAGTGGGAAAAAAGGCGAGGGAATCCGGCACCAGATCGCCTCACCGCTTACCAACTCGAGACTCCCGACGATAACGGGAATATCCCAGACTTGAGGGAAACGAAAGAGCAGCAAGTAATCCACTGGAAGCCGAACGAGACCCACCCTCGAGAACGCCGTCAACAAGAGCCCTCGTTGACCATCCGACCTTGATCTGTGAAACGAATAACGCACAACGCTTCCTGGATGCGCGTGGTTTTACGCGATCTCTTCCGGCGATAGACGTCATGGGATATGTAGTCCGGAAGTACTACAATATCCTGATCGTCAATGCAGGCGCCGCGGTTAACCCCTGACAGTACGCCCTCCTCCAAAGCGCCTCCTTGGACCAGGCTTAGAGGGATGACGGGCATGAAACAGCCGCACCGCCCTAGGGGCATGGACATTGCGTTCTGGCTCCCATGAATCATCCTCGGCATTGTACCCCTTCCACGAAACCAAATACCACAGCTTACCCCCCGTCGTTTGGAATCCAACACTCTGCGCACCTCGTATTCCAGCTGCCCATCTCTGACCACCGGAGGCACCGCCTGCCTGGTCGCTGAAAGGGCCGGTTTCAAAAGGCTGCAATGAAACACCGGATGGATCCGTAAGGAAGCAGGTAAATGGAGATGATAAGCCACAGGGTTTATCTTGCGTAACACCACATAGGGGCCAATGTAACGAGGATGAAAGATGCTACGCATCTTGAAGCGTATATACTTGGTGGAAAGCCACACTCTATCGCCTGGCTGATATGCCGGTCCCTCACGCCGATGTTCATCACCCCATTTCTTATACTGTTCTTTGGCCGTCTCCAGATTGAGTCGTATCTTCTTTTGCACGGATTGGAGATTCTTAATCACAGCATGAACCGTAGGTTGATCCGTGACATCCCTAGGTATGGTTATGGGCAACATCTCTGCGTGGAAACCCGTGTTAGCACGAAAAGGAGACTCCCTTATCGAGCTATGCCAAGCATTGTTGTATGAAAGTTCGGCCAACCATAGCAACGAAACGCAGGATTCTTGAGCGTCCTTTGCATAGCACCTCAGATATTTCTTCAGAGTTTGGTTAAGGCGCTCCGCCTGGCCATCGGTTTGCGGGTGGAAGCTGGTGGACATGGCGGATTCAATACGCAGAACCTTACACCACATGCGCCAAAACCTAGCGACAAACTGGGGGCCTCTGTCCGAGATAATGGTTCTCGGTAGACCGTGTAACCGCACCACTTGAGACAAAAGTAGGTGGGCGGTTTGACTTGCTGTAGGCAGGTTTTTACAAGGGAGAAAATGACCCATCTTGGTAAGACTGTCGATTACCACCATGATAGCGTTGTACCCCTGGTCCATTGGTAATCCCACCACAAAATCCACGCTAGTGGTTTGCCATGGCCTATCCGGAGTGGGCAAAGGCATCAGTTTGCCCTGGCTCTTCGCGTTTTCTCCCTTGGCTCGTGCACATATCTCACACCGAGCCACCCAGGCCGCAACGTCTTTAGCCCAACCTTCCCACCTGAAATGTCGTTGAACAATTTGCGCAGTTTTGGTGTAACCAGGATGACCAGCCGTTACCGCATCATGACACCAATTGAAGGCTTGCACTCGGAGTTCTTGTATTGGCAAATACAAACGATTACCTTGCAACGGTATTCCATGCTTAAGGGTACGGTCCTGACTTAGTTCTGCCCATTTCTTCCACTGAGCAGCAGACTTATGCTTAGAATTTTTTTCTAGGAAATGGGAGATATGAAGGGCGCAAATCACTCTTTCGGGTTTGAGGATTGCTTCCTCGGGTCTTGAAACTCTGGTTCTCACGTCCTCTTGTCGGGACAGTGAATCTGCCTTGCGATTGTCAACCCCAGGACGGAAGGTCACCACAAACTCATATTCCGAAAAAAACAACATCCACCTCATTTGCCGCTGGGTAAGTTGTCTTGCCTCCTTCATATACTGCAGATTGCGGTGATCCGTATACACCGTGACCAGGTGTTGAGCTCCCCAAAGGTAGTGTCGCCATTCCTGAAATGCCTTTTTGATGGCTAGCAGTTCCTTTTCTGCCACCGTATAGTTAAGTTCCGCAGAGGTAGCTTTCTGGATAAGAACGCAACAGGATGAAGCTGTCCGGTGGTTTTGTTTCGTTGAGATAACACTGCACCAATCGCTATGTCAGAGGCATCTGCCTCAACGATGAAAGGTGCATCTGGCTGTGGATGTTGAAGTATAGGTGCGGAGCAGAAGGCCTGTTTTAAAAAGCAAAAAGCCTCCTCTGCCTCCTCTGACCAAACAAAAGACACACCCTTTCTTAGCAACCTTGTTATAGGTGACACAATGTGGGAAAAATGAGAGATGAATCTTCTGTAGTAATTAGAAAACCCAAGGAAGCATTGCACGTCTCTCATACTAGTGGGTACTGGCCACTCCTGAACAGCCTGTATTTTTCTTGTCGACATGCAAAACCCCTCGGGGCTTAAATCCACCCCCAAGAACTCAACCTTCTGGACATGGAACTCACATTTGCTCAGTTTGCAAAAAAGGCTATGCTGTCGCAATACTTGGAGTACTAAAGAAACATGGTCAAAGTGGCGCTCCAGGGATGTGGAATACACCAAAATGTCATCTATGTAAACGATTACGAAATGGTCTATGTATTCCTTGAGAACATCATTCAGGAAATACTGGAATGCCGCCGGGGCGTTACACAACCCGAACGGCATTACCAAGTATTCAAACAGGCCATAACGGGTTTTGAACGCCGTTTTCCACTCGTCCCCTTCGCGGATTCTGACCAGATGGTAAGCTCCCTTCAGGTCCAACCTTGTATAGATTATCGCCTCTTTCACCTGGTCCAGTAACACTGGTATGAGAGGAAGAGGGTATCTATTCCGTACCGTATTCTTGTTCAGCATTCGATAATCGATGCAGGTTCTCAACTCTTTATTAGCTTTAGCTATGAAAAAGAGTGGAGAGGATGCCGGAGAACAAGACGGTCTAATGAACCCAATCTCTAGGAAGTGATCCAAGTATTTTCTCAAATGCTTGGTTTCTAGGTCTGATAGAGCATAAACCCTACAAGAAGGAAGGAGAGCTCCAGGGATCAGATCTATCTTGCAATCATACATACGATGTGGTGGCAATGTCTCAGCCCGACCCTCGTCGAACACATCCTTGAACTTGAAATAAACGGAGGGCAATATCACTGTTTTCTCCACCACTGTGGCCAACTGTAACCCTTGAGCCAACGCTACCGTGGGGGGATCGTCGTACAAGAAGCAGCTATTCTCACACATCGAGGACTGAAAACTAACCGTCTTGGTTTGCCAATCGATAAAAGGATTGTGTTTTCTTAACCAAGGCATTCCCAAAATAATTTCGTACTGAGGCGCCTCTATTATATTCAGCCTGATTCTTTCTTTATGTTCCGGAGATACCCCATTGAAGATCAAACCAATGTCCTCCGTATGTTCTGTGAGGGGCCCAGATTTCAGCGGAGTACCATCAACCGCCAATACTGTTTCGGGGTCCTTTCTCTGAATGCTTGGAAGTCCCAATCTCCTAACCACCCCTGCATCTATGAAATTTCCCGTGGCTCCGGAGTCTATCATCGCCCATACTGGATGCTTTCGTTCTTTGGTCACCAACTCTACTGAAAACAAAAGGTGGGACGCCCTTTCTTCCTGTGGAAAAAAGGTTAAGGAAGTTAACCGTAGCACCTGTTGGGGTTCTGTAAAGGGCAGGACCTCTTTCTCAGATGTCTTTCCTGACATAACCGCCACCTTTTGAGTGGGGGAGTAGGAGAATCTTTTTTTTGGTTTGAGGGGACACTCTCTTACATAATGACCCTTCCTGCCGCAATACATGCACAACCCCTGTACCCTCCTACTCTCCTTCTCAGATTTCGACAAGGGTGCCCGAACGGCTCCCACGTCCATAGGCTCCCCACCTATCTCATTGGGAGTAGAAGCAGATCGCACCTCCCTTTCTAGAATGCCAGGTCGCCTATCACCCGCTCTACGCTCTATCCCTCTTTCTGCTAATCTGTGGTTCAGTCTCAGGGTAAGATTTACAAGGTCTGTACAAGTGGAAGGCTGCGGATCTATTTGAGCGAGTATATCCTTCATGTCATCTCGTAAGCCTTGATAATAGAGAGACATTCTCTTTCCTCTGGCCACCCGGATTCCGCCACCAGTCTATTGAAGGTCGTAAGATAAGTGACCAGATCAGACCTCCCCTGTCTCAGCTCCAGTAATTCCCTATCAGCACTAAAAGTGGTTGTTCTATGATCAAACACCCTCTCGAAGGCAGTCCGAAAGGCATTCCAATCTGTTAACAAGGGGTCATCGTTCCTGACTAATGGCACGGCCCAATTAGCTGCGTCTCCAGAGAGATAAGAAATAGCTAAAGCTACCCTGGAAAGGTTAGAGGGAAAAGACGCGGGTTTACAAGAGAAATGTAGAGACAACTGAGTCAAAAAGGCCTGAATTTTCTTGGGGTCCCCCGAAAACCGTTCTGGGCTGGCTAAAGGGATAGGAGGGGAGACATTCACGGTTACCTGTGGTGTGGATGCTGAGACGTTGAAGGGATTTCTAGTAAGCTTTTCTACCCTTTCTTTTAAAGCCGCTGCCTCAGCCCTAGAATTAGCCAATTCTTGTTGTACTACTGCTAACGTCTGTAATACATCATCCATAGATGCCATCTTTGCAACACACCGAGCGGGAGGAGCGTTATTCATGGGTGCGTTATTCTGTCACGTTGTAGATGCTCCTCAGACTCGGTGCGATGCAAATGGGAGTCCGCCTCCTGACACCACCAAGTCACCGATAAAAACCACGGTGCATTGGAGTAATCAGGTGAGGGAAGGAAGGGGAAGGAACAGCATGGAAGGGATATCTGTAATGAGAAGAATACACAGCGTTAATATCACATTAGCCTATCTATTCTCGCAATGTCTCGCTAAAGCACCAACGACCGTACATGCCAATATCTCCTGAGGGCAGGATTAGTCCCACGCCTGTCTATGCTCCATCTGAATCATAGATGGATACCACAGGCCAACGATGAACACAGAAAATCTCCTATGGGTTGTTCAACACCCACTCTTGTACAAGATAGACAAAAAATAGTGAGGAAACAAAACGAAGAGAGAGAAGAAAAAGACTAACGGAAAAACCCAACTCGGGCTCCTTTCAATAACTCAGTTAAGACACTGAGCCTCTTGTCATAGTCACGCAAATGGTAGAAATGACCCATTCTTTCTACCCCATGTGCTAAAAAGCAAAAAATGTCCCAGCAGTTCCATCCCCGTAAAAGTAAACATTAGCACAGCGTCACAGCAGAATAAAAATGTTCTCCAGCTCTGAAAACAACAGTTCCTGGGTATCGAACAGTTCAAGTACAGGAATGCCGTGCCTCGGATATCAACAGTGTCTTGGTCGAATAGGATAGTGGGAAAAAAGGCGAGGGAATCCGGCACCAGATCGCCTCACCGCTTACCAACTCGAGACTCCCGACGATAACGGGAATATCCCAGACTTGAGGGAAACGAAAGAGCAGCAAGTAATCCACTGGAAGCCGAACGAGACCCACCCTCGAGAACGCCGTCAATAAGAGCCCTCGTTGACCATCCGACCTTGATCTGTGAAACGAATAACGCACAACGCTTCCTGGATGCGCGCGGTTTTACGCGATCTCTTCCGGCGATAGACGTCATGGGATATGTAGTCCGGAAGTACTACAATATCCTGATCGTCAATGCAGGCGCCGCGGTTAATCCCTGACACCCTGTGCCTAGGCTGGCGTGAGGTGCATAGTGCTGCCAAGTCTGACTAAGATCAGCAATAACATTCCATCACCAAGTCTTAATGAAACTGTACATTTGAGCAGGCAACTCAATGAAGCATTGCTGACTCAAGACTAGCAAGTCACCAATGTGTGTCCTTGTACTCTACATGTGAGGCCATGTTACCTTGAGTTGCCCCCTGTGTGGTGGCTCGGTTTCCTCATAAGCTCCATCAAACCAAACCTGAAGCTATACCTGAAAGCTGGATTCCCTGAACTGACGACTGTAAGCTACACAGAAGACATGGTTTCCCCTGCATACCTGGGCCTGTCAAGCCCACTGCAAATCCGCATCAGCAGCTACACTCTGGAACTGCAATCCTCCAGCTCTACCCATTGGCCGCAGGCCAACCGATGTAATCCAGTCTGCCCTGCATTGCTAAAAGACAGTGCGCCTCATTTACGAGGCCCTACTGGCACACTGCACCATCGAAGCATAATTTTTTTTTTAATGCTCCAGTGGAGCAGTGTGCCAGCCCATATTTACAAGCCACACAAAAGCCATTTTGTGTAGTTTTTCAATGCCTTGTGAACATGGACTCCTTTCACGCAAAACACTGTGGGAAAGGGACGTTGCATGGGTGTTGCTCAGGGTGTTCCCACGCAACATCCATGAAACCCGGTGGAATCTGACTCATTCCCAGATTTACAAGGCTGGGAATGCATCAGATTCCTACATCAACTCAGGGATGGCATAAGAGTGACGAAATATTGTTTTCTCCCCGTTTTTCCTCTTTCTATGTATGCTGCATTTCCCGTCTTCATCAGAGACAAAAAAGATGATGTGGTACATAGGTATGCATTATGTGTATGTATGTATGTGGTACTTATATAGCACAAACCTAAAGGTAGCAAAGAGCTCTACAGAGAACAAGGCAAAGACAGAGTCAATATGTGAATCGAGGGGCAGTTGGTTTCTAAGAGCAAAAGTAAAGTTTTACTTCAGTTTTCTACAGGTCTTTAGCTCTTTCTTTAACTAAAGAAGGGTTGGAGCAGTTCTAATGGATATCCGGATGTTATTTCAGATCCTAGGTACATGGAAGGAGAAGAGCTTTTGCCTTGTGTGTTTTTTTTCTCCAGTCTGATGTTGTCTGTTAGAAATGGGGTCTCCGGATGGGAGTCAGTTTACATCCTGTCCAAATAGGGACCTGATACGCAGCTCAGATAACCCCTGCTCACGCCCTTGGTAGCTTGGCACAAGCAGTCAGGCTTATCTCAGAGGCAATGTGTAAAGTATTTCCACAAACAGATACAGTAACACAGTGAAACAACTCAAAAGGAATCCACACTACTTTAGAACAATAGCCAGTATTTATCTACATCAAACAAGACCAGAACGATAAAAATCCAACATACAGAAGCAAAGATATTAATTTTTAAAGTAAAAAGAGTCTTAATCCATAGAAATCAATGGATGCGTTGTTTTAGCACAAAGTACCTAGTATGCGTCAAAAATAAAGCCACACGGGCCAGCGTGCATCGGAAAAGCAAGCGATGTGTTGATTCCTTACTCACAAGCGAGGTCATGCGCCGATTCTTTCTACACCAGGTAAGCGATGTGTCAATTTCCAGACAAGCAGCCTTGGGTCCATGCGGTGATGTTGAAGGTTTTGACGCCCACAGAAGATGCGTGGAAAATCTGGATGCACGACAGTGATGAATCCACGCTGAGCTGGCAATGTGTTGATTTCACTGGTGCTGCATCTTTTTTTTTAGCTGCAGTGAATGTGGTGCGTCAATTTTTCTGCTGCTCGGCTCCGGAGCGTGAATTTTCACTCTGGGTCTGCCAACTTCTTCTTTTAGGGACTCAGGGACGGGATGTGGCACCACTTGGCAAGTCAGGAGGGTCTCAACAAGAGGGCCCAGGTGCTGGCGGAGGAAGTCTTTGATGTCCCTGAGACTTTTTAACAGGATGCAAGCACAGTCCAAGCCCTTGGAGAATCTTCACAAGCAGGATAAACAGCAAAGTTCAGTTTTTGTCCTCTCTAAGGCAGAAGCAGCAACTGCAGGCCAACCCAGCAAAGCACACACAGCAAAGGGGCAGCACTCCTCCTCACAGCTCTTCAGCTCTTCTCCTTGGCAGAGTTTCCTCTTGATACAGAAGTGTTCTGAAGTTGTGGGGTCAGCAATCCAACACGTATACTCCTTTCTGCCTTTGAAATAGGCAAACTTCAAAGGAAAGTCTTTGTGGTGCACAAGACCCTGCCTCTTCTTTGCCCTGCCCCAGACACACAATAGGGGATTTGAGACGGTATTGTGAGAGGACTGGCACAGCCCTTTCAAGTGCAGGTGTCAGCTTCTCCGTCCCATTCAAGCAGGACAAGCAGGACACATCTCAGCCCCCTTTGTATCACTGTCTTGAGGGAATTCCCAGCCCAACTGTCAGTCTGACCCAGACGTGGATTCAGCAGCCAAGCAGCAATACAGAATGGTTAAGCAAGAAAATACCCACTTTCTAAAAGTGGCATTTTAAAACAGACAATCTAAAAAACAAATTTACCAAAAGATGTATTTTTAAATTGTGAGTTCAGAGTCCCCAAACTCCAGATCTCTAACTGCTCCTAATGGGAAACTATACTTAAAAGATATTTAAAGGCAATCCCCATCTTAACCTATGGGAGAGCTAGTCCTTGCAATAGTGAAAAACGGATTTGGAAGTATTTCCGTATCAGGACATGTAAAACACACCAGTACATGTCCTAACTTTTAAATACACTGCACCCTGCCCATGGGACTGCATTAAGCCTACCTTAGGGGTGACTTACATGTACTAAAGGGGAAGGTTTGGACCTGGTAAGTGGGTACACTTGCCAGGTTGAACTGGCAGTGCAAAACTGCACACACAGACACTGCAGTGGCAGGTCTGAAACATGTTTACAGGTCTACTCATGTGGGTGGCATAATTAGTTCTGCAGGCCCACTAGTAGCATTTGATTTACAGGCCCTGGGCACCTCTGCTGCACTTTACTAGGGACTTACTAGTAAATTAAATATGCCAATCCTTGATAAACCAGACAACAATACAATTTAGACAGGGTCATATGTACTTTAGCACTGGTTACCAGTGACAAAGTACCCAGAGTCCAAAAGCCAACAAAGACAGGTCAGAAGAAATAGAAGGAAGGATGCAAAAAGTTTGGGGTTGGCCTTCCAAAAAGGGCCAGGTCCAACAGTGTCCTAGGTGCTAGCTATGGGGGTGCTGAGAGCCACTGGAGATGGAGCTTTTGTCAGCCAGATAGGCCTGGGTACCAATATTAATGGCTTTGTAGACGATGCAGCTAGTTTTGAAGACTGTGGGGGCTGGTAATGGCAGCCAGTTGAGTTTCATGAGGAGAAATAGGGCTGGGGGCAACAATTCTCTAGGCCCTTGATGTGGCTTGCTGCTGCATGTAGGATGCCCTTGAAGGGGGCACCATGGAGTGTGGGAGGTCTTGGAACAAGGCATTAGCAACATTCAGATGAAAGAGGACAATGGTTTTCTGAAATCACTTGCTGAGAAGAACAGTCTCACGTTCTTAAGCAGAAAAAGCTAGTAGTTTTGGCTAAGTGTTTCTTGAGGGTGAGATTGGTGTCCAAGTTGAATCCAAGAGACTTGGTACTGTTGAAAGCTAGGGTTGGAACGCATACTGGTTAATGTTGTTGAAGTAGGTTTGGACTATAAGAAGCAATTCATGTTGGCTACCTCAAAAGAAATCGACCAGATACTAAAATCGGAAGGGGTAGCAGTGGTAAAAAAAAATTATACTAACCACATTCGCCATTAAACATTTCACTGTCTCGGAATGCGAATCACTGGTTGTTCACTCACTGCATCCCAACCACAACTTTCTCTGCTTTCTTTCTCTTCATCTATCTACAACTCTCAAACAACCAACCATTCACAGATGTTCTCCTGGACTTGGGTAGACTTTACAATGGGCCATCCCAATCTCTGTATCCTAGGAGAGCTCAGCATTTGGTTTGATGAACCAACCATACATGAGACCCTTATACCTACCTGCTAACACTGAAGCACTAGACTTCGACCAATTAGTTGCAGGCCCCATCCACATTGCTGGACATAGCCTCAACACTACCTTCAACCCAGTAAGTCTAATCTCAGTTGCAGGAACCAAACCTAACACATGGGGTCACCGTCACATCATTTATTTCAAACTCAGCCTTCCAGCAGCAACACCAGCACCTACATGCCACTACACACAACTTTGCTATGCCAAAAAAGAAGGCAGGTGGTTAAGGCTTCAAAAACAGAAACCAGACCCATTTAAAGACTAAGGAGGCAAACATACAACCACAAAAATATAGAGCAGTTAAAGACAGCACAGGATCTACAGAATCTCCATCAAACAGACAGAGGGATCCAACAACTTTCAGTGCCTGAATGAATGAATGAAAGAGTCTTGTATAGTGCAATAGAAGCTCCCTAAGGAGCGTCCTGGCACAGTGGAGGGGGAGAGTGGTGGGTTGGGGGGTGGACTGGGGGGGGTTGGGAAAGTACCTTAAAAATTGAAAAGATGTGTTTTGGGCTTTTTCTTAAATATGTCCACTGTGAGAGCCTGTCTTAGGGACGGCAGTAAAGTGTTCCAATCCTTGGCCTCCAAAAGGGAAAACGAGCAACCTCCCTTCCTAGCCCTGGTGATCTTAGGATTTGCAGACAGAATAGAGTTACTGAGTAGTGCGTGTCTGGGGGTGTATACCTTAATACTCGCATGGAGGTAGGCTGGTCTCTTAGTACGCAAGGCCCTGAAGGTAATAAGCAGAGACTTGTAAAGAATTCTCTTCTTAACCTGGCTCTTTCATGTCTGGCTCAGCAAGTGTCTGTATTGCAGGTTTACAATAAGCCTTGCTGCAGCATTTGAACTCTCTGCAATCTGTTGATCAATCTGACTGAAGTCCCCAGGTAAAGAGCGTTGGAGTAATCCAACCTAAAAGTAACCAGAGCATGTACAATGGTCTTCCTGGAGTCATTCGGAAGTTATTTTATGAAAGACCTTAATGATTTCATCATTCCAAAGCATATGCCTACCTCTGCCTCAATCTGTGGCTCAAAGGACACGTCTTGATCTAACTTAACGCCCAGGTTCCCTACTACTGTGGATCGGGCTGGGGGGTTACCCAGTTCTGAAGGCCACCAGTTCTGTAAGTCCTGGGGGATGGAGTTCCCAAAGAAGAGTATCTCAGATTTCTCCTCGTTGTTTGAGATAACTCTTTTTTGTCCAGTCTGCTCTCCACTGAGGCAGTCCTAGACTTTTTCGGTGACTGAGCCTTCTATGTGATTGAAGGAAAGCAACATCTGGGTGACATCTCCTATGCTACATCCTCAATCAAACAGATGTTCAAAATAGTCAGTGAATTCCTTAGCCCTTCTAGCACCTCAGCAAGTGTAACACACTCACAAGAACTCTACACTTATTCGAAAAAGCTGATATAAACATTCTCCCCATAAAAGACAATCAACAACTGCTTCCTGCTGTCTTCCCAGAAAACAAGCTAACTTGAGCAAATACACTAAACAACTGTTCATTCAGTCTAATGGAAAAATCCACACATTTTATATTCAAAGACATAAACCTGGAAGATACCCCAGCAGATCCCGGGCCTCCAAGCATTTGCAAAATTATTATCTCAGAGGCTTCTGCTGCCATACCGGAGTGATATTATCAACTCTACTATAAACTGGTGGATCTCCATGTCACCTGAAAACCTATTGTATTAGACCAGTTTTAAAACTAAGCAACACGTTTCAAGCCCTTCGCAAGAAGGCAAGCTACTGAGGGTATTTTAGTTTCCCATGGCATCCCGTGTCCCTTCCGGCTCTACTCTACTCTCCCATGATGAGGGAGATAATATGGAGTCGAAGATCGGCGATGTGTCTAGAGTCCTCGTGGTGCCCAAGGGCGTCGAATCCTGGCGAGGCAACCTAAGTCAGGATACACAATATGTGCAGCATTTGTAGTGGTCTAAAGGTCAATGGACCACTGAGAAAGTGTCTTGAGAGATGAAATATAAAAACAAAAGATGCGCTGCGGTCGGAGAAGCTGACGTCTGTTGATGCTCTTTTTATTGATGTTCGTGCGCGATATACTGCTGCATGCTGATGGTGTATCTTTCTAATGAAAACGCGTTAAACGTAAATACAATAAAAAGAACATATTACTTCATTTCTGGGTACTAGAGCAATTCTAACTCCTCTTCTCTGGCAAGTATGAAATGTTTTCATCGAGCTGCTTCGGGGAGGTGTCCGGAGGAGGTGAGGCATTGAGTCAGGCTCCTTCCTGGCTTGCCGCGGGGATTACTGTAACGGGCATTATTCGCTTCCCATAAACTCACGAGGAGTCAGAGGTTTGGCGAGTCCTGCTGCAGCAGTGACATCACCGTCTGTTGACCCCCGTGGGTGACTCGGCAGGTGCGAGTCACGCTCTGCGCCCTCACCGTCACCTCTCGATGACACACAACTTGCACTTTATGTAACTGTGTAGAACAGGGAGCGCCCTCGCCTAGCAAAGGTGGACACATACCCGCCCATAATCCAAGATCTCGAGGAGGCGGGGCCCTCCAGAGTGCGACAGAAGGGTCGAGATGAGAGGGGTATGCTACAACAAAAGAATGCTGACATCTGACTGGTCAGAAGTGAGACGGTGCTCATCCCACACAAGCCGTATTATATACCCACATTCCCCACAAGAATATTTAAAAAACGAACGAAGTAACTCCACGGAACAAAATGGCAATTATATGCAAAATACGACTCTACCTCTTACTCCTCGTTGCTTCATCTCATGCGGAAGCACAACTCCATGGTTACTTCTCTGCAACCGGAGCACACCTCCAGCACTCATCGACGACCTCGTTTCTGTGATGCTACACCGGCCAGTTTATAAAGCCACCGCATCCTGCAAGCGAACCACAGTGGCAGGAGTAAACTCTTGTCGCTTTTATGCCTCCCACGGGGTATAAGGCGCTATAAATACATCACAGCAAAGAACTTGGAAAGACAGTTTAGAACTTCACTTACTACCAATACCCGTTTGTTTTATAATGCCACATAAGTATTTTTGTGCGGTAGCAGGGAGACAGCACCACACATAACTGTCTGTGCGTTGCTCTTACTTGGCCTGTCTTCCTTTCACATTGTGAATGTATGGAAAAACTACAAACTGCCTTACCTAGGCCGGTAATAAAGCAATTATATGAGTTCATACATTCGTTATGGGGATGCTGTCAATGTGCTTGGCTCCCTCTGTGCTGGGAAGAATCCGTTTACCGCAAACGTGGTGGAGCATTTGCAAAGAGCTATGCTGTGTGCTGCAGATATCTTACTGTGGCCATTTGTATAGCAAATGACACACTTGGAACTGCTTCCTGGTCCTTAAATAATATGAATATTACACTACTTAAGGGTTTTAGATCCATTTTGGAAGCATGAGCAGACCTTATTTGGGTAGTAGCTTGCGGATCATAAACAGACATCTATTGTAGATGAGGCAAACTAGAAATAGAGGATGCCTTGAAAAATTACATATCTTGGGAAACAAAAAGATACAAAAAATAGAAAATATATTTAAAGGTCAAATCCCTACTAATTATGCGCCCTGTTAATAGCATAAAATATGCACTGCCAATCATTTGTGCTGGGTTGTCTGGTAACCTTGCGCATTAATATTTTCTGTGTTGATCACGGGGGTCGACTGTTCCTTCCTGAAGGTAGAGTTGCCTCCCAAAATGCCAAAAAGGTGGTTTATAAAAGAAACATCTTCCCCTTGATGTCCCACCTTAAGAATTTCCCTTCCAGGCTACAGGGAAATCAGGAAAACTCTTCCCCCAACAACAGCTATCCAGTGGCGTCAAATGGCACTTATATGGTGCAGCCTCACTCTAGGGCCCAGAGGTTTGCTTTGGTGGACGAATTATTGGATACCACTCAAATGCCTTGGTCAAGCCTGATAAGGATTATGGCCTTACAGAAGATGATCACCAAGAGACCAAAGCCTCATTTTTCCATATACCTTTGATGCTGCCCTTTATCTTGACTACAAAATGCAAGTGGCTTGAATACTTCACCAGAAAGTGTTATACCTTACTCCTATGGTCCACCCTCATAAATATCTTTGTTCACCACAGTGATATGAAAAGCACTGAAAGACTTGGAGTTGACTTTGCCATTTAAGAAAGCAAATTCTAACCTTCTGACTAAAATGTTGCAACATACCTCAACAGATCCTAAGCCTTTATTCCCTTTCAACAACACATTACTTGAACTATTCCTGGCTGCATTGAAAAAATAATTTTCAGGACAAACTACTTATTCAAATAGACAGGCAACACGCATTTTCTCTTGGTGACCCGCAGTTCATCACACCCATCATCAGACAGGCTAGTAGACAAAACGTCCTTCTCAAAGCAAAACCCAAATACCTTTCTCATAGCTCCTCCAGATAGGAAGCCAAAAGAAACTGGACACCATATAAGAAAAAGTCTTTCCTTCAGGTGGTCTCATACTCTGCCCAGAGAATTACACATTGGTGAACCTGGTCTTTATCAACCTGCTTGAATGCACAAAGAAGATCTTTTCTGTCTTTGTCAGTAACAGCTTAGATACTTCAACACAGATCCTGAAGTGGAGTTTGGATTGTATGAACACCATGGCCCAGTTAAACGGCACGGCATCACACTAAGTTGTCATGCATGAATGCGTTCCACTGGTTTCTCAGGAGAAACATCATGGACATGTGCTTCCACAGTAAGCAGCTGCTCAGAGAGACATTAGACTCCTCCTTAGAGCCGTAACAGCAGTTACAGCTAGGTCACTGAGCCTGGCTTTTCCCTGCAACACATTTGCACCAACAGTATAGGAACTTACGAGGCTCTTCCAAGGCACTGCTATTCCGACAAAGACAATCTTCTCAGAAAACCTCAGCCAATCCAGACACCCCACAAATATACCATACCTTTGGTGTAGAGGTGGCTTAAGGGGATGCCATCAACAGCAGAGATCTAACCCCCACCATCTTCTGCTAGCTGTACTGCCTCAAAACCTCTGAACCGTCACCCTTACACCACTATTTTCTAGTTGGGGAGGGTCTCCCAATTCTCAACCAACTGGGAGACTATTGCAACGTATTGCTTGGTTATTCAGGTAATCTGCATGACCTGAACCTCACACTTCTAGACCCTTTTCCTCGACCACCCTCATTCCTCAAGAATGTGCTTTCTGACACATGCTTAAATTTTGGAGGTGGAAGTTCTTGTCCTGCTATTCAAAGGGCATTAATGGTGGTGCATCTGGAACAAAGGAGCACATTATTATATTCCCTTTATTTCATGGTCAGTGCAGGCCCCCCCACCCAGCACTGTTTGAATGTGCACTGTCTGTTTTCTTAACAGCTTGCATTCAGAGGGTGCTTAAGTGTTAGAATATTGGCCTCGGTTCCCTTAAGGGATCCGAGGCCAATATCCTAACACTGTTCCAGCCGGGCAGCCCGGTGGGAACGAGTATTGCAATGTTCCGGCCGGTCAGCCCAGCGGGAACATTATAATAGGCTTGGGGGGGACATCACCACCATGGTGGTGGCATCCTCCCCGTGAGTTTGGCGGTCCCGTGGCGGTACCACCAAACTCATAATGAGGCCCTAAGTTTTTGGAAAGGACAGAAAAGGGAAACAGTCTTTACTATTCAGTCTTTACAATGAAACGTTTACTACAGAGATGCCTTTCCAACACATGCCTTTACCATGCATGCTTTTACAATGCATCATGGTAAATATACTTAAGTGTCAACACTTTATTTTTTTATGTATTTATAGAGGCGTGTTGGGAATTTAAAGCTGTTCATATTTTTTCAAGAGCGGGGATATATGTGATCTGGGGTAATGGATGGGCCGTTGTATTAGTACTCAGGTACTCTTTGAAGTTTTTGTTAAATTATTATATTCATTTATGCTTTGAAAAATATAATACAAGTCTAATTGAAATGTAAACAATATTTTTGAATGGGATGTAGGGTTTTTAGGTAATGAAGTATGATGTAAGCAATTCTTATGATTTTTTTTTAATTAATTAATAAAAAATATAATGCACATTTAATTTAAATATCTCTAGCAATTATTAGGAGTGGGATGTAAGGGATCTAGGTGTAATGGGTAGGGACATGTATTAATACTTGGCTATTAGTTGAAATAATTAACTAACAACTTTTATGATGAAATTAATATTTAAAGAATTAAAATGCACATTTAATGTGAATATACAACCATTTTTCAAGAGTGGAGGGTTAGGGATATAGGGGTAATGGTTGGGGATGTGTATTAATACTCTGGTATAAATGTAAATAATTGTATTTTTTTCAATTTAGTTACTGGTTAAAAAAATATAATGCATGTTTCATTTCAATATACAATTAGATTTTTTAGTTGTGGGATGTAATGGATCGAGGGGGGATGTGCGAGGACGTGTATTAATACTTAGGAATTAATGTAAAGACTTGTGTATTTATTTAAAAAAATCAACAGAAAAGATAATTTCTAAAATAAATACATTATTGGAAAATAAAGACAATGGGGGTCATTACAACCCTGGTGGACGGTGTTAAAGCTGCGGTAATACCGCAAACAGGCCGGCGGACAAAAAAAGGGAATTATGACCCTGGTGGAAACCGCCAACAAAGACAGCCACTTTAACACACCGCCCGCCACGGCGGTACAGACAAGCAGTGCGGCGGTCACCGCCAACAGACAGGCGGAAGACAATGTACCGCCCATAGTATCACAACCCGCCAATCCGCCACCTTTTCCGGGGCGGATTCACCGTGGATAAAAACACAGCGGAAACAGTTGCTGCAATGGGAAAACGCTCACCTGAACACATCCCACGAGGAACGAGGACTCCATGGACCCGGAACTCCAAATACTCCCTGCCCTTGTTATTCTGCTCCTCTACGACCATCATCTACGTAGGCGCCGAAGACAACAGGGAGTACTGCACCTACGATATGGGGGAGGGGGGAGGCAAAAGTTAGGGGGACACCCATCAAACACACCCACCCCCACCCCCAACCTCGCATAATACAACATACACACCAATGCATTCACAAAAATCACAGTAACAACCCACAATCCCCCCGGAAGAATGAAAAGACAAAGCGAAAATCGGTCAAACATTGTAATGTGGCAATATACATGTCATACAAAAATATACAGAAGTATATGAAAATCAGTCATAATTATATACATTACGAGAAGTAGTGCAGATATGTACATAACAATGTCCGTGCACCAACAGTCCAAAAATGCATGGGCGAGGCCCACAAAGGATACCTTACCACAATCGGAGAGAACACTGCTGGGGCATCAGATCGAAATACTACAGGCACCTCAGGGGGAAGGGAAGGGGGGGCACCTCAGCCGGATGAACGCAAAGCCAGCTCCACAACGGGGCTCCATGCCCATTGATGTATCCTGGGGAGTTCAAAGCCACAGTCTCTCAAGTCTATACAGTGGGTGGCTTGCCCACTGTGCCATCCTGGGGAGTGCAAAGCCACAGTCTCTCAAGTCTCTACAGTGGGTGGCTTGCCCACTGTGCCATCTTGGGGAGTGCAAAGCCACAGTCTTTCAAGTCTCTACAGTAGGTGGCTTGCCCACTGTGCCATCCTGGGGAGTGCAAAGCCACAGTCTCTCAAGTCTCTATAGTGGGTGGCTTGCCCACTGTGCCATCCTGGGGAGTGCAAAGCCACAGTCTTTCAAGTCTCTACAGTGGGTGGCTTGCCCACTGTGCCATCCTGGGGAGTGCAAAGCCACAGTCTCTCAAGTAGATGCAGGTCTCCACTGGTACTGGGGGGGACTGGTGCCGAGAGTGCTTCATCCTGTGCAGGACAGACAGAGTGGATGCAGGTCTCCACTGGCTCTGGAGGGGGACTGGCGCCCAGACTGGATGAGTCTCCCCGTGAAAGTTCCTGTCCTGTCACTGTCCCAGCTGCACATGGGATAAGGATGCCTGATGTTGCGGTCTATTCATTCCTACCCGGTGCTTGCCCTGTTCAGCGGTGTTTTGCCATGGCGGTCTTTGCCCTGTTCAGCGGTGCTTTGCCATGGCGGTTCAGGACTGTTCAGTGGTGCTTTGCCATGGCAGTTCAGGACTGTTCAGCGGTGCTTTGCCATGGCGGTCTTTGCCCTGTTCAGCGGTGCTTTGCCATGGCGGTCTTTGCCCTGTTCAGCGGTGCTTTGCCATGGCGGTCTTTGTCCTGTTCAGTGGTGCTTTGCATGGCGGTTCAGGACTGTTCAGCAGTGCTTTGCCATGGCGGTTCAGGACTGTTCAGCGGTGCTTTGCCATGGCGGTCTTTGCCCTGTTCAGCGGTGCTTTGCCATGGCGGTTCAGTACTGTTCAGCGGTGCTTTGCCATGGCGGTCTTTGCCCTGTTCAGCGGTGCTTTGCCATGGTGGTTCAGGACTGTTCAGCGGTGCTTTGCCATGGCGGTCTTTGCCCTGTTCAGCGGTGCTTTGCCATGGCGGTCTTTGCCCTGTTCAGCAGTGCTTTGCCATGGCGGTCTTTGCCCTGTTCAGCGGTGCTTTGCCATGGCGGTTCAGGACTGTTCAGCGGTGCTTTGCCATGGCGGTCTTTGCCCTGTTCAGCGGTGCTTTGCCATGGCGGTCTTTGCCCTGTTCAACGGTGCTTTGCCATGGCAGTTCAGTACTGTTCAGCGATGCTTTGCCATGGCGGTCTTTGCCCTGTTCAGCGGTGCTTTGCCATGGCGGTTCAGGACTGTTCAGCGGTGCTTTGCCATGGCGGTTCAGGACTGTTCAGCGGTGCTTTGACATGGAGGTTCTGGTACGGACATTGGTGTGTGGCATGACGTTCCCTACACTGGGCATTGGTGTGTGGCATGACGTTCCCTACACTGGGCATTGGTGTGTGGCATGACGTTCCATCATAGCCCACCTGGGCTGTGGCAGCCGGGGCCCTCCTGGGCACTGACTCCGGCAGTGGCGGTGGTCTCTGGACCAGTGACGATACTTGTGCCCTCCTGGGCACTGACTCTGGCGGTGGCGGTGGTCTCCTGACCAGTGACGATACTTGGGCCCTCCTGGGCACTGACTCCGGCGGTGGTCTCTGGACCAGTGACGATACTTGGGCCCTCCTGGGCTGTGACTCCGGCGGTGGTCACCTGACCAGTGACGATACTTGTGCCCTCCTGGGCACTGACTCCGGCGGTGGCGGTGGTCTCTGGACCAGTGACGATACTTGGGCCCTCCTGGGCTGTGACTCCAGCGGTGGTCTCCTGACCAGTGACGATACTTGTGCCCTCCTGGGCACTGACTCCGGCGGTGGCGGTGGTCTCTGGACCAGTGACGATACTTGGGCCCTCCTGGGCTGTGACTCCGGCGGTGGTCTCCTGACCAGTGACGATACTTGTGCCCTCCTGGGCACTGACTCCGGCGGTGGCAGTGGTCTCCTGACCAGTGACGATACTTGTGCCCTCCTGGGCACTGACTCCGACGGTGGTCTCCTGACGAGTGAAGACGGTGCTGGCGGTTGTGTCTCGTCCGCTGGAAATGATGGCGCACTTCTCCGCCGTGACACTCACAACAGGCTGGGCAGACTTCCTCTGGCCTTTCCCCACCTTTGGTGGAGTCACAGCTGACTCTCCAATCCCCTTGGAACCCATGTGAGTTGTTTTCCCACCAGGAGTCTTCACACGGTCCCATCGTCCACTCTCCAATTTTAGAGCCTTTACAGGGGGTGGGCTGCCAGTGCCTTGGCTCCGGGTCACACTGCCTGCCCTGGTGGCCGGTGCACTCCACAAACCTTGAACAGGCACCACTGGTATTGGAGGCTTTTTGGCTGAGGCGCTACGACGGGACTGATGAATTGGAGGGGGGGGGGGCAAAAAGGTCAACTTTACAGAGGGACAGTTTCTGACGAACACTGGGATGGGTAGTTGGAGGGGGCCTGGGAGTGGAGGAAGAGGAGGTGGTTGTCGGAGGTGTCACTTTAGGTGTTTTGGGTGCAGGTGCAGGTACTGGAGGCTGTCATGAGGTGGATGGATGTTGGGTGAGTGATTGCCGGCGTTTGTGTACTTTGGGAGGAGGCGTCGCAGACACACTGGGAGAGGACACAGGGGACGTGTAAATGGGAGTGGAGGTGGTGAGTGCAGGTGAGCGGCTTGTGGTGCTGGGTCTCCTTGTGCGATTCATGGTGCCTGTAGATGTGGTGCATGCAGGTGTGTGTGTAGACGAGACTGGGAGGGAGGAGGGAGAAGAGGAGGAGGGGGACACAGTGGAGGCAGTGGATGTTGCTGTGTCTGCATGTGGGTGATGCTTGTGTGTGTGCCTGTGGTTTGTGTGGTGCCTATGTTTGCCAGAGCTTCCCTTGTGTGTTGACGTGTGTGCATGCTGGTCTGTAGGTGTGCTTGGAATGGGCTGGGGCACAGAGGATTGGGTCTGGGTTGAGGAGGTTGGAGGGGGGAGGCTAGACACAGGGACAATGGCTGCTATCAGTGCTGAGGCCAGAGATTGCAGCGTTCGCTGAAGGACAGCCTGACCAGAATGAATGCCCTCCAGGAATGCATTACCGTGTTGCAACTCTCGTTCTACACCCTGGATGGCATTCACAATGGTAGACTGCCCAACAGTGAGTGACCTGAGGAGGTCAATGGCCTCCTCACTGAGGGCAGCAGGGGTGACTGGGGCAGGGTCTGAGGTGCCTGGGGCGAAGGTTATGCCCACCCTCCTGGGTGAGCGGGCAAGGGGCGAACGCTGAGGGGCTGCTGGGAGGGCGGTGCTGGTAGGGGAGGTGGCGGCTGTACCTGTAGAAGTGGGGTCCACAGATGGTGCCGCCACCACAAGGGAGCCCCCATCGGTGAACGAGTCCGTGTCGCTGCTTGGTGATCCGGTGGTCGACGTGAAGCTCCCCTCGCCCTCCGTCCCACTGGTGCATTCAGAGTCCATGGCCCTCCATGGCCATGTTGGATGCAGCTCCCTCGTGCTCCGGTGCCACTGTACCTCCGCCTGATGATGCTGATGTACAAAAGGACAGGGAGAGCAGAAAAAGGGGGGGAGACAGAAGAAAGAGAGTTTTAGTGCATGGCATACCGCTACAGTTGGTAGACAAGACAGACACAGCAGCCCCCTGCATTACGCCGTGCTCCTGCCCTCTGCACATGCAATTTCTGGGATATGGCCTACATGGCAATGGTGGACATCTGCGCACATGGATGCCACATGGCCTACATTATGGAGGGGCCTTGCCTACCGAACTCGCCCTGGCCTAGGGACACCCACAGCCCACCTCCCCCACCCAGACACCTCCAATGCACACAAAGTCCGCAGAATGAGAGTGTACTCACCCCCTTGTGTCTGCTGTGATGCCCTCAAGCGCCCATCCAACTCCGGGTAGGCCACCGCCAGGATCCGGAACATCAGGGGGGTCATGGTGCGACGGGCACCTCTCCCACGTTGGGAGGCCATCCCCAGCTGAGCCTCCGCCGTCTTTTTGCTGCAGCGGCGAATGTCCTCCCATCTTTTCCGGCAGTGGGTGCCCCGTCTATGGTGGGCCCCCAGGGTCCGGACCTCCTTGGCGATGGCACGCCAAATGTCCCTCTTCTGGTGGGCGCTGTCCTACATGACATGCACAAGGAAAGAGGAACAGTCATTACCAACTGCACCGTCGTTGTGAGTGGCCCCCTCCCTACTCTGGCCATGTGGCCCATTCATTCCCATGCATTAATGTTCTATGAACTCCGCCCCCTTCCCTCTTCCAACCAGCCCTCTCCACCCAGGCCTAAACCATACAACGTGCTCCCTGTGTACTAACCTGTTGGTCTGGAGGACCGTAGAGTAGCGTGTACTGGGGGAGGACCCTGTCTACCAGTTTCTCCAACTCCTGTGCAGTGAAGGCAGGGGCCCTTTCCCCAGACGCAGCAGCCATCGTCGCTTCCAGACCGAGGTCACAGCAGCACTTGCAGTGTAGGTCTTCTCCTGTCGAAGGTAAGGTATCTAGTGATTGAACAGATAGAAAATGGCGGTGACGTCTGCGGCGGTGACGTCCGCGGCGGTGCGCATCATCACCGCCGGCGCACCTGTTCATTGGCTCCTGGGACCCAATGTTAACCAATGCAGCATTGCGCCGCGGTCTACGACCGCCTACCGCGACGGTGTGCAACGCCAGCGCAGTTACCCTACAATCCCATTGTCCCAGTTTAGAGGTCAGGCAGCCGCCATTTCAGGGGCCCACATGGCTTAATTTACCTCTGCGTCACACATAGCTAGGCCTACACTCAACACACATACAGGAAGGGTTTTGTGAGTGGTGTAGTCTTGTGTGTAACTGTGGGTACATACCTGGAGGAATAATGACTGATTCTTCGCTGTTGTCCTTCGTAGGCACCGTCAGCTGGGACAGTTGAGAAGATGGCGGAATCCTCCGGTGTACCGACCGCTGGTGGACCTGTTGACAATGGAAGAGCGACATGTCATCGTCACCTACCGTTTGACCATGCCACAATCCAGGAACTATGTACCCAGTTGGAGCCAGACCTGATGTCACCAATCCGCCATCCGACTGGAATCCCCCCTGACGTGCAGGTGCTGTCAGTGCTCCATTTCCTTGCAAGTGGGTCTTTTCAGACAACAGTGGCCATGGCATCAGGGATGTCCCAGCCTATGTTTTCCAACGTGTTGTCCAGAGTTTTGTCTGCCCTGCTGTAACACGTAAGGAGATACATAATTTTCCCTGAGGTGGCAGATTTGCCTACAGTGAAAGGTGACTTCTATGCCCTTGGACATATCCCCAACGTCATAGGTGCCATTGATGGGACCCATGTAGCTCTGGTCCCCCCCCCACAGGAGTGAACCGGTGTACAGGAACAGGAAGAGTTACCATTCCATGAATGTACAGATGGTATGTTTGTCAGACCAGTACATCTCACAGGTAAATGCTATGTTCCCTGGCTCAGTGCATGACGCCTACATCCTGTGGAATAGCAGCACCCCTGATATGATGGGTCAACTCCAGAGGCACCGTGTATGGCTATTGGGGGACTCTGGTTACCCCAACCTTTCCTGGCTATTGACCCCAGTGAGGAATCCCAGGACCAGGGCAGAGGAACGCTACAATGAGGCCCATGGGCGGACTAGGAGGGTGATTGAACGCACCTTCGGCCTCCTGAAGGCCAGGTTCAGGTGCCTCCATATGACAGGTGGATCCCTATTCTACTCACCGAAGAAGGTGTACAAGATCATCATCGCCTGCTCCATGCTCCATAATTTGGCTTTGCGACGCCAGGTGCCTTTTCTGCAGGAGGCTGATCCAGATGACAGTGTTGTAGCAGCTGTGGAGCCTGTGGAGCCTGTGGACAGTGATGAGGAGGAAGCTGAGGAAGAAGACAACGACAACAGGGAGTCAGTCATACAGCAATATTTCCAGTGACACACAGGTGAGAACATTTTCATGTTTAACATTACATTAACTTTCACAAGTCTACCTCTATCCTGTTTGTCGATTTCAATCACTATTTGGTAACTGAGTGGTCCCTTTCCATTACGGTTTCACAGGTGTGGTTACCAACGTGTCATCTGCTTGCATCCTTCAAGGACTTGTGATGTGTGACATAGGTATGTTAGCCTTAGAATGGGAAACACATTATGACACTGTCATTGATAATACATATTTAGTAAATCACAGACTGACTCAAGATTGTTTTGTGTTTCAAGGGTGTTTATTGAAGTGCTCAGAAATGTGAGGGGGTTGTAAAAAGAGGATGGGTGATGGCGGAGGAATGTCCATGGCAGAGTCCAGTCTATTAGTCTCACAGGTGCACTGCCCATATGGGCATAGGAAGTGGAGCTGGGGCAGTTTAAGTATGGACAGGGTAACAAGGTGGTACAGTGGCAGGACAAACAGGGTGGTCTCATTTCCTGGCGGGGGTCTTGCCATCTTGCTCTGTCCTGTTCCTGTATCTCAGGGACTGCTTGCGTGGTGGTTGTCCGTCTGCAGGGGGTGGGGTGCTGGTGTGTTGGTCCTGTGGCGGGGCGTCCTGTCCACTAGCGCCGTCGGAGGTGGTGGGCAGTTCATCGTCCTGGCTAGTGTCAGGGGCCCCTTGCAGTGCCACGGTGTCCCTCATGGTCTGCTGTATGTCCTTCATCACCCCTACGATGGTGCCCAAGGCGGAGCTGATGGTCCTGAGCTCCTCCCTGAACCCCAAATACTGTTCCTCCTGCAGGCGCAAGGTCTCCTGCTACTTGTCCAGGACCGTTGCCATCGTCTCCTGGGAGTGGTGGTATGCTCCCATGATGGAGGATAGGGCCTCGTGGAGAGTGGGTTCCCTTGGCCTGTCCGCCCCCTGTCGCACAGCAGCCCTCCCAGTTCCCCTGTGTTCCTGTGCCTCCGTCCCCTGGACCGTGTGCCCACTACCACTGCCTCCAGGTCCCTGTTGTTGTTGGGGTGGTGGGTTATCCTGGGTTCCCTGTAGTGGTGGACACACCGCTGATTGACCTGTCCTGGGTAGGGAGGTTTGGGCCCGCTGGGTGGGTGCTGTGCTGGTGTTACCAGAGGGTGGAAGGTCAGTGTTGGGCTGTGCCTGTGCAAGGGGAACCGACTGTCCCGAGGCCCACGATGGTCCGGGCTGGTCATCAGGATCCAGTAGGGCAGAGCTGCTATCGTCACTGTGGGCCTCTTCTGGGGTGGAGTGGTGTTGTCTGGACCCTCTGGTGTGGTGACTGTCCTTCGGGTTCCTGCAGGGGCATAAGAGCATGATTATTGCATGTGTGTGTGTAATGGTGTGCAATGGGTGGGTGTTTGTGTACCCCAGTGCAAGCATTCCTGTGTGTGGGTTTGTGTGATGATGGTTAGGGGGTTGTTCTGGGTATGTGCAGTGAGCATGCTTTAGTGAGGGGTGACCATGCTTAGTTGTGTCATGCAGGGCTTGGTGTTGGGATGAGTGGTTTGTGTTATTAGTACATTAGTGAGGAGTTGGAGTGATAGGGGAGGGGGTGAGGGTGGGGGTGTGTGAGAGCATGCAGGTAGGGTGGGGGATATGATAGTTAAGATATGACTTACCAGTGTCCCATCCTCCACCGACTCCTCCGAGGCCCTCTGGATGCATAATGGTCAAGACTTGCTCCTCCCATGTTGTTAGTTGTGGGGGAGGAGGTGGGGGTCCACCGCCAGTCCGCTGCACCGCGATGTTGTGCCTGGAGACCGTTGAACGCACCTTCCCCCGTAGGTCGTTCCACCTCTTCCTGATGTCCTCCCTATTTCTTGGGTGCTGTCCCACGGCGTTGACCCTGTCCACTATTCTGCGCCATAGCTCCATCTTCCTGGCTATTGATGTGTGCTGTACCTGTGAGCCAAATAGCTGTGGCTCTACCCGGATGATTTCCTCCACCATGACCCTGAGCTCCTCCTCGGAGAAGCGGGGGTGTCTTTGGCGTGACATGGGGTGGTGTGTGTGATGTGTGGGGTGGTGTATGTGGTGATGAGTGTGGTGATGTGTAGTGGTGTGTGGTGTTTGCTGCGTGGATGTTGAGTGGGTGATGGTGTTGTGTGCCTCTGTGTGATGGGGTTGTCTATTCTGTGCTCTCTCTCTGGCCTTCGTTCGTGATTTTTTTGTCGTAGGGGTTTGTGGGTGATGTGGGTGTGTGTTTTATATAGTATTGGGTGTGTGGGAGTGGTGTGTGTACGTGTATCAGGTGTGTGTATTTTGAAATGTCCAATGTGGTGGTGTTTTGTAGAAGTGTGTGTATTTTGAGCGCGGTGGTGTGTACCGCCAATGGAATACCGCGGTTGAAAGACCGCCGCGTGGATTTGTGTGTCGTAATAGCATGGGCGTGTTTCTGTTGGCGTGGAGGTGGAGGTTTTGTTATCGCCAGTTTATCACTGACCTTTGGTGTGGCGGAGTTGTGTGGGTGTCTGGATTTCAGCGGATTCCGAGCTGTGTGTCATAATAGCTGTGGCGGAATTCCGCGGCTGCGGCGGTGTATTGGCAGTCTTCTGCACGGCGGTAAGCGCCTTTTTCCGCCAATGTTGTAATGACCCCCAATATGTTTTAAGAATATAAATACAACAAACAAAATATGAAAATATACATCATTTATTAAGCACTAAAACATTTGCATTAAAATTTTAAATGAAAATAGATAGAACACTTAGGCCCTCATTACAACCGTGGCGGTAAAGTCCGCTGACTGCCGTGCTGACAGCCGCCAACATACCATGTCCGTGGCTGAAATCCGCTACGGGTATTATGACCCACACTTAGAAATCCTCCACAATACAGACACCCACACAAGTCCGCCACACCAAAGGTAAGTGATAAATTGGTGGTACCAAAACTCACACCGTCATGCCAACAGGAATACGTCCCCACTATCATGACCCATGAATCAAAGCAGCGCTCATTCAACCGCGGTAAGCCATTGGCGGTACACACCGCCGCGCTCAAAATACACACACATATACAAAACACATCCACATTGGACAATTCCAAATACACACACCTGATACACATACACACACCACTCCCACACACCCATTACAATATAAAACACACACCCACATCACCCACAAACCCCTACGACCACAATTACAGAGAGAAGGCCAGAGAGAGACACCACAAACAACTACCAAGCATCCACAGGCACACAATACCATCACCCACAGAACTTCCACGCACCTCACACAACACACCACTAAATATCACCCCACTTATCACTATACACACCACCCCACACATCACCCACACCACCCCATGGCACGGCAAAGTCACCCCAGGTTCTCTGAGGAGGAGCTCAGGGTCATGGTGGAGAAAATCGTCCGGGTAGAGCCACAGCTATTCGGATCACAGGTGCAGCACACCTCCATAGCTAGGAAGATGGAGCTATGGCAAAGAATAGTGGACAGGGTTAACGCAGTGGAACAGCACCCAAGAAATCGGATTGACATCAGGAAGAGGTGGAACGACCTACGGGGGAAGGTGCGTTCCGTGGTCTCAAGATACCACCTTGCGGTTCAGCGGACTGGCGGTGGACCCCCACCTCCTCTCCCACAACTAACAACATGGGAGGAGCAGGTCTTGGCGATTCTGCATCCTAAGGGCCTCGCAGGAGTAGATGGAGGAATGGACTCTGGTAAGTCAAAGCTTTACTATTACATCCCCCACCCTATCTGCATGCCATTACATACCCCCACCCTCACCCTCACCCCCATCACTCCTACTCCTCACAAATGTCCCACTATCACAACCCACCCATTCCAACACCAAGCCCTGCATGCAACAACAAAGCATGGACACCCATCACCAAAGCATGGCCACTGCACATACCCATACACCCCCCTAAACCACCATCACGCAAGGTCCCACACAGGAATGCAAGCACTGGGGTACACGGTCACCCACCTATTGCACACCATGGCACACACAGATGTAATAAACATCCTTTTATACCCCTGCAGGACCCCTATCCCCCCTCTGGAAACACCAGCACAGCACCCACCCAGCGGGCCCATACCTCTGTCCCCAGGACACGTCAAGCAGCAGTGTGTCCACCACTACAGGGAACCCAGGCTAGCCCACCACCCCAACAACAACAGGGACCTGGGGGCAGTGGTAGTGGGCACACGGTCCAGGGGACAGAGGCCCAGGAACCCAGGGAAACTGGGAGGGCTGCTGTGCGACAGGGGGAGGACAGGCCAAGAGAACCCACTCTCCACACGGCCCTCTCCTCCATCATGGGAGCCTACCACCACTCCCAGGAGACGATGGCAACGGTACTGGCCAAGTATCAGGAGACCCAGCGCCTGCAGGAGGAACAGTATTTGGGCTTCAGGTAGGAACTCAGAACCATCAATTCCACTCTGGGGCCCATCGTAGGGGTGCTGAAGGAAGTACTCAACACCAGGATGGACACTGTGGCCCCTGACACTAGCATGGACGATGAACTGCCCACCACCTCCGCCGGCGCTAGTGGACAGGAGGCACCGCCACAGGACCACCATACCAGCACCCCACCCCCTACAGAGAGAGAACCACCCCGCAAACGGTCCCTGAGATCTAGGGCAAAGACAGAAAACGATGCCAAGACCCCCGCCAAGAAATGAGACCACCCTGAATGTCATCTTTCTGTCCCACTTTGTCACCATGTCCATCCTCAAACTGCCCCAGCTCCACTTCCTATGCCCACTTGAGCAATGCATCTGTGAGACCAATAGACTGGACTCTGCCATGGACATTCCTCCACCATCACCCCTCACCATTTTACAACCCCCTCCAATATTGAGCACTTAAATAAACACCATTGAAGCACAAAACAATCTGGGGTCAGTCTGTGATTTTGAAATAGTGTATTAGCAATTACAGTGCCAAAATGCTCTTTCAAATGTAATGCCAACATACCTATGTCACACAGCTCTTGTCCATGAGGAAACAAAGCAGATGTCACACTGTGGGACACACATCTGTGAAATCGTAAGGGAAAGTAACAACTCAGTGACCATACACTGGGTGAAAACGACAGACTGTAGAGAGGTAGTACTGTTAAAGTACATGTAGTAGGCAGGTCTGTATTCCTACCTGTGTCTCACTGGAAATATTACAGGATCACTGAGTTCCTGTTGTCCATGTCCTCTTCTTCTGCTTCCTTGTCTTCACTGTCCACAGGCTCCACAGCTGCAACAACACCGCAATCTGGACCATCCTACTGCAGAAAAGGCATCTGTCGTCGCAAAGCTAAGTTGTGAAGCATACAGCAGGCCACGATGATCTGGCACACCTTCTTTGGTGAGTAGAATAGGGATCCACCTGTCATATGGAGGCACCTGAACCTGGCCTTCAGGAGGCCGAAGGTCCGCTCTATAATCCGCCGAGTTCACCCATGGGCCTCATTGTAGCGTTCCTCTGCCCTTGTCCTGGGATTCCTCACTGGGGTCAGTAGCCATGACAGGTTGGGGTAACCAGAGTCACCTGCAAATGGCGAGGGACAACTGTTAGACACACACTAACCTGTAGGGATATCCCCGGACCCAGACAACCATTCCCACTGACTTGCTTCCAGGTGCTCACCTAATAGCGACACACGGTGCCTCTGGAGTTCACCCATCACATAAGGGATGCTGCTATTCCGCAGGATGTAGGCATCATGCACTGAGCCAGGGAACTTGGCACTAACATGGGAGATGTACTGGTCTGCCAAACACATCATCTGCACATTCATGGAATGATAACTCTTCCGGTTTCTGTACACCTGTTCACTCCTGTGGGGGGGGGTACCAAAGCCTCATGGGTCCCATCAATGGCACCTATGATGTTGGGGATATGTCCCAGGGCATAGAAATCACCTTTCACTGTAGGCAAATCCTCCACCTGAGGGAAAACTATGTAGCTCCGCATGTGTTTCAGCAGGGCAGACAACACTCTGGACAACACGTTGGAAAACATAGGCTGGGACATCCCTGATGCTATGGCCACTGTTGTTTGAAATGACCCACTTGCAAGAAAATGGAGCACTGACAGCACCTGCACTTGAGGGGGGATTCCTGTGGGATGGCAGATATCTGACATCAGGTCTGGCTCCAGCTGGGCACACAGTTCCTGGATTGTGGCACGGTCAAGCCTTTAGGTGATGATCACATGTCTTTCCTCCATTGTCAAAAGGTCCAACAGCGGTCTGTACACCGGAGGATGCCGCCATCTCCTCACATGTCCCAGCGGACGGTGCCTATGAAGGACAACAGCGAGCACAGAGTCAACCAACTCAGAGGTACGTACCCACAGCTTACACAGAACACTAATCATAATCCGAAGAGTGGCCTGTATGTGTGTTGAGGCTAGGCCTAGATATGTGTGCTGCAGTTAAAAATTAAGCCATGATGGCCCCTAAAATGGCGACTGCCTGACCTGTAAAGTGGGACAATGGGATGTGAGGTAACTGCGCTGGCGTTGTACACCGTCGCGGTAGGCGATCGAAGACCGCGGCGCAATGCTGCATTGGTTAACATTGGACCCTATGGGTCCCAGGAGCCAATGACGATGTACGCCGGCGGTGACAGTACGCACCGCCGCGGACGTGACCACCATTTTCTATCTGTTCAATCAATCGATACCTGATCTTCGACAGGAGAGGACCTACACTGCAAGTGCTGCTGTGACCTCGGTCTGGAAGAGACAATGGTTCGAGTGTCTGGGGAAAGGGCTCCTGCCTTCACATCGGAGGAGTTGGAGAAACTCGTTGATGGGGTCCTCCCCCAATACACACTACTCTACGGTCCTCCAGACAAACAAGTAAGTACACTGGGAGCATGCTGTATGGGCTATGCCTGTGTGGAGTGGGGTAGATGAAAGATGGGGGGGGAGATTGAGGTGTGCATGAACCGACGAGGAGTGCATGTGCCACATGGGAAGGGTAGGCATGGGGGCCAATGACTGTGATGGTGCATTTGGTAATAACTTTTCTTTTCCCCCGTACAATTCATGTAGGTCAGCGCCCACGAGAAAAAAGATATTTGGCGTGCCATCGCCAAGGACGTCCGGACCCTGGGGTCTACCACAGATGGAGCACCCACTGCCGTAAGAGATGGGAGGACATTCACCGCTGGAGCAAGAAGACGGCGGAGGCCCAGCTGGGGATGGCCTCCCAACGTGGGTGGGGTGCCCGTCACACCATGACCCCCCTGATGTTCAGGATCCTGGCGGTGGTGTACCCGGAGTTGGATGGGCGCTTGGAGGCATCACAGCAGCCACAAGGGGGTGAGTACACTCTCATCCTGCTGATTTTGCGTGCAGTGAAGGTGTCTGGGTGGGGGAGGTGGGCTGTGGGTTTCCCTAGGCCAGGGCGAGTTTAGTAGGCAAGGTCCCCTTGTTCTGACAGACCCTGTGGCACCCCACCCCACCTGTGTACAGTGCCAAGTACACCTAGTCATGCTCCTATGTCATCCATGTGTGCAGATGTCGTCCATAGCCTTGTAGGCCATGTCCCAGGGATTGAACAGTGGAGCCCAATTGCGCGGCGTAGTGCAGGGGGCTTCTGTGTCTGTCGTGTCCGCCAACGGTAGCGGTAATGCATGCACTCAACATGTCTTTCTTCTGTCGTCCCCCCCTTTTTGTGGTCTTCCTGTTCTTGTGTGCATTACCATCATCAGGCGGAGGAGCAGTGACACTGGAGCAGGAGGGAGCTGCATCCCACATGGCCCTGGAGGGCGAGACAACGGACTCGGAGTTCACCAGTGTGACGGAGGGCGAGGGGAGCTCCACAGCGGGGACAGGAGCTGACACCAGTGACACAGACTCGTCCTCTGATGGGAGCTCCCTTGTGGTGGTGGCAACATTTGTGCCCCCTGCATCTACAGGTATAGCCACCACCCCCCCTACCAGCACTGCCCTCCCAGCAGCCCCTCAGCTTTTGCCCCGTGCCCGCACACCCAGGAGGGTGGGCATCACTTTCGCACCAGGAACCTCAGGCCCTGCCCCTGTCACCCCTGCTGCCCTCAGTGAGGAGCCCATTGACCTCCTCAGGTTCCTCACTGTTGGGCAGTCTACCATTTTGAATGCCATCCAGGGTGTAGAAAGGCAGTTGCAACAAACAAATGCATTCCTGGAGGGCATTCATTCTGGTCAGGCGGCCCTTCAGCGAGCTTTTCAGACTCTGGCCTCAGCACTGATGGCAGCCATTGTCCATGTGTCTAACCTCCCCCCTCCAACTTCCTCCACCCAGACCCAATCCCCTCTACCTCAGCCTATCCCAAGCACACCTTCAGACCAGCATGCACACACGTCAACACACAAGGGAAGCTCAGGCAAACATAAGCACCACACATCCCACAGGCACTCACGCAAGCATCACACACATGCAGACACACCAACATCCACTGCCTCCACTGTGTCCCCCTCCTCCTCGTCTCCCTCCTCCCTCCCAGTCTCATCTACACTCACACCTGCATGCACTACATCTACAGCCACTACTGCCATCACCAGCACACATACCACCACACCCCGCTCACGTGCAGTCACCACCCCCACTGCCATTCACACGTCCCCTGTGTCCTCTCCGAGTGTGTCTGTGACGCCACCTCCCAAGATACACAAACGCAGGCACACACCCTCCCAACATCAATCCACCTCACGACAGCCTCCAGCACATGCACCTTCACCCAGTCACCAAACGAACACCTCCTACAACCACAACCTCTTCCTCCACTCCCAAACCCCCTCCAGCTACCCGTCCCAGTGTTTCCCAAAAACTTTTCCTGTCCAACCTTTACTTCTTTCCCACACCTCCCCCACCCCTTCCGTCTCCTAGGGCCCGACTCTCCAGGTCCCAACCTAGCACCTCAGCCACAACATCTCCGGGACCAGTGGTGCCTGTAGTCACCGGAATCTGGAGTGCACCGGCCACCAGGGCAGCCAGTGTGGCACGGAGCCACAGCACGGACAGTCCCCCACCTGTGAAGCATCAAAAGTTGGCCAGTGCTCGACAGGAGAGGGGGAAGACTCTAGCCACCAAAGCCGCTCCCAGGGGTCCAGTTGGGAGTGTGGAGTTAGCTGCGACACCTTCCAAGGTGGGGAAGGGCCACAAGAAAGTCAACAGGTCTGGGAAGAGCAGCATGGCGGAGAAGACCGCCATCCACCCTGCTGCCCAGGAGGCCACCGCCATCATCCCCGCTGCCCAGGAGGCCACCGCCAGCACCTGCCCTGCTGCCCAAGAGGCCACCGCTATCATACCCACTGCCCAGGAGGCAACCGCCAGCACCCCTGCGGCCCAAGAGGCCACTGCCATCATCCCCGCTGCCCAGGAGGCCACCGCCATCATCCCCACTGCCCAGGAGGCCACCGCCAGCACCCCTGCTGCCCAAGAGGTCACCGCCATCATCCCCGCTGCCAGAAGGCCACGGCCATCATCCCCGCTGCCCAGGAGGCGACCGCCAGCACCTGCCCTGCTGCCCAAAAGGCCACCACCACCAGCCCCGCTGGGCCAGAGAGGACCGCCAGCACCAGCCCCGCTGGGCCAGAGAGGACCGCCAGCACCAGCCCTGCTGGGCCAGAGAGGACGACCGCCAGCACCAGCCCCGCTGGCCCAGACACGACTGCCAGCACCAGCCCCGCTGGGCCAGAGAGGACCGCCAGCACCAGCCCCGCTGGCCCAGACACGACCGCCAGCACCAGCCCCGCTGGGCCATGAAGGACCGCCAGCAGCTGAGTCACTGCAAAGGACCCCGCCGCAACAAGCACCACTGAACAGGGCACCGCCGCAACAAGTACCGCTGAACAGGCCACCGCCGCCACAAGCACCGCTGAAAAGGGCACCGCTGCCACAAGCACCGCTCAACAGGGCACCGCCGCCACAAGCACCGCTGGCACATGAGCGCCAAGGGCACTGACGCTACTGAGTCCGTCACAAGCAGGATGAATCACTCTGGGCACCAAGCCCCCTCCAGAACCAGTGGAGAAAGACATCCACTACCTCAGTCCTTGGCAGGATGAAGCACTCTGGGCACCAAGCCCCCTCCAGAACCAGTGGAGAAAGACATTCACTACCTCAGTCCTTGGCAGGAGGAAGCACTCTGGGCACAAGGCCCCCTCCAGAACCAGTGGAGACTGTTATCCACTTGAGAGACTGTGGCTTTGCACTCCCCAGGATGGAACAGTGGGCAAACCACCCACTGTAGAGACTTGAGAGACTGTGGCTTTGCACTCCCCAGGAGAAAGCAGAGGGAAAACCACCCACTGTAGAGACTTGAGAGACTGTAGCTTTGCACTCCCCAGGATTGAACAGTGGGCATGTGGCCCCCTCGTGGATTTGGCGTTGTGCACTCAACCGGCTGAGGTGCCCCCCCTTTCCGTCCCCCTGAGGTGCCTGTTTTTTTGCTATCTGATGCCCCAGCAGTTTTCTCTCCGTCATGGTCGGGGATCTTGTGTGGGCCTCGCCCCTACCGTGTGGGCCCAGTGTTCCACGGACTTCAATGGAGCACTACCTGGACTACTATTTCTTGGTGTATATTTTGTTTATAGTGTATATATGTATATTTTTGCGTACTGGGTTTTTAATATATTGCAATGGATACACTCATTTTCTTTGGTCTTTGCATTCTTCCGGGTGGCTTGGGGGTGTAACTGTAAGGTATCATGCTGTATTAGTGTGTGTGTTGTCGTGGGTGGGGGTGTTGCATGTGCGTGTCCCTATTTTTCCCCTCCCCTCCCCTGTGTCATAGGTGCAGTACTCACCGTGGTCTTCGCCGCCGCCATTCGTGCTCCTGGTAGAGGAGCAAGAAGATAAGGGCTGGCAGGATCTGCAGCTCTGGTTCCATGGCGTCCTGGTTCCTCGGGGGATGTGTAGAGGTGAGTGTTTTCCCTTCGAAGTCCTGTTTCCACCGTGTTTTTGTCCACGGTGAATCCGCCCCGGAAAAGGTGGCGGATTGGTAGGTTGTGATACTGTGGGCGGTACTTTGTCCTCAGCCTGTCTGTTGGCGGTGACTGCCAAGCTGTTTGTTTGTACCGCCGTAGCGGTCGGAGTGTTAAAGTGGCTGTCTTTGTTCGCGGTTTCCGCCACGATCGTAATTCCAATTTTCTTACCGCCAGCCTGTTGGCGGTCTTACAGCCGCTTTAACACCGTCCGCCAGGGTTGTAATGACCACCATTATCTATTGGGAGCAAAACACATCATAACTGTATACACTGATCATAGAAACTTACAATTTATGAGCTCTGCCAGACTAATAACTCCCAGGCAACTAAGATGGATGCTATTCTTTGCAGAATTTGATTTCATAGTGACTTTTAGACCAGGAGTAGAGAATCGTAAGGCCGATGCATTGTCTAGGCAAGATTTTTCGATCACACATACTGAACTAAAACCCATGCCTATTATAACGCCTTCAAAAGTGTTATATTTAATAGCAGCCAAAAAGTTCTTTGATCTTATTCGTAATAATTTTCACATCACCAAGTGGCAAGAGTGGTTACAGCAAGACACCAAAAGGTCCATTCAACAAGGCCTTCCTCTACACAAATCTCTAGTATTCCTGCCCACTAAGGAGTTAAGAGAGACAGTTTTTTATTGGTTGCATAGTCATCCAGGTCCTCAGAAAACACTAGAACTCATGAAAAGGTATTTTTGGTGGCCTACATTTGTTCATGATTTAAAACAAATGCTACAATCATGTGAAGTATGTGCAAGATGCAAAAGTGAACATAGCAAGCCCAAAGGTTTATTGATACCTCTACCCGTTCCCAATCATCCATGGGAACATATCTCTATGGATTTTATTACTGGTCTTCCTCAAGTAAAGCAATTTACAACTATTTTAGTGGTGGTGGATAATCTCACCAAATATGCTCATTTCATTGCCTGTAAAGGCCTCCCAACCTCTGACACCTTACCAACTATTATCTTAGAAAACATTGTTCGCCTTCATGGACTTCCAAGAGTCATCCTCTCTTATAGAGGAACACAATTTTCTGCACGTTTTTGGCAGCAATGGTGCAAAGCTTTACGAACTGATTCGACTCTATCCACTAGTTATCATCTACAAACGGATGGTCAAACAGAGAGATTAAACTAAACTCTAAAACAATACTTATGATGTTATGCAACAAAGTCTCCTAAAATCTGGCTGGATCTTTTGTGGCTTCCAGAACTGCCTTATAACAACTCTCACCACTCTTCAATAAACTCAACTCCTTTCTAGGGTTTATATGGGCGTCATCTGCACTTTTTGCCAGTTACGCTACCTGTTTCTAATCAAACCACTCCAGCAGTCATGGACATGTTAACACACATGAAAAAGGTACATTCACAATTGCAAACAAATCTACATCAAGCAAAGACAAAATATAAAATGCAATATGACAAAAAACACCAGCCTGGTCTTCAGTATACAGACAAAGATAGAGTTTGGTTATCCACAAAAAACTTTGTATTCGAAAATAAAAATATGTTTCATCCAAAATTCATAGGGCCCTATGAAGTTCTGCGACAAGTGAACCCAGTAACATATAAACAAAATTTGCCATCGTCCTTGAAAATTCATCCGGTGTTTCACACTTCCCTTCTTAAACCTGCTTTGCCCTCAAGTGTCACACAACCTGCTCCTCTATAAGTCCAAGGTCATTGGGAGTATGAGGTGCGATCTATCTTAGACTCCAGATATCGTGGGTCTTCCCTTTGGTACTTAGGCCCATATTTATACTTGTTTAGCGCCGCATTTGCACCGCTTTTTGATGCAAAAGCGGCACACACTTACAAAATACAATTTAATTTTGTAAGTTTGCGCCGCATTTGCGTCACAAAATGACTCAAATGCGGCGCTAAAAAAGTATAAATATGGGCCTTAGTGTCCTGGAAAGGATATGGACCGGAAAATGACTCCTGGGAACCTGCAAGACATGTCCATAGACCATTTGGTGCAACGCTTTCATCTCCTCTATCCAGATAAGCCGGGCCCTGGACCACACTTGGGAGAGGGGTGTAATGTCAGGAATAAGGCTGTGCGCGGTCCAGGTCCCGCCTGAAACTTTGTTGCGCGTATTTGCGGCGCTTCATGCGCACCACTTGTCATCCCTTCATGTTCTAAAAGTGGTCATCAGCATCGCCTGTCCTGTGGTAAAGTTCATGTAGCTGCAGGGTCAGGACATTGGTGGACAAGATGTACTTATCAGTGCTATTCTATGAAGGGACTACAATTCCCAGGTTTTTAGAGGCAGCGGCCATCTTGGGGTGTGGCAGGCCTATAAAGCCCAGCCACACCCAAGCACATTGCTCACTATTTTGAAGACTTCGATGCAGTCAGACCTCGTGTGGGTTCCTCTGAAGAAGAGCAGATTTCCCGCATGGCAGATTGACAGCAAGTCGGAGTATCCTTGTTTCCATGGTGAATTCAGATACGAGTAGGTCGTACTCGTAGTGGGAAGGTCTTGATGAGCCCAATCTTGAAGGAAGTTGTTACTTCCAAAAGTACTGCACCCCTTAGCACAACGAGCAAAGCGTTTCCAGTTCTAAGAGTGAAGCGGCCTTGGCACGACAATCAAAGCGCTTCGGATCACAGGAGTAAAGCCCCCCTTAACATAACGAGCAAAGCGCTTCAGGCCACACATTGGCACGATAATTGAAGCGTTTCAGTCCACATGAGTAAAGCGCCCTTGGCACGATAATCAAAGCGTTTCTGTCCACATGAGTAAAGCGCCCTTGGCCCGACAATCAAAGCGTTTCAGTCCACATGAGGAAAGCACCCTTGGCACGATAATCAAAGCGTTTCAGTACACATGAGTAAAGCTTCCTTGGCCCGACAATCAAAGCGTTTCAGGCCACATGAGTAAAGTGGTCTTGGCACGAGGATCAAAAACGCTTTAGTACACATGAGTAAAAGCGCCCCCTTAGTACAATGAGCAAAGCCCTTCAAGGCACAAGAGTAAAGTGCCCTTGGTACGACAATCAAATCGTTTCAGGCTACATGAGTAAAGCGATCCGGGCACGAGTATCAAAACGCTTCAGGCCACATGATTAAAGCTCCCCTTGGCATAACGAAAGTAGCGCTTCAGACAAAGCAAGTAAAAGCGCTCTTTGGTATAATAAACAAAGCGCTTCATGTATGATGATCAAAGCGCTTCATGAACAACAAGCAAGGCGCTTCTGCCTAAAGAACAAAAAACGCTTCAAGTTCAATGAGTAAACTTTCAGGCCTAGTTAGTAAATGTGAAAACGTTTCAGAGATAAGCAAAATATAGTTTCATTGTTTTTTGGGACGCATAATATGTGAGTTACATATTTAAGTCTTTGAGAATTTCTAGGCTGAGATCAAACGTTTAGCTTATGAATGCATAATTGTTACATGATTGATATTGAGAGTATGACCATAGTCCAAAGCTCTTGCATCTCTAGGTTTAGAGGTTGCAGTTTGTTCTTGTTCCATGATTCAAAGAAGGGGCTACGCCCAAGCCTTTATTCAAGAGTCTATTGGGGAGTTATACTGTTATGAATGAATGTATGCATATTTGTTTCTAACCGTTTCTTTTCAGATCTCTTTCCCTGCAGTTCCCTACCCTAATTCCCTTCCCCCCCGCCTGGCTTCATCATAACTCTGTGCTATAATAGCCTTCTGAGTTGGTGACGCCGGGAGGTGGGCCTTTTGTTCAGCAGCGTGCAGATTCCGGGGAAAGGGTACTGTGACACCCTCCTCCACATCCTCCACCTCCCTCCCTGTCTCGTCTCCACTCACACCTGCATGCACTACATCCTCAGCCACTACCTCCATCACCAGCATGCCCATCACTACACACTGCTCACGTGCAATCACCACCGCCACTACCATTCACACGTCCCCTGTGTCCTCTCCCAGTGTGTCTGTGAGCCCTCCTCCCAAAGTACACAAAGGCCGGCACACACCCACTCAACAGCCATCCACCTCACAATAGCCTCCAACCCATGCACCTTCACCCAAACTCAGCAGACGTACACCTCCTACGACCACTACCTCTTCCTCCACTCCCAAACCCCCGCCATCTTCCCGTGCCAGTGTGTCTAGATCCCAGCCCAGAACCTCAGCCACCAAATCTGCATCCGCTGTGGTCCCTGCTACTCCAGTACAGTCAAAGGGGGCACCCGTCAGAGCTGCCAGTGTGCCACCGACGGAAAAGAAGGACCACCCTATTCCACCACCTGCAAAGCTAAAAAATGGACCGGCTCCAAGCAGGGGACAGTCACACCACCCACCCAGCAAGGCCTCGCACAAACACAGAGTGGACAGTGCCAAGGTCCCTGCAGCGACTGTCAAGATGGGGAAGGGCCACAAGCCAAAGGGCACATCACCTCTGGCCACGATGTCACCTGGTGAGGGGTTGGTGACCACCAACTCATCAGGGATGGCAGCCACATGCACCCCAGTCACCACCTCCGCTCCGACCGCCACCTGCACCGCTACCTGCAGTGCCGCTGCCACAACGTCAGTCTGCAGCATCCTCCCCAAGGATCAGCCATCCGAGACTGCCGGAGACGGTATGGTGTCTACATCCACCGCAACAGTCCATTGCACCACGGCCAGCCAACGCCGCCTGCACCACCATCAGCACCGCCACGTGCACAACCGATGCCACTCTGTCGGATGTCAGCCCCATCCCCAGTGTGCAGCCGTCAGAGTCTGCAGGTGACGTCTTGGACCCTGGACACGCCACTTGAGACACCACCTCCAGCACTGACACGAACCACCAATTGGCAGCCTAAGTTGCTGCAGGATGGAGTGTGGGTCTACCTCCATGGAGTATCATGCTACCTGTTCCAGGTACATCGCGTGGCTGTGACACCCAGGTGAGATGAAGTCAACATGCCACACCCCAGGAGCAGCATCACTGGACACAAAGCCCCCTCCAGAACCAGTGGAGAAAAGCATCCACAAACCCAATCCTTGGCAGGATGAAGCACTTTGGGCACAAAGACCCCTCCAGAACCAGTGGAGAAAAGCATCCACTAACACAGCCCTTGGCAGGATGAAGCACTCTGAGCACAAAGCCCCCTCCAGAAACAGTGGAACATGTCACCGACTTGAGAGACTGTGGCTTTGACCTCCCCAGGAGCAAGCAGTGGGCAAACCACCCACTTGAGAGACTTGAGGGACTGTGGCTTTGCACTCCCCAGGACCAAGCAGTGGGCAAACCACCCACTTGAGAGACTTGAGATACTGTGGCTTTGCACTCCCCAGGACCAAGCAGTGGGCAGTGGACCCACTTGAGAGACTGTGGCTTTGCACTCCCCAGGACCAAGCAGTGGGCAGTGGACCCACTTGAGAGATTTGAGAGACTGTGGCTTTGCACTCCCCAGGACCGGGCAGTGGGCATGTTGCCCCCTCGAGGAGCACTGGCGTCGTCCCATCATCTGGCTGAGGAACCCTCCCTCCCCTTCCCCCTGAGGTGCCTAGTTTTGTTTCGACCTGATGCCCCTGCAGTGTTCTCTCCGTTTTGAGGCAGGTGTCATGTGTGGGCTTCGCCCATGCTTTTTGGGACCACTGGTCCACGGACACTTCATGGGATAGTGTACGGACTTGTGTACTTGCTGTAAATATTTGTGTATACTGATTATTTACTGTTCTCTTGGGCTATCTGATTGTTCGGATATTACATTAGTTAAACTCATTTTGTTTGGTCCTTGCGCTCTTCCAGGGGGTGACAGGGTGTATCTGTGATGTGAATGGATATGTGTGTGTGTGTTGCTGTGGGTGGGAGTGTTGCGTTTTGCGCGTGTGTGTCACTCTCTTTTCCCTCCTCCCCTCCCCTGTGTACTAGGTGCAGTACTCACTGTGGTCGTCGCCGCCATTCGTACTCCTGGTAGATGAGAAGATACACCAACATTGGTAACACCTGTAGTTCGGGCTCCATGGCGTCCTGGTTCTTCGTTGAGTGTGGAGAGGTGAGTGGTTTCCCTTCCAAAGACTGTTTCCGCTGTGCTTTTGATGGTGTTGGTACCGCCCCGGAAAAGCTGGTGGATTGGTGCCTTGTAATAGTATGGATGGTAAATTGTCGTCTGTCTGCCTGCCTGTTGCCGGTTACCGCCGCAGTGTTTGTTGCTACCGCGTGGCGGTTGGAGTGTTGAAGTGGCTGTCTGTGTTGGCGGTTTCCGCCATGGTCGTAATTAAAAATTTTTACCGCCGGCCTGTTAGCAGTATTACTGCCGCTTTATCACCGACCACCAGGGTTGTAATGAGGGCCTTAATTTGAAGTTAAAAATATATATTTTTTTTAAATCTAATAAAATAAACGTTTTATTAAAAAAATGTATTGTTATAAAATTTAAAACATGTTAAAGAACAAGTTACTTACCTTCGGTAACGCTTTTTCTGGTGGATACATTAGCTACCTAAAACGCCTGAAACGCGTCCCCCAAAGCTCCTTGCACTGGATACTGGAAGCTGCAGAACGACAGGCAGTGCATGTTCTCCCGAGTGGCAAACAGATCTATCCGTGGAGAACCCCACATCTGAAAGATGTGACGGACCAGATCCGGATGGAGACGCCACTCGTGATCGGCCGAGAAATGTCGACTGAGAGTGTCTGCACGTACGTTGAGCACTCCGGCCAGATGATTTGCTACCAAGCAAATCCGATGGTCCTGAACCCAGGACCAGAGCCACAGAGCCTCTCTGCAGAGAAGGTACGACCCCACTCCTCCCTGCTTGTTGATGTACAACATCGTGGTAGTGTTGTCCGTCAAGACTTAAACTGACTGACCGCGAAGGGACGGGCGGAAAGCCTTGAGAGCCAGACGTATCGCCCGCAATTCTAACAGATTGATATGAAAAGTCTGTTCTACTGGAGACCAAAGACCTTTGATCTCCAGGTCTTCCAGATGAGCTCCCCACCCTAGAGTGGAAGCATCCATTATGACAGTGGCCACCGGAGGAGGCAGTGTAAATGGTCTTCCCAGAGAGAGGTTGCCGGCCACAGCCCAGCATCGTAGATCCGCTGCAGAGTCTCTGGAGATCGATATCGACTCCTTGAGATCCCCTTTTTATTGAAACCACTGCCTGCAGAGGCACCTTTGGAGAGCCCTCATGAGCCAACGTGCATGAGTGACCAACAGAATGCAAGAAGCGAACAGACTGAGCAGGCGTAGGACCTTGAGGACTGGAACAACCACTCCATTTTGAAACATTGGAATCATCGCCTGGATGTCCTGAATCCGCTCAGGCATAGGATAGGCTTTATTCAATGCTGTATCCAGTGCTGCCCTTATGAACAGGAGGCGCTGCAAGGGCTCCAGGTGAGACTTGGGCACGTTTATTGAAAAACCCAGACTGAACAACAACTGAGTTGTCATTTGCAAGTGATGCAGCACAAGCTCCGGAGACTTGGCTTTGATCAACCAATCGTCCAGGTAAGGGAATACCGATATTCCCTTCCTTCTGAGACTTGCTGCAACCACCACCATCACCTTCGTGAAGACTTGAGGTACTGAAGTAAGACCAAACTGAAGTATAGCAAACTGGTAGTGTTGCAACCCCACCACAAACCAGAGATACCTCCTGTGCAACTTGACTATAGGGATATGAAAGTACGCATCCTGCAAGTCGACAGACACCATCCAATCCTCTTTGTTCAACGCCAGAAGTACCTGCGCTAGAGTCAGCATCTTGAATTTCTCCTGTTTGAGGAACCAATTCAAAATCCTCAGGTCCAGGAGTGGTCTCAATCGACCATCCTTCTTAGGAATCAGGAAATATCTCGAATAACAACCCTGACCCCTTTCCTGCTCTGGAACCAAATCCACTGCACCTTTTGATAACAAGATTTGAACCTCCTGCTGCAACAACAGGAGGTGGTCTTCGGAACAAAACGAGGGATGGGGAGTGATGGGATGGGGGAACTCCTGAAAAGAAAGAGCATATCCTTTCCTCACAATGTTTAGAACCCAGAATTCTGATTTGATTAACTCCTACTCGCAGAGAAAAAGACGTAATCCTCCCCCACAAAGAAGTATGGCTGAAAATAGGCAGACAACAGGGCTGCTTCCCTGGTTGTTGTCCTCCAGAGTAAGAGGATGATGCAGGGTACTGCTGGGTGGCCCTTTTTGTCCAAACCCTCCCCTGCCCTCGAAAGGACCTATATGGGAGGCTGGCAGGCTGTTGGACTGTGGACGCAGGTCTCCCATGGTACACGGCTCCACGTCCAAACCCCCTGAACCTCTGAAAGGACCTGAAAGGGGTAGTAGTGGAAGCCTGCAGACCCAAAGACTTGCTGTAGCCCTACTGTCCTTAAAGCGCTTTAAGGCAGATTCAGCTTTAGCACCAAAAAGCTTTTCCCCATCAAAAGGCAAGTCTAAGAGAGTAGACTGGAAATTCGAAGAAAAGCCAGAGGACCTCAACCACGCATGCCTCCTGGCAGCGAGAGAGGTACCCATCGCCCTGGCCACCAAATCTGTAGAATCCAGGCCAGACTGGATAATCTGCTTGGCTGCCGCCTGAGCATCTGACAGGTGTTCACCAAATTCTCCTTGCATCTCCTGCGCCAGGTCTGGAACCATAGCCTTAACTGTGTCCATCAGGGCGTGCACATATCTACCTAATACACAGGTAGCGTTTGCTGTTTTGAGGGCCCTACTACAGGAAGAAAAAGTCTTCTTCACCGACTGCTCCATTCTCTTGGACTCCCTGTCCGAAAGGAATCACAGGGAAGGAGCCTGGTGCAGACCGTGTGGAACATGAGGCTTGAACAACTAGACTCTCCGGGTAGGATGTTTCGACAAAAATCCTGGATCTCCAGGAGCCACCTTATACTTCCTTGCCACAGATCTGTTGACAGCTGGGGACAACACCGGCTTGCTCCACACCTCTAATATAGGCTCTGTAAGAGCATCATTAAATGGGAGCAATGTTTCTGCTGAAGCCGAAGAAGGATGCAGGACCTCAGTTTAGAATATTAGTTTTGACCTCCGCAGCAGGCAACGGAAGATCCCAAAAATTTGCCACCTTCCTGACCACAGTATGGAAAGAGGCCGCTTCCTCCATAAACTCCCCTGGAGAAGAAAGGTCCCACTCCGGGGAAGTGTCTAGCCCACTGGCTGAGTCAAGTCCTTGATATTCCCCCAAGGGCTCCACAATCTCTCCTTCCTCCAGCAGCTGCCTTTGGTACTCCTGCTCCTCCAAAAGCCTTAAAGCTTTACTGTGTGTCCTCAGCCTGGCCTCTAACCTTGGCGTTGACATAGAATTAGCCGACGTCTATGACAACGGCTTAAGAACTGAAAGACGCAGACCAGAGAAGAAGGCTGACTACGGTCTAATCCAGAGCCATCCGGTGCCGGAGCGGATACCATCGGCGCCGTGGTCACCTGAGGCTCCGTCATCCACGTTGACTGATAAGGTGATGTCATCAGCGCCGAAGGTCTATAAGCCAATGTCATTGGTACCCCAGGTCTTTGAGGTGATGTCATCGGTGCCAAACTGGCACCCTCAGCTGGATAAAAGGGCATAAACAGTGCTGCCTTGTAAGGAGCTGGGGAGCCCAACGTAAATGCCAAAGGACCCGTGGGATCAGCAGGGGCCATAGCATTAAACATACTAAACATGGCATTTAAAAATGCCGCCGGATCCTCTCCCAGGGCCGGGAAGGCAGGAGACCGCTGGTCTCCATGCAGCACTTGCGCCGGTTGAGCAACCGAATCCTGCGCCGCAGGTGAAAAGCGAGGACTCTCTGGAGGAGCGACCAACTTGAAGACCGACGGCGCTGGAGAAGCCTGAGGGCTTTGAGGCTCTAGAGTCACAGTAGGACTAACCTCCCACGTCGCACGGCGCCATTTAGATGGAGACCTGGACCTTGAACAGTTCTGAGCCGAACGATGCCAAGTGTCGTGACAATGTTGCTTCTTTATGTTTTTTTGACAAAGTGTGAGAAGACGATCTATGATGGCTCTTATGTCCCTACACTCTCCGACTGTCATGACCACACAAACTTGCCAAGTCAAATCAAAGAAGTGCATGAGAAAAGCAAAGAGATATCCTCAGTGGAGACAGCAAAGCCCAAACTGGAAGAAGGTTTGCAGAGTAATCTTGCGCTTATTTCAAAGGAAGAATCAAGAAGAGAAGATCCAAGATGGCAGCTGTGAGTCCTGAAGGTTAGTTACAGTTCTAGTCTTGCAATCAGTTGGTTGCTAGGTTACGAGCTCTCCAGCTGGAAGCCTTGCACTTCATCTGAGGTCTGACAGGAATCAGCTGTGTGGAGAGAGAGCGCGCTTCAGAACAGAAACTCCTGTGAGGTAAAATTACATTTGAAGATTATATTACAGAAAACGGATAATTATTGTCAAGGTTTATTCGAAGAGTTTGATAGTAGACCGTTCCCGTGGAAGACGGCAAGGCTACAGAGTTAATGTATGAATTAACCTTATGTTTACAAGGTTCTTGTTTAAGATATTAAAGTCAAAGAAAAAACGAACTTTAAAAGAGCAACATAAAACCAATCTCTAACAAAGGTTGAGAAGTTCTTCCAGAATCAGTAATAAGCATTTTTTTTAAGAAGAGCTATCATTTATAGAGAGAAGCAAGGCTACAGAGAACTCAGGGTGAGTGAAGAAATAATAGAATTAAAGAGAATTAAGTGTTGAGAGTAGAAAGTGAAAAACTGATGTTGTATGTCCCTAGTAATTGCGACTGTGACTCTTGCAGGTGCTGTATCCAATCTTAGATGTGAAGAGGCAGACTGAGTACTGGCGTTCATCATCTCTGTGGCAGTCTCTCTACCATCCCATTCCACTTTCCCCCTCCGGGGTACTCAGCACGAAGGATTAATATTCGTTGTGAGTAGCTCGGTCGGGACTGAGGAGTTATCTTCTGCTTCTGAGGAAATCGAATTGAGGTATCCTGACACCGACGTCATGCTCAGAACTTGAACACCAAAGGCAATCATCATGAGGGTCGGTAACCGACATGCGACCCCCACACTCACGACAAGGCTTAAACCCTGACTTCCTAGGAGGAGACATTGTAACCAGAAACAAGATTGTAAACAGAAAACAAGATGGAACATCTTCAACAGTAGCAACAGCTAGGAGAAAACGGTTAGCGTCAAAAGCACGTAAAAAAAGGGAACTGATGTCAGCACGCCGGCGAGGACCTCTTATTGGCACAGTGACGTCAGACGGAGTCGTGTGGAGCCGTGTAACTGTGACGTCCTCGTCAACGTGGAGAGTTGGGAAGAAGATTTTCCGTCGGATGCTGGCGCATTGGGAGAATTCATAAGGTGAGGAATCCACAGGTAGTTGTATCCATCAGAACTACAGTTACCAAAAAAAACAATAATTTAACAATTACCCATGGTTTCCTATTTATTGCTATGGAAGAAATTGTCCTTTCCAATTTTTACTTTTCAGCTTCACGTTTTTCATTGTGCGTCCGTTTCTACGACAGTCAGCCAAGCATCGTGGTCAAGGTTAGAGGCACGGTGGAGCTACGATCAGGTAAGAACAATCTTTTTTACTTAAAATAACATAATGGTTGGGTAATTCATTGTAAGGAGACAGATGGTGAGGAAGTAGTTATTAAACAAATTTATATTGTTGGACTTTTTTGCTTATGCAGGGTCATCCCCAATATTTTTGCTCCTGTCTCCTATTTTTTCTGACCTGTTGCTGTTGGCTTTTGAACTCTGAGCACTTTACCACTGCTAACCAGTGCTAAAGTGCATATGCTCTCTGTGTAAATTGTATTGTTGATTGGTTTATCCATGATTTGCATATTTGGCATATTTGATTTACTAGTAAGTCCCTAGTAAAGTGCACTGGAGGTGCCAGGGCCTGTAAATCAAATGCCACTAGTGGGCCTGCAGCACTGGTTGTGCCACCCACATAAGTAGCTCTGTAATCATGTCTCAGACCTGCCACTGCAGTGTCTATGTGTGCAGTTTTAACTGTAAATTCGACTTGGCAAGTGTACCCACTTGCCAGGCCGAAACCTTCCCTTTTCTTACATGTAAGACACCACTAAGGTAGGCCCTCGGAAGCCCCAAGGGCAGGGTGCAGTGTATGGTTAAGGTAGGACATATAGGGGTCAATACAACCCTGGCGGTCAGTGTTAAAGCAGCGGTAAAACCGGCAACAGGCCGGCTGTAAAAAAAACGGAATCACAACCGTTGCGGAAACCACCAACATAGACAGCCACTTTAACACTCAGACCGCCACAGCGGTACAAACAAACACTGCGGCGGTAACCACCAACAGACAGGCGGAAGACAAGGTTCCGCACACTGTATTACAACAGGCCAATCCACCACCTTTTCCGGGGCGGATTCACTGCGAACAAAAACACGGTGGAAACAGGACTTGGATGGGAAAAGGCTCGTCCCTACACACCCCACAAGGAACCAGGACGCCATGGAACCCGAGCTCCAGATACTCCCAGCCTTTATCTTCCTGCTCCTCTACCAGGAACAACAAAGACGGCGGCGAAGACCACGGTGAGTACTGCACATACGACACAGGGGAGAGGGGAGGGAAAAAAGAGTGACACACACATGCAACACGCAACACTCCCACCCCCACCCACTACAACACACACACAAGTACATGTAGATACACTACATTTACAACCCCCCAATCCCCCCTGGAAGAATGCAAGGACAAAAGGAAATGAGTTGAACGTTTGTAATCTATTCAAATACAGTAATAAAAAAAATATATATATATATATATTTACACTATAAACAAATATATACACCAAGAATACAAGTCCAAGGTAGTCCACCATCATAGTCCGTGGACCACTGGGCCCAAAATGCATGGGCAAGGCCCACACTCAATACCCGATCAAAACGGAGAGAACACTGCTGGGGCATCAGATAGAAATACAACAGGCACCTCAGGGGGAAGGGAAGAGGGGGGCACCTCAGCCGGATGAGTGCACGACGCCAGATCCACGAGGGGGCTCCATGCCCACTGCTGTATCCTGGGGAGTGCAAAGCCACAGTCTCACAAGTCTTTCCAGTGGGTGGGCTGCCCACTGCTTTATCCTGGGGAGTGCAAAGCCACAGTCTCTCAAGTGGATGCCTTACTCCACTGGTTCTGAAGGGGGCTTTGTGCCCAGAGTGCTTCATCCTGCCAAGGACTGAGGTAGAGGATGCCTTACTTCACTGGTTCTGGAGGGGGCTTTGTGCCCAGAGTGCTTCATCCTGCCAAGGACTGAGGTAGTGGATGTGATACTCCACTGGTTATGGAGGGGGCTTTGTGCCCAGAGTGCTTCATCCTGCCAAGGACAGAGGTAGTGGATGTAAATCTCCACTGGTTCTGGAGGGGGCTTTGTGCCCAGAGTGCTTCATCCTGCCAAGGACTGAGGTAGTGGATGCCTTACTCCACTGGTTCTGGAGGAGGCTTTGTGCCCAGAGTGCGTCATCCTGCCAAGGACAGAGGTAGTGGATGTAAATCTCCACTGGTTCTGGAGGGGGCCTTGTGCCCAGAGTAATTCATCCTGCTCGTGGCGGCCTCAGTAGCGTCGGAAGCTTTGGCGCTCATTGGCCTGCGGTGCTGGTGGCAGCGGTGTCCTGTTCAGCGGTGCTGGTGGTGGCGGTGTCCTTGTGTCCTGTTCAGCAGTGCTGGTGGCGGCGGTGTCCTTGGCAGTGGTGCTGGTGGCGGCGGTGTCCTGTTCAGCGGTGCTTGTGGCGGCGGTGTCCTTGCCAGCGGTGCTTGTGGCAGCGGTGTCCTTGGCAGCGGTGCTGGTGGCGGCGGTGTCCTTGGCAGCGGTCCTTGTGGCGGTGGTGTCCTTGGCAGCGATGCTTGTGGCGGCGGTGTCCTTGGCAGCAGTGCTGGTGGCGGCGGTGTCCTTGGCAGCAGTGCTTGTGGCAGTGGTGTCCTGTTCAGCGGTGCTGGTGGCGGCGGTGTCCTTGGCAGCAGTGCTGGTGGCAGCGGTGTCCTTGGCAGCGGTGGTTGTGGTGGCGGTGTCCTTGCCAGCGGTGCTTGTGGCGGCAGTGTCCTTGGCAGCGGTGCTGGTGGCGGCGATGTCCTGTTCAGTGGTGCTGGTGGCGGCGGTCTCCTGTTCAGCGGTACTGGTGGCGGCGGTATCCTTGGCAGAGGTGCTGGTGGCGGCGGTATCCTTGGCAGCGGTGCTTGTGGCGGCGGTGTCCTTGGCAGCGGTGCTTATGGCGGCGGTGTCCTTGGCAGGGGTGATGGTGGCGGTCTTGTCCGCCGTGCAGGTTTTCGCTGACTTGCCTGTTTTTCTGTGCCCCTTCCCCACCTTGGATGGTGGCGCAGCTGTCTTCCCACTCCCAACTGTACCCCTGTGAGAGGCTTTGGTGGTAGAAGTTTTGCCTCTCTCCCGCCGGGCACTGGCCAACTTTTTGTGCTTTTGAGGTGGGGGACCGTCTGTGGTCTGGCTCCTTGGCACACTGGCTGCCCTGCTGTTTGGCGCACTCCAGAAGTCGGTTACTACTGGCACCACTGTTCCCGCAGATGTTGTGGCTGAGATGCTGGGTTGGGACATGGAAAGGCGGGCCCTAGGAGACTGAAGGGGTGGGGGAGGTGAGGGAAAGAGGTCAAGGTTGGACAGGAAAAGTTTTTTGGGACACACTGGGATGGGTAGATGGAGGGGGGTTGGGAGTGTAGGAAGAGGTAGTGGTTGTAGGAGGTGTACTTTGCTGACTTTGGGTGAAGGTGCATGGGCTGGAGGCTATCGTGAGGTGGATGGCTGTTGGTGTGTGGCAGCGTTTGTGTACCTTGGGAGGTGGGCTCACAGACAAACTGGGAGAGGACAGAGGGGATGTGTGAATGGTAGTGGGGGTGGTGACTGCACGTGAGCGGGGTGTGCTGGTGGGTGTTCTGGTGATGGAGGTAGTGGCTGAAGATGTAGTGCATGCAGGTGTGAGTGGAGATGAGAATGGGAGGGAGGTGAGGAGGAAGGGGGCACAGTGGAGGCAGTGGATGTTGGTATGTCTGCATGTGTATGATGCTTGCGTGAGTGCCTGTGGGATGTGTGGTGCTTATGTTTGCCTGAGCTTCCCTTGTGCGTTGACGTGTGTGCATGCTGGTCTGATGGTGTGCTTGGGGTAGGCTGAGGTACAGGGGTTTGGGTCTGGGTGGAGGAAGTTGGAGGGTGAGCGGCCACGGGGCACACGCTGAGGGGCTGCTGGGAAGGCAGTGCTGGTAGGGGGGTGGCGGCTGTAGATGCGGTGGACACAGAGGGGCCCGCCACCGCAAGGTAGCTCCCATCAGAGGAGGAGTCCGTGTCGCTGGTATCAGCTCCTGTCCCCACTGTGGAGCTCCCCTCGCCCTCCGTCCCACTGGTGGCTTCTGACTCCGTTGTGTCGCCCTCCAGGGCCATGTGGGATGCAGCTCCCTCCTGCTCCAGTGGCACTGCTCCTCCGCCCGATGATGCTAATGCACACAAGAACAGGGAGAACACAAAAAAGGGGGGGAGACAGAAGAAAGACATGTTGAGTGCATCCAATACCACTACCGTTGGCGGACACTACAGACACAGAAGCCCCCTGCACTATGTCGTGCACTTAGAGTTCCCTAATTAATCACAGGGACATGGGTTACAAGGCCTATGCCCAATTGCTGCACACATGGAAGTCACAGGAGCCTGACGAAGTGTAGTTGGCTCTGAACACAGGTGGGGTGGGGTGGGGTGCCACAGGGCCTGCCTTAAGAAGGGACCTTGCCTACTAAACTCGCCCTGGCCTAGGGGAACCCACAGCCCACCTCTCCCACCCAGACACCTACAATGCACAGAATCAGCAGAATGAGAATGTACTCTGCTGTGATGCCCCCAAGCGCCCATCCAACTCCGGATACGCCACCGCCAGAATCCGGAACATCAGGGGGGTCATGGTGCGACGGGCACCCCTCCCACGTTGGGAGGCCATCCCCAGCTGGGCTTCCGCCGTCTTCTTGCTCCAGCGGTGAATGTCCTCCCATCTTTTATGGCAGTGGGTACTCCATCTGTGGTGGACCCCCAGGGTCCGGACTTCCTTGGTGATGGCACGCCAAATATCCTTCTTCTGGTGGGCGCTGACCTACACAAATAGTACAGGGGAAAAGGAAAAGATATAACCGTCCGCACCGTCACAGTCATTGACCGCATCCCTGCCCTTGCCATGACGCACATGCACTCACCGTCGTATCATGCACGCCTCATTCTCCCTCCTCCCTATCTTTCATCAACACCGCTCCACACAGGCATTGCCCATTCGGCATGCTCACAGTGTACTTACCTGTTTGTCTGGAGGACTGTAGAGTAGCGTGTACTGGAGGAGGACCCCATCCACTAGTTTCTCCAACTTCTCCGTGCTAAAGGCAGGGACCCTTTCCCCAGACACATGAGCCATCGTCGCTTCCAGACCCAGGTCACAGCAGCACTTGCAGTGTAGGTCCTCTCCTGTCAAAGATCAGGTATCAAGTGATTGAACAGAGAGAAAATGGCGGTGACGTCCGCGGTGGTGCGTACTGTCACCGCCGGCGTACATCGTCATTGGCTCCTGGGACCCATAGGGTCCAATGTTAACCAATGCAGGATTGTGCTGCGGTCTTCGACCGCCTACCACAACGGTGTACAACGCCAACGCAGTTACCTCATATCCCCTTGTCCCACATTACAGGTCACACAGCCGCCATTACAGGGGGCCACATGGCATTAATTTTGACTGCGTCACACATATCTAGGCCTTGCTTAAACACTAATACAGCCATATATCGATTTTCAAACATTTTGCTATAAAGTTGTGTTTACGTACCTCAGTGTTGGTTGACTCTCTGCTCGCTGTTCTCCTCCATAGAGCACGTCCGCTGGGGCAGGTGAGGAGATGGCGGCATCCTCTGGTGTACAGACCGCTGGTGGACCTGTCGACAATGGAGGAGCGACATGTAATTGTCACATACAGACTTGATCGTACCACAATCCAGGAACTGTGTACCCAGTTGGAGCCAGACCTGATGTCAGCTATCCGCCATCCCACAGGAATCCCCCCTCTAGTGCAGGTCCTGTCAGTACTCCATTTCCTAGCAAGTGGGTCTTCTCAAACAACAGTGGCCATTGCATCAGGGATGTCCCAGCCTATGTTCTCCAACGTGATGTCCAGAGTGTTGTCTGCCTTGCTGAAACACATGCGCAGCTACATCGTTTTCCCTCAGGTGGAGGATTTGCCTACAGTGAAAGGTGACTTCTATGCCCTGGGACATATCACCAACATCATAGGTGCCATTGATGGGACACATGTGGCCTTGGTCCCCCCCCAGGAGTGAATAGGTGTACAGAAACCGGAAGAGTTACCATTCTATCAATATGCAGATGGTGTGTTTGGCCGACCAGCACATCTCTCATGTAAATGCCAAGTTTCCTGGCTCAGTGCATGACGCTTACATTCTGCGGAATAGCAGCATCCCTTATGTGATGGGGCAACTCCAGAGGCACCGTGTGTGGCTATTAGGTGAGGACATGGACCCAATACAGTGTGACTAGGTGTCTGGGTCTGGGGATGTCTCTAAGAGTTAGTGTGTGTCTAACAGTTGTCCATCGACATTTGCAGGTGACTCTGGTTACCCCAACCTGTCATGGCTACTGACCCCAGTGAGGAATCCCAGGACAAGGGCAGAGGAACGCTACAATGAGGCCCATGGGCGAACTAGGAGGATTATAGAGAGGACCTTCGGCCTCCTGAAGACCAGGTTCCGGTGCCTCAATATGACAGGTGGTTCCCTATTCTACTCACCAAAGAAGGTGTGCCAGATCATCGTGGCCTGCTGTATGCTTCACAACTTGGCTTTGCGACGACAGGTGCCTTTTCTGCAGGAGGATGGTCCAGATGGAGGTGTGGTGGCAGCTGTGGAGCCTGTGGACAGTGAAGACGAGGAAGCAGAAGAAGAGGACGTTGACAACAGGAACACGGTGATCCAGCAATACTTCCAGTGAGATACAGATAAGAAGACAACACTGCCTGCTACATCTGATTTAATTCTTCTACCTCCCACCTGTCTGTCATTTTCACCCAGTGTATGGACACTGAGTTGTCACTTTCCCTTTCGATTTCACAGATGTGGGTCCCACTGTGTGACCTCTGCTTTGTTTCCGCATGGACTAGAGCTGTGTGACATAGGCATGTTGACATTACATTGGATATAGCATTTCTCCACAGTTATTGCAAATACACATTTTCGAAAGCACAGACTGACTCCAGATTTTTTTGTGATTTAAGGGTGTTTATTTAAGTGCTAAATAGTGGAGGGGGTTGTAAAATAGTCAGGGGTGATGGTGGAGGAATGTCCATGGCAAAGCCCAGTCTATTAGTCTCACAGGTGCATTTCCCAAAGGGGCATAGGAAGTGGAGCTAGGGCAGTTTGAGTATGGACAGGGTGACAAAGTGGGGCAGAAGGATGACAATCAGGGTGGTCTCATTTCTTGGCGGGGGTCTTGGCGTTGTTCTCTGTCTTTGTCCTAGATCTCAGGGACCGCTTGTGGGGTGGTTCTCCAGGGGGTGGAGTGCTGGTGTCATGGTCCTGTTCCGGTGCCTCCTGTCCACTAGCGCCGGCGGAGGTGGTGGGCAGTTCATCGTCCAGGCTAGTGTCAGGGGCCCCTTTTTGTGTCACAGTGTCCCTCCTGGTGTTGACGAGTTCTTTCAGCACCCCTACAATGGTGACCAGGGTGGATTTGATGGATTTGAGTTCCTCCCTGAACCCCAAATACTGTTCCTCCTGCAGCCGCTGGGTCTCCTGAATCTTGCCCAGTACCGTTGCCATCGTCTCCTGGGAATGGTGGTAGGCTCTCATGATGTTGGAGAGGGCCTCGTGGAGAGCGGGTTCCCTGGGCCTGTCCTCCCCCTGTCGCACAGAAGCCCTCCCAGTTCCCCCGTGTTCCTGGGACTCTGTCCCCTGAACCGTGTGCCCACTACTACTGCCCCCAGGTCCCTGGGGTTGTTGGGTTGGTGGGTTGGCTTGGGTTCCCTGTAGTGGTGGACACACTGCTGCTTGACGTGTCCTGGGAACAGAGGGATGGGCCCGCTGGGTGGGTGCTGTGCTGGTGTTTCCAGAGGGGGAAGCTCTGTAGTGGCCTGTGCCAGTGTGTGGGGAACCGACCGTCCCGAGGTCCCAGATGGGCCAGGCTGGTCATCTTGATCCAGTTGGACAGAGCTGCTGTCATCACTGTGGGCCTCTTCTGTGGGTGGAGTGGACATGTCTGGACCCTCCTGTCCGGTGACGTTGGGTAGGGGTCCTGCAGGGGTGTAAAGGCATGATTATTGCATCTGTGTGTGCCATGGTGTGCAATGGGTGGGTCACCCTGTACCCCAGTGCTTCCATGTTTGTGTGGGACCTTCTGTGATAATGATTTAGGGGGGTGTATGGGTATGTGCAGTGGACATGCTTTGGTGATGGGTGTCCATGCTTTGGTGTTGCATGCAGGGCTTGGGTTTGGGATGTGTGGTTTGTGATAGTGGGACATGTGTGAGGAGTTGGAGTGATGGGGGTGAGGGTGGGGGTATGTGATAGCATGCAGGCAGGGTGGGGGATATGGTAGTTAAAAGTTTGACTTACCAGAGTACATTCCTCCAGCTACTCCTGCGAGGCCCTCAGGGTGCAGTATAGCCAAGACCTGCTCCTCCCATATTGTTAGTTCTGGGGGAGGAGGTGGGGGTCCGCCGCCAGTCCTCTGAACCGCAATCTTGTGTCTTGAGACCACGGAACGCACCTTCCCCCGTAGGTCGTTCCACTTCTTCCTGATGTCATCCCTAGTTCTTGGGTGCTGTCCCACTGCGTTGACCCTGTCCACGATTCTGCTCCATAGCTCCATCTTCCTAGCTATGGTGGTGTGCTGCACCTGTGATCCGAATAGCTGTGGCTCTACCCGGATGATTTCCTCCACCATGACCCTGAGCTCCTACTCAGAAAACCTGGGGTGTCTTTGCGGTGCCGTGGTGTGGGTAATGTGTGGGGTGGTGTGTGTTGTGATGTGTGGGGTGATATTTAGAGGTGTGTTGTGTGAGGTGCGTGGATGTTGTGTAAGTGATGGTGTTGAGTGCCTGTGGATCCTAGTGTTGTTTCTGGTGGTGTCTCTCTCTGGCCTTCTGTCGCAATTGTTGTCGTAGGGGTTTGTGGGTGATGTGGGTGTGTGTTTTATATTGTATTGGGTGTGTGAAAGTGGTGTGTTTATGTGTATCATGTGTGTGTATTTCGATTTGTCCAATGTGGTAGTGTTTTGTAAATGTGTGTGTATTTTGAGCGCGGCGGTGTATACCGCCAATGGAATACCGCGGTTGAAAGACCGCCGCGTGGATTCGTGGGTCGTGATAGCATGGGTGTATTCCTGTTGCCGTGACGGTGGAGGTTTTGTTATCGCCAGTTTATCACTGACCTTTGGTGTGGCGGACTTGTGTGGGTGTCTAGATTTTGGCAGATTCCGAGCTGTGGGTCATAAAAGCTGTGGCGGAATTCCGCGGCGGTGTGTTGGCGGTCTTCTGCACGGCGTTAAGCGGCTTTTACCGCCAATGTTGTAATGACCCCCATAGTAATTTGATTTATATGTCCGGACAGTTAAATATTGCTAAATTTGTTTTTCACTATTGCAATGCCTTGTCCCTCTCATAGGTTAACATGGGGGCTCCCTTTAAATCTGATTGAAGTGTAGATTCCCTTTGGGAGCAGATGGACATGTGGTTTTTGGGGTCTCTGAGCTCACAATTTAAAAATACATCTTTTAGTAAAGTTGATTTTAAGATTGTGTGTTTGAAATTGCCACTTTTAGAAAGTAGGCATTTTCTTGCTTATACCATTTCTGTGAATCTGCCTGTTTGTGGATTCCCTGTCTGGGTCAGTTTGACAGTTGGGCTGGTTGCACCTCACACTAGACAGTGACACAAAGGGAGCTGGGGTGTAGTCTGCATTTCCTGATGAGCCATCTGTGCTAGGAGGGAGGGGAAGAGTGGTCACTTACACCTGAAAGGGCTGTGCCTGTCCTCACACAATGCAGTCTCCAACCCCTGGTGAGTGTCTGGGGCCTGGCCTGTGCAAGGCAGGATTTCACAATCAGGAGATACCTTGCTTTGAAGTAGGCCTACCTCAAAGTAGAAAATCAGTATAAGAAGGGCACCCAAAACCACAGACTTTAGAACACTTCTGGAAATCAAGAGGAACCTCTGCCTGGAGAAGTGCTGAAGAGCTGATGAAGAAGAGCTACCCTGCCTGTGACTGTGCTTTGTTGTTTGCTGCTTCTGCCAGAGTAAGAGGGTAAAGACTGGACTTTGTGTGCCTTTCATCCTGAGAAGAAATCTCCAAGGGCTTGATTTAGAGCTTGCCTCCTGTTGTTTGAAGTCTCAGGGACAGCAAAGACTTCTCTCTGCCAGCACCTGGAGTCTCTGGTGAGACTCCTACTCTGCCCTGTGGTGCCCATCCAGTTCCTGGGACCCTGAAAGGAGAAGCTGGCAGCCCAAGAATGAGAAATCCACGCACAGAGCACCGTTCGGGGAAAAGATCGACGTGACTCCGACCTGTGGCTGAAGAAACGACGCACCACCGGCGCTGCGGCTGAAAATTGACGCTCGCCGGAAACGCGACCGAAGAATCGACGCACGGAGCTGGAGAAACGCCGCACGGAGCTGGAGAAATTACGCGCAGCAGCGCTGACGGAGACTCGGAGATCAAAACCCACGCTGCGTGTTTTTTAAATCATTGTGCGGCTGGATTTCCGATGCAAGTACCGCTGGGCGTGTAAAAAGAACGCAAGGTCTGCCCGGACCTGAGAGTGCTGACCGGATCGACGCATTGCTCTCCTGCGGAGAGAAGAAACAATGCGCCCTGAACCGACGAAAGGAGAAACAACGCAAGGTCTCGCTCGTGAGTGAAATCAACGCATCGCAAGCCCTTTTTGACGCACATTCGCCCGTGCGGGGTTATTTTGTACATTTTCACGCTAACAGTGTTAGTGTGTGTTTTAAACTACCTAAAGACTCTGCTTTTTAATTGATAACTTGACTTGTGTATGGTGGATTTTTGTCGTTTTGGTCTTGTTTTGTTTAGATAAAAATTTCCTATTTTTCTAAACTTGTGTTGTATCATTTTGTAGTGTTTTCATTACGTTACTGTCTGTGTTGGTACAAATACTTTACACCTAGCACTCTGAAGTTAAGCTTACTGCTTGTGCCAAGCTACCAAGGGGGTAAGCAGGTGTTAGCTGAGGGTGATTCTCTTTTACCCTGACTAGAGTGAGGGTCCTTGCTTGGACAGGGGGTAACCTGGCTGCCAACCAAAAACCTAATTTCTAACATTGCAGGATACACACTCCTCAACGCCATGCTCAGAACTTAAACACCAAAGGCAATCATCATGAGGGTCGGTAACTGACATGTGACCCCCGCACTCTCGACAAGGCTTAAACCCTGACTTCCTAGGAGGAGACATTGTAACCAGAAAGAAGACTGTAACCAGAAACAAGATGGAACACCTTCAACAGTAGCAAGAGGTAGGAGAAAACTGTTAGCGTCGAAGGCGCGGAAAAAAAGGGAACTGCCATCAGCATGCCTGCGAGGACCTCTTATTGGCATGGTGCCGTCAGATGGAGTTGCGTGGAGCCGTGCAACTGTGATGTCCTTGTCGACATGGAGAGCTGGGAAGATTTTCCATCGGATGATGGTACATCGGGAGAATTTATAAGGTGAGGAATCCACAGGTAGTTGTATCCATCAGAACTACAGTTACCAAAAAAAACAATAATTTAACAATTACCCATGGTTTCCTAATCAGTACTATGGAAGAAATTGTCCTTTCCAATTTTTACTTTTCAGCTTCACGTTTTTCATTGTGTGTCTGTTTCTACGACGGTCAGTCAAGCATCGTGGTCAAGGTTAGAGGCACGTTGGAGCTGCGATCAGGTAAGAACAATCTTTTTTACTTAAAATAATAAAATGGTTGGGTAATTCATTGTAAGGAGACAGATGGTGAGGAAGTAGTTATTAAACAAATTTATATTATATGTATTCTGTGTTTTAACCAGTTTTACATGACCAGACAGGTTGTTTTCATATGCGCACATCGGGCAGGCTGTCTATTTCTTCTTTTAAAAAATAAAATGGGGGCTTTAATTGTATTGTTATTTTGGATTTTGACAGAAAAAAGACAACTTATTTATTCTTTTGGTTTTTTTTAAACAGGTTTGAAATTTGAAAGAAAACTACTTCCAGGAAGAGGAAATAAGACACAAATGATGGATTACATTACTCCTAATTTGAAGATGCATTTAAAAAAGCTTCTTTTTTTTATAAATTGGACATTTGAAGCCTTTTGGGAAAGAGTCTGAAGAAAGAAAATTGCATTGTGGATTTAGCGTTAGGAAAAAAGTTTTCTTTCAAAAAATTGTTTTTTACAGATGAAGAATGGAAGTAAGAAAACCATAGAATATCTCAAATGTTAACTGGGCTAAGGACTGTGGATTACATTAATGGATTGTTGGACTACCTGGGACTCTTGGTGAGTGGATGGATACATAATCAAGTGCTGAAGAAGGAACACATCAACAGTTAATTTATTGTAAGGAGAAAGATGGGGAGGAAGTAGTTGTTAAACAAATGTATATAATATGTATTCTGTGTTTTAACCAGTTGTACATCACCAGGCAGGTTGTTTTCATATGCGCACATCGGACCAGTTATCTATTTTTTTCTTTTAAAAAATGAAAGGGGGGCTTTAATTGTATTGTTGTTTTGGATTTTGACAGAAAAAAAGACAACTTACTTTTTGTGTTGGGTCTTTTAAAACAGGTTTGAAATTTGAAAGAAAACTACTTCCAGGAAGAGGAAATAAGGCACAAATGCTGGATTACATCACTCCTAATTTGAAGATGCAGTTATAAAAAAGTTGTTTTTTGGGATACATTGGACATTTGAAGCCATTTGGTACATAGTCTGAAGAAAGAAAATTGCACTGTGGATTTAGCTTTATGAAAAACGATTTCATTTTTTAAAATAATTTTTACAGATGAAGAATGGAAGTAAGAAGACCATAGAATATCTCAAATTTTAACAGGGCTAAAGACTGTGGATTACATTAATGGATTGTTGGATTACCTGTGACTCTTGGTGAGTGGATGGATAAGTAATCACTAAGTACTGAAGAAGGAAGACATCAACAAGTAAGACTTAAAAAAAAACAACTAACGAACGTTTAAAACAATTCTCAAAAAACAATGATATGCAGTGGGAAATTCAAATCAGGAGAGTGATGCTTGTTATTTAGTAATGTTGTTAGTAATGTAAGATGTATGCAATATTGTCTAGGTCATTGATTCTTAACCTGTGTCCGTGGCCCCCTAGGGGTCCACAAAGCCTACTCTTGGGGACGATGAGTGCTTGGAAAATTCAATAATCTTAACAGATAAATAAAGTGTATATAAATAAAGAACTAAAACGTATAACTGACAATTTTAAAACCCTCTATAAATGTGACAGGAATTGAAATTGGAGGAAAATAATTAGGGCCTCATTACGAGTGTGGCAGTCTGAGGACTGCCACTCTCACAGTGACAGTCATCAGGCGGTCCGACAGCCACCTTACAACCCTGGCAGGTGGACCCACCAGGGGACCACCGTCCCTGGCAGGAACATGGTTCCCAAAGGGCTGATGGTGGTCTGAGATGTACTCTGATTACAACTCAGCTTTCCGCCAGCCTTTCCATGGTGGGGACCTTGCCATGGAAAAGCTGTCGGAAAGCCAGTTCCGAAAGCCGCCGACCAGCCCGGAAGGAACACTGTAATATACTTGGGTGGAGGGTGCTATGGGTATGACGGTGGCATCCTCCCCGCAGGTTTGGCTGTCAGCTTGTCTGACAGCCAAACTCGTAATGAGGCCCTAAGTTAGTATCTTCAGATTGATTTGTGGGAGAAATGGCTGTGCATCATACAGAATATAGTATGGATGGTGAGTGGCCTCAACGGAATCTAGAAAAGCTCCTACCTTCCAAATAAAATTTAGATTTTTTTCTATTTGTTTGTGAGTGAAATAAAATTTCATAATTTCTATTTTTGCTTCCTGAATGCTTGTTTCTGTATTCTTTGTATGTTGTTTTGCGATTCCAATTATTGAAAATGCTTAGGCTTGAGTCCTCAACTTCTAGTAATGATTCAGGGCCTCATTACCAGTCCAGCGGACGGGAAGACCCATCTGCTGAACATCTGACGGGGAGGTTGGCGCCAAGCTGGCTACCACCCCGCCAGGCCCATTATTACTTTCCCACTGGGCTGACAGGCGGAAAACAAAATTTCTGTCCATCATTCCAGTGGGAAAGTGGAGGCAGCACCCTTGCAGACAGTGAACATTGTGAGGGTGCTGGGCAGGGAGACCACTGCACTGCCCCTGCCGAGTGCATGGGCAGTGCAAGGGCCCCTCCCCTGTGGCCCCCTGCACCTGTTCTTCACTAGCCTTTTCATGGCGGTGATATCGGCATGACAAGGCTGGAGGAGAACCAGGTCATAATCAGCAGGGCTGCGCTGCGCTGCATGCAGAGCTGCCCTGACTGATTTTGACCTCTGCCACTGTCAGCCTGTCAGGATCACCAATCACAGCGGTGATGGCAGTACCATGGTGGCCTGACCGCCGGGGTCATAATGTGGCGGTCGAAACTCCACAGCACCAGTGGTCCTGACCGCCACCGCGAGGCTGGTGGTCTCAAGACCACTAGCCTCGTATTAAGGCCCTCAGTGAGGTCCACGGATTCTAATGATAATTTAGTGGGGGCCCCTAAGATCAGTAATAATTAGGTGGGGATCCACAGAACTCAAAATGGTAAAAAACACTGGTCTAGGTAGTCTGAAGGCCCCGACATTGAACATTGTTAGATTTGAGCCAATAGTATACCATTTCTTCCCTTCTTTTTGAAATTCATGGATTCAGGCTACCTGTCAATGCTTGTGCCTGTCTCACTTAATGTACACTGTGTTTTATGTTTTTTTAAATTGCAGGAAATGATACAGGTGAGGGTACATTTTACCGAGAGAACTGTTAAAAGGGTTATGTTAACCCTCAATAGCATTGTTTGTTTTTGCACTTCCCTGTGAGCAGGTCATGTAGTAGTTCCACCATTCACTTGGAAAATATGGCTTTTTTCTGTGACAAGACCTGTTTATATGGCCAAACCACGTTACTTCAAATTAATTTAAAAGTGGTGCCAATTTTTCCTCATTTTGTGCAAAAAAATCTGATTGTACAATTCATGAACAGAATTAATCGACACATTCACGTAGTACAAAACACAAAGCTGTTATTTTTCTGAGTTTCAAAGGTAGTTTGCAACTTGCTATGTAAGTCTTAGCTAAGGATGTCTTGTGTACTTTTTCCAATATGCCTTGGAAAAATAGAATAAACATTCCTAATTAGTTTGTGTTTCAATAAATCTTAATAGTGGTATTAATAATTTGCAATTTATAGCCAGTTATTATTTTCCTAGGAACTTTGGTTATTGTTTTTGATTTTATTACAGATAAAAAAAAATAGTATATATTTGACGATTGTTTATCATGTAGCAAACAGTATACTAAAGGTATAGTGGTGTTATTTATGTTAGCAATAGTGTAAATTTAGGTGAATTCCTGGGGGTGTTTGAATTAAATGTACCAACCATTATCCAAACTTGACTATTTTTAAAGGTTACTGTGTTATGTATGGTTGCAAATATCAGTATACGTTCCGGGGGTATTCTTTTCATTATAAAATAACAGGAAAGATAAATGGTTAAAGAATTCTGTTAGTTCAGGGGGAATGTTAATATCGGACTAGGTTTGAGGGTTTTTGATTGTGGATTACTTATCTATTTTTTGTCTTCGCACTATTCTCAAATTTGGAATTCTACTTGCATCATGCATGGAGATGATCTGAGCTACCTCCCTCAATAGCACAAAGTGACTTTATGTGTTGGACATGTTCTCCAGTGTCTAAGTGCCTCATTATGATCATGGCGATACGACCACCAAGACGACGGTGAGGAGGTACTGCCATGCCGTTAGTCTCCCCACTGCCGTATTATGAGTTCCCCGCCGGGCTGGCCGGTGCTGACAGTGTGGTGGCATTGGCCTCAGCCCTCAGGTAGAGAGAGCTAAGGCTAATGCAGCCGCACTGTATGCGCCAGCAGCACACTTGGAATGCGCATTGTCTGCCACGGCAGACAGTGCCCATTACAAGTGTGCTGACAGGGGGGCCCATGCACTGCCCACGACATGGGAAGCGCAAGCTCCCCCCAGACCCTTTCCTGCCTTTCCACTTTTCATGGCGGTGAACCCTACCATGTTAAGGCTGGTGGAATGGTATGTCGTGATCAGCACAGTGGTGCCGGCACCAGCACTTCCCTGCCTGACCATGACTTGCACCGCCGTTGACCCGTTGGGATCCATGATCCTGCCGGTGGCAGCCATCCCATGGCAGTCTGACCGCCAGGATTGTAATCTGGCAGTCAGAGTGCCACTGTGAGTACAGCGGTCCAACTCGTAATTAGGTCCTAACTCTGTTACAGAGACAGAGGGGCTCATTACAAGTTTGGCAGTTGGACCGCCAGACCGGCATGTTGGCGGTCCTGAAAAGACCGGCATGTTGGCGGTCATTTAGCCCGCCCTATTATGAGTTATACAGGCAGCACCAACACCAAAAAGGCAGACCGCCAGTGGCACGGCGGCCTGGAAATAAGTGGTCCGACCTTCAGCGCCAACAGCAACGAATCACTGACCTTATTACAACCATACGGTAAGCCAATGGCGGTCTGAACCATGGCTGTCCGTGGTCAGCATAGTAATACACAACAGCCCACTGGATGAATTTGAAAAACAACACAGCTGAGACACATGGCCATACACCTGGAAAGGACACTATGAGGCACACCCTGCCACAGACCACAATCCTTTGCATTTACACAGCAAGACAACGTAGCCCGAGCACCTTATTTTGTAGAGTACATAGATTAGACATTCCTTTTTTCACCATCCCATTGAACACCCTGCACACACTTTTATTAATTCCCACCCTATTGCACTTCCCCATTTAGTGAGTCATTGTCACGTTTTTTTTTTTGGTTCCCCCATGTCACGTTCAAAAAATCCCTGTTTTTCAGAAGATGAGTTAAGAGTCATGGTGGATGAAATCATAAGAGTAGAGCCACAATTGTTTGGAGCAAAAGCCCAGCATACACCTCACAGTAGGAAAATGTAAATGTAGGACAGGATCATTGACAGTGTGAATGCTATAAGCACCACACTGCACACAAGGGAGGACATCAGGAAGAGGTGGAACAACCTCAGGCGTAAGGTCCGATTCTTGGCCTCCAGGCACCAGCTGCAGACCAAGAAGACTGGCAGTGGACCTCCCAGTGCCCCATTACATCTCTTTTCCTGGCAGAAGAAGGTCTTGGCCATCCTGCATCCTGAGGGCTTGACGGAAATACCTAGGGGAGTGGAGTCTGATAAGTCACAACACAAAAAACTTCACCAAAATGCTATGTCATTCATGCTCTCAGCTCCCCTTTTGCCTCATTTACTGTTCTTCCACTCACCAGCCCAGTGTTCACCTGTCCAAAGACCTCTATTGGGCAACTCACAATTGAAGTGTACTCACCTGGGGAGATGGTATTTGTATAGTGTGTGTAGCACATGTACTGACATGACTTGAACTGCCAGAAGGCATTTGTCATATAACTCCAAACACCAGACCAGTGTTCACGTGTCCAAATACCCATGTTTGCTAAATACAGATTTAAGGGTACACACCTAGGGAGATGACATTAGTCAAGTGTGTGTCGTACAGGGACTCACATGACTTTAACTCCTAGCATGTACTATTCCTGTAATCACAAACACCAGCACAGTGGTCACATGCTACAATACATTTGTCAGTGAACTCCCAATTGCAGTGTGCTCACCTGGGAGGAGAACATTGGTCAAGTGTGTGTAGTCGAGAGAGTGACCTGACAGCAACTCACAGGAGACACTGTTCCTCTAACTCCAACCTCCAGCACAGTGGTCATATGCCCCAATACATCTGTTTCACAATTATCAATTGCTGTGTTCTCACCTGGGGGGATAACATTGGTCTAGTGTGTGTAGCAGAGAGAATGACATGACTGCAACTCACAGCAGGCACTGTTTATACAACCCCAAACACCAGCCAAGTGTTCCCTTGTCCAAAGACCCCTGTGTGTCAACTCCCCAATTAAGTTTACTCACCTGGGGGGATAACATTGGTCAAGTGTGTGAAGTAGATGGAATAACCTGACTGCAACTCACAGGAAGAGCTGTTTCTCTGACTACAAACACCAGAATAGTGTTCATTCGTCAAAAGACCCCTGTTTGGCAACTCTCAATGTAGGTTTAGTCAGCTGAGAGGATACCATTTGTATAGTGCGTGTAGTAGAGGGGGTGACATGACTACTAAGGCCAGGAGGCTCTGTTACTATCACTCTAACCACTGGTATAGTGTTCTCTTATCCAAATACCCTTGTTTGAGAATACAGAAATAAAGTGTGCTCACCTGGGGGGTTGACATTTATCAATTGTCTGAAGTAGAGGGAGTGACATGACTGCTAAGGCCAGGGGACTCTGTTTCTCTAACTTCAAGCACAAGCCCAGTTTTCATATGCCCAAATACTCATGCCTGTTAACTCTCAATTGAAGTTTACTCACCAGGGAGGATACCATAGTACAGTGGTGGGAAGCAGAGGGAATGACCGTAATGCAAAGCCCAATAGGCCCTGTTGGTCTAACTCCAACCACAAAACCAGGGTTCACTTGCCCAGATCCATCTATTTGAGAAATCTCAAATGAAGTTTACTCACCTGGGAGGATAACATTTGTCAAGTGTGCGTAGTATAGAGAGTGACATGACTGCATAACACCAGACCAGTGTTTGCTTGTTCAAATACCCTTGCTTGCTAAATCACATTTGAAGTTTACTCACCTGGGAGTGACCAAGATACAGATCATGCTTAACTCTGAGATGTGTCTGGCTACCTAGCTCATCTTGACCTGCTAACCCAAGATGAAACTATTGAGGACAGTTTGCCCAGTGTGCAAATCAATGATCCCAAAGGCATCAAGATGAATAACCAGAATGGTACTGGCAGCAGAACACATTCTCACTGCACTGACCACATGATGACTCCAGTCACAGATACAACAAACTCCTGGATGTGCACGCATCACAATCAACTAGGCCTCAAACTGGCCTAAGCCATTTCTTGCCTAACCACTGTTGTGCCTGCACTGGGGGCAAGATGGCATTCTCAGGCCATCCTCTCAAGAGCTACTGATCTGCACATTTCAGCAGCTGCTTCAGTCAAAAAGATCTAGCATGCTCCAAAAATACCATGTCAATACAACCAATACCATGGGTACTTGCCACAATAGGATTAACAGCTACTTAATTGTGTGCAAGATCTCTGCTTGATGTAACACTAAACTGTAGGAGGTAGATGTCACGATACAACCAGTAACATTGTATCTTTCACATCAGCAGGTTGAGCTGCCACTGGGCACACAGAGGCCACAGAAGAAATTGCCACTACACCCTTGGATGAAGCCCTTAGTGAAGAAGACACTCCTGGACATGGACGACGTTTCTGGCCCTTCTGGGCAACCTGGTCAGACGCCAACAGTGAGTCTCACTGTGGCCACATCAACACCTCGCAGCCCGTGTGCCTCAACAGCACAGGCAACCATTCGCCCCCCCCCCCCCAACCTGTGACCCTAGCACCATGTCTACCTTCTTGTGCCACCTTTCCCCCACCCCACCCCAGTCCTGGATCCTTGGCGGTCTATAAGGAGTCCCAAGGTGCAAGCAGCCAGGTCTTGTCCTAACTCCGGGAAATCAAGCAGCTACAGAGGGACATGCACAGAGACATGCAAGAACAGATGGAGGCTCACAATACCGAAATGGCCTCCCAAACAGGGGTGATGAGGGACTTACACACAGTCCTGAGCAGGGCTTTTCAAAACCAATCTTCCCCTTCCTTTGGCTCATCAACACCAGGCACATCAACATTGTTGCCAGCAACTGTAAGGGGGGCTCTGCCAGAGGAGGAACCTTCCCCAGACACCCCTACCTCTGTAGCAGCAGATTCCCCACCCCCAACGCAAGTGGGGACATCCAGCAAAGAATCCAGGAGGTGCAGATGGCAAGACACCCACTACTGCCAGCAACTGGCCCCTTCCTAAAGGACCTCCTTTGTGTGCCACATATTTATTGTGTTGACTGATCCTCAACCAAATACCAGTTCCAATGGGAGGAGTACTCTGGACTCCCAAATGGTGTAGCATCTACTCCAATGATTTCATTCACCATGACTGACACCTTCACTTTACTTTTTGTTCCTTTCTGTCCAAATTGTATTTCTGCAGCAGCATTGTAATAAATTCATCCGTCATAAACTCATTATCTGCTTGCTTAATTTCCACATTTTGCTATGTAGAGATGAAAGACCATGTGAACATATAATGAAGACACAAGCTACTTGTGCAAGGAGGGATATGTTACAGGTACACAGTGTCCTGCTCAGTATTACAACTATCACACACAAACACATCATTAGTACAAGTGTCTGGTCACATCAAACATTTTATTCCAGTGTACAGGACATAGGCTGCCTATATGTCTGGACTTCTTGAAACATGGACATGTGACTCATACTGAGTCAGTACATATTCCAAGGTACAGCCCCAGACCAAGGAAAGAAGAGATTTGTCAGACACTATCCTGTAGAATAAGCAAACAGTGAAGTGTATGATGTCACCAGCTTGAGCCTTATCCCATACCACACTAAAGTAATCCAACATCACATAATCCAAGATAGAGACGGATGGCATTACAACAGTCCCTGATCACAGGCCCATCCTCATCCAATGACCATGCAACAGGTGGTATGACACATACATATGTCAATGTGAAGGAAAAATGACTTGGTTGCAATCTGTGACTACTTATTTCATGCCCACATGATGACACACATGTTGCAACACAGCACACAAAACAAGTCCAATTTGCAATTCTGAACTTCTACCCATACACTGTGCAAGCTGCCTTGGCACAGGTCTCATACACCCCAATTTTGTGACCTACATAACCTGGAACAATCCATGTCCACTCCGTATGTCAGAACAGCATCAGATACCTGTCAATGTCACAACTCTGAAATGCCCACGTGAGGATGTTACGGTGAAGTTACTTGTACAAAGACAAAACAAGGAGTATAGGTTGGAAAACATACCTATTAAAAAAATCACACAGCAAGATTCTGGAAATCAAATTACATTGGAAGCTGACACAAAAAAGCAACATCATCAAGGTGGGGATATGTCAAAAGCTAACTCATCAAGCAGCCTTTGGCTGAATATTGCAGCTCTCTAGTTGTTTCTAAAACACTCAACCCCACACATTCTCACAACTACAGTTCATTGCACAGTCAGTCATGGCATCACATGACATACTTACACTCATGAAAAATAGCTGCTGATGAGATCTTCCTGCAAGTCAGCTGCTTTGTCTTCATCACTGTCATCCTCCCTTGGCATTTCAGGAGTCTTACCCAGTGGCACTGCAGGCTCCCTCTCCTCTGGGATGTACGGGATATTCCTCCACTGAGTGATGTTGTGGAGCATACAGCATGCCACCGTTATCTGACACACTTTTCCGGGAGAGTAGTGGAAGGCCCCACAAGTTAAGGACGGTTTGGATATGCGAGTCTCCTGTTAAGAAATGGGATATTTGTGCAAAAATGAGTCACTGACTTACTGATTGTATCACCTGACATTGCACACACACAATTAGGACAGATGTGACTTACCAACCAGCCAGGCCCTCTCTGGGTATAGTTGTGACATCAGCTGGGGTATGGTGCTGTCCTGCATTATGAAGGAATCATGGGCTGAACCTGGATAACGGGCACAGACGTAAAATGTAGAGATCCGCCAAACAGACAATTTGCACGCTGATGGAATGGAAGTTCTTTCTGTTACAATAAACTTGTTCATTGGCCTGTGATAGCACCAAGCCAACATGTGTGCCATCAATGGCCCCCACCACATTTCGGAGGCGGCAAAACCAAAAAAGTCAGACTTCACATGGGCTAAATCCTCATGTCGGGGAAACTGGATATAGCTGTCAAAGTGTTTCAACATTGTTGAGAGGACATCCTTCAACACTAGCCTGAACATAGGTTGGGACATACCAGAAAACAGTGCCACTGTATGCTGGAAGGACGCTGTGGCTAGGAAGTACAATACTGACAAGACTTGTACAATAGGTGGTACACTGGTTTGATAACTAATAGCTGGCAACAGATCTGGCTCAAACTTACGGCATAAGCCCACTATTGTTTGCCTATCCAGGCAGTAATACACAGCAATGTGCCTATGCTCCATGGTCTGACGGTCTGGTAGCGGACGGTAGACAGGTTGTCGCATTCTCCCTCTCCCAGGGTACCTATGTATGACAAGACATGATTTCTAACATTAGTCAGTGTGTCCACAGCAACATTCTGTCACGAATTGAGTGCTTCTTACTGCAATAATCAGCCAGTCTCTGGGCACCACTTGGCTTCTTGCTTGTTTTGGATTGACCACGGTAGGGGCGACCCTTTCCAGTTGCCATGGTTCTGCTGATAATAAAACACCAAGCAGGCTGTAACTTCCAGAAGGAGTCCCAGAGGAAAACAACCCAACGTGGGTAAAACCTCAGAATCAAGGACTCTTGAAAAAAGAAGAACAAAAGCACACAAAAAAACTGGAACAATGCTGCAGGTGGAAAAAGGACAGGAGAAATCCCAAATCACAGGATACGGGAGGGAGGAGCACAACCACGAAGGAAGTGTTTGCAACGCAAGGAACAGAAGACCAACTGTGCTTATATACTGACAAACAGGAAGTGACATGCAGGAAGTGACATACAGGAAGTATTGAAGACACCATCTTGGATTGGGAAAGACCACATTCAGGTGAATGGAAAATAGCCATATTATAGAAATGTAGTGAGCAAAGCATGCGAGGAAAGGAACACAGACTCCTGGGAAGAAGAAACATGGCTAAGGCAAGCAGAAAAAAAAAGAAGAAAAGATGAAAACAGCAAGTACACTTAAGAGGGTAAAGAGTGAGGGCAGCGTAATCAGTGCCCAAAGGGAAAGTTTAGCCAAAACAATGACCGTGGCAGAAACGGCCGTCCGAGACGTGGAATGCCGATCTGACCACAGCCCAGAACTGAGGCGCCGCCGGTCTTTGCGGCGTCACAGTAGGTCCCCTCCCCGAAGCCCCTGGTTTGTCCAGAAAATGTTGAAAAAATGAGCGGACCTAATGAGGAGCATGGACTGAAGAGGCATCTTCCCATAAACAATCACTGATGAGATATCCTTTCCAGCGAATCGCATACCTCTTATACCTCTTTCTCGGATTGACCATCAACTAGAAGAGGAGGAGGGCAATGAGTATTTCTTTTGTAAGGATCAGGAACAAAAGGTTTGAGTTGGGAAACATGAAAACCAGGATGAACTTTCCAAATCACTGGTTACGAAGTTGGACAGAGACTGGATTGGTGACATGCTGAACTCTAAAAGTACCATAGAAACGGGGTTTGAACTTATTTTGGGAGCGGCGAAAAGGCAAAAACCTAGAAGAGAGCCAGACCTTGTTTCCAGACTGGTAAGATGGTGCAGGAGTACGCCGTGTATCAGCTACCTTCTTCATGTAATGTTTTGTAACCAAGAGATTGGTACGCAGCAGGTCTTGAACCTGACGGACATTTCGGACAAATGAGGTAACTGCTGGAACCAGGCTGTCTTTATGAGTGATGGTAGGAAAAGCAGTAGGATGAAAACCATAAGTACAAAAAAGGGTATGGACTTTGTTGCACTATGGACTGCATTGTTATAGGAAAACTCAGCTAATGGTAGATATGATGACCAAATACTTTGAGTTGCATTACAGAAAGAACCTAGAAATTGTTGTAGTCCTTGATTTAAACGTTCTGTTTGACCATTGGTCTGGGGATGAAAACCAGATGATAGAGCCACCTCTATATGTAAAAACTTACAAAAAGTTCTCCAAAAAACGAGACACATATTGAGGTCCTCGATCAGAAATGATTACTTAGAAAGACTTGACTCATTTCCTTAGTGGTGGGCTGAAAAATGAGCCATATTAGGGAAATAGTCTACCGTAACCTTTATGACCTGATATCCTGCAGGTGATGGTAATGAACATAAAAAATCTGTGGTCACTGTTTGCGATTGAACGGAAGGCACAGGCAAGGGCATCAGTAAACCTGCTGGCTTAGTTCAAGGTGTCTTCGCCTAAGCACATACCAGGCAAGATCTTACATATGTTTCCACATCAGATTTTAATGTGAGCCACCAAAAGGAGCGAAGGAGCAGTTCTTGTGTATTCTGTATTCCACGATGTCCAGCAATAGGAGAGTTGTGACACATTTGCAGAGCTTCCGTTTGCACCTTCTCAGTAGGCAAAAATAAGGTGTTCTTAAGATAGTAATACTCCTGGTATTTCTGTATATGGGAACTTAAGGCGTTCCATTCTTCCATAGGTACCTTCTGATACTCGGTCTTCACTCGGTTGAGAAAGGATTGAAGGACCCCCACTATTTGACATGGTTCTATTATGTGTGGAAAGGTGGTAATTGTGCTTTCCAGATATCGGCGGGATAAAGCATCAGCCACAATATTTTGGGATCCAGGTATATAGGTTACCACAAAGTCATATTGGCTAAAGAAAAAAGCCCATCTGGCTTGCCGACTATTCCTGCATTGAAAACTGAGGTGAAATTGTAGATTGCGATGATCTGTCCTGACTTCAAAGGTTTCCTGTGAACCCATTAGAAATTGCCTCCACTCCTTGCAGGCAGTTTTCAGTGCTAGTCATTCTTTTTCCAACACAGAGTAGTTTCGTTCTGCATCTGATAACACATGGGACAGATGAAAGACAGGTTGTTCTAGGTCGTCATCATCTTGTTTTTGCAATAACACAGCTCCAGTGGCTCTATCTGATGCATCAGTTACCACTAGAAATTTCTTCGTAGTGTCAGGATGACGTAGTATCGGAGCTTCTATAAAGGCGCGTTTTAGATTATGAAAAGGTCTTTCTGCTTCTTCTGTCCAAGTAAAACCTTTCTCTCTTAATGGTCTGGGTTATCTGACCTTGTGGTAGTGCAAAGTCCTTTATAAATTGTCTATAGAAATTGGCTAACCCTAAAAGGCACTGTGTCTCCATGACAGAAGTGGGAGATGGCCAATCTAGTATGGCTTGTACTTTTTCTGGATCCATAGATATGCAACTTGATTGATATGGAAACCAAGGTAATGTACCTGGGTCTTGTTGAACTCGCACTTTTCGGGCTTACAAATAGAATGTTCTGTCGGAGTCTTTCCAGAACCTGACACACATGTTTAGTATGATGTTCGGGACAATGAGAATATATCAGAATGTCATCCAGATAGACTACGACACTTTGATTCAAAAGATCTGAGAAAATTGAACTCATAAATCTTTAGAATATGGAAGGTGCATTAGGCATACCAAAAGGCATGACGCGGTATTCAAAATGACCTAATGGGATACGAAAAGTGGTCTTCCATTCATCTCCTTTCTTGATTCGTAACAGATAATAGGCACCCCACAAATCTAACCTGGTAAAAATCTTGGCTCTTTGGACTGCTTCCAAAACATCCTTAATGAGAGGTAGGGGATACCTATCCTTGATGGTAATCTTATTTAACCCTCGAAAGTCAGTGCAGGGATGGAGATCTTTAGTCTTCTTTGGTACAAAGAAAAGAGGAGCCCCAGAAGGTGATTTATAGGGAACAATCAAGCCACTTTGCACATTTTCTTCTATGTATTCCTTAAGAGCCTTCCTTTCTTGCTCTGATAAGGAATACATTCTTCCAAACGGAACCACCTCCCCAGGTATCACAGGAATAGTGCAGTCTTACTCCCGATGATGAGGCAAAATGGGTCTTTGAGGTTTTTGGAACATGTAGGACTAATCCTGGTAACATCTGGGTACTCCTTGAATCAGATTAATAGTATTGCTTGCATCATTGGAAGAAAAAATTGACCCTCTTTGAGACCAAACAGGAATCTTATCGATAGCAATGTACTTGACAAAAGTGGGATGAAAGTGATATGGTCCTTGTTTCCCAATTGATAAATGGATTATGTTGTGTTAGCCAAGGAATACCCAGAATCATTGTGTGGTTAGGGGAAGATATCAAGTCAAAAGCAACATATTCCTTATGTTTTCCGAATTGCAGGCAAAGAGTTGGAGTGGTATCCACCACTGGTCCGGAAGTTAAGGGAGAGCCATCAACTGTTTGAACATGCCCGGGAACCTCTTTAGGAACACAGGGTATTCCTTTTTCTTTAGCCCAGTTCTCATCTAGGAACATTCCACTGGCTCCACAATCCAATAATGCAAATATTTGTTCTTCCTGTTTAGGACACTGTAGAATTACTGAGAGCTGTGGAACTTTCTCTGGAGGCACAGATAGAAGGTATCTCAATGCCTCCCATCTCCTTCCTTCTCACAGGGGATGGGAGTTGGCGTTTCCCGAAGGTCTAATGGGACGGACTGGACACATTGAATTAAATGCCCTGCACTGCCACAATAAAGACACAAGCCTTTGCATCGTCTGTTTTCTCGCTCTGCTTCAGATAACAGTCCACGAGCAACATCTATTTGCATAGGTTCTTCATTTGTAGAACCTGTTTTTTCTGATCGATCCTCTTCAGGATGACGTGCAGAGTGGCGCATAGACTCAGGCTGGAACAGAAACCTGGACTTTCGTTTCTCCAATCTACGCCCTTGTAAACGGTACTCAATATTAAGTCCCAGATCCATCAGTTCCTTCAATGATGATGCCTGGATGGAATGCACCAGTTCATCTTTTATTTCATCTCGTAACCCTAGATGAAAGAGTGTCACCAAAGTATGTTCAACCCATGTGGTTTCAGCTGCTAGTTGTTTGAAACGAGTTATGTAAGTCAAGACATCTTGATTCCCTTGTTGTATCTCACATAACGCATCTTCAGCAGCAGCTTCCAGTCCAGGTCATTCGAACATTTGTTTAAAGGCTTGAAGAAACTCTGTATAGTTAAATAATAAGGAGTCTTTGGAAGCTACCAAGTGGGTTGCCCAGGTGAGGGCTGGACCAGACAGGGAGCTTATCAAATAACCAACCTTGGTCTTATCCTGGGTAAACTGAAAGGGTCGAAAAGCAAAATATACTGTTAAGGAATACAGAAATTCTTTTAACTTGTTTGGGTCTCCCAAATAACGTGGTGTTGAGGCGGAGAAAGTAGGTACTTCAATGGATCGAGTCACCGGGGCCTGTCTTAGAGCAGTATTTCCGGTACGTAGTTGTTGTAATTCTTGTGCCTGTTGCTGTACGGTATGAAGCATTGACTGTGCAGTTTCCACAACATCTTCTGGAGGATCTTCATGGCTCCTGAGCAACGCAGACATTTTGGGCGTTGCAATGTGTCACGACTCGAGTGCTTCTTACTGCAATAATCAGCCAGTCTCTGGGTGCCGCCGATCTGACCGTAGCCCGGAAGTGAGGCGTCGCCGGTCTTCATAGCGTCACACATACATGGTGCAGATCAATGATTGAGAAAGCATTTCTGACTCTATAGACACAACACACAGTACACATCACAGCTGTCAACTACACAAGGGTCACATGTGACCCCATGGTTTTCAACACGTGTTCACAACATGGATTTGGATGAAACTCAAACATGTGCAACACAATTGCCCCTCAAAATGTGACTGTATATCCCAACTGACAAAATGACCAACAGCGGTGGTGGGCTGTGCCCCACTGTTGAATGCCAACTGTGCTCTGCAGCATACTACAATGGTGGTTCAGTAGTAGGACCAACATGACAAGACAGGATAAGGATGTTTGTGAAGTAAAAAAAAACATGTTTTGTAGGTGTGACGCAGTTTATAGAGCACAATACAGCAAAATGGCAGATCCCTGACCTACTCCCCTGGACATTAGGAACCGCCTGCGACCACTGGCGCAAGTCGTCATAGCGGTAGGCGGTTGCAACCGTGGCGGACACAGCCTCAAGCTAACGTTGTTGCCAGTGGCTGTTGGGGGCCAATGGCTGTGTCTGCCAGAGGTGATGACTGTATATGTTCTGCAGATTCACTCACTTGACTCCTGACACTCCTGCCAGCAACACTGCCATGACCTGAGCTACTGTGTGCCGCCACTGGGAGCAATCATGCCACATCCAGCAGGTGATAGGGCCCCTGCCTTCTCTCCAGAAGAGCTGGAAAGGCTAGTTAATGAGGTCCCACCCCTGTATGGACAGCTCCATGGCTCACCAGAGGAGCAGGTAAGTACCTCATTGGCACAATGTTCTCTGTACTACACCATCCTTTCCTCCTTAAAGGCTGCAATGTGCCTCTATGTGCCAGTTAGTTTTTCTATGCCTGTTGTTGCAGCCTCTGTGGCATCAATGGAATGTAGAATGTGCTGGTATGGGTGGCCAGAACCATATGTTAAGTTCAGTCACATTGTGTTTTGTGAAGTTTTGGGGGTCCTAGATCATCCTTGTGTTGGATGCACTTAACTAGGTAAAGAGACATTACTGCCATCCAGTGACATCTCTTTTCTCATGATTGTTGTAAATGTTGAACAACATGTATATACATGACAGCATGCTCTGTGTATGCTTGTTTTATGAGTTATTTTAGGATCCTGTGAGCAATGTGAATAGTGCCACAGATCTTTCAAACCACATCTGGCCTTGCTAAAAACTGTTTTGTGGAAGGCATATCGTGACTCACTGTGCCCTTCAGGTTGCCATAAACACACCACATGCCAAATTGCTGATGGCCATGTGATGTACTGTTATAAATGGAAGTGATGGGAATGGAGTGCCATGTAGGTTCTGAATGCTCAGCTTGCAGAAACCAGAACCTATCAAATGTATCTCCCAGTATGGGACGTAGTCCAGGCTGTAGGAATGTCACTATGACTATGGAACTCTTGCACTGTGTCCACTCCCGGTACCCCAGCAGATCCTGGCATGTGGCCAATATGGTGCTCTAGTGGAAAAACCTGCCCTCAATGCTTCATTCCTTTGACCAGATTAGGAATGGGTTCAGAGGTAAATCATTCAGCTAGTCCATATGTGCATTCTGCATCATTGTCAATGTGTGTCATAAACTCATGACAGGTCCCTTACTCTCACTGCTCTGTTGTCACCTTCACTCAGGTCATTTTTGTCCTGTACAGGTTTAATACATAAATGATAGTCCCACAGTGCAGACAGAGTGTTGAGTACTGGGAGGCCATGCTATGTGACTCAGTAGCTTGGTTGCATAGCAGTAGCTGTACATACAATGCATGCCTTTATATGTTGGATGCCATTTCTGGAGGACAGATACATATGTCCAAAGGACGGTTATGTGGTAGAGGTACATACCACAGAACCCACCCCTGAAGTGGCAAGAGTCTGCATTTGTTATTCCACATGTCCACGCATGGACAAGAAAGACACTTTCTGTACTCACCATGCCAACCCCATTGATTGTTACTCAAGTCTAATGGTGAAGTTTGTACTATGGCAGTTGCCTGTAGAGACTGTATGCAGTGAGTCAACCATACAGAGTGTGAATGTGTTGGTCCATTCAGGCCCAAAGAGTTTACCCTTCAGAAGCCACATAGGAGTGTAGTGTTTCATTGTGGCTCACATCATACTACATGTTGCTGTTGCAGGGGCTACCTGATGTCAGTAAGCTTGCTTAGTCATTGTAGGCCAGGAGCAGGGTAGTGGGTTAGACCGCAGATTCAAATACATATGTCTGTAGTCATGTCCATGTAATTATGGGCTTATGTGTTTCACACTTGTGGAGTGTTAACAAACTGAAAAGTTCTAACTTCGTGTTTGACATGTATGTGGCTCCACTTGTGACACAAATTGTGATTGTAATATCTTGATTTGTCTTTTGCATCCATGCAGGTCAACGCCCATCAGAAAAAGGAGCTATGGAGAGCCATCGCCAAGAAGGTGTGAACACTGGTGTCCACAGCCGGCGGAGTGCTCACTGTCGGAAGAGGTGGGAGGACCTGAGACACTTGGCCCGGAAGATTGCTGAGATCCAGCTGGTGATGTCCTCCTAACCTGGGCCGGGTGCCTGTTGGACCATGACCCCACTAATGGCCCACATTCTGGTGGTGCCCTACCAAGACCTTGATGGGCATTTGAGGACTGCACAGAAGCCACAAGGGGGTGAGTACAGGGCATATTCCTGACTGTCACATTGCCAAGTGAATGTGTTAGGTTCTGACAGCTCCCTCTGCTGATTAGGGATGAGCCATGTGTAACACAGTAGATGAGTGATTGTTTGTGTAGACATGTCATGTTTTGCATACTGATGTGCCTTCCCTATTGGCCCAGGTACCTAGGACATAACTGTGTACAATCCACAAACATTTTGCTCTCCAGGGACAACATATGGCTGTGTACAGTGATCAATCAAGTACTGTTTGTTGTAGTAGGTGTAATTTCTATGCAACATACCACTACTCCTCAGTATTACAGGCCAAAAGAAAGGTAGGGATGGATCACTGTCATCAGCCATGTGTCTAGTAAAATAAGTATATTGGCCTCTACCACCCAGAGGCTACTTGTCTTCAGCTTATAACTAGGGTTGGTGCTTCACTACTGTCTTTAATGTGAAGATGGCCATCATACATGTGACAGTGCATATTGTTTTTGGGTCCAGCTATAGATCAATACTTTCCCTTGGTAAGTGGGGAATGACCACTGACTTGATTTGTGTGCCGTCATTGTTGCCAACATTATTTGTGCCTACATGTTGGCATGTGTCCCTTTCTCTTTAGAAAAACATTTGTAAGTTGCTGTTTCATGCATGGTCTACCTGTGTTGAGGATCTTTCTGTATTCCCTAACATATATGTGCATGTCAACCTGTGTGTGGAATAGGACATTCACAATGGGGGTACATGTCATGCTGTGCCACAGACAGCAGTGTGTCATCATTGATTACTGGCTGACAAAAACTTTCACTCGTCATAGCATGTCATTTGGCATACACAACTGCAGCACCAATGAGGGACATGATGGGCAGGCCTAGAGCTTTTTACCCAAAATGTGCATTTTCATGCTATTGATGTTAAATCATGTATCAAAGTGCTTTGCACATGTGAAATGGGGAAGGTTTGTAACCTGACTGTTGGCATGGATTATGTAGTGACGTATGTGTTTGGGTACATGCATTCATCCACAGACATCTAGCTTTGCATGGCCAAAACAGAGACAATGATATAGTTTCCAAATGGGCAACATGTTGAGGGCCTCCTACAAGAACTTGCAAATATCTGGGCCTCTCCCACATCCAAGGGACTAATGGCGTCTACTGATGCACTCAGAATATGTCATTGTAAGAGCTGCCAGCATTAGTGGTGATTTCCCAGGGACCTGCTGATTTATTGTATTGTGGATTTTAGAGACATATCTCCCTGACATTTTGCACATTTTGTCTACAGCATACATTTCCATTAAAAATGTGTGACATATCTGAGCAACATTAGTACTACCTCCATTACTCTTTTGGGACAAATATCACTTGGTGAAGGGCTTATTGTGGAACTGTATCCAGTGTAACATGAGTATTTCCATGTCACCTTCTCCAGGCTATTGTACTGTTGTCAGCAACACAGCATGTTCTGGGAACATCAGTTCTTATTGTTGTGTCATTGTGTATGTGACTAATAGATGAATAGATGTGTGCATGACCTTGTGTGGGATCTGAGGGAATGGAGTTGGCATTGGCCTACGATTGTATGACAACAGGTAAGTGATGCATGCTCCATGAGGCAAAGCATTGAAGGTGATGAGGTCTCCTACTTGTTGAATGGGTACTGTGATTGCACAATTTCAGCCATGCAATTTTAGTTGTCTGTGATCCTGATTTTCCTGTGGGCAACTGTTGACAGTTCAGATGCATGGATATGGTATGGTACATGTATGGGCCACTTAAGTGGAGATTTTTTGCTGGGGCCTACTTGACATCATGGTAATGTTTGCTAATCACAACTGTTGTTCAAGTGTGATCATGGACATGTGCTGACCCTATTTCTATTTGTCTTTGCAGCATAATCCCAGGGAAACAAATGAGACAGGGCACAGCTGAGTGGGGAAGCATCTGGCTAAGGGACCTCTGGTCAAGATACCACCGACACAGACGGATCCAGTGGCCCAGAGGGTGAGGAAAGTGCCACAGGGAGACCAGATCAACATCCTTATCGTCATCCCTAGTGATGGCGCCATCCCTAGTGGTGGTAGACCCATCAGGACGTACCTCTGTACCATTTTAGTCCACCACGCCCAGTCCTATCGCCAACCTCCCTGTTGCTCCCGACCCAGTTGGCCATGCCAGCTCACCCATTCCTTTGCCCGAGTCACCTCCGAACCCAGCCCCTGTTGCCCCTGCTGCCCTCAGTGAGGAGGCTATTTACTTCCTGAGGAGTATCTCTGTGGGTCAGACAGCCATTGTGAATGCCATCCAGGGGTTGTCCACCCAACTGCAGCAGAAACATGCATTCCTGGAAGGCATTCATAGTGCAATGTCTGGCTTATAGAGATCCTTCCAGCCAGTCACCCTCCACCTTCCGTCCCCCCTCCACCTGCCTCTTCCTAATCCAACCCCCCATTTCCCTACCCTTCCCAAGCACACAGACCGATAAGCAACCACCCACCTCAACACACAAGAGCATCACACATAAACACAAACACCACAAAACACACCGGAACCCATGCACTCAACAGACACCCACACCTCACACATGCACACACCCAAGACATCCAGACCGACACAGCAGACAACCACTCCCTTGACCTCCAAATCCCCACCCCCTTTTGCTGACAGTCCCCATGTTCCTAAGAAAGTTTTTTTATTTGACCTTGCCCTCTCCCCTGTTCCCTCCGCTCCGTCCGAAACCCAAGAGCCCCCTCCCACCTCCCAACCTATCCATTCCACCTCCAAGTCCTCACTGTCACACCTGCCCCCCCTACAAGCACCCACACCCTTTCCCCCAAGAAGAAGCCCACCACTCCTAAAGAGGCAATCCACCCCTCCCAAATCTGATTCCCACCCCCCAGGATGATCCCTGAGATGCCTGCCCACTTGGTGCCCCTTCCTGAGGAGGTTCCCTCGCAGTTAGGAGTCAAGTTACAGCACAGTGATGTGCATGGACAATTGCATATGGACTGACCAATGGCCATGACATTTTCAAATTTGGTTCAACATAAACCCAAACAGTTGTTTTTTTGCAATCCTTTTCTATCTTTATGTTGTTCCTGAGTAACTTTGTTGTCCGTCTACAGTTGTGTGTGTTTCAGCCTGCTTGCTGATCCATTTGCTGTTGACTGCAGTATCTGCCTTTGTGGGCTGTGCTGGTGTCCCCCAAGACAAAAGTAGATATTGACTGTTTGGATATGTGTTTGTTAATGCAACTGGGGTGTCATTGCATTGTGTTATGTGTTATGTTTGGTAAAGTATTAGACCTGTCCCCCTGATATGGATTATGGATTCATCTAATGTGTGACAGCTTCAGTTGTGTTTGTGCAGACATGGAGGGTGTTCAGTTGTGCTGGCTTCCTTTCCACTTGACTGTGCATGTGTTAATGTAGCTGTGTGTAGCTTGCAGCTACTTCAAGTAGATGCATGTCCCATGCAGTAGGAGCTGTATTTGCTTTGTTGACTTGCACTTCCACCTTGTCCAGATTAGCATGTAACTTGAGTCCAGTATTGTTTATCCCAGAGATACCTGAAGGACCAGTTCCTGTGCAAATGTTGTTTAAGGGGCATGTGCAAAGTGATGTGTGTCCTAGTGCAGCCTCCTTCCTTGTGTGCTCTTGATGCCCCATCCCTACTGTGCAAGTATTGTTTGCATAGTGAGCTTTGTATATTTGTCTCTCTGTCTATTGTGCATCCCATTGTCCTTTCATTTTGTTGCAATGTGGGTGATATGTGCGTCCATTGCAGGGCTGTTTAATGGGAGTGGTGTTTGTGTTCCATTCCACATCCATACATATGTGTGTTGAATGTAATGACAGCCCATGGCATCTGTGCAATGTGAGTGAATGAGTTGTATTTGTAGATGTATTGTTGCTGTGTAGTTGGTGTTGTGTGACACAATGTTATGTACACTTCACTGTCCCTGTGCCTGAAATGAGCAGACGTGTATTTTTGTAGTGCTGCGGCGCAGTGAGTGACATGCCAAAAGGGGGCATTTGGTGACTGTGAATGTGTCCTTTCTTGTGTATGATTCCAACCCGGGACACAATGACAAGTGTACTTGGTGCCCATTGCGTGACCCCTATATAATGTGGCTGACGGCGCAACGATCTATTGTTCAGCGTAATGACACAGGTAAGTGTGTGTACTTACTGTCAATTGTGTCAATGGTGTCATGGATTTTGTGCACCTTCAATGATCAGCAGCAGAGGCAGGACGTGTGTGATGGGCTCTAACGTGGCACCAAACATGTAAGGCTGTCTGCTTATAAGCGTCTCCCTTATACTCTCTGTTTCTGCCTGCTGAGATGTGGTGTTGGACCGCCACGGTCAGATTGGTGGTGCGCAATCTCATGTGTCAGGCAGAAACACTGTCTTCACTGGCCTGTTTGTGCTGCCTCGTGACCGCGGCAGTCTGTGCTGCCTGGTGGTGCCAGATGGCCCGCGGCGGTCTTTGTTCGATAGGCCCGTATAGGCTTGTACTATGGCGGTCTGACTGTCAACCTTATGATGGTTTGACCGCCAACACCGCCATGGCAGTCCACTGACCTCCATACTCATAAGGAGGCCCGGAGTGGTTATTCTCAGAAGTCCTTTCTACAATATCTTCAAGAGTAACCACTCTGCCCTTGCAACCAGTTAAGAAACAGTCCGCACACCTCCATAGGCTACTGGGCTTAGTAAGTCTCTCCTTACAATAAATGTACCAAACATATTTTAGATATCTCTTGTCCCTTTTAGACTGCACATACTCGGCTTCCTGTGAATTCTCCATATTTTGTTAGTTTGAAAACGAAAAAAGTTAAAATATTTATAAAAATGTTTTTGTTTTGTTTATACCTGTTGAAAGAAACAAAGATTTAGTTAATTCTTTATGCCTGTTTTTTTTTAAAAGGAAAAAAACGTTAGTTTGTTGAATTCTGTTTAGTGAAAGATACAAATGGTAGTTATTTTCCTGTTAGGGGTTTGCAGTTTGGTTATAATTTTGTTTTAATTGGAATGTCAGGAATCATAGCTTTTGATCTGGAATTGAGAGGTCTGTTGAGAGTTTTGGTGAGCTTAGCTGGATTGAATTCATTTTTGATGTATTGTGGTTCAGATTTTCACCTAGAATAGAAAAATATATTTAAGCAAGGATTTATTATTTCCTTTGTTAACTTGTATAACTTTGAGAAGATGAACTATGATATATTGGGATAATTTCCTACGGATGATTATCATGTGTGAGGCTCATCAACCACTCCTGAAGGTAAAATCATTGCATGTTTTCATTGTTGAGGATATATTCCTAAATGCACAAGATTTGCTCAGATTTTAAAGGGAAATGTCCCTTAATAAAATAAATAGTGAACTATGGATTAAATATACAAACTGGGCCTTAATGTATCAGACACAAACTAGTGTAAATCTGAAAATCAGTATGGCAGTAATATTACAAACACAATTAAACTGCTGTATAGATGGATTCAACTGTGTAACAGAGATATAAATGTATACTAAAGTATGTTTCACCTACTCCATTATCACCTTTCACAAGTCAATAGGTCAGCATTCAACATCACTTTTACTTAGCTGGACGTGCGGGTTCTCTGTAGTCTGTACAATGAACAATAGAACCATTCTAAGTCTATTCAGGACTTTTTCGGATTACACTCAGAAAGTAGTCAAAGAACTGTCAGTCGTTTTGGACATATGAGTTTCCTGGAATCTTAAGAGAAAAAGATGGTAAGTGGGGACTTAAAGGATCCTTTAGAACGTAGTGGGCTGGCAGCTAAAGGGCTAGGGCTGCCATCAACATGGTGGGAGAGGCTGTGCTGAAAATAAACCATATTGACAGTCCGACATGCAATAGCAGCATGGAGGTTGGGGAGTGGTTGGCTTTATTGTTTTCTAAAGAAAAACCTTCAAACAGGGAATTATGTATGGAAAACAGAAAACCACTTTTGATGATATGGTTGAAGGTTTCTCCCACCATGTGTGAAACATTGTGTTTTTTATCCAGTACTGCATGAATTATAGAGAAAAAGAAATAAAAGGTTTTACATGCTGCCTGTCCTTAAACAGGCTCAGTAGACGTGCTGGGAGGATGTTTAAGTTGGCAGAATAATTACTGGCTTCACCACTCTAAACTGTGCTTTGCACGCCTCTCCATGAGACGGTAGAACCGAGAGTTGGGTAGACTGAATATCTGCTCATATTTGGAAGATGCCTCATTACCACTCGGATCTAAATGAATCCCTTAATCTCTTCTACTGGACATGTCACTAATTTAAACTAAGTTTATTAGACTTTAGAGTTCATAAAAGCAATTTTATCATCAAGGACACGTTTGTGACAATTTACAGCGTTAAACAAGTTAAAGTCTCACAACTTTTGAACTTCCTTTACAATTGACCCAATATCACAGCTACAGCTGGACTGTTCTGGGGAAATACACAGCTCAAAGTGGAATCAATATGCCAAGCACAGTTCGGCAGCTGGAGTTGTCAGATAGGGAGCAGGAAATCTCCTCTATGATCAAAAAACTATGGGGCCTGTATACCAGTCAGTAAAGTTATGCCATTTACTTTTTATCCACAGCGCCACTGTATTGTGAATATTCTCAAATATTAACAGGCATAATTGTACCCACATTTGAGTGTAGTGGGTGAAAAGGGCTAACAGCAAACCCCCTAACATCTTCTCAAGATCTCCAGTCAAAACAACATTTAATGGAGCCCTCATATTGTAGTTAACTTCTTCCCAGTAATGTACAATCAATGAACAATTCAGGAATAGAAGGTTGTTCCCGTTTCCCTGCAACACTGCCAATATTTATTTGTGCAGCAAATTTCCGTCATAGGGAGCGTGACTGGAGTGTCTAATGACACCAATGTAGGCTTTTGAGCAAAAGTGACTTGCATGAACCAAAGTTCTTTGCTGTAAAAAGCCTGATATCTAGCTATAGCTACTTAGATTCTTCAAATTCATCCTTTTCAGCTTGATATTTCCATGTCAGATGTGGTCTTGATGTGAGGTTATTGTGTGTTTAACACTTCTCTGACTGTGTGAAGGACTTCAGTGGTCTTTCAGTTCTTTAAATTATCGTGTGCACCGCCTGATGCTAACCCTAAAAAAACAAAGGATCTCTCTGACTCCAGTAGGCCAAAGTTGTGCTTTAGTTCACATTAGAACTTAATAAAACCTCCTTAAATGTCCCACATGATGTTGTGTTGGAACAAAAGGGGAGGGCTGAGGTGTTATTTTAAGGCAATTCCAAGCAATATGCTCATCACCAAACCTGTGATGGGAGAACTGTAAACTAATGTGGGGTTGTATGTTTGGTGCAGCCATGTTACAATCCATTAAGGTGTGTTAGCTACAGTGTTATTGGTAACACAGAAAAGTAGTCATTTTTTGCCATAAGACTATGGGCCTGATTTAGATCTTGACGGTAATACCGCCATTCCGCTGCTGCGGCAGTCTCAAGTACTCTGTCACGCCGACTATCTTCCGCATTTAGATGTATTGCAGCTGAACCACCAACTGTCTCGATAGAGTGCTTTGTCCTTGCCATTAGGCCGGCAGGCTCTCCGCGACCATATTTAGATGTTACAGTTCTGTAGCCGGTGTGATGGCGGTGGATTGCTGACAGCAGGAGACCATCACCAGATCCATTGGCCATTGTACAATGGCAGTAGTGACACACTTGCACTGTACCGTAGCCATACGTGTCCACCTGCACAACACACAACATACACACTACTATCCATTGCCCTTCCACCACAACGAGACAGCTACATGGATAAAACACACATTGCCATACATCCATGATACAGCATACACACACTATTGATACTACACAGACATAAGCATACAACACAACCACAACAACCAATACTATGACACACCCATCTACATAAACACACATGCATAACAGCACAATTGCACACATTACAACAGCCACCTCACAACAACACACACCTGATGTTGCACACAGGTACACAACACACAATCCAAAAAACACAACCGACATCAGACGCACATGCATGTGGCACACATACAGACACAACCACATCACCGACTCCATCTCCCTCCTCACCGACCAACTAATCCAATCTCATACACACATACACGTACTGACTCACATACACAACTGGACTCACAATATCACAAGTATAGGTTCACTTGCCATGTGCACACGCAGACATGGTGACAAGTGTGATGCTATCAGTATTGTGATGCCAGCATTCATTTGGCAATGAATACTGACACCACAATAACAACTGTGTATGTGTGCGATATGTGTCTTGTACCACTGTGTCCCCCATCAATCTCTGATACAAATGTGTTACCGACATATGTATGTCAGAGGTATTTTAAAACAAATACCTATGGCATGTATATGTCTGCAGAGGTCCCAAGCTCATGTGCCACACAACGTACACAGTTCATTCAGAATCCGTACCCTCGAGTCTGGCCGACGTCAGGTGACGTCAGGTTCATGTGTCTATACATTAATCAGTACTCCATTAGGCACTGGTTAAAATATTACTGGTAAAAAAAAGTGCACCGTTAGGCACTGGTTAAAAAATTACCAGTTTAAAAAAAAAACATTTCTTTATTGTGTATTCAGATAGGATATACATAGTATATAACAAAGCGTTGTTGATATTGTGCTTGTACCTATTGAACACAGAGTCAAAACAAGCCCCTGGAAGTTAAGTTGACTGCATGTCGTTCCTGAAAGTCAGTTTCCTCCTGTCCCTGTTAATATCCCCTACACACTGCAAGTCTGCTCTACGGGAGTAGAAGCAGCATCCAATCCAATGGCATTCATGAACAAGTGCACACAGACTGCACCCGCACATTAGTGGTAGCGACAAATGTCACAATAATGGCCATGACAACAATAAACCAGAACACGAAATGGGAGGTATGCCAGTGACTAAGAGTGCACATTTGTAATGCCATGTGTGCTGTTGTCATCCGCCTCCTCCACAAGGAGGTGTAACCCCTCCAAAGTCTAATGCTTTTGCTTTTGTTGCTTAGAATGGAGAGGGAATAGCAAATTTAACCCTGCAGAAGTCCTACACTTTCCCTATTGTTGCATAAACCGGAGTGGAAATAGTATATCTAATATTTCAAGACTCTAATACTTCTCCTAATATTGGTATTTATCACTTTTTGTTTATTTTTTTAATTGTATATTATTTGTTTATGTATATAGTTTTTATTTTTGTAATAATATTTCTTGTAAATGTGTTTTTTATCCTTAAAAATGTGTATATTTTATTAATTTGGTAATTTATTTAATATTCTGTAACTGAATTGTTAATATTGTTATACTTAACTTAAATATATATATATATATATATATATAAATATATACATATATATATATATATATATATATATATATATATATATATATATTACCAACTGGCAGTCACCAGTAGGTTGTTATAGTTTGGAGTTAGGACCATATTTCCATACAAAAAGCGTTTTTTGACTTGCCTATATCTTTGACTCCGTTTGAGGAATCTTTACGACATTGCCCAACAAATGTGGCCAGGTGATTCTTGTTGCGCACACGAAATTTCAGGGTGATCCGTGAAGCAGGGGCCAAGGAAAAGGAGGCTCAAAAAATGTTGCATTTCCCATGTTAATTTCCATAGAACATGTCAACACATTTACAGTCCGAACCACTGGACGGAATTACACCAAATGTGGCTGACAGCTAGCTGCTGGTAGGCAGGTTGTGCTTTTTGTTATTTGGTGTAAATCCTTTCAATAGTTTAGGAGATATTTAAGGGCAAATAAATTTGTATATTTCTGGCTGTGATCAATCGCGAAATTCGCAAATTTTCACAAATACATGTGCGAAATAAGCGTTGCAATTTGCTGACCGCAACTTTACTAGGTAGTTGCGACCACCATTTTATTTCACGGGACACAGTCCCTGGGGGTAAAAATTCAAATAGAAAGTGCATAAGGGGTCAGGATGAAGGTACCCTAACCCCAGGATTGTGATATAGGTGTGTTTTAGAGGCAAATTATAGGTTTATTGTAATTTTGTATCATGGTGCAAGATATTTGTGAATTTCTGTCAATTATTCCCAAAATATTAGCAAATATGGAAAATTTGAAAAAAAAACACAGGCTCATTCATACACTAATTCATTCACTCATACATGCACTCAGAGGCTCAGGTGCCCACCAACACACCCACTCAAACACTCACCCACTCACTCACACATCCACTGACAGAGACAGGCCTTGTGGCCAACCTGCGGTGCGCATGGCCAAATGCAATGCATAGCACGGGGTTGGGAGGTTATAAGGGCTTGGCTGCGAGGCCTACCTGCAAGGCCGGGCCTTGCGACACACCACTGAAAAAATAAAAGGTTGAAGTAACGTTGTAGTTAGGTGAAATGTTCAGTAACAACGTGACGTTTTAACCTCTAAAAACCACAGAATTTCACTTGTTTTAGTTATCTGACGTAACTATGACTCATGCCCTAAGAAAACTATAACTTGCGCTCCTGTCATGCAGTTTTTTCAAATGAGTGATATCATATGTGGGGTAATTAGTAGTGTGTGGCAAGGGTGTGAGTTGTAGTTACCTTAGTACATGAACCATAGTTATTTGAGATAACTATACATATAACTGATGAATTTCTGTGTTTTTTAGAATTTAAAACATTACGTTGTTACTGAACATTTTGCCTAACTATAACATTACTTTAACCTTTGTGTTTTTCAGTGACTTTCTAGTTTTTTTTAATGTAACGTAATAATTTATTACCATACGCAAATCCAACACCCCAATGCACGTGGCCAACCACCTGCATACAGCCAATCCCATGCTACGCATGGCCTTTAGACGTGCATGTGCCTGCACCCAAGCTGTGTGGCCACACCCAACAAGGGCAGCCAACCCCACGCTGCACAGGACTTTCGGCTGTGCATGGCAGGAGGTTGGCTGCCTTCAGCTCTCTGTGCTGGGAGGGTTGATCGTTTCCCACGTGGTGTAGGATTGGCCTTTGGGCCTCGGGACCCCATCTCCTGGGGCCAAATACAGTTAAACAGGGGATTGGGCATGCTGCTCCCCTCCCCAAGCCTCTTGGGCCCCATCCCCCAGGGTACTATGGGGGTCATTATGACCCTGGCGGTCCTGCCCCGCCACACCGGCGGTGGCAGCCAGACCGCCGAAAGTGTGGTGGTGCAGGACCACCAAATTATGACATCGCAAGAGGGGTGGGACCGCCTGGCCGAAGCTTGTCCACCTTTGACCCGGCAGTCCACCTAACACCGCTCGTGGTATTTTGAGTATATTTTATTGCCAGGGATTCCGTGGTGGCTGTCCCCACTACAGGACTCCCCAACCCCCCACTTCCATGTAGGAGCCCCCCACCCCGACCCCTTCAGAAGCCCCCCACATCCCCAAGCAGTGACGCTCTCTCCCCGATCCCCGTTCTATACCCCCGCCCCGATCTGTACCCCCTGCTATCCACGCATGCACGCAACACAATTGCATACATGCAAGCACGCATCCAAGCAAACTCATTCACACACGCATGCACATACAGCCACGACATGCCCCGCCCCCTGCATACAACCCCGCATACTTGCACACAAACACACACAACACCCCCACCCTCCTCCATTCACACACACACACACCCATTCACGCATACAACACTCAACACCCCCCCTTCCCCTGTCGGCCGATCGCCTTACCAGGTGGTCGCGGTGGTTGTCCGGGAGGGAATGGGGTCCATGGTGCTTGGTCTGCTTCCAGCGTCCCGCCAACATAACACTGCCACACCGTCTACAATGTAGTAATAAGGCTGGCGGTGTTTTGGTGACATGGCATGGGCGACAGAGCAAGGTCCACTAGACTGCCAACAGCCAGTATGGCTGCTGGCAGATTGCCCGAAAAATAGTGGCGGAGAGCAGCCAGCAAGCCATAATATGGCGGTCATGTGGCAGGTGTGACTTCGGCGGTCTAAGAAATAGACCGCTGAAGTCATAATGAGGGCTTATGTATTTTAAAAGGGAGAGCAGCTAGATGGCCCTTGTCCCTGAGCCTTCTAAGGACGTGGGGACCACAACCACCAGGGCCACTTTTTTTGTTGTTAAAGGGGATGGAGGCTGCGTGGCCCCCTCCCCGCAAGCCTCATTATGCAATGGGGTCGCCATCTCCAAGGGCTGTATCTATTTTAAGGGGAAGTTGGCCACGTGCCCCGAGCCTTATTAGGTCCTGGGGACCCCAACCACAGGGCTGTTTTTATATTTTTAAAGGGGAGGTACATGGCTACCCTCTTCATACCCCAGGGCCTTTTTTTATTAAAGGGATGAGGGGGCACGAGCCCCTCTCCCTTAGCCTTATTAGTCACTGCGGACCCCATCCCCTAGGGCCACTACTTAAAATAAATGGCAAAATGACCTAAGGAGGGGGCTGCGCATCCCCCTCCCAAACAAATAAATGTGGGCCCTGGGTAATGGTGTCCCTGGCCTAAAACGGCCTGGCGAGGGGAACTGCAGGCCCTGGTGGATGGGGACCTAGAGCCGACAACAGCCTGGGGAGGGGGGCCACATGCCTCCCTCCCAATTAAAAATTAAAATTATGTCTGTACCCTGGGCCCTTGCCCACCCTGGGGTTTAAAAACAAAAAATAGAAGCACGGGAGCCTGAGGTTCTTTTTTTTTTTTTAAATGCTGCAGATTTGGGGATCCCCTGCAAATTCAACGACAAAATTAAAATAAGTTTCTGCCCCAGTCTGGGTCCCTCTGGGACCCCACCACTACGCCTAGGGAGTCATGGTATCCCTACCTGCCTCACCTATGTCTGTTTTTTTGCATTTGTTTAGGACTTGGGACTGAGCGCCGAACCCTAGGATGGCTGCCACCACTTGCTTGTTGATGTGGCGGCAGCCAATCAGATCTCAGCGGGAGATCCACAGAGGCTCTGCATCCGTAGATCTACAGCATTTTTTAGCATTAACTGCTCAAAACGTACTGAACAGATTTACACCAAATTACAAAAAGCACTCTTTCTGGACCAAGATCTAGCTTTCTGCTAAATTTGGTGTAAATCTGTTCAGCGGTTTGGGCTACAGTGATGTCTAAATTTTCTATCAAAAAATGAATGGGGGAAACACGTTTTGGGTCCCCTCCCTTTTTGTCAGCCCTCGCTCGATGGATCACCCCAAAACTTTCTATGTGCAAACTAGTCAAAAATAGAACTTTTAAAAAAAGAGTTCTGTGCCATTCACCAAACGAGGCCAAAGTTATTAGGAAAAAAAAATGCATTTCCTATGGAAACATGAACCTAGTTATAACTATGTGGTGCTGTCACTATTGTATGCTCTATAGCTACCATCCGATTGAAACGTGAATCTAAATATAAGTGGTGGTGCTGTCACTAGTGCATGTTCTATAGCTACCCACTCTGCTGCTCCATGTCATCCACTGAGAAATATTCAAACTGCAATAAGTGGTGTTCCAAGTGGTATAACTACATGTCTGAAAATCTGAGCCCTCCAGCTCAATGTGTAACCTAGAGGGTTTGAGGCAGGGTTTTGTTCCTGCCCATATGAACTGTTTAATCTTCCTATTGTTTGGAGTAGGCATTTGGATATAGGGAGCAGCAGCAATTTACCAAGGTTTTATCGGATTACAATAAATACCATTACGATACATGCCAACCTTCCCGATTCAGATGGGAGACTACAGATTTTAAGGCTAGCCTCCTGCCTCCCGATTCCTGCATATAAAAACCTGATTCCTCTGTGAGCTTCAGCTGACAGGGCCTGGTCTTGTGTAACTCGGAGTATGCACTGCCAGCAACCTGCTCCTGAAGGACAGTGCTCTGCACTTGCATCACGCTCTCTCTGTCTGCCATAGCATTTTCTCCCTGCTCCTGACAGGTAAGGAAAACAAGCATTTGCTATCCAATAGATTTTGCATTTGCGAGAGTTAAGGCTACTGGCGTTGTAAATGCATAAATTGGTCAACCCTGCCTCATAATTTGTTTTTCTCCTGCCACATAATTCCGCTGGCCCTGCATATAACTAAAGCACTTCTATTTAACTTCTTCCTCTATTTGCAGCAAAAATAAAAAATGTTTCCATTTAGCATCCTAATTCAAATCAGCCATGCTAATTCCAATAGAATGCCACTTTCACCACCCCACCATCAGAGCTGCTGGCCGGCTAACACAATTCCCCCCTACAAATGACACAAGACAGCCATGGAGCAGTAACAAGAGAAAAAAACTAGAAGGGTCACCCAAAAAAAATCAAGGATGTCAAGTTGGCCTGAATCATGGTCATAATTGCAATAAGGTGAGATTAATAAAACATATACAATCATCATGTAAACCCAATAAAAACAATTTATCAGAAATACACTTTTTGCATTAGACTATAATGCTCAAAACAGCCCCTAGAGAGCACCAGAACAAAAACAACATTTGGAAGAAACATGGTCATGCAACCATACAGTTAGCCTCTAGAGGGCATAACCACATGAAAACAGAATGGCAGAAAGTAATGTAGTGTAACTATATATGTAGCCCCTAAAGGGCGTAGTGCCTTACACATTTTAAGGCACATTAGAATATTTTTACAAACAAGGCCCTTATGACACAAACTACTCCCAGGTGTAAAACATAAATTACAGACATGAGAGAGCTTAAAAAGACACTGAATGGTGGGAGGGCTTATTATTTTGGGGTCCTCACTAATCTAGTGTGGGGACCCACATATGCCCTAGACAGGAAGAGTGTGCTGTGCTGAACGGTTTGGTGGTTGTCCCATTGTCCTGGGACCACCACAGGATGAGTTATGAGCAAAAATGTTTTGTAAAAGGAGTGCCCCGCAAAGCTTTATGGGGCGAGTTTCCTGAGTGCACTGAATATTATAGTATCAGCTCTCCCGCTGTGCCGGGACAGCCACTTGGTGGATTTCTGTGTTTTTTTTCTATTGAAACAGCTGCAGTTTGTATATTTTTCAACTGCTAAACCTGCGAATAATTTAGAAATGGGGTTGCAAATGTAAATAACTCTGATTCGGTAACAGTGTGATGTAAATGGTGCTTATGCAAAGTGCTCCAATACCTCCGATCGGGTGCGCGCTTCAAAATGCCATGGCTGCCATGTAGCACGAAGGGGAGAGACAAAAGAAAAATGTAAATGACTCAGACTCGTTAATAGTGTGACGTAACTGATATTCATGAAAAGAGGTGCAATACCCCCGATCTAGTTCAAGCAATATGAAACTTCAAAGGATCATGGCCGCCATGGAGTACGAAGGGGAGAGACAAAGGAATAAAGTAATGCACACACTAAAGTATATGGCTGATCATGCAATAATACATGTAACAGGGTCAGTCTGAAAGGCGTTCCAAGCAGCTTCACAGCAGGACAAATGAAAGGCGTTTACCTAGGAAATCAAGGGAATTTTGAAAGGCAGACTTAGCAAGGAATGAAAGTGATGGGCGTAGTTAAAGCCCACAGAATAGATCACAAGATGTGGAGAAGAGCAGCGCTTTCTGCGCTGCTAGGCTCACCCTATAAATGTACATTTGTGTCCCTAAAATCTGACCCTGCAGCAGCATTCTTGCAAATCACATACATAACAGTAAACCGAGTCAGACTCCAATAGAAGTCAATGGGGAAATACATTCTCTCAATTGTTTTCCAGAAATCTCACCCTTTTCTCTTCTAAACTGTTGGCATGTAAGCATTACCAATCACAATTAGCATGAGTAACAGCCATCTACATCTACAGATCAGCCTTTTTTTAAATTAGTCCCATGGCAAATGAAAAACCAGGAGGGGTAATAAATAAAAGTCACTTCAGTAGTCAAACGAAACATGCATTGTCAAAATTTCTTTCGGACAATTCAACAATAGTAAAATGAATGTTTTGCAAGAGGGAGTATACTTTACTACCCACAAGTCCCATCCTTTGGAAAAGGATGTCCTTTTTTAAAATTAATTTGTTTGACAATATCATTGAAAAGGAAATAGTAACACAGAGAGAACAATATAAAACATTCAACACCACCCCCCCCATCTTGCTAAGCTCCTCATACTAGTCATAGGTCTATCGAACTGTTTGAAAATCTAGTTTCACAAAATTTCCTCAAAATTCAATACAATAACAAAATGCATGGCAAACATAGTCATAAACCAACAGACATTTTCTGAAGATAAGAACATAACATTCAAAACAGTCCTCAAAGGAGGTTTACTTGTAGCCATGAATTCAGTATACAATACATGCAAAGTTCACAAACATGTTAAAGAAGACAAAGTATATATCACCTTGGAGCAGGATCCCAGAACATCATTCCATTCTATTTTAGAAAACATTTTGATTGAATCTGAAGGCCATGGTTAGATTACACTAAAAACTAGTCCTAAACTTTATTTGCTTCCCAAAGTACATAAAAATATGAGGGCTCAGCCATTCAGACCTATCATAACCAGTTTTAGTTTTGTGCATGAAAATGTGTTCAAATGTAATAAGTAGTATTTACAGACATTATTTGAGTCCCTTTGTACTTAAAGGGCAAACTTCACACTAGTAATGGTTAAAATTCAGAGAGCTCAAACCATTATTCTTTGTACACTAGACAAATATTATCCTTATATGTCTATTCCACAGCAAGATGGTACGTAGGTGGTTCAGGGCTCCTTCTAAATAAAACCGTCTCAAGAGCAAATTCTGTATTCTTGTTACAACCTTTCGTACACTCTCCACCACAGCTATTTTAAGAATTTTGGTAAGTATGTTTTAATGGCCAACTTTGATTGTGACCACTTATATAATAGCCCTTACTGGATCAAAGTGCACAAGTGTTTTATTGTAGATATTTTCATTGTGTGGAATCGTACACAGGATGTATTGGAATCAAAGTTTGAGACCCTTCAAGAAATTCATCTGCAGATTCAATTTACCAGTCATATGCATACTAAAGAGGTTACTATCCTTGATGTCAATGTTTCTTTGGATAACGAAAGATGAAAAATTAATTTTATAATAAAATGTCTCATCGTAATAATTTATTATATTATTTATGTTTTCATCAGAGAAGTCTCAAAGACAAGCTGCTAGGAATCATCTTATGAAGGTTGAAAGTTTAGTTAGTGTAGCAAATTCATCTTTTTCTGCGTGGTCACTCCAGATTTTGCACCTTTGTCTGTACAGAATTTTTGCTGGCTTTAGGACTCTGTGTACTGCAACACTGCTGAACAGTAGCAAAGTGTCTCTAAAACACATGCTGTGCACTGGAACTCTCTACTTGACCTATTTTTTATAAGTCCTTTGTTAATGGTGCCTTAAGTGCACCTATATTGTGTAACATTAAATGACAGGTGTTGGCTGCAGTGTATATTTACAAATATATTTCTGCCATGAGCACCACTATGCTCTGCCTAGGCTGCAGTTTAAGTGCACTGCTGTGACACATGGCCAAGAAAAATGTCTTAGCCATATAGGAAATTATACATTAATAAGTCCCCCCTAAAATTCTCCTTGAAGCCCACACGACAAGGTGCTAATATATAGACATTAAAGACCAGATAATTGAATAAAGATAGTGCATAGTACATAGTGAGGCTAGCGTACCCTCACAGTGATATAAAACCCAAAAGCAATTTCACTTTGTAGGCCTGGCTCGACCTTTCCCTCATAGGTCTAAAAAAAATCTTGATTTTCTACTGCCGCATAATAAAGGTCGAGAAAAATGTTAAAAGTTATTCAGTGGCTCCATTAATCGAAATGTGTACGCATGTTTGAAAAGTTTTATAATATGAGGCTAGGTATGATACTCCCAGAATACTCTTTGATTAGATGCAAATGTTTGCAGAAGCTGGTAAGCAACACTGATGATTCTTTGCTTTCAAAATAAATTACTCAGATTAAAGATGCAAGGAGGAAAAAACATATTTTGCTTAATTACTGTAAAATTGAAGGTACCATTTCTTTGAAGCATCATTTAGTAAATATGTTGATGCATGCTAGTACTTCCAAAAAATATTCATAACGGAAAATCACTGTATCCAGATTCAACAAGAATATGGGAAACATGAAAATAAACAAGCATTGGCACAACCAACCAATTCAACATTGGTTGCTAGTCTTTTGATTTTGTCAACGCATGTCTTGTTTTGACATTGCTTTTATAAAACATTACTGTTGTGGGAGCTGCCATGCACTCACCATTGTGAAAAAAACTGGCAAAAAGCAAAAACATTTTTGGCCTCAAAAAACATACATTGCCACAGTAGTTCCGAGTACTGAACAAAAGCTACTTTGTGAGCCAATATGCTCCCTGTAGAAGAGCAAAATGGTAACACTCACAGTAAAGCCAGCCGATAGATGGAGAGAGAGAGTGGCCCAATTCTTAAAGAAAGTCACAAAAGTACACCCATGGTATATGTATTTGCATTAGTGCAGGATTATGTCTTTCACGAATTCACAAACGTTTACAGAAGTAGACAAAGAGATAGTACTCCTGGAAAATATTTGTAAACTGTATTTTAGCATGAGCAAATATGCATGTGTAGATTTGCTCATTCAAAAATCTATTGAGCTTTTTTTGCAAGTTCACTTTCCCTCCAACCACTTTTTCCAGACCATGGAAGAACTTCCACTTCTGCCCTTGTCAGGAGTACATTTCCAACCTTTCTCAGTCTGATAAAAGTTTAGAGGAGAGCTGGTAAAAATCCTTAAAACATGCAATTTAGCAGTTTTGCACAGACTCAAAGGCATTCCAGCCCTGGAACTCTTGCTTACTGCTTCCTCCAGCCCCAGTAAGTAGATCTGCGGAAAGGTGGTAAAATAAGGACATTATTAGTATTCAAGCCCTATTATAGTATTAGCCCTGGCATAATAAGAGAGGCTATTATCAGATCTCTTATATAATGAGATTACTGCTATAATTTGTCACCGCACTACATGGCATCAAAAGGACAACTAGATTATTTTACAGGACAAGCAGATTTATGACGCAATCTATCCCATGGGCAAGTAGATATTTTATTAAATTCCACACCCTTAAGTCACAATAGAGGGAAAAATCAGTTTTGACTCTGTCAGGTAGGGGAATGGCCAAGAAGCACAAGACAGGCCTGCCTGGTGGCAGGTGAATCCCACCTTCCTGAAACCGGGGCACTTGGGTAATTTTATAGTATGGCAAAGAGGAAGTGCTGCTCAAAAAGGTGGGTGGACTGTGAGAAAATAGTAGGATTTGGAAGTTGAATTCTTGCAATCACTAGCTAATGCACAGGATATATTGGCCACATCCACCCCTACCCCTTCAGAACATTCCTGGACCTGGGGAGACTACATCTGAAGAAGAAGGACCTACTGGAAGAAGAATCCTCACTTCTTACTCCTGTAGAAGGAGAGGACTTACACTTGGACTCCAGAATGTGGCTGGAACTCAGGGACTGAAACTCACGCTACAAAGGTCTGTCTCTTTCTCACCTGTTTGTCTCAATATCACTTCCATTTCTCTTATTTTTCCTTCTTCTGACCTCACCCTTAGTTTCTTTTTCTAACCTGTCTCTGCTCCAGTCTCTAAACTGTATAACCACTTTGACTCCCAATGTGTTTATTTTTTACAACATCCCTTAAACAATGCAACAGCAGTCATAAAATTCAATAAAAGAGCACAAGCACTAAAAATAATTTAAGAAAAAAAACAATTCAACAGAACAATTAGTTAAAGCTTGATCCAAGTAAGTGCACACTCTTTTAAAACCATTAGAAATCTAGTCAGGTACACATAACATCTATGAATTGCATTTGAAATACAAATTGCATTGCTAATAATCTTGACCATATACTGTATTTTAAAAAGGTGGGGTTTTTAATTTTCCCTCACAGAGTCAAAACAATATACACAATCTAAAAGTATATGAACTTCTGTGCAATGCATCTGCAATTCACAACTGCACAATCATCTGAATTCTTGTCTCCCATTTAGCTCTGTCACTTTATCATAACTCTCTCAATTGTCTCCCTTCTTTCAGCTGCACTCTCTCACCTGTCTGCCTCCTCGTCTCTCTCAGGTGCCTTTCTAACCTGTTTTATTATTGAGCTAATCTCTCTCAACTGTCTTCTATTTGCTCTGAGCTATCTTTCCTCATTTTCTTTAGCACCTCTCTCACCTGCCTCCCCAGGCTCTGCCTCTACTTCTTTCTGAGCAGACTCTTTCTCAGTAGTCATTCACCTCTCAGCTGTCTCCCCACTCAGCTGTCTCTTTATTACTTGACTTATCTGCCCATCTCTGAGCTGTGTTTTTCTATGAAGACTCATCTACTTCCCTCCACGACTTAGTTGTTTATCACCGGCTCTCTCTTTATCACTTTTCCCACACACTTCAGTCCCTGTTGTCCTGTCTCTTTTAGCTATCTCTTTCTCATCTGTCTTTATCTATAGCACATCTCTCATGCTGTCATCCGTCCCCTCTCAGCAGTCTTTCCCTCTGTAAGGAAATGCCTCCTTGGCATGGTTACCCCCTGACTTTTTGCCTTTGCTGATGCCAAGTTATGATTTGAAAGTGTGCTGAGGCCTGCTAACCAGGCCCCAGCACCAGTGTTCTTTCCCTAACCTGTACCGTTGTATCCACAATTGGCACACCCTGGCATCCAGGTAAGTCCCTTGTAACTGGTACCCCTGGTACCAAGGGCCCTGATGCCAGGGAAGGTCTCTAAGGGCTGCAGCATGTCTTATGCCACCCTGGGGACCCCTCACTCAGCACAGACACACTGCTTGCCAGCTTGTGTGTGCTGGTGGGGAGAAAATGACTAAGTCGACATGGCACTCCCCTCAGGGTGCCATGCCAACCTCACACTGCCTATGGAATAGATAAGTCACCCCTCTAGCAGGCCTTACAGCCCTAAGGCAGGGTGCACTATACCATAGGTGAGGGCATAGGTGCATGAGCCCTATGCCCCTACAGTGTCTAAGCAAAACCTTAGACATTGTAAGTGCAGGGTAGCCATAAGAGTATATGGTCTGGGAGTCTGTCATACACGAACTCCACAGCACCATAATGGCTACACTGAAAACTGGGAAGTTTGGTATCAAACTTCTCAGCACAAGAAATGCACACTGATGCCAGTGTACATTTTATTGTGAAATACACCCCAGAGGGCATCTTAGAGATGCCCCCTGAAAACATACCCAACTTCCAGTGTGGGCTGACTAGTTTTGCCAGCCTGCCACACACCAGACATGTTGCTGGCCACATGGGCAGAGTGCCTTTGTCACTCTGTGGCTAGTAACAAAGCCTGTACTGGGTGGAGGTGCTTCTCACCTCCCCCTGCAGGAACTGTAATACCTGGCGGTGAGCCTCAAAGGCTCACCCCCTTTGTTACAGCACCACAGTGAAGCTAGTGGAGATGCCCGCCCCCTCTGGCCACGGCCCCACTTTTGGCAGCAAGGCCGGAGGAGATAATGAGAAAAACAAGGAGGAGTCACTGGCCAGTCAGGACAACCCCTAAGGTGTCCTGAGCTGAGGTGACTCTCACTTTTAGAAATCCTCCATCTTGCAGATGGAGGATTCCCCCAATAGGATTAGGGATGTGCCCCCCCTCCCCTCAGGGAGGAGGCACAAAGAGGGTGTAGCCACCCTCAGGGCTAGTAGCCATTGGCTACTAACCTCCCCAGACCTAAACACCCCCCTAAATTGAGTATTTAGGGGCCCCCAGAACCTAGGAAGATACATTCCTGCAACCTGAAGACGAAGAAAGACTGCTTACCTAAAGCCCTGCAGAGAAGACGGAGCCACCAACTGCTTTTGCCCCAGCCCTACCGGCCTGTCTCCCCACTTCAAGAAAAACTGCAACAGCGACGCGCCCCCAGGGTCCAGCGACCTCTGAAGCCTCAGAGGACTACCCTGTATCTAAAAGGACAAAGAACTCCCGAGGACAGCGGTCCTGTTCCAAAGAAACTGCAACTTTGCAACAAAGAAGCAACTTTTAAAGACCACACGTTTCCCGCCGGAAGCGTGAGACTTTCCACTCTGCACCCAACGCCCCCGGCTCGACCTGCGGAGAACCAACACTACAGGGAGGACTCCCTGGCAACTGCGACCCTGTGAGTAGCCAGAGTTGAACCCCCTCGAATCCCCCCCAGCGACGCCTGCAGAGGGAATCCGGAGGCTCCCCCTGACCGCGACTGCCTGCTTCAAAGAACCCGACGCCTGGGAAACACACTGCACCCGCAGCCCCCAGGACCTGATGGATCCGACCTCCAGTGCAGGAGCGACCCCCAGATGGCCCTCTCCCTTACCCAGGTGGTGGCTACACCGAGGAGCCCCCCACCCCCCTTGCCAGCCTGCATCACTGAAGAGACCCCTGGGTCTCCCATTGAAACCTATTGCAAACCCGATGCCTGTTTGCACTCTGCACCCGGCCACCCCTGTGCCGCTGAGGGTGTACTTTTTGTGCTGACTTGTGTCCCCCCCGGTGCCCTACAAAACCCTCCTGGTCTGCCCTCCGAAGTCGCAGGTACTTACCTGCTGGCAGGCTGGAACCGGGGCACCCCCTTCTCCATTGAAGCCTATGCGTTTTGGGCACCACTTTGACCTCTGCACCTGACCGGCCCTGAGCTGCTGGTATGGTAACTTTGGGGTTGCCCTAAACCCCCAACGGTGGGATACCTTGGACCCAACTTTGAACCCTGTAAGTGCTTTACTTACCTGAAAAACTAACAAATACTTACCTCCCCCAGGAACTGTTGAATTTTGCAGTGTCCAATTTTAAAATAGCTTATTGCCATATTTGCCAAAACTGTACATGCTATTGTGATGATTCAAAGTTCCTAAGATACCTGAGTGAAATACCTTTCATTTAAAGTATTGTTTGTAAATCTTGAACCTGTGGTTCTTAAAATAAACTAAGAAAATATATTTTTCTATATAAAAACCTATTGGCCTGGAATTGTCTTTGAGTGTGTGTTCCTCATTTATTGCTTGTGTGTGTACCACAAATGCTTAACACTGCCCTCTGATAAGCCTACTGCTCGACCACACTACCACAAAATAGAGCATTAGAATTATCTCTTTTTGCCACTATCTTACCTCTAAGGGGAACCCTTGGACTCTGTGCATGCTATTTCTTACTTTGAAATAGTACATACAGAGCCAACTTCCTACACCCTCTCTCTGACTCTCAGCTGTCTCTTTGTCACTATCTATGTGTCTATCGCTACCTGCTCTCCCCTGCCTCATTTCCTTTCAAATCTGATTATATCTTCTTCACTTCTGCCATGTGTCTCTGATTCTTTCTAAACTCCCATCTCTCTCACACACACACACACCCCTGGCTATCACTTAATCTTTCATCTGTCTCTCAGTAGTGTCCTTCCTTTTGTTATTTCCCCCTCCTTTTACTCAGTCTCTCCTCTCCACCCCCTCTCTGTAGCTCTCCCTTCTCTTTACTGTATGTATTGCTTTCTTCATGTTCTAAGGGGCAGCTGGGGCCCAGAGATGCCATTTTTACTGGGGTCTCCTCCACTTGCAACAATAAATAACGTTTAGGAAGTGTGTTACTTTCCTCTCAGACCAGGTGTCGCAAGCACAGTGCTTAGGGTCACAGGGATAGGAAAGGGGTCACAGCTGTGATCCCTGGTAATCTCTTAATGGTGTACATTATCATTGTTTTATAGAATTGTGTCAATGCCTGATTGATTCTAAGCTCAATGATCACAGGGGGTGTGGGAAAGAGGCGGACCTCTGGCTCAGCACCAGAGTGTCAAAGATAGTATTGAGAGGAGAAAACAAGAAAGATGGTACAGGCCACCAGCAGAAGGTTACAAATGAGAAATCCTTAGGGCACCATCTTCTGACAAAGAGAAAAGAGTCCCAAAACATTTCAGTGAGAAAGGTGGGAACCCAGGGGTGATGAAGTCCTTTGAGAGTGGCAGATGCTTTTACTGTAATCAATCAGGGCACAAGAAGGGAAATTCCTTGTGCCCCAGAAGTCACTCACTAGTGGTCACTCTACAGGACTGGTTAGTGTAGCAGATGAGAGTATGCCATAGTGTCCTTTGTTGGGGGGCGGACCAAGTAGGTAAGCTGATGATCCCGGAGAGTTCTAGGAACTACTTCTAGAGAGTCAGAGTAAATGGGGTCCAAATCAATACTCTGTGGGATACTGGTGCCAGCCAGACCCTGATGGTGAAAAGGCTGGTCTCCCAAGAACAGTACCAGGACGGCGGGGTCTGTAAGGTAAGGAATGTCCATGGGAGGGGGGTATTACCGCCCTATGACTATGATCTCATTAGAATGGAGGATGATAGTTGCCCAGAGGAAGGTAGCTGCATGTCCCTGCTTGCTCAAAGACAGTCCAAAGAAGTGAACTACTACAGGAAGGGACCAGTGTGAGAGAGCATCCTGGTTGCCCCACTGCAGACCTCGGAGGCTACTGGCCCTATGGTTAGGGTTTAGAGGCCCAAGAGGAAAATAAGGGTTAGGAGGCAGATACAACCCAAAGTGGGGGGACCAGTGGGTCATGGGTTAACTGCTCTGACAGGGGGGAACCTGAGAATGATGCTGGTAAGGCCATGCCTGTCCTGGAGATACTGCCTGTACTGGCAGAGATACAAGTTACAGGAGCCCTGGGCCAGGAAGCTCCCTACATGACATAGCCAGAGTGTGTCACCTTTGTTGAGGGCAGTGTGCACCACTGGAAGTCCTGGACTGTCAGTCAAGTCAGATGATGGAAATGAGAGTGATAGGAATTAATGCAGACAGTAGATTCTGATCCATTGTCTGCACTTTCAGAACTGGTCTGGGGTGGGGTGCAAGGGTGTGGAATTTAATAAAATATCTACATGTCCATGGGATAGGTTGCTTCATAAATGTACTTGTCCTGTAAAATAAGCTACTTGTCCTTTTGATGCCATGTAGCATGACGACAAATTATGGCAACAATTTCACTGTATAAGAACTCTGATAATAGCCTCTTTGATTATGCCAGGGCTAATACTATAGTAGGGCTTGAATACTAACAATGTCCTTGTTTTACCCTGTTTCCGCAGATCTGCATACTGGGGCTGGAGGAAGCAGTAAGCAGTAGTTCCAGGGCTGGAATGCATTCGAGACCGTGCAAGCCTGCTAACTTGCACATTTTAAGAATATTCACCAGCTCTTTTCTAAACTTCTCCCATACTGAGAAAGGCTGAAAATGTACTCCTGACAAGGACAGGAGTGGAAGTTCTTCCAAGGTTGTGAAAAAGTGTTTGGAGGGAAAGTGAACTTGTAAATGCTAAACAGATTTTCGAATTAGCAAATCTACACATGCATATTTGCTTGTGCTTAAATACAGTTTACAAATATTTTCCAGGAGTGCTATTTCATGGTCTACTTCTGTAAATGTTTGTGAATTCACGAAAGCCATAACTCTGCACTAATGCAAACATATATATCATGGGTGCATTTTTGTGACTTTCTTTAAGAATTGAGCCAGTCACTATCCATCTAACGGCTGACTTTACTGTGAGTGATAGCATTTTGCTCTTCCACAGGGAGCATACTGGCACACAAAGTAGCTTTGTTCAGTGCTAGGAGCTACTGTGGCAATATGTGCTTATTGAGGTCAAAAAATGTTTTGCTTTTTGCGAGCGTTTGTTAGAATGGTGCATGCCTGACAGCTCCCACAACAATAATGTTTTGCAAAAGCAATGTCAAAACAAGACATGCATTGATAAAACCAAAAGACTGACCACCAATGTTGGATCGGTTGGCTGTGCCAACGCTTGTTTATTTTCATGTTTCCCATATTCCTGCTGAATATGGTTGCAGTGATTTTCCATTTGAATATTTTGAGGAAATTCTAGCATGCATCAACACATTTACTAAATGAGTTTTCAGAGAAATGGTACACAAAATTTCACAATAATTTAGCAAAACATATTTTTCCTACTTGCATCTTTAATATGAGCATTTTATTTTGAAAGCAAAGAATCATCGATGTTGCTTACAAGCTTCTGCCAACATCTGCATCTAATCAAAGAGCATTCTGGGAGCATCATACGTAGCTTCAAATTATAAAACTTTTCAAACATGTGCGTACACATTTTTTTACTGCAATCACTGTCAGCAGTGCTGTGTGAGCTTACAACATTATTTACATTTATTTGGACTGCTCACCCTAATATTAAAGGCTTTGCGTTAATGAACCATAACTACAAGTTTGAATAGCATTAACATGTGGACACAAATATTACCTCAACTGTAGACAATTCTACTCTTTCTTGTAAACTAGCAGCCAAAAGGTTTGTGCTGCAGTGGGGCTGGGCCTACTTGCCCCTAGGACAAAATAAACATAAAAACGTATTGTCCTTGACCCCATCAATACGTCCTGGGCACGGGGTGTCTTTTGGAGGCTACTCTCCAGGCACAGTCTTTGTGTAGAGTGATGCTCCCGAATTGGAAGAACCCTGTAAAGGAGAACCATCTATAAGTGCAGACATTGGAACCAAATCTATTGTCTGCTTTGACAGTTCGAAAGTGGGACCCACTGACCCACTTGTTCCAGTTCTAAGTTTCCTGTGACTAAGGAAGGGAGTGCTCTGCAGAGTCTCAGACTGCTGCACAACCAAACCTGATGTCTACCTGACTCTAGCTTCCCATGCATGAGGGGGAACAACCTAAGTCTTGTTTTGCTGGAAGAAACTAGTTATCTGACCTTAGGTATGTCTCCTAAAAAAGGGAAGGAGCCAGCTACCTTTGCAGAAGGAGAGACTGTCCAGGAAGACCCAAGTGCAGCGAAACCCCAGTGACCATGGAGGCTGCCAGAGGAAGGAGGATGGAGAAGAGGGACCTTTGAGCCTCAAGTGTTGGCATGCTCTTCTATCTGAGGATCCAGGTGGGAAGCATTGAATGTTGGCTGACCAGTACGGCTGCAACAAGAACTGTAAGCATGGCTGACCTGTGATACTGTGGCCACTGTCGGGTCTGTGATGTTGTGACCAAACAAACTATGGCCGTGGATGATCCTGTGCCAATGTAACCCATGTGGGAGAGTTTTTTCAGGTTTATATTTTGTACATTAATAATGACGATTAGTATGATTCTTCACACTTGATTTTCCATATACATATTGGATTAACATACTTTCAGTTGGAAACACAATTCCTATGATATGCAGAAGTGTGTTTTTGAATGTTTTAGTTATGCTACATTTCTCTGTAAAGCCATTTTAAACAAGATGGGCACCCTCTCTACCGTTCACTCCCGCTTCCTCTAACCTGTGTACATCCTTTCCCCACAGACTCCATTGCAGGCAGTCAAACTGAGGTCATATTAGTTTATTTTCATTGCTGTATTATTTTGCTTGTGGATAACTTTTTTAAATGGTTAGGATGTAAGATTGCAACAATCCCATGTGTTTCTTCACTGGGTGTATTCACTGACAGAAAGTCTTATTGTTTAATGTTTCATATTTATTCGAACATCTCTGAATGACATTAGCATAGAGGATGTTGAATATTTTTTTAAGAACTGGGGTTTTGATGTGAAATTGCATTTGTCTTGTGATCTGATTTGCTAATGAAATTATATGTTTGCTCACCACTATGGTTTTGTAGCATTTCTAATATACTGTGCAAGATTTGTGTATGAGAATCCCTTGATTCTAGGGGTGAGCTGGATTTTAGAAGACTTTCCTCTTCTCCTAAGGATGCTGCCCAAATGAGTTTGTGCTCGTTTGGGACTTAGAATAATTTTTGAATTTGCATAACTTTGCATTGACAGCTTGTATGGTATATACTCTGTACCTCTTAGTTTGAGTTTTTGTAATAAAATCACTTAAATTTTAAATTGATCTACAGCTAAGTTATTGAGTGGACCTCATTACTCAATGAGCTGTTTTTCCTTTGCTAATTGATGTTTGGGGGAGAGGCTTAATGCAGCGACACACTGCCTCATGAAATTGAAGTTTAACACCATCTCTGATCCAGTAAACTAGGAGAACTGAATGAGGTTAATTTTGAGAAGTCCATATTTTGGAGCACGGGTTTGCTCCCATACCCAAAAAACCATGGCAACTGCCCTGAGGCGTCCAAAGACTGAGGCTTACCTGTAACCCATTGGGCCTAAAGAGACTAAGGCCCAACTTGAACCATTTTCACCAGGAGTCTAGTGCCCTGAAATGGGGCCTGTGCAAAGCTTAGCACTGAGATGCTGGCTGGAGTGTAGCTGTGATATGATCCATCCATGAGTGGCCACAGGAACTCCAGGTTACCTGTCTTTTTAACAAATCATTTTTTTTTTATTTCAAATTGAGCAGTCATAAAAAAAGAAGAAAACAGTTGCTTTCCAATCAGTCCCCGCTATCCCACCTGCCCCAAACCCCAGCAGTTAGAAAGAAGCAGGGACACCTGCGGATGCAGTCTCTCACATAGAAGACAAACCATAATAGTTCTACCATTTAACCCAAACCTTACAACATTTTTGAGGACAGCCTCTGGCAACATAGCTCGGTTTCTCCTGTTTAGCGCACCAGTCCATGCCTGATCGCCACAGTACCAGGCTAGGTGCATGGAGCACCTTCCAGTGTCTTTCAATGTCTCTTTTAGCTATCCACATTGCGAGACCATCCAGTGCTCAGTCGCACCTCCAAACTCATTCAGAAGCCGCAGAAGAGCCTTTTTGTTGTCAGCACAACAGTTCTGCCTAAGACCCTAGCGAGGGCCTAGAGACCTAGAGATAGGTTCCATCTGTTTGATTACAATACAGGGTGATCTGCGAACAATGCCACACCATGTGAAAAAATAGCATTGGGAGAAGAGCATTGGGAGCAACAAGGGTGGGACAGAAGACCGGCATACTAGAGGTGTAGCTGGGTTAGTCTGCACCGCACTGAAATGACAAGCTCCCAAAAAGCCATGCATGCCATCCGCCATTCCACGTCATCTAAATCATCAGCCCAAACCTCCCATCTCCACCGGAGCTGGTCCAGCTTCTGAAGAGCACTGCATACCAAGGAGCAATAACGCTGGGAGATCCTACCTCCACCCAAGCTGCCCATCAATAGTCTAGCTTCCAAGGGGCTATATTCAGGTAAGTCTGTCAGGTGTGTCTTGCAATGTCTAAGTGCATTCCTCAATTGCACAAACCTATGACATTGGATATGAGAAAGCTAGAAATGGGCATGCATGTCTGAAAAGAAGCGCATGTGAGTACCTGTCCAAATGTCTCCCAACACTGTATCCTCAATCAGGTCCCATTGGCGAAATCCCTCCATCCATGCTGTGTGCTCCAGCCACCGTCCCCTCCACATGGGGGTCTGCCGGGTCAATTTCCTGTCCCAGCTAAGAAATCTATTGGCGGCTCACCATACAAGAAAAAGTCTACTATTAAGTTCAGGAAAGTGGAGCGGAACGGGTCTACCACAAAGATAGTGCATCACCCCATCCACCAGGTTACCTGTGGAGTCAGAGGGATCTTTTTGTCTGCTCCCATAGGTTCTCTTGGCTCATCACCTAACAGGACATCTAGGCACTTGCAGATCCCGGAGGCTCATTTGAAAAGCCAGGTTTTGAGGGCCCTACAGAATTCTGAAATTGAGGTGATGGTCTGGAGTTGCGTGGGGAAGCAGTACGGAAAATCGGGGCAAAAGCAAGGCGAAAGTAGTGAAAACAAGGAAAAGCAAGGAGAGGGCACACAAAAAAATGATTAAAAAAGCAAGGAAAAAGTGAAATGAGCGAAAAGTAAGAAGGCCCACAAAAAATGGGGGAAAGCAAAGAGAAAGCAGTGAGAAAGAGGGAAAAAGAAAGGAGAAGGCACTCAAAAGACAGGGGAAAAGCAAAGAGAAGACAGGAGCAAGAGTGATGCAGCAGTACTGGGAGAGCTGTGCCTGGAACCTACTCCAACTAAAACATTTATTGCTGCAAAGAGGGGTACTGCATAAAGCAAAATAGATGGCAAATCAACGGTGAAGAACAAGAAAGCTGACTGGGATGCAGCTACCAGAAGTACCCTGTTCACTACACTGTACCTAATAATTATTGGATGTGTAGTATTTAGCTCTGTGTGTATTAAAATACTAAATCATTGGGTTAAGCAATTGTGTATTGTGCTTCTCTGTGATTGTTGAGTTCTGACCTCCCTGAGAAGCCTGAAACTGCTCGCCATTACTACCACCAAGAGTCAAGTGCTGATGAGGTTGTACTTGGCCCAGTTTGTACAGCCATAGTAAAACAAGCATGGTCATCAAAGGCAAACGACCATAACCCCCATGGTTGGGACCAGCTTCCCTCGTGGCCTCTCGAATAGGCTCTGAAAATGTTCAAGATGCTCACAGGAAAAAAACAAACTAGGTGAAGGAAAAAGATTCTTCAAAAGAACTGCCTGACAGCGAAAGGGACAGCTTCTGTGAGTTCTATACCTATTTCACACCCGAGTACACTATACTGTAGGGTAATCGTGACTCTGGAGGAAAGGAATTTAACAGGGAGATTACATCACAGAGAGAGATGAATTACGAGCCTCAGCACTGTTCTTCCATACGTGGCTGCATTCCAACACTTCTGTGAGCCTGTACGAGGTGTACTAAAGTTCCAGAGTTGACCCGTGGTTACAACTGATGTCTGTGTTCATGTTTGTTTTTTGAAAAGGTGACATTTAAATAGATGTAGACTTCTTCTGGCAGGCTGTCTCTCACATGTCTACCCATGAGCCTGCAAAGCTTAGACAGGTCAGCTCACTAATAAAACCAGGTTTCTGCACTAAAAAAACATCATGAAAAAAATTATCCGTGCGTTAGCCAGTAAGCATAAAGTATCACCCTCTGATCCTAGCACATATTATTAGCTCTGTGTAGCATTGGTATTTATTATTTCTTTTCTATTTATTTGTATTCATGTATTATTTGTATTTGCCTGTGCTTATTGCCTCTTTTCTCTTTTACCTTTTGTTAGTATTTAACTCTGTTAGTTCCATTCCGTTCCATTAACAGAACTCCTATGTTAAGGTTCTGTATTCTGTTGTGGGGCAGTTGGAGGCTGACTTTCATCTTGTTCAGTCGCTTCTTTGCCTGCCGTGGATCCCTCATTAAACCTTGCACTGGAATGATTTATCACGCTCCGCCTGTGAAGAATTTGTCCTTCATTACTCTACATATTTTGGTACAAGGAGTGGGGTGGAGAAAACCCTGCATTTCAAGATAATTTGCGGAGCAGTTTCACAACAGAGTTGGTGCCTGTCCAGGGATCCACCGACCGGCATATGTAAAGGCTTTACCCACAACCATTGGGATCGGTAACGTGTGCGCTTCGCTTTTTGTTAAATCTGCTTCTTATGCGTATTATAAGACTTACTTGTGTACATTTTACAGGCGCCGCCTGTCGCGAGCTCCAACTGCCGTGCTTGCGCAGCGCCTGTCTTCAGCATTTCTGACGTCGTGTCGTCACGCGCTGTTTCCCAGGATACTAGCGCGTTCACCCTGCTGACGTCGTAACATTGTGGTGGTCTCCTAGGATACTGACGCGCCTACACCTAGCGAGGATTTTAGAAGGAAAATCGTCCTGATTATACGGACTCGTCGGTGCATTTCTAGGAAGTTGATTTGCCAAATTACGTGCACCACGTGTATATTTGATTTAAGGAGGCCGGAAAATTGAAAGTGTCATTTATTTGATACACAATCCCATATTTTAACAATATAATCTGAACTAAAGTAAATTTAAATAAGAAAAAAAAAAAAAACTTTGGCATTTTCACAAAATTTTTACCTGCATTATTCTGCTGTCTCATCATGGCATCCAATAATTTGGTAGTACAACCTCCACCGTTTTTAACAAAGAGTGGCAAACCGGACATTAAGTGGAGAGAATGGATTCAAATTTTCGAGAATTACTTAGTGGCAATTGATGCCAATGACTTTCCTCCATCAAGGAAATTAGCTCTACTTTTTAATCACCTTGGTGTGGCTGGTCAACGTGTTTTGACAACCTACCCATGATCTCTCCACCTGATGAAAGTGGTGGTGATAATGTAACGTGGAACGCATATATTGAGGCGAAAGAAAGGATTGGGAAGCAGTTCTCGGATTAACACAATGTACTTTTGGAGAGATTCAATTTTGCAATGTACAAGCAATCTGTGGATGAGACATTGGACGAATATGTGGCTAATTTACGTGTGCTAGCTGCCAGATGTGATTTTGGCAATCAAGTGGACTTACATATTAGTGACCAGTTTGTGTTTCATTGTTCTTCAAAAAAGATTCAAGAATGGTTGTTAGCTTGTCGTAATCCCTCATTAGAGGAGACATTAGACATAGCTAAGGCCGTTGAGAGATCCATTGTTACTTCCAAACTAGTTTCTGGACACGTTGAAGTCATAGCGGTTAACCAAATGACAGCAGATTCTGATATTAATTATATAAAGGAGAGAACTACAAAATTTAGTAAGAATGTACCGATATGTTTCCGTTGTGGGTCACACAATCATTTAAGCAACAATCAATTGTGTCCAGCATTGGGGAAAAAATGCTTGAAATGTCAGAAAATTGTCCACTTTCAGGTTGTCTGTAGGCAACATAACCGTAATTACAAACCTGTTAACTATAATGCCAGAGTTAAAGTCAGTAATGTATATTCCAAATGTGATCAGGTGGAGGATGGTGGTGTAAATGACTGTACAAATATTCTATCTAATGTTGTGCTAACTGAGGATGTTACTACTGTTAGAAATATTAAGGGGCCCATTTGTCAGGTTGTTATTGATTCTATTGAAATTTCTGCCATGGCTGATTCTGGTTCACCCATCACCATCATTGTAGAAACCACTTACCGCAGACATTGGCCCTCAAAGAAAACACTAATTGATGCTGATATTAGTCCCAAGGCTTTTGGGAACCATGACATTAATCTTCTAGGATATTTTTCATCTACATTATCTATCTTGGGTAGGAGCACAGTGACTAAGATTTACGTAGCTGTGGATGGTAGAAATATCATAGGGTGGAAAGATCTTACTAAATTAGGCATAACTTTACGTCCTGGATTTGACAATCCTATAGTCTTAGGAGAAATGCCTTTAGAAGTATCAGAAATCAGCCTGCCCATTACCAACATTTCAGAATCTTTTACAATGAAATACCCTGAAGTATTTGCTGATGTGATTGGGGTAGTAAAAGGTTTTGAACATTGCATTAGGCTTAAGCATGGAGCCATTTCTGTTGCTCATAAAGTGAGACCTGTCCCTATCTCTGTCAGAGGGCAACTCAAAGATCTTTTAGAGAGACTAGTCAAAGATGGCATCATTACCCCCACTGATTCCTCGGAGTGGGTTTCGCCCATTGTTCTCACAAAAAAAAAAGGAGGGACTTAAGGCTATGTGTGGACTTAAGATCATTAAACAAAAACATAATTGTAGATTGTCATCACCTACCTCGTATACAAGAGATGATTGCTAGTTTGGGGAGTTCTAAATTTTTCTCCACTATTGACTTGCATTCAGCATATCATCAGATTGCTCTTAGTGTAGACTCTCAGGAACTCACTACTTTTGTGACTCCTTTTGGAGCTTATAAGTATCTCAGACTTCCTTTCGGATTAGCCTCTGCAGCGAGCGTTTTCCAGAAATTAATGGATTCTTTATTTAGTGATTTTGATAATGTATGTGCATTTCAGGACGACATTCTAATACACACCAAGAACATATAAGAACATACTATTATGTTAGACAAAGTGTTTACTATACTCAGGGACTACGGGATTACTATTAAAAAGGACAAATGTAAATTTTTGGTTCAGAACGTAGAATACTTAGGCCATTCAATTTCTGCTGATGGTGTTAAGCCTAAACAGGGGAACCTAGATGCTATCTTAAATGCACCTTACCCATCAAACAAAGATGAGCTTCGCTCATTTTTGGGCCTTTGCGAATATTACTCAAGATTCGTACATGGCTATGCTATGTTAGTGCAACCCCTTAGAAACCTCTTAAAAAAAGGCAGCAAGTTTGAATGGAGTGAACAAGTTATGGAAGCCTTTAACGCTGTTAAGAGACTTGTACTATCTGCTCCGGCCTTAAAGCCATTTATATCGTCAGCCAAATCCTTTATAGCGGTGGATGCCAGCATGAAGGGCTTAGGGGCAGTTTTTGGCCAGTGGGTGGATGGTCGTGAACATTCTATCGCATTTGCATCTAGATCTCTCTCAGATACTGAAGTCAATTACAGCACCATTGAGAGGGAGGCTCTAGCCTGTGTCTGGGCTGTACATAAGTTCAAGACTTACATTTGGGGTATGGCTTGTACCCTCTACACTGATCACAAGCCACTTGTTTTCTTAATGGAAGGGAATGGGCTAGGTAAAGCCTCTTCAAGGTTAGTAAGTCTGTTGTCCAAGTTGCAAGAGTTCAATCTAGACGTAAAATACATTCCTGGTGGGAAAAATGTGAGGGCGGACTGCCTTTCTAGGTTGCCTTTACCTTTGATTGATACTGAGTATGAGGACACTGAATGTGTCATTGGCGTATTGGAGGTAGCTTCATCCTCTGATGGTCTTTTTTCTGAACAGGATTGGAATTCTGCGATGTCTAGAGATTCAATTTTGTCTAAAGTGAAATTTCATATTACTCATGGTTGGCCCAAACATCAGAAACTTTGTGGGGAACTCAACACCTATCGTCAATTGGCTGCTGAGTTATCGTATGAGAACGGGGTGTGCATGAGAGGTCCTCTGTGCATTCCTCCCTATGATTTAAGACCATTGCTTATAAAGGCTGCTCATGAAGGGCATTTAGGCATTTCAGCCACTTGCAGAAGGTTAAAAGAAAAATACTGGTGGCCATGTATTGACAAACAAGTGTCGGATTTTGTTGATCAGTGCACCTCTTGTGTGGTGTCGGACAAGCACTGGAAATGCGAAACTAAACCCTTGCATAGTATCCCGTTTCCCAATGGTGCTTAGGAGAGTATCGCAGTAGATTTTTCTGGTCCTTTTAACACTTTACCTAGGAACATGAGATACATGATTGTTGCCATCGATTATTTTTCCAAATGGATATATTATGACTTTGTAGAACATACTGACACAGAATCTGTTATTGCATTCCTGTCATCTGTGTTTTACTTAGAAGGTCCACCGTTCAACATTGTCACTGACAATGGGGTGCAATTCATTTCTAGTAAAATAGAAGGTTTCTTGGTCAAATACAACATAAAACATTAATGCGTAGCTTTATACAGTCCTTCTTCTAATGGAATGGTGGAGAGAGCTAATCACATTCTTAAAGAGGGGATTCAAACAACCATTGCCACCAACTGCAATGTAAAAGACTATTTGAATGAAAAACTGTGGGCATATCTCAATACACCACATTCCACCACAGGTCTGTCACCGTTTGTATTACTTTGAGTGAGGGAATCTAGATCTAAATTAACACCATCATGGATGACCATCCCTAACAAGGATGTGAAGATTGATATTAATGAGTTGAAAAAGAAAGTCTCTGAGAAACAACTTATTCAAAAACGTAATTATGATTCTTGTAGAAACATGTGTGAGATAATAGTTAATGTGAATGACTATGTCCTGATTAAAAAACCTTGCAAAGTGCCCAAAGGAACTTCCAAATATTCTTTACCTGTAAAAGTTTTAAGAGTTTCTAAAACTGCTGTACTTTTAGAGGGGAAGGAGTGGTGGAATAAAAACTCTATTATTCCAATTTCTTCTTCACAAGCTGACATTTTTAAACAAGTCTATGCTGGACGTGAGGAGGAGGCTACTTCTAGCGCCACATTTATAGACAGACCTATCAACAAAGAAGACAAGACGAATCCCATGCAAAGTAATTCCAAGGATCAAGTTCTCGTTTCCCGTCATCAGGAAGGACTGGGGGTTCCTGATTTATCCTCGTCGGTTGGTCCAGCTGTAGAACCTCTGCATACACGCTGCCATAGAATTGTTAAATTTCCGTCTAAGTACAGTGATTATTGCTTATATTAGTATATATTTTCAGCATTTATATTTTTACATTTGTATGTATTACTTTTATTTAGGTATTTATTTATTTATTATGCATTCAGGTATTATTTGTATTTGCCTGTGTTTAGGTATTATTTGCATGTACCTTTGCTTAGCTGTTATTTACTTTTCATTGCTAATTTGTTTTTTTTTCTTTTGCATTGTGAAGGAGGAAGATGATGTAGCATTGGTATTTATTATTTATTTGTATTAATGTATTATTTGTATTTGCCTGCGCTTATTGCCTCTTTTCTCTTTTACCTTTTGTTAGTATTTAACTCTGTTAGTTCCATTCCGTTCCATTAACAGAACTCCTATGTTAAGTTTCTGTATTCTGTTGTGGGGCAGTTGGAGGCTGACTTTCATCTTGTTCAGTCGCTTCTTTGCCTGCCGTGGATCCCTCATTAAACCTTGCTCTGGAATGATTTATCACGCTCCGCCTATGAAGAATTTGTCCTTCATTACTCTACACTCTGTCCCCACCAATTCCCAAGTTTAAAACGTTTTAAAGATTAAAAACCACTTAAGATTTTTAGGACTAACCTAAAGAAAAGTACACAAGAAATTGACAGTTCTCAGCCTACTTCCACAACTGTTCCCAGCAGATCAGCACTGACATGATCCATCTTAATCCAGAAATGGGGTCTGGTGAATCATGGTAAGAGTCCCAAAGAACAAAAAGATCAATAAACAAATGCGCACGGCTCAAGAAAAGACGTCACAGGTGTTAACACGTCCTTCTATGTTAATTTATACACATTAGGACTCATTTAGGCTGATGAATCTTTTGACCCAGTGTTAAGACACCTTAAGACGAGGTAACTGGTCAATATGTCAAGCAATATATCAATGATATTATCAACATATATCACCACCACATATTTCAATTTAGTATTTTAATGTTTATCACCCGCCCCTCACCCGCACTTCTGCTTTTTTCATGTGTCTTCAAGGTGAATATCTAATCTAACCACTAATTGGCATCAGCATGTTGGACTTCATGCAAAACAATTTAGAACATAAATTTGGAAAACATCTAACTAACTCTTTAACCAAAAATACAGCAGTTGGTACCAAGAAAGGAAAAGCATATAGACAAATCACAGTAGCAATTGTCATAATTACCCTCCTCGGAATGAGTCAGCATACAGGATCAGTCTTCGTCTTCAGGACATCAGTTAGATCGCCGTCAATCTATTTCGTCTAAGGGAACAGGGGACACTTCCCTCATAAGGAGGAAAGTGTAATGGGGCAATCTAAGGGTGAGGGTGGTTTTATTAAGTCTCAAGTCATCAAACAGAGTGACAGAGTTTCTGGATGCAATTGATATCATTCCCTACCTAGTTCTCCCAAGTCTTCTGTGTCATGGGTTTTTATTCCCTTTTCGTAATACCTTCCCCCAAAATTCTATTGGACAGTTGCTTCACCCCACTATCTTTAACCTATCAAATTATACATTAAATAATGCACTTGTCACCCTATGATAATTTATAACACTTTGATTGGTCTTCATAATTGATGTTTTTCGTAGGTGGCATATCCGGGGTTACTTCATTTTCTGGCACGTTCTTCAGGTCAAAAGTTCTCTTTTCCATGGTCGATTGTCATTGAAAGTTTCCATATTTGTTGCAAAACGTACAAAACTTATACTAAAGCATCTAGCAAGCGGATGGGAACGGTGCATGACTTGTTACATAAAACAAAGAAAAGAACACATACTGGGTCATGGCCTTTTGCGAGTCAGCACACTGGAGAAACAGATAAATATGCTTTAATATGAGAGTTACACAGCTAAGTTTTCGACTCACGCTAACTTAAGACTTATGGATTCTAACAAATGCAATCTTAGTAAATGCAAACAATTATTTCTTATAGTCGACATTAGTATATGTGTACAATAGCAGTTTCACTTATAATTGCGTTAAGAATACATTCAAGCGAATAATATTTTGCGATCGTTTTGTATGCAGCATTGTTAAGTATAAGCATTTCACATCTAATATGTAATATTTAAACTATGCTCTCTCACAGGAAAAGCACTCACGTCACTTTCATACATTTAACCATATCCGAAGGACTGTATGTATTCAGTCTGTTACGGGGTAATATTCTGTGTATTCACCTTATGCATACTCTTCCTGGCCATTTAGACTGGAGTATGTTCTTACATCTTATACTGTTTTATGTGTGGATTCATATAGTAAATCAATTTGAAAATATAGGAATAAGTGACACGGGTGTTCTCTGTGGAAGTGCTGAGTTAGTAAGCTGAATGCGAGAGGATGTCAAACGCCATGCTTCCGCTATGGAGGTCAGCTCTTTGGTCATGCATCTTACGTTTTCATTAGCATTCTGTTAGATTAGAAGGATGTATCCCGTCATCAGAGAAATAATTTCAGACAGGTATTGCATTGGCTGATGTTAAACTTAGCGAGATTCTTATCTTTCACTCATGCCACTGCAATATTGCATTGAATGCTTCGTGACTACAGTGAACCATAAACTGCAGATATGACATGCATTTGAACAGAGCACTGTATCTGAAAACAAATGAAGTCACATGTTTTTGTTCAGAATTCAGGGCCCTTTAAATCGCCAACACAAATCAAATTGTCCACATAAGGAGAAAAAATGTTTTTGCTTACTTACCATCTATCTGTGCTTTTTCACTCTATACCTATATAATGCAAACAGTTTTGCCCCTTAACTGTGCATCACCAACAGCACATCTCATTGCACATCACCCGGTGCTCCTCTGGGATGCATCGCTGGTACCTCCTTTACGCTTATTGACTTATATTATTCCTGTGTGCACCACCATGCTCTTTTGATACAAATCACCAACTGCCCCCTGCGGCATTGGGTTATGAATGACAGTCGGCCTGTGTGCGTGGGTGCCCATTACATATTTTGGGCTTTTTGAAAGATGTATCTGTAGGTGTGTTGATATGTGTGCTTGCTTTATTTGTTCCGGTATGCTAGCAGGGCCCTTACATTTTTCAAAATTGTAGGAACGAGAAGTAGAAGTGAAACTTTTGACACTAGCGATACCATGAAAAGAGACATCGGTAAGATGATAATCTAAATGACTGTAAACCGAATAAAATAACACCAAAATCTCATTGAATTTGTCTCATGGGTCAAAAAAAGTTGTGGACGGCACATAAGGAATCTAAAACAACTCCTCCCTAAAAATTAATGGATACGCAGGAGGAGCCCCCTGAGGAGGGATGGTTTCCTAAACCTTTTACATCGCTCAGAAGCTGCTCATTTCAAATCTCTGAAGGAGTCACATTTGCAGTCAGTTCAGGTTCTAGGCCTTCTGACCAGGTGTGGCATTTACCACCATGTCAGTGAGACCTTAACTCATTCTTTAAATGTGAGCCTGACTAGCAGCGAGTGAGACGAGTTCTGTGAACAAAAAATAAACCTGTTGGCCTGTGATTGTTCCAATATTTTGTTTTCGTATGTGTTAAGCGGAACTCAAAACCTGCATACACGACTAGTTAAACTCAGCCGGCTCGAGACTCACTGTCGAGATCTGTGTCTGACCCGGAGTTAACAGTTTTTGTTGGATGCCAGCATTTCATGCTTCAAACTTCGTTAGTAGCAGATTGGCTGGGGCAATAATGCAAAAAAATAGTTGGTCCGATATCATCAAACGAAGGTTCCATTTTCATTACGACAGTGTAAATAATATCAAAATGCAACACTGTTTATTGCGTATAGCACAAGATTGCCTCCCTCACCTCAATCAAGAAAGGAAGGCATCTAGGTCTTAGCTCGCTCTCTAAATTGTGCGGTACTTCGTTTTAACTCAGCGGGTGACTTCGACAGCTGTTTGCGCTGACTACGCTCACACTTTTGAGGGGGTACTCTATCCGTACTCTTTCCTGCTGAACTGTACAACCAGGCTTAATACGTAACTGCTATAAAAGAGGAGGACAAGGGAAGTGACGTACTGAGCAGCGACAGAGAACTACTTTAGTGTCAGCACCGTGGCCAGCACAGAGTTCAACCCGAGCCGGTTGAAACGTCACTTCCACTTCAGTGTGCTGGCCCTTGATGCACTTGCGAAGCGAGACGGGAAGGAGCGAAGCGGTGACACTAGGAGGGAGTTGAAGGAAGGAGGGGTGGTTGGCATTGGCAACGGTGGCCGTTGAGTTCCAACGGGTACCAAGTGTGTCACTAGTTCCGGAGGCGGGGTGAAAAGCCGGCGTGAGCTGCAGCTAGACGGAGGTGGGCAGAGCGGAGGCGCGAGCCAGAAAGGAACGGCGCGAGCCCCGCGGTCAGATCAGCTCGAGGACAGCTGGGGAGATGGTCAGAGTGCCAGCGGCGACTGAGTGAAGCCCACCCCCACAACCTGACGCGCAGGGTCTCCCCATCCTCCTCAGCACCGGAGCAACCCCGAGGCCCGCGGACTCTGCCCGAGCCGGACGCCCAGATCCATGAATGGAAAGCGGAGCCGCAGGTGCGAGAGGAGGAGGAGGCAGAGTACGCTGGGTGGGGGGTAACCAGGGATAGTGTTTAGCTTAAGGAACACCTTCAGCAGTACACGGGTACCACCACATCACCCCTCCCTGCCCCTTCAAGCTTCGCCCTGCACTCTGGCAGCTCCTGATTCTTAGCGCCTCTTCATGGGTTCTGGCTTTCACATTGCTTCCCAGCCTCTCCAGGACCTTCCTTCATTCATTTGTTGCTGCGATACCCAGTTATTTCTAGGGCTTTCTTGGGCAAAACTATCTTTAGCGTGAAAAGCATTGCTTTTGTTTTCCTGGAGTTTCCCTTTTAGTCATGAATTGTGGTTGTTGTTTCTTGCGGGACTTTTCTGATGGAAACATTGGTCTTTTCTAGTTCATGTCGTCTTCGTATTTTAATGTTTATCACCCGCCCCTCACCCGCACTTCTGCTTTTTTCATGTGTCTTCTCTCATTGAAGATGTGGTTTTAAGACTGGAAAGTCTGGTCCCCAAATATGCAGACAAAACCCAAGGCCTGGCCACACAGCACTATGGCAACACTTCAGATGCTTTCCGTAGCCGACGACAGTGCTTACTATGTGTAGATCCTGAAGTAATCCTTAAGATGTGACCTCCAATGAGAACAGACAGCACTCTAGTCTTATGTCTAGGACTAGATATCATTCTTTGAGCATGGCCTCCAGAACCTGGTCGCAGTATTCCAGATGCAGGCTTCAGAACTGAAAGCAACACTGCGCTTAGAACTCTGCGCTCCGCAGGCGGTCCCACACCCAGCCCAACTGTAGGTTTGCAGGAAACAGAGTAATCACACGTTTTCCCTTTTACATTTAATTTTATTTCATGAGCTCCACATTCCTTTTCCTCTTTTCATATCATGCCACGTATCAGACAATTGTTAGGAAGTGATTTGCAGTATGGATAGCATAATCTTTTCTTTGCTACTTTTAGGTCATCCGGTATAATCGTCAGTAAAACTTCTCATGTTTGATGGCCTTTATGACTCAGCCGTTCACTTTCATGGCATTGCTTCTACCTGCCACCTGACAGTTTACTCTTTCACCATTTGTAAATCATGTCCTATTTTTTATTATATTTAAATCTGTATACCTTACTTCGTGCAAAGGGGCTATAACCGTTCTAATATCGCCCGGTACAAGACGGAGCGATTTGCGAATACTCAGTAACTGGTCCCCCAGCAGTCTCTATCCCAGCTTGCACCCCGACGTTGTTCAACTTCTTTGAATGTTTTGCGAGAATCTCTGCTTGTGAGGTTTTTCTTCCTTTGCTTAAGATAAATAGGGATGTTTGCGGTGAAGGGCAGTGTATGGGACCCCTCGAAGAATGACGCATATTGCCCAAATGGAATGTCTGATTTAATGAACACCCTAAATGACACGTTTATAAATAATATCCAGTGTAAATGGGAAAGACAAGTCAGGAATTAATAGATGAGTTTATTGGGAAATTGAGGAGAGCCGTGGTGCATAATGGTTTTAAGCTCAAGGCAGGATGTGGACATGTTCCATATACATATTTATCGTTTTTGTATCCGGTTTGTCCATTGAGGTAATCAAAATTGAAACCCTTGCATGCAAACATGACCTGTAGATTTCAGGTAATAAAATACATGTCTTAAAGCTTAAACATTCTACGCCTTGTCAACCTTTAAAGGCCTATTGGCTTTAACATATGCTTTTCTCAGTAAATAAGCCAGGCCTGCTGCCTTTTGTTATAACTCTTCGTAATAAAACCATGAGACCTCTGGTATCGGGCATAACTTGTTCAATTAGCCAATCAGATATATCACCTTTATCATTGGCTTGTTACCATAACCAGCGTATACCTACTGTATAGAGTGCAGTTCTAAAGTTACAAATGTATATCAAATTACAGTTGGCTCTAACAAGTTACCCTTAAATGCTTGTTTGCTTTATCATATTGTGAAAAGTATATGTCGAGTCGACTGCCCTTATTGTAACATTCTTGTCAAGTAGATCGTCTGAACTATCGGCTTGTCACAATAGCCTACTCAGTGCTCCCTTATTGAGCACAAGCTTTCCTACAAGGCAAAATGTGCAATATTAGCACTGTTTTCAGTGGAAGCACAGAACATCTGCCCTATAACATGCTGTACTCAAGAAAACCAACATGCTGGTGAAGCCTAAGCCCCTCTTCAGGTAGTTCTTTTAAGAGTTCTATTTGTATTGATCCCGTATGGCCTTGTAACAGCTGCATTGTCAAGCCAGACCATAAAAGGGCAGAGAAAACAATGTCTTCAGTGGTTTCTAGCAACTGTATTAATTGAATATGATATAGATAACCAAGATTGTGTATTTTCTTTTGTTATTCATTTGTTTATGATATAGTGCAAGTGTTTGGCAAAACAGTTAAAACATGCAAAGGTCTGTTTCTAGTCTGTGTGAATGTTTGAAGTATGCAGTGTATACAATAGAAAAAGATGGAGAAGGAGCAAGATAGATGGAGTTTTATTGGATGAGGACATGGCGAAAACATTAATTTTAGGAATAATGGTTAATATAAACAAGGTTTTATGCATTGATTCCAGGTGCATGGGTGTTTTTAGGAATTAAGGGCATGGTATACTGTGTAGCTGGGGCATGGTATGTGGAGGCCATTTATAGAAGGATAAAGTGTGTATGCATGTATGTAAATATCACGCAGTTCAGTTATACCTGTAATGAATGGACAGATGAGTCGCACCTTTTATTCAAGGATTAGTCTTAGTTTATTGACTCTTTTGTTTCCGTTTATTGCATCAAACAGTGTCGCCAGTTAACACGTGCGTCATTCTGGGGCATGTGGTTTCAATACTTAGTGCACAAAATAAAACATGAAAATCTTAAACATAAAGAATATTTTGAAACTAAAAATAATAGTGTTTTTAAAAAGTCACCTGTTCAATCAATATTACTCGCTAAGTGGTTTCTAACACACAACTGTTTTATAGCTATACATCCTCTATTAAGACCCAACATGTTTCGGTCCCCCTGGACCTTGATCATGGGTTCATTTTGTAGTCCTGCATCACTGTTTATATTCTTTGTGGATGTTTCCTTCATTTCTATTTCCCCATTCCTGGGATTTGTAGTTCCTTAAAGTGATCCTAAGTGCTCTATTTCATGAAAGTGTTTTTCATATGCAAACTAGCTATAAGTGATAGTGCTAAAACCATGCAATATTTCTAGTAAAAGTGCACTTTCAATAATTCATTATCTTATTTCATTTGTTGTTTGAAAATGGTTTGTTAATATCTTTTTTTACTGTTTGCTGCATATATTTTTATGAATGCCAAACAGCTCATGGACAAGAATAACAGACTCGTAACAATCAAGCATAAAATGACATGCAATTCACAATTTGTAGTTTACATCATCAACACATAAGAGCAGTGAATGCAAAAGGTGTGAGTTATGCTATAGCCAGACACCAGATTAAATATCAGAGCAATCGTAAATAACTAATCTGTTATGACATTGACATAATAATGAAAAATGAGCTTGGAAGCGGCAGACCCAAACAACTTTAGCAATTAGAATCTAAGTGTATATTCAGACTCTACACTAACCATTTAGGCTCAATAACGATGAAGACATGCATGGAAATCTGTAAACATATATGGTTACCTCATCCATTGGCAGAGGAAAATAAGGTGAAATTGAGGGTGGCAATTGAAAGTAGTAAACACGGTCATAGAAAGTGAATAACACTTAATATGCTGCGTTAAAAATATTGCATGGGTTTTGGAAGATGAAAGGGAAAAGGCCACTAGAGTGATGGAGTTAGACATTACATACAACCTGTAATTCCATGCTATATGTGGGATATAGGATGAAAACAGATCAAATGTTGGTATCCCTTGTCTAAAGAAATTAAATTGATGAAGCACGATAAACCTCAATCAGGCCACTGAGGCCGCCAGAGGGAAAACATTGGAACCCAATGCATAAACTTGTGAACCATGTGAATTCTGAAATACGCCATAAGACAATGTCCACTAACAATCATAAATTTGAGAACTTAATAGAGGATGTATAGCTATAAAACATTTGTGTGTTAGAAACCACTTAGCGAGTAATATTGATTGAACTGGTGACTTTTTAAGAACACTATTATTTTTAGTTTCAAAATATTCTTTATGTTTAAGATTTTCATGTTTTATTTTGTGCACTAAGTATTGAAACCACATGTCCCAGATTGACGCAGAGAAAGCAGGGTGGGCCATCTTGATACATTGGAACCTAAAGATGAGCTCACCACCCTGTCGCTTGTGAGTGACAATAAATACTATAGAGGCAAATTCCTGGAGTGTGGTAGTTGTTTGTTTTGGGGAGATATCTCTCTCTCGCTCTTTTTTTATATATATATATATATATATATTCGTTTTGAAAGGCAGGGTTTGTTATGCAAGGGTATTTTGATGATGGGGCACTTTGCAGGGAAGTGTTCGGAATGATGAGTAGAATATGTATGTGTTTTGGTAGATGCCATTATGTGTGCACCTAGGGATGTTAGAGTGGACATTGGTGTTCTAAGGAATAGCTAAGCATATAGAGTTGAGACATGCAGTACAGGCTAATATTCAGAAGGTATAATATATTGGATTGTTTTGAGGGAAGAAGCGTGGTATTGGGGGTGTACAAAAGTGAGTCGAACTCTGGCAGTATTTTTATTTTATTGCACCTGTTTTAGATTAAAAAATTTAATTTGTTGAAAGTCAGTCTGAGTCAGCGGCATGCGCGTGCCTTTTATGGCTATTTTTAATTTGACTGTCCTCTTAAGCAGTAGTGAATTGGATTACATTGACTCAGTTTGACTCCTGTGAAAGCAAGAAAAGTGTTGCACAGTTTTAAGTGTATTTAATCGTGCGTTCATTCTAAAACTTGGTGGACCTCTGGATTTAATTATGAGTCATGTCATGGTGTGTGTCATCCAGTGTTACTCCTTGTTTACTAGACTGCTCAGATTCTTCCTGTTGGATCCTTTCTTTTATTAAACTTTTTGAGTTTTGCTATACACAGCAGTAGCAAATCTTGGTGCATACCGGTGACTGTTGACAACAGATTTTATACTTTATTCCACTTGAACTTAAGTTACTGGGAAATATGCCAGAAATGGTCTTGCATTGGGCAGATATTTCAAGATTGTCTGATTTTATAAACCACTTAAGCCAAATTGATCAAAACATTTACAATCCAGCCTTTTTATTAAGGTGTCACCACTGGTTATTTCGAATCCTAATTCTTGAATTTGTTACATCTTGTAGGAACAATGGTGAGCCTGCAATCACAATAATGTAGATACATTTTCAAGCACAGTATCAGTTAGTGGAGGTGTTGTACTCCAATTCAGGATATATACTGAGGCTGTAAGCGGCGGTGTTTAGTACAGCAATCAGCTGCATTGCCTCTGAGCATGGGTGCTGTGCAATATTGCAATATTTTCAGCTTTATTTTGGTTAAAAAAACATAGAAAGCAACATACTATTACAAACATTCATAATAAAATAAATGAGATGAATAAAATTTGAATGACATAGAATAAAAAATATTTTGTTGCATACAGTACTTTCCATGTAACAGTGTTTAGAATCCACTTCCCAGACATTACAACTTTAGACCAATCCCCCTCTGTCCAAATCCTATTGATAGCAATGATTTGCTCACTGCAAAGACTATGCACAAGGTGGTATGACTCTTCAATACTCTTAGAGTATCCAGTTGCTTCCTAAATCCAAGGTTTTTGAATAGTGGCCAAATTAATTTCCTTCTCACTTTTTTGTAGGCTGTGCAAAAGAACAACACATGTGCAACATTCTCAACACATCTCAAAGTACATAAAGTGCAATTTCCTTCATCCTGTGGTCTCCATTTGGCCTATAGACATTAATATGAAATATCATAACGGAATTTCATATATAAAGTCCTGGCCTGATAAGGTTGGATTATCTAAAAAAAATAAAAAAAATCTTCAAAACATCGTGTTGATTTAAATAAAAGGAATTTAGATCAGAATCTAGCCAAATTTGGGTCTCTATTAGTCATATCTAGAATATAATTCCAATATACTTGTTTCAGTTGGGCATTTGAGCTTCATGTGAATGTTTGAGGCTGAGACCAATAAGAGGATAGACCAAGTTAACACCACCATTTCTGCACATGCCTAAGTCATGGAAAGGTTAGTCTATTGTCAGGACACATTACTTCTTCAATACCCTCTCTATAATGTACCAACTCCTGTTTCGACTATAGTTTCACCCAGTAGAGCAATGGGCAAAGATTTGCTATATGCTCTATGCGCTTGACATCCAGGTAACGGTACATAGGTGTTAAGGGGGTTGCCAAGGGTAGACCCAAAAGTTTTCGCATAAATTTGTTTCCTTCATTAGCGAAACAAGTAACATAACGTATTCCCCCTCCACAGCTCTGACCCATATAGCACAGCCGACTGCACCTTATGCTTGTATATTTCGAAAGCCGGTGTAATATGGCTGCTCACGTACACATTTCTATTTGTTAAGGATCTATGTATCAATACCATGCTGGGCTTGAGTATATGGGAATTCCACTACAACGCTGAATCATTAGTTACATCCAGGTACTCAAAATTGGGGAGAAGCCCTAAAGTTTGCCTATCAACCTTAATGTCCCTCCTAAATTTCCTATGGGGTTTTATTGCCATATAATTTGTCTTTCCAATATTTATTTCCAGCACCTTCTCAACACAGTGTACACTAAAACGATCCAATAAAATTTGTAAGCCCTTGGCGGTCTGCAAGATCAAAATAGTGTCATCTGCAAATAGCAGGGCAAGAACAGTGCTGCCACCAACGTTTGGAGAATCATGACTACATTTGCTCAGAAAGTCCACCACTTCATAAACATAAAACGAGAACGGGGTAGGCAGGAGCACGAATCCCTGCCTCACAATGCTATTTAATGGGATTGGTTCAGTCAGTTCACCATTCACACCCCAGTGAACTCTAGCATAATTGTCTTCATGCAGCCTAACGATCTGGCCAAGGATGTCCATGGGTACACATTAATTCTCTAGTGATGCCCATAGTGCCCCTCTTGGTACCAAAGCGAGCCCAGATTTTTAGATCTGTGAAGGCTACATAAATGTGTCCTCCCTTGATCCTAAAGTACTTCCGTAGGATACACATTAATCTAAATACTTAATCGATGGTACTCGTGTGTGCTCTAAACCCTGCTTGGAAGGTTGATAGGAGATTACTATTATCAATCCAGTCTCTCAGTCTATTGAGTATCCGCCTTGCGTAGATTTTCTGCATATGCAGACTGATAGGCCTGTAGTTTCCTGGTTCTTGTCTGCTCCCTTTTTTAGGGTCGAGCCTGCGTCGCATGCGCTTGTGAGACGCTTTAGTAGATACAAATGGGCTCGGAGCCCCGTCCATGTTACGTCAGTGTCTTTCATTGGTTCGTGGGCTTGCCTTTCAAAATCTGCTTGCTTTCATTAGTGGAAGGCACGCATATGTCATTCCTTTTCCGGTGGTTAGCCCTCCTCAAGCGCAGTGACCAAGTACTGAAAACATGCGAGTCTCGCTGTTTCCCGTCAGCGCTTTGCATGACATCGATCCTGTTACATAGTTAATTGCACTTTTGCCGGTTACGTAGATAATTGCACTTTTGGCAATAGGTTTCACTACGAGTGAAGTGTAGCAATGCGATCGCGTTTTTTTTTTTTCCCCCTACCTGCATGCTGTCTTCAACTGTCCGTACGAGTGAACTGTAGCAGCGCGATCACACTGTTTTTTTCCATTTAATGTGGCAAGAAAACTCGGTTGGGAGTTTACAACTGCTAATAGCTGTAACTCTGAGAAATGCGAGACCCTATTGCATTGCAAATGCTTGTTATATATAGGGACCATTATTTCCCCTTTCCATGATGCAGGTATTAATGCACCATATGCAACAGCATTCATGACCTTGTTCACATAAGGCACCCAGACTTCCTTATTGTGCTTATAAAGATCTCCTGGGATCTTATCCAGGCATGGGCTTCCCCTGTGGTTGGATACTGACTATTGCCTGTGAGGTCTCCTCTATACTATAATGGGTGCTCTTAAAATGTGAGGGTGCTGCAGGCTATAGTTCTACAGAGCAGTATAAATGACACACACTTTCTGCCTATGTGCCCAAAGTTCATCAGCTTAGTCAGTATCCCTATCAATTCTTCTGTTTTCTGTCCATTAGATTTAAATTCTTGGTTTTAGGAATTTGAATGAAAAATCTCAAATGCATAACTGAAAATTTAATCCCAAAGAACTCAGGAGGAACCCAGGACAAACGCCTCTTTTCTGCATTGCATCATGTATACCGTTCCCTTTCCATAGTCACTCGTAATCTCTTGTTTCAACGATTCACCTAAAAATACTTATGTAAAAATGTGCCTTGTCCAGATTGGGAAGAAGAGTTTGTGGACAAATCCTGAGGAAGCCAGTGTGGTAACAAAATTATCTATTAGGTCCAATTACTGGCAGTACAAATTGGGAGCTCTGCTTGGCCAGTCCAAACTTGGTTCTCTAACCACTGCCTTTCTTGAATACAGGGGGATTTTATTGAGGTAGTGTTTTTGGGTGAGATCGAACCTGCAGAAGCTAAGAGAACCTATTTGAAATTTGGTTACGGGACACTCCTGCTCAATTTCTTTTACTGCTAAATGGTTACATGAACCCAAAGAGGTTGATTGGCAATGTCCCTCCTGCTGTGAGACCAAAGAAACGGTGGAGTATGTAGTACTCTTCTGTCCAGCATATGCAGGCAGTTGAAGGAAATGGATTCTCCTGTTGCATGGCAAGTTGGGTATTAGAGATCATAGAAAGGCAATTAAGATTTTGAAATCTGACCCAAAGCAGTCCATTGCTTTTGCAATTCCCTGCTTCTTGTCGTCCACGTGGAGAGAAAGACAGAAATCAAGCACTTCCTCAGCAGACCACAGTTGCAAAATATAGCTAATAATGTATCATCTTCTATACTAATGGGCATGAATACAACTCGTTAGTAGGTGACTATATATTAAACAGCGTATAGAGCATTTATTTATTGGATTTTGTAGTTGGTACACATCTTTTATTTCCTCGATTGAATGAGATGGAAATTATAGCAGACCAACTGGGTGGTTTTACTGTATTGCACTAATTGTATACATTTTATGGATGTTTTGTTTATATGTATGCTTTTATGGCTATGTACCCGAATAAAGATATTTGTAATTATGCTGATTCACCTAATCTCCCCGTCTCTCTGTTAAAATTGGCAGCAGATTTACTATTGTGTTACCAACCTTTGGTCACCCCTGTCACTCCACATGCCTTCCTTATTGGCCACTCTATCTAGGATCTTGCCCCCCCCATTTTTCTGCCCTGGATTTTCTTGCAAGCATGTCCTTTATCTTTCAAATCCACTCTTTCTAGTAATCCCTGACCAATTTTGTCACTTTTTATGTTTTTACTGGGCCACTTAGTGGTTACACTTGATACATTTTACACCACCTAGCTTTGGGTCGTGAGGTTTTTGTAATGTCCTCCTTATGTATTGAAAATGTAACAATACACCCCAGTGTGTGGTTTAAATTGCTAAAGTTTTGTGTTGGTAATGCTATGAATGGCGAAAGAAAAATGTAAGAGGCAGACCCTGCTTCAAGGGCACAAAAAATGAAAAATATGGAAGAATTCTTTTTGGGTTGACTGATGTTGGTCTTGTGATGCATGTTTTACAAAAAGAAATATATTTCCAGCGCAAATCATGTTTTCTGTATGTGTCACCTTAAAATCCAGATAAGAAAATATTTGTTACATCTAGCAGGCACGTTCGAAAACATGCTGGACATTTATTGTGAAAATAGAAGGCTGATCTTTATTGAGAAATTCTTAGATTATCTTCATGAGTTTGATGTTATAGCAACTTTATCAGAGGAATGTTTCTTTTGAATCTGGCTTTCTGCATTGGGTGGCTTGCTTAAGGTAACCTTAAGGGCCCAATTAGGAGCTTGGCTGTCTGACTGTCGGATCGCCAGTTTGGCAGTCTGGAGGCCGCCACTAAGCCGGCGGCCTCCAGACCGCCATATTATGAATTCCCTGCTGGGCTGGCCATTGGAAACAGTGCAGCGGCATTGGCTTCGGCTCTCAGCAAGAGCTGAGGCCATAACCACTGCACTGTCGATGCCACCAGCACACTGTCTGCCACAGCAGACAGTGTGCATTCTGAGTGTGCTGACTGGGGACCTCTGAACTGCCCACAAGAGACATGGGCAGTGTAGGGCCCCCCCTGTGGCCATGTCTCTGCGTTTCCGCCGGCCTTTTCATGGTGGGGTCCCAGCTACGGAAAGGCTGGTGGAAAGGCAAGTAGTGATCCTTGCAGTGGCAGCAGTCTTGTGGCGGTTTGACCGATAGCATCATAATCTGGTGGTCTGACTGCTAGGGTTGTGAAGGTTGGACCGCCGTACTCATACTCAAGCCCTAAGTTATTGGTGTGGGGTTTCCTTTAATAGTACAATGAACTGTGAAGCAATGCCTAGACCTTGAAATGCATCAACTACAATCACCCTGTTACTACTGAACAAGTGTTCTCTCAGACAGTTTGTGCTAAAGCTACATTTTTAGATTGGATGGTGATGTCCACAGAAGGATTGCCTACTCGTAAGCGCCTAGCAAGACCTAAGAAGGCCCTGTACCAGTAAAAACAGTAGACTAAAAAGAGTGTGATGCTGTCTTGTGTGTAGCTGAAATTCTATACTAAAATGGATCTAAGAAAAGTTTGTTGTATGTGTTCGACTGCTTGGATACGTCTAAGTGTCCAAACCATTGTCGCTCCTTTTCTTTCCTCTTTGCCTTAAAAAATAAGAACTTCAGAAACAAAAAATGGGGTTTCACAACCTGGCACTTCTAAAGCACTAACAGTTATCTGGCCCTGCAGATGATCCTTCATAACCCATATATATCTGTATCATATTCATTTTTACCAGCACTGATCTCTAAAATACATGCACCAATAGTTCTTCATCATTCACTGAATTCCTTTACATTGACAATGTCATTAAAAGTAAAGCAGGATTTTCTATAATTTTGAGATAAGAATAATGATGATGATAATAATACAACTGGAATATTTTTAAGACAAAGTGTTTGTGAACACTGTTTCCAAGTTAGCTGCTAAAATTTTGGAAATGTCTCAAGCTTCTTGAAAATCAGATTATTTTTTATTATTCATGTCTTGTGAGGTATGATGTAAAAATTCTAAGAAACAGGAATTTTCGTATTGGTGATTATTTTTCTGTGTATTTGTCTTGGTTTGCCTAAAATACTTTGATTGGTGGCATGTCTTGTGCTTGAGTATGCTAGGAGCATTTTTGTATTCCTAATTCTGTTGGGAAACCGTGATAAAATATTCACCCAGAGGTTGATAGTAAGGTGATGCCACACATTCAATAATCCTCTTTCTTTCGAATGAAACCTAATAATTACCTTCCTATCCGAGCTTGTTCTTCTTGCCTTTAAAGATCACCAAAGATTCACAAAACTATATTTCTTTGAAAAAAAGAACGTGTTCTTGTAATAGCTTAGTGATTACAAAGTATGGTGCTGCCTCTTCATGATTTATTTTCCACTGCACACCAAACTGACTTTATATGTCATTTTTAATGGGGTACAACCCCCCTGTGACCTAACATGAATGTAATATTTCTTGTCATTGGGTATAAGCACAATCCGACTCAAAAATAACTTATCTTGAAATGCAGCCTTTTTATTTGTGTATTGATGCTAAATGTTGCTAATGTTGATTTGTCATAAAATGTTTTATAGCTTCCATGAGTAAACAGTCTACCTATCACACAACTAAGATCTTTACAGATGAGCTCTTCTAGTCAATGTTTTCAGTGCACCTTCTTTGCTTTGATCACTTGGTCACCCAGTGTACCATAACATGTTTTCCCTGTTGGTAAAATGGAACCTCTTTTCCTCACACATTGTGTGTCGTGTGAGACAAATTGCAAGGTAGTTGTAGGTCAGCAAGATGGCTTGTTTTGTTTTTTGTTTTTGCGCTATGCATTTGTTATTTTTTTAGCTCTGGCCTAAAGACAACTCTAGTTGGTTTGCCTGCCTCATTTATTAAAAAAGGATCATATAGGGGCTTTCGTCAGCTCTCTTCATTCACTGGTAGTCCCAAGTGGGCTTCACATTTTGCCTCTGCCCACCACAGTTTACAGCATGGGGCAGTGTCGGTCACCATCAGCCATTGCCTGTCTTTACTATGACGGACCCCATTTTGCTCTTGCATATGTGCACATATGCCTAAAACATAGTCCACTTCAGTGCCAGGACTAGTAGGGCAATTTCCCTGTTAATTTTAATGTTTTTTTTTTTTTTTTTTTTTTAAATGCATTCTTGTAATACTTCATGAAGAAAAAAAAAAAGTTTTGCCAACTTGCATGCAACCTTTTAAACAGCATTGTTTTTACTACTTAATTCATTTGCACTTTTAACCCTTTCCCTATTAGTCCTTTTCACCCCTAATGCTCAGCCTTTTTTGGCTATTTGAGGTAGCCTTCGCTTAGGCCTCCATAACTTTTTGTCCACATAAGCTATCCACGCCAAATATGCATCCTTTTTTTTCCCAACATCCTGGGAATTCCAAAGGTACTCGGGTTTGTGGATTCCCTTAGAGTGGACTGAGAAATTACCCATAACATAGCTATATTTTGGCTAAATTCTCAGCTATATTTTGTGTTTTAATGGGGGGGAAAACGCTGCAGAAGAAAGTGTGTGTTTTTTTTTTTTCCCTCCAAATGGTATCACGGAAAGGTTTCAAGTGATAAAACTACCATCTCCCCAGCTTTCGGGAACAGGTAGACTTGATTCAGAAAACAATTTTTTTTTTACACAGTTTTGGCATTTTACTGTGAGATTCTTTTCCTATTTTTTGTGCTTTCAACCTCATTCCAGATTGTGGTGGAAATGCTTATGGCACCCATGGTAGATCCCGGTAAGCTGTGCTTTTCTGAAAGCTAGGCAAATTTTTGAATTCAGCAAGGGGTCATTTGTGTAGATCCTTCAAGGTTTTCCCAAGGAAACTGTTAAAAAAAAAATATTGAACATTAGTAGGAAAAAACAGGCATTTGTGATCACGTTTTCAATAGTAACTTCTCGTCACAATTGCTGATTTACAAAAGCAGTCTACCGATACATCGGCTTGACCCTTCTGTTTGCGGGGACATATAGGGTTTGTGGTTTTCCAAAAATTCGAAGTACCCAGAGCCAATAACTGAGTTGCACCTTGAAATAGTTTTTCATTGTGTACTGGGTATAGAGCAATTCATATGGTATAATATAAAGTGTGGAAACATAGGCATTAAGGTAACCTATATATGTCAGTAGTGGGCACAAGAAATGGAGTTTAGAAGCAGTGGTTATTTGTACATCTCCGAAATTGTGTGTACCCATACTACCATGTAAATTAATCAGCATTTCTCAAAATATCTTCCTTCTTAAACACCGGCTTACAGTTGAAATCCACAAATGCCTTGAAATACAATTGGCAACAACACTTGTGCTACTATTCTTTGTTTCCCTAAGTCTCCTGATAAAAGTGGTACCCCGCTTGTGTGTGCACAGGCCTAGTGCCTACGACAAGAAACATCCCAAAATGCATCATGGATACATCACATTTTTCCACTCAAAACTGGCCCTTTTTTTAACAGTGTGCCCAGCTGTGGATTTTAGTTTATCCAGAACTGAGGGAAACCTAGCAAACCTCTACATTAGGTGACTCTAGGATGGGGTGACTTGTGCGGATCCCATGAGGTTTTGTTTACCCACAATGCCCTACAAACCCCAAGCTTCGCCCAAAATCACACATTTTCATTACATGTTTGGAATCCAGAGGAATCCACAAAATTCCTACCACCCAGCATTGGCTAAACTGTGCTGATACTAAAAGGCTACCCTTTTTGTGTGGCTGGGCCTATTGCCTGCAACAGGAACAGATCAAGCAAAGGACAATGGAAGCCTTTGCATGGGGACTCCTATTGACCTTTGTTGGATCCGTTTCTGTCACTGGCACTAGGCCCAATTGCACAAGTGGCACTATGTTTTTATTGGGCAATGCTGGGTGGTAGGAATTTCATAGATTCCAGCAGATTCCGAACCGTTTCATCACAGAAATGTAGGGAAAAAGTGTGATCCTATGTTATAATTTGGTGCAATAATGAATTCTTTGTTGTGAGGGTAAATGATGAAATGTTCATTGAACGGGCACTACGAAGTATGTCTTTCATATCAAATCCACGGGTGACAGACAAAATCCGATATGACATCTGATTAAATGAATTTTAAGTAGTATTTTCATGTCTGCATGCAGTCCTTCATTGGGAAAGCATGGACAGTGGATTAGCGCTGGCTGATACATATAAACGCTACAGGAATGTTATAGTTGGGTTCAGATTTTACTCGCACAAAATCATAGAAGTTACTTATCTCGAGAAACTATAACTCGTGCCCTAAGGTAAATGTAACTTGGGCCCCCGCCATGCATCCTTTTGTCATCAATAATTTTACTGCAAAAGTTGCAGTGATATTATTAATTCATTTTATAGGAGATGACAATAGTGATGTAATATTTGGAGTAATTAGCAGTGCATGGCGAGGGTGTAAGTTATAGTTCCTTGAGAAGAGTAAAATTTTAACTGCTGAAATGATATGGTTTGCGTGAAAAATCTGAACCTATATATAACGTCCCTGTAACCACTTTCTTTGTGTGAATTTCTAAGTTTTTTTTTTTTTTTCACTTCGATTCCCTCATAATAACATCTCTGTAACAGTTGATGTTTTTTTTTTTTTTTTCAGTGAATGTCTAAGGTTTTTTTTTTTTTTTTTTGCTTAACGAGTAATATTTAATTACCATATGTTAATCCAGCCCTCACCATGCACAGCCTTTGGCTGTGCGTGGCTGGTGGTTGGTCAGTGGGCCTGTCCTGCGGCCATGCCATGCCCTGCAGCGAACCCCCGCAGGCACCCAACCCTGCAGCACGCATGTGCAAAGGCGTGTTTGGTGGGCGGGTCGGCGTCTGGGCCTGGCATGCGGCCAGGCTCTGTGACCAGCCCCCCACATGCAACCAACCTGGGAGGGGTAGTATGCAGCCCCCTCCCTGTTCTGATTTCAGCCCCATCCCCCAGGGCCTGCCACATTTTTTTTGAGGAGGGATACATAGCCCCTCTCTCTGGGCCATAATTGGCCCGAAGACTCCATCTTCTGGGACCCATTGCTTAATTCATGGGATACGAGGGCACACAGCTTGCCTCCCTGGGTCAATATTGGCCCTGGGGACTCCATCCCCGGGGCCTATACAATTATTAATTGGGGAGGGAGGCCAATCTGCCCTCCTCTTTGGACTGATTTGGGCCCTGGGGACCCCATCTCCTGGGGGTTTGGCCACATTAATTGGAATGGGGCACACAACCCCCCTCCCTGGGTCGATATTGGGCTTGGGGGCTCCATCTCCTGGGTCCCAGGCAAAATTAGTGACGGGAGGAGAGGGTGCTGCGCACCAAGCCGATTACGGCCCTGGGGACCCCAACCCCCGCGGGCATAGCCAGTTGATGGTGCGTGCCCATGCCTTACCCAAGGCACTCGTCTCAATATATTGGAGGCTGTGGGGGAGAACCCCAATGCCCCCAGAGGCCCAGTCCGCTTCCTTTCTCCAGCGGTAACCCGCAGTGCTCCTGCTTGTAGGGAGCTGCTGCTCCGTGGGTGCAGTAGCAATTTTTTAAATCTGTTTTCCTGCCTGCCTCACAGTGGGCAGGGAAACAGATGAAAAGTCTGCTGCCAGCGGGCAGGAGCATTTTTCCTGCTCCTGCCTGCTGGGAGCAGACTTGCTGTTTGCTCTCGCCTGGCGGGAACTTTAATTTGCTCCAGCTAAGCGAGAGCAAACAGAAGCTTTCCTGTTCACATTACTGCAGGCAAGGAAGCTGCTATGTCCCGGGTTTGGCTCCCTAGGACCTAGCAGGAGCCTGACCCTTGAGGACGGGGTCCCCAGGGTCATTTATAACTCTGGGAGGGAACCCTTTCTTTTCATTACACAGCTGGGCCCTGGGGTATGGGGTCTCTAGGGCCCATCACAGCCTGGGGAAGGGGGGCCATGTGGCCGTCTTCTCTGTCTTGGTTATGGGCTCGGCTCTGGGGGAAGGGGTACCCAGGGCTGAACTTGGCTTGGGGAGGGGGCCACGGCACCCTCACCCCTATTCATATTAATACATACACACTCTGGGACCTGGCCCAACTAGGAGGGGCAAATTAAAAAACAAGCACAGGAGACCATGTTTGTTCGTTTTTAGTTTTTCAATTTTTGCTGTGGATTTGCGGATCCTTTGCGAATTCGTGCAAAAATTAAAAAACAAAACTTTTTTTTGTCCCCGACGTGTTCCCTGTGGTACCCCACTAACTGTTGTATCCACAGAGGATTCGTGTCCCTAGATAGCTATATTTCCATTTTCTTAAATAACTCCAAAACTACTGAACAGATTTACACAAATCACAAAAAGCATTGGCAAAGCCAGTAGGTTTCACCTATGCAAGATCTGTTGGCTTTGTCAGTGTTTTTGTTACATCTTGCACGAGCTACTGTGCAACATGGCTTAAAGCTATGATGTCGTCAATGCTGCCCGCATTATAGTGCTTTATTTTATTTTTTTTACGTTCAACCATGTTTGCTGTGCAACATGATTAAAAAGAATGGCAAAGTCAAAAGATCTTGGATAGTCTAAACGTATTGGCTTTGGCTATGCTTGTTAAGTCATGCTTCACAGCACTGATTTCTAACTACGCCCAGCTTAAGCATATAATTGAACTGATTTACTAGTGCATGTGGTGATATCTGCAGGATGAAACGGTTTGGTTATGCATGTCATGCTTTGATCTCTGGTTCCTTGATGCCTTTAGCAGCATCTTCACCACTTCTGCTCCTCTTTGAAATTCTTTTGGACAATAGTACCTTGCCAAGAGCAGAAGGGCCCTGTCTCAGTGGTGTAATGCGCCTTATGTTGACATTACCAAGACATTTGGTAGTTGTTTTGTTGTTGTAAAGGGAGCTTTGTGTGTCTTGACACTTTATTTTTGAGAGATTTTTGTGTTGTGTTTAGAGGATGTCCATTTGAGTAGCTAATACCCAGATAAGCACAGATGCACAAAAGATTCATAGGGCGATGGTGTGTGTACGGAGAGCCGAAGGGAGGTCACTGACATGCACCATGTCAGATGTTAGTCACTTCTTTAAGGAAAATAAATGCTTATGTGGGTTCTGTTTTATAATTAGTTCTGGTTCATGGACGCTTATTAGAGGTGATATTTTTGCCCCTCGTAGGGCGTTGCTTATAGCAGCTGATACCAAGGCCTGCCTGCCCTGCATCATACAGAGTTCAGTTGCAGGTTTGGCTTCTCTGCCTAAACAGACTGCAAATGTGACAGTCTGACGAAAGGGGATGCAGCACGTTTTGGTACCTGCCAACTCTCCCCAACCCCACGATCTGCATGCTAATAAGCTCTGGAACCGGGCGAATGTTTCCAAAATAACTTAGGACATGTCAGAGGTAGTGTTACTTCCCCCCTCAGGGTCTGTGGAACTGGAATAAGACACAATATCCACCGCTTTGTGCCAGCCTGACATAAAATGTAATACATGCGCTCATGTGGGATATTTCTGTTATGTGCACAGTACACATATTTTGGTGTCACCCTTATAGTAGAGGCCATTATAATTATGAAGCAGCGGAGGAGCATGGTATAGGGAAGGATTGATTAAATTATGCATCAACAGAAACAAATGATGCAGGGATTGTATAGCAGTATTATCTCTCTAAAATGTCCTTTCAACACATCGATAAAAATGCTGCTGTGCAACATAGCACAAGATAAATATAAACAAAGTGCTATGTCTCAGTCAACGTTAACTCCACCACATCGCTTTGTTTTTATTTACTCTTTTTTTTTTTTTTTTTTAACTCTCTCTATTAGAAATACAAACAAGACAAGTGTGTGATGTAGTCTCATCCTCCGTGTTGGTCTAATACAGTTGTGTTTCGTCAGTGTGCATCCTCCCGACCTCCCACTGCCTGTTCTCAAGCCCTTTCCCTTCCCCTGCTCCCAGACGTCTCCCAGCATGGCTTTTACAGTGTGTTGTAATCGTCAGGGTCCTCCTTGGTTGCTGCTGTACATAGCCCTTCCCTGTGGAAGTTCCATTTCCCCCAAATCTTGTGTCTTTTTTTTTTTTTTTTTTTTTGCAACCCCTCCCCTTATAAATCACTTTCTGATGGATACAACTACCTGTGGATTCCTCACCTTATGAATTCGATCCTTGCGCCAGCATCCGACGGAAAGTCTTCTTCCTAGCTGTGCACGTCGACGAGGACGTCATAATGGCACGGCTCCACATGACTCCGTCTGATGTCATCGTGCCAATAAGAGGTCCTCGTCGGCGTACTGACATCAGTTTTCCTTTTTTCCGTGCCTTCGACGCCAACGGTTTTTCTTCCTGGCTCGTTGTTAACTGTAACGCTATTTGGTGGTTACAATGTCACCTCTGAAGAAGTCCAGTTTCAAGCCGTGTAGAGAATGCGGGGGTCGGATGTCAGTGACCGACCCCCACTCTGACTGTATTTGGTGCCTTAGTTCGGAGCATGATGTGGAAGGTTGCTCTTCAAGTCAGAGCATGAATCCAAAAGCTCTGAAGGAGCGTGAGGCGAAGCTCTTTTTGGCTAAAGTTAAGAAGAAGGGCCATAAAAAGGATTCCTCCCATGCTTCTCCCAAAAAGCATAAGAAGCGGCGTCATCATGACTCTCAGCGCCGTCATGACTCTCGCCGCCGTTCGGAGCGGAGCCGGTCGAGGTCGAGGTCTCCATCTTCACAACGCCAGAAGACATGGGAGATGAGTCCTACTGTCACGCCTCAGCAGGAGAGTCCGGAGTTGTCACCGGCGCCTTCAGTTTTTGAGGTCGTTCAACGTAGCCCTCAGTTCTCGCTTGCGCCGAGGGATCCTGATGTTCAGCAGACATCTGCACAACAGTACCCTGCTTTCCCGGCTCCAGGGACGGATCCGGCCGCATTTTTTAATGCGATGTATGCCGTCTTTCAATCCATGGCCCCTGCTGGTGCACCGGCAGGTCCCACTGGGCCATTGGCGTTCAATTTGGGCTTGCCGGCGTCATACAGGGCTGCTCCATTCATGCCCTTCTGCCCTACAGAGACTGGCGGTTCGGCGCCTAGAGCCTCCCCTGGCAGGAGTCCTCCACCTGTGACTGAGGATCCGCCTGCACGTCAACCGACTCCTTCTCCGCACCATCCGGCGTCGTTGATGTCTCCATCCAGACTGGCTCCATCGCCTTCCAGCCAACGACTCCGAGAAGGTCATCAACCGACTCCGTGTCGGCGCCGGATGAGCCTGGGAGCCTTCCTGGTCCTGTTCGGAGTTCGAGATCTTCGGCGTCGATGGATTCTTTGTCGACGCCGGCCCTAGAAACACATCTTAGATCTCTGAGAGAGGCATTGAGACTTCTGGAGGAGGAGGAATATAGACAGCTTGAGGAAGGCGAGATCGAGCCTTCAGATGAGTTCCAGGGCCTTGCCACTGCAAGTGGTTTGGATACTTCCCCGGAGTGGGACATTGCGTCTCCGGGGGAGTTTACTGAAGAGGCTGCTTCCTTCCATGCAGTGGTGAGGAAGGCAGCTGAGTACCTGGATTTTCTGTGGCAGAAGTAAAAACTAACCTGCTCACAGAGGTACTTCATCCTTCTTCGTCCAGTGCTGACCCTTTGCTGCCTTTCAATGAGGCTTTGACTGAGCCTCTTTTGGACTTATGGAAAAAGCCAGTTACAACTCCTGCTGTGAACAGGGCACTGGCGAGGAGACATAGAAGTGCTCCAGGAGATCTGTTTTTTCTGTCACGGCACCCGACTCCGGAAAGCTTGGTAGTTCAGGCGTCATTTTCTGCGAAGACTGCCCCTGGAACATTCCCTGGAGTCCCGACTGATAGGGAATCCAAGAGGATGGAACAGTCTTCAAAGAAGATCTTTTCATCTTGCAGCATGGCCCTTAAAGCAACTAATTCTACCTGTGTGCTGGGCAGATACGTCCACGCCCTTATGGACTCTGCTAAAGAAATGGCGAAGGATCTGCCACAGGAGATGCAGAAATCGTTTGGGTCCCTTTTCTTGAATGCACAAGCTGCTGCACAGCAGATTATACAATCTGGCCTGGATACCTCGGATTCCATTGCCAGGGCCATGGGAACATCGGTGGCTACAAGGAGGCATGCCTGGCTAAGGTCCTCCTGGATTTTCTTCAGACGTACAATCCACCTTAATGGACCTTCCATTTGATGGGGAAAAGCTGTTTGGGGACAAGGCAGACTCTGCCCTTGAACGGTTTAAGGACTGTCGGGCTACAGCTAAGTCCCTGGGATTCCAGACCTCTACTACAACGCCTTATAGACCTTTTCGCAGGTTTCGAGGGTTCATTTGAGGTTCTGCCTTTTGGAGGTCACAGTCTTACGCCCAGCAACCTGCCAATCCGCCCTATCGTGCCTTTAGAGGGCGGGGTAGGGGTAGGGCTAGAGGGCCAGCCCAGCAGCTCTCTTCTTCTTTATCCTCCTCTGGTGGACAACAGCAGAAGCAGCCCTAGTTTTCCCCACTTTATCATCCATACTTCTCCTGTAGGGGGAAGAGTCTTTTTCTGCAGAAATGGAGGTCAATTACAACAGACTCGTTGGTGCTAGGACATGTAGAAAAGGGCTATGCTCTCCCCTTTCAGGAGTTCCCTCCTCCCTTCCCCCCCCCCGTCCCTCCTTTTGTTCAGAAGACCATCTTCTGTTGTTGCAACAGGAGGTCATAACTATGTTGGCAAAGGGCGCTATAGAGTTGGTGCCGTTGCAGGAAAGGGGTCAGGGGTGTTATTCAAGATATTTCCTGATTCCCAAAGTGGATGGTCGATTATGGCCGATCCTAGACTTGAGGATTTTGAATTTGTTCCTCAAGCAGATAAAATTCAAAATGCTGACCCTAGCGCAGGTGCTATTGGCGTTGAACGAAGGAGACTGGATGGTGTCTGTCGACTTGCAGGACGCGTACTTTCATGTTCCGATAATCAAGTCGCACAGGCAGTATCTCTGTTTTGTGGTCGGAACGCAACACTACCAGTTTGCTGTCCTTCCTTTTGGACTTACTTTAGCAACTCGGGTTTTCTCGAAGGTGATGTCAGTTGTTGCAGCACATCTCAGAAGGAGGGAAGTAGCAGTTTTTCCCTACCTGGACGATTGGTTGATCAAAGCCAAGTTTCCAGAGCTTGTGTTGTCTCATCTGCGAATGACAACCCAGTTGTTGTTCGATCTGGGTTTTTCTGTAAATGTGCCCAAATCTCACCTAGAGCCCTCTCAACGCCTCCTGTTCATAGGGGCAGTACTGGACACAACGATGTTTCGGGCCTACCCCCCGCCTCAGCGGGTTCGGGACATTCAGGTGCTGATTCCGTTGTTTCAAGTTGGAGCGGCAGTTCCAGTCCTCAAGGTCTTACGCCTGCTAGGTCTGTTTGCTTCTTGCATTATGTTGGTCACTCGTGCTCGCTGGCATATGAGGGCTCTTCAGTGGTGCCTCCGCATGCAGTGGTTCCAGCACAAAGGAGATCTCAGGGATCCAATAAAGATCTCCAAGGACGCTGTAGCGGATCTTCTTTGGTGGGCAGAGGACGGCAACCTTTCCCAAGGAAAACCGTTTTCTCTGCCTCCTCCAGTGGCCACATTGATTTTGGATGCTTCCACTTTAGGGTGGGGGGCTCATCTGGGGGACCTAGAGATCAAGGGTCATTGGTCTCCAGCGGAACAGATGTTGCATATCAATCTGTTGGAATTGCGGGCAGTACGTTTGGTGCTCAAGGCCTTCCTCCCTTCCCTTCGCGGTCAGTCGGTTTAGATCCTGATGGACAACACTACTGCAATGTGGTATATAAACAAGCAGGGAGGAGTGGGGTCGTACCTTCTCTGCAGAGAAGCCCTGCGACTCTGGTCCTGGGCTCAGGACCATCAGATTTGCTTAATAGCAAATCATTTGGGCGGAGTACTGAATGTACGTGCGGACGGTCTCAGCCGTCACTTCTCAATAGATCACGAGTGGCGTCTCCATCCTGATCTAGTCCTCCACATTTTCGGGATGTCGGGTACTCCTCAGGTGAATTTATTTGCAACTCGAGAACGCGCATTGCCTGTTCTTTTGCAGCCTCCAGTATCCGATGCAAGGGGCGTTGGGGGACGCGTTTCAGATGTCCTGGAGCGGCCAGTTGCTTTACGCGTTTCCTCCCATACCCTTGATTCCTCGAGTTCTGAGGAAGATTCGTCAAGACCGGGCCTGAGTCATCTTAGTGGCTCTGGACTGGCCGAGAAGGGTATGGTATGCAGACCTGCTTCAACTCTCTCAGTGCCCTCTGCTCCGTCTCCCTCTCAGGGCAGACCTCCTCTCACAATCGCAGGGGCAGGTTTTACACCCCCACCTCCAGAGCCTGCACCTTCATGCCTGGAGATTGAACGGGGCAACCTGAGTTCGTTTTCTCTCCCTCCGGATGTAGTGGATGTTATTCTATCGTCCAGGCGACACTCCACTAAATCCAGTTATGCTGGCAGGTGGGCAAAATTTGTGCTTTGGTGTGGAGAGAACCAAAAAGATCTCTTAAAAGCCCACCTTTCAGATATTCTTTTGTTTGCTCTTAGTTTGGCGAAGAAAGGCTGTGCGATAGCTACAGTTAAGGGATATTTGGCAGCTCTGTCGGTGTTTCTTTGCCTTCCGGACCAGCCATCTCTATTTAAGTCTCCAATTGTAAATAGGTTTCTTAAGGGTTTGGTGAATAGGTTTCCTCCTACTCCCTTTCACATGCCTCAGTGGGACTTAAATCTTGTATTGACGTTCTTGATGGGTTCGCCTTTCGAGCCCTTGCATTCATCTCCATTGAGATTTTTAGTCTTGAAGACTGTTTTCTTAATCGCAATCACATCTGCCAGGAGAATTGGAGAGCTTCAAACGCTTTCTGTTAAGCCTCCTTTTACCATGTTTTTCCCTGATAAAGTGGTACTAAAAACCAGGGCTGCTTTTCTGCCGAAAGTTGTCACTCCTTTTCATATAGGGCAGTCTATCACCCTACCTGCGTTTTACCCTCCTCCTCACCCTTCTAAAGATGAAGAGAGGCTCCATAGGTTGGACCCTAAGAGGGCCCTGAGTTTCTTCCTGGAGAGGACTAAGGACTTTCGCCTAGATGATCAACTGTTTGTTGGGTATGCTGGACAGCGAAAGGGCAGAGCGGTCCAGAAACGAACACTCGCCAGGTGGGTCATCTTGTGTATTTAGATTGGTTACTCTCTGGCAAAAAAAGTCCCTCCTGAAGGTATCAGGGCCCATTCTACTAGGGCTAAGTCTGCATCCTCTGCCCTAGCGAGAGGAGTTCTGTAAATAGATATATGTAAAGCGGCAACTTGGGCGTCCTTCCATACCTTCGTAAAACATTATTGTTCAGACTCTGAGGTGAGGATGGACGGTCATTTTGCTCGTTCGGTATTGCAAGATTTCTTGGTGTAATCAGGCGGGCACCCACCACCGAGTGCGGTACTGCTTGGCACTCTTTTCATAAGGTGAGGAATCCACAGGTAGTTGTATCCATCAGAAGAACAAGTTACTTACCTTTGGTAATGCTTTTTCTGGTGGATACACTAACTATTCCCCCATCAAACCAACTTCTTGTGAGCTTGGCTACCGCTATTCAAACCGGCCCCCCCCCTTCCACAGGAGTGTATGTAGCTCCTGATCAATGGCTCAGAAGTACAAGGCCGGGACCTGGTACGGATTGTTTTGAAGTATATAGAGGAACTGGGGTAGAGCCATCATTTGAAACCAAGCTGCCCTTCCCTGAAGTGACAACGATAGGGAGCACCATCGCTTGACATCCCCCTCTCCCCCCCCCCCCCACAAGCTGTCGTAGTGGGGGCTCTAAGTTCTGGGTGTAAAAGCTAGTGGCTGTTCCCATTATAGTGACACCCAAATATCGAAACCCTTCTGTGGCAATCCGGGCGTCACAGCCAGTCGGTAGACATGGGGCTGGGCCATATAATTTAAAAATTACTGACTTGTCCCAATTAATAGTGTAGCCTGAGTATTGACGGAAGAGCGTAAGTATGTGCATCATCCTGTCCTGGGAGGAATTTGGCTCCGAAATATATAGTAGTATATCATCGGCATATAGTGATATCCTGTCTTCCCATCCTGCTGACCACCACAGGCCTTTGAACAACGGGTCACCACGTATCCACTGGTTCCAGCGCCATTGAAAAGATCAAGGAGGATAGCGGGCATCCCTGTTGTGTGCCACGCCAGAGATTAAAGACCAGGGATGTGCAATGGTTAACGACCACCTGTGCCAGGTATACAGGAGCAGGGATGTGGAATTCCTATCGCGGGACATCTTGTTTGGGGTCAAGGGCAACACGTTTTTATGTTTACTTTGTCCTTGGGACAAGTAGGCCCAACCCCCTGCAGCACAAACCCTTTGGCTGCCTGTTTACAGAGATTTCTCTCCAAATTCTCTGCAGTTGAGGTAATGTGTTTCCAAAAGATAATGCTGTTCGAACTTGTATTTATGGTTCATTATTTGAAAGTCTTCATTATTAGGGTGAGTGCTGTAAATAAATGTTTTAAGGTCACACTTCACTACTGACGTTGGTTCCAGTACAAAAAAACAAAAAACGTGTACACACATGTTTGAAAAGTTTAGGCTAAGAGGCTAAGTATAATGCTTCCAGAATGCTCTCTGATTATATGCAAATGAAGTGTCATTTAGTAAAATGTGTTGATGCATGCTAGTATTTCCCAAAAATATTTCTAATGGAAAATCAGTGTAACCATTTTCAAGACGATTATGGGAAGCATGAAAATAAACAAACACTGACAAAGCCAACTGATCTGACATATTTTTATAAGTCTTTTAGTTTCATCAATGCGTGTCTTGTTTTGACATGGCTTTTGTAACACTTTATTGTTGTGGGAGCTACCAGGCCCTCAACATTGTAACAAACATTGGCAAAACCCCCCCAAAAAGTTTTTGAACTCTTAAAGCACACGTTGCCACCAGCGGCATAACAAAGGCCCCGCTGCCGCCCTCCAGGGGGCCCCTTCAGCACAGCACCTGCCCTGAGTGAGTCTGGAGAGGGGGCTCCTCCATGTTCTTTGCAAAGGGGCACCCTCCAGTTTTGTTACGTCACTGATTGCCACTGTAGTTCCTGACACTGAACAAAACTACTTTGTGTGGCAATATGCTCCTTGTGGAAGAGCAGAATGCGATCACTCACAGTAAAGCCAGCCGAAAGAGAGAGAAATAGAAGTTTAATAAAAACAAAATGTCTTTGTTAACACCAGACCTAATTAGGGACCAAGACCCACATGTAGGTAGCTTTTTGCATGTCGCAAACAGCGACTTTCGCTGTTTGCGACGTGCAAAAAGCACATTGTGATGCACAAACCCAGTTTTGCGATTCAGTAACCTGGTTACCGAATCACAAAACGGGTTTGCGACTCGCAATTAGTAAGGGGTGTTCCCTTCCTAATTGCAACTCGCAGTGCAATGTAGGATTGTTTTGTGAACGCGGGCGCAAACCAATCGCAGTTTGCACCCATTTCAAATGGGTGCTAACACTTTCGCAAAAGGGAAGGGATCCCCATGGGACCCCTTCCCCATAGTGAATGTCAATGTAAACATTTTTTCAGAGCAGGCAGTGGTCCTGCGGACCACTGCCTGCTCTGAAAAAATGAAACGAAAACGTTTCATTTTTCGTTTTTGTTATGCATCTCGTTTTCCTTTAAGGAAAACGGGCTGCATTACAAAAAAAACTGCTTTATTGAAAAGCAGTCACAGACATGGTGGTCTGCTGTCTCCAGCAGGCCTCCATTCGCGAGGGGGTCGCAAATTGCGACCCACCTCATGATTATTCATAAGGTGGGCATTTGCGAAGCCCTTGCGAATCACAGATGGTGTCAAGGACACCATCCTACATTCGGATTTGCGACTCGCAATTTGCAGGTCACTAATCTGAACCTACCTACATGTGGCCCCAAATTCTTAAAGAAAGTCACCAAAGTGCACCCATGGTATATGTCGTACCCATATAAAATATTTGTGAACTGTATTTTAGCATGGGTAAATACAATGTGTAGATTTGCTCATGTGAAAATCTATTGAGCATTTGCAAGTTCATTTTCCCTGCAGCCACTTTCTTCCCAACCCTGGAAGAAGTTCTAATTCTGCCATTGTCCGGAGTAAATGTCCAACCTTTCTTATTATGGGAAAATATTAGAGAGAAGCTGGTAAAAATCTTTAAAACATGCAGGTTAGTAGGTTTGCAGACTCAAAGGCATTCCAGCCCTGGAACTATTGCTTACTGCTTTCTCCAGCCCCAGTATGCAGATCTGCAGAAAGGTGGCAAAATAAGGAAATTGCTACAGTAGGGATTGAAACTCCAAGTATTCAAGCCCTACTATGGTAGTAGCCCTGGCATAATCAGAGAGGCTATTAATTGCTGCCATAATTTGTCGCCACACCACATGGCACCAAAGGGACAAGTAGATCTTTTTACAGGACAAGTAGATTTGAGAAGCAACCTGTCCCCTGGACAAGTAGATATTTTAATACATTCCACACCCCTGAGGAGACACTCAGTCTGTAAATTTTGGTCCAAACTTGAATTTTCATAAAATGTCAGCAGTAAATCCAGTCTATGGTATCAAAGGCCATCCTCGCATCAAGGAAGAACACTAGTGCTGCCTCTTATTCTGTGCGTCCTACCTATGACCCTGTGTAGGTGTAGCAGGTTCAGGGTAGTTCTGCTACCGTCATAAAGCCGGATTGTTCCAGGTGTATCAAGGAGAGGATCACTGTGACTAACCATGTGGCCAGTATTTTAGCTAAACTTTTACTTCCACATTCAGAAGCGAAATAGGCCTATATGAGGCACATTGCTCAGTCTGTTTCTCCTCCTTTGGTATCACCACTATGCTGGCGATTTGCTGATCCTAGGGCGATATACCCTTGTCCCTACTTTCAGGGTACATTGCCAGTAGGTGTGGTGCAACAGTAGATGCTGTAAGTTTATATAGTTCCGTTGGTATCCCATTAGGCCCCTCTGCTTTGCCCGAGGCCAGGTCCCTTATCGCCTGCACTATTTCATCCTGTGTTATGTCTTGCTCTAGTAGATCCTTATCTTGGCTGCTGAGGGTCAGCAGATTGATATCTGCTAATAATTCCCAGATGTCGATAGTCGGTGCCAGTGTGGTTTTGGGGTACAGAGAGGTGTAATGCTCTGCAAAGTTTTTTGCAATCTCTGGCCCGTCACTCACCCTTGTCCCAGTCTGAGTTTCAATCTCAGGGACCCATCTACTGTTCCTCTCTTTACTCTCCAGCCAGGCCAGTAGTTTACCCGTCCTATCTCCCACTTCATGTAGCTTGCGCTGCATGTCAACGTGGTGTGTGCGGACTGCTCCCATCATTGTGTCCCTATATTCTTTTTGTTTTAGCGCCAGCTGGTGTGCTCTGTCTGTGTCCAGTGTCTCCCAGCCCCACCTCTAGGTCTCTAATTTCTCTCTCCAGTGCATTTATCCCTTTCTTATGCCCCACTATCGCAGAGACCCCTTTCCCCTTTATGGCTGCCTTATAGGCCTCCCAGAATGTCTGTGCAGAGTTAACAGACCCTACATTTTCGTTGAAGTAGTTTGGAGTTGCTTCGGTCAAGTGTGAGCAGATCTGAGGGATTTTAAGGTACCATGGACTAATCACTAGCCTTTGTTCTCCTAGTGGAGCCTGATTGCTGTACAGTGCCCAAACTGGTGAGTGATCTGATATTCCTCGTGCTAAGTGCCTGTTTTCTCTCTAGTATGCTGTCTGATGTGGGAAGGTGAGAATGTAGTCAAATCTTGAGGGGCTTTCATGGACCCCCGAAAGAAACGTGTATTGTCACTCCCGTGGGTGGCAAGTACGCCACACATCGATTAACCCCAAGGCTGACATAAAATCTGCCAGCGAGTGGCGAGGTCGAGCATCCTGTCGTTGCAGCCATCTATTTTGTAGCACACAGTGTGTCCCGTTAAAGTCTCCTCTCATAAGGAGGTCGCCCTCCGGCAGCTGTAAGAGCGAGAGTGCTAAGTTCCTCATAGGCTTACGCATGTAGGAGTGGTGGAATGTACACTGAGATAATGTTCAGACTGTGCTATAAGTATGCTTTCTCTTGCGTCTGGCCCAGTCTGCAGTTTATATGGCACCTACCTCCACTCTTCAGATGCAAATAAGCCCTCATAGTTATATTAAAATAGAAGGCAGGGCGCAGTTGTTGTGTTTTTTTTTTTTTTTTTAAAGTAATTTTGTTCTAGGGTGTTATCTTTATAAGACTTATGGTTCCTGTACTGCTTGGTTCTGCTGAGCGGAACGTGCAGTTTGCTTAGGATCACACTTGTTGTCAAGTGTGGATTAAAACCTAGACGAACCCCTAGAGAGCCTGCACATGTGAGGTGCTTCAGAAGAGCGCATTCCAGACCAAGGAGTTGAAGCCAGCGTCGCTCCACTGCCTCAGTTTCATCACCCTCCTCATATGCTCTCCCCCCTTTTCATCAGCGTGCCCAGGTGATACAAAGAGCAGAAGCCAGTAAAGATGCATGAACAACCATTGCCACTGCAGTCTAGTGCTGCGGACAAAGGAAACTGTTAAACATATTCTGCAAAACATGAAAGCCAAATGCACAAGATATTTGGCATTGTTACTGTTTTTTTGTTTTTTTTAAAACTGGCTTAAACTAAATTAAAACAAAGTGCTATGGCGCGACCAATAATGACCCCTCTATAGCATTTTGTTTTTATGTGCAAGGCCTCCAAACAACATGAGGGGGAGTGTTGAAGGTGTCAAGAAACACGAGGAAGCGGGGTGGGAAACAAAGAATGTGCAGCAGGAGGAGAGCTGTGAGGTGGGTAAAGAGAACAAGTGGGGAGTTTAAAAAAAATTAAAGACAGGAGGAGGGTGGGTTGAAAAGATTGTAGGGTGGATGGGTGGCTGGCTGACATGAAGGGAAGGTGGGGGGGTATTGATACGAAGGAGAACAGGAGGAGGGTGGGGTGAAGAGGCCGAAAAGTAACAATACCTGCAGGAGCCTGCAGTGGAAGGACACTGGCCAGTGGAAGCAGTACTTGGTCCAGGCTCCACTGCAGGATGAAGACTCCAAGCCCAGGAGAAAGAAGAGAGGAGGAGGCGTTGACCAATAGGAAGCAAGGAAACAAGAGTGACCTAGGAACTAGCCAGTGGTAAGTTAAGGGAAGTAATGGGTGGGCTTAAAGCCCCTTTTGAGCTTTTTTTTTTTTTTTTAAATACAAGAGATTTCACAAGCGCTGTGCCGCGAAAACCTAAAAAGGGTTTTTTTCCGTCTAAGATCGACCTTTCTGCCAAATTTGGAGTAATTCTGTCCAGCAGTTGGGGCTGTAGTATCTGAAATTCCTATGGGAAATTGCATAGGGAAAACTGGAGCCTCCCACCCCCTTTTGTTTGTGGGTCCCTGCCTGATGAATCGCCCCAACACTTTCCAGAGAGCAGCTGAAGTGACTAGTACACAAAAAAATGTTGTGAAGATTTGTCAAACAGCTCCAAAATTATTAGCACAACAAAAAAGGTGTGTAGTGTTAGTGTTATATCTACATTCTCTCCAGTTCAGTTTCTGTAAAACCAAGCCTCTTCTTGCTTCTCAACCTGACCCTTTCAAGTTTCAAGAATGAAATTGACTCAAAGTTTCTTGGTTGTTCTCTTTCCATCACTGATAATAGCAAGCCTCACTGTTTCATTCAGCCATCTCTTCTCTAATCCCATTAAACATATTCATGCCATAGCTGGTAGGGGAAACTATCAGCTTAGTTTTGATGCATGTAATAAAACTATTCTTGTCGAACCAAGATCTCAAAAAAGTGACCCAAGCTTTAGTTCATCCGTACATGACTATGGTAGTGCTATTCTCATTGGCATTGCCAAAACTCATCATGTCCTGCTGTAAACCTCATTATGTACTGTAGCTCATTTGATCTTTAGGATTAGCTGCTCTGAACACATTTCCAGTACACAATGTGCCCTATGCTGGCTTCCTGTTTATGTAAGGGCATTATACAAACTTCCCTGCTTGATGCATACACTCGTAGCTTTGGACTACTCGCAATACTTGGTTCAGAAATTGAGATTCCCTAGGGGCTGTTGCCTCTGCTGCTTGGAATTCCTTCTGGAAATTATTGCCTTCCCCAAGAAACATTCTCTATATCAATTAATCTCTTGGTGTGACCCCCATAATATGGAATGCTGTCAAGCTGTTGCTCACTCCATATACACCATCATATCCTTTCCATCTGTCAGACGAGAACCTAAAAGATTTCTTCTTGATCAGTACTTCCCCATCCCCTCACGATCTTCATATCTATGATTTGAGTTTCACTCGTTTGTGCACATGAATCTTAACATACTTGGAAGTTTGGTTAACAGTTTATTTCATTATTTTACCCCTCCCACCCCACAACCCACCAGAATTATCTGTGTCCACCTTTGTCATCTCTGAATTAAACCTGTACGTGTATATATGAGGTTTTATTAGTGTTTGTTTGTTTATATTTGTTCAAATATTGCTCATTGTAGATACCATTTCACATATCTTTTTATCTCTACATTTTTTTACTCTTATGTACTGTTGAATTACATTGTGTCTGAAGTGCTCTCATTCTCCTCAGCCTTGTACACCCTATATAATAACACTGCATGAATAGGTTCTTGGGATTTAGTTTGGCTGTCTTTTATCCTTTGGCTGTTCAGCTGTCGTTTACGTTTTACTTTTACCCATCACAGTACACTGGATGATTCAGTGGATCAGCCCACTTTTGCCATTGCCTCTCTTACTCTGTGAGAAAAGGCATTTTGGCTGATTATGTGCACACTTTCCTAAAAAGAAGTGCACCACATTCCTAGGCCTGGTGCCCCCATAATTTACTTTACCAGTGCTTTTTTTTTTTCTTTCAGTTCTCCCTCGCTTTTAATTTTTTTTAGCCTTCCCTGTGTGTTTAAACTGCACTTTCAGGTTACATTATTTTAAAGCTAATAGCACATCAGGATAGGGAAATGGGTTGGCCCACTCCACTCAATGGAACGCTGCTTGCTCAAACAAAGGCATTTTTATTTATCATTTGTGCCCATTGCTTAAAAAGGAGTGCACTTCTATACCTGGGCTGGTGGATCAATATTTTTGCCTATTCTTTATTTTTTTTTTCATTTTCATTTTCTTTCTCCTTATCCTTGTATGTTTAATCTGTCTTCCAGTAACATTAATTCACAGCCTGTAGCACTTTTACTTTGTGCTAATAAGAATCATTTTACACTGAGCCTAGGCATGCAAGCATGCGTTTTCTGCAAGATGTGCTGTATTCAGTAAACTGACTTTGATCCCACCTGTTGCTTACAATAGGCTAAATGCAGTGTCACTCTTCTTTGCTGCCTCCTAACTGGTTCCCGCAGCCGATACATCACTACCGCTCTTTGCTGTGGAGCACTAGCCAAGTACAGTTTCCTTATGTTTTGATTGTTTCGATGTTGGTTGAAGGAACTCCTTTTTTTTTTTTTTTTATTGTTTCCTGCCTCGGCTCGTGTTCTGATGTACGTGTTTCTGCCCCAACGAGGTCTTCTGTTACACCACTACTGCGCTCACAGATACTCGCTCTCCTCCCCTGCTCGCTTGCGCTCACGCCACGCTTAGGCATGGCAGCCGCCATCTTCATGTTTCCGCCCCACGAGATGAGTCAGCGTTGCATAAAGACAGCAAGGGCCCTGGCATGCCCAGTGGCTTGGTGGCCTCACAAGTAACAACTCAGGGTCCTATACCATAAGGGCATGCCTCTCCCTCCTGCCCATTCACATCGCCGAGCATCATTCAAATGGCATCCTACTTGTAAAAATTATGCTGCCGGTCAAACTCTCGTCACTTTCTGATGTTTACTCAACACCATATATAATAATAATAATATATAGTAATAATAATATGTTGTCTTGTGGAACTATTTCGAGCCTTGGGTGGGGGCAAGTCTTTGTTAGCAACTACTGGCGCATTACATTATTTGAACATTAGGTAATGTATGAGCTGTGCTGGCGGCTTTTCATCTTTCTCTTTGATAGCCAGTAGTTTGTCCATTTCACTAATCTCTTCAATTTTCGGTTACATGCCTAATCTCCATGACTAGCACTTTATGCTCCTATCTGTGTTCAAATCTCATGAAGGCCCAAGGATGGAGCTCTGATTTATCTGTGACTTATATTTCCAGAGTGTGTTGCTAAGGCGCTATTCTTCATGTCCCTTTGGTTCAGGCACTCTTCGTATGTCAGGCCTCAACTGACACGTCTATGACAGACCCACATCTGTTTTGGTTGTGAGCAGTTCTTCCCCCTTCTGCCTGGGCACTAAAGCTTTGACCTTCTAGTCTACAATAGAATTCAGTTTCATGTGCCATATTTCTACAGCGCCATAACCCGTCTTAAACTTTGTCAATAGCAGTGTCCTGGTACCTATTTGATCCACCTGTTCTCTATAAAGTGAGGGATAATATTCGTGTTTATAGTGTGGTATTGGAAAAGCATGGTCCCAGCACTTATATTGCAGTGTGCTGTTGGAAGAGGGAGGTGCTAGCGGTCTGGTTAGTCAGTGGCTTTTAGTCCAAACCAAAACACAAGGGTAAAAGACATTATCATTTACAATGTCAATAGCTATAACCCTTGTTTCCTAAGGTGTGCATGGAAACTAAATATTTAAATGTATTATGTAAGTACACCTACTTGCTAGAAGAACCCACAATGTGCTATTAAATATTATATACGATGGTTAATTTAAAAAAGAAAAATATTGTAAGCTTATGGACGCACTGTATTTGTTTTTTTTCTTTGTGTGCACCATGGCTACAATAAAAATAATTCGGCTTTTTTTAGTGTGGTTGTCCTTTTGTGTATTTGGTGAGGAGTATGTGGTAATTTTTTGAATTCACAATTTGTTTTGGAGGTAAAAAAAATAGCAATGAAAAATATTTGGCTACTGAAAATAATGATTGACATGCGGTGTATTTGGCAAACCCTAGCATTAAGATAAATAAGGCATCCTTCCAGTTTAAAGATGATATTGGAAAATTCAGCAGGGGCCATCTGTGTCGTGTCTAACTGTAGTCACATAAGTTGTTTTTATAATACATGACAATGGCAGAGGATATGATGCCAGAACTGAAATGAATATTGTTAATTGAAATAAGTTCTGGGGAACGTCCACGTATGCTCAGTCTAGGTCAGATTGGGTGGAGATGGAAATGGTCAGGGGATAGTTTTAATTACAAAACGTGTACCAACTAATGTGCGGCTTATGCTCTCTTACCTTTTCAGTAAATGATAGCATGCAAAAATCTTGTATTTTGCCATTGCATTTAATGCCAGTTTTGATTAGGTATAATATGTAAACTGCTTTTTGTTCCAGGGCTAACATTTGTCAGGGTAATGTCTCATACCTGTGACTAGACATGGTCTTCTTCACTCTGACTTGATATGCTCTCTAGGGATGTATATGCAATGATGAGAATGAACCTTATTCCTTTATCAGAACATCATATGATAATGTCTACTATTGTACACACCAGAACCCTTAATCCTTGTAACCTTCACTCATGCAGTGCGGATGATTGCTATCCATGCAGACTTGTGTGCTTTTTTCCTTCTGGCCAGGATCATGGTTTTTCAGTACAGTACCGTCGTGGATGGGTTAATATAATTTCTGATGCCCTACTACTTTTGCAAGTACTGCATGCAAACTGCATAGCAAAGTTTAAATTTTGGTGCACTTGCAAATACTTTGCTGCGATTTTGTAGATATTTTTGTGAGTCTTATTAGAGGAAGGTGCTCAGCTTTGGCTTGACAAAAGACATGTTCTTCTTCACTGGCTTACTGGTGCCTAGTAGAGTGAATCGTGGCAAGATGATATTGAGCCTCTGTCCTGACTCTGGACAGGCCAGGCTAACATTCTGTACTGTGAGCAGCAGAACATCTGTTTTTTAGGTCGAGTGCTCTGACTTGTTATCTCTCTGAGGACTTTTAACCATGCCCACCGCAAGCCCATCACTGTCACTCGCTCGTTGACTTGCCTTTCAAAAGTCCTTTGTTATCGTTGGTAAATGCTTTACGTTTGCCCCTAATTAGGGCAGTTTTGTTACCACCTTGGCGATTAACCCTGTTACATGGATAATTGCATGTTTGCTGAAACGTTTGACTGTGAGCAAACTTGTTTTTCCTTTTGTGTCTCTCCTTCGCGCTCATGCTCATGGCAGCCATGGCGCTTTGAATCAGCTCGCTTATGTCAACTGTTTTACTTTTTAATTCATGTGGCAAAAAAAGTCCAGTTAGGAATTTACAAGGCTAATAGCTCTAACTCGAGCAAATGTGAGACCCTCTGCATTGCAAATGCTTGTTTTGCCTACTGCGCACTTCTGTACCTTGCAGGTTTTGTGATTTGTGACTTTTATTTTGGCTATTGTGTTAGTAGGGTCTGGCACTTCAATACACTTTGAAGTGGGCTAACACAACACCAATGATCAGCTAAAATCTTGGCATTGTTGCACCCAATTTATACCATCCCTATGGCCAGGCCTGGCGTTGAGCACGTTTCATGGTGGTCTTTACAATCATTCACCTTTCTGACATTTGATAAAGATATTTTCAAGGCAAGTAAAGCTAGTCCTAGATTTAAGAGCAGAAATAGTACTTCTCCCCTCGACATTATAGTTTTTCCTGTTTTTTTCTATGTTGTGATTATCAGGAACTCTACATGCATCAAATGTCAACAAATTAGTAAACTCCAGGCCCTCCTATTGTTCACTATCGCTGACACCTTTTTTACAACTGTTTGCCTGCAGTGGAATAATCTTGTGGGCCTGTCCTAACATACCATGTGTTCTTACAGGGCAGCATATGTTTTTAATCATTTCACTCTTTAGCATCAACCTGATCCATTGCATGGTTTTAACTAAAGTAACACAGTTCAGTGTTTGGGAAGCTAACTCAGTTTGTTTTGCTTTAGTATGATTAGTATGCATCATGAAGAAGCTGAAGGATGGAATGCCTTCTTGGCTGTCTCAGCACATCATGAGTGTTGATTGGGTAATCCAAATGAATCGTGCACTTTGAAAAAGTAGTTAATCCAATTTTTTTGTTCAGATTCTACTAATTGAAAGTATTTCAAAGTAATTGAATGCACCACTGGGAATTTTTGGGCAGTGCAGCCTTCCAGGACAAGCTTAGCTTCCAAAATATAGTGTGCTTCACTTGGTGCAGGTTATCAAGGAAGATCGCTAAATGCAGATACAAGGTAGATACCTCCCAATACACTTTATTTACGCTGTATTGCAGTGACTGTAGGGAGAGTGCATTTTTAAATAATTTTCCTCTCGATGATGATGCTGACCCACTATCTAAGATAAGGCTGCCCATCCTTAGAGGGATGTAGTCTGACTGAGCAGTTAATATTGACATATTTGTGAATATGGATGGTAGTGGCAGGCAGCAGTGGAGACAGACAGGTACTGCAGTGTTGTGGTGATAGTTAGGTGCAGTATTGTGTGTGTGGTGGGATTAAAGTCACTGTTCCAATGGCAGTTAGGGTCTGCGTGCACTGGCACACAAAGCAAGACTCGTCCTTAACTGAATGCAAGTTTAGGATTCTGAAGTTCTAAATGGCCATTACCCTAGAAACCGCAGGGAAACGTCAGCGAATGTTACTTGTTAATGTTTGTTACTTTTGTCCCCCTTGGGAACTTCCGGTCTAGTGTTTTAGTGGGAAAAGAGTAATTGTATTTGGGCTTAAACTCTTGTTCCGTAAGTGCCCACCAAGTTCGCCCTTATTGCCTTTTAAACATTTTACTATGCATTAAACATCAGGCAATCCGTTGTCTCTTAAATTCAAGATTTGATTCCCCTGTAGAGTGCGCAGACCTGCCTTAATTTTTCTAAGGCCATTATGATCTGGCTCGTCCCCCAGTAATGTCACCACCGTCTGCCTCTGATTCATTTCCTGCTTGGTCATTGTTTGAACAGCACCCCAGCAAAGGCTGCAATCTAAAATGCTCCTAAACTGAAACAAGCAGGAGCCCTCCGCCGAGCCCTATGCACGGGTTTGGGTTGTTGAAGTAACATACCTAGGGCACTAAAAAACCTCGAGATGAGATTTACTGGGGGGGAGGGGTTAAGGGGGGCGGTTGATGTAGATTTTCACGGTAAATTAATTTGGATTGATCATTAAAAGTTATTTTTTACGTTGCTGATGCTGTTCAGGGACTGTCGGGGGGGGGGGGGGGTTAGAAGTTCATATGCAGTTATTGAGGTTGTATGGTGGGTTAATGCGTCTCTAGTGGACACCTGCATGTTTTTGACACCTCAGTTTTCTTAACAGTGATTTGGTCTTTCATGATTACAATATATGTTAGGATGATGAAGATGAACACAATGCGTGTCAATAGCAAGATCTGTGTTTATCCAGTGTCAAAGCTGTAAGGTGTGGCAAGAAGCACTAAATAGACCAGCCTTGCCAAAGCCAATAGTTCTATCGTTGGCCAGCAACTTTTGTTGCTTTGGCAGTTCTTGTTTTGTTGTGTCATAGTTTGTGCAAAACATTAATGTTGGGAGAAGGAGCCAGACTATCAATGCAAAAAAAAAAAATTCTATGGCCAAAAATATTTTTTGCTTTGTAAAAAACAAACAAAAAAAAACATACATACTTGTTCTGTTCTGTCATAGTTTGTGCACAACCTTATTGTTGTGGAAGCAGCCAGACCATCAATCCCCCCAAAAAATATTGGCTAAAGCCAAAAATATTTTTCCCTTTTGGAAAAAAGCATAAATTACCATAGTAGCCGCTGATGCAGAAGAGGACTACTTTGTGGATGTTCTTTGTGAAAGCTATACCTGGCTGGTGAGCTGTAATCGGGTTGAAACCGGTCCTGTGTTGCTTATGTTCATTTTCAGAGAGGACAGGGCCTCATAGCTCGGGCTAGACTGTTCCCATTGGAGCAGGGGTAAGACCGATTTACATATGGCTGGGTCCAAACTGAGGTGGCATGTTGTGCAGAATAACAGCGGGTCGGGATGTGGCCCCAAGTAATTACGAGTGACTGAGATTAATTCAGGCATTCCATCCATCACTTTTTTTTTGCGTGCTTCCTTGTGAAAAGGCTGCATGCTGTAACTCAAAGTTAAATCAGCCAGTGGCTGAAAAGCCCTAACCCACTACCTTACGATGCATGCTGCGGTGGCTGGAAAAAATGTGAATGACACAACATACTAATGGATGACATCTTGGTGAAACCCCCATTATAAGTTAATATGTTCTACACACAATCGTAAAAAGATCAAAACGCATTGGCTAACACCAGACTTAAAAAAAGAAAAGAAAACAAAAAAAAAGCCAACTGGGTTGCCATTGGCTGCCAACCTCTTGCCTTTGCTAATGTTTTTTTAAATATGTTGGTAAAACTTTCTTACATGCAGTCAGACAGACTTGCACAGACAGAGGCACAGGCAGGCAGATAGACATTGCCTTGCACAGACAGACACACTTGAACAGACTGAAAGACCTAGAGGCTTGCACAGGGAGAAAGAATTGTAAAGATGGAGGTTCAAAGTTAGTTAGGGTTTGCAAAGTTAGATGGGTAGACAGAGTTGCAAAAGTTGATGGACAGACAGAAAGAGAAAGAAAGACCGACATACAGCTAGAACAAGAAACTGTAATAAATGGGAGAGATAAAATTAGTAATGTAATAGTTAAACATCTACCTAAGCAGGACATACAAGAGCACTGAAAGCACAATAGAATGCCATACAGTCAGGATTTACAGGATAAATTAGTTTATAAATATAACAGCAAACTAAGAAGCCATAGAAACAAGACATATGGACTAAATTGCTTTACAAATATAACTGTAGCCTGCGATTAAAATACATACCAGAATTAAACAGGAAACCAGTTAGAAATGCAATTAATTGCATGCCTACTAAAGAAATGACAACAGTTTCAAATGGATTGAGGTATTCTGAGAAATAGAAGTGGTCAGAAAAGAAATAAAAACAAAGGACACTCCAAAATAAAATTTCAACACCATTAGCAGGAGATAGGAACTGATAAAGCTGGAATTGGCCCTGTACTCCTCATGGAAAAGCTGGTAGAAAGTGTCCTGCTATCATATTTGACTCTAAGCACAAAGGCAACACCAAAGAAATGAAGTAGAAACAAAAACATAGGCACTGAAGAGAACTACTTTTCGTGTGGCTGTGATCCTTGTGAAAGAGCAACATGCAGTCACTTAAAGTTAAGTTAAATCAGTGGCTGAAGCGGGCTGAGCCCCTGCCCCATGCTGTAGCTGGTAGAAGCAAAATGAGAATGACACACCTACAGGATAATGGATGAAGACAGCTGGCTGAAACCCCCATTAAATAATTATCAAGACATGTTTTACCAGATCATGCCTCAAAGAAATTATATTCAAAGTTGTACAGTATTTTATTTTTCAAGTTGCAATTTTGTGCGTAGATTCTATTTTGAAAGCAATTGACAGTCTTGCTTTCAAGCTTATGCTTCTCGTTGGATATAACTCAGGAGCTTTCTAGGAGCATTATAAATAGTCTCAAGTCTTTAACTTTAGTGGAAGTGCAAACTGCAACCACTTCCAGTAATACAAGGTGCCCTGTCTGACCGCACTCCAGTGCGTTTGAGGCTCCCGTCTCCCTCCTTTTGCTCTGTTGCTCTCTTTTTACTGCTCAGTCAGGTTTGTTTGTTGTGTTGACAACTGTTTGGCACTCCTGTTTTCATGTTTGCTGTCACATTTTTCTGTTTTGATCGTTTTCGCTTTGTTTTATTTATGACACACTCACTCGTTTCTACTCTTTTCGGCTTGGTTTCTATATTTGCTTATTTCTGCTTGTTTCCACTCCTTACCACCTATGACTAATTTTTGACCATTTGCCTCCTTTAAAACATTTCACATATTTTGATCTGTTCACCTCATTTCCTTTCTCTACTGCTTTTTTTTGTGCTACTGTTGCTCATCTCAGCCTTGTTTTTGCTTTTTTATCCCACAATTTATTTTCAAATAATAGCAGCACACGCTGAAATCTCTAATTAACACAAGTATAACAGTACGTACAACAAAACAAGATAAACTATTGAAATTCTATGTAAAGAGTCCTCATCCAATCAATTCCGTTAGCAAATTCTTATTTAATTCTTCATGTACTTACTTCCAAATCCGTCACATGTTTATATAATGTTCCAATTTACATCAAAGGATCATCCGTGTCAATTTCCAAAATTTTTCATTAGTTTGGTCCATATCACACTATTCAATCTGTTATGCCATCACTTATCATTCGTCATCATCACTTGTCACTTGTCCCACATGTTATTGGTCTGTCACTGGTCTGTCAACACGTGTTTCGTCTAGGGAGTGCCCATTGACTTCTTCAGGACTTCCTATAATGTCATTTCCATTGAATACAAATTAATATTCATTATTAATGACTGCATTGACTTCCCACAACCCTTTGGTGAATATTACAAATTACATGCTCTTCATGTGGAAGCCGTGAAATTTAAATAAAAAAACTCGAAGTGAATGTGCCCAAAATGATAAAAAATTATTAATAAACTGTAATTTTGCATTATCTCTGCCCATAATCATTATTTTTAGCTCAACTCTCCAGTTTTAATCCAACTCATATGCTGTGCAAAATGCCCAAAGTGCAACGTTAGCAAAGAGTGTTAACCGATTTTGTAATAGCACCAGCACTAAAGTGTAATAAAATTCTGTGCTCAAGCCACAGCATCTGAAGGCATACCTGTAAACAATATCCAAATTCACATTACTGTCTCTTGAATTTCTCTTAAACCGATCAATGGTTTTAAGTTCGTTATTGAATCCTATCAATAAATCAGAATATTTAGTGCACACTCGTTGTTAATGAGTCCGAACAACTGCACAAATAAAGTGATATGTTGTCAGCTGTCTAGCTACTTCGAATCTCACCTTAAATTGAAACAAAGTGATGCCGCGAGTACGCCCGACATTATAGAAAAACGCCATGGTTTCCCTCGGCGTTTATATGTTCGAAAATCATGGAAATGGACAACGGACTACCAGACCCATAAAGATAGAAAAGGGACTCCTTTTTTCATCTTACTCCGACATTGTGTGCTCGGCTAAATCATAAGGACTATAAAACGATTACCCCCAATCTATTGGTTACAAAAACAAACTCATCATTCACATTTTCTTATTTTTCATGTTTTCAAAACAGTTGAGATTATAAATTAAAGTAAAACTTTTTAAATTGAAATATAATAAATTGTGAGCCACCCAAAGGGTATTATTTATCAAAACAGTTTATCTAAAGGAATATTATTCAGAATATCTATTTTATACCCTTGATCTACAAGTTTTTAATTTCAGTTTGAATATAAGAGAATATTAATCCTAGTCAGGGCACATTATATAATGTGCACTTTTAAAAATAATTTATTTTATTATCAGTCATGATGCTAGTCACAAATTATATAGAAAATCTTGTCTAATTCTGTTCGTGACTACATTCAGGTAAAGTCTTATCTATCCATCACCAAGGAAATACTCCATTTCGTAGTCTGAATTCAGACCTTGTTCAACTGCCCCTTGTCGCATTATCCAGATTGATTCCCTTCTGCGCAAAGTCAATTCTCTATTCCCACCTCAGGGATTTTGTTTGCATAAATAAAAACCCAAAAATTTAAATTCCTTATGGGTGCCTTGTTTTTCACATGCCTTCATATGGAAAGCAATTGGATATCGTTCATCTTCCTGTTTTATTGCTCTCCAGTGTTCCGAAATTCTAACTTTTAGGGGACGAATACTGCTACCCACATATATCTTTCCACACTTACAGGACAACATGTATACTACAAATTTGGTGTTTCAATCTATATGTGATCTAATACTATATACCTTGTCATTAATGTCCCGAAAGGTCTTCTTCGCAAGCCACGCCCATTTGCACATGGCACAACATCCACATTGATAGAAGCCTAAGCTATGTAAATTAAGCCAATTAGGTTTAGTTAAATCCGATAAATAACTCGGACTAAGAATACTATTGTGTGATACCCCTCCTATATGCAACCTCTGGCTTGTTACCAATGTATTTATGGAGAGTTCGTTCTTGTGTAAGTATGGCCCAATGCCTTTTCATAATCCTCAATAGTTTGTGTGAATTATCTGTATAATCCAAAATTATTCTAACTTTGTGAGTGTCAGTACCCTTACTCCCTTCATTCGTGAGACTATGATGCAACAGTGTCCTGGATCTGAATATTTTGGAGGCTTTATGTTGAGATCTTGTTACTACATCCTCCGAATAGCCTCTAATAATGAATCTCTGTCCCATATCCTTTATACATTCTTCAAAGTCACTGTTTCTACTACAGTTGCGCCTAGCTCGCACCATCTCTCCAAAAGGGATGGCTTCTATTTGGTGTTTTGGATGTGCACTCTTCGCATGTAATACGGTGTTACAAGACGTTGGTTTTCGGTACAGTCTACTCTCAATCTTATTATTTGCCACAAACAATTCTACATCTAGAAAGTCTATACAGGTCATGCTGTGTTTATATGTGAATTTAATATTAGCATCATTATTATTGAGATGGTCACAAAATCTTATTAATTTCTCTTCTTCCCCTGTCCATAGCATAAAACAATTGTCAATATACCGTCCCCAGTAAAGAATATCTGACTGCCACTCTACTGCTTCTGGACCCCACACCCATTTCTCCTCAAACCATACCATGAAGAGGTTTGCATCTGAGGTAGAAAATCTCGACCCCATTGCTACCCCTTGTTTCTGCTTATACCATTTTTTCTTAAAAAGGAAATAGTTATGGTTCAAAATGAGATCAATCATCTCTTATCATGTGTGTATGTTCCATTAAACTCACTGATCTTTTGTTGAGCATATGTTCAATACCTTGAATACCACATTCATGTTGAATTCTAGTGTATAATGCCACTACATCCAAAGTGACCATGGTCATGCCCGACTCCCACTGAATATCCGATAGTAAACTAAGTATATGTTTTGTGTCTTTGATGTACGAAGGAAGATTATACACAAAGGGTTGTAAAAATATATCCACAAACTGAGACAATCTCTCCGTCGTACCTCCTATACCTGAGACTATCGGTCTTCCTGGTGGAAATTCACATTGTTTATGTATTTTTGGTAATGTATACAAGCAGAGATATTTTGGACGATTCACCCATAGATATAAATATTCATCCTCATCTAATAAATTCTTATCCCACCAAATTTCTAAGTAGTCTATTTATCACGCCAGTTAACCACATCGTTGGATTGTAAGATAATCTTTCATAACATTCAGTATCCTGTAACTGTGTATAAATCTCTTTTTCATAGTCATCACGATTCATCACTACTATGTTTCCCCCTTTATCTGCTCTCTTTATGATTAATTTTTCATCATATTTTAACATTTTTAATGCCAAGTGTTCATGATAATTTAAATTAGGCTTCATAATAGTCCTCTTTTTAGTCTCTTCCCGATCCAAATCTCGCCACACTAATTTAAAGAATACATCTATATTATTGTCCACCGCTTGTCTGGGTATCCAAGTAGATCTTTGTTTGAGTCCACTTGTCACATGAACATCCGATGAGACATCCAGATCATGCAATACCATAGATGTGGTTGTTGGATATTCTTCATAGTCTGTGATTGACAATAACATCGTGGTATCATGTACATCCTGTATTGTTATCTCACTGAGAATCAGTGTGTTCTCCGTTGTTTTTCTTGCTGCTATCGGTTGGGTATTAAAGTACTTCTTCAATTTGAGGTTTCTGACATATTTATAAAGGATTTATTGGTTTCCCCCACCTTTTTACGTCCTTCTCCCTTTCTTTTCCTTACCTTCCCTCCTGGTGTGCTTCTTACCTATTTTCCCACTTACTGTGTACACCTCCACCCAGCACTACTACCGTCTTCTGCTCTTCTTTCCCTCCCAGGACCTACTTAATGGCGGTTGACAGTGCCAAAGCAAGCCTGTCTGTTCCTCGCCTCCACCCCATGCCAGCAAACCTGGTTTTGGTTCTCTCCCCAAACACTGCTTCTCTATCATGACCCTCTATGCTCTCAACCCCAACCACTGCTCACCAAGCTGCGGCCGTGCCACATTAAACAACATTATCTACAGATTCTCATGCACTCTCACACACCTTACTTGCACCTCTTCTGTACAGACTTGACCCAACACCTAACTGTCTCGCAAATCCACCAACCTGCCACTTACCGCAAAACAATCCATGCTGTCATGCATGCTCCTCAACACTAGCACTCTGCACTCTCACCAAACAGGCCATGGAAATCTGGGACCTGTTGCACAACCAGGCACTGGACCTAATCCTGAATTTTCCCCAAACATCACTACAGCCACCCCTCCTACCTACAAGATCATCAGGAAGTAAAGATAGCATACGTCCAGAGGCGGAATAGCCATTGTGTTCAAAGACATCTTCAGGTACACTATCCACACAGACATTTCTCCCCGGAACAATATAACACTTGTCTTTTAAACTCCATTTCACAGCAAACTTCACTTTAATCGGCATCCTCATCTACAGATCACCAGGACCATGCACCCTCTTCTTTTTCGCACCCCTCATCCTCAACTCCAGTTCCTTCATCCTCCGGGGGAGACCTAAACGTCCACTTGGAAGACTGTACTGACCCAAACTCTTCCTGAAATTCTCGAAGACCTTGTTAACTTCAGCATCACTCAACGCGTAAGAAGTCCCAGATACTCTACCCATATTTCTTCTGCATCCAGACTTCACCACCTTTGACAGCATCTCAGTCGATAAGCACACACCAATCACCTGGACAGGCTATTCCCATGTCAAGTTCATCATTACCATCTCTCGTTAGCACAGTCCCACCACCGCAAGCCTAGCCTGCAGGAACTAGAACAACATTGGAGAGAAAGAGTGGTCTTTCCCACTCATGGAACTTTGGCCCGAACACAGCAGCAACCTACTTGAATCAATCAGCAGCTTCAGCAACTGGATCGCCACTTGCACCGACACGCTGACACAACTCAAGCCCAACAAAGATACAAAATCAACACCTCAAACCACCTGGTAGACAGGGGAACACAGGATGATGAAGCGCTGCAGCAAATAGGAGTGAAGATGGAACACAAGCCCAGACAATGCAGACTGGGACACTGTTAAATGTGCTCTAAGAGGCTGCCACCAGAAGATGTGGTCCACCAAGCACACCACCTACATGGACCACATTGATACCTGCTCCAACAGCAGCAAAGATATTTTCACCATTGTGAGATTTCGCCACCCTAGTAGCCGCCTTCAACAGCATATCCACTTCTTAGGACTTCTGCAACAAGGTTTTGCTGTACTTATGCAACAAGATTGCCTCCTTGTACAGCAACTTTGACTCAGTCAGACCCAACATACCTCGTAACACAACTCGCCATCTTGCCCATAGACACAACTCTAACCACGTGGACCACCATCACCACAGACAAAACCTCTGCCACCATGCAGACCATCCACTTTGGGGCCCCAGACAATCCGTACCACTGTCACGCCATCACCAAAGGCTTTAAATTAATGGAAAAATGGTGTACTTATAAAAAATCATTACAGTAATAAACCACAGAAGCATTCTTCATTAAGAATACAAATTCAAATAAAAATTACTCATTTGTTCAAAGCATTACAGTAGTCAACTGCAAATTGTGCTCCATCTGTTGCCAAAGACTTCAACCCATCAGCACAGTGCTCATGCCAATACTGAATAGATTTATCTTGTGTGCCACATTCACGAAAACCCTGGAGCATGACACAGCCCCCCTGCTCAAAAAGTCCCCCGTGGACCGCTGCACGTTCACCATCAACAAACCCATCTACCTGCTACCTTACCTGACGAGAGTACTAGAGAAACTCCTCACCAACCATCTCAATGACTATTAAATCGCCAACATCACATAGTCCTCTTTCAGACCTAACCATATCACGGAAACAGCCCTCATCACTGCCAGAGATGTCATCCACATGATTCTAAACAGAGGGGAAACAGCCGCCCTCATCCTCCTGGACCTCTCTGCAGCTTTCGAAATGGTATCCCAACCCATCCTCATCATACACCTGCACAAGATTAAAATCCAGGTATCCGCTCTATACTGGATTTGCTCCTTCCTCATCGGAAGAACACAGTCATCCTGGCCCCCAACTTTTCAGGCAGCTGCAACCGCCTCTGGGGGGTACTGCAAAGAGCACCTTTGAACCCGGTCCTCTTCAATGCCTATTTGAGCCATCTCACTAGCATCATCCACACCCACAACACAGACATCCTTTCCTACACAGAGGATACCCAACTCCTACACTCACTATCAGAAAACCACCCAACACCCGGAACAAGTTTGCCCCCTGCGTGACCGACATCACCGATTGGATGAAAACCAACTGTCTCAAACTCAACACAGGCAAGACAGAACATGTGCTCTTTGGGAATAACCCATTTCCTTGGGACTCCATCTGTTGGTTGTCTGAACTTGGACCTACACCTACCCCTACCACCCATACCAGGAACCCGTGAAACATTATAGACCACAACATCAATGTGACCACCCAAGTCAATGCCATCACTGCCTCTGGCTTTTTCACTCTAAAGATTCCGAAGAAAATATTCAAATGGCTCTAGACCAACTCCCCTCAAAACCATCACACACAATCTGGTCACTAGCACATTGGACCTTGGGAACCCACTCTTCGCTGGGATCGGCAACTGCAAACCACCCAGAACTCTACAGCCAGAATCACACTCCAACTCCTATGTCACACACAAATCACACCGTACTTCAGAGAGCTCCACTGACTCCCAATACGGAAGTAAGCACAGTTCAAACTCCTCACACACCTTAAATGTGCATCACAACGCTGGCACAGCCTACTTAACTGTGGCATCTGCTTTCATTAGCCATCCAGACACCTCAGCTCAGCTAGGATTTTACTTGAACGCATCCCACATGTTCTTTAAACCAGTGTTTGTGTATGTAATTTTAGTAATAAAGATAACTGTTTTGTTTTTGGAATAACGTTTTAAAATGTATGTGTTTAATGGATGACGTGGAACAATTCTTTAACCCCTTCGCTGCCAGGCCTTTTCCCCCTCCTGTGCCAGGCCTTTTTTTGCCTATTCGGGGCAGTTCGCGCTTAGGCCCTCATAACTTTTTGTCCACATAAGCTAACCAAGCCAAATTTGCGTCCTTTTTTTCCAACATCCTAGGGATTCTAAAGGTACCCAGACTTTGTGGGTTCCCCTGAAGGAGGCCAAGAAATTGGCCAAAATACAGTGAAATTTTCGTTTTTTTCAAAAAAATTGGAAAAAGTGGCTGCAGAAGGAGGCTTGTGGTTTTTCCCCTGAAAATGGCATCAACAAAGGGTTTGTGGTGCTAAACTCAGCAGCTTCCCAGCTTTCAGGAACAGGCAGACTTGAATCAGAAAACCCAATTTTTCAACACAATTGTGGCATTTTACTGGGGCATACCCCATTTGTGCAATTTTTTGTGCTTTCAGCCTCCTTCCAGTCAGTGACAGGAATGGTCATGAAACCAATGCTGGATCCCAGAAACCTAAACATTTCTGAAAAGTAGACAAAATTCTGAATTCAGCAAGGGGTCATTTGTGTAGATCCTACAAGGGTTTCCTACAGAAAATAACAGCTGAAAAAGAAAAATATTGAAATTGAGGTGAAAAAAACATAAATTTTTCTCTACGTTTTACTCTGTAACTTTTCCCTGCAATGTCAGATTATCGAAAGCAATATACCGTTACGTCTGCTGGACTCCTCTGGTTGCGGGGATATATAGGGTTTGTAGGTTCATCAAGAACCCGAGGAACCCAGAGCCAATAAATGAGCTGCACCCTGCAGTGCGTTTTCATTCTATACCGGGTATACAGCAATTCATTTGCTGAAATATAAGGAGTAAAAAATTGCTATCAAGAAAACCTTTGCATTTCCAAAAAGGGCACAAGATAAGGTGTTGAGGAGCAGTGGTTATTTGCACATCTCTGAATTCCGGGGTGACCATAGTAGCACGTGAATTACAGGGAATTTCTCAAATAGATGTCTTTTTTACACACACTCCTATATTTGGAAGGAAAAAATGTAGAGAAAGACAAGGGGCAATAGTACTTGTTTTGCTAATCTATGTTCCCCCAAGTCTCCCGATAAAAATGGTACCTCACTTGTGTGGGTAGGCCTAGCGCCCGCGACAGGATATGCCCCAAAACACAACGTGGACACATCACAGAAAACAGAGCTGTTTTTAGCAAAGTGACTACCTGTAGATTTTGGCCTCTAGCTCAGCCGCCACCTAGGGAAACCTACCAAACCTGTGCATTTCTGAAAACTAGAGACCTAGGGGAATCCAAGGAGGGGTGACTTGTGTAGCTCGGACCAGGTTCTGTTACCCAGAATCCTTTGCAAACCTCAAAATTTAGCTAAAAAAACACATGTTCCACACATTTCTGTGGCAGAAAGTTCTGGAATCTGAGAGGAGCCACAAATTTCCTTCCACCCAGCGTTCCCCCACGTCTCCCGATAAAAACTATACCTCACTTGTGTGGGTAGGCCTAGCGCCCGCGACAGGATATGCCCCAAAACACAACGTGGACATATCACAGAAAACAGAGCTGTTTTTAGCAAAGTGACTACCTGTAGATTTTGGCCTCTAGCTCAGCCGCCACCTAGGGAAACCTACCAAACCTGTACATTTCTGAAAACTAGAGACCTAGGGGAATCCAAGGAGGGGTGACTGGCGGGGCTCGGACCTGGTTCTGTTACCCAGAATCCTTTGCAAACCTAAAAAATTGGCTAAAAAAACACATGTTCCTCACATTTCTGTGGCAGAAAGTTCTGGAATCTGAGAGGAGCCACAAATTTCCTTCCACCCAGCGTTCCCCCACGTCTCCCGATAAAAATGATACCTCACTTGCGTGGGTAGGCCTAGCGCCCGCGACAGGATATGCCCCAAAACACAACGTGGACATATCACAGAAAACAGAGCTGTTTTTAGCAAAGTGACTACCTGTAGATTTTGGCCTCTAGCTCAGCCGCCACCTAGGGAAACCTACCAAACCTGTACATTTCTGAAAACTAGAGACCTAGGGGAATCCAAGGTGGGGTGACTGGCGGGGCTCGGACCTGGTTCTGTTACCCAGAATCCTTTGCAAACCTAAAAAATTGGCTAAAAAAACACATGTTCCTCACATTTCTGTTGCAGAAAGTTCTGGAATCTGAGAGGAGCCACAAATTTCCTTCCACCCAGCGTTCCCCCACGTCTCCCGATAAAAATGATACCTCACTTGCGTGGGTAGGCCTAGCGCCCGCGACAAGATATGCCCCAAAACACAACGTGGACATATCACAGAAAACAGAGCTGTTTTTAGCAAAGTGACTACCTGTAGATTTTGGCCTCTAGCTCAGCCGCCACCTAGGGAAACCTACCAAACCTGTACATTTCTGAAAACTAGAGACCTAGGGGAATCCAAGGAGGGGTGACTGGCGGGGCTCGGACCTGGTTCTGTTACCCAGAATCCTTTGCAAACCTAAAAAATTGGCTAAAAAAACACATGTTCCTCACATTTCTGTGGCAGAAAGTTCTGGAATCTGAGAGGAGCCACAAATTTCCTTCCACCCAGCGTTCCCCCACGTCTCCCGATAAAAATGATACCTCACTTGCGTGGGTAGGCCTAGCGCCCGCGACAGGATATGCCCCAAAACACAACGTGGACATATCACAGAAAACAGAGCTGTTTTTAGCAAAGTGACTACCTGTAGATTTTGGCCTCTAGCTCAGCCGCCACCTAGGGAAACCTACCAAACCTGTACATTTCTGAAAACTAGAGACCTAGGGGAATCCAAGGAGGGGTGACTGGCGGGGCTCGGACCTGGTTCTGTTACCCAGAATCCTTTGCAAACCTAAAAAATTGGCTAAAAAAACACATGTTCCTCACATTTCTGTGGCAGAAAGTTCTGGAATCTGAGAGGAGCCACAAATTTCCTTCCACCCAGCGTTCCCCCACGTCTCCCGATAAAAATGATACCTCACTTGCGTGGGTAGGCCTAGCGCCCGCGACAGGAAACGCCCCAAAGCGCAACGTGGACACAACCAAAATTTTTGAAGAAAACAGTGCCTACCTGTGGATTTTGGCCTGTAGCTCAGCCGGCACCTAGGGAAACCTACCAAACCTGTGCATTTCTGAAAACTAGAGACCTAGGGGAATCCAAGGAGGGGTGACTTGCGGGGCTCGGACCAGGTTTTGTTACCCAGAATCCTTTGCAAACCTCAAAATTTGGCCAAAAAAACACTTTTTCCTCTCATTTCTGTGGCAGAAAGTTCTGGAATCTGAGAGGAGCCACAAATTTCCTTCCACCCACCATTCCCCCAAGTCTCCCGATAAAAATGATACCTCACTTGTGTGGGTGGGCCAGGTGCCTGCAACAGAATAAGGCCCAAAACCTGAAGAGATAGAAGGGAGAGGTATTTTTGCAATATATCATTTTGATGTGTGCACATACGTCCGTGATGTGCCAAACACTAAAATAGTGAAAAGAAACACACTTAGGTTATGTGAAGAAGACCCCTCACCCACCAACCAAGTTGGTGGCATGCTTCATCATCGGGGTCCCACCCGAGGCACCTAGCGTGTCACAGGTGTGCTGCGACGCCTGATTACAGCGGAGCAGGTTTTGTCATTTTTTACAACACATACTGGTTGGATTTGGCACGAGGGTGAGTGATGGTTCAGTGGATCAAATTTTATTAACAAGAGATTTCACAAAAATGAAATGCACTGCTAATAACTGAAAGGCAAAAAAGTGAACCAATGACTCACAGCTCGTGAGCTGTAAAGCCGCGACAAGGCACCAACCGCTTTACAGTCCATTCACACACCTTTCATACATGACACGCACAAGACCATTCACACCGCCAGCCACGGGCCCAGCACATTACAACACTCACATCGACAGACCGCGCCACTCAAGGGCCCATCACTTACATACGCCCACATGCCTGATACAAGAATCACACCAGCTGATGGGAGTGTGGACTGCCGTTTGGCTGGCACCGCCAGCCAAGCGCCACCCCACGCACACCGCCAGCCAAGCGCCACCCCACGCACACCGCAATCACTTTTTTTAATTTATAAACAACAAATAAACTACTAATTATAAAATAGGCACTAAACTACAAACACAAAACCTCAAACTAAATACACGACAGATGCCAACCGTGAAACATATGAAAATATAAAACAGACAGCTTACGCTCACGGTATTTCCCAAAAGTTTTTCCTTGTGTGGTAACTTCTAAAACAGCTGGGCACACACAGCCCAGGCTTTGAAGGGCATTCGGGGCAGTACATCCGGCTCTCCCTCCGGATTGATCTCCGGGCACATACTCTACATTTCTTTGTGGGCATGTCTTTTTTGGGAGTGGGAGGAATGTGATCTGGAAAGTGCCGATCTTTCAATCTAGCCACATCCTCCACCACTTCTACTCTAGGAACTCTTGCCGGTTCCACCACAATAAGGCTTTCTATCACCGACTCCTGAAATTTAACAAAAGTCATCCTTGACTCAGGTGAACAATCCTTGTATACAATAAAGGCATTAAAAGTTGCCAAATGAAATAAATGTAGGGCCAACTTTTTATACCACACATACGACTTACGAAGAGCAGTGTAAGGTTCCAACCTCTGATCTACTCTATCAACACCACCCATGTGCCTATTGTAGTCCAAAATGCACGCAGGTTTGCGCACTTCCGCAACCTGACCCCAAACAGCCACAGGGGAAGTACTCTCATCGTGGATGGTCGATAGCATGTACACATCCCTCCTGTCTGAAAATTTCATAGCTAACAGCTCATTATTCCGCAAGGCACTGCACTGTCCCCTCTCAAGTTTTTTACAGACAAGCTCCCTTGGATAGCCTTTGCGGTTAGAACGGATTGTGCCACAAGCAACAGTGTCCACCCTAAACAACTCCTTGAACAACTGCACTCCAGTGTAGAAATTATCTACGTACAAATGGTGACCTTTGTTAAACAGCCGTCTAGCAAGTTCCCACACAATTTTTCCGCTAACTCCAAAAGTGGCCGGACAACCAGGAGGGTCAATACTGGAATCCCTACCAGTGTAGACCCGGAAATTATAAACATATCCTGTACTGCTTTCTGACAGCAGATACAATTTAATCCCATACCGTGCCCTCTTACTAGGGATGTACTGCTTAAAAACTAAACGCCCCTTGAAAAGGACCAAAGACTCGTCCACACTTATCTCTTTGCCTGGAACATAGACCTCTGAAAACCGATCCACAAAATGATCAAGGACAGGCCTAATCTTAAAAAGGCGGTCACAATCAGGGTGATCTCGTGGCAAGGCTAAAGCATTGTCTACAAAATGCAGCATACGAAGAAGAAGCAAATACCGATTACGTGTCATAGTTGCAGGAAATATAGCAGTTGCCATCAAGGGACTAGTAGACCAATAAGAAGCCAGTGACGGCTTCCTGATCAACCCCATCAAAAAAGTCAAACCTAAAAACCTTTTCATCTCTTCCAGATATGTGGGAACCCAATGAGTAGCTCTAGACTGAGGCTTAAGTCTGGCAGCGTTGTCCCGCAAATATTGCTCTGCATACACATTTGTCTGCTCCACAATCTCTTCCAAAAATACATCGTCCATAAACAAGTGAAAGAATTGGACAGGCAGAAAGTTTTCCGTATTAACTCTACACCCTGGGAGACCAGTAAATGCAGGTAACTGTGGCTGCTCCATGTTTGGGGCAATCCAGGTGTCAGGTCTTCCAATGGGAAACCCTGCAGCCCCAGGCTGCTGCACTCTTGGCACATCAATGTCCTCCTCTAACACAGGCCCTTCATCTGCACTGAGAGTAGCTTCCTCATCAGAAGAATGCTCTTGGACAGAAAACTCACTTCCAGAATCTCCTGCTTCCTCCTCTGCCTCAGATGCAGAGTCAGTGTCGTAATCATGGTCTGAAGACGACTCAAAGAGCATGCGAACAACCTGCTGAGCGGTCACTTTGCGGCTAGCCATGATCCTAACAACAAATGGATTGCCAACAACAACTAGCACTAAAATAAGTAATGAACAAAGTGTAGCTTTATCACAAAGAGTTATGTACTACAAAAAACTATACCACACAGTTGCCTGAAATAGCTACTCACCAAGCAACTACTCTGCAATCACCAATGATATCCCACTAAAAAGAAAAAAGAAAAAAGCAATTTAGACATATGACAACACAAACACCACTGTGCTCAAATCTAAGGACAATGTCAAACACACAATACTGCATTTAGTACACCACCTACAAACATGTCAACAATACTCCTTTGGAGTAAATTGCGTTCACTTACCTAAAACATGCAACTATGCAAACCACTGGACAACTACTGCCAAAACCTCAAAGATCCACAGCAAAGGAAGCAAAAGCGTTGAACTAGAAGAAAAAGAAGAAATAAATTGTTATAATCACAAATACAAATACTTTGCCAGTTGACAAACACCCCACCACCAAGAACTTAGAAGTTGTCCCTGGTACCTAAGTGGATCCTGCCCCCCTCGGGGTAGATGGGCGTAAAAGAATTGGCCAATCGGACCCCAAGGGGGGCAGAAATGGGCAACACCTCTGTGCCCCCTTTCAGGGGGCGACCCTTCCCCAAGGGGTCGCCCCCAAAAACACACACAAAAAACGATATCCCTGGTGTCTAGTGGTTTTCGCCCCCCCCTGGGGGCAGATCCGCCGAAAAAACGGCCGATCTGCCCCCAGGGGGGGGCGAAATACAAATAAAAATTGCCCCGGGGGGGGGGGGGGCGACCCTTGCCCAAGGGGTCGCCCCCAAAAACAAACATAAAAAAATATATCCCTGGTGTCTAGTGGTTTTCGCCCCCCCCTGGGGGCAGATCCGCCGAAAAATCGGCGAATCTGCCCCCAGGGGGGGGCGAAATACAAATAAAAATTGCCCCCGGGGGGGGGCGACCCTTGCCCAAGGGGTCGCCCCCAAAAACACACACAAAAAACGATATCCCTGGTGTCTAGTGGTTTTCGCCCCCCCCTGGGGGCAGATCCGCCGAAAAAACGGCCGATCTGCCCCCAGGGGGGGGCGAAATACAAATAAAAATTGCCCCCGGGGGGGGCGACCCTTGCCCAAGGGGTCGCCCCCAAAAACAAACATAAAACAATACATCCCTGGTGTCTAGTGGTTTTCGCCCCCCCCCTGGGAGCAGATCCGCCGAAAAAACGGCCGATCTGCCCCCAGGGGGGGGGGCGAAATCCAAATAAAAATTGCCCCCGGGGGGGGCGACCCTTGCCCAAGGGGTCGCCCCCAAATTTAGTCAAACAGAAAATCCCTGGTGGCTAGTGGAGATTCCTGCTCCACGATCGCGGGCCCTGCCCGCGATCGTGGAGCAGGAATCTTGAGAAAACAGACACAGGGGGAAAGGAAAAACCCTTTCCTTTCCCCCCATGTCTGTTTTCTCAAACCCCCCGCCCCCCAAAAACGGAGAGGACTCACCTTAGAGCTCCTGCTCCGAAGACGCGCTGGAAGCAAATGGCTTCCAGCGCGCCGGCAACACTCGATGACGTCAGCGCGCTGAGCGCGCGCTGACGTCATCGGATTGCCGTGGGGGGGGCGGGGGTGGAAGGGGAAGGTCTTCCCCTTCCATCCCCGCCTGGGGGGGGAAGGGGGGTGCACGGGGGCGCGCTAGCGCGCCCCCAAGTTCCCCTGTGCCATGGACGAGATGATCTCGTCCAAGGCACAGGGGAACTGTAGCCTTGGACGAGATCATCTCGTCCAAGGCACAGAACAGGTTAACATCTGCTGGTAATCTAGTTTCTGTACTACTCCTCTAAACCGGTCTCCGTTTTTCTCATATGTTCCTTATAAAATTCAATACTTTCTAGAAATATATATGAAGGAAAGATGTCCTGATCTGCGTGTTACGGCGCACTTAATTCTCCGGTGGTGCTGGTTTGAGGCAGGACAACCATATTTTCAGAAAACAAGATTCTCTTTCTGTTTAAGCAAGAGAAAACCGCACTCTGTCGTTGTGCCAAAAATACCTTAACTTTTAATACATTAGTGAGATCATAAACAAACAGGAATCCCCTGACGCGTTTCGGTCTCACCGGACCTTGTTCACAGGTGTTTCCTGTGTGCTAATTTCGGCGCTTTAAATAAAGTACTCCAAGGTAACAGAAAAAATACTCAAGTTACACCACTTATCAAGGGTTACTCCATAACATCACTAAATATATACACTTTAACAAAGAAAAATTATTAAACGTTTTTCTATATGCATATTTACCAAATTGTAACAGTGTTTTAACTACAATCCAAGGTGTTTTTCACTAAGTTCCACATTGCATTCTGGTATATGTAGTTTATAGCATTTCATTGAATCAAATTATTTTTAAATATATGTCATAAAATCTTGTTTCAGCGACTAATGGAGACTTCAAAGCAATTTCTGAGGTGTGTTATATATATACATAAGTCTGCCTACCAGCATTTTTTTTTTTTTTTTTGCATAACTGAAAACAAATCTACTCTTTATCGGGTCAGTGACGACTCTAGAGCTGGAGCATTAACCTGGTAACGCTCCCAGACTTTTGTGATTTGATATGAAGTATTCAGAGGCACTGAGCAATAGCTTTGTTACCTTACCAAAGGCAGAATATATGCTGTAGGGCTGAGAAGTGAATTATATACACAAGTTCAGAACGTGGATCCACTGTATCCTCTATAGACTGGGGTTCATCCCTTTACAGTGCCGAATCAACTGCTCCTTAAGCTGTGTGCCAAGCTGGATAGGGTACTTCTCTTTTTAGTCATTGTAAAAGTTGTTTAAATAGAAGAGGTTTTTGTTGTTGAGAGTATACAGAGTTCTTTTAAAATTAGCTGCAGCCTTAACAAAAATGGTCCATGACACTCTGCCTTGTAGTTCAAATATTTTCTATTTAGATAATCTTCCATAGAAAACTTGAAAGTATTACTAAAAACAGTGAAACCAATGTAAAGCCCTTCAAAAAGATTTTGGGCAACTGGCTTTGTAGAAGAAACCTATTTGGGTTTGTGTTGTTTTGTGTAATCCTCCTCAGTCAATTGTTTGACATTGGACACACACTATCGTCTCATTAACTGCTCATCCCCATTTTAAGTTAGTTGTTTGGGATTGAAGTAGGAATCAATCTGGAGACAACAGGATTTGCCTTTGGGACTTGATGACAAGGATAAAATAGCATTATGTGCAAAGAAATGCATGTTTTAATTTTTCTTTCTCTTTCTTATGTAAGTCAGACATTTCTTATTGAGCGATCTTTCAAAGACACTTGTTCAGTATCCAGAGCTTCTAAAGTACACTTCTTAAATGGCAGTTTTGATTCTCGCCAGAGATCAGTGTTAAATGTAAAATTATCTCTAATTTACCGAAAGTCTGCTTCAACCTGTGTACTGTGCTGAGGAGGATCCCTTTAGCATTTCTTTCATAGCAACCTACTGTACCACGATGAATGATAATTCACATCATCAAGAAAAAGGTCCCTATAATAGGAAGGATTTTGCATACGTACACATGAATAGCAAAATGGGAGCTAGGATTTAATGTAGGTGATTATCTTAAACCAGGGGGTCTCTAACCTTTTTTATAGTAAGAGCTACTTACGTTTGATGTAAGTAGTCCAGAGCTACTATTATTATTAGAGTTTTAATACAGGCCATGTCTGACAAGATTACATTAGTGACCACCATATTCAAGATTACCAATAGTGATCACCTCTGTGCATCAGCCATGGTTTTCAGAAGAAATGTAAAAACATGCTTTGTCAGTGTTGAGTGCCCCAACAAGGGTCGTGGCTGCAGTGCCCCGGCACCAACTTACTATTAGTAATAGGTCTGCCCAAACATAAGCTTATGAGTTGTTAAAATACACACATTTCCCTCTCAAATAAATACTTTTCAGTTTTGGTATACATATATTAATGCAACCAAGCAAAAGCTTCTAATGTAGCAGGGTTGGGCTGCACACAGGAGAGCAACGTATGGATAGCTGGAGAGCTATCAGTAGCTCATGAGCTACTCTGGAGAAGCCTATCTTAAACCAGTGGAAGATGAAGCTAAAACATGGTTCAAGTCATGGTGCTGGAAATTAGGCAGTGCTCATCCTAGGCTTAGGCGGATGATTTCGACCGTGAGCAGTCGTGTTCAGCTCTGTTCCTTCCTGCCTGATAAAGTGATGGCAGGTTTATGCAATGAGCCAGTGCTGCGTCTGGTGGTACGGAGATGCAGCTCTGGTCACTCTGTTTCCTGGAGGCTCAAGCAGCACTAGTAGTAGCTGTGAGCCGGACAGTCTGGCGTGCTACATAGCAGCTAAGCTGTCATGGTGGGAGATACAGCTACCGAATTGCCTGGCTAATTGGAAAGCGGGCACACTCTGGGCTAGGCATGCCACCCACAATTGTGTGCTTGACTCCACACCGGGCGGAGGAAGAGGCTTTCAGCTGTGCCACACATTCCCGGCCGAAAACAAATTGAGCAAGCAGGATGATGAGAAAGCCAGGTCCAAAAGGCAGCGAGCCCCGGCAGTCTGGGAACGAGAATGACAAGGTGAGTGCTCCTACGCTATGACAGTTGGTGGACTTCGGCCTGCCATAGAAGATCTTTTTATGGCCGCAGGTGGGCTAAGTAAAGCCTCCAGTCCTTTTTAGGGGGGTCATGCACAGGACTAAAGCATGATAAATATTCAGATGGACAGTGTTCATGCCAGCAGTAGAGATGGGGTAACTGATAGTGAGGCCTGAAGGATGCCAGGGGAGGTCTGACCCTCTTCACACATTATGGCTGCTCCCTTTTGCATGATCTTTCTCTGGTTGGCCATTAACTATTGAAAAAGATGTATTGACTCAGCAACTCATTAGTTTACTGGTAGAGCCTGGCCCCCAGGTCAGTGAAATTTCTTGCCATTTAATGGAGGGGGGGTAATTTTACTGAAAGTTTTCCTTCAAGTTATGAAGCCTCTGATAGAGAAGGGGCCAGTGGGGTAATCAATCAGTCGCTCACAGCATCTTCCTCTCACCAGATTGAGAGGATTGCATCAGTAGGGTTTGTGCCCCGTATTGATTTGGTGACCCTGACTCCTTCTGCTGTACTTTCTGACTTTAATGTAAGTGGGCCAGAGGCTGAGTTTGCCCTTTGTTGCAGCACCTAGTCCTCAGTAACCTCAGCAGAAACATCAGAAGCTGCTAATGTGAAGTTACGTGGCTCAACAGGAGGTCTAAGGGGTAGTATCCCTGCAGTAATAAGGTTTCACAGCAGCAGAGAGGGTAATGCGGAGGGTAGAGATTCTTCCTCAATGGCTAAGCTGTGTGACAAGGGAATCTGAGGACAATGGCTGAATACATAAGGTGCTAGGTGAACCGTTGGAGCCGTGAGACAGATTCTTCATGTTAACTGAAGGATCAGACACCTCTAGCTTGGGAGAGGTGGTGGATGTAGACTGTTCATCAGCTGTAGGCAGCACTTAGTGTGGCGCATCCGAAAAAACGAGCCCAACAGTAATATCTAAGTGTGTGAGGTGCAATAGGAGGCCAAAAAGGCATAAGCCAGTTGGGAAAAAGGGGGAGAATGTACCGGCCCCTGGGCTGAAATGGGACAACTCAACAGGTGTATGAGGATCCATCTAATTGACAGCAGGTCTCTCCACCATTCATAAATCCGATGGCCTCATTGGGGGAGCTGACATTATGGCTTATATATTGCTCCATTAAGCAACCCCAGGAGGAGACTTGCACCGACGGTCGCAAGGAAAGAATGGCAATAAAGAAGTTGCAGGGAGCAAAGAGAAAGATCTTCACGGCCTGTATGGAAATTAGAGAAAGGATGACTGTGGTTGAAAACTGTGCTTCACCACTGGAGAGAGACGTGACGGGGCTGAAAAGTCAATCTGAGTCCCAGGAATCTTTAAATGTTGGATATACAATGGGAACGTGAGGACTTCGAGAACAGGCGGTAGAAAAACAACTTGTGGATTTTGGGCCTTGAAAAGGGGGTCGAAGGCAATTATATTAGCATATTTGTGGTTAAGCTGTTCAAGAGCGCCTTTCCCCAGCTAGCACCCTTGAATTGTGAACGAGAGATTCAAAGAGTCCATCAGTTCCCTCTTATGTTAAAAAAGTCAAAGTTAACCACAGGGAGAAGACACCTCCAGGCCCAAGGCTATTAACGTCCATTTCAGCTAATTTCTTCTTAGGGAGGCTGTCTTTGAGAAAGCATGTCCTGATGGCAGGCAGAATTTAGAGGGATATTCCTTTTTTTTTTTTTTTTTTTTTTTTTTACAAGACAGGACTTCTGCCATGTGACTGTGGAAAGACGATGGAGATTAAGACATCTTATCAAGCCTTGTCAGGAGAAGGGAGCTGAAGCTTATCTGATGAACCAAACTTGTCTCAAGATTATCTTTAAAAATAAGAGTCATGTATTTACCTCAGAAATCAAAGCAAAGGACTACTTAGATTAAATTGAAGGCTTAGTAGGAGGGGTTGAGCCATAAGGGTATATTGTTTGGCTTGCAATCGATAGCATAATGCTCCTCCTGATTTGGTCTCTTCTATTAAGTGTGATTTTATTTTATCTTCTTTGTTTTCTTTTGACGTTAGTGATATTTGTGAGGAGGTTCATGAATTTGTATTGTCAGGGCGGAGGGGTGGAGTGGATTATGCTCATGCAGTTGAATCACTAACTATATATATATATTTTTTTTTTTTAGTTTTCTCGAGCTCTCACGGGTAGCGGGGGGCTTTCAGATTTGATGAACACACAAGCTCGGAAGGAGGACCAGCATGAGAGTCATCACTCAGACCAACGGAGGTCTGATTGTTTCCAAATATGGAGGAGGGAGTGGAGGGACTGGCGGAGCAGGGTAGTGGGATCAGGAGGTGGGAGCATGTATGGGAAGCAGATAACGCAAGATGAGAAGGACAAATATTTGTTCAGAACGCAAGAGGTTTTTAGGCTTCTGTCTAATCATAGCTTTTTGACTGATGGAGATGGAATACTTAGCCTGGTAGGATTGGAACATGGACTTTTCAAATGGCACGAGTATCTAAATTTCTTGTAGCCACTCTTAGCATATGCGGCTTGAATAGTCAAGTGAAAAGAAGCATTTCGTAGAAAGGTTGAAAGTTCTATGAGCAGACAAGAAACCCACATAGAGAGCTCAGGAAAAACCTTCTGGAGTCTTTGGCCTTCACGTTTTTGGGATACACTACACAGGGCACCAGCACACACAGGTGGCAATTCTGGCACGTAGGAATGTTTGCAGTCTTAAATGTAGTATTTCTGACATATGGGAGATGGGTTATAGCTGAATGTCAGTTTGTTAGTGGAATAAGCTACACTTTGCTCTATTTATGGGCCTAGCTTAGATGACCCCACTGTATATTATTTTTTTGACTACTGAGCTGGCTGCTTCGTGGCCAACGGCAATCATACTGTATGGAGATGTAAATATAAATCTGGGTTGTGGGGCCACGTAATTTAGTAGAAAAGCATTATCTGGGTAGGAAGCCTAGGGTCTTCAGTGCGTTCCAATATTTAAACAGCAGCCAGGGTTTGGTGGACATCTGGCAGCAGGTTAAGGCTCCAGACCTTGGGTATACTGTTTTTTAATTTAAAAAAAAAAAATTTAAAGCTAGAAAGGGAGGCCTTAAAATTTGGGAATCTTTCTGGTTGTCCTTCTGAACCGCAACAAGACCCACCTGGTCAATATATATATTATGAAAATGGATAAGCTACATGTTATGATTATTGGCTGCTGTAATGTGATAAAATGTTATTTTTTACCCAAAGTTCTGTATTTTGTTTAGGGCAATTCTATTCCGGTTTGGAAAAAAAAAAAAAGATGGTTCAAGACTACAGAGGAGTTGTCTAGTAGTTTTATTTGGTCTTATACTAAGCCCACTAAGCCCAGAAGGGCTCTTAGGTTTTTGATGCTGTCTAGGGCAAGAGGTGGCTGTCCTGCCCCAGTCTTAAGATACTATCAGTAGGCGGCTGCCTTCCAATATTTGAAATCTGTTATTGGTGGAAGGCAGATTGATTTTCAGGTGGCAGACATGACCCTTCATACCCACCCAAATTATATGTATTGCTAATAGGGGATGACGCTAAGGCATGCTTCTCAAAAATAGCTGAGCCAAGCCAGTATAAACAAAATTAAATTCAAGACCCTACAAGCTGCCTTTAAGATCTGAGTGATCATTAAGAGAGAGAGATATTTTTTTGCACCCCTAGCTGGAGGTCTCTGTTGCTCTCAAAGATATTTCGTGACTCATTGTCTCAGGTGGGAAGCTAACTATCTTTAGATCCAGGATTTTTTGTCAAATAAATGTGGAGGAGCTCAGCATTGGTTGAGCTCATTCGTGATAATAATGATGACTGTAAGATAAGCCACATTTATGATTACTTGAGTGGCTTTATGTCTTGTGACCTTGCGAAAACACATGAGAAGTGGCAGAAAAGGCTAGAAACCACTGAAAGGAACTCTCTCGTTTTACTTGAACTTGGTCGTACTTTTCTTTTGTCAGTGGGGCTGCAGGCGCAACACTATAGGACACTTTCTAACTTGTATTATACTCTGGCAAAAACAGCAAGCTGGGGGAGAAATGTGGGTACCTGCTGCCCACACTTTCAAAGCCGAGAGGCAGATTTGGTACACATGTTTAGCACTTGCCCAGCACTAGACTCTCTTAAGCAAGAGATCTCTAGCTTTCTGAGGGTGGTCCTCCCTATGGATGTGGTATTGACCCCTCAACTTATTTTATTGGAGGTGCATAATAGCGCACAGATGGCATTACTTGGCAGTCTATTGTCTTTGTAGCCATGGCAGTAGCTTACGTTTGTATAGCGACAGCCTGGCTTATTACAGTACCCCCTACATTCCAGCAGTGGCTGGCAAGACTACTCTCAATGTTTAGCCTGTCAGATAGTTTATATCAATGGAAAGGCAAAAAGGTAAAAAAAAGGGGGAAGCAAATTTGGTGCTGCTTTCACGCTAGGTTTTGCATGAAAGCAGCACCAGGATTGCTGGGGAGCCGTTGCTGGAGTCCCAGTGAATGCTGGGATATCAATCATCAGGAGCAAAGGAGCGAGAGGCGGCATGAGACGGCGGGAAAAGTAAGGATTAAAAAAATATATATATTGTTTTTTGGTTTTCCCATCCCTGTTGTGCCCCCCCGTGGTTGGAAGTACAGCCAATCTGTGTTACATTGAAGAGAAGGGTAGATCAGATATATATGTGTTTTTTTTTCTCTTCTCTTTCTCAGAAGTTGCTGCCAGCAGAAGAGTTGGAATAGGGAAACAGCATTCAGCCATTGGTGCTAAATCAGTGGGCAGAAGTCGGAAGGGAACAAGATTTGCACATAATCCCTATTGCAAAATAACACTTGTAGCTTCTGATTAGTGTTCAAAGTCTCTCTGTCTGTTATTTCACCATAACCTTTTTTAGATCTTACCTACAGCTCACATGTGCTGTGTGCGAGTTTGTTATTTAAAAAACAAAAAAAAAAAAAGATAAAAACTTTAAAAGGGCTTGGAGCCCACACGTTACGTACCATTGGTTGGCATCAACTTCACTCTCATTTCCATGCTTCTCATAGCTCGGCGGGTCCTGGGATAACTTCCTCTTTTGTGTTTCTCCCTTCGATGTGAAGCATGGACCTAGCTGACCGGCCTTGACCTCCAAGTGGACATGCAACGGGACCTGCTTGCACCTTGATGGCCTCTGCTGGAGTGAGCTATTTATCCCCAAGAGGTGTCCCTCGTGTCCTGGAACTTTGGTGTGGCATCAGTGGAACTCCTTCTCAAAGTAAAGGAGAAATCCTGAAGTTTTGGGCTCTTGGTACCACAGCAACCGTCAGCTACACCCGGCAACACGAGCTCTGCACTTTGCTTTACAGCATTGACGGCCTGTGATGACAACCAGTGTGAATCTCCTGCAACTACCTTTGCGATGCCAGACAGAATCTTCACACTACATCGATGACAGTTTGCAACATCCAGCCTGCTCTCCGCGCTACATCGGCATCCATCCCCAATGCTGTTTCTTGCAGCCCCTCCATCGCAAATTGAAATCATCATGCTGGACTTTTGAAGGGAACTCTTTCATCAGGACTAACTTTGCCTCTCTATCCGGCCCACACTCCTTCGGGGTTGGCCTGACTTTGTGACTTTGACCCAGTTTTGCGCGACCAGATAACTTTGAGTGGTGCGTTATGCTTTTAGGTGCTATACCTACATGAAATCTTTAAAATTGCACATCTCCAGCTCTACCGATTGGATATTTGTCATTTTGGTCTCAGTTTATCAAATTTTACTTTATTCATTTTAAATTGGTGTGAGATTTTTCTTGTGTTTGTTTTCTCTTTATCACTGTTTGAGTCTGATATGAATACATTCACGCATTGTCTATAAGTTAAGCCAGACTGCTTTTGTTCCAAGCTACCAGAGGACTAAGCACAGGTTAATTTGCGGTTTGGCTGTGTTTTACCTAAACTGGAATTGTGGTTGCTGCTTGAAGGGTTTTACTCCCCTCATCCAGTAACCCAAATTCCAACAGCATCCTTCCGCTGTGGGGGGCTTTATTTGAGGTACTTCTTGGTTGCTTCCTTGTTGTTGCTTGACCTCACCACTTGCCACTTGCATCTGATGTGAACAATATGTATAAACTGTAAGCCTTTGATTGTTTTGCAGTTTTTTATTGCACGGATTCGACCCAAAGGTATCTGAGTGCTTTACATAAGCACCAGTTACTTGATACAAGGGCACATAGAATTTTTGAGAGACAGGAATACGAAGTGAATTGCCTAGAATCCTTGGATGTTGAGCCAACACCGAGACTCAAACCTGCTTTCCCAATTTCAAAGTCGGCAGCCCTGGCCGTTACACCACATCCTCTCCACAACGATTGCATTATTCATCAGTTAATAGTGTTGAAAAGCATGAAATATATCACAGACATATTTCCATTTACAGTAGTTTACTTCGATTTTGATAGCTCAAGTCTGTGCAGAGAAATAACTTGGGAGAAACTGCAACAGACAATATGGCTCTTAGCCATCCTCATACTGCAGGCATTCTCAGAGTGAGACTCTCCACTTCGACATGGCCACCGCATTTATGTGAACACTTTTAGGGACAGGCACAACAGTCCTTCTTTTGTGTTCAGGGCAACTGACATCAAGCTATTAAGCTTGCACATATGAACTATATTTGGGAAAGGTGGCACACTTCTGTAGCAGAATGATGAAGAGGCACAGTCTGAACATTAAGTGTCAACCACCACTTGCACTTAAAACCTCATCAACATTAGGTTCAAATTTAAGACCTCCCAAAATGGCCCATTTCATTAAGTGGGTATTGTCTGTATGTTATTCATTAATCAGTGGCACTTTACATTCTGGCTCTGTATAATAATGTATAAAATATCTGTATAATGACCTGAAAAATCATTGCAGCAAAGCATTGTTGGTTAAAAGACACTCTTGGATGGTGTTGGGCGTCACAGTACTATTTTGCCATCTATATTTAATTGTTTTCATTTCTAGGGGTAGCTTTGTGGACCGCTATACAGTACTTAAAATGGAAATAGCAACCATTGGCAAAGACAATAGGTGTCACATATGTGAGCACTATTGGGGTTGTCACTGTGTTTTAGTCATGTTGAACATCAGTATACCTGCTGTGCATCATGGCTGAAAGGAAACAAAAAAAATGCGCCATTACGCAGTCGGTGCTGGCTACATCATTGCACTTTTTTCCCCTTAATGTTTAGCTATCTGGCACAGCAGTCACACTGTTGCACAACATGCTAAACAAACCATTGACAAAGTCAATGGCTCTTTCATAGGTGAGACCTATTGGTTTTGCCAATACTTGTTTACTTCGGTACCTTTATCAAGAGTTATGGGCTCTGTTTATTTAATGTGTTTTAAATAATAAAATTGTCTTAAAACTGTTCCAATTTAGTGGCTTCCGAACTGCAGCTTCCTCTGATTGTTAAAGGTCCTATGGAGATGTGATGTTCATTAGTTACCTGCACCATTTAGCTTTGCGTCTTTGACAGCAAAGTCTCATGTCCTGCACAATTGAACTTTTCGTGCTTGCAGTATTGTTAGTGTGCACACTTTTTCAGCAGAACGTTTGCCTTCAAAAGTGGTTTCCTGCAACTTTGCTATTGGTGTTCAACTCTCCATGCCTGTGGTTGAGTTTTAATTTGTTTTTGATAAAGACATTTTTATTTCTTTCCAACAGTAAGACAGAAGATTTAGATGGTTAGGAGTCGGCACCTTATTTTCAGTTTGCAGGTACACTCAGTGAGCTTCGATCACACATATACAGCAAAAATATATGACAGGAGTGGCTGTGGGGGCTCACCCCCCATGAGCTTACAATATGTTGCCCAGCCATTTACCCCAGACTTTAGCATGTTTAAAGGGGCATGCCAGTGCTTCATAAATCATTTTCTCTTGTCTTGCACACCAGGCCACTCCCCCTTCTCTATCACAATAGGGTTATGTAAAGAAATGGCTCCCTGTTGCAGTTACCCCCCACTTTTTGCCTGATACTGATGCTGACTTGACTGAGAAGTGTGCTGGGACCCTGCTAACCAGGCCCCAGCACCAGTGTTCTTTCACCTAAAATGTACCATTGATCCCACAATTGGCACACCCTGGCATCCAGATAAGTCCCTTGTAACTGGTACCTCTGGTACCAAGGGCCCTGATGCCAGGGAAGGTCTCTAAGGGCTGCAGCATGCATTATGCCACCCTAGAGACCCCTCACTCAGCACAGCCACACTGCTTACAAGCCTGTGTGTGCTAGTGAGAACAAAATGAGTAAGTCGACATGGCACTCCCCTCAGGGTGCCATGCCAGCCTCTCACTGCCTATGCAAGTATAGGTCAGTCACCCCTCTAGCAGGCCTTACAGCCCTAAGGCAGGGTGCACTATACCATAGGTGAGGGTACCAGTGCATGAGCATGGTACCCCTACAGTGTCTAAACAAAACCTTAGACATTGTAAGTGCAGGGTAGCCATAAGAGTATATGGTCTGGGAGTCTGTCAAACACGAACTCCACAGCACCATAATGGCTACCCTGAAAACTGGGAAGTTTGGTATCAAACTTCTCAGCACAATAAATGCACACTGATGCCAGTGTACATTTTATTGCAAAATACACCCCAGAGGGCACCTTAAGAGGTGCCCCCTGAAACTTAACCGACTGTCTGTGTAGGCTGACTAGTTCCAGCAGCCTGCCACACCAGAGACATGTTGCTGGCCCCATGGGGAGAGTGCCTTTGTCACTCTGAGGCCAGTAACAAAGCCTGCACTGGGTGGAGATGCTAACACCTCCCCCAGGCAGGAGCTGTAACACCTGGCGGTGAGCCTCAAAGGCTCACCCCTTTGTCACAGCCCAGCAGGGCACTCCAGCTTAGTGGAGTTGCCCGCCCCCTCCGGCCACGGCCCCCACTTTTGGCGGCAAGGCTGGAGGGAACAAAGAAAGCAACAAGGAGGAGTCACTGGCCAGTCAGGTCAGCCCCTAAGGCGTCCTGAGCTGAAGTGACTCTAACTTTTAGAAATCCTCCATCTTGCAGATGGAGGATTCCCCCAATAGGGTTAGGATTGTGACCCCCTCCCCTTGGGAGGAGGCACAAAGAGGGTGTACCCACCCTCAGGGCTAGTAGCCATTGGCTACTAACCCCCCAGACCTAAACACGCCCTTAAATTTAGTATTTAAGGGCTACCCTGAACCCTAGAAAATTAGATTCCTGCAACTACAAGAAGAAGGACTGCCTAGCTGAAAACCCCTGCAGAGGAAGACCAGAAGACGACTACTGCCTTGGCTCCAGAAACTCACCGGCCTGTCTCCTGCCTTCCAAAGATCCTGCTCCAGCGACGCCTTCCAAAGGGACCAGCGACCTCGACATCCTCTGAGGACTGCCCCTGCTTCGAAAAGACAAGAAACTCCCGAGGACAGCGGACCTGCTCCAAGAAAGGCTGCAACTTTGTTTCCAGCAGCCTTGAAAGAACCCTGCAAGCTCCCCGCAAGAAGCGTGAGACTTGCAACACTGCACCCGGCGACCCCGACTCGGCTGGTGGAGATCCGACACCTCAGGAGGGACCCCAGGACTACTCTGATACTGTGAGTACCAAAACCTGTCCCCCCTGAGCCCCCACAGCGCCGCCTGCAGAGGGAATCCCGAGGCTTCCCCTGACCGCGACTCTTTGAATCCTAAGTCCCGACGCCTGGGAGAGACCCTGCACCCGCAGCCCCCAGGACCTGAAGGACCGGACTTTCACTGGAGAAGTGACCCCCAGGAGTCCCTCTCCCTTGCCCAAGTGGAGGTTTCCCCGAGGAACCCCCCCCTTGCCTGCCTGCAGCGCTGAAGAGATCCCGAGATCTCTCATAGACTAACATTGCGAACCCGACGCTTGTTTCTACACTGCACCCGGCCGCCCCCGCGCCGCTGAGGGTGAAATTTCTGTGTGGACTTGTGTCCCCCCCGGTGCCCTACAAAACCCCCCTGGTCTGCCCTCCGAAGACGCGGGTACTTACCTGCAAACAGACCGGAACCGGGGCACCCCCTTCTCTCCATTCTAGCCTATGCGTTTTGGGCACCACTTTGAACTCTGCACCTGACCGGCCCTGAGCTGCTGGTGTGGTGACTTTGGGGTTGCTCTGAACCCCCAACGGTGGGCTACCTTGGACCAAGAACTGAACCCTGTAAGTGTCTTACTTACCTGGTAAAACTAACAAAAACTTACCTCCCCTAGGAACTGTGAAAATTGCACTGTGTCCACTTTTAAAACAGCTATTTGTCAATAACTTGAAAAGTATACATGTAATTTTTATGATTTAAAGTTCCTAAAGTACTTACCTGCAATACCTTTCGAATGAGATATTACATGTAGAATTTGAACCTGTGGTTCTTAAAATAAACTAAGAAAAGATATTTTTCTATACAAAAACCTATTGGCTGGATTTGTCTCTGAGTGTGTGTACCTCATTTATTGTCTATGTGTATGTACAACAAATGCTTAACACTACTCCTTGGATAAGCCTACTGCTCGACCACACTACCACAAAATAGAGCATTAGTATTATCTCTTTTTACCACTATTTTACCTCTAAGGGGAACCCTTGGACTCTGTGCATGCTATTCCTTACTTTGAAATAGCACATACAGAGCCAACTTCCTACAGGTTAGCAGTGTAGGAGCCTTCCAGCCCGATGCAGTGTCTTTTGGCAACCATGAGGGCAGTACCCAAGAAGATTCGTTCCATTATTGTGCTCCCTAGACCATCCATGACTCCCAGTATCACCACTATCTGGGACAGCGTGACTTCCCAGCCCAGAATCTCTGTGAGCACCTTTAATAATGTAGTCTAATATTGCTCGATGGGAGGGCACGTCCATATCCTGTGATAGAAGTCTGCAGGAGATGTTGTACATTTGGGACAAGTAGGGTTTGGGAGAAGCCCTGCTGGATGCAACCAGTGGGAGAGAGGTACACTCCGTATAGGTAAAACGTTTGTTTGAGCCTTAGGCAGGATTGTAGTTATGACCCTCTGCGTCATTAGGGCTTCCATCCAGTCCTCAGCTTCCACTGGGCCCAGCGGTTCCCATCTAATTCTAATGTGTTACAGATCCCCTGGGGTATTACTGATCAACATCCTATATATTTGAGACACTCCCCTTTTCCTCATCGCCCCCATAAGTAGCTTAACTTCCAGCAGGCTATATTCTGGTAGTGGGCTCACGTCTGTGACGGATGTCTGCAGTGAATGGCGAAGTTGGAGATATTTGTAAAATTGAGTGTGTGAAAGTTGGTATGTTGCCTGTAGTTCCTGAAAGGAACACATATGCGCTGCCTGCTACATGTCCCCAAGTTGTGAAATTCCCAACTGGTCTCTTTTAGCAAACCCCTCTAACGCTGCTGTTTCCCATAGCCAAGTGCCCCTCCAGAGGGGTGTCTGTTGGGTCAGGGTATTTGCCCATTATCTCGCAGAGCCACCTGCCATGTGGTGGACACCGTTCTGGACCCCAGGGCCAAGTCTTTGGGAATCAGCAAACCATAGAGTATGTTGAGTAGTTGAGGAAAGCTGAGGGTGTTAAGTTCAATCTTATATGCCGGATCTCACCACCCCCCTGTGAACCAATTGTGTATGATAAGGAGTTGGGTCACAAAGTAATAAAGATAAAGGTTAGTCATTCCCAATCCCCCATCATATTGGCCTCTTTGACAGTGCTGCAGTGTGATGCGGTGTCTAGTACCTTGCTAAAGGAACAATGTTATGGTCTTATTCAGGGAATGGAACCAGGAGCGTGGCAATGGAAGTGTCAGGTTCTGAAAGATGTACAGAAATCAAGGGAAGATCATCATCCTAAAAAGTGCTATGTGACCCAACACATTCAGGGGGAGGGATCGCCAGATCCTCAGCCGCTCGCTGTGTTAATGGCCTCAAATTTAGGGACCAAGTTAGGTCCGGAAAGAGCACCACCTAGATATCCAAGTTTTTTAAACGTAATCGCGTAATAGGTACTATCTCCTGCCATGCAAAGCAGTCTGGTGTCCGTGCTAGGGGTACTAGTATCGATTTCAAAGGGTTCATTTGGAGTCCAAATGCCTCTTCAAAGCATCGCAGCAGGTGAAGGCTATGTGGGCCACTATTGACTGGGTCAGCCACGTAGAGGAGGACGTCATCTACATCCATATAGTGCTATGCAGTCTTCATGATCTCTATTCACCTCCATCCATAAATAGATAATCACTCCTAACTAGTTGCACCAGGGTGAACAGAAGGGTGGCAGGGGGCAACCCTGTCTGGTACCATGGCAAATGTGAAAGGCCTGGGACAGAGTTCCATTGATCTGAACCTTGGCTTTGGGGTTGACATACAGCTCCTGTACCAATCTGCGAAGCTGGGGTCCCAGCCCGGTCCGCTTCAGCACTGGTTGTAGATGGTTCCAATCCACCGTATCAAATGTCTTTTTGTTTCGAAATCTACAAAAAATAATGCAAGATTCCTACCCAGTTTTTTTTTTTTTTTTTTTTTTTTTTTTTTACAAAAGTCAACAAACCGGTGTGAACCATCTAAAGCTGGTTGTCACTTAGACTTACATTATTACAATGCAAGACATTATCAACACCAGTTCTATCGTGATAAAGAATTTCAACCAATGTTGTTAATAAGGGAAAATAAGAAAAAAAAAGAAAGCTTATAAATCATGCTACTAAATATAAACCTGAATCGGAGTTGGGAGATTCCCATGTTACATCACGTTAAGTATATCTTTACCATAGATGTCTTTTGCGAGAGACTGGGGTTGTGGATGGTTGCAGTTCATATACCTCTCTTAAATTTGAAATAGTGCAGTGATCTAATTCCAGGTGGGAATACAGTCATCGAGAGGCCTCTGGATAGATTGGATACTAGAGGGCTCCATTTATATTCGAAGTTTTTAAAATCATCTGCAAAGATGTCCACCATTCTTTCCGTGGTCAGTGCTCTCCAGAGACGGCTCTGCCAGTGAGTGATCGCTGGGGCTTCTTGCTTTTTCCAGGCCGCCGCTATCGCCATTTTAGCAGCATCCAGGCAAAGCCACATAATGGCCCCATCTGCGCCTGTTTGATATTGGAGAGTGTCATCTCTCAGTCCGAGGAGTGTGCAGTGGTCTGTGATTGCTATGGGATATCCCAGTATGTCCTTGATGTGGGCCAGGATTTAATTCCAAAAAGGGCGGATCATGGGACAGTCCCACCATATTTGTTTGAAATCATCTTGTGTTCCACACCCTCTCCAGCACAGATCTGATGTGGTCGGGAATATTTTCTTCAGTTTGGTAGGATAGAGATACCAGTCGTACAAAATCTTATAGTGGGCCTCTCTCAAGGCCATAGAGCGCTTGTGTCTCCGGATATCTCAGTGTAATTTCTCCCACTGTGTTTCAAGAATTTCTTCTTTCAACACCTGTTCCCAGAAGTGGTGATGGCCGGGCCTCATCATTTGGCCTGTGGTTGTTAACAAAGTATAGAGATGCCTGTAATTTTTCAAGCGAGGAGGCCATATCTGTCTTCAATTCTTCTCTTAGTTCTTTTTTAAGGTCACTCAGGGAAGTCATGAGGTCATCCCGTGTGAGGGCCATCTCACTATGCTGTGCTGTTCCCTCTTCCAGAGGTGAGAAGTAGTTGGAGACCCTGTTAGAGTTTTGTTTCTTGGGAGGCATGTGTAGGAATAAGTACTCCTGACTTCTTCTATGGTTAATTCCCGCTCTGCAGCTTCTCACGTGATCTACCGTAGTTTCCACTTATTGCTCCTACACATCAACTCCTTGCCTCATTCTCTTAAGGGTCTCTTTTCCGTAAGTTTTGCCGCTCCGCATTGTGATCTGGGCTCCCTTACAGCAAATTCACGGCTTCCGGGTGTCTAATACGTTTCTTCCGTTTGTTCTTCTCTAACCATCATTCCGAAGGGGAACTATTAGCAGTTCCTCATGTCCGATCTGGAAGTACTTCTAGATCAAAGCTATGAAGCCTGCATGCATATGATCTTTAATGGAATACGGGTAAATGTAGAGTTCAGATTTCTTTCTGCCTGTTCTGGAATCCCTGGGTCTTTTCATCCCGTGGTGGCACACTTTAATACCTCTGCACGGTCGCCATATTAGGGTCAGGCATTAGTGTGCCTGACCTTGCTTTTGGGGACCCCATAGGTGATACTCTATTCGCTGCCTGGACCAACTGCTGCCTGTTCCCCTGTTGCGGCTTGTTCTCGGGGGCAAGCCTCCCTCCGCCACCTCACCCACCTTCTCTGCTGATTCCAACGTCCAGTGTTCCTGCGCCGCAACCAAGGCCTGCAGTTCACAGTTCTCTCGGCTTCGGCAGAGCTATCATCGTCAGTGGGTGGTCCGGTTTGCTCTGCCACCCCTCACATCCCTTTTTAAGCACAATTTATGTTTCGATTATCGCTGAAATCCCAGTTTTGATCAAATGTTAGCAGAGCCGATGGAAATTGCGTCCCTGCGGTCATCTTGGCAAGCCCCGCCCTCCTTATTGGTATTTTTTATCACTTCTGTTATCAGTCATGAGTTAACAATACAACAACATAAGAAGTATAACAATCAGTGCAAATCGATAGTTCAATGAAGGGACGGTCTCATAGACATGGCCATGAGTGAAGGACAGCACATACATCCGAGGTCACATTGCCAAAAGAGCAGGGCCCCTTGCACTTCATGACACTCCGATGCCCAGGAGACCCATCGACCCACATGGAAGGGGACCATCTGGTAACATTGTTAGTCATCAAAGATCATGGTATTAAAAAATACAGTAGTGCCCCACATGACTCCCCTTCACTAGAGCCGTCCAGAGAATTGTGCTCATCCTCCTCTGTAAAATTATGAAGAAGAGACCCCCACAGCGTGATTGCCTCTGAGGCCTCCTGTCCCCCCGTCCCTGTGGGCTTTATGCATATGCACCTCTTCCATTACTCCCCATTCAAGGAGATCCCTCTGCCACAAGGCCACTTGAGGATCCTTGGCTGTTGTCCCTTTGGTCTAGACACCACTCCCAAAAGGCAGGCCAACTGGTTTAAGGGTATCGCTATGCAAGTCCTTTCTGCTATCCTTGGTACTACTGTTTTTGAGTATCCCTGAACCCCCGTGCAGGCCCAGGCCAGATGCAAAAAACGAGCATCTAGCTCCCCACATCTCGTACACCCCTCCATTCCTGTCTGGAGTTAGTCTATTGAGACGCCAGGTGGTCACATATGTACGATGCAAGAAATTAAAATGGAGCAATTTAAATCTATGATTATAGGACACTTTATTCACCAGCATACACGCTTGTGCCCAGTCTCTTGTCTCTCGCCTCGTGCAACACACTGGGGCAACACCTCATCACCTCTAACAGCTTTATAGAATAATTAAATGAGGTGTCCCTCCCCCCCCTCTCCCCAACGGAGGAGACCGCCCAACACTCGGGACTGCTGCGGGGCAGCGGGGAACCCACCCCAAACCTCCAGCGCCACACTTTCCAGCTTGGCATACTGCAGAAACTGGCCTGACACCACCTTGAAGGTTTCCTGAGCCTCCGGAAACTCGCTGAACACCTCCCGCACCCCCGTGTAGTACAGGTCCCCATCGGTCTGACAATCCCCGACCCTCCAACGATCTATAGACATGTCTGCATTGATAGCCGCTCTGTGTCGAATGGTGCCCTACCCAACACTTTACCCACAAATGCCTCCCAGAGTGCCTTGGTCTGCCTCACCAAAGAGGGAATCTTCTCCTTCAATCGCCCTCCCCTCCTCAATAATTGCGCCAATGTGTCAACGTCCAACATACTTAGGAACATCCTCTTCTCCCAGTTGTCTGACACTGTCAGCCATCACGCAGCATGTTGTATATTGGCCGCATAATAGTAGTGTTGCACATCGGGCAGGGCAGACTGCCATCTCCCATATCACATTTAAGAACCGACAAAGCCACCCTACTACGGCGTCCGTCCCAGATCAGAGAGATCAGCAGACTTTCTAATTTCTGAAAAACAGAGAGCGGGTCGGAAACATGGCATTCTGAACCAGATAAAGGCAACGTGGGAGAAAACCCATCTTCGCCACAGTCGTTCTGCCAACACAGACAAGGGCAGTATACTCCAAAATGCCAAGGACCCTTCGAGGTTTGTCATAACTCTGTCTTCATTGAGGTGTCTATATGTGTCCTCTGTATGGGTCACCCATATACCCAGATATCTAAAGCCTCCTATTTCCCAACACAGGCCGAGCTGAGGCAATCAATCAACGGGACCCGTACCAAGCTGCCCAATGGAAACCGGAGCAACTTCCCAACAGTGACCGGGAGGCCCAAAACCATGCCAAAGGTCTCAAGGAGCCCCATCAAAACTGGTACTGCCAGTACAGGTGTATGGACATACACCAACGCATCGTCCGCGTTCAGAGAGAGAACGTGTGGAGTCACCAATCTTAATCCCCCACCGCTCCATCTCCCCACGCAGGATAATTGCCAAGGGTTCAATGGCAAGGGCGAATAGTAGTGGCGAGAGGGGACAAACCTGCCTGGTACCCTTCCCCCACCTCTCACCTGGCATACAAGAGGTGCACCGAGCCACAAAAGACCAGGCCAAATCCCATTCCTCGCAGCACAGCCATAAGGTACGGCCACGACACTGTATCAAATGCCTTTTCCAAGTCAAGTGATACTAAAGCCAATTCAGAGACACTGTCCATTGTTTCATGCAATATATGAGTGAGTCTACGAATGTTAAGAGTGGTGCTGCGTGCCGGCATAAAGCCACACCGATCTTCATGTACTAGTGTGTGGACCACTGTCGATAACCGTGATGACAATACTTTACATAGTATTTTAACATCAGTATTAAGCATCGCGCGAGGCCTGTATGAAGACAGGTCGGTAGCATCTCTCCCAGGTTTGGGCAACAGACAGATAATACCCTCCTTCATTGTACGTGGCAGTATCCCACTGTCCCGAGCCTCACGAAGGACCTCTAATAATTTCCCTCTGAGTGACAGAATAGGCTCGATAAAACTCTGTGGGAAAGTCATCCCAGCCCCGGGGCTGTGGATCTGCTGAGGGCCTGGAAAGCTACTCCCAGCTTCTGCACAAGCCCAGTGGCCAGTCTGGATAACCCCACTCCATTTAGATATCTCTCAATCCGCCCCGGTGGACCCACTACCCTGGCACTGTACACTCCACTGAGATGCTCCATGAATAACCCCAGGACATCCTGACGATTAGTTACAAGATCCCCCATCAGGTGTACAGACCCGCTGAATAGAGGGGAGTTCCTGCTCCCGTTGTATCAATGCCAGGAGTTTTCCCGATTTGTCCCCCTCCATATGGAGTTACTGGCGATATGCTCTAAGCGTGCACCTGTCCAGGGAGTCCCATGTCGACTGCACTTGCCTCTGCACTTGTAGCAGCTCCTGACGCACCTCCTGCAACATCTCTCCAGAGCCCTGCCGAACGGCCAATCGGCATTCCTTTGCCCCCCAAGGTTGCTTCCAGTTGGCGCCACACTCCATATGTCGCACTCATACAAGCCCCACGCATGGAAGCCTTAAGTGCCTCCCAGCCTAATACTTTGGTGGTAGCAGAGCTCCAATTAGTCTCCAGATAATCCACAAAGGTACCTGCCAGAGCATCCTGGCATGCCGGATCCGTTAAAAAATCCGGGGAAATTCGCCAGCTGCATACACGCTGCACAGACGAACGCCATTGCAAATCCAGCAGCACTGGCGCATGATCAGCTAGGAACCGCCCCTATTGTATCACCTCCACCAAGGACTTCAGATCAGTGCCACTCACTAATATGCAATCCAAACGACTGCAAGTGTTATGCGTCAGTGAATGACATGTATATTCATGATTCTTTGTCTTTGGATGCAGATCCCGCCAGCTATCCCTGAACCCCAGATTGTGCATAACTGCTGTGAGTGAGTCCGACACCAGTGGTTTAGTGGCCAGTTGGGGCGGGTGCGATCCATCCCGCCATCCAGGATACAATTGTAGTCCCTGGCCCATATCACTGGTGTCCCAATACGGCCCTCCAATAACTTTCATACGCCTGAAGAATAATTTATCATCCACATTGGGTGCGTAAGTGTTTAGCAGTATAACCTCTCTACATCTAACATCCCCTGTACATCTCCCTCGCTATATGTGTGTCTGAAGGATACCCCACGTGTGTTCCAGATAGAGACCCCTCACGCATAGGAGGAGTAAATGGCAGAGTACTGTTGCCCCCTCCACTTCTTCCCCAACCGCTGAACCTCCTCTCCCACAAGATGGGTCTCCTGCAGGTAAGTTATTTGTATCTTATTACGAAGGAGGAATTAATGTATCCTGTAACGCTTAGAGTAGCTTCCTAAACCCCGGACATTCCAAGTTAAGATATTCTGAAATTGAGCGGCACTCAATATATCATAATAGTATAATGAGTTAAGGCTGTCCATAAATGAAATGATCATCCATAGGTAATTCACAGTGTTTCTGTAATCTTCTCAATAATTCCTGTGTCCAAGAATATTCATGTCACAATCCTTTCACATCGTCCAGTCAACACATGTTTCGTCTGGGCAATACCCCTTTGACTTCCTCAGGACATTCTACAACAAACATCATCCAATATATAACATTCCATTATTATATATATATATATATATATATATATATATATATATATATATATATATATATATATATATATATATATATATATATATTAATTTCCCCTCACCATCCAAAGTGGGCAATATATCATGTGAAAACCGTGATTCCAAGCACTGTGACCATCTCCAAATTCCCGACTATTGACATCAAGCCTTCCCATTTTAGCGTGCATGAACCAATGTGAGCAAACCCGCATAGCACATCCGTGTTTTTATACAAATATTCTACACCTCCCACCCCTCTCCCTGCTGGTAGGATCAGTACCCCACCTCTGCAACGTCTGATTGGGCAGAGAGAGAGACGACAGAAAGGAACATCAGAAATAAGTTGTACACAGCACATCTAGCAAGAATACAGTCAAGTGGCAGTGCCGACAACGCTTGCCTCCTCTGCAACAACTGTCTCCATTGGACCAATTGTCACATCTCGATGCGTCAATCTCTTCCTCAGGACCCCGGCAGCTCTGTGCTCGTCTCAGGCCCTCTGTAATTTCTCTCCTCCCGCTCCTCCTCGAGGCCCAGACAGCACGCAGGAACTCATCTGCGCGCCAGGCCCACGGCACTGGGCCAGCACACCGTGTGGGTAGAGGAGGTTGACTTCCTCAAAAGGTTGCCTCACTTGCCTCTGGCCCCTCCTGCGTTCCTCACACTCCCGGCTCTACGGCCTCGGCCGGCCCGACCAGGGAAGTCACCAATGGGCCGGCCCTCCAGGTCCTGGTTGCGGCCTCCAACTAGGCCACAAGCCCATCCAGCGTGCTCGCGTCTCTCCGCAGCCGGCATGGGCCCCACTAGACTCCAGGGCACTCAGTGGGGAGGGGGCCCAGCGATAGGCGAGTCCGCCCGTTGATCCCAGTTGGGCAGGATGAATTCAGGATTGTGTTGAGGACGCGAGGAACCTCTCAGAGGTGCGTCCTATCAGCCATCTTGCGTGGCCACGCCCCCTCAGCCAGTATATGGTGATGGGCCAAGGCCATTTGGTGCCGGCGGACACAGTGGCGCGTGCCACGATTCGCCATGAATCCACATTGGTCAGGATGTATGAGAAAGGACAACACCCGTTGAAGGTGAGATGCCAATATTGTGACACAGATTTTGATATCCTTGTTTATGAGCGAGATGGGGCTATAGTCCGCACATGTCCAGGAGAGGGGATGGGTCTTCTGGATCACCACTATGGTGGCTGTGTCCAACTTAGGTGGGAAAGTGCCCGTTCGGTCAACTTCTCCATCTCTCTACAGAGAGCCAGAAATATAGCTTTCTGATGGATACAACTACCTGTGGATTCCTCACCTAATGAATTCTCCCCATGCGTAGCATTTGACTGAAACTTCTCTCTCTAGCTCTGCACGTCGGCGAGGACGTCACAATTGCCCGACTCCACGTGGCTCTGTGTGATGTCATCGTGGCAATATGAGGTCCTTGCCTCCATGCTGCCGTCCGTTCCCTTTTTCCGTGCCTTCGCTAACGGTTTCTTTTCTGTTAACTGTTTCGTTAGCTCTTCGGAAGGGATACTGTGTGTATTTCCATGATGTCAGCTCCAAAGAAGTCGGGTTTCAAGCCCTGCAGGGAATGTGGAGGTCGCATGTCTGTGACTGATCCGCACAATGATTGTCTTTGGTGCCTGAGTTCCGATCACAACGTCCAAGAATGCGGATCCTGCCAGAAGATGAATCCGAAGGCATTGAAGGAACGCGAGGCGAAGCTCTTCTTTCGAGGTCCAAAAAGGAGAGGAAGCGGCACCATCGGTCCTCTTCTGGAAAATCGCCCCATAAGAAGCGGCGTCATCGTGACTCCCGACGTCGGTCCAGAAGTCGGTCGGCGTCGAGATCTCCATTGCCCCGGCGCCGCAAGACTTAGGAAGTGAGTCCCACGGTTTCCCCTCATCCTGCGACACCGCAGACGTCCCCGGCGCCATCAGTTTTTGAAGTTGTGGAGCCTCAAAGTCATCTGGCTTCACTGGTGCATCCGGAACCTGAAGAGTCCAGCCCGGCTCCGGCTCCACAGAGTTATCCTTCCTTCCCGGCTCCGGGTACGGATCCGGCGGCATTCCTTAATGCCATGTTTCAGATTTTTCAAAATATGGCTCCGGGAGGTGGTGCGCCGGCTGGCCCCAGTGGTCCCCTGGCTTTCGATCTCGGCGTTCCGGCTCCATATAAACCGACGCTGTTTATGCCATTTTGTTAGGCTGGAGATCCAGGTCAGGCGCCTATGCCGACAGCGCAGCCCTCAGTCGGATATCTGCGTCGGTTGCGGGTGCCTTATCCATGGCGCCGATGGATCCATCTGCGGCATCGGGTGGATCCGGAGAACCTATCATGACGCCTTCCCAGCTCCATTCACCGACACCACTGCGCTCCATGTCGACGCCGGGGCTCGAGGCCAAGTTGAGGTCACGTCGAAAGGCCCTTAGACTTTTAGAGGAGAGGGAATATCAGCAGCAATTCCTCGAAGAAGGGGAGATCACTGAGCCCCAGGGTGACTTCCCTGGGTTGGACACAGCAAGTGATCTTGACACCGCTCCAGAGTATGACCTGGCCTCCCCGGGTGAATATACAGAGGAGGCAGTCTCTTACCACTCTGTTATTAGGAAGGCCGCAGCATTTCTGGATCTTCCCTTACCGACGGCGCAGGTGAAGACCAACCTTTTGACTGAGGTTTTGCATCCTGCTACAGCCATGACGGATCCTCTTCTACCATTTAATGAGGCCCTGATGGATCCGATCAAAGAGGTTTGGAAGAAGCCAGTCACCTCTTCGGCTGTTAGTAGGTCGGTAGCCAGGCGTTCTAGATCTGCGCCTGGGGACCTAGAGTTTTTGTCCAAACACCCTTCACCAGAGAGCTTGGTGGTGCAAGCATCCTGTTCTTCGAGGTCGGCCCCTGGTTTGTTTCCGGGAGTACCATCGGACTGGGAATCCAAGTCGGATGGACCAATCGGCCAGGAAGGTGTTTTCATCTTGCAGCATGGCTCTAAAATCTGCCAATGCAACTTGTATTCTGGGCAGGTATATCCATGCAATATTGGATGCGACGAAGACTGTTCTTCCAGACATGCCCCAGGACTTGCGTGGTCTTCTTTCGGACGCTCAGGCGGCGGCTATGCAGGTTATTCAGACAGGGCTGGATACCACGGACTCTATTGCAAGAGCCATGGGGACTTCCATTGCCTCCAGACGGCATGCGTGGTTACGCACTTCTGGATTTTCATCTGACGTCCAGTCTACTTAACTTTCAAAAGCGGACTGTGCGGTAGGGGGCTTTAAAGAATGTAGGGCCACAGCTAGATCTTTGGGTCTGCAGGCTACTTCTACCCCATTTCGATCTTTTAGACGGCTGCGTGTTTTTGGAAGAGGTGCTTCCTTTCGTGGGAGATCCCAGCAGCCGGGGCAGCAGTCCTCCAGCCTCCCTTATCGTTCATACAGGGGGTGGGGTAGAGTCCACACAAGAGGGGCCACCCAACTGCAGCACCCTTCCTCTTCCTCTGGAGGGTTACCTCAAGGAAAGCAGCCCTAGTCCTCTTGCCATTGTCTCTCACACCTCTCCGGTAGGGGGGAGGCTCTCTCTTTTTCTCCCCATATGGGAGTCTATTACAACAGACTCTTGGGTCATAAGTTTGGTGACAAAAGGTTACACCCTTCCCTTTCGGGAGATTCCTCCTCCCTTCCCTCCCCGTCCTTCCTTTTGTTCAGAAGATCATCTCCTGCTGTTATAACAGGAGGTTCTCTCCCTATTATTGAAGGGTGCAGTGGAGTTGGTTCCAGAGCAAGAGAGGGGTCAGGGGTGACACTCTGCCAAGTTGGTCTATGCAAGTAGGTGGGCTAATTTTGTTCGTTGGTGTGGAGAGAAGAAAATTGATCCCTTAAGTGCCCATCTTTCTGATGTTTTATTGTTTGCATTGTCATTGGCTCAGCGTGGTTGTGCTGTGGCCACTGTTAAGGGCTATCTTTCGGCCCTTTCGGCTTTTTTATATCTTCCGGATCAGCCCTCTTTATTCAAATCTCCTTTGGTTGTTTGTTTTTTGAGGGGGCTTACTAATACATTTCCTCCCAGGCCTTTTATTATGCCGCAGTGGGACTTGAATTTGGTGTTGACTTTTTTTATGGGCTCCCCCTTTGAGCCACTTCATTCCTGCCCATTAAGGTATTTGTTTTTCAAGACTGTGTTTTTGGTTGCCATTACGTCGGCTAGACGTGTTAGTGAATTGCAGGCCCTTTCTGTTCACCCATCTTTCACCACTTTTTATAAGGACAAGGTGGTTTTGAGGACCAGGGCGGCTTTCCTCCCCAAGGTGGTGTCTCCGTTTCACTTGGGATAGTCCATAACTCTCTCGACGTTCTACCCTCCTCCGCATCCATCTAAGGAGGAGGAAAGACTCCATTGTCTGGACCCCAAGAGGGCTCTCAGCTTTTATGTCGACAGGACGAGAGAGTTCCGGCTGGATGAACAACTCTTTATCGGATACGTGGGGAAGAGGAGGGGGAAGGCCGTCCACAAGAGAATGCTCTCCAGGTGGGTCGTTCTTTGTATAAAAATATGTTACTCATTGGCAAAGAAAGATCCTCCTGAGGGGATCTGGGCTCATTCCACCAGGGCCAAGTCGACCTCATCAGCTTTGGCCAGAGGTGTTCCGATGGTGGACATCTGTAAGGCTGCGACTTGGTCTTCCCTCCACACCTTTGTGAAGCATTATTGTTTAGATGCAGAGTTGCAGAGGGATGGCCATTTTGCGCGTTCGGTGATGCAGGAGTTCCTGGTTTGACCAGACGGACACCCTCCTCCGAGGTGGTGCTGCTTTGGGACTCTATTCATTAGGTGAGGAATCCACAGGTAGTTGTATCCATCAGAAGAGCAAGTTACTTACCTTCGGTAACGCTTTTTCTGGTGGGTGTAGATTGTCGATGTTCTTTATATGTTTCAAAGGCATGTCAAAAGTGGCGTGAACTGACGTCAGGACGGCGGCGAGGACGTCTTATTGCCACGATGACGTCAAACGGAGCCGCGTTGAGTCGGGCACTTGTGACGTCCTCGCCACTTGCAGAGGTAGAGAGAGAAGTTTCCGTCGAATGCTATGCATGGGGAGGAGAATTCATTAGGTGAGGAATCCACGGGTAGCTAATGTATCCACCAGAAAAAGCGTTACCGAAGGTAAGTAACTTGCTCGTTAAGTCTCTTGAAATGTTACATAGTGCTCAGCCAGGAAACCTTTGGATCCTGGGGCTTTCCTTGAGGCCAAAGAAGAAATTGCAGAGTTTATTTCGGCACTTGTGATGGATTTATCTAGTATGTCTTTTTTGGAGGTAGATAGTGTAGGGAGACACACCTCATTAAGGAATTGGGCCAAGTTTTTCGGATCAACAGCTGAGGAAGCATTATAAAGTGATCGTTAGTATCCAGCAGAGGCTCTTGCCACCTCAGGGAGTGTGTGTACTGCGTTATTCTCAAGATCCTCAACTGCGATAATAATTCTGGATACTTGGTGGTGGGAAACCAGCCAATAGAGTAGTTTCCGATTTTTATCCCCCCAACCGTACACCCTAGGTGTAGTTGTGCGCCAGCCGTGCTTGGCCACATTCATAGATTGATTGCGTATCTCCTCCCGAATCAGTGTCAGTCCGCGGGCATCAGCCTCCCCCGGTTGCGCTGCTAGGGTAGTCTCAGGTTGGAATCCCTTCACCTCCAAGTGAGGGATTTGTGACATGCGCGACCACTCTTGGGAGCGCACAAATCCTTGGGTAAGGCCCCTGATCACTGCCCAGGGGGTTCTGGGCGATGAAACAGAGCCATCATTGATGTCAAAGTATGCCTGCAAATATTGAGTGCAGGATTTATTTTGTAGATACCAGGCATTGAGATGCCAGAAGGGATGGGCTTCTCTACCCGCAGGCCCAATACCTAGGAGAAGGTCAGAAATATCGCTTGGAAGAATTTGGATGTTAGTAAGGCACCACATTCACTGGCAGGTGTAAGAATAAGATCTATTCTGTATACAATGCGCTGCTAAGGTATGTGTGAACTGTCAGACCCTCAGATGCCAAAGTCTCCATACGTCACACAGCCTTGGAGATGCAAGCAAATCCATTATATGCCATGCCACGTGCACCGGGAGATGGAAGTGGGGGCCTGACGTATCTTTCTCAGGTCAGGGACTGGGTTGAAATGGCCGCCTGTCAGTGTTAGCCTATGGGGTAGGTCTAGTAGTAGTTTAGAGAGATCTCATAGGCAAGCCTGTGTTGCCACATGGAGGGCATAGAGATTCACTAAATTAAGCGTATATCCCTCTAGTGTGCCTATCAGACTTACATACCACCCGTGCTTGTCTCTAACAACCTTATCAACCACCATGGGGAAAGAGTGTCTTAGGAGTACGGCCATACCCCTGGTCCCTCTGGTAAAGCCGGCGTGATGTACTCTATCATAGGAAGGGGCAACACTCCCCCCCATTAGGCGAGTTCCTTGCAACATAAGAACATCTGGACTGTGCCACTGGGCAAAAGTGATGACTGCAGTGTGCTTTACCTTGTCCAGGAGGCCATTGACATTCCAGGACAGAACTTGGAAGGGTCTGACAATATCATGTGACCATATTATGTGGGAGTGTGCAGGAATTGGGGGGTGCAATTCATCCCTGCCCCGCAGCTTTGTGTCAAATCTTTGGGGTTCTCTAGTGGTGTGTGCCCAAGAAAACGTGTCTGCCTATTGTAGGTGTGTGCCCATATCCACAAAAACTCCAAAGAAAACGTGTTGAGCATATAACCAAACAACCAAAGGCATCAACTTGCCTTTCATCTTACATAACCCCCCAACTCCTGCTCCTCCCCATTCTCCCCCTGCTCAGAAGCATCTGCCGCCCGTATATAACCAACAATCTTTAGAAAACAAAAGAGCAAATTAATGGATTGTGGCTGACCCCTCTATAATGCAGGATAACAGATAGCGCTCAGATCACCTTTAAACATACACATCAGTTATATGTACTTCAATCAATCAATCAAGGATTTATAGAGCGCACTAATCACCCGTTGGTGTCTCAAGGCCCTGGGGGGGAGCTACTGGCCGTAGAGCCATGTCTTGAGGCGTTTCCTGAATGTCAAGAGGTCTTGGGTCTGGCGAAGGCGGAGTGGAGGGGAGCTCCAGGTCTTGGCGGCTAGGCCTCACCTTCCTCCGGTGGTAGTGCGGCGGATGCGGGGGATGGAGGCGAGGGCGAGGCTGGCGGAGCGAAGATTGCGGTGGGGGTTTGAAAGGTGAGTCTGTCGTTGAGGTAGGTTGGGCCTGTGTCGTGGAGGGCCTTGATGGCTAGGTGAGAGAAGGATCTTCCTCCGGCGGTGGTGCGGGGGATGGAGGCGAGGGCGAGGCTGGCGGAGCAAAGATTGCGGGTGGGGGTTTGGAAGGTGAGTCTGTCGTTGAGGTAGGCTGGGCCTGTGTCGTAGAGGGCCTTGTGTGCGTGGATGAGGAGTTTGAAGGTGATCCTCTTTGATACTGGTAGCCAGTGAAGGTCTCTGAGGTGGGGGGGAAATGTGGTCGCGGCATGGGATGTCCAGAATGAGGCAGGCAGATGTGTTCTGGATTCTTTGCAGCTTTGTTAGGAGTTTGGTTGTTATTCCTGCATATAGGGTGTTTCCGTAGTCCAATCGGCTGCTGACCAGGGTGTGGGTGACAGTTTTCCTGGTTTCGACTAGAATCCACTTGAAGATTTTGCGGAGCATGCGGAGAGTGTTGTAGCAGGAAGAGGAGATGGCATTGACCTGCTGAGTCATGCTGATTGTGGAGTCCAAGATAAAGCCTAGGTTGCGTGCGTGCGTGCGTGGGTGGTGGGTGAGGGCGTGGTTCCTAGGGAGGTGGGCCACCAGGAGTCATTCCAAGTTGAGGGGTTGGTGCCAAAGATGAGGATTTCTGTCTTGTCTGTGTTTAACTTGAGGTGGCTTGATTCCATCCAGCTGACGATGGCGTGAAGTCCGTTGTGGAGGTTGTTCTTTGCAGTTGTAGGGTCTTTCGTGAGGGAGAGGATGAGCTGAGTGTCGTCTGCGTAGGAAACTATGTTGATGTGGTGGGTTCATGCGATGTTGGCCATATAAACGTTGAAGAGCGTGGGGCTGAGCGAAGATCCTTGGGGAATGCCACAGATGATTCTGGAGGCTTCTGACAGGAACGATGGGAGGCGGACTCTCAGGGTTCTGCCTGAGAGAAATGACGAGATCCAGTGTAGTGCCTTGTCGCGGATTCCAGCGTTGTGGAGGCGTGTGCGGAGAGTGTGATTACATACCGTGTTGAAAGCTGCGACGAGGTCCAGGAGGATGAGTGCTACTGTTTCTCCTTCGTCGAGCATGGTCCTAATGTCGTCTGTGGCAGCAATGAGTGCAGTCTTGGTGCTGTGGTTTCTGGGGAATCCGGATTGGGAGGTGTTGAGTACCTTGCTGTCTTCCAGGAACCGGGATAGTTGTCTGTTTACGATTTTTTTCGATGACCTTGGCTGGGAAGGGGAGGAGGGAGATTGTCCGGTAGTTCTTGGGGTCGTCTGGATCTGCCTTTGGTTTCTTCAGCAGGGCGTTGATTTCTGCGTGCTTCCATCTTTCTGGGAAGGTGGCTGACTCGAAGGAGCTGTTGATTGTTTTGCAGAGGTGGGGGGCGATGATGATGTTTGCCTTATTGAAGATATGTTGTGGGCAGGGGTCCGATGGTGATCCGGAGAGGATGGATGCCATGGTGGTGGCGGTGTCCTCTATGTTGACGGGGGTCCAGGTGTGGAGGAGGTGGGTGTTGCTTGGACCGTTGGGTTCTTGGGTGTTTGTAGTCAGCTGGTGGGTCTGGCTTTTGAAGCTATTGTGGATTTCTTCAATCTTTCGATGGAATTGGGTTGCCAGTGAGTTGCAGAACTCCTGTGATGGCGGGGGTTCGTTGGAGCAGGTCCTGGGGGTGGAAAGCTCATTGACGATGCCGAAGAGCTCTTTACTGTTGTGAGCGTTGGTGTCGATGCAGTTTTTGAAGTGGGTCCTTTTTGTGGTGCGGATCAGTTGGTGATGTTTGCGTAGGGTATCCTTGAAAGCGATGTGGTTGGAGTTGGTAGGGTCAAGGTGCCAGGTTTTTTCCATTCTGCGACATAGCCTTCTGGATTCCTGTAGTTCTGGGGTGAACCAGCTGGCCTTGATTCTGTGGGAGGTCTTTGGGGGTATTTTGAGTGGTACGAGGGTGTTGGTGCAATCTTCTATCCAGTGATGCAGGTTGGTGGTGGCTGTGTTGTGGTCCGGGGTCCCAGGGAGTGGGGCCCGGGCTAGAGTGGAGATCAGTTGATCGGTTGATATTTTGCTCCAGTTGCGTCGGGGGGTTGTGTGCGGTGGTGGTGAGTGACTGGTTTCTGGTAGGAGAAGTGGATGCAGCGGTGGTCTGTCCAGCTGAGTTCGGTGGTGTGGCTGAAAGAGACATGGTTGCTGGCTGAGAAGATGGGGTCTAGTGTGTGGCCTGCGGAGTGGGTGGGTGTAGTGACGAGTTGCTTGAGGCCGAAGTTGGCGAGGTTTTCGATTAGGTTGGTGGTGTTGATATTGTTGTTATTTTCTAGGTGGAAGTTTAGGTCACCGAGGAGGATGTAGTCTGTTGAGGCGAGGGCTTGGGAGCTGATGGCGTCAGCGATGTCGTCGTAGAACTGCGGTCTGGGTCCAAGGGGTCTGTAGACCAGTGTTCCTCTGAGAGTGTTGTTGGCGTTGATGCGGATTTTGAAGTGGAGGTGCTCGGTGGAGTTGATGGTGTCGTGGGAGTTGGTGGAGACTTTTATGGTGTTTTTGTGGACTATGGCGATTCCTCCTCCTGGTCTGTTGATTCGGTCTCTTCTGGTAATCTTGTAGTTTTCTGGTATGTCTATGGCTACGTCTGGTTCTGAGGCGAGGAATGTGACATCGGGCGAGTATGTGGTCAGGAGGTCCCAGAGTTTAATTGCATGCTTGTGGACGGAGCGGGTGTTAAGTAGGATGCATCTTAGGCGGTTGTCTGTTTTGATTTGGAGTTTGGAGGTTAGGTTGCAGGTGAAATTGTAGGCTTTGCAGGAGAAGGGTCCTTTTGCGAGCCGGTGTGGACTGGAAACAGATGGAGGAGCGTCCTGGATTAAGGGCGTGGAGTTCGTTGGCAGTGTAAAGGTGTTCGGTGGCGCGGGAGGCGTGTTGGCCAGGGGGTCTGGCGATGGGCGCTGTCTTGGCGAGGAAGGGCGCAGACGGGCTTGCCTTTCGCGCGCCAGCGGTGCGTCCGCACTGCGGCCGGCATAAGAGGGGAGGTGGGAGGGAGTGGCAGCTGGGAGGAGGGAGGGAAACCTCCACTGGGAGGTTTCCCTCCCTCCCAGGTTAGCAATGAGCAGTTCCTGGTTTGTATTTCCAGTAGACATTAAATTGCAGGACTGCAGGATACGTTGGTGTTGCTACTTGAGTTCGCCCCGTCAGGGGAGCGCACTTCGGACGGCGCCTCCAGCACTGAGTTCTGGGCTATCACCTCAGCGACCCTCTCCACAGTGGTCGCTCGCACAGAGTTCCCTCGAAATTCCAGCAGAGAGGTGGATCTAGCTCGCTGGGGCGACTTGAGCCTCAGGGAACGTGGTTGTTTCTCTTGCGTCTTAGCCCTGTCTTCGGTGCTTTGCAAATTGCCCAGAGCTGATTCACAGAGGGGGAGCTCACCCAGGTCGGGCCAGTGGCCATTCCTTGGTAAGCCATGTCCAGGCCGAAGTCAGGTCTCAAAGAACCAGGTTTTATTATTGTAGACCACTCCGAGCCAAGCAGGGAAGAGGAGACAATATGGTATTTCCAGCACTCTGAGCTGACAGCACCTGGTGGGATTATTCAGTCGCAAACCAGAGCGACAGTCCGGTCTTCGGCATCCAGGCTTTGAACCAGGGCTCAAGGAACTCCTCCATTGGTTGGGTTTTCTGAGGCTTCAGAAATGCTGATGATGCACACATTATTGCTCCTTAATCAGTTTTGAGCATCCTCTGCATGGCGGTGTAATTCCACGATACGTGTCAGGAGGGTCGCTACCTGGGACTTAAGAGTTTTCACCTCATTCTCCACATCAGAGATTCGCGTTTCAGCTTCTATAATCCTGGCTGTCGCGTTTCGGAGGTCTTGCCGCAGAAGTGCAACATCCTCCTGACCTCCCCTATCTTATTTTTAACTGCCTCCTGTGATGCACTGCCTCCTGTGATGCTTGAATCGCCTGAAGGATCATGGCCAAATCGCCCATTGATTTAGGGGCTGTCCTGACTCCCCATGCGGGGAAGTGGTATACTGGTCCACACATGTTTGGGCCAAGGAAGAGCAGGTTGTCTTATCCTTCCCCATGTCTGTGGTGCTCTCAGTCTTAACACTCGTTCTTCAGCAGGTCAGCAGTTTAGCCTGCCTGCCACCTCTCTTGACCACACAAGCTGCTGAATTTCATGGACACTGGCGTGTTTCCTGATCAATGAACCACTGTGCTCGGGTGCTGGCTGGGGAGGTAGATAGGGTGACCTTTGAGGGCGTCCTTTAATACACCATCCAGACAGGGAGGTCTGGGGCACTATAGCACCTGTGTCTTTCCTTGGGGCCAGAAACTGTCTTGCGCGCGCCAACATTCTCCGATCGCACCTCTGAACCACTCTCGATCCGATTGCAAGAGCGGTCCCAGGGAGCGGGCTGGTTGCCACCTCTTACAGTACCACTGCCATCTGAAATTAGGACCTGAGAGGCCGTCTGTATCTAAGGTGCATGAAAACGTTTTCTGTCGAGGTTCCCAACGTGTAGTACGATCAGGCCTTCGGTATGCAGGTCTGCATTGGCCTTGTGCCCTGGTCTCGGTTTCATGAGCTCTGAGCTCACAACAATCCGCCACAGACCTCCCCCAGCAGATATTTGCTGAATGCTCCCAATGTATAGTGAGTTTTCCCTGGGCCGTAACTCAGATCCCAGTGGGGGGGCTGTGATGCCCCAGCTGACATCCAATGTTTTTTACGTTCCTTGTAGCAGGGCCGGGCTGGGCATCACTAATCACCTCAGCTCAAGCATTTCCATCCTTCCCTCTCATGTGCCAGGATTTAGACCATCCTAGCCCCTGTATTAGATTTGTATAGTATTGCTGTTAGAGTTTGTCATCGAGCCCCCTGGTAAGCCCAATCAGGGGCAGACCTTTCTGCTGCACAGTACATCCTCCATTGTCATCATCCGGGTGTCACAGCATCCCTCTTTTGACAGGGCCGGTCGCGGCTCACCTGGAGGTCAAGTCTTTCGATGGGAGGTCCAATCAGGTCAGGAGAGGTGGCGGTCACCAGGTCCCTCCACCGGGGGCCCAAACTTAGTGGCAGTCTGCTCGGTAGCACGTCAGGTTCCGTAACTCGGCGCAACCTCCCCTCGGCCAACTTCTCACCCTAAGGGCCATCAGCGCCATTTTGTTTTACTGCCTCAATCGGGGGACAGCTGCCCTCTGCAAAACCGGGCACCATCAGCGTGCTCCCCCGGAGCCACATGAATCCCGGGATCTTCCGATAGCCATAGGAGATAGGGAATGTTGGTGATCCGGGCACTAAATGAGGCAGATGACCGAGGGGTGCAACCGCCATCTTGACACCTCTGCCACACCTTGAGGTTTAGTTTAACTATGCCTATTAGAGGAATGCATTCCAGGTACTGTTTTAGATTTCCTTTGGTATTCATACAGGAGAGAAATGCTAGGTTGATGTTGCCAATGGTAGAAAACATATTCCTTTTCACTCATAGTTGACATTTTCAGGTGGCACCATGAAAGTGTATCTTTCAAGGATGTGGAATTCAATAAAATATCTACTTGTCCGTGGGACAGATTGCTTCATAAATCTACTTGTCCTGTAACATAATCCACTTGTCCCTTTGGTGCCATGTAGTGCGATGACAAATGATGGCAGCCATGTTATTATTTCAAAGCTCTCATTATAGCCTCTCTTATTATGCCAGGTATAATACTATAGTAGGGTTTGAATTTTAGCAATTCCTTTATTTTGCTACCTTTCCACAGATGTACATACTGGGGCTGGAGGTAGACAGGACTCGAAAAATCCACTGGCATTGTGAGTCTTATTTGATCAGGTCCAGCTATATTTAATATTTAATACTTACTTGTCCCTTCTGGGGAGTTGACACTGAACGTGTGTTCTGTTCAGTTGAAAATTGGAGGGGCAATAAAAGATGCCTTTAAATCTTTTTCTTATGTCACATTTGCTCTGTGTTCACACACAGAGGTCAAAAGTCAGTTTTTCTTTCAATTAATGTTCCTTCTAACTGCAGAGTTTCAGGACTTTGTAAGGTGAACTGTGTGACCTGCTGCTTAGAATGTAAAATAAAAGGATATAGGGTGTCCGTTTTTTTCTAACACACAACATTTAAATGACTTAGTAAATTGTGCAAACATTTAAAACTATATTTCAGTAGTTGTGAAAGCCCTTTTATATATTTCTGTGTGATGAAAAAATATTTTAATTGGATGAAAATACTTTACATGTTGATGTGCAAAGGGTATGTTTTCTGAAACCCAATTTTCACAGATTGTAATACACTATATAGTTTCATCAGTAAAGCTGCAAGCTAGTGGAGAGGTTTTTGGACATTTCTTGGAAAGTTATTGTGTGTAGATGACAGTATGTTACCACATCAGGGTTTAGTAATAGATTTATTAAAATTGAGTGTTTAACAAACTGAGAAACACTCCTGTCCTGATGGCAATGTTGTTGGTAAACTAAAGGAAGCTCTAGGTTATGTGGGCTAGACCTTGTACGTATGTGGGCTGGATTCTTGTGATTCATGCAGCAAACTTTAGTCTATTCAATCAAACAAAAGAGGTTTTTTTTGTACTGCAGAAATGCTGAGCTCACATATTTGAAGGTGCAATCATATGTGAGAATTAAGAAAAAGGCGACTCTCTAGACTATTTGCCTAGGATCACACAATTTGAGACCTATCTACGGGTCAAGTACATTACAGTTAGGTTACTCGACCTGCAGGTTGAGTAACATTTTTATGATTTTTCAAGCCCTGTAGCGGTAAGCAATAGGTCCAGGTTGGAATGCCCTATTGAGTGTGTGAAAACCTACTAACTTGCATGTTTTAGGGGTTTTCCCCAGCTCTCGTCTTGCCCTTTCCCATGCTAAGAAAGCTTGGAAATGTATCCCTGACAAGGGCAGAAGTTACATTTCTTCCAGTGTTAGGAAAAAGATAGTTGGAAGGAAAGTTAACCTGTAAACGCTCAACAGATTTTCCCATGAGCAAACCTACACATACACTTTTGCTAGTGCTAAAATGTAGTTCACAAATATTTTCTAGGACTACCATTTCCCGGCCTGCTTCTGTAAATTCTTGGTAATTCATGAAAGCTGTGAATCTGCACTAATGCAAGTGACATATACCTTGGGTACACTTTTGTAACTTTCTTTAAGAATGGGGACCCTAATTAGGTCTGGCGTTAAGCAAACTAGGTATTGGCTGGCTTCCTTATGAGTGACAGCATTGTACACTTTCTCAAGGAGCATATCCGTACACAAAGTAATTTTGTTCAATGCCAGGAATTCTGGGACAAAGTGTGCTTTTTGAGACCAAAAAATGTTGTTGCTTTTTGCCAGTGTTTGTTATAATAGTGAGGGCCCAGCAGCTCCCACAACAATAACGTTTTACACAAACCATGTCAGAACAAGGCACACATTGACAAAACCAAAAGGCTGATGACCAATGTTGAACCTACTGGCTTTGCCAATGTTTGTTTATTTTCATGTTTCCCATAATCTTATTGAAACTGATAACATTGATATTTCTATTGTAAACAGTGTTTGGAAATACTAGCATGCATCAACACATTTTAATAAAGGGTGTTTCAAAGAAATGGTACCTACAAGTTCACAGTAGTTTAGTAAAAGTTTTTTATCCTAGTTGCATTTTTTTGGTAAACATTTTATTTTGAAAGCAAAGAATCCTCAATCTTGCTTTCAAGTTTATGCAGATATTTGCATCGAATCCAAGAGTATTCTCGGAGCATTATATGTAGCCTCATATTGTTAAACTTTGAAAACATGTGTACACATTATTATACTTTTAAAAATAAATAAATTATTTTTAAAGTTTTATTGCATACACTTACAATATCGTACAAAGCCCCAGAGGGGACAGAGTCCCAACTTTTGTAAACAATTGTGCACAATAAATCAAGGAAAAAAGGAAGTGGGAGAATGGGTAGAACATTGGGACATTGTTAATCGTGATTGAAGAAAAACATATTGCTCTAATCAAGTCAAATGGGAGGAGGAAAGAGGGGGGATAAGAAAGAAGATATAGATAGAAATAAAAGGTATGAGAAGGGACATTAACAAATTGTCAGATTACAAGACCCTCAGGTGGGGGGGGAAGGGATAGTAGGGGGGATAAGCAATTCAACAAATGAATAACCCAGTAAGCGAGCTAGCCAGGTGGTGTGGACATAAGGATCGAAGCATCTGGCCCCCTAGATATATAGACTGGCTCTGTACGGGGTCGGCGCCTGAGTTGGGAACAAGTTGCAGGGCACCTAGACTGTGGGACGTCCGTGCCAGGCCAGATGTCTGTGCCATAAGAATTGTTGCCTCATGTGCTAGTGTACCCTAGGATATTGTGTTTGCTTGGGGGGGGGGCACGCCAGCAGAAGAGGAAAAGTGGGTCTTACATCTGTCGTCTGCACGCTGCCAGCTTCCATACGGCTCTAGTATCCTACCCGCAGCTCGAAAGTGAGAGTCTGTAAAAGGAGTCTGTTGAAGAGGATAAAAAGTAGGAGGGTCCACTATTGCTCAAATAGGATAAGATTGAGAAAAAGGAGAGAAGAAGAAAAGGAAAGAGGGGGGGAGCCAATAAGGAAAAGAGGGTGGGGGGGGTCACGCCAGCAGAAGAAGAAAAGTGGGGCTTACATCTGTCGTCTACACTCGGCCAGCTTCCATACGGCTCTAGTATCCTACCCGCGGCTCGAAAGTGAGAGTCTGTAAAAGGAGTCTGTTGAAGAGGATAAAAAGTAGGAGGGTCCACTATTGGGGGGAGGGGGGAAGGGAGGGGAAAAAGAAAACAGAGGAAGAATGGAAAAGAAGAAAGAGGGGGAGGGGGATGGAGAAAGGTGGGGTGAAGGAAGGGAAAGGGAGATGGAAGTAACATAGATTCAGCCAGGGTAGAGCTCACAGCCTCACACAGTGGTCGGACCGTTGGACAGTCAATCAGGATGTGCAAGACCTTCAAAAGACAGAATTTTAATCTTGCCTCGCGGGTACCTCTGTCCAGAGCTTCTAGAACATCTTCCCAGTCCTCTGGGTCAAAGGGCTGTTGTAACCGGGTTTGCCATTGTAAGCGCAGTTTATCCAGGAGAGGTTGAGAGTAGAGCTGTCGGGTGATTAGGTCATAAAGACCGGACATAACTCCTTTATATTGTCTCCACTGCTAAAGGGTAGGTCACTATGGGTGAGGTTTGGGACCCCCGTCGGGTCTCATCAGTCCCTTGGGAGATACAGTGCTTAAGTTGTAAGTATCTCAATTCTTGGCTAGGTTGTAGACCAAATTCCTCCCTTAACCTTGGGAAGGGTTTGATCACGTCGTTTTCCAGGATCTGAGAGAGAGTGTGAATGCCAGCCTCCCTCCACTGTGTCCAATTGAGCACTTCCCCACCTATCTGGAGACCATTGTTACGCCACAGGGGCGCCTGGGCGTGAATAAGAGGATGGGACCAAGCAATAGATGGGCCCTTCGCCAGGCTGCTCTGGTAGCTTTCAAGATAGGGTTCACTGAATCAGCAGATGGGAGGTCGTCGCGGTAAGGATCAAGTCCCTCATTCGCGGATAACAACCACCGTTCCACTGCGATCAAGTGTGGCGGGTCAGGCGTCTTGGACAATGTGTGGGACAACTGTGATAGCTGTAACGCTAGTGAATAATGCTCCACCGATGGAAGTCCCATACCTCTGTGGGAGCGACGGGCTAGGAGCTTGGCGGGCGATGATCGTGGTCGCATTGAGCCCCATATGAACTATCTGATGAGGGCATCTGTGCTTCGCAACTTATGGAGGGGCACCTGTAGGGGGAGAAGTCCCAGAATGTAGGTAAAGCGAGGTACCCTGACCTTCATTACCACCTGTACTCGACCCAACATGGACAGGCCCAGTTGGGTCCATTTTGCGAAGTCGAGTTTCATCCGTGCAATGAGGGGGTCAATGTTGTCCACCACCATGTGCGCCAGGCCCGGGTTGATTAGCACCCCCAAGTATTTAAGGTGTTTCGGTGTCCATCAAAATGGCTGCTTTTGTGGTTACCCGTGAGAGGGGGAGCGCTTCCCTTTTGTCCCATTTGATACGGTAGCCGGATAGGGTAGCAAATCCATTGATGACCTCCAATAAAGCTGGTATGGAACGTTCTAGATCCGTGAGGGTTAATAAGATGTCATCGGCGTATAGGTAAATTTTGGATAAACCTTCAGGGAGTGTGATGCCGGTTATAAGGGGGGGGGGGGGGGGTGGTCGAATGGCTGTGGCCAAAGGCTCCATAGCCAACCGAAACAAAAGGGGTGAAATGGGGCAGCCTGGCCGTGTACCTCTACAGATAGGCAAGGGGTCTGAAAGAAAACCCCCACAGGAGACTCTTGCCGCTGGCTGGTCGTAAAGTAGCTGCACTAGTGAGATAAATTTGTCTCCCAGGCCAAATCTCTCTAGGGCCGTGAGCAGGTAGGGCCACTCTGTGGTCGAACTCCTTTTCGGTATCTAAGGACAGAGCCAACGCCGTCTCCGGCTGGTCTCTCGAGGTCCATAGGGTGTGGCATAAGGTGCGCAATGGTTCCTAGAGGTGCGACCCGGTACAAACCCCACTTGTGTGTGGTGGATTAAGGACGGTATGACTTTGCGCAGTCTGTTTGACAGTATGCTTGCTAAGATTGCTAAGATTTTGATATTGCCATTTAGAAGAGATATGGGCCTATAACTGCCACAAAGCAGGGGGTCCCTCCTGGATTTTGGCATAACAGCTATCGTTGCATTGTTGGACATGGGACCTAGCGTCTGTGATGAGCAGGCTTCATTTAGGGCCTCGTGTAGAATATCTACCGCCTCTTTCTCTACCCATTTATAAAATTCTGCTGGAATCCATCCTCCCCGGGCGATTTATGGTAGGGAAGGTCGGAGATGACTCTGTCTAATTCCTGTCTGCCTATTTCCCCTTCAAGGAGGCTGCGGCTCTCATCTGATAGGGAGGGTAAGTCGAGGCCTTCTAATAAGGTTGTGGCTTGCACCGTACTGAATGTTATTTCTGGCGTGTAGAGGTGCCTGTAGAACGACGCAAATTTGTTTGCGATGGCTTGCGGTTGTGTTAGTATTTCCCCTGAAGAAGTGCGGATGGCAGGTATAGCAAGAGCAGCTGTTCTTTGGCGAAGCTGGGCTGCCAGCAGGCGCCCCGCTTTTTCGCCTTGTTCGTAGTGTCTCCCTTGTAACCTCTGTCGGGCATATTCGGCCTGCGTAGTATATAGCTTGTTAAGGGCCATTTGGGCACGCTCTAAATGTCGGCGTCCCGGTAGGGAGGGATGTGCAGTATATAGTCTAGTGATGTGACGGATATCGAGTTCTAGTGCTGCCTGCTGTTCTTTTCTGTCTCTGTTCGCCAGCGCGGCATCCCGCATGAGTTGCCCCCTAATCGAGGCCTTGGCTGCGGCCCACATGATGCGGCTAGACTCAACAGTACCTAGGTTGTCTTGGGCGAAGGTAGCTGCATGGTCTTGCAACTGTAACTTACCTTGGGGGGGATCGGTAGCGGTGGACTGCAAATCTCCAGGATTTGCAGCCCGGGGATACTAGGCCTAAACAGATGGCTACACTGATTGGGGAGTGGTCCGAGAGGCCGCCTTCTAATATGCTGTTATCGTGTGCGTGGGCCACGAGACTGTGGGATAGGAGAAAGTAGTTGAGTCGGGACTGGGTGCCATGAACCGGCGAGATGTAGGTGAATTCTTTCTCTATCGGATGGGTCAACCTCCAATGATCTACTAGGCCGTTATCCGAAAGGACATCGGTCTGTAAGGCTCTGTCTGCATTATTACTTACGTCCAGGGGTCCCGTTCTGTCCAGTATCGCGTCTCTAGTTATGTTCCAGTCACCCCCTATTGCATAGCGAGTTGCTCCTATCTCGGTCAGGAGCCGATTAATTTGTAACAAGAAGAGGCGTTTGGGACCCGTCAGTGCGTAAACGTAGCCCACACATAGTGAGGAGTCACCTATCTTCAGCTTGGCAAATACATAGCGACCCTCCGGGTCAACCCATGATTTGGTGACCACATGGGGGAGGGTTTTACGTAGCAATAATTCCACCCCGCATTTTCTCAGGGTGCTCTCCGTACTAGGTGAGGGTGGGCTGCAGCTAGATAGGACGGTGCCGACCCAATCCCGTCGTAGTTCATCAGATTCTAGTCTGCCCAGGTGTGTCTCTTGTAAGAGGGCAATGTCGGCCCGTTTGTTGTTAAGGTAAGTCAGAACTTTTTTCTGCTTTATGAAGTGGGTGAGGCCGTTTACATTCCATGATATAATCCGTAGAGGCACTGCTGGTGCCTTGTTCGAATCAGACATCTTAGTACCCTAAGGGAACGTACCTGAAGGTTTGGGCACAAAGGGCAGGACGGGGGGACGAGAAGGGGTAAAAGGGTAAAAGGGGGTAAGAAAAATAGGGACTTGGCTACGGCTCTAGAAGCGGGAAGGGAGAAAGGTGAGGTAGTGGAAGAAGGGGTAGTGGATATTTGGGGTGCTAAAAGTTGGGAAGGGGGAGAGAGGCGTCTGCGCAGAGAGGAACAAGTAAGCAAGGCTGAAAAGAGAAAGGAGAAAAGGGAAGGATAGCTAAAAAGAAAGAAAAACAAGAAGAAAAAGAAAAAAGTCAGGACTAGGGTCCCAACGATCTCGAACTGTAACCAGCGGGTCTAGAACCCAGGTCAATCGAGCACCAATGCTCGGCCAGCGGGCCCCACGTCGAGGGAGGCAGCGCATGTGCGGTGCCCGAGCCCCCCCTACGCTGATTCTTCCATATGCACGTGGGTCCAGGCTATGTGGGGGGGATGTGAGAGATAGACACGGGCACGCGGGAGGGGGAAGGGGGGTGTGTGAGGGTATCTGTTCTACGCTGCTATGCTATGTTGCCCTCAGCAGGCCTTCTTCTATACTTCCCTGCAAACAAACCCAATCAGGACATATTGACAGGGGAGGGGGGGCGGCAGTGGAACAGTTCTAACCGTACCAAGCATACCAAGGGCCGGGTGGGGGAGGGGGTGCATACCTTCCAGCCACCAGACGAGTCTGGTCGTGGGATGTGTTACTGTAAGGAGGGAGGTGGAAGTGGGGGGATGGGTTCCGGGTCTCTCCCAGGGTAAAGAGCGTGTGAAGGGTTGCATAAAAACAGGTGACTACAGGCAAGTGCAGTCATAAAAGAAAAGACAGACTATAAACAACAGCAACGCTGAACCGGGCCGGTCAGGGAAAAAGACCCACAACACTAGGATGTCGTATGAGTTCACACTCATCTCTCCGGTTGGTCTTCTCCGCAACGGGGTCTCTTTGGCTCGTCCATCCATAATGATCCAAGGTTCCTGGTGATGAAAACTCTAAGGGGCGCCAGAGTGCGGCCGGCCTCAGAAGGGGGCCGCTGTGGGCTTCAAAGGGGATCGGGATTTGTCCCTGTCTGACAACTGGGTGTACATCGCCACTGCTTGAAGTACCTGACCCCTGTCGTCATGCCTTTTTGTCAGTCTCTCTAGGTCTCTTCCCCTGTTTTGGGTATCCATGATCACTCCTCCCTCCGGGTTAGATGCGGTTTCTGGGTGACCGACTCCCAGGTATAGACCCCATGTGTCCTGGGGGGTCTGGGCTGTTGCTTCCATAGGTTGTGTCTGTTCCTGAAGTCTCTCTAAGAATATTCTCAGGTCTTCTGGATTGTAAAAGGTCCGTGATTCACTGTTCTTGGTGATCCACATCCTGGCCGGTTCGAACAGACCAAATTTCACATCCCGGTGGCGGAGGCGAGGGCGGAGGGAAAGGAAAGCTCTCCTATCTGCACTCTCTTTGGAGAAATCGGCTGAGAGTCGGATTTCCAGGGTGCCCAGCCGGAGTGGACCTTGCGCTCAGGCTGTCTGCAGTAATTGACGAGCCTGACCAAAAATGGTGTTGAACCATTACCTCAAGTCGTGAAATATGCCCTATAACAGACTTCTCCGACCAGTAGCTCTTGAGCTGTTGGTAGCTGTTAAGCTACTTGTAAGTAGCTTTTCTGTGTGCGCTCAAGCTTATCAAATTAGAAGCTTGTACATGTTTCTTTTAAAGGTAAAATTATTATCAAATGGGAAACTATAACAACATTTGTTTTCTGCATAAAGGGAGGGCAATATTGCGTACATAAAGCAATGTAGTACAAGTTTAGCGAGAACACTTTGTGCCATATTGGAGGAACATTCACTGCATTTCATAATCGGAAATCCATCAAATGAACAGCTGGGCCAGCAAATACAGAACTGAGCATTTTCAGGGAACTCCTTAAAAAAAAAAAAAAAAAAAAAAAAAAAAAAAAGAAAGGGGGGTGAGTTCTAGTAGGGATCCTTGAGACCATCAATAGCACAGCATGACAGATTAGGAGGTTTGGTCTGAGCTCCCCATTGTCAAAAGGTAGCCATGAAGGGGTTGCCAGAGTCGAGAGGTTGGGTTCTGTAAAGATGCATAGAATTCGCTAGTGGTGTCAAAAAAGCCAGGCTTTGGTCGTACGAAGTGTCTGTTGCCCCAATGAAATGCAGTTTCACGCTTAGCGAGTAATGAGGCAATGATGGTAAAGCGATGGATAGCTTTAAGGATGTCCTGCACGTATCTCGACAGTGGGTCAGGTGTAAGATCCAAGTCTATCATTTGGATCAGTAGGGAATAGAAACCTGCCAGTAGGGTTCAAAACGGTTGCACAACCATGTTAGAGGGGCAAAGTCAGCCCCAGGTGTGGCATTTGGGGCAGGCAGAGGATGTCTAGGGGTACAGGCACACCAGGAAGCTAGGTGTGACTGACATATGTTCTCTGCAAGAACTTATAATGTAGGAGTTTGTGGCGATGACTGACTGGGTGAGACAAGACATGTTTGGGCGCAACAAGCTGACCATACTTTGTCAGTGAGTGAGCATCCTAGATCGGATTCCCAGGAGCTGCTGAGTTTCTCATCATGCAGGGCAAGGAGGGCAATGCACGTTGTATAGTTTTGAAACCAATTGGCACCTGTCATCAGTGAGGTCAAAGTGGGGGTAACTCAGCAGAAGCCAAAGGGTATGTCAGAATGGTGGCCCAAAGCACACTCTGGATGCGCCGCATAACTAAGTGGTCCATATGATTGGGATTGGGGAACTGGGCCTCGCTAGATATGTCAGTCACATGACCCGCATGGAAGGTATCCCCAAAGGTGTGCAGTGCTTGTCATGTAAGAGTACGTTTTACTATTCTTTTTTTCCAAGTAATCGGTAGCCAGGGATTGGACGCCAACAGTAACAATGTTGAATCAAGGAGGTCACCACCCAGAAGACATACGTTTCCTCCATGCCCAGCTAGTTGTGGTCAGAGGCTGAATGTCCGTGGGGTCCACTAGGAGGAAGGCGGTGGGTGGGGGGGTGTAGGGCGGCCAGCCAAATCAATTGCAGGCTTTGCATGTAGAAGTCAGGCACAGCATGGAACAAGAGGTGGGCCAATTGGCATTGTGCTGCCAAGTAGTATAAAGCTAGTACCTTTGGTTTAATTAATATATGTATATCAAAATTGTAAAGCATGTATTTAAGGTGAAAATATGTGTATTTTTTCTAACTCTTTTTCACAGGCTAATGTTTTGGGGAAAAATTGTTGAACATGGAAAATATATTTAAAGCTGATATAAATGATAAATCATGCGCCGTTAAGAAGCCTTATTATTCAGATTATTACCGTTGTCCCAGGTCTTTGCAGCTATGTCTCTTATGTATTATCACCGATCTAGAGGCATTCTAAATTGATAAAGCCTTTTTTGTTACTGCTAGCAACGCTACCTGATGCACTGAGGTGATCAATGTTAACAATCTTGCATGGGTAGGTCACTAGTCTAATTGTATCTGATATGTTCACTATTACAACACTGATAATATCAGTATCTCATTGTAGTTTTCACTGAACAAAAATAGTTCTCACTACAGAAAACGTTGTAGACCCTTGCCCTATATGGTACACTAAAGTAATATGTGGAGAATGCAACAGAGAGAGCACAGAAAAAAATGATATAGCACTTATTTTGTCTAGACTGTGATTGCATCATCAGCTTGATGGTGGATAGACCACTGATGTGATAGAGGAGCTTCTACAGTTGGAATATGTATTTTTGAGGTGATCATTTTAGGTACTAGGAAAAATGCAGAATTACTTCTATGTTCTGTGCATTTGTACTTAATTTCCACCATTTGTATATTCTTGATGTCTTATTTTCTTTTTTCCTGTTTTTTTGGAGTCTGGGCTTCCTTTTGCGGTCTGGAATTCTTGTTGATAGGTGTCAAAGTGATTTGCTGATGTTGTATTTGGTTGGCTTATGTGTTTTTTATACATGAGTTCTATTGGATAGCTGCTGGCAAGGATAGATTAGATTAGTTTATTGTTTAGTGATGGATTGTAGTAGCTAGTTGATGGGTTGATCATGGTATGTAGCTGTGTATAGAATTTTTGTACATGGATGCGTGTGCCAAAGGACACTTCCCTTGTCTAATTCTTCTGAATTATACAGTTGTGTGACACCTGTCTTTAGGGGTTTGCGTTTTGAAGTATCTTTGTCCATTACTAGCTTTAATTCCTTTCTATCAGTATGCGAGTCTAGTGCGTTAACTTTTTCAGGATTGTTGGTATTTAAATTGATAAGAGGTGTATAGATGTCATTATAACCTATATAGATGTAAATTACTTGTAGTTATGTTGTGCTCATGTTGGTAGGATGGGTACTGTTGTGAGCCTATGCCAAACAGTTTGCTAATAATGTTACATTGAGCCAACTGGATAGCTTGGAGCCGTGTTGTGCACATGATGGTATCTGCTGTTCTTTAGTTTGTACCATTGGTGTGTTGGAGGTGTACTGAAGCTCATTGAATGCCGTGTTGTCCTGTGAATGAGAAGCATAGGAGAGGAAATGCAGTCTCTCCACAGTTAGAAACACAGTTCTTTGCCCAAGTGCACTTACCTCCAAAAGCACAGACGTCTTGCAGCACAGTCTTTCCTATCACCTGAGTAGTGTTAATATTTTTCACAGAAGGTACAAAAAGTTGCACACACAAAAAATAATGTATACCACAAAGGAATCACATGAAGGTACCATATCTTGGGCAAAAACGTCCCTGCAAACCTGCCTAGTACCCATGCGTTACCCATCATTGCCACTACCTATGGCGTCTGGAACAACATGCCTTTAATACCACTAACCATCAAGAAGAGGTTAGGTTCCCTGTGTAATTAAGCTAAAAGAAATGAATTAACCCACTCTTCCTCAGGTGCAATGTAAGTCCAAGGGTTCCCTACTTTGGAAACAAACTTCTCATCCCCATTGACCCATACTTTCCAGGTCTTTATAGACTTCCTCCAATTGGCTTGTGCCCTCTATATTTTTCAAAAGTCTTAATTTCATGCTCTCATCTTCTTTACTATGCAGCCTGCCACAACTTGTCTCTGCACCGCCATGACTTGTGCTCTCTGCTGTATGCCCAGTTGCAGTACCCACAAATGCAGTTAGAATGGAGATTCTCTTCCCTCATGCTCTTGGGAACAAAACAGAATGTGTGGCACGTTTGAAAGTAGTCCTTGAAAGGCGGTCCCCTGGATGAATAGAAGATGTGTTTACAAGAATCAAAATGATCACTGTGTACAAAGATAAACTATGTAATTACATTTATTTTTGTGATGCCATCCTAGGCAAAGGTCACAAATTCCTCTCCTCCAGTGGAGGACTTATAACCTACAATGCGATTTCTCATGCAATCATTTGTTAGCTAGTGGTCCTAATTCGCGAAAATCCTACTCTCTATTCGGCTGTTAACAAGTATGCGTCACCTTCCATCCCAGAACCACTGTTTAACAATTTGGCACTCTTGTCCTATTGCCCACAAACAACAGTAAGGCAAAATGTCTTAGCAGGACAGCTGTGACAAATTCTAATTTAAATTGGGGTGAAGAAGAATTGCCCTTTTTTGTTTGCAGTTTTTTCCAAGTATAAAAATTATTTTGTTTTGTAGATTTCAGTGTAATAAAATTCAAAATATATATATTTAGAAGGCACTATAATTGTTTTTTGAAGTGTTGTTTAAAGGTACAATTAGAAGTGTCTAATCATATTGCTGGACTGCTAAGAGGGTACTAAGAGAATTCTGTTGCAGCTGTCCAGTTTGCTGTGAGCGTGCGAACATTAAGGCTGGATTCTGTATTTTGATATCCAGGGACTGGAAAATATTTTGCTGCTGTGGTTTATTTGAAAGCAATATTTCGGTCTTTGAATGAGTAGCAAAAAAGATGTTTTGATTATCTTTTACGTGCGAGCAAAAATTGGTCTGAATGGGTTGGTAATAATAGTACAATAAAAAAAATGCCTGTTGCTGTTCCAGTAAGGTTCTTCGATGAGGTGGGAAAATAAAATAACTTTTTATTAGCCTCGTTTTAGCTATCCCCATATTTGTGTGGTAAACAGTTTTAGTTTATATTTAAAAAAAATATATATTTTCATGTGTTTAATGTATGTATTTTATACGTTCTTCCTATTTAGACATACTTTACTCCAAATAGATCCTTCTTTTCAGGCGTGGCGTTTTTCCATCTGGGTTATCCAGTCTACTCATCCGAGTGCTGGCTGAAACTGACGCCCACTTCAGGGAGAAACCTTTTCCATAGTTACATTCGGAGTCTAGCGGAAACCGAGCCAGAGATATTCGGTAGTTCGTATGTGGCTTCCATTGCAGAATCCGAATAACATTTATTTGTTACAGTAAAGTGGCAGCGTTCTTAAACTGTCCATTTAATGTAAACGTTATAGTTCACGGCTGTTTAGGGACATGAAGGCTTGTTTCATATGGTTCTTCATGGTTTTGTCCAGGGGTTTTACTAAATGGGTTACATTTGCTTGTGACTTTCCTCGGTTTCTTAGCGTGTTTAATGTATTTAAAGGAAACAAATAGTGTTGGTGTTTTTTACAGATTACATTAGTTTGTGTGAACTTGGTTGTTGACACCCAAGTCGGCAGGCTGCAAACTTAGTTCTCTGGTTATGCACCAACTTTTTCAAAATAACTTTTGTTTAGTATTCAAAGACTTGTATTTTCATTGTGTTCAACTGTGCACGTTATTTAACGAGCCAGAGAGATGCCTGCAGTTTTGCATTATTAATTGTCAAATATATGAATTATTTGACTGTTTGCACTTTGTAGGTTTGGCCTGGAGATAGCTTTGGCTGTTTCGCCAGCGTAACGTTTTCCAAAAAAATCATATTAAAAATGCGCACCTATATTTACAGATATTTTTGGTGCCCCTCTTCCTTAATTTATTTATTGAGCTGTCATTCACATTTTGCTTCTGCCCACAACAGCATGGACATGCGATCGACCCACTTGATTCATTGTCTGGTGCACTGTATCGGACAAAACCAAAGTAAACAGATGATGGACGGAATGAAGAATAAATCAAACATTCACCTACAGTCACAGATCTAGGTTTAATCCATAATTATTTTGCTCAACACGCCACCCCAGTTTGGACCCAGCCATATGCAAATCGGTCTGGATCCTACTCCACATGGGAATAGTACAGCCGGAACTGCCAGGTCAGATCCTCCCTGGAACGGAAACCAACACTCGGGGGACCGGTTTCTGCATTCCGTCCATCATCTGTTATTTCTGCACTGTGTATGACAGTATTTTTCCTAATCACATGCACACACCTTCCTCAAAATGAGTGTATGATATTGATAGTGCTGTGTAGCTACCTGGGTTTCTGACGCCTTTATTTTTGACATGTTTTCAGTTTTATTATATTGTACAGATTGTTATTGCATGTGTTCGCAAAGAATAAATAAAAAGGAAATTGCATGCTTGCCAAATCCAGACAGCAGATAATCAATTTTAGTCCCTTTTGTATTGTAGAGCACAAAGAGCTTAGGGCTATGTGGGTAGTTACTTATGTTCATGTAATGATTTTTGCCTATTTATGAATGAAACATTTATAGTAGAACAGCTTGATCCTTTTTGGATCTTTCAGACGCTTTTTGTATGGTTAGTCATACCGTGCTGTTACAAAGATTGACCGAAATTGGGGTTACTGGTTTGGCTCACGATCTCATTTCTTTCATAAAAGATAGAGAACAGATGGTGGTCTGTGGGGAGTCTTATTCTAAATCCTTTGCTCTCCCATGTAGGGATCCCCAAGGACCATCACTTATTCCCACACTCTTTAATATGTATGTGGCACCACTGAGTTGGTCCACTCCCATGTTTTTGCTACTGTGGCCTATGCCGACAATACACAAATTGTGGTGTCTGTATCAAAAATGTTGAGGAAGTTGCACTTAGATTTAACAGCTACATGAAGGATATCGCATATTGGATGTCCTGTAATGGTCTGAAAGTGAATTCAGGTAAAACTGAAGTATTAGTTTTTGGAAAGAATAACTTACTGGGATCTCTCTTGGTGGCCTCAGGCTTTGGGTTCACCTCCAACCCCAGTTACCAAAGTGAAGAGTCTGGGAGAAACTTTTGCTACTGATTTATCTTTTAGGAAACATACTAGTAAGTTGACATCAATCTGTTTCTTATTGCTCAGATGCCTTAGAACCGTATTACCATTCATCCCTTATTAGATGCAGATATCAGTAGTCATCGCTTTGGTTCTTTTTCGTATTGTCTATTGTAATGCTCTCTACATGGGTATCCGGCAATCAGTACTCTGTAAAATTTAGATGTTGCAGAATGCAGCTGCTCGTTTCCTAAAGAACCTTCTCAAATTTGTGTCGGTGACTAAAGCTTTGAAGTAACTTCACTGGCTTCCTGTGAAAAAGAGGGTGGCTCTTAAGGCTTTGTTTGGCTCATAAAACTTTCTTTCTCACTAAATTTACCCCATGTGCAAATAAAATCATTTGGTACACTCCAACTTGAAAACTGAGATCCTCTACTGCTTTTCTGGTTGCCGTCCCTAGGATAAAGAGCATTTCCTGGGATTTCGTAGCTTTGTGTATACCACCTGTCAGTTGTGAAACAAACTGCCAATTCACCTTAGAAGCCAAGCAAATCGTTTACATTTTTACAAAGCTGTGAACCTGGCTGTTTTCTCAGCAGCTTTAGGTTTCTGGTCAGTCATTATGCCGATTAGACTTTGAGTGCCAAGACAACTTAGGATATTAGGGCGCCTGGAAACTTAAATTCCAATTTAGTAAAATGGCAGTACATTTGGGGCCGAGAGGTGGGGAAGGTGACTGATACTAAGTGGGGTCAACTAACGATTGTACATTACCTGTAATAGCATAATGCACATATTTGTTTTCTTATTTGAAAAAACTGACAGTTAGTTTGCCCAGCATCAGAAGTTGATTAGCATCCAGGTTTTCACAGTCATCAACCCTAGATCTCAAGCTGCGTTAAACATAGCCAAGCAGGTTGATGTTGTACTCAGAGCTGTTGCTGTTCAGAGTGAGTTTTAGACATGAAGTCTTTGACTGTTCTGCATTTGAGGACTGTACATTGAAAATAGTAGTTGGTTCTGGTGTTTCAACTACTCTGATTTAAAATGTACCTCTTAAGTAACCTAGATGGAAGCAATATATGATCTTGTAGGTTGCATAAAAGATAAAGGAGATATGAGCATCCAAATTAGCCAATGAGGGTGGAGGAGAATGGAGTATTTTCTTTGATATTTGTCTTTTTGAGAAAAACATTTATCACACTATTTACACAAGGCTGCAGAAACTTGTGCAACATGTTTCTTCAGTGTAGATGTCAGCTCTATACATTGGCAAAGCCACCATGGCTGTTCCTGTCAGTGTAGGATACATTTGATGAACGGCTCCATCAAACATGACAGTCAGCTGTCAAACTTTTCCAAGTTTTTTTTATTTAAAAAAAAAAAAACTTCCAAAACTATTAAACACCACACCATTTTCTCCCTTGTTGTGGATGTCATTTAGTTTTTTAGTTTTTTTTTTTCCTGTCCGTCACTGCCAGGATACACCTAGCAGTGGCAGACAGTTTAAAAAAAGAAAAAATCAAAAAATCATTGTAAATAAGAGCAGACGTTCAGATGGCTTATCTTCAATGTTTGTCGGAGGAAGGTTATGCAGATGAAGTAAATGTTACTCAGTGCAGACCTGGCAGACTGCCCACCTCTGAATCAGGTGGGCATAATAAGAATTTTGTCAAAGAGGGTGCTCTGTTACCATTGTGACAGAGTACCCTCTCCACCAAACTCAAAATCAGACCCTACATTTTTATAGTGACTTTCATTTTTAAATTTAATAATTTAGTGTTCTAGATATCACCTTTTGGGCCGCTTTAAATTGCTAGACTCAACAGCTTGTATGGTATTGTTTTATGGAAAGCTACATTGCAGAAAATAACCTTTGTATTTTGTTTTTGAAGAAACCTCCTTAAAACGTTGCATTTTAATTGAACAATTATTCTTAATCATTCATAAACTGTATAAGTTAAAAGATGTTTGTACACAATTCACTACATTTGATACAATGTAGCTATTATGGGGTTTAAAGATTGCGTAAGTTTGCACTCTTGATTTACTAAAGACACTTTAACAAAGTTTGACTTTTGGCTAATGATGTGAGATGAGGAACCATCTTAGATATCCTTGTGTTAGTTTTAGGAATTAAAATACCTCAAAGTTGCATACTTTTTAGAAAATATTTCAATGTTTTCTTATGCTCTGTTCATAGTATGTTTTAGGATGCTACTATCTAAATTATCTTTAGGTGTGTACCTCAGGAGGACACTCAGAGTGTTGAAGGTGAAAAAGGAAGAGAGGTTTGCTTTTTTTTCAAGGTGTTAACCACTTCGCTGCCAGGCCTCCCCCCACCCCTTCAGGTGCCAAGCCTTTTTTTGGCTGTTTTGGGCAGTTCACACTTAGGCCCTCATAACTTTTTGTCCACATAAGCAACCTATGCCAAATTTGCGTCCTTTTTTTCCAACATCCTGGGGATTCTAGAGGTACCCAGACTTTGTGGGTTCCCATGAAGGAGACCAAGATATTAGCCAAAATACAGCTAATGCAATGGCATCAACAAAGGGTTTGCGGTGCAAAAAATCCTCATCTTCCCAGCTTTCAGGAACAGGCAGACTTGAATCAGAAAACCCAATTTTTCAACATAATTTTGGCATTTTACTGGGACATACCCATTTAAAAAAAATGTTGTGCTTTCAGCCTGCTTCCAGTTAGTGACAGAAATGGGTGTGAAACCAGTGGTGGATCCCAGAAAGCTAAATATTTCTGAAAAGTAGACAAAATACTGAATTCAGCAAGGGGTGATTTGTGTAGATCCTACAGAAAATAACAGCTGAAATAAAAAAATAAATATTGAAATTGAAGTGAAAAAAACAGCAGTTTTTCTCCACGTTTTACACTGTAACATTTTACTGCGATGTCAGATTTTTGAAAGCAATATACCGTTACTTCTGCTGGACTTTTCTGTTTGCGGGTATATATAGGGTTTGTAGGTTCATCAAGAACCCTAGGTACCCAGAACCAATAAATGAGCTGCACCTTGCAATGGGTTTTCATTCTATACCAGGTATGCAGAAACTCATTTGCTGAAATATAAAGAGTGAAAAATATGTATCAAGAAAACCTTTCTATTTCCAAAATGGGCACAAGATAAGGTGTTGAGAAGCAGTGGTTATTTGCACATCTCTGAATTCCGGGGTGCCCATACTAGCATGTAAATTACAGGGCATTTCTCAAATAGATGTCTTTTTTACACACTGTCCTACATTTTGAAGGAAAAAATGTAGAGAAAGACAAGGGGCAATAACACTTGTTTTGCTATTCTGTGTTCCCCTAAGTCTCACAATAAAAATGGTACCTCACTTGCGTGGGTAGGCCTAATGCTCACGACCGGAAACGCAACATGGACACATAACATTTTTACATTGAAATCTGATGGGTTTTTTGCAAAGTGCCTAGCTGAAGATTTTGTTCTCTAGCTCAGCCGGCACCTAGGGAAACCTACCAAACCTGCGCATTTCTGAAAACTAGACACCTAGGGGAATCCAGGATGGGGTGACTTGTGGGGTCTCACCAGGTTCTGTTTCCCAGAATCCTTTGCAAACCTCAAAATTTGGCCAAAAAAAACATATTTTCCTCACATTTCGGTGACAGAAAGTTCTGGAATCTGAGAGAAGACACAAATTTCCTTCCACCCAGCGTTCCCCCAAGTCTCCTGATAAAAATGGTACCTCCCTTGTGTGGGTAGCCCTAGCGCCCGCGACAGGAAATGCCCCAAAACACAACGTGAGCACATCACATTTTCCCAAAGAAAACAAACCTGTTTTTTTGCAAAGTGCCTAGCTGTGGATTTTGGCCTCTAGCTCAGCCAGCACCTAGGGGAATCCAAGATGGGGTGACTTGTGGGGCTCTCGCCAGGTTCTGTTTCCCAGAATCCTTTGCAAACCTCAAAATTTGGCCAAAAAAAACATATTTTCCTCACATTTTGGTGACCGAAAGTTCTGGAATCTGAGAGGACCCACACATTTCCTTCCACTTAGCATTCCCCCAAGTCTCCCAATAAAAATGGTACCTCACTTTTGTGGGTAGGCTTAGTGCCCGCGAAAGGAAATGCCCCAAAACACTATCTGGACACCTCAAAATTATAAAATACAAAACTACCTTTTTTTGTGGGAGGGGGCAACTGCGTTTTTGGTCTTGGGCTCAGCAGCCATCTATGGAAACCTACCAAACCCAGACATTTCTGAAAACTAGACACCCGAGGGAGTCCACGGAGGTGTAACTTGCAAGGATCCCCCAATGTTTTCTTACCCAGAATCCTCAGCAAACCTCAAATTTGGCTAAAAGATTACATTTTTCCCACATTTCTGTGGACCGGGACAAATTTCCTACTACCCAATGTTCCCCTCAGTCTCCCGGTAAAAATGATACCTCTCTTGTGTAGGTGGGCCAGGTGCCTGTGACAGGGAAGAGACAAAAGCATGTTGAAATGGAAGGGGAACCACAGCGGGTCCATAAGGGCAGTTTGAAAAAAAAAAAAATACATTTTTAGGCTGACAAGTACAGCAGAATCTTTATCGGTACAGTAGAGACAATGCTGGGTGGTAGGAATTTTGTGGATTCCTGCAGATTCTGGAAGGTTCCATCACAAAAATGTGGGGAAAATGTGTGATTTCCCAAAAAGTTGGAGGTTTGCAGGGCATTGTGGGTAAGAAAATGGTGTGGGGTGCATGTGAAGTACACCACCCTGGAATCAACCAGATGTTTAGTTTTCGGCTGTGTCTAGGTCTTGTGGATTTTTCTACATGGCTGCGTCCAAAAAGTGCAGCCCTCACCATGGGACGATTTTGAGAGTTAGTCAAGCTCTCATGGCCCAAACCTAAAACTAAAACCTAAAATAACCAAATGTCCTCTTGTTTGCTGTGGGATAAGATGCTTTAGTGTGCGAGGGGAGAGCTGAAAGACTGTTACCCCCTTCAGTTAGGGTGGGGGCATAACCAGGCCCATACCGGTTGCTAGCCAACACCCCACTATTTAAAAAAAAAAAAAAAAAAAATATATTATTCCCTGGCATCTAGTAGACTTTCTGCCTCCGGGGTGTGGATCGGGGGTAATTGCCCAATATGCCCACTGGTGGGCAGAACAACTTTGGCCCAATTTATTTGGGGTGGGGGTATGGCCATACCCTTACCCTCTTATTTTGGAGAAAAAAATCTTCCCTGGTCTCTGTTGGGCTTTCTGTCCCCCTTGGGAGCAGATGGGCCTTCCAAAAATAGGCCGATCTGCCCCCGATGATGACCAACAGTAATGTGCCCCCATGGGGAGCGACCCTTGCCCAAGGGGCTGCCCCCCTAAACAAAACACACACATACACACACGTAGTACCCACAGTAGTGGGGGCAGATTACCTTTCCAGCCCTGCCCTGGGGGGTGTCCTCGGGAGTGCCCCCTAGGGCCTATACCAGGACGTAGTGGTTATTGCCTTGGCGCCTGAGCGCCTCGCCACCGGATTTAACCACTACATCCTTGGCAGGGAAGTGGTTAAAGACTGATCTTCTGGCCCCTTCCTGCCATCTTGACCAAGGGAACAATTTGTGCCTCTCGAGAAGGGGTTAAAGACTGATCTTCTGATGGATACAACTACCTGTGGATTCCTCACCTAATGAATACTCCCATGGCGCCAGCATTCGACGGAAATCTTCTTACTAGTCTCTGCACGTCGACGAGGACGTCACTCTAGCCCACGCGACGCCGTCTGACGTCATACAGGCAATAAGAGGTCCTCGCCGACGTGCCGATGACAGTTCCCTTTTTTCCGTGCATTCGAAACGGTTATCTTCGAGGGAGCTACTGTTACCTTCGTGGTTACAGTGTATTGTCTGCTGCGTAGTCTTCTCTGCGGTAATAATGTCTCAGAGGAAGTCGGGTTTCAAGCCCTGTCGAGAGTGTGGGGGCAAGATGTCAGTTACAGATCCTCACTCCGACTGTCTATGGTGTTTGAGCTCCGACCACGACGTCTCGACTTGCGATTCATGTCAACACATGAATCCGAAGGCCCTCAAAGAGCGTGAGGCCAAGTTATTCATGGCAAAGTCAAAGAAGAAGGAGAAACATCATAAGAAGTCTTCTTCGCCAAGGTCTCACCGGCGTCATCGAGACTCCCGGCGCCGTAGAGACTCACAACGTCATTCCAGCAAGGAGTCTCGTTCGAGGTCACCTTCGGCTCGGCGTCGGAGGACTTGGGAGGTCAGCCCCACGGTCACGCCGCATCCATCGACGCCGTTGCCCTCTCCGGCGTCACCGACTTCGCCTGGTCAGGCGTCGGTGATTGAGGTGGTGCAGCCTCTTGTGTTTTCTCCGGCGTCGCAGACGTCGAGGCCGGCGTCGGGGTCGCCCTCGATCCAGGCACCCCAGTATCCGGCTTTTCCCACTCCTGGAGCCGATGTACCGCGTTTCTTAATGCGATGTATACCATCTTTCAGCAGATGGCTCCAGGAGCTGCTCCGGCTGGTCCTTCGGGGCCCTTGGCCTTTTCGTTGGGTGATCCTGCGCCTCTTCGGCCGGCACCCTTTATGCCCTTTCTCCCTTTTGGGAATGTGGGCTCGGCGCCGGTGCCGGCGTCGGTGGCCGCTCCGGTGGCTTCGGATGTTTCGGCCCCGGAGGTTGCCCTTCCGCCGAAGTCAGGATTTTGCCCTGTGACTCCGGTTGGTCCATCGGCTCCAAGACCTCGTCCTCCGGCTCCTACCTCGGCGCCGAAGCTGCCTGTGGCGCCGGACGCGGCGTCAGATGCTTCTGGAGATCGGCGCCGTTCTTCGACGTCGGCGGAGGCCATGTCGACTCCGCGTATCGAGGAGAGACTTCATTCGAGGAGGCGTGCTCTCCGTCTTTTAGAAGAACAGGATTACCAGCGAGTCTTAGAAGAGGGAGAGATTGAGGACTCTGGAGACAGACTACATGGTCTGGATACAGCCAGTGGGCTGGACACTTCCCCTGAGTGGGACCTTTCATCTCCAGGGGAATATACGGAGGAGGCTGCTTCCTTTCATGCTGTGGTGAGGAAGGCAGCAAGCTTTTTGGACCTGCCTTTGCCGGTGGCAGAGGCGAAGCAGAATTTGCTGACAGAGGTATTGCATCCGGCCTCTGCTGCAGCTGAGCCTCTCTTGCCATTTAATGAGGCTTTGCTGGATCCGGTGTTGGAGGTGTGGAAGAAGCCGGTGTCTTCCTCGGCCGTTCATAGGGCTGTGGCCAGGAGGTATCGAGCTGCACCATCTGACCCTGGCTTTCTCTCTAGACACCCTACGCCGGAGAGCTTGGTGGTGCAAGCCTCCTGTTCCTCAAAGTCAGCGCCTGGTTTCTTCCCGACGGTGCCTGGAGACAGAGACTCCAAGAAACTGGATGCGCAGTCCAAGAAAATATGTTCGTCATGCAGTTTGGCGTTGAAGGCCACCAACGCAACGTGCATTCTGGGGAGGTACATCCATGCTCTGATGGATGATATTTCGTCTTCATTTACGGAGCTCCCCCAGGGTCTCTTGGATGTGGTCTCGGACGCCCAGGCTGCCGCGACCCAGATTATCCAGTCTGGGCTGGACACGACCGACTCGGTGGCCAGGGCGATGGGCACGGCTGTGGTGGCAAGAAGACAGGCCTGGCTCCGAAACTCAGGGTTTTCTGCGGATGTGCAGTCGACCCTGCTGGACCTCCCGTTTGATGGGGACAGACTGTTTGGAGCCAAGGCAGATTCGGCCTTGGAACGATTTAAGGAGAGCAGAGCCACAGCCAAATCGTTAGGACTGCAAGCTCCTTCTTCCTCTGCCTCTTCTAGATTTTTCTGGAGGTTTCGGGGATTTGGGCGTGGCTCTTCTTCCTCTTCCTTTCGGGGGAGGTTCCAGCAACCCGCCTCTTCCCTCCCCTATAGGTCATTTAGAGGGAGGGGGAGGGGTGGGGCCCGTACCAGAGGAGCCTCTCAACAGCACTCTGCCTCTTCCTCGTCCTCTGGAGGGGTGCAGCAGGGGAAGCAGCCTTAGGCTTCCACCGTTTCCCACTCACTCCTCTCCTGTAGGGGGAAGATTACAGTATTTTCTCCACAAGTGGAAGTCTATCACAACGGACACTTGGGTTCTCGGCATTGTGGGGAAAGGCTACGCCCTTCCCTTTCGGGAGTTCCCGCCCCTCATCCCGCCCGCCCATCTTATTGTTCAGAAGAACACCTCCTGTTGCTAGAACAGGAGGTTCAAGTCCTCCTTTCAAAGGGCGCAGTAGAGTTGGTCCCAGAGCAGGAAAAGGGTCGAGGTTGTTACTCAAGATACTTCCTGATTCCCAAAAAGGATGGTCAGTTGAGACCAATCCTGGATCTGAGGATCTTGAATTGGTTCCTCAAACAGGAAAAGTTCAAGATGCTGACCCTAGCACAGGTGCTTTTGGCGTTGAACAAGGAAGATTGGATGGTGTCTGTCGACTTGCAGGATGCTTACTTTCATATCCCGATACTCAAGTCGCACAGGAAGTATCTCCGGTTTGTGGTAGGGTCGCAGCACTATCAGTTTGCGGTCCTCCCGTTTGGTCTTACTTCAGCACCTCGAGTCTTCACAAAGGTGATGTCAGTGGTTGCGGCGGAGCTCAGAAGGAAGGGGATAGCAGTATTCCCTTACTTGGACGACTGGTTGATCAAAGCCAAGTCCCCAGAGCTTGTGTCGCATCATCTGCAGTCAACAACCCAGTTGTTGTTCGACCTGGGCTTTTCGGTGAACGTGCCCAAATCTCACCTGGAGCCCTCTCAGCGCCTCCTGTTCATAGGGGCAGTACTAGATACAACATTGGGTCGAGCCTTTCCTCCGCCTCAGCGGATTCAAGATATTCAGGAATTGGTTCCAATGTTTCGAAATGGAGCGGTAGTTCCAGTCCTCAAGGTCCTTCGTCTGCTCGGTCTGTTCGCCTCCTGCATTCTGTTGGTCACGCATCCTCGCTGGCACATGAGGGCTCTTCAGTGGTGCCTCCGAAGGCAGTGGTCTCAACACAAGGGAGATTTAGAAGGTACTGTCAAGATCTCCAGAGATGCTGCTGTGGAATTGAAGTGGTGGATTGCGGGCAACAATCTTTCACAGGGAAAGCCGTTCGCGCAGTCGCCACCAGTGGCCACGGTCATAACGGATGCTTCCACCCTAGGATGGGGAGCTCATCTGGGGGATCTGGAGATCAAAGGGCTTTGGTCTCCAGAGGAACAGGTGTTTCATATCAATCTGTTGGAGTTACGGGCTGTACGTCTGGCTCTCAAGGCCTTCCTCCCATCCCTTCGTGGTCAGTCGGTACAGGTCCTGACGGACAATACTACCACGATGTGGTACATAAACAAACAGGGAGGAGTAGGGTCGTACCTTCTCTGCAGAGAAGCTCTTCGGCTATGGTCCTGGGCAAAGGACCATCAGATTTGCTTGGTGGCAAATCATCTGGCCGGGGTCTTGAATGTACGTGCGGACAGTCTCAGTCGCCAATTCTCGGCAGACCACGAGTGGCGTCTCCATCCAGATCAGGTCTGTCTAATCTTCCAGATATGGGGGTTTCCTCGGATAGATCTGTTTGCCACTCTAGAGAACGCGCATTGCCCGTTATTCTGCAGCCTCCAGTATCCGATGCAGGGAGCGTTGGGGGACGCGTTTCAGATAACCTGGTGCGACCAGTTGCTTTACGCGTTTCCCCCCATACCCTTGATTCCTCGAGTGTTGAGGAAAATTTGCCAAGACCGGGCCCGAGTCATCTTAATAGCTCCGGATTGGCCAAGGAGGGTATGGTACTCCGACCTTCTCCAACTCTCACTGTGCCCTCCGCTCCGTCTCCCTCTCAGGGCAGACCTCCTCTCGCAGTCGCAGGGGCAGGTTTTACACCCCAACCTCCAGAGTCTGCACCTACATGCTTGGAGATTGAACGGGGCAACCTGAGTTCCTTCTCTCTCCCGCCTGATGTAGTGGATGTTATCTTAGCGGCCAGGCGACACTCCACCAAATCTATCTACGCTAATAGGTGGTCTAAATTTGTTATGTGGTGTGGAGAGAGACAGATTGATCCCTTACATGCTCATCTGTCACATGTTTTGTCTTTTGCACTGTCTCTAGCGCAGAAAGGTTGTGCAGTGGCTACCATTAAGGGTTATTTGTCGGCCTTGTCAGCCTTCATTTGTCTTCCAGACCAACCATCGTTATTTAAATCCCCTATTGTTCTCAGATTCTTGAAAGGTCTTCTGAATCAATATCCTCCAAAACCATTCATTATGCCTCAATGGGATTTGTCCTTGGTCCTGACTTTCCTTATGGGGTCCCCTTTTGAGCCTATGCATTCTTGCCCCTTAAGGTATTTGGTTATTAAAACAGTATTCCTGGTAGCTATAACATCTGCAAGGAGAGTGAGTGAGTTGCAGGCCTTATCGGTTAAACCCCCTTATATAACGTTTTATGGGGATAAGGTGGTGTTGAGGACCAAGGCTGCTTTCCTTCCGAAGGTTGTTTCACCCTTCCATTTGGCTCAGACAATCACTTTGTCCACGTTTTATCCTCCGCCTCATCCTTCAAAGGAGTAAGAAAGACTACATCGCCTGGACCCAAAAAGGGCGTTGAGCTTCTATATCGACAGAATGAAGGATATCAGGCTGGAGGATCAGCTGTTTGTCGGATACGTGGGCAAGAGGAGAGGAAAGGCAGTCCACAAGAGAACACTCTCCAGGTGGGTTGTTCTTTGCATTAAAATCTGTTACTCTTTGGCAAAGAAGGATCCGCCTGAGGGCATTAGAGCTCACTCCACCAGAGCTAAGTCGGCCTCTTCGGCCTTGGCCAGGGGTGTTCCTGTGGTCGACATCTGCAAGGCCGCAACTTGGTCGTCCCTTCACACTTTTGTGAAACATTACTGTTTGGACTCTGAGGTCAGAAGGGACGGTCATTTTGCACGGTCAGTGCTGCAGGATTTCTTGGTTTGACCATTTAGGCACCCACCGCCGGGCGTGGTACTGCTTTGGGACTCTATTCATTAGGTGAGGAATCCACAGGTAGTTGTATCCATCAGAAGAACGAGTTACTTACCTTCGGTAACGATTTTTCTGGTGGATACATTAGCTACCTCTGGATTCCTCACGGTCCCACCCGCCTCCCCGTTGCCTTTTTGGTCTCTCCAAGCAATCCTTGAGTGTGCTCCTTTTGGTCTTCAAAGTTGCAATACATTTTGCATATATGATATTTGTATATATGTGTATATTTATATATAAATCTATATATATTGTGTATATACATGATTCGTATGTATAAATATATTTATTTGTTTAAAAAAAAAAAAAAAAAAAAAAAAGGTTATATTAAATCTACAGCTATTTTATTGCAATGTTGTGTGATTTACAATATTAAGAGATGTTGCTTTGCTCTTTCATTACATTGGGTTATTATTATTCTCATGCACGTAAAAAATGTTGGTACTGTCATCGGCACGTCGGCGAGGACCTCTTATTGCCTGTATGACGTCAGACGGCGTCGCATGGGCTAGAGTGACGTCCTCGTCGACGTGCAGAGACTAGTAAGAAGATTTCCGTCGAATGCTGGCGCCATGGGAGTATTCATTAGGTGAGGAATCCACAGCTAGCTAATGTATCCACCAGAAAAATCGTTACCGAAGGTAAGTAACTCGTTCTTCTGGCCCCTTCATGCCATCTTGACCAAGGGAACAATTTGTGCCTCTCGACATGGCTTAGCTAGAAAATTACAGGTTGGTTACTAGCTGGTGGCTCAAAAATGTTGTGTGAATCAGAGACTTGAAAGTTAGTCTTTTCTACTCATGGTCGCTAAACATTGCATGAGAATTATTTTGAGTGAATGCTGTACATTCTCACTTTGTGTGCTTGATGAGGTTAGATGCCCAAGCTGTGCCACCTGTATTGTTTATGTAAGACAAGAAGTACATGATATTATTTCGGTCTTGTGTGTCTATAAATATGGGGCAGCATCATGAGCAACCATTTTGAAAAACAGTTTTTCTTTCTCTTTTCAGGACCCATTGGGGCACAGCCCTTGTTCCTGGTGCCCAGGCGGCCTGGTTATGGCACCATGGGGAAGGCCATCAAACTACTGGCCAACTGCTTCCAAGTTGAAATTCCAAAGATTGATGTCTACCTCTACGAGGTGGATATTAAACCAGACAAGTGCCCTCGGAGAGTTAACAGGTAAACCCTCAGGAGCACATTTCATCAGTTTTGGATTGTATGTGCATTTGAGAGCAAATCGGCTGACACTAGTTGTTCTTATTTAAATCTTCTTTTTGCCTTTCTTTATTAAGAAATTCTGTGCAAATCACAAGGATTAGTAAAATTACATTAATCAAATTATAGTAATAGCAAATGCTGTTCTGTAATAATTTTACAGCTGATTAACTTCTTTGTCTTCCAAGATCTATTAGATCTCTCACTATGACATCAAAATATTCTTTTACTCTTATCTTGGTATGAAATTGTTGTTTACAAAGCCATCTGATATTCCTCTTCTCTGAAAATTTAAAACCTACCTTTTTTCTGAGTTGTCGTTTGAGCTATGCATTTAAACAAACTGACTTGTGCTGTGCCTTAAACCCAAAGGCAATATTTTATGTTTGAGCAGCATATACATATTTTATGTATGAATAGCACACGGATAGTACATTATCTGTGGTACTGTCATTTAAGCACAAGAGCCCACTCCCCAACAAAAATCGAACATTTGTGTTTGGGGTGGGGGTGGGGGCTCGGTCTTCTGAGACTGAGAACATATACCATCCCCATTCTAGCTTGCAAATATATCTCATAATAGATTTATTTTTACCTATATGGTTGACCAAAATGTACTAGAATACATTACTTTAAATGTCATGTATGCTATATTTAAAATTCAAATCAAACATTAACATGCATTTGCAATGCAATAGGTCTCACGTTTACTCGAGTTAAAGCTAATAGCGTTGTAGACTCTTAACCGGACTTTTCTTGCCACATAAACTGAAAAGTAAAACAGTTTCACATAAGCGAGCCGAGGGCCGCCATTAGCGCAAAGCAAACACACAAAAGAAAACATAAGTGGGCTTGCAGTGAAACGTATCGGCAAAAGTGCAATTATCCATGTAACCGCCAAAAGTATAATTATCCATGTAACAGAGTCGATGTCATGCAAAGCGCTCAACTACTGCCGAGCGAGATCACGCTGCCTATGAACTAAAGAGATAGAGAAAAAGTAGTCCAGACACCATACAGAAAACATGGAGCCTCGTATGTTTTCAGTATTTGGCTGGTGCGCTCGAGGCTGGCTAAAAACCTGAAAAGGCTTGACGTATGCATGCCTTTCACTAGTGAAACCAAGCGGATTGAAAAAGACAAGCCGACAAACCAACCAAACTGATGGGCAGGACATGGGCGTGATTACAAGCCTGTAGAAAGATAACAACAGGGACGGAGCGCTTGGCACCCAACCCTAAAAAGGAGTCCAAAATTTGTGTTCAAAATTCAGATGCACTATTCACAATGTATTTTCTTTAATACATGTGTCCACATTCATTATACAGCCACACTTGGAAAAACTGTGCCTGCCCAAATAATGGTTATAAAGGATTGGCCTTTATCATTCTTTTATTAATCTGTGTTTTCACTAGCTACGCAAATGATTTCTTGAGTTCATCTCCCAATTGGTATTGCAGCTACAATGGTTATTTGGAGCCCAATCATTTGTAGGCCTCATTTATGAAGACAATAAGTTTTTTTGTTTTTTTTTGGTGTTTTTTTAATTTATTTATTTTTTAAATAAAGTTGGATTACTATGGTGCACTTCCCGTACCTTGGTGTTGGAGAGATCTGAATCGTTCATCATTCTGTGATGGTTTTTTGTGTTAGAAGTTTTTATTAGCATTTTTATCATAGTCAACAGTACAATTCTGATGTAGTATCGGAACACAGTACAACTCAATAATTAGCATCAACTGTATACCCTTCCCCCCCTTTCCATATTGGTATTGCAGCCACAGTGGTTTGGAGCCTAGTAATTTGTAGGCGTCATTAATGAAGACTACGTTTTTTTTTTTAATAACAAAGTACGATTACTATGGTGCACTTCCCATACCTTGGTGTTGGAGAGATCTGAATCGTTGATCATTCTGTGATAGTTTTTTGTATTATAAGTTTTATTAGCATTTTTATCAGAGTCAACAGTACTATTCTGACGTAGTATCGGAACACAGTACAATTCAACAATTAGCATCAATTGTACAACCCCCTCCCCCTCCTTTCAGGCTTTAATAATCAAAAGTTATGTCTATGCACTATATACCAAAAAGCATCATAAGGAATCAGACAACTCTTACTTAATCACATCAGCGAGCCATGTTTGACATAAACCGCCTGCCTGTCCTCAGACTGTCCATGCAATTGTCAGTGAGCTATAGCTGCACACATATCTATGGAGGCAGTGTCCGGGGGATCTAATAACTCTGTGAGCATTGCTGCCCAGTCCTGTAAGTCGTTTGCTAGTTTGTTTCTGCGTGATTTGCCCATATGACTGTCTTCTGCATTCTCCCGTTCTGCCATATCTTTTAACTAATCTGATACCTTGGGCGCAATTGGGGACATCCAGTGAATGACAGTTCTACGTTTGGCCAAGACCAGGCTCTGAAGGAGGAACCTCCTACTAAGCTTCCTCTTTCTTCTAACCGTGAGGTATCCCAACAAACATCGTCCTAGATCTCTAGGGAGAGACCATCATGTGACCACACTCAGGGATTTAAGGACCGCCCCCCAAAGGTTAGCTAGCTTTGAATAGGAAGTCCACTCCTTGTCCGGAGTGGGCGGGGGGGAGGTCAGGGGGAGGGTGGCATGTTGAGGACCGCGCCGGGTATATAGCATGCAGTATGTATTGGGGTGAGATAAACCTGAAGCACCACATGATACTGTAGTAACTTAAAACTTGCATTTGTGGAAGTGGTCTTCACCCCCTTGTGGATTCGCTCCCAATCCTTAGCTGAGAGTGGCGTATCTAGCACTTCCTGCCATTTGTCATGTGCTGGTAACTTGACCAGGTGTGTGTGTGTGTGTGTGTGTGTGTGTGTGTGTGTGTGTCCAAAACAACTTCTCCTACAAAAGGAGTACGCCGTGCTCCTTTGGCTTACAGCAAAGCCACTTTATTTTAAAATGCGGAAACAAATGTTCATTCTTTTCCTGACGCGTTACGGCTAATGAAGTAGGCCTTAATCATAGGTGTATAGTTCCTCCAATTTGAAAGTGACCACATGGTAAAACAGACCACCCATATATCCTGTGGCCTTAAAGTCACAAGGTCCATTTGCAGTCTCTATACAACGCATTTGATCCTTACGTACAGCATTAAGCTTTGCCAGAGTAGTGTCAATTTGTTATGTTTCAAAATACTCTACAGATAGCTGGCTCTTTGTTCCATTGCCACGTATTCAAACAGTAGTATGCTTTATTTATATCCATTTCAAAATACACTGCTGTTCTTCCTTTAGATTCATGTTTCGAGCATGCGTTTAAGCTTGCTGTAAATTAATCAATTAGCCTTCTAATTGGCCATCTTCTTTCAGTGCCTTACGACGCATTCAGTCCACACGTAATCATTTGACATTTCCTTTGCAGTGAAAAAATTCAACTTCAAAAGTACTCTGCATATAATTGTCTTCATGCAGTTTTCCCAATTTCAAACAACAGTATCTGTTTGTCACATTTTCAAAACATACTCCGGCTGTTCCTTAACCCCTTCGCTGCCAGGCCTTTTCCCCCTCCTGTGCCAGGCCTTTTTTTGGCTTTTTGGGGCAGTTCGTGCTTAGTCCCTCATATCTTTTTGTCCACATAAGCTAGCCAAGCCAAATTTGCGTCCTTTTTTTCCAACATCCTAGGGTTTCTAGAGCTACCCAGACTTTGTGGGTTCCACTGAAGGAGGCCAAGAAATTAACCAAAATACAGTGAAAATTTCGTTTTTTAAAGAAAAAAATGGAAAAAAGTGGCTGCAGAAGAAGGCTTGTGTTTTTTCCCCTGAAAATGGCATCAACAAAGGGTTTGCGGTGCTAAAATCACTAGCTTCCCAGCTTTCAGGAACAGGCAGACTTGAATCAGAAAACCCAATTTTTCAACACAAATTTGGCATTTTACTGGGACATACCCCATTGTTACGATTTTTGTGCTTTCAGCCTCCTTCCAGTCAGTGACCGAAATGGGCGTGAAACCAATGCTGGATCCCAGAAACCTAAACATTTCTGAAAAGTAGACAACATTCTGAATTCAGCAAGGGGTAATTTGTGTAGATCCTATAAGGGTTTCCTACAGAAAATAACAACTGGAAAAAAATAATATTGAAATTGAGGTGAAGAAAACAGCAATTTTTCTCTACGTTTTACTCTTTGTAACTTTTCCTACAATGTCAGATTTTTTAAAGCAGGAATATACCGTTACGTCTGCTGGACTCTTCTGGTTGCTGGGATATATAGGGCTTGTAGGTTCATCAAGAACCCTAGGTAACCAGAGCCAATAAATGAGTTGCACACTGCAGTGGGTTTTCATTCTATACCGGGTATACAGCAATTCATTTGCTGAAATATAAAGAGTGAAAAATAGCTATCAAGAAAACCTTTGTATTTCCAAAATGGGCACAAGATAAGGTGTTGAGGAGCAGTGGTTATTTGCACATCTCTAAATTCCGGGGTGACCATACTAGCATGTGAATTACAGGGCATTTCTCAAATAGACGTCTTTTTTACACACTCTCTTATAATTGGAAGGAAAAAATGTAGAGAAAGACAAGGGGCAATAACACTTGTTTTGCTATTCTATGTTCCCCCAAGTCTCCTGATAAAAATGATACCTCACTTGTGTGGGTAGGCCTAGCGCCCTCGACAGGAAATGCCCCAAAACACAACGTGGACACATCGCAATTTGTGACATGATACAGAGGTGTTTTTTGCAAAGTGCCTACCTGTAGAGTTTGGCCTCTAGCTCAGCCGGCACCTAGGGAAACCTACCAAACCTGTGCATTTGTGAAAACTAGAGACCTAGGGGAATCCAAGATGGGGTGACTTGTGGGGCTCTGACCAGGTTCTGTTACCCAGAGTCCTTTGCAAACCTCAAAATTTGGCTAAAAAAACACATTTTCCTCACATTTCGGTGACAGAAAGTTCTGGATTCTGAGAGGAGCCACAAATTTCCTTCCACCCAGCATTCCCCCAAGTCTCCCGATAAAAATGGTACCTCACTTGTGTGGGTTGGCCTAGCGCCCACGAAAGGAAATGGCCCAAAACACAACATGGACACATCACATTTTTTCACAGAAAACAGAGGTGTTTTTTGCAAAGTACCTACCTGTGGATTTTGGCCTCTAGCTCAGCTGGCCCCAGGGGGGGCAGAAATGGCCTAAAATAAATTTGCCCCCCTCACCCCACAACCCCCCCATGGGAGCAACCCTTGCCTACGGGGCCGCTCCCCTTGCGTGACATTGGCGCAAAAACAAATCCCCGGTCCTTAGTGGTTTCTGCCCCCTTGGGGGCAGATTGACCTAAAATCGGCCGATCTGCCCCCAAGGGGGGCAGAAATGGTCTAAATACAATTTGCCCCCCAGGGGAGCGACCCTTGCCTAATGGGTCGCTCCCTATCTCTAAAAAAACAAACAAAGAAAAAAAAACACAAATAAAAATGATCCCTGGTGCCTAGAGGTTTCTGCCCCATCGGCCTAATAAAAGGCTTTGAATAATGATAAAATAATTTTAGCAGCCTTACAATTTATCATTTTTGGCACTATGATTAATTTCAGATGAATTGGCTGATACATAGATTTGAATTCTACTAGTGTAAAACGGATTAACATGATTGTTTTCATGTAATATTGTGGTGAAAGATGAGGCATGCCAGTTGTAAATATGGTGGGGCCAAGGGAGAGGAGGATTTGATAATGTTACCATAAATAATAATAATGTGTTGCCAAATGCCTGTATTTTGATACCAGATGAGGACCTTACAACAAAGAAGAGAGGGAATTGAATCCATAAGGCATCAAACAGTAGAGAAGTGTAATAGGATAAATCATAATTATAGGGTCTGTAGGAAGTTGGCTCTGTATGTGCTATTTCAAAGTAAGGAATAGCATGCACAGAGTCCAAGGGTTCCCCTTAGAGGTAAAATAGTGGTAAAAATAGATAATACTAATGCTCTATTTTGTGGTAGTGTGGTCGAGCAGTAGGCTTATCCAAGGAGTAGTGTTAAGCATTTGTTGTACATACACATAGACAATAAATGAGGTACACACACTCAGAGACAAATCCAGCCAATAGGTTTTTATATAGAAAAATATCTTTTCTTAGTTTATTTTAAGAACCACAGGTTCAAATTCTACATATAATATCTCATTCGAAAGGTATTGCAGGTAAGTACTTTAGGAACTTCAAATCATCAAAATTGCATGTATACTTTTCAAGTTATTGACAAATAGCTGTTTTAAAAGTGGACACTTAGTGCAATTTTCACAGTTCCTAGGGGAGGTAAGTTTTGATTAGTTTTACCAGGTAAGTAAGACACTTACAGGGTTCAGTTCTTGGTCCAAGGTAGCCCACCGTTGGGGGTTCAGAGCAACCCCAAAGTCACCACACCAGCAGCTCCGGGCCGGTCAGGTGCAGAGTTCAAAGTGGTGCCCAAAACACATAGGCTAGAATGGAGAGAAGGGGGTGCCCCGGTTCCGGTCTGCTTGCAGGTAAGTACCCGCGTCTTCGGAGGGCAGACCAGGGGGGTTTTGTAGGGCACCGGGGGGGACACGAGTCCACACAGAAATTTCACCCTCAGCGGCGCGGGGGCGGCCGGGTGCAGTGTAGAAACAAGCGTCGGGTTCGCAATGTTAGTCTATGAGAGATCTCGGGATCTCTTCAGCGCTGCAGGCAGGCAAGGGGGGGATTCCTCGGGGAAACCTCCACTTGGGCAAGGGAGAGGGACTCCTGGGGGTCACTTCTCCAGTGAAAGTCCGGTCCTTCAGGTCCTGGGGGCTGCGGGTGCAGGGTCTCTCCCAGGCGTCGGGACTTTAGGTTCAAAGAGTCGCGGTCAGGGGAAGCCTCGGGATTCCCTCTGCAGGCGGCGCTGTGGGGGCTCAGGGGGGACAGGTTTTGGTACTCACAGTATCAGAGTAGTCCTGGGGTCCCTCCTGAGGTGTTGGATCGCCACCAGCCGAGTCGGGGTCGCCGGGTGCAGTGTTGCAAGTCTCACGCTTCTTGCGGGGAGCTTGCAGGGTTCTTTAAAGCTGCTGGAAACAAAGTTGCAGCTTTTCTTGGAGCAGGTCCGCTGTCCTCGGGAGTTTCTTGTCTTTTCGAAGCAGGGGCAGTCCTCAGAGGATGTCGAGGTCGCTGGTCCCTTTGGAAGGCGTCGCTGGAGCAGGATCTTTGGAAGGCAGGAGACAGGCCGGTGAGTTTCTGGAGCCAAGGCAGTTGTCGTCTTCTGGTCTTCCGCTGCAGGGGTTTTCAGCTAGGCAGTCCTTCTTCTTGTAGTTGCAGGAATCTAATTTTCTAGGGTTCAGGGTAGCCCTTAAATACTAAATTTAAGGGCGTGTTTAGGTCTGGGGGGTTAGTAGCCAATGGCTACTAGCCCTGAGGGTGGGTACACCCTCTTTGTGCCTCCTCCCAAGGGGAGGGGGTCACAATCCTAACCCTATTGGGGGAATCCTCCATCTGCAAGATGGAGGATTTCTAAAAGTTAGAGTCACCTCAGCTCAGGACACCTTAGGGGCTGTCCTGACTGGCCAGTGACTCCTCCTTGTTATTCTCATTATTTTCTCCGGCCTTGCCGCCAAAAGTGGGGCCTGGCCGGAGGGGGCGGGCAACTCCACTAGCTGGAGTGTCCTGCTGGGTTGGCACAAAGGAGGTGAGCCTTTGAGGCTCACCGCCAGGTGTGACAATTCCTGCCTGGGGGAGGTGTTAGCATCTCCACCCAGTGCAGGCTTTGTTACTGGCCTCAGAGTGACAAAGGCACTCTCCCCATGGGGCCAGCAACATGTCTCGGTTTGTGGCAGGCTGCTAAAACTAGTCAGCCTACACAGATAGTCGGTTAAGTTTCAGGGGGCACCTCTAAGGTGCCCTCTGGGGTGTATTTTACAATAAAATGTACACTGGCATCAGTGTGCATTTATTGTGCTGAGAAGTTTGATACCAAACTTCCCAGTTTTCAGTGTAGCCATTATGGTGCTGTGGAGTTCGTGTAAAACAGACTCCCAGATCATATACTCTTATGGCTACCCTGCACTTACAATGTCTAAGGTTTTGCTTAGACACTGTAGGGGCACAGTGCTCATGCACTGGTACCCTCACCTATGGTATAGTGCACCCTGCCTTAGGGCTGTAAGGCCTGCTAGAGGGGTGTCTTACCTATACTGCATAGGCAGTGAGAGGCTGGCATGGCACCCTGAGGGGAGTGCCATGTCGACTTACTCATTTTGTTCTCACCAGCACACACAGGCTTGTAAGCAGTGTGTCTGTGCTGAGTGAGGGGTCTCTAGGGTGGCATAATACATGCTACAGCCCTTAGAGACCTTCCCTGGCATCAGGGCCCTTGGTACCAGAGGTACCAGTTACAAGGGACTTATCTGGATGCCAGGGTGTGCCAATTGTGGAAACAATGGTACATTTTAGGTGAAAGAACACTGGTGCTGGGGCCTGGTTAGCAGGGTCCCAGCACACTTCTCAGTCAAGTCAGCATCAGTATCAGGCAAAAAGTGGGGGGTAACTGCAACAGGGAGCCATTTCTTTACACAAGCCCCCCCCAGCCCACAGGCCAGGAGACTCAGCCAACGCTGGAAGAGTCTTCCTAGTCTGTCAGGCGAGGAAGAGTAGAGGAAATGGCTGGTTTGTTGCAGGGCCTACTCTGCCTTACATCCTCCTGTTCAGGTCATTCCCTCTGGGGAACTGACCCACTTCCACAGTGATAGGACCTAGTCTGAACTGCCTCTTGTCTGTGCTTTTTATGTCTTCACCCATTCTCTCTATTTTGAGGTCAGAGGTATCCACCTCTGCTAATCTTATCTTAGCCAGGGTCACCCCTAGCTTACCCAAAGAGGTTACCCAGAGCTGGAGTAACCCCACCATGACCAACAGGGTCAGGGGGCCTAACTTGTTATTTGGCATGGGGTCAGACCACCAGGCCAAGGATAGTGCAGCCATAAAGGCCAACACCCAGCAGAGGCCACTGACAGCTGTCAGTGCCCAGAACCACACCTTTAGCTCTTCACCTACAAGGGAAGGGGCTAAGTTACAGGCTTCTTTGGGTTCAGGGTGCCTGTCTGCTGTATTAGAGTGGGGGGTCACCACATCTTGTAGTAAACACCCTTCTTCCACTCTTTCTTCTGTTAGCTGAGGAGCCACCCACTCAGGCTTAACAGTTGCCTGACTAGCCAGGACTTCTTGTGGGTCAGGTTGGACTTTATCAGAGCCATTTTTGGAGTTCTCCCCTACTGGAGCAGAATCTCCTTGGCTTGCTGGAACCTTGGCTAAAGGTTGTCCACCTTTCCTACTCTGTTTCCTTTTCTTTTTCTTCTGGGGCCTGCTTGCATTTACTGCAGAGGCAGGACTTCCAGAATCCTTGGGAGAGGACTGGCACTGAACCAGTTTCTCTCTTGGGCTCTGACTAACCTCTGGGTAGTCATTTCCAAGGAGACAATCAAGGGGGAGGTCTGTACTGACTACTACCCTTCTCCAGCTAAGAGTGCCACCCACTTCTATGGGCACTAAAGCCACAGGCCTCTTAGTGACCCTATCTAGGCTAACTCTTACCCTGGCAGTCTCACCTGGGATGTACTGGTTTGAGAGCACCAGCCTGTCATGCACAATAGTGTGACTGGCACAAGTGTCTCTCAGGGCAGTGGTTGGGATTCCATTCACCAGTAGGTGGTGGAAGTGTCTACTTCCCTCTGGAATCTCCAACTCACCTGTTGGGCCCTGTTTCCAGTTGAAGGCTAGGAAGACCTCCTCATCTGAGGAGTCATCTCCCATGGCTACACTGGTTACCCCAGGAATTTTGTTCTGGGGTTTGTTTTTGGGACAAGAAGTGTCCTTGGTGTGGTGCCCAGACTGTTTACAGTTGTGGCACCAGGCCTTAGTGGCATCCCAGTTCTTACCCTGGTAACCACCTTTGTTTTGGGTTGTGTCTTGGGGTCCACCCACCTGTTCTGGTTTTTGGGGGCCTATAGAGGACTCTTTTTCTTTGTTTCTAGTGTTACCCACTTTCTCCTGGGGAGTTTTTGTAACCCCTTTCTTTTGGTCACCCCCAGTGGAAGTTTTGGTTACCCTAGTCTTGACCCAGTGGTCTGCCTTCTTTCCCAATTCTTGGGGAGAAATTGGACCTAGGTCTACCAGATACTGATGCAACTTTTCATTGAAGCAGTTACTTAAAATGTGTTCTTTCATAAACAAATTATAAAGCCCAACATAGTCACACACTTCATTTCCAGTTAACCAACCATCCAGTGTTTTTACTGAGTAGTCTACAAAATCAACCCAGGTCTGGCTCGAGGATTTTTGAGCCCCCCTGAATCTAATTCTATACTCCTCAGTGGAGAATCCAAAGCCCTCAATCAGGGTACCCTTCATGAGGTCATAAGATTCTGCATCTTTTCCAGAGAGTGTGAGGAGTCTATCCCTACACTTTCCAGTGAACATTTCCCAAAGGAGAGCACCCCAGTGAGATCTGTTTACTTTTCTGGTTACACAAGCCCTCTCAAAAGCTGTGAACCATTTGGTGATGTCATCACCATCTTCATATTTTGTTACAATCCCTTTGGGGATTTTTAGGATGTCAGGAGAATCTCTGACCCTATTTAAGTTGCTGCCACCATCGATGGGACCTAGGCCCATCTCTTTTCTTTCCCTTTCTATGGCTAGGAGCTGCTTTTCCAAAGCCAATCTTTTGACCATCCTGGCTAACAGGGGGTCATCTTCACTGGAGTTATCCTCAGTGATTTCAGAGGTGTTGGTCTCTCCTGTGAGGGAACCAGCATCTCTGACTATTATTTTTGGAGTCAGGGTTTGAGGGACCCTGTTCTCCCTAGATAGGACTGGTAGGGGGGAATTTTCCTCCAAGTCACTATCCTCTTCCTCTGAGTTGCTACCCTCAGAGGGGTTGGCCTTTTCAAACTCTGCCAAAAGCTCCTGGAGCTGTATTTTGGTAGGTTTGGGGCCCATTGTTATTTTCTTTATTTTACAGAGTGACCTTAGCTCCCTCATCTTAAGATGGAGGTAAGGTGTGGTGTCGAGTTCCACCACAGTCACATCTGTGCTAGACATTTTGCTTCTAAAAGTTGGAATACTTTTTAAGAATCTACAACTGGTTCTAGAATCTAATTCAAACTTTTACAAACTTTTAAACTCTAAAAGAAATGCTAAACAGGATCTAACACAAGGCCCTAGCAGGTCTTTTAAGAATTTAGAAAACTTTTCAAATTGCAAAAAATCAATTTCTAATGACAATTTTGGAATTTGTCGTGTGATCAGGTATTGGCTGAGTAGTCCAGCAAATGCAAAGTCTTGTACCCCACCGCTGATCCACCAATGTAGGAAGTTGGCTCTGTATGTGCTATTTCAAAGTAAGGAATAGCATGCACAGAGTCCAAGGGTTCCCCTTAGAGGTAAAATAGTGGTAAAAATAGATAATACTAATGCTCTATTTTGTGGTAGTGTGGTCGAGCAGTAGGCTTATCCAAGGAGTAGTGTTAAGCATTTGTTGTACATACACATAGACAATAAATGAGGTACACACACTCAGAGACAAATCCAGCCAATAGGTTTTTATATAGAAAAATATCTTTTCTTAGTTTATTTTAAGAACCACAGGTTCAAATTCTACATATAATATCTCATTCGAAAGGTATTGCAGGTAAGTACTTTAGGAACTTCAAATCATCAAAATTGCATGTATACTTTTCAAGTTATTGACAAATAGCTGTTTTAAAAGTGGACACTTAGTGCAATTTTCACAGTTCCTAGGGGAGGTAAGTTTTGATTAGTTTTACCAGGTAAGTAAGACACTTACAGGGTTCAGTTCTTGGTCCAAGGTAGCCCACCGTTGGGGGTTCAGAGCAACCCCAAAGTCACCACACCAGCAGCTCCGGGCCGGTCAGGTGCAGAGTTCAAAGTGGTGCCCAAAACACATAGGCTAGAATGGAGAGAAGGGGGTGCCCCGGTTCCGGTCTGCTTGCAGGTAAGTACCCGCGTCTTCGGAGGGCAGACCAGGGGGGTTTTGTAGGGCACCGGGGGGGACACGAGTCCACACAGAAATTTCACCCTCAGCGGCGCGGGGGCGGCCGGGTGCAGTGTAGAAACAAGCGTCGGGTTCGCAATGTTAGTCTATGAGAGATCTCGGGATCTCTTCAGCGCTGCAGGCAGGCAAGGGGGGGATTCCTCGGGGAAACCTCCACTTGGGCAAGGGAGAGGGACTCCTGGGGGTCACTTCTCCAGTGAAAGTCCGGTCCTTCAGGTCCTGGGGGCTGCGGGTGCAGGGTCTCTCCCAGGCGTCGGGACTTTAGGTTCAAAGAGTCGCGGTCAGGGGAAGCCTCGGGATTCCCTCTGCAGGCGGCGCTGTGGGGGCTCAGGGGGGACAGGTTTTGGTACTCACAGTATCAGAGTAGTCCTGGGGTCCCTCCTGAGGTGTTGGATCGCCACCAGCCGAGTCGGGGTCGCCGGGTGCAGTGTTGCAAGTCTCACGCTTCTTGCGGGGAGCTTGCAGGGTTCTTTAAAGCTGCTGGAAACAAAGTTGCAGCTTTTCTTGGAGCAGGTCCGCTGTCCTCGGGAGTTTCTTGTCTTTTCGAAGCAGGGGCAGTCCTCAGAGGATGTCGAGGTCGCTGGTCCCTTTGGAAGGCGTCGCTGGAGCAGGATCTTTGGAAGGCAGGAGACAGGCCGGTGAGTTTCTGGAGCCAAGGCAGTTGTCGTCTTCTGGTCTTCCGCTGCAGGGGTTTTCAGCTAGGCAGTCCTTCTTCTTGTAGTTGCAGGAATCTAATTTTCTAGGGTTCAGGGTAGCCCTTAAATACTAAATTTAAGGGCGTGTTTAGGTCTGGGGGGTTAGTAGCCAATGGCTACTAGCCCTGAGGGTGGGTACACCCTCTTTGTGCCTCCTCCCAAGGGGAGGGGGTCACAATCCTAACCCTATTGGGGGAATCCTCCATCTGCAAGATGGAGGATTTCTAAAAGTTAGAGTCACCTCAGCTCAGGACACCTTAGGGGCTGTCCTGACTGGCCAGTGACTCCTCCTTGTTATTCTCATTATTTTCTCCGGCCTTGCCGCCAAAAGTGGGGCCTGGCCGGAGGGGGCGGGCAACTCCACTAGCTGGAGTGTCCTGCTGGGTTGGCACAAAGGAGGTGAGCCTTTGAGGCTCACCGCCAGGTGTGACAATTCCTGCCTGGGGGAGGTGTTAGCATCTCCACCCAGTGCAGGCTTTGTTACTGGCCTCAGAGTGACAAAGGCACTCTCCCCATGGGGCCAGCAACATGTCTCGGTTTGTGGCAGGCTGCTAAAACTAGTCAGCCTACACAGATAGTCGGTTAAGTTTCAGGGGGCACCTCTAAGGTGCCCTCTGGGGTGTATTTTACAATAAAATGTACACTGGCATCAGTGTGCATTTATTGTGCTGAGAAGTTTGATACCAAACTTCCCAGTTTTCAGTGTAGCCATTATGGTGCTGTGGAGTTCGTGTAAAACAGACTCCCAGATCATATACTCTTATGGCTACCCTGCACTTACAATGTCTAAGGTTTTGCTTAGACACTGTAGGGGCACAGTGCTCATGCACTGGTACCCTCACCTATGGTATAGTGCACCCTGCCTTAGGGCTGTAAGGCCTGCTAGAGGGGTGTCTTACCTATACTGCATAGGCAGTGAGAGGCTGGCATGGCACCCTGAGGGGAGTGCCATGTCGACTTACTCATTTTGTTCTCACCAGCACACACAGGCTTGTAAGCAGTGTGTCTGTGCTGAGTGAGGGGTCTCTAGGGTGGCATAATACATGCTACAGCCCTTAGAGACCTTCCCTGGCATCAGGGCCCTTGGTACCAGAGGTACCAGTTACAAGGGACTTATCTGGATGCCAGGGTGTGCCAATTGTGGAAACAATGGTACATTTTAGGTGAAAGAACACTGGTGCTGGGGCCTGGTTAGCAGGGTCCCAGCACACTTCTCAGTCAAGTCAGCATCAGTATCAGGCAAAAAGTGGGGGGTAACTGCAACAGGGAGCCATTTCTTTACAGGGTCTTAATGATGTCATTCAAAAAGAAAATACAACATCCACTCTACTGCGAGAAAAACTGTTCACCATGAACCTCTACCATGATACAGACCCTTGTACTCATTCTGTTTTGAAGGGATTTTACCACAGCTAAAGGCACACAAGCTATAAGGAATACAACATTTTGTTGGGCCAACATTTTACTGTTATTAATTCAAAGAATACTATAGATGCTCAGAAATATGATGCTTTTAAGGCGGTCACTTTATAAGCTACTGCAAACCAGAGTTCAACATTTTGTTTCATCCTGTTTAGTGCCTATTACTGTCCTCTAACTGTAAACCAAAAATGGAGCAATTAAGCTCTTGATTTGGGCAATCTAAAAGACAGGTAAAATAAAAAATAATAAATGACCTTTTTAGGGGCGAGCGCAAAGCTCTCTGTCCCATGTTGTAATCTCTCTTTGGGTTTCTAACCACGCCCATGTCACGTCAGTCACTTGAATTGGTTCGTGGGCTTGCCTTTAAAAATTTGCTTGCTTTCATTAGTGAAAGGCATGCATACGTCATGCCTTTTCCGGTGTTTAGCCCTCCTCGAGCGCACCGACCAACTACTGAAAACATATGAGGCTCAATGTTTTCCGTCCGGTTTCTGGACTACTTTTTCTCTTTATTTAGCAGCACGATCTTGCTGGCCAGTAGTCGACTAACATAACCTCAATCCTGTTACATAGGTAATTGCACTTTTGCTGGTTACATGGATAATTGCACTTTTGCCGATAGGTTTCACTGTGAGTGAACTTTTATTTCCCTTTGTGTGTCTGCTTTGCACAGATGGTGGCCGTTGGCTCGCTTATGTGAATCTTTTACTTCACCGTTTATATGGCAAGAAAAGTCCGGTTAGTTATGTGAAACTGTCTTACTTTTCATTTTCAATGTATGTGGCAAGAAAAGTCCAGTTAGGAGTTTACAATGCTAATAGCTCTAACTGGAACAAACGCTAGACACATTGCAAATGCTTGTTTATATAGTGCTTACTATTGCATTACTATGTAAGCCATCTCTTCTTGGGAAACCACCTTTCACTGTAATTAACAGTTGAACAAAATCATTGTGAAAAATCGTCATAGAATTTAGCACAATATGAATCAGATCGACAATCAAAAAGACTGCTTCGCAGCACAGATTTGCGCTAACAGTTAGATCAAAACAAATCAGTGTCACCTCCACGCTAGAAAGAAATACAGGGCCTGTGCTTGGGAAGCCATTTCTGTATGGCTGTCTCCTCTTTTAAACTCTTCATTGATGTTAAGAAAAAAACTAAATATAATTTTCATGTAATCGAGCCTTACATGCAAACAACAATATTATATTATAATCTTTGTATATTTTATTCTACATCAGTCCTGGTCTCACCATACCCCTACCAAGCTGGACTCTAACCCCCGATCCCCCTCTCCCTCCACCCCCTGCCCTACCAACAGTTACAATTGGGCCTTTGCTGCCTGCCTGGTCCCCTCTTGCGCCTCTACTCAGTCTAGTAGCTGTGACTTTTTGGGCATTCATACAGAGTGTGAAACAAAGTTCCTTTTGTCCGCAACCCTCTAAGACATTGGTGGCTATCTAACTCCCCCATCTTGTAGTGCTGGTCCTTGTGTAGTACACCCTAAGGAAACGTTACAGCTGCACTAGCCAAAATCCCACCCGGATAGCTACCTTGCAGGGGTACCTGCATGCCTTCCCCCCCAAGTATCATCCTCCAGTCTTCCCAAGTTACATTTACTTTGTCGGACGTCTAGGTGAGGTAAAATGTGCATAAGCAGCGAGGGATATATTTGTTAAACTGCATGCTTGTGTAGGGGGGCCCCCAGTACTTTACACTCAAGAGGTGTTTCCTCCTTAAAATTCCAGCGGAGGTCCCCATTTCCCTGCCAGATGTGCTTTTCCTGTTGATTCCAGAAATATTGTCTCCCTGACAGTTCAAATTGTGTATGGAGTTAAAAAAATTGTATCATCTACCTCTTCTGCCAGACGTCTCCCACTTTTGATATTCCCAGCAGGCCCCACTTCCTGTGTCTCTCCATAAACTTCAGATGTGCTAGCAATGCTGATTCCCAGAGTGGGGTCTCTAGCATTATTCGACCCTTTCAACCCAGTGCTCTTGTTGCGTCCCTACAAAAATTCACCATGCCAGTCAAGTTGTCACGCAGTTTCAAGCTGTACATCCTGCTTAGATAGTCCACAAAGGCTTGTGTAATTTCAGCAAGAGTCTCAGCCTTGGATCTCCCCCAGGGTGGATATCCTGTGTATCCACCTCTGGCTCTCCTGCTTTCTGATACACCAAGTCAGCAGCTTGCTGGCTTTGTTTCTCAATGTGTACAACCTACCCTGCGTGCTTCTAAAGAGCTGTGTCGCCTCCTGTTGAGCCAAACTTCCTCCCTAAATGTCTCTAGTCCCAGTGCCCATTCCCTCGTGTGGTGAGATATGTATACAGCCTCCCCTTGTACCAGCTTATCCTTTAATTCCTGGAAGCTTTCTCTTTTTCCTATGTTTTCCTTGTGACAAAAGCTATCTTATACCATCTTATACACCTCCCAGACTGTCACGCTGGAGCTCACCGTCCCTACGTTCACCTCAAAATAATCTTCTGTGGCTTGCCTTATCAATACCCTCTCTGGTTTGGGCATGCTGCTGGGGCATGGTCCGAGATCCCACTTGGCATGTGTTCCATGTCCCTAAAGTCTCCCACCAGGTGGTACAGTACCAGCAGATAGCCGAACCTGGCCATTAGCCACATGAAGTTCAAGGCATAGCAGTATGGTCTCATCTTAGGATGATATGCCCTTCACAGATCGACCATCCCTGTTGCGTCCAAGAAGTCTCCCAATCGTGTATTTGCCATTTTGGGGGATCCTGAAACTATTCAGTTGGCCCATGTCTCCCGTTAAGGCCCCTTCCCACAAGAAACAGGGTAACCTCTTCCCCACCCCCCACCCCCAAGTCCTTGGGGGGGGAGGGGGAGAAGAGGAGTGCCAGAAGGCCACCACCAAAACTATGCCATTCCAATTGCCATTTACCACCACATAGCAGCCTTGGGGGTCCACCCGGGTGCTAGTAACCCGCAGAGGCAATGCTTTCCTCCTCAGGATACCCACGTCCCTCGAGGCCCTGGAGAAACATCCTTGGCCCGGGAGTAATGTAACGCCCAAGGTTGAGGAATCCACAGTTATTTCCCACTAAATTTTCCTCCTGCAACATAATCACATCAGGGTCAAGTCTAGCCAGGTATTTATTCACTATTCCCCCTTTCAGCTTGCTTCCCAGACCATTAACAATCCAAAGGATATTTTCAAAGGGAATGGCCCTCCAGTTCCATGTGTCAGGTGATCAGCCATACTTAGTCCTCAGGAAGAGCCCTTCTTTGTTGGTTGAATGGACGTGGTGTCTATCACAGTTAATGTTGTGCTGCTCCCTCCAGCCTTCAAGACCCCCTAAGACTACACTTTTGTGCTGCTGGCTTCAAACTGCCTGCTTTCTGTTTGTGGAGAACCCCCAAACTCCCAGTCCCACTTGTACTAGATGTGGGGGCGACACAGCACAACTTTTATCACAAGGTTTTGGCGTGCCCTATGTATATTCACCACTCTGTCAGCTGTCTTGAGCTAGAACCCCAAGGCATCATCAAAGGTTACACTATTGGGGCTGGTGAATGATCTGGGAGGCCTGAGATAGGACTGCATCCTGGTGGGGTTGGGCACCTTATAAACGAAGAGAGATGTGGCTAAACACTGGAGATCCCCAAAAGCCTTGACAATGAAAGTGTGAGGGACTGGCATGAATCAGTCTATAAAATTGAAGGAACCAATTTACTTACCTCAAGACTGCCCCAGAAACACCAGAAGATATGGGAGAAGTGGTGGGGCGTACTATGGTGTAGTCACTCCAACCATATGTGTCTCAAGGGGCAAGTTTGGTTGAATGGGGACACCTTCCAGCAGTGCACATGAGAACTTCTCCAAAGGCTTGTAATATGCGTGAGTAATATGTGCCTTTAAAATTCACAAAGTGTTATCAGTAAGTGCCTGCTTCCTCAACTGCCCAGGTGTCTGTCACTCCAACACTGTAAACATTTAACATGTGAAACACTCACAGCAATAATGAGGCAGTTCGTGGCTCAACTCCACCTGGGGAACTGTGTATGAGCCTTCAGAAACACCTCTCCCAGAGGGACCTCCTCCTCAACCAGTATTCAGTCAAAATTTCCCTTGCTCAGATTTTGTCTTGAGTTGCATGTTAGACTATCTCATCGGCTGTCAATGACGTTACATCAGGGGGCTGCTGCCCCGTCCGAGCTGCTTTAGAACTTCAATCCATTCTCTGATTCCTCTGCTTCCACCCCCAAGGAATCCCACTTGTTGGCCACGCCCAGTGTCTGTTTTCGTGTACAGTCCATCCCCCCGACCTTGACCCTTTCTGATTTTGCTGATAAGGGGCGCATGTGCGATCTCTGGCGCAGACGGGGCTCCTGCCAGCCCCTCAACTGGACCCCAAAACCATTGTCCAGCATCAACTATCCCATCAGCTTCCAGCCAGGCCCAAGCCTCCACTGCCATTGTGGAAAAAAGTGGGAAGCCCAGTGGTCAACAATCCTGAGCTTTGCCAGGAAGAAGAGTGCATACTTCATATTCAAGTGTTGCTTTTTGACCCCAAGAAAAGATTCCCATTGTTTCTGTACCGCCATAGTATAGTTGGCAAGGGATTCACACTCCCTTGGTAAGGATAACTGTCCTTGTTGGTCGGACGGCGCCAGAGCTCTCTTCCTATGTGACAGCCACCATTCGTGCTCAAGCCATGCATTAGAGTAGAGTGATCAGTGTTGTACATAATATTGAGGCTACAAATCCCTCCTTGGCTTTCCATTTAATTTAGATTTTGTACTGTCATGTCACAGTTGGTCAATACCCTGTTTGGGCCTCATTTTTATGTGCAAATTCTACTTGCCTTCCTCCCAACCCCAGTATTGTATTCATACCTCCCATTTGCTCTGATGCTTTTTGGGACAATCTTTGGCTTCTTAGATTGGATGCTCAAGAATGCAACAGGTGTCAGTTCCAGCCATTAAACTAGTAATACTGTGGGCTGTCTTCTGCCAGTTCTGTGCAAAATCCTTTATTGCCAATACTAGTCCTAGTCGCAGCAGGGTGGTCTCTACTCATGTGTAGCCTTTGTCATCGAGGATTTTCAGTAGTGCCAGTTTTGGGGGTCAAGTCAAATGGGTGGCCCAAGGCTGACTGTAATTCCTGCTATGCCGCCCCTAAAGGGGCAAATGATGCTACAGGACCAAGTAGTATGGGAGAAATTGTCGTCTTCCATCTGATATCCGAGGCAGGTTGGATCTGAGTGCCATAGCCGCTGCGAGTAAGATAGACTCTGTAAGATACTTGGATTGTATTGGGTGGTTCCTGGTAGAAATTGCTGCCTGCCTTGGAACATGGGCACAGATCTGCTCACCATGCCTGTCTCAGATTTGCAAATGCATCTGAAGTAGTTATGACAAGGGATCTGTATGTCCTAGAGATCGTAGCTCATCCCTGACAGGCCAATGGATTGGAGGCGGGTATCTCCTCCATGAGAGCCAAGTACTCATGACTGCTTGTCTGAGATATATGTACTAGTAGAATTGGGATTGAATCAAACCAAATTTCTCCAGCATCTGTGCAAAAGACATAACCTGGCTAGGAGAACATATCACCCTTGGGTGGATATCCTTAATTTATCCCATCCTCCAAAGCCTAGAATGGCAGCTTTCTGGGAAAAACGGCTTCTCGTGCATTCTTGTGTCACCCTTTTACATTTTTTTGCCCGATCAATCTGTGAGAGATAGGCTTGCAATAGATCAGGCACCTGCACCACTTTGGGTACTGGGGGATTTGAGAATGTTGCCTACTGTGGAGCTTGCAATTATCACCCATAAGTCAGAATTGTATGCTGGGTCAGATGGAGGGTCCTACAGCCATTTACCAAATGGGTGACTCAACATTATAAGTTAAAATTAGCTATGTCTAGTCATCCATCGTCTGTGGATTTATAGCATTTTCTCATTGCCACCCTCCTGAGTTTGTTCTTCCAGACGCGTGATCTCATTCAGGATGTGATGCCCCTAAGGAACAAGGGAGGGAGTCAGAAAGGGTAAGTCTGTAGAACACTTAAGAATTTAAGTAGGGCTATCATCTTGAACAATTGCACCCTTTCCACTAGGAATAGTGAAAGAAAGGACCAACCAGTGGACAGTGACCTTTGTAAATGATCTAGCAGAGGTAAGCTATTTTCTGCTCACTATTTGATTACCCTGACGTGTATAATGGTGCATATTTACCTGAAAGCTTGCACGATCAGTCTAGGCAACTAGATCGACTTGGTCACTAAGAAAAGAAAAGTCTGCATTTAGTCCAGTTGACAAAGCGCCAAATGATTCTAGTATTTGTATTGCCTGTGGTACCAATGCCAGGGGTTGCTTGGGTATATAAAGGAATTGTTGGCATATAGGCACTGTTAGAAATGGGGTCTCTAGTTGGCAGTCGGTTTGAATCCTGTCCAAGTAGGGACCCTCACTCTAGTCAGGATAAGGGAGATTCCCGCTCAGATAACCCCTGCTCACCCCCTTGGTAGCTTGGCACGAGCAGTCAGTCTCATCTCAGAAGCAATGTGTGAAACATTTGCACATAACACACAGTAATACAGTGAAAACACTACAAAGGACACCACACCAGTTTTAGAAATATAGCCAATATTTATCTGTGTAAAACAAGACCAAAACGATGAAAATCCAACATACAGTAATAAAGATATGAATTTTGTAAAATGTATCTTTAAGGAACTGTATTTTTAAGTCGATAGTTCCACCTGGGGGTATCACAGCATCGTGATCAACAAAACCAACAGTTCAGGCCAGCTGCGGTGTCGCTGGCCAGTTACAGTGTCGGGAAGATCCGCAAACAGTACCTTTTGGATTTGTAGGGTGTTGTGATCCTCGCTGTGAGCTCCAGGAAGCGGCGTCGCGGTGTCAGTTCCGGAGTCGGTGCGGGAGTTGTCGGGCCCTTGAAGTCACACGTGTTGCAGATCGAACTCCGGGCTGATGAAGTCAGGAGCGCTGGCGTGGATGGTGTCAGGGCTGCAGTGCGAAGCAGAACGATGTGACTTGCTGTGCTCACAGGTTACGGTGCAGGCAGCGGCTCGGTGACGGTGTCCAGTGGCGTTGGTGAGACCAGGGATGTGTGAAGTGGGCAGTGCGGTTTCCACAGGTCACGGTGCAGGCAGCGGCATTGTCGTTGCTGAAGCGTTGTAGTCGGTAGGCCCAAGCCAGCGGTGCAGGACGGTACTGTGCTTCGCAACCCTCAAGATCGGTGTCCATAGGCCACTGTGCAGGCAGGGATGCCTGGTGACGACACAGGAGTCGATGGTGCTGGCGTCGGTGAGACCAGGGCCGCGGTGCGAAGCAGGGCAATGCAATTCCATAGGGCATCAGCAGGTAATGGTGCAGGCCAGCGGCGCTGCAGTGGTTTCTCCTCTTGAACAGCACAAAACACACAGTTCTCAGTGCTGCAGGTCGAGGAAACTGAAGTCTTTGGTGTCCCTGAGGCTTCCAATAGGAGGCAAGCTCTACTCCAAGCCCTTGGAGAACTTTCTCAAGCAGGACACACAGCAAAAGTTCACCCTTTGCACTCTTTTCAGGCAAAAGCAGCAGTTGAAGGCCAGTCCAGCAAAGCAACACAGCAAAGGGACTGTACTCCTCCTCCAGCTGTTCTCCTTGCAGAAGTTCCTCTTGATTCCAGAAAGATTCTAAAAGTCTGGGGTTTTGGGTCTTCTTCATATACCCCCTTTCTTTCTTTGAACTTGGCACACTTCAAAGCAAAGTCTCAAGTGTTTGTGAGATCCTTCCTTGTCCAGGCCAGGCCCAGACTCCCACCGGGGGGTGGGAGACTGCATTGTTTGAGGGCAGGCACAGTACTTTCAGGTGTGAATGACCACTCCTCCCTCCCCTCTAGCTCAGATGGATCATCAGGATATGCAGGCTACACCCCGCCCCCTTTGTGCCACTGTCTAGAGAGGTGCAAAAGAGCCCAACTGTCAAAATGACCCAGACAGACAATCGACAAACAGGCAGAGTAACAGAATGGTTTAAGCAAGAAAATGCCTGGTTTCTAAAAGTGGCATTTTCAAACAGACAATTTAAAAACCAACTTCACAAAAAAAAAAAAATTCAATTGTGAATTCAGAGACCCTAAACTCCAAATTTCTATCTGCTCTCAAAGGGAATCTGCACTATAATGATATTTAAAAGCAGCCCCCATGTTAAGAGAGATAGGCCTTGCACAGTGAAAACTGAATTTGGCAGTATTTCACTGTTAGGACATATAAAACACACTAGTATATGTCCTACCTTAAACATACACTGCACCCTGCCCCTGGGGTACATAGGGCCTACCTTAGAGGAGCCTGACATGTTGTAGAAGGGAAGGTTTAGGCCTAGCAAGTGGGTACACTTGCCAAGTCGAATTGGCAGTTTAAAACTGCACACACAGACACTGCAGTGGCAGGTCTGCGTCATGTTTACGGGGCTACTAATATGGGTGTTACAACCAGTCCCGCAGGCCCACTAGGAGCATTTAATTTACAGGCCCTGGGCACCTCAAGTGCACTTTACTATGGACTTACCAGTAAATCAAATATGCCAATCATGGATAAACCAATCAAAAGTACAGTTTACACAGAGAGGATATGTACTTTAGCACTGTTTTGGCAGTGGTAAAGTGCCCAGAGTCCTAAAGCCAACAAATACTGGTCAGAAGATTTAGGAGGAAGGAGGCAAAAAGACTGGGGATGACCCTGCAAAAAGGGCCAGGTGCAACAGGCACACTTTTTTTCCCTCCATGTAGTTGACCAGCCCACCATCCTGCCCTACCTAGTATTGGTGCCAAGGCAAATAATAAAGGTGTTAGCAGACATCCCTGATTGGTGCCTCATCTAATAAAAGGGATCCAATAAGGCTCTCTTCGTTTTTACTCTGCTGTGTGATAACTTTGTAGCAAGGACATATAGGAGATGACGATTGGGCCGAATGCCATGTGAGTGAGGAGGACAACTAGGTAATGTCATGTGAGGTTAAGCCTATAAGCAGTGATGCTAGGGGTTCCTGTAACTTTTCCAACAAGGCTAGCACGTTGAACACTTACAGAATGTAGACATAGGTGGCTTAAAACCACTTTGGTCCAGATGGACCAAGTCTCTGATCACATTAAGGAGGTTTGCTAGGACTTTTGCTAATATTTTACCTCAGCATTAGTAAGGGAAATTGACCTGTATGAAACACATTTGTGCACCATTCGGTCTTTCAGAATAATCACAATAACTTCCTTGGTTAGGTCCTTTGGGAAGCCACCTGTCGCCTCCACATGTGTGAACACTGCATGTTGGGCAAGGGTGGTCGCCGGATATCTTTTAAGAATTAATCTGGGAATCTGTGGGGTCCAAGGTCCTTGTTTGATGACAGAGGTTTCTTAATCTGTTGTGGTGTTATTTAACAGGGTTCTCTCCCATTGTGTGCAGGTGTAGTGAGGACAAGTATGCGTTTTAGGCATAGGTCTTTAAAGTGGGGAGCAGGACTCCATGAGGGGGCTTGAATTGATGTTGAGGCTGCCAGATTCTCATCAACAAATAATTTGAATATGCACATGGGAAGAGCATACACATATGCCAAAAAACAACACAATTGTGATTGAAATAAAGGAGTGGGTGTGAGATCCTTTGTAATAGGCAATCTCTTGTCAGTCATGCCCAGGCTTGGAATAGGGGACCGCCAAAGAATCCACAATTTTTTCTGCTGCAGGATTACTCTGTTGACCCTTTTAGTGTGACGTGTTCGAAACAGCATATTGACAATCCTATTTTAACTGCATTTCAAGGTGATAATTGAACATAGAAGCAAAGTTCAAATTATTACAGATGTCAGAGTTGCCTTGTACCCCCATTTCTGATCAAACATTTTCAGCCAATCCTCATGTTTTAGCCAACAGGACATTGCATTTTGGGACTTGCAGTTTGGTATTTGACACTTTAAGGTTGAGCTAAAGAAAACCCCTATATTTCAAAGTACTTTTAACTAAAAAGTGACAGCTGACTAGGTGGGTCACACTGTCTTGGGACTAAGTGCCAGCAAGGTATGATAGTGTGACGAAATAAAAGACAAAAGTGAACATCAATTTTTGTTACAATTTTGTTGATGCCATATTAAGTCCCCTAAATGTTTTGGCTCCTTCGATTAAAGTATTTTTTTGCAATTTCATACATAAGATTTAGCTAAAGAAAGAAGTAAGACAAGATAGCGTCTGGAAAATTCTCACTCGAAATGTTTTGCTTCCTTGGCTTTACCCCCGTCATGTATGTATTGCGTGAAACTGAAAATCGCTTCTGCAACTCAACATTGTCTATATTTGCTAGAACAAATGCAGTCAAGCCTCTAAAAATCTTTTAACTTGTTTGCAGTATGTAAAATTAATAATAATTGTGAGAACTCACTTGTCATTTGGGGGCCCCTTTTAAATTATTGTACACAACAAGAGAAGGGGGTTGCAGCAGAAAAATATTGAAAACCATATTTCTGATGGATACAATTATCTGTGAATTCCTCACCTAATGAATTTTCCCCCATGCGACAGTATCCAACAGAAAGTGTTCTTCTAGCTCTGCACGTCGACGATGACGTCACAATTGCCTGACTCCCACGCAATGCCGTATGACGTCATCCAGGCAATAAGAGGTCCTCGTCGGCGTGCAGACGTCAGTTCCCTTTTTTCCGTGCCTTTGAGTAATGGTTTTTTCTTCGAGGCTCCAGGGAGCTACGGTTTCACTTTGAGTGTTACTATGTCTCAGCCACACAAATCGGGTTTTAAACCCTGTAGGGAGTGCGGTGGGCAAATGTCGGTGACAGACCCACATGAAAATTGCTTGTGGTGTTTGAGCTCTGACCATGAAGTCAAGGATTGCAGTTCATGCCAGTGTATGAATCCGAAAGCACTCAAGGAGCGGGAGGCCAAGTTATTCTTGGCGAAATCAAAGAAGAAGGAAAGACATCACCATCGTAGGTCTTACTCTAAATCTTAGAAATCGCACAGGCGTCATCGAGACTCCCGGCGCCAGCATGGATCACGACATTGTTCGAGTAAGGACCGATCCCGCTCGAGGTCGCCATCAGCTCGACGCCGAAAGACATGGGAGGTTAGACCGATGGTAACCCCTCCGCCTCGGACGACCCCTACTTCTCCGACATCTCCTCTATCTGTCTTTGAGGCCGATCCTCATCAGGATCCGGCGGGTTCACCGGTGCAGACGGAAATGCCCGAACCGACGCCGGTGTCACCTCAGGCGCCGACTCCACAGGGATATCCACGTTCCCGGCGCCAGGTACAGACCCTGCCGCATTTCTAAATGCGATGTTTAACATCTTCGCCAGCATGGCTCCGGGAGGTGGCCAGTCTGGACCTTCAGGTCCTTTGGCATATGACATGGGTGTTCCGACTCCGTACAGACCAACGCCCTTCATGCCTTTCCTTCCCACAGGAGGTGCTGGTTCGGCGCCGGTACCGATGGCGTCACCTAGAAGGCCTGGGACGCCGACGACGTCTGCTGCCCCGGCGCCGATGAGTTCACCACAACCTCAATCGACGCGGAAGAAGCCTACGGTGCTGATGGATCCGGCGTCGGATGAATCCGAGGGTCGACGCCGACCGAGGTCTTCGGTGTCAGCAGATGCCTTATTGATGCCAGGCTGCGCTCCAGGAGATTGGCTCTGAGGCTGCTTGAGGAGCAGGAATATGAGAAACAGCTCTTGGAAGAGGGTGAGATTGCAGAGCCCCTGGGAGACCTACAGGACACTGCCAGTGGGTTGGACACTTCCCCGGAGTGGGGCTTAGCATCCCCGGGGGAGTACACTGAAGAGGCTGCTTCTTTCCATTCTGTGGTCGGAAGGCGGCGGATTTTCTTGTCCTTCCTCTGCCAGCTGCTGAAATGAAAACTAACATTCTCATTGAAGTGTTGCACCCTTAATCAGCTGTGGCGGAGCCACTTCTTCCATTTAATGAGGCGCTTGTAGACCCGATAATGGAGGTGTGGTAGAAGCCTGTGACTTCAACAGCAGTGAATAGGTCGGTTGCAAGGAGGTATCGGGTGGCTCCTGGAGATCCAGCTTTCTTGTCAAAACATCGGACTCTAGAGAGCTTGGTAGTGCAGGCCTCATGTTCCTCCCCCACAGTTCCAGGATCTTTTCCAGGGGTTCCTTCATACAGGGAATCCAAGAGAATGGACCAATCTACAAAAAAGGCGTTCTCTTCCTGCAGCATGGCCAGAAGTCAACAAATGCAACCTGTATCTTGGGCAGATACATCGATGCCCTGATGGACAAGGCCAAGACACATCCTGGATTGCCTCAGGAGGTTCTGAACCTTTTGACGGACGCTCAGGGAGCGGCAACTCAGGTTATCTAATCTGGACTTGACACATCTGATTCCGTGGCCAGAGCAATGGGCACGTCCATAGCAACAAGAAGGCATGCCTGGCTATGATTGTCAGGATTCTCTACTGATGTGCAGTCAACCCTACTTGACTTACCCTTTGATGGAGATAAACTCTTTGGGACAAAGGCTGACTTTGCCTTTGAGTGGTTCAAGGAGAGTAGGGCCACAGCAAAGTCATTAGGCTTTCATGCCTCCGTCTCCACTCCTTCACGAGTATTCAGGAGGTTCAGGGGGTTTGGGCGTGCCTCTTCCTTTCGAGGGAGATTTCAGCAGACGGGCCAGCAGGCTGCCTCTACTCACCCCTATAGATCATATAGCAGAAGGGGTAGGGTTCGTACCAGAGGGCCCACCCAGCAGCACTCTTCCTCTTCTTCCGGAGGGGTGCAGCAGGGAAAGCAGCCTTAGTCCTCCATCAATCCCTTCGCATGCATCTCCTGTAAGGGGGAGATTGTTGCAGTTTCTCCACATGTGGGAGTCAATAACATCGGACTTCTGGGTCACCGATATTGTGGGGAAAGGCTATACTCTTCCCTTTCGGGAGTTTCCCCCTCCCAACCCTCCCCGCCCATCCTTCTGTTCAGAAGACCATCTCCTTTTATTACAACAGGAAGTTCTAGTTCTTTTGTCGAAAGGTGCAGTAGAGTTGGTTCCAGAGCAGGAGAGGGGTCAGGGCTGTTATTCAAGATATATTTTCTGATCCCCAAAAAGGATGGTCGGTTGAGGCCAATCCTGGACCTGAGGATTTTGAATTAGTTCCTCAAGCAGGAAAAGTTAAAAATGCTGACCCTAGCACAGGTTCTTTTGGCGTTGAACGAAGGGGATTGGATGGTGTCTGTCGACTTGCAGGATGCTTACTTTCATATCCCGATTCTCAGGTCGCAAAGGAAGTATCTCCGGTTTGTGGTGAGATCGCAACACTATCAGTTTGCGGTCCTTCCGTTTGGTCTTACTTCAGCACATAGAGTCTTCACGAAGGTGATGGCGGTGGTTGCAGCAGAGCTCAGAAGGAGGGGGATAGCAGTATTCCCTTACCTGGACGATTGGTTGATCAAAGCCAACTCTCCGGAGCTCCTGCTGCGTCACCTGCAGTCGACAACCCAGTTGTTCGATCTGTGGCCAAATCTCACCTGGAGCATTCTCAACGCCTCCTGTTCATAGGGGCAGTACTAGACACAACATTGAATTGGGCCTTTACTCCGCCGCAGCGGATTCAGGACATTCAGGCGTTTATTCCAATGTCCCAGAATGGAGCGGTCGTTCCAGTCCTCAAGGTCCTTCATATGCTCGGTCTGTTCACTTCTTGCATTCTGTTGGTCACTCATGCACACTGGCTCATGAGGGCTCTTCAGTGGTGCCTCCGCAGGCAGTGATTTCAACACAAAGGGGGTCTAGAGGAATCGATAAGGATCTCCAGAGATGCTGCAGCGGATCTTGGATGGTGGGCTGCGGTCGGCAACCTTTCTCAAGGAAGACCGTTCTCGCGGCCACCTCCAGTGGCCACAGTGATAACGGATTCTTCCACTCTAGGGTGGGGAGCTCATATGGGGGACCTGGAGGTCAAAGGTCAGTGGTCTTCAGTGGTACAGAGGTTTCACATCAATCTGTTGGAATTGCAGGCAATACGTCTGGCTCTCAAGGCCTTCCTACCTTCCCTTCGCGGTCGGTCGGTTCAAGTCCCGACGGACAACACTACCGCAATGTGGTTTATAAACAAACAGAGAGGAGTGGGGTCGTACCTTCTATGCAGAGAAGCTCTGCGACTCTGGTCCTGGGCACAGGACAATCGGATTTGCTTGGTAGCAAACCATTTGGCCAGAGTTTTGAACGTACGTGCGGACAGTATCAGTCAGCACATCTCGACCGATCACGAGTGGCGTCTTCATCCAGACCTGGTCCTTTACATCTTTCAGATGTGGGGGTTTCCTCGGATAGACCTGTTTGCCACTCAGGAGAACGCGCACTGCCTGTCGTTCTGCAGCCTCCAATATCCGGTGCAAGGAGCGTTGGGGGACGCGTTTCAGATGTCCTGGTTCGGCCAGCTGCTTTACACGTTTCCTCCCCCATATCTTTGATTCCTCGGGTTCTGAGGAAGATTCGCCAAGACCGGGCCCAAGTCATCTTAATAGCTCTGGATTGGCCGACAAAGGTGTGGAATTCAGACCTTCTCCAGCTCTCTCTGTGCCCTCCGCTCCATCTCCCTCACAGGGCAGAACTCCTCTCGCAGTCGCAGGGGCAGGTTCTACACCCTCACCTCCAGAGCCTGCACCTACATGCCTGGAGATTGAATGGCGCAATCTGAGTACTTTTTCTCTCCCACCAGAAGTGGTGGATGTTATATTATCAGCCAGGCGACACTCCACCAAATTTATCTATGCAAGCAGGTGGGCTAAATTTGTGACTTGGTGAGGAGCAAATCAAATTGATCCCTTACTTATCTTATGACATTTTGTAATTTGTGCTGTCCTTAGCGCAGAGGGGTTGTGCAGTTGTGACTGTTGAGGGTTATTTGTCCGCACTGTCAGCCTTTCTGTGTCTTCCAGACCAACCCTCCTTGTTTAAGTCCCCAATAGTTTTGAGGTTCATTAAGGGTCTCACTAACAAGTTTCCGCTCACTCTATTTGTTATGCCGAAGTGGGATTTGAACTTAGTGTTAGCATTTCTGATGGGTTCACCGTTTGAACTAATACATTCATGTTCCTTAAGGTTTTTTTTTTAACTGTTTTCCTGGGTGCCATTACGTCAGCTAGGAAGGTGAGTGAGCTCCAGGCTCTTAGTGTGGAACCCCCATATACACCCTTTCATTTAGGACAGTCCATCACACTTTCCTCCTTCTATCCTCCACCTCATCCATCGAAGGAGGAAGAGAGGCTACACCGACTAGATCCCAGAAGAGCATTGAGCTTCTTCGTCGACAGGACGAGAGAGTTCAGACAGGAGGATCAGATCTTCGTCGGTTACGTGGGGAAGAGGAAAGGCAAGGCTGTCCACAAGAGAACGCTTTCCAGGTGGATCATTCTTTGCATCAAATTGTGTTATTCTTCAGCAAAGAAGGAACCTCCTGTTGGGTTAAGAGCCCATTCCACCAGGGCTAAGGTGGCCTCTTCGGCCTTAGCTAGAGGTGTTCCTGTGGTTGACATCTGCAAGGCTGCAACTTGGGCATCCCTCCACACGTTTGCTAAACATTGTTTGGATTCTGAAGTCCGGAGGGATGGCCATATTGCATGGTCCGTGCTGCAGGATTTCTTGGTTTGACCATTCAGGCACCCACCACCGAGTGCGGTACTGCTTTGGGACTCTATTCATTAGGTGAGGAATCCACAGGTAGTTGTATCCATCAGAAGAACAAGTTACTTACCTTCGGTAACGCCTTTTCTGGTGGATACACTAGCTACTTGTGGATTCCTCACGGTCCCACCCGCCTCCCCGCTGCCTGGCTCGTCTTACCAAGATTTCCTTGGGTGAGCATCTGTATGTTGTTGATATGCATATACTGATGCAATTATTTATATATGTGTGTATAATTGTGTGTATATATATATATATATATATATGTTCGATGGCATGTGTAGCTGCAGATACACATGCTGTGCATATCCCGCCATCTAGTGTTGGGCTCGGAGTGTTACAAGTTGTTTTTCTTCAAAGAAGTCTTTTCGAGTCATGAGATCGAGGGATTCCTTCCCTTTCGGCTCCATTGCGCATGGGCGTCGACTCCATCTTAGATTGTTTTCCTTCTGCCATCGGGTTCGGACGTGTTCCTCTTCGCTCCGTGTTTCGGTTCGGAAAGTTAGTGTAATCTCGGAAAATTTGACGGTATTGTTTGCTTTCGGTATCGGGTTAGTTATAGCAGATCGACACCGAATAAAAAGAAGAGCTCCGGTAGCCCTTCAGGGCTTCTATCCCCCGGCGGGGCCTGGTCGGCCCGACCGCGTGCGTCTTCGAGGCTCATGGAACGGACCCCATTCCGCTTCTGCCCCGAATGCCACAATAAGTATCCTTACACAGATCAGCATTTGGTCTGTAATTTGTGTTTGTCCCCCGAACACAAAGAGGATACTTGCGAGGCCTGTAGGGCATTTCGGTCGAAGAAGACCCTACGGGACCGGAGAGCTCGAAGGCTTCAAATGGCATTGGCGCCGTCAGGACACCACGACGTCAAAGAAGAGGAGACTTTCTCCATTGCCGACTCGGACGAGGCCGAAAGTGAGCAGCTGGCGAAAACCGTGAGTAAAACTGCCCCGGCCAAAACTCACGCCAAAATAATGAAGGCCCAGTGGACGCCACCGCCGGCAGGCCATGGCTTAACCCGTAAACTCGGTGACCAACCATCGGCACCGAAAAAGGGCACACACGTGTCGAAGACATCTGACTCCGGTCGAGATACCGGCACAGAGTATACTCGGCACTGAGAAACTGGCTCCGACCAAACTCGACATCGAGATACCGGCTCCGAACAAAGTCGGCACCGAGAGATCGGCACCCCGAAACCGAAAAAGGTGGCTTCGGAGCCGAAAAAGACTGCGGAAAAAGTTTTGGTGCCGAAACACCCAGCATCGGAGCCAGACGAAACAAAGCTCTTATTCCGAAGAACAAGGCCTTTCAGCACAACTACAAGGCCATAAGTTCGGACAAGAATTAGAGATGGGGGAGCCAGACTATACACAAAAAGGCTCCATATTCAAAAAGATACAGGGAAAATAAGAACTCTTCCCCCTATTAAAATGAAAAGGAAACTTGCTTTCCAAGACACCGATAAACACCAAAAGCAAAAGTGGCTGAAGAAAAAACTCCACCACGTTTTTCAACACCACCATCGCCACAGCAGTCACCGCAACTGTTACCAATTGCAACACCCCCAATGATGCAACCTCCAACGCACACAGGGATGAGCCACGATGACCCAGATGCCTGGGATCTATACGATGCACCAGTATCTGACAATAGTTCTGATTGTTACCCGGCAAGACCGTCACCACCAGAAGACAGTACTGCTTACATGCAGGTGGTGTCCAGAGCAGCTGCATTTCACAATGTAGCACTGCATGCTGAACCTATTGAGGATGACTTTTTATTTAATACTTTGTCATCAACACACAGCCAGTACCAGAGTCTGCCGATGTTACCAGGGATGTTAAAACACGCAAAACAAGTTTTTCAAGACCCAGTCAAATGCAGAGCCATTACACCTACGGTCGAAAAAAAGTACAAGCCTCCCCCTACAGACCCTGTGTACATCACGCAACAACTAACACCTGACTCAGTGGTAGTAGGCGCAGCCCGCAAAAGGGCAAACTCACAGACCTCTGGAGATGCACCACCACCATACAAAGAAAGTCGAAAGTTTGATGCAGCAGGGAAAAGAGTTGCAGCACAGGCAGCCAATCAATGGCGCATTGCCAATTCACAAGCTTTATTGGCAAGATATGACAGAGCTCATTGGGATGAAATGCAGCATTTTATTGAATATCTTCCCAAGGAGTTTTAAAAGCGTGCACAACAAGTGGTGGAGGAGGGCCAAAGTATCTCCAACAACCAGATACGATCGGCTATGGACGCAGCGGACACAGCCGCCAGAACTGTAAACACAGCGGTCACTATTCGGAGAGACGCATGGCTACGCACCTCTGGATTTAAGCCAGAGATCCAGCAGGCTGTGCTTAATATGCCCTTTAATGGACAACAGTTGTTTGGGCCGGAGGTGGATACAGCTATAGAGATGCTCAAGAAGGACACGGACATGGCCAAAGCCATGGGCGCGCTCTACTCCCCACAGAGCAGAGGCACCTTTAGGAAACCACACTTTAGAGGGGGGTTTCGAGGCCAAAGCACAGAACCCTCAACCTCACAGGCCAGACCCACATACCAGGGCCAGTATCAAAGAGGAGGTTTTCGGGGACAGTATAGAGGTGGACAGTACCCTAAAACCAGAGGGAAGTTCCAAAGACCCCTCAAACTAAACAGTGACTGCAATGCCACAAATCCCCAACACACAACACCAGTGGGGGGGAGACTCACAGATTATTCCAAAAATTGGGAAGAAATAACTACAGACTCGTGGGTCCTAGCCATTATCCAACATGGTTATTGCATAGAATTTCTACAATTACCACCAAATGTGCCTCCAAGAACACACAACATGTCCAAACAGCATTTGGATCTATTACAACTAGAAGTCCAAGCGTTGTTACAAAAAGAGGCAATAGAACTGGTACCCAACCATCAGAAAGTAACACGTGTTGATTCCCTCTATTTTCTAATACCAAAAAAGGACAAAACTCTGAGACCCATCTTAGAACTCAGAACACTAAGGGGGTTATTACAACTTTGGAAGAGGTGTTAATCCGTCCCAAAAGTGACGGTAAAGTGACGGATATACCACCAGCCGTATTACGAGTCCATTATATCCTAGGGAACTCGTAATACGGCTGGTGGTATATCCGTCACTTTACCGTCCCTTTTGGGACGGATTAACACCTCCTCCAAAGTTGTAATTACCCCCTGAATCTTTACATCAAATCAGATCACTTTCACATGGTAACACTTCAAGACGTGATTTCCCCTGCTCAAACAACAAGACTACATGTCAACATTAGATCTCAAGGATGCTTACTTCCATATACCCATACATCCTTCACACAGGAAGTACTTAAGGTTTGTAATCCAAGGAGTGCATTACCAATTCAAAGTGTTACCATTCGGGATAACAACCGCACCAAGGGTATTTACAAAATGCCTTGAAGTAGTAGCCGCACATATCAGAAGACAGCACATACACGTATTCCCGTATCTAGACGACTGGTTAATAAAAACCAGCACTCAGAAACAGTGTCTTCAACACACAAAATACGTCATAGAAACCCTTCACAAACTATGGTTCTCAATAAACTACCTAAAATCGCACTTACAACCGTGTCAAATACAACAATACTTAGGAGCAACAATCAACACAAAAAAAGGGATTGCCACTCCAAGTCCACAAAGGGTACAAGCATTCCAAAACTTAATACAAAGCATGCACCCAAACCAAAAATATCAAGTAAAATTAGTGATGAAACTACTAGGCATGATGTCCTCATGCATAGCCATTGTCCCAAACGCAAGATTACACATGCGGCCCTTACAACAGTGCCTAGCATCACAGTGGTCACAGGCACAGGGTCAACTTCTAGATCTGGTGTTGGTAGACCGCCAAACACACACCTTGCTTCAATGGTGGAATCCTATAAATTTAAACCAAGGGCGGCCTTTCCAAGACCCAGTGCCTCAATACGTGATCACAACAGATGCTTCCATGGTAGGGTGGGGAACACACCTCAACCAACACAGCATCCAGGGACAATGGGACACTCAGCAAAAACAACTTCATATAAATCAACTAGAACTACTAGCAGTGTTTCTAGCGTTGAAAGCATTTCAACTACTAATAGCCCACAAACACATTCTTGTAAAAACAGACAACATGACAACAATGTATTACTTAAACAAACAGGGAGGGACACACTCATCACAACTGTGTGTCTTAGCACAGAAGATTTGGCATTGGGCGATTCACAATCACATTCGCCTAATAGCGGAATACATCCCAGGAATTCAAAACCAGTTGGCCGACAATCTGAGTCGAGATCACCAACAAATCCACAAATGGGAAATTCATCCCCAGATACTACAACCCTACTTCCAAAACTGGGGAACACAGCAAATAGACCTATTCGCAACAAAAGAAAACACAAAATGCCAAAACTTCGCATCCAGGTACCCACAGCCTCACTCCAAGGGCAATGCGTTATGGATGAGTTGGTCAGGGATATTTGCTTACGCTTTTCCCCCTCTCCCACTCCTTCCGTATCTAGTAAACAAATTGAGTCAAAACAAACTCAAACTAATACTAATAGCACCAACTTGGGCACGACAACCTTGGTACACAACACTACTAGACCTGTCAGTAGTGCCTCATATCAAACTACCAAACAGACCAGATCTGTTAACTCAACACAAACAACAGATCAGACACCCGAATCCAGCATCGCTCAATCTAGCAATCTGGCTCCTGAAGTCTTAGAATTCGGACATCTAGACCTTACACAAGAATGTATGGAGGTCATCAAACAGGCTAGAAAACCTACTACAAGACATTGCTACGCAAATAAATGGAAACGATTTGTTTATTACTGTCATAATAATCAAATTCAACCATTACACGCGTCCGCGAAAAACATTGTAAGCTACTTACTACACTTACAAAAGTCTAAGTTAGCTTTTTCATCTATTAAAATACATCTCACAGCAATTTCTTCCTATCTGCAAATTACACATTCAACTTCACTATTTAGGATCCCAGTCATAAAAGCATTTATGGAGGGTCTAAAAAGGCTCATTCCACCAAGAACACCACCAGTTCCTTCGTGGAACCTCAATATTGTATTAACACGACTCATGGGTCCACCATTCGAACCCATGCACTCTTGTGAGATGCAATACTTAACCTGGAAAGTAGCCTCCCTAATAGCTATCACATCTCTCAGAAGAGTAAGAGAAATACAAGCCTTTACCATACAGGAACCCTTTATACAAATACACAAACATAAAGTGGTTCTACGCACAAATCCCAAATTTTTGTCAAAAGATATATCACCGTTCCACTTAAACCAAACAGTGGAACTCCCAGTGTTTTTTCCAGAACCAGACTCTGTAGCTGAAAGAGCATTACATACATTAGACATAAAAAGAGCACTAATGTATTACATTGATAGAACCAAACAATTTTGAAAACAAAACAATTGTTTGTAGCTTTCCAAAAACCTCATGCAGGAAATCCAATAATCAAACACGGCATTGCCAGATGGATAGTTAAGTGTATTCAAACCTGTTATGTTAAAGCAAAGAGAGAACTGCCTATTACACCAAAGGCACACTCCACTAGAAAGAAAGCTGCCACCATGGCCTTTCTAGGAAATATACCAATGACAGAAATCTGTAAGGCAGCCACATGGTCTACGCCTCATACATTCACTAAACATTACTGTGTGGATGTGTTAACAACACAACAAGCCACAATAGAACAGGCAGTATTACGAACATTATTTCAAACAACTTCAACTCCTACACGGTAAACCACCGCTTTTGGGGAGATAACTGCTTACTAGTCTGTGCACAGCATGAGTATCTGCAGCTACACATGCCATTGAACGGAAAATGTCACTTACCCAGTGTACATCTGTTTGTGGCATGAGGCGCTGCAGATTCACATGCGCACTCCCACCTCTCCGGGAGCCTGTAGCCATTATAAGTTGATAAAAATAAAACTTGTACATTTGTAAATTTGTAAATATATCACTTTTAGTTACATTATGTACATACATACTTACTCCATTGCATGGGCACTATTACTATATACACAACTCCTACCTCACCCTCTGCGGGGAAAACAATCTAAGATGAAGTAGACGCCCATGCGCAATGGAGCCGAAAGGGGAGGAGTCCCTCGATCTCGTGACTCGAAAAGACTTCTTCAAAGGAAAACAACTTGTAACACTCCGAGCCCAACACTAGATGGCGGGATATGCACAGCATGTGAATCTGCAGCGTCTCATGCCACGAACAGATGTACACTGGGTAAGTGACATTTTCCATATATATATATATATATATATATATATATATTGTGGAACTGTGTACAGTAGGATGTTTATTTCTACTCGTTATGTTTTTCTATTGGTTGAATTAAATGATGGTATATAAGTTTTGATTGATGTGTTCATGTCAAATACGTAGTATCCGTGTTCACCTGTTCGCCTCAAAGGCACGTAAAAAATGGTGATAACTGACGTCTGCACGCCGACGAGGACCTCTTATTGCCTGGATGACGTCATACGGTGTTACGTGGGAGTCGGGCAATTGTGACGTCATCGTTGACGTGCAGAGCTAGAAGAAAAATTTCCGTTGGATGCTGGTGCATGGGGGAAAATTCATTAGGTGAGGAATCCACAGGTAGCTAGTATATCCACCAGAAAAGGCGTAACTGAAGGTAAGTAACTTGTTCGTCTAGGGTGTTTTGTAAGATGGGGTCAGAGGGTCATGCAAAGGCCTGATAATAATAGGCAAATTCACAAACTACTTATTCAGGGCAGGTTTAAGGTCACTATAATAATTTTGAAGCTGGCTAGTACATATGTCTAGCTTCATATCCATGGCTCAACCAATGGTGTAATTTGCCATCTTTGTCGCCCATTCTTGTTGCCATCCTGTTTAGGATACAAGACGTGTTATTTTGGATTCATTTAATCAGGTGTGTTGGCATTCATCTTCACCCATGTTAGCTGCTGGAGCTTTTCCTTCGAGCTGTCTTCCCAACATTTATTTTCCAACTCCTACACTTTGTTTCTAGGTTGACAATTTTTTTTTAGTTCTCTCTAATTTTAATCGAAAAACCATACTAACCATGCACCCCCGCACAACACCCTTATATGCTTCCCAGATGGTATTAGGAGAGGCTTCTCTCCCCATGCTGATGTGGAAATATTTTGTTGTTTCATTCTGACTTTGTAAAGTTGGTCTTAGTGCAGGTTACCTGGATTGGGAGTTGTTGTCTTATCAAGATTGCCACCTTGCTGGATCCACTCTGAATCTAGCATTGTAGACATCTGTTTATCCAGACCTTGAAAAATCATCGAAATGTTACTAGACCCGCAGGTCTAGTGACTTAAATAATCTACTTGACCTAAATGTGATGTACTTGACCCGTAAACTGGTTTCAAATGATGTGATCCTGTGCAAATATCTCTTATAGAGACTTCTAGTTGCAGATTCCTTTCCTTAGAATTTTCCTTGAGTGTCAGACTGGAGCCAGAGATTTTCTTCTGAGGAGTACCATTGTGCGCCATCAGGTGGCATCGGTCGACTCTACGTGTGTTGGCATTGTGGTCGCTGTGATGATGTTGCAGTCATATATAAGGGCCACCCTGGCACGCTGACGTCAGTTTCTTTTCCTTCCGCGCCACATGCAGTTCTGGAGAGAGCTTCCCTTAGTCATTTTTTGACTAGCTTTGACCTTTTTGTCATCATTTTGTTGACTTTTTGGTGAGTTGAGGGCTTTCACGGACAGTGTGTCTCCTGTCACTGAATAATGTAGGTGACAATCGGCACCTTGTGTGCTTGTGGTGTCTGGAGCGCGACCATGATCCGAAGTCATGCTCAGTGCCGGGCCATGAACCCCAAGGCTTTGAGGGAGCGGTCCCTGAAGCTCATGGCGGCCTGGGGATCGACTCCACATCACTCCTGGTCTTATTCATGAGGAAGGTCACGAGACTGCTCACGGGATCATCATCACTCTTCGTCGTCCCATTTAAAATCTTCGAGACACTCTGGTCATAAAAAGAAGTTGAAGAAGACCAAACATTCTTTGACTTCGCCCTGCCGCTCTACTGATGCAACACGGGAAGAACTTGACGCTCTAGGCCTCCATCTGCAGAGCCTACTTCTGGGTCCGGTCCGTACCTCCCCAACTTTCCAGAAGATAGAGCCACCCCTGCCCAGCTGAAGGAGTTTTATGAGGCCATGCGCCTCATCTTTGGGCAGACTGACATGCACCCCCTGTCCCTCCCCGTTGCGCCTTTGGGGCTCAAGGGATCGGTGGGGGGGGTGGGCCCTCTTGGTTTCTGTGCTGGCACTTCGGCTCTGGCCACTGAGGGCTCCTCCGAATCCGTTATCGGATGTGTGGCGACGCCGGTCTTGCCAGCCCGACCTTCCCTGGCGCCGGAAAAGACGTTGACGCTCCTGATGCCATTTGGGCCCAGAATCGACATCAACCCAATCCTGATCCTGGATGACCTAAAGCTGGAACGGCATCGCTTGATACCAGATCCGTCTTCGATGGGTTCTTCTCACCCCAGGTTGCATTCTGACCCTTTTTTTTACCAAGGGTATGGCTACAGAGAAGGTTTGGAGTGGTTGCTGGACCCTCTGGAATACCAGCTAGACGAGCCTGAATTGGACTGGGCACAGGAATTGGGCGAGGCTAGTACTCTGGCTACTTTTCCAGACGCTGGCATGCTTTCTCCCCCTATCGTGGCTACGAGGGCGGGAGCATCCTATTCTATGGTGATCAGCAGGGTAGCTGAGATCCTCGGCCTCTAGCTTCCTTCTGTGGTGGTCAGGACTAACCTCCTGCCTGGGGCTTCCACTTTGGAACCCCTTTTACTATTCAGTGAAGCCCTCACGGATGTCCTTTGGATGTTCTTCTCGGTACCGGTTCCAGTCCCAGCACAGGGACTCCAGCACAGGGGTCCTTTAAAAAGGACAATCACTTGCTGCCATTGGCCTGCGCTGAACAACCATAAATTCCTGTCTCAACACCCTACGCCTGTGAACTTGTCATCCGGGCTTCTTCCTCATCTGGTGCATTCCCATTTGCACCCCCGGATCAGGAATCAAAAAGACTCAATGAGCTTAGGAAAAAGATGTTTTCTTCCTCCAGTCTGGCATTGCGGTGTATGAACACCGCCTGCCTCTTGGGCCGCTACACCCATTCTATGGGAGACGGTTGCACAGGTATTGCTGCAGGTCCAGGAGTAGGCCAAGGCCATCATCTCCCAAGCCGTTGCTGATTGGATGGATGTGGCCAAGTTCATGATCCGTTGTGGGCTGGACACGACCGACTCACTGTGTAGATCGGTTGCGTCAACGGTGGACTTAGGCACCATGCCTGGTTGAGGATGCCTGGCTTTTTAAGGGATGTCCAACAGTCTCTCATGGACATGCCCTTCGATAGCACCAGTCTCTTCAGAGACAAAGCGGACTCGGCGCTCAAGCGTTTAAAGGAGTTCCGGCCTACAGCTCGGTTCCTTGGCCGTGCAGCAGCCCCTCACCCCAGCACAGTCTGTTTTTCGACCCATTCTTGGCGATGGAAGGGGCTCCCTCCCACTTCCTTTCCCTACCAACCCAGGGAGCCAGGGGCGTGCCCAGTCCACCCCCACTGCAACCTCCAAACCCTCCTAGTCAGCCGCATCATCCAGATCAGTTGGTGGCAGGATCCACCATCACCTGCCCCACTGGGAATCCATCAGGTGGACAGGTGGTTTTTGCAAATAGTCCTAAGAGGCTACTCCCTCTCCTTTAAGACTACACCTCTGCCCATGCCACCATCTTATGACTGCTTAGCGGAGGATCATTTGGCGCTTCTCTGCGAGGACGTCGGACTCTTGGCCAAGGGAGCCATAAAGAAGGTCCCTATGCCAGAAGTAGGTTGTGGTTGTTAATCCTGCTAATTTCTGGTGCCCAAGAAGGAAAGCGGCCTCTGCCCTATCCTAGACCTGGGGGTTGTGGGGGCTCTCAATCTCCTCCTCAGGAAGGAGAAGTTCAAAATGCTCACCCTTGCTCATGTCCTGTCTCCCTTGGACCCTGGAGACTGGATGGTAGCGTTGGACTTGCAGGACTCCTACTTCCACAGACTTTTACTTGCGATTTGCAGTAGGTCATGAGCACTTTCAATTTACTGTGCTCCCCTTCGGCCTTACCAGCACCCCTCGGGTGTTTAATGAACGTGATGGCGGTGGTCGCAGCGTATCTATGCAGGTTAAGAGTTTCAGTCTTCGCCTACTTCGACGATTGGCTGTTGAAGGCAAGCATGCCCCAGACTATCATCTCCCACCTTCAGACTATGCCAAACCTTCTGCATTCGCTGGGGTTCACTATAAATGTGGCAAAGTCACACTAGACTTCCTCTCAAATGCTCCCTTCCATTGGAGCTGTTCTGGACACAGTGCAGTTTTGGGCTTATCCTCCCAAAAAGTGAGTTCAGGATCTTCAGGCTATGATACAGATGTTTCAGCCTCTATCCTGGATTTTGGTGAGAATGACTCTGAGGCTGCTGGGCCTCCTGGCCTTTTGCATCCTGCTAGTGACACAGGCCAGATGGTATATGCAGGCTCTACAGTGGGGCCTGAAGTTCTGGTGGGCGCAGCATCAGGGGAATCTTTCTGACATGGTCCAGATCTCGGAGGGAACTGGCTTTCGAATCAGGAGTGGGTCAACTGCAGATCCCTCTCCCTTCATCACGCAGTTTTTACTGTAGTGACAGATGTGTTGCTCTAGGTTGGAGCGGCCACATAGGCGAGGCGGAGATCAGAGGCCTCTGATGTGGAGTCCAGACTCCAATCTATTGGAGCTCAGAGTGATCAGGCTTGCATTGAAAGCATTCCTTCCCTCTCTCAAAGGGAAAGTGGTGCAGGTGTTCACGGACAACATGTGGTACTGCAACAATTAGGGCGTAGTGGGGTTGTGTACCCTTTGTCAAGAGGCTTCGCACCTCTGGACGTGGCTGGAACACCAGGGCTTAACCCTGATAGTTCAACATCTGGCGGGCTCTCTGAACACCACAGCAGATAAACTCAACCGTCGATGCATGATCAATCACAAATGGCGTCTCCACCAGGTGGTGACGCAAGGTCTCTTTCAGCAATGGGGAGCTCCTTGGTTAGATCTGTTCGCCTCCACAGGGAACGTGCAATATCAGCTGTTTTGCGCATTGGAATGTCCAAGGTGGCACTCTCTCAGCGACGCTTTTCGTCTCGAGTGGAACTCTGGCCTCCTTTACGCCTTCCTGCCGATACCACTACTTCCCAGAGTTCTGAAGAAGGTCAAGAACAATCGGGCCTGAGTAATCCTTGTGGCAGCGGACTGGGCACAAAGAGTATGGTATCCAGAGCTCCTGAGCATGGCCACAGATCCTCCAGTCAGTGTACCCCTTCGGTAGGATCTTCTGTCGCAGCAGCAGGGGAAGGTTTTCCGCTCAAACCTGTCCAGTCTGCGACTTGCATGGAGATTGAGTGGCAGCAGTTGACAGCTTTCAACCTTCCGCCTAAAGTCTGTAATGTTATGTTGGCAGCCAGACATCCCTCCAGCAAAGTGGCATACGCCTGTCATTGGCACAGATTTGTGGCATGGCGTACCAACAAATCTATTGATCCCCTTACTGCACCTCTCTAATGTTCATCCTCTCTCCTGCCTGCTACTTATCTGCCATCTCAGCCTTTCTCAGATAGCCAGATCAACCTTCTCTATTCAAGTTGCCCATATTTGGGAAATACCTTAAGGGACTTGCCCATTTGTACCCACCTACTCAGTTCATGATGCCCCGGTGGGATTTGAATCTGGTCCTTATCTACCCTATGTATGCTCTTTTTGAGGCACCCCATAATTGACCCTTGCGGCTCCCCACTCTAAAAACTGCTTTCCTGATTGCCACCACATCTACTTGCAGAGTGAGTGAGCTTCAAGCTCTTTTGTTGAAGCCACCATTTTTATCTGTCCACCCTGACAAAGAAGTGCTTTGTGCGAGGGCATCCTTTTTTACTAATTTTGTTATGCCTTTTCATGTAGGCCAATCCATAATTTTGCCTACTTTTTACACACCCCCACATCCCTCTCATGAAGAGGAGAGACTCTGCTGTCTGGATCCAAAAAGAGCATTGGTGGTCTACCTCAGTTGTATCACAGATTTCCGGGTGGATGATCAACTCTTTGTGGGATATGTGGGTGCAAAGAAAGGACGGGTGGTGCAGAAGCGAACCATCTTGCGATGGGTGGTGCTCTGCATCAAAATGTGCTATGATTTGGCAAAGAAGCAACAACCTGCGGGCTGGCAGGCTGACTCCACCAGAACAACTGCTGCCACCCCAGTGTTAGCACCCAGAGTTCCTGTCCTGGACATCTGCCAGGAAGCAACGTGGGCATCCCTGCATACATTCACAAGACATTACTGCCTGGACAGTCAGGTCCGCAGAGACGGCTATTTTGGTTGTTCGGTCTTGCAGGAGTTTCTAGTATGATCTTGGTATCTAAAATACATATGACTGTTGACCTGCCTCTTAGTTTATTAACCACATTGTCATCAGGGCAGCCGGAGGAATGTTTCTCAAATTATGTTTAAAAACCATCACTTTTAATAAATACATACCTGGAGCATGAAATGGTAGCACACTTTTTTGCAATCAGCAGATTTTCCAGTGAAATGGGCAAACATTTTCACAGAAGTGGTTTTACTGATAACACTATTTAGTGCATAATGTTTGGATATCAGGTTTCTGCAGATATTTTTCATTTGCACATCACCAAGTAAAGTGTTTTTTTGCTCCTGTTTAAATCTTTGTTTTCATCACACCTCTGAATTACAAAAGATTTTTATTTTGTAATTCCTGATATATTTTGAAATACTTGTACTATTTATTTGCAAACTGTTTAAATGTTGTTTGTTAGAAAAAACCTGACATCTCACAGCCTTTTGTTTCACAATGATTGTCAGACGTCTCACTTGACAAAAACCTCTAACTGTAATCAGAAAAAGAAAAGTAAACACCATTTTCCAGGAGAAGATGAGAAACAATTAGTAAAAAGTTAAACTGACCTTTGGCCTCTGCCCTTGAATAGACAACAAATGTGTCAAGATAAAAAGTAGATCTGAAAAAGTCTTTATTACTCATTTACTTCCTGCAGCATCAGTTCACTCACCAGAATGGATGAGAAGCTGTTAAAAGTAGCTTGGCCTGATTATATCTGAGTCACCATAGCGAATGGGCGAGTAAATTTTTCGAGGCTAGGTATCTGTCTACAGAGTCATTTTCAAGCATTGCCAAGGAGGTATGTCTTTTGTAACATAAGTATGTCAACCTTGTACTGCTTTGCTGCCTTGAGGACGGCCCCCCTTTTGACTTTATTCAGCAGCCTATTGACATTCCATGTGAGACATTTGAAGTGTGTAGGAAGACTATCCAGAGGCTCTCAAACCATGTTGTGTACATATAGATAGGGATGAATAAGAAGCATTTGTTTGTCTGTTCACATGTCTAGTGCCTAAGTCAGATGAAACAATCAATAATTGTAAATGTCCTCCTCTACCCATACTTGTAATTGTGAAACATCTGTTGTGTGACTTTAAACGGCCAAGCAATTGCCTTCTAAGGATTATGGTTCCCTATGATTCTCCTACCATTATGAGGTGTTCTTGGAGGTTTTTCTAGGAACTCTAAAGTATGGCCTGTTTTTAAGAAATTGGGGACCTATCTGTCTGATGTGGTACTTCTCTAGTGTTCTGTGCAAGAGAAAATCTTTCTATGTACTTCGCGAGGTGATAATTTGTGGCATGGGTTGATCAGTGCCTTCAGTTTTTTTTACCACCTCCTTCCAGTGTCCTGTTATCTAGTGTGTGTGGTGCATCTTCTTGGAATATTCCTGGAGTATGCCAGTGATGACGGTCTGTATTGAGGCTGATACTGTTGGTGATATGACTAGTGCTGTACATGAAATGGCTGGTACCTGGATTGCTGATATCCACCTCTATAGGCAGATTTTCCTCTTCCACTATAAGGTTGAAGACGCTGCTGCCTGTGCTTCGGCAGGATTCCCAGGGATCTTGCTGTTTCAGAGTCGGTTTTATATGATGCAGTGCCTCATCTACATGATTTCCAAACAAATATTCAGAATCAAATGTCATATCCGGTATTTTACTTTGCATCTCTGGTCTGAAGGACGTACATCATAGCCATCCTTGTCTCCTTAAGACATCAGCTCAGGCACATTGTCTGAGGCGGGTACTTCATACATCCATAGATGTGTCAATAATAGTCATGAAAGATTCAGTATTGGGGAAGAAAATAATTACTTGCCTTTAATGGTAGTTCTCCAGTATTAATATCTTTAATAGGTTCACATGTAAACCACCCTGCTTCACGTGAATGGCTGACTTAACAATACTGGTCATTCCCATGAGTGCTTTCGAATCTGAAGGATGGTGGCCTTTCAGGGTGTGGTCTTCATTCTGATTCCCTCTGGTTGGCTGAAGTGTACCTTCTTTTAAAATGGTATGACTAGGCAACTTATCAACTGTTGGTACATCCTCTAGGCTATGTGCAACATGAGACCGCTATTATCATGGTACCCCGGTCTCGATGTGGGAAATGATTCAAGCATTTGAATCTATGAAATATATCAGTACTGGAGAACTGCCATTACAGGTAGGCAACTTTATTCTTCTATTACTTTAGCTTTACCTATCTGTCTCCACAGCTTATTACTGTTCAGGAAGTTCGGGTGGAAGGAGAAGCCAGATAACTTAATTGTCGCATGAGGGTCAAGTGGGTGAGAAAACAGGAACCAAACACAATCCTCCAAAACCATCCCTTGATATCACCCAGTCGGAAGAGTGATGGGAGGAACTAGCAAGGGAGCACCAGTCTAAGGAGCACTTATTACATATCCCCTCAAGCTCTCCTTCCTCATTGTTAATAAGGGCATCAGAATCTGAGGGTATTTTGGTCCTGCTGCATCTGCAGAGTGGGTTGCTGATCTTATCAATGACTGGCCTTGTGTATTGCTTTCATTGGCTGTGGACTAGCGGTCCTTCAGGACATCACAGCAGTGTTCTTCTGCACCGGGGGAGAGGGCCTCCTCCTGTACTGTGCTGTGCGATGTTGCTGCCTATTACCAGAGGGACCTCACTTCCTACTACAGCAGTAGTGGTCAGCACTCTGCCACCAGTCAGCTTCGGCGGCATATCTCTGTGACTGGCATCTGTACACCAGAGCTAATACTTCATTACTGTCCTGTGGGTCCTTCACTGTGCTTGTGCCCTCGAACTATGATTCTTCCCCTTTCAGAGTGATCACAGGCAAGCGTCTTGTGACATCACTATCATTTTCAGTGCTGCTTTGCACATCAGCCTTGCAGTGGCAGTGTTGCCATCCTTCTCAGCACACCTCTACTTCCGAATGTCCCAGTAAAGAAGAGTGCCCAGGTTTCCTGGGACTTTCCTGTTGCTGCACCATGAATTGAGAGGTGCTTTATGCAGTTTGACACTAGGATGATGTTGGTAGTTTGGGTGCACTGCAGAGCATGGTTAATTTGAGTCTGCCATCTTGGCCTGCCAAGATATCACTCTGCTGTCTCTTCTTGATATATGGAATAATGGTCAGCAGGTATCCAGACAAGCTTGAGTGAAGAAGTTGCTTTTCAATTGGTCATCTTTACCTCATTAACAAAGTAAAGTTATTTTGGGTGTGGAAGATGCTACGACACACTGCTCCATACAGTTTCTCTCTATCCATCTAGGATTTGTTTATATTTACATTTAAACTGGTTGACCACATAACATATTTAGACCAGATGTATGCTGCTGGTGCAGAAATACAGTACGATGATCTATTTAGTTCCTGAATGTATCACCTGCGAATGGCAACATCCCTCATATATATATTTAAAATTAACACCCATCTGACTTATACCACCCCAGACTGCTGGCCAGGCCTCTTTGCTTATCTGCTATCGCCAGCCACCACCAGTTGTACTTATTTGGTGTCACGATCAATGAGTAAAGGACTTGCAGAAACTGTCTTTTCTTTAGCCATATTCTTCTGTGATGCAATTTATTTTCCCCTTGCTTAAATGAAGTCTGTTCTCACATCTGGCAGTTGCTCTGCACTACGTAGTACACAGACATGCTCTATTAGAATTGTAGTTGCACAGAAATGTTTCATTGTTGCTGTAAATAACATACATGTTTTGCAGGGAGGTTGTGGATTCCATGGTCCATCATTTTAAAGTCACAATATTTGGAGACCGCAGACCAGTTTATGATGGGAAGCGAAGCCTTTACACTGCCAACCCCCTACCTGTGGCAGCAGCTGGGGTAAGGAAGCTGACGTGTGCCATAAAGGTGTAACAAAATTGGGTTTTAACAGTGGGTTAATTGATATTGTTTATATTTGAATGGTCGATTGTTGATGGTGAAAATTTGATATCTCAGTGTTGTATTTTAGAACCTTTCCTGTTGGGTGCTCAGACACATAGTGGGACTGTTTTTATCATGAAGAAGTGTGAGTTGAGTTGTAGGAATTTTGTTTCCACCCAGGTTCCAAAACTTCCCCTCCCAGAAATGTGTGGAAAATACATGAGTTCAGCCAAAGTTTGAGGTTTGTAAGGCATTCTGGGAAAGAAAAGGTAGCAGAATCCTTGCTAGTCACTTCAGCGTGGTTTTTCTTTGGTCTCTAGGTTTCAGATATGCTAGGGTTCAGAGATTTTCTTGGTTGTCTGCTGATTCAGAGCCTGAATACAACAGCCATTCAGCATAGCAAGTGAGAAGAAATAGTAATTTGACACCCCCTCCTGCCAATTTGTCACAACTATGTTTGAAAGAATAAAAATGTCCTCTCTTGTCATGGGGATGGTGTAAGCCCCTCTAGGGCAGAAAAACTATTAGGGTGTGGAGGTGCTGCCTGAAATCAGGATGGGCTGGTCCTCACCAATTTAAAATAAATAAATCCTGCCATCCGGTGAGCTTTCTGTCCCCTTTGCATAGATTATGAGCAAATCTTATCAGAGCAGCAGAGACTATTGGGGCTTTAGGGGTGGGTATTTTGCCCAATAAATACTGATAACTACCCAATTATTTTTATTTTTATTTTTATTTATTGTTTTGTAAATAAGTCCGGGTGTGGTGGTCTTTTGGGTCAGATTGCTGTGCTATGGCCATTATGGAGTGGGATTATGGTCCAATGCTTGGATGGGCCATCCTACTATTTTTATTTTCTTTTGACCATTTTCTTTGGGGTTTAGTGAGCTTTATGCACCTGGGTAGGCAGAGAGACAGTTGAGACTGCTCTCAGGTTGAGGCACAGCTAAGCCGAGTGGTCGGCACCACTCCCTTTTTTCTTTTTCTGTTTTTTTTTTCCCTGGCATCTAGTAGTGGGCTTCGTGTCCCTGTATAAAACCTCCCCATTCTGACCCCTGAGTCAGAAAGGCTGTATTGCACCTTTTGGGGTGTAAGCATGGTCCATCTCCAGGGTGTGTCACTTCTTTCCCCCTCTTTTTATACATATAGATTTCTGGTATCTAGTGAGTTTTTCTACCTTCCTACTCCCCTTCCCAGGCCTGATTAAGGGTAAACACCCCCCAGTAGCCCTCCCTCCCTCCACCACCACCAAGGAGTTGCTTGAGGTCTGTTTTGTTGTCCGGAGGCAGGGGTATGGGGAGAACTTAGCCATGGCTAGCGGGGCTGTGGGTTGGACTCTGCTTGGGAATTGTGGTGTCTGGCCAATCTCCAATCAGGGATCCACTTGGGAGATGTACTACTTGAAGGGGGATATTGTCATGTGGTACCTCTCCTGCACTTTACTGTTACAGCACCACACTGTGTGTCCTGTACATCTCACTAAACAAAAAAGAAAGAACTCTGGACCTGAGGGAATCTCTTCCGTACTGTTTTGATTTTCTTTCAAAAGAAAATGCGTCTGGTTCTTGCTCTAGAAGCATTTTCTCCATGTGTGCCTTGAACGAGGCATTCACATTCTCTGTGCTGCAGTTTGTGTGGTGGAAGTGAACATCTTGTCTACCAGACACTCAAGTGATTAAAGCCTTCAGAATGTTATTTCGTTACCTGGAATGTCACAGATTACCATAATAGGCATAGGTTTCGGTATTGGTTACCTTTCTGACAACTCCTTTGAGAGCTGATTTACAATATAGTATTCCTTCTTAGGCCCTCTTAGATGGAGTTATGTGATCGGTTAATCAAGGCTAGGATGTCGGAGAAAGGTGTAAGTTATTGTCATATGGCTTTGATTGCCTTTTGGTGTGTAGTGAGCGCATCGGACGAAGACACAACACATGCCTCTGCCGGGTGGCTCACGGCGAGAGTGTGAGAACGCAAGAACGCGATTCCCGACAGCCGACGGGACCGCCCGGTGGTAGCGGCAGGTGGCAGCACCCGCGAATCCCCGACAGCCGTGACAAGACAACCGGTAACCCGCCAGCGTCCGCAGCAACGGTAGGAGCTGGCGGCAGAAGGGCTTAAGGGGAGTTGGTGAAGGAGCTGGGGAGGCGCTGGTAAGCACTGTGACAAGGAGCGAGGGGGGGGGCTCCTCCCTTCTGCTGTAAACTCTCGGCTCTTGGGCCCAGCAGAGCCTCCCTTCCCCCTGTTCCCCTTTGCTGCAACTGCTTCACACTCCCACCCACCAGTAGGATTCCAACTGTAAGCAGCTTTGGGATCGTCTTGTGGAAGATTGCTACGAGGGAAACCCCACTGAAAGATCCCAAGTTTAGTTTGTGGTGCCGTGACGTGACAAGAGTGCGCGAGGAGGAGGGCCTGTGCTCGAATGCTTGGCCTGGAATCGCCTTGAGTCATCCCGGCGAGCTCGAACAGCCCGAGTGAACTTGACCACCAGGTAGGGGGCCAGGGCTGGGGGGGTGGGGGCCGGGGCTCGAGGCCCGAGGCTTGAGGGAAGTAAACTTGCACCAAAAACCACGCGGCAGCAAGGGCAGTGGACCGGGCCAGGTCTGAGGCCCTTTTTGAGGACTAGGAAGGAGGGGGGGACTGCCTGGGGAGCCCATTTATGCGACGGAGATCAGAGACCTGAGCTTAAGCTTTAGGCCACCTGAACCACCTGTAAACACTGGCTCCAAAATAGGCCCCCGGGCCCAATAATTTGACTGAGGATATATTAAAGGAGGGCCACACGTGCTCGTGCCCCTCAAACTCGAAGTGTGTCTATTTGGCCAGGGAAAAGAAAAGAAAAGCCTTCTAGCTCCTGGGCCCCTCATTTGAAAGATGCGGAGGCATCTTCCACTTTGTAAAAGCAAGGAGGAATAACAAAAAGAAAGACAAAAATCTACATAACGGGAGGATGAGGCCCGGGAAAGAAAGTGCTCTTCAGCCTCAACTTAAGAAAAACAAGAAATCAAACTCTCGTCCTCACCTACAACTCCAAAAGGGGAAGGGAAGTCAAAGACAAAACACCAATCCTTGATCTCCCCCATAGCCCCTTTTTTGTTAGGAAACAAAGATCAGGAAACGTTTTCAACAAAGCCGATTTCCTGAAAGACCCCTTGGATGTAATTTTCTCCCTACCCAATTGTGCTGCGACACTACCCCACCCAATTTCCCCCCATAAAAAGCAACTGTAGCCTGCTACATGAGCAGGATGACAAAAGCAGACTCATGGAAAAAGAGGGGACGGAGAAGACTACCTCTGGAGAAAAAACTAACCAAATGGAAGATAACATCAAAGAAAATGACTGGGGATCATTACAGGACCTGGAGTTATTGACCCTCTGGTCATCCTCACCTTCCCCTGAAACCTCCAATTTACCTCCACTGGAAAACCAAACCGAATTCCCCGATCTAGGTACTAAACCCCCCTTGGAGGTAAACGTTATTATTAAAGGAGCAGCTGATTTCTTTCAAAGTGAATCTTTCCTAGGGTTACAAGGCCATAGCAAAACAAATGCAATGAATCATCACTCACAATCCGAATATAACCTGGAGAAACACCAATGTCAAGATCGGGATCTGAGCTCTACCATGCTCAATTGTAAAAGGTCTTTCAATTACGATATGGGGGCGTTCCCGCAATTACATACAATTGGAACCTCAGAAATTAAAACAAATACTTCTCTTTCTAGAACCAGATCCCCAAATGCATCTCTTATATTAAAAAGGATAATAAGGGAAGATGAGGAGGACGACAATGAACAGCTAACGCTGGATACTTTAGCTTACCAGTCTTCAAAAATGGATGTCCAGGTGGACATACTGAATACTATGGCCAAATCCATAGCAGGCATTGATCAGAAACTGGCAAATTTAAATAATCTGATTAAGAGAGCTCAAAATTTTGCTGAAATTACAATAAATGACTGCACCTGTGAGCCAATAATCAACAAGTTGGCTTCCCTTCCAGAAGCCCTAAACTCATTGATTACGAACCTCAAAGACAATTTAAACATGAGACCTGATGAACAAACCACAACCGAAGTGCCACCCCTGGATCAGAGGGAGATAAGGGATTCCAGAAACTTGGGAGACAGAGCATATGGGTGCCTGAGGAAACAAACTGACAAAGTGGCGCAAGCCCAGGAGGAACTTAATGTGATCAGGTTGGAGACCATAAGGTAAATACAGGGCCCTCTATTCTCCCCGAATCAGTAAGGACTCTGTCTCAGCCAGTGAAGTCTCTTACAAAAAGACAAAAGAAACAACAAAGAAAAGCGAGTAACAAAAAAGCAATCATTCCACCGGGCCCAATGGTAAAGAAATTGCGTCCCACCCTAAGCCTGGACACAGAAGATGATCTGTCCAGGTCAAATGACTCCTCGACAACTATAAAGGGAATATTAACAACAAATAAACCTTTTCCAGTATTTAATATCAGAGCAGGCCAAACCACACGTATGACCCAAAATTTAAACGGAAAAATTGAAAACGCACAAACTTCTACTGTGGGGGATATAATAATTAACGACCAGCAAACTACACTAATATTATCTGAATTAGGCCAATCAGAAATGGCTTCTCAGGTTACAAACCTATACCAGCAGGAGAACAAAGACAAAAAAAGCCCCCCTAAAATAAGCAGGAGGTCATTTGAAGAAGAGGGCACAATAATCAGGATCACCAAATCGAGACATGCTTATCTCAAAGGGGCTCAAATTGGAACCCAACCAGCCCAATATCGGAAAACAAAAAAGAGAAATGTCAAAACCACCTCTGGAGGATGATTACTCAAACAGATTAATAACAAAGCAAATGACCATAAAGTCAAAACGGCCTGACAGAGTAGTAGAAGATCTAAGGCTCACCCAACTTGGTGAACAGGAGGACAAAATAGGCAGCCCGACCAGGTATGTCAAATGACTGTTTACAACTAATACTGGAACCTCAATACCAGTCTAGGGGGCGATTTGACATTTTTAACAGGGGAAACATATTGAAGCTACTACAAGTTACTACAACACTAAAAGATATAAAATCCACTGATATCGTCTCTATAGAGTTCGTCTTAATGGAAAAGACAAATAAAGGAGCCCCTAACGAAGCAACTTTGGTAACCTGGAGGACACCATTTCTGTCAAAAAGAGTGGCTGGTGAAAAATGTGCCTTTCTAAAATGGGGAATTAAGCTCAGCACCCCCAAGCAAATTGGTTATCCCGATCCGTTAGAGGAACACAAAAAACCATCAAATCAACAGTTCTTAGGTCGGCAATTGGAAAAACCGAGGGCTACCCTCTAGGGGGCACTCCTTTTAATATGTATCCTTTAGTACACTCTGAACTAGGCCAGATATCAGAACTAACTTATTTAGAAAAACGTCACTGACTAGTAAGTAGCAGGGCGCATAACATGCTAACAGACCGATATAATACCCCCTTTCAGGTCTGCTCATGGAATATAAACGGGGTCAGACCAAACACAAACCAAAAAGATCTATCAACCCTACTGAAGAATTTCCATATCATCCTCCTTCAGGAGACTTGGCTACAAACCCTTTTGAAATCGATGGATATATTGGGTTTTTCTCCCCAGCAATAAAGGAGAAAAAGTACAGCCATTCAAAGGGGGGCCTTTGCTACGTTCATTTCAGCAGGTCTAAAATTATTGTGTACTCGAATATATGTCGAAAACAAAGATTTCCTGGTAGTGAAGCTAAACGGGTGGCATAGGGATCATTCAAACCCCCTCCTCCTAATCAATGTTTACATCCACCCAGATGCCCAATCCAAAAAATACATGTCATCGAAATTTTGATAGATATAATCGTAACTGCCCATCAAGATCTAGCCCCCCTAGAGCTTCTGATAACTGGGGATTTCAATCAAAAATTATTAAATCCCTTTGAAAGGGATACACAAACCATTTTGCAAGATCACCTATGGGCTGTACCACAACAATCTTTGGGGGAAATCGAGAGAGGAAAAGCTGGTACGCCAGCACTCTCTTTAGTAAAAGACTTTGAGGCTCTTGGGCTTAGAATTCTAAATGGGAGATACCCTCAGGACACTCCGCCAGCACCTACCTGCTACGCTAACAAAACCCACACAATAATTGACTATACTGTGGTCTCACTATTCCTGCTTACATTAATTACAAAGTTTTTTTTATCATAAAATCAGATATGAGTGATCATGGCCAGCCATGCCTGGAAATAGGATATTATCCTCCTACTCATAACTCTGCACAAACCATGCCAGGAGACGTCACTACAATAAACTATAAAAATAACTCTGATGGTCCGAAAAACTAAAGGAATCTAAAGGGGTCCGATCAAGGGCAATTTTTGCACAATGCAACATGGACATAACCAGGGACCCAATTGGTCGTTCTTCCTAAACAATTTTGTGGTTCGTCTTCTTGTAGATCAACCACAAAAGAGATATCGAAACAAGGCGCGGGGTGCAAATACAAATATAAATATAAATTATTCAGCGCATATTATTAAATTAAGGAAATAAATAAATAAAGTACTAAAATTATACAAGAAGGACCCGACAAATGGCTGTATTAAGGCTGACTTAAAAAATCTAAATAATGCATATCGGAAACAACTATGGGAACATAAACACCAGAAACATCAAGACCTCTGGCAAAAGCCCTATTTCTAAGTAAAAAACAAAATACTCAGGGTTTTTGGAAAATGGTCAATGATTTGAATGAGGCCCGAGCACTTTGTTTAGCTCAAATATCCCGGAACCCGTCTGGGTTGACTATTTAAATCAACACTTTGATGAATCCAAGCTAGTTGATAAAATCTTAGAAGTGGCTACAGAAAAATTAAGTCCAGGGAAAATGATATCAAAATCCCCTTTTGTCCAAAAGGAAAATAAAGAAATACCTTTCTCAGCAACAGAAGTTAGCAATTTAATTAAAAAAAAAGTAGAAATGGGGGTGCTCCCGGCCCCAATGGGATCCCAAAAGATCTGTTTAAACTAGATTCGACTTACTGGTGTGAAAAACTTGCCCCTACTTTCAATCATTGTATACTGTCAATAAGTATTCCCAAATCCTGGAAAGGAGCGATAATTCACCCAATATTTAAAGGAGGTAACAAAACAAAACCCGAGAACTACTGACTAATACCTCTAATAGACGTAAAAGCCAAATAATACGCAGGTCTCTTACTGGAACACCTCCGTAGCTGGGCAACGGAAAATAGTATTAACCCTCCTAATCAGACAGGTTTTGTAAAGGGCCTAGGCACCGCTGCAAACATATTAACATTATCAATGATTATTGACAAATGCAAACACAAAAAACAGCCCTTGTAAATGTGTTTTGTGGACTTTAAATCAGCTTTTGATCTGGTCCGGCGACCTCTCTTATGGGAGAAACTAGCTTCCTGGGGAATACCGGAGACTTTATTAAAAGCCACACAGCAGCTACATATAGACACGTGGGTAATAGTCAAGGTAGGGGATGGCACCTTCCTCTCAAGGAAAATTATGACAAAGCAGGGATTGAAACAGGGCTGTGTGATGGCCCCATTCCTTTTCAATTTCTTTTTATCTGATTTATCTGTGGAATTAAACAGGGTAAACGGGCACTCTCCAAAGCTCGGCGATATGATTATTTCAAATCTGCTATACGCCGATGATGTAGTTCTCCTGAGCCAAACTAAAGTGGGACTACAGCAACTCATTGTTAAGATATTTGAATACGCATAGCAGAGTGGAATGAAAGTTAACCAGGATAAACTAAAGTAATGAGAATCAGTACAAAATCCTTAAAAATCAAATGGAACTCACAAAGGGGCCCTCTGGAACAAGTAAATCAGTACAGATACCTTGGTGTACTTTTTGACGAACGCGGCTCCTTTTTTTCCCAGAAACAGGAGTTATACATAAAAGGCCACATGCTATTATTCGCTTTCCAAACCCAAAAAAAAAAAATCCTAACCGGCCCTAGCTATCGCCCCCCGCTTAAAGTCATCACAACCAAACTAATTCCAACTCTAGGATATGGAAGCGAAGCTCTGTGTGGGAAAGACGCTACTATCCTAAATAAAATAATTACCAGGACACACCTCATTAGCACAAATTAGGCTGGAGTTTGGCTCCTTAACCCAAAGCATAGACAGAAAAGCCAGCTACATCAAAGCCTGGAAACAGTTACAGCTGGCAAAGGAAAATCCGCTCTGTCGTGCCCTTTGGAAAGAGATCAGCTCAAACACCGCAGACACAGGGCGCCGGTACTTAGACCAGGCACTAATCGACCTAGCGGCAGTGGAGTTATGGGACTCCAATATCTCTTACATTTATTTAATTTTTTTTTACATCGGATTGCAAAAAAAGGATCACTAATCATGGACAAGGATTTACTAGATAACACTCGTGGATGATCATTAATGATTACAAACTCTTAAAGCTTCAGCCGTACCTGGAGGCAGGGTGGACCAAGACAGATAAAGATCTTTTTATTAAATATAGATTTGGGATTATTCCGGGCAATGCCCACCTAGTCCAATGGGAACGCTCTCCAAAAATCCCACAGTGTAGGCTATGTGGTAACAGACATGACGATATAATTCATTTAGTTTGTATTTGTAACGTTTTAAGAACCGAACGCAAACTTTTATTGAAGTCATTATTTAATCAGAGGGGTATACGTTCTTGCCGTAAAGCAGTGATTGCCTGCCTCAAACCCCAGGACATTGTTTTTAATGCTACATTTTTGAAGTTTCTACACTTGGTATCACAAAAACTTCTAATGTTAGAGGACAATTAATATAAAAAATCTTTGCACAGGAGTGTGGAAACCCTTTTTAGATAACAATAAGTTTTGGTATGCTTTTTATCATCATATTGTAGAATGTAAAACTGATATTTTGTATTGAATATTTATTATTTTTTATAGAATAATGTGATGTATCGATGTATTGATTTTTATTAATTACCCATCAAGAATAAACTTGAAGTCATATGGCTTTGAGGATTTTTAGCTGCCTCTGGTTGCTTGTTAATAACAAGAATTTAACCTTGGTTCCAGTTACGTCAGTTCACTAACTAGGTGCAATCCTGGATGCTCCGGTTACAAGAATGTATTTTTGGGAGGAAAGATTATCATCTGTTGGTATGAAATGTCATAATCTACTTCAAACTGCTCATTCAACAGCGCACCAGATATAGTCTACTAGGATCGATGTTCTGTTGTATTTTTTGGGGTTCCTCATGCCATACTCTCCATGAGACCTCAGTGCCTAGACGGCCAATGATGTCAACTGCCCGGCAGTTAGGAAGGCAAACTCATTCCTTTCCCATTCTGCACTTTAGTCATTCCTGTGGTGGTGCCAGCTTTAGAACTTGTTAAAAGGCATCCCTTTCATCAGGAAATCTCAACAGAGACAGTCATGATAGATGCCTTTCTTGTGGAACAAAGTGCTTATATGAACCAACTTCAGGTTCAGGGAACATGGCCAGAAAAGAAGATGTCAACGTGCTTGATTTTAGAATTTGAAACCGGTCGATCTTGCTCTGAAGTATTTTCTTCCGCCATTAAGGTGAAGTACCTCATAAAGACAACAACAATGTACTTACAATCTGAACAAGCAGTAAGGGGTCACATTCCAGACTACTCTCCCTGGAATCACAAATGAGCTATAAATGACTTGTAACTATGGAATTGCTGACCACAGCTGTTAATTTTCCAGGCATACAGAATACAAAGGCAGACTTAGCAAGTTTGCTTTTTTTCTTCAAGAAAATCACGATTGGATGATGCACAACAAATCACTTCAAGACATCTTTCGCGATTGAGGATTTCCACCATTATATTTATTTGCAGACTCAGAAAAGAAGAAATGCTCAGGGTTTGTCTTCGGGTACTATCAGCTAGAGTTTGTGCAGAAGTTATGGAGATGCCTTTTTGATGAGACTGGTTAGGGATGTTTCTTTATGCCTTTCCTCTGAGCCTGTTGATTCCAGCAGGACTAATAGAACTGTCCTACGTCAATGCCAGAAAAATACTCGTAGCTAAGGAGTGGCCATTCCACTGGTGTTTTACAGATTTCTACACCTGTTGGAGGCTGCCAGGCAGACCAGATGATATCCACAAGTTCAGGATCAGATGTTGAGCTCATACAATGCAGGCATTTCGATTTGCCACATGATTGTATGGGCATTGGGAAAGAGGCAAAGGGGTGTGTCTACTAGAACATCATACTCTTTCAAGTGGAAGTGGTTTTATATCTTGACAGTCCAAAACAAATTTGCTTCATCCAGATGTCAGCAAGTGGTATTCTCTTATCTTACCAATTTATAGCGAGAGCTGGTTTGCACTTTCACAATCGGGGTACGCCTTGTGGTGTTTACTGCCTATAGGAAATCTCCTTCACAAACCTTTTTCTCTAGAATACCAGTGAGGAAAGATTTCTTAGAGGGCACAAGAGTTCTTTCCCCTACTAGGTGCTCCTTTACATCTTTGCAGTTTAACGTTCTCCTTTCTAAACCCAGGGGCTCACCATTTGAGCTGATACATAAGACAAGTTTAAGACATCTAACTTGGAAAAGTGCGTTCTTTGTAGCTATAACTTCACCTCATAGGGTCACCAATAGTTAAGCTTTATGTAGCCAGGAGCCTTACACCATATTCCGTAAGAAGACAGTAGTTATGAGGACTCATACCGGTTTTCTCCTTAATGTGATTTTCAATTTTACAGTGATTTACTCCTGCTTTCCTGGTTGCTGGGGGGTGTTGTGGTACTTACCTTTGTGCTGTCCTAGTACTCCCAGCTCCCCTCTACACACTCCACTTGTCCACGTGGGGGACCGACTCTAGCATTCCATTTTTTTAGTTTATGGTTTGTGCTCCCCCTATGGCCATTATTCCCTATTGTGATTTTCACCATATTGCACTGTTTTCTAACTGTTTTTATGCCTGTTTATGCATACTAGTGTATATAACTTGTGTATTACTTACCACCTAAGGAAGTATAACCTCTTCCGTAAAATGGTACACCACCACTGGTCCTGGAGGGGGCTACATGCCCTGTGCGATGTCCTGGGGAGTGCAAGGCCACTGTCTCTCTAGTGGGCGGTTTGCCCACTGCTTGGTCCTGGGGAGTCCAAGGCCACAATCTCTCTAGTGGGTGGTTTGCTCACTGATTGGTCCTGGGGAGTGCAAGGCCACAGTCTCTCTCTAGTGGGTGGTGTGCCCACTGCTTGGTCCTGGGGGGTGCAAAGCAACAGTCTCTCAAGTGGGTGGTTTCCCCACTGCTTGGTCCCGGGGAGTGCAAGGCCACAGTCTCTCTAGTGGATGGCTTCTCCACTGGTTCTGGAGGGGGCCTTGTGCCCAGTGTGCTTCATCCTTGCAAAGAGGGGGGTGAGTGGATGCCTTCTTCCACTGGTTCTGGAGGGGGCCTTGTGCCCAGTGTGCTTCATTCTGGCAAGGAGGGGGGTGAGTGGATGCCTTCTTCCACTGGTTCTGCAGGGGGCTTTGTGCCCTGTGATGCAGCACTCGGGGAATGCAAGGTCACAGTCTCTCACCTGGGTGTCATACCCACAAGATTTGCAGTGGGCAGGATGCATAACACTCCATGGAGGCAGTACTACAATCAATCTGCCGACGGCGATGGCTGCACTGTGGTGGCAGTGCCGGTGCTGGTGTCGGTGCTGCCAGTGGGGGGGGGAGGCTACAGCCCTTCCACTGCTGCCTCGGACGGCTGCCCACTCTGGCTGCTGATGCTGCCAGTGGTGCTGGTGGCGGTGCATGTGGCAGTGCTGCCAGTGGTGGGGGAGGCTCCAGCCCTTCACTTGCAGCCTCGGACGGTTGCCGCTCGGGCTGCTGCCAGTGGTGCTGGTGGTGGTGCATGTGGCAGTGCTGATGGCGGTGCAGGTGGTGGGGGGAGGCTCCAGCCCTTCCCCTGCAGCCTCGGACGGCTGAAGTGCCATGGTTGGTGATGGGGTCTCAGATCCTGTCATGGCACCAGGTCTCCTGTCCCTCCTTCCTGCAGGGGCAGGCCCTTTGCCCTTGGCAGCTGGTGGTGCCTCCTTGCCCTTGCTGTGTGGTGGTGCCTCCCTGCCCTTGCCGTGTGGTGGTGCCTCCTTGCCCTTCGCAGCCCGTGGTGCCTCCTGTCCCTTCCCCTTGGCAGCTGGTGCAGGCACACTGCCAGTGCTGATGGGTGTCTCCTTGGAGCCTGTCACACCTGCAGTAGCTGCAGAAACTACAGTGGCCGTGGACTGGGTGGCTGAGGGGCTGGCCTGGGTTCTGCCCACCCTGGCCCGAAGTAAAGGATTGGGAGGAGTTTGGGGGGTCAAAGGTGGAGAGGAAAAGCTTCTTAGGGACACTGGGGTGGGAAGGGGGTGAAGGTTTGGGAGTGGAGGAAGAGGAAGTGGTTGTAGGAGGTGTTTGCTGTGTTTGGGTGCAGGTGCATGGGCTGGATGCTGTTGTGAGGTGGATGGCTGTTGGGTGTCTGAGTGCTTGCGTTTGTGTACTTTGGGAGGAGGGGGCACAGACACAGTGGGAGAGGACACTGGCGCCGTGTGCATGGATGTGGGGGTGGTGACTGCCAATGAGGGGCGTGTACTGATAGGCGTGATGGTGATGGAGGCAGTGGGTGTGGATGTAGTGCATGCAGGTGTGAGTGTAGACTCTCCTGGGAGGGAGGTGGACGAGGCGGAGGAGGGGGACACAGTGGAGGTAGTGGATGTTGGTACTTCTGCATGTGGATGGTGTTTGTGTGAGTGCCTGTGGGATGATGTGTGGTGTTTGTGTTTGCCTGAGCCACTCCTGTGTGTTGTCTTGGGTGCATGCTGGTCTGACTGTGTGCTTGGGATAGGTTGGGGTTCAGGGCAATGGGATTGGGTAGGGGAAGTTGGAGGGGGGAGGCTAGAGACAGGGACAATGGCTGCCATCAGGGAGGAGGCCAGAGCCTGGTATGATCTATGTTGGCCGCCACGACAGAGTGAATGCCCTCCAGGAATGCATTTGTATGTTGCAAATGCCCTGCCAGGCCCTGGATGGCATTCACTATGGTTGACTGCCCAACAGAGATGGATCGCAGGAGGTCAATAGCCTCCTCCTTCAGGGCAGCAGGGCTAACTGTGGGAGGGCTTGAGGTGCCTGGGGCGAAGGAGATGCCCACCCTCCTGGGTGAGCGGGTAGGGGAAACACGCTGAGGGGCTGCTGGGAGGACGGTGCTGGTATGGGGTGGCAGCTGTACCTGTAGTCGGGGTGGCCACAGAGGTGTCCACCACCACCAGGGAGCTTCCATCAGAGGAGGTATCACTTTCAGAACTGTCCCCTCCAGTCTCTGCCGTGGTGCACACCTCACCTTCCGTCCCACTGGTGCCCTCACCGTCTGTGAATTCGGCCTCCTGGGCCCTGTGGGATGCAGCTCCCTCCGTCGCCAGTGCCTCTGCTCCATTGCCAGATGATGCTAATGCACAGAAGGACAGGATGACAAAATAAAAAGGGGGGGAAGAGACAGAGGATACACTTGGTCAATGCCAGCAACACCACCACCGTTGGCGTACACAACACACAAAGAGGACAGCCTTACGCACTAGGCGATGCACTACCAGTCACAATGCTAGTCACCAGGCCATGGACAGTAATACCTAACGCCAGTTGCAGCATACCTGAGACCCACAGAGCCCTGCCCAGTAGTGGATGCCCACTAGCTTGTTTGGGGGTGGAGTTCATCAGCCCCTGCCCAACATGGAACCTACCCTGCAATGTCGGGCCTGGACTAGTGGCACCAACAGGTGCACATCCACCACCCAGAGACCAACCCTCCAGGCTCCGGTAGTATATTGGGAACTTTACTCACCCCCTTGTGGTTGCTGTGATGCCCTCAAGCGCCCATCCAGCTCCGGATAGGCCACCACCAGTATGCGGAACATCAGGGGGTCAGGGTTCGACGGGCACCCCTTCCTCGTTGGGAGGCCATTCCCAGCTGGGCCTCCGCTGTCTTTCCATGCCCAGCGTCTCAGGTCCTCCCACCGTTTGCGATAGTGGGTGCTCCGCCTGTCGTAGACCCCAGGGTCCACACATCCTTGGTGATGGCACGCCATATGACCTTTTTCCGATGGGTGCTGACCTGCAGAGGAAATACACATAGAAGAAGAGTATCCGTCTTACCGTCCAGCCTTTTACACTAATGGCCCACCAAATCCCTCCCATCCCCTTACGCACATACATTGCCCACAATACATGCAGCACGCAGACCAGCACCCCTCAACCCTCCCCCCGCCTTACACAAGGCCCTCACATACAGCACTCCATGCATTCATTCCCCATGCATCGTGCTCACAGCGTACTCACATGTTGGTGTGGAGGCCCATACAGCATTCGGTACTGGTGTAGGACCCCATCCACCAATCTCTCCAACTCTGCAGCGGTGAAGGCAGGTCCCCTTTCCCCAGTGACACGAGCCAAGGTCGGTTCCAAACACAGGTAACAGCAGCACTTGCAGTGTAGGTCCTCTCTTGTTGAAGGTCAGGTAGCAAGTGAGTGAACAGATAGAAAATGGCGGTCACATCCGCGGCGGTGCATACCATCACCGCCGGCGTACATCGCCATTGGCTACTGTAACCCATAGGGCCCAATGATAACCAATGAGGAGGAGTTGCACAGCGGTACTCGACGGACTCCCGCAACGGCGCAAAACGTCAGCAGCATTACCTCATTTCCATCTGTCCATCCATACAGGACAGGTATCCGCCATTTCAGGGGGGGAGCAGGCCATGGCACCTAACTCACAGCAGACATGAGCACATTTTGGGACTAAACATCAACATACTGTTTCTGTCACAACGTGCAATGCATTGTACATTGAGGAAATGTCGGAAACTGACCTGTTGCTCATGGTTTTCCCCCCTAGATTACAGCCGCTGAGGATAAATAGGAGATGGAGCCCCTCCTGCCCCCCCCCCGTGTACAGGCCCCGGTGGACTTGGCAACAATGGAGTACAGGCACAATATCCTCACCTACAGACTTGATAGGGCCACAATCCAAGAGCCGTGTGCCCAATTGGAGCCAGACCTGATCTCAGCTATCCGTCAGCCCACTGGGTTTCCCCCTCTTGTGCAAGTCCTATCTGTGCTCCATTTCTTGGCAACTGGCTCCTTCCAAGTGACAGTGGCCTTGGCAGCAGGAATGTCACAGCCAATGTTCTCAATAGTGCTGACCAGAGTTTTGTTTGCCCTGATGAAACACAGGCATAGCTACATCGTATTACCCCAGGCGGAGGATTTGGCCACAGTGAAAGCTGACTTCTATGCAATCGGACATATCCCCAACGTTGTTGGGGCTATTGATGGTACACATATTGCCTTTATCCCCCAAACCCCCCCTCTCCCCCCCAGAGAAATTAACAGGTGTTCAGAAATCGAAAGAGCTTTCACTCTATGAATGTGCAGATAGTGTGCCTGGCGGACCAGTACATCTCCCATGTGAACGCAAAGTATCCTGGGTCTGTGCATGATGCCTTTATCCAGGAGGAATAGCAGCATCCCATATGTGATGGCTCAACTCCAGAGGCACCGGGTGTGGCTAATAGGTGAGCCCATGGTCCCCACCCAGTGTATGTTGGTATATGGGTGTGGGGTTGGCCCTAAGGGTTAGTGTCTGGCTAACAGGTATCCCTCGGTATTTGCAGGTGACTCTGGTTACCCCAGTCTCTCATGGCCACTGACCCCAGTGAGGAATCCCAGGACAAGGGCAGAGGGACGTTACAATGAGGCACATGGGCGAACAAGAAGAATTATAGAGTGAACCTTTGGTCTTCTGAAGGCCAGGTTTCGGTGCCTCCATCTAACAGGTGGTTCCCTGTGCTATTCACCCAAGAAAGTGTGCCAGATCATCGTGGCATGTTGCATGTTGCACAACTGTGCCTTATGTTGCCAGGTGCCTTTTCTGTAGGAGGATGAGGCTGGAGATGGGCGTGTGGCAGTGGTGGAGCCTGTGGACAATGACAAAGAGGAGGCAGAGGATGAGGATGTGGACAACAGAACATCTATCATTCGACAGTACTTCCAGTGACACACAGGTAAGACACTGTAACTTCACCTTCCATTGCAGTTTTGTGTTGTAAATTTACACTGGCAGCCTGCTGTTCCCACTACTTTGGCCACATACTGTACTCTTTGACATGTCTATTCACAGATATCTGTGCCCTACTCTGGCTCCTGGCGTATTGACTGCAGCACAATACAGGTCATACCTATGTATACATTACTGTACAGTCTAATTGCAATGTCTACAGAATGTTAAAGGAATACATACTTAGATCATTTGATTTACTACATACTTGTATTTTTTCAAAGGGTGTTTATTTAATTACTGAGAAGTAAATGGGGATGTGCAATGGGATTGGGTGATGGTGGAGGAGAGTCCAGGATAGAGTCCAGTCTATTTGTATCACAGGTGCATTGTCCAAGGGGGCATAGGAAGGGGAGCAATGGCAGCTCGAGGTGGACAGGGTGACAGAGTGGGATACAAGGGTGACAATCAGGAGAGTCTTATTTCCTGGTGGGGGTCTTGACAATGTTCTCTGGCTTCTGTCTGGATCGCAGGGACCGTTTGTGTGGTGGTTCTCCTTCTGCAGGGAGAGGGCTACTGGTGGCCTGTTGCTCCGGTGGCGGGGCCTCCTGTCCACTAGCGTCAGCAGAGGTGGAGGGCTGTTTATCGGTGTGGCTAGTGTCAGGCGCCCGTTGGTGTGCCACTGCCTCCCTCATGGTGTTGGCCATGTTTGCCAGCACCCCTGCAATGGTGACCAGGGTGATGTGGATGTCCCTCAGTTCCTCCCTGAGCCCCAGGTATTGTCCCTCCTGCAGCCGCTGGGTTCACTCAACAGGAATTTTTGCATTCACCTTCTGAAATGCTATCTTACTGTGCTTCGTCATCGTCCCTACTTCCAGTTCCATCAGGACCATGGGAAAAAGGTAATACCTGGGGAGGAACCACTTCAGGCTCCACTTCTGCCCTTGGATCTTCCACCAGAATCGTTAATGGTCCGTAGAGGCACTTCGGTGTCTCCTATCAGGAAGATGCCTTATTCCCAGCTGTATCTAATATCTTCTTCTGGGCCTCTGGATTTCCCCATTCCTCCTCCTATACGTTCTCCTAGAAGGCGTAAGAGGATAAGGTTGCCCTCTATTTTTTTACTTCTAGTCGCTATTCCGTCGCCTTGGATATTCCTGCACGACTTCTTGTACAGTAGTTTTACTGGAGTACTCACGTTCAAGGCAATCTCCTGCAGACAGAAATCCAGTTTTCCAGAATGTATTACATAGGAGTGCAGTGAAGGTAAATGTTCAAGCAGAAGTCCCTGAAACCTCAGCCTGTTATTATGGAGACACTGCAGCACTGTTCTGCGCAGAGACCTCTACTTCTCTCACACCCAGCTTTGCGGAACTCGAAGAAGATAAAAATCTTCCTAACACGCACAACCAAAATGACAACAATGAAGCCTCTTTAAAAATACAGACCTTCTGATCAGAGTCTGTGTTTATGCCAGGAACCTAAGTCACACTCTGTCATAGCCTCTGCCGTTGGAAGAAGCATATGTCGGCTTTAGAAACATTAGTATCTCATGATAGGGGGTGGATCCACATCAAACACATTAAAACACCTAGTAGCAATAGTAGCACAGCCTTCTAGAGTGTTATAATAGAGCCTTTTGGGAATCTTTGAACACCTTTGCGGAAGAGCTCCCTATAGTCTGTAGACTAGTTTATATGAAGCTAGTACCAGAGGGACTACTTTTGCCAATCAGGCCATCGGTGCATCTGTCTCTGAGTTCTGTCATAGCATTTCTTACACCTGAATCATGGCCATGTTTAACATCATTTAAATCTGATGTGCAACTTAAATTATGAACTTGCTGATTACTGGATCAGTACGTTTTGGATCCCACGTGGATTTTAAAAACATCTTTATTTATGTGTTTACAATGTGACACACGCATTAAAAACACAAGATAACAAAACAACTGTGACCTTTCTTCGTCAGTTCCACCAAAACGTTTGTGGTACTATCCCTTCTCTCCTGTATATGCCTTTATTCTCTCTGTTATGCAGAGTGACTTCCTGTTCCCCTTAACTGCCAATGATTTTGGATCCCACATGGCACCTGGATAACGAGAAGCAACTGGTGAAGAATAAGGCAAAAAGTCTAAAGGCTGTAGGTCTGTAAGAGGAAAAATATCTTTAAATTGTCGCAACATAGATGCCAAGACCACCATTCCCATCTGAGACAGATGGTTCAAATACCGAGTGGACTTTTCAGCCTCAGGTGAAAGGATAACAGCATTCTTCATACAGCAGGAGAGCCTCCAGAGCTGGAGGGCAACAGCAACAACCAGCTCATTTCCTCCTTGGAAGTCCCAGTCTCCTTCAAGACTCACTTGTCTACTTGCTCTCCTCTGTAGTCCACTCCAGTGGGAGGGAGTGTTTCTAATCATCCCAACGTGGTAAAACGTAACATCTGACAAATGGGGTCTTCAGATAATATAGAAGTGTTGCACTCTTTAATTTAAATCTCCTCCACCATCAGAGTGTCTGAAACCTGCACCAAAACATTAGCTGCAGTCATTATGGTTGTAATATTACTACTTCAAAACCATGTAATAAAGCCCCTTTCTTCCTTAATGAGGAAAAAGCATGCATTCAGATATGCTTGGGGGGCCAAAAACAAAGCCTCAAGCAAGAGTTCAGACCAATGGTCATCTTCGGACAAGCCAGTAGATGGATCGAGAATAAAAAATTTTGAAAGTTGGCTTTGCACTAGATGTATCCCCAGCTCCCTAAGACAGACTCTTGCCTTCGATCTAAAATCTGTACCTTGACCCTTTTAAAAAAGATCGACCTCTATCCTTATCTCGACAAGTGGTTAATAAAAACCCACACTGCCAAAGGGTCACTTTGTGACTTCACTTCTTTTATAGTACTCTTTTCTCATTTAAGACAGCAAGTCCACTTCCTCAAATCTTGACCGTTGTGCTCAAGCACTATGGGACGAGGTTAAACTACTTGGCCATATATTTAATCAACAAATACATAAATAGGTTGTCAACAATGACATCTTACAAGACAATTTCCAGGAATGGGGGTTTCCTTAGGTAGACTGGCTTGTTACTTCACAAGATGCTCAAATTTCGAATCTAGAGTATGGGAACCAGGATCATTGACCAAAGCCCTTTTGATAGACTGATCAAACAATTTTCTTAAGCCTTTCTACCAATTCGACTAATTTCAGCAGTGTTAATAAAGATGATTGCTCCCCTGTGGCTTATTGGGTAACAAGGTAGCTGTAAATCGCTTTTAGTGGAGATGTGCTCAAACAGGTTAAACATGAGAAAGCCTTTTTCATAGCATATTCCACACTCACTAGTTTCCACATGAACGGCAAGATAACTGAGTCACATTATTGTACACAAATTACCTGTACATAGTGGTATTGGGTGTATAATGTATCATAAGTGTTGCAAACCTCACAAATCCCTGAATTGTTTACATCAGTCTACCTACCATCACCACCACTCAGCTTAATGTTGATGTGTTGTGTGGGAAAGGAGCTTAGCAGGCAAAGAAAATGGCAGCACAGGTCGAGTGCTCCTCCGACTGAGAAACTGATCCTCCATAATCCTGGCGTCCTGGACGCAATGCATACCAGCAATGGCTCCTGGAGTATCACAGGGCAGCGCAGAGCCCTGTGGACGAACTGTGCGCCCTCAGACCGGAGCTGATCAGCGGGCCCTGGAGGAGGTGCGGATTCAGCGCCGGAAGAAGGGCACAGGCCGGGGCCGCTCATGGTGACGCTGCTAGGGGGATGTGCAGCACTGGCTGCAGACTCGCGGCTGTCGCCGTGGAAGGCGGGGCTGGCGCTCACGTAGATGGGGGTGCCCACTCCCTATCAGACTAGAAGTGCCTGGCTGATTATTGAGGCCTGCAGGCGGAGCTTGGCTGAGCTGGAAAAGCGCATGATGAGCCGCAGAGGGCCTGCTGGACACAAATGGGGAGAGTATCAGAGAAGAGGGGTGTGCTTGCTCAGATAGTGGACGGCCAGAGGGACCTGGTGAGAGCATGGTGAGCCTGCTCGTCATTAGCTTTTTTTGGCGCGAAGAGAGGATAGTAGGCCGGCAGTTGGGCCTTATGGCACTTGTGAAGCTGGGTAAAGGGAGGCCCCTGTGTTGGGGCAATGAGAACAGAGACCTGTGCCACGCTATTGGGGGTACCAATGTAGCTCTTGTGTGGCACACAGTCGCAAAGAGACTAGAGACTGTGTGCACGGGTAATAGTTGCAAATATGGGGAAAGCTGACCGGGTGCAGACCAACCTGCATTTTGACCAGTGGAAGACACCAAAGGCTTGCAGTGAAGGATCGCTGGCCCCACGGGAGACACAGGTGGGACCTGCTGAGGGGTCAGATACAGACTTAAAGCAAATACTGTTCTCAATGCAGCACAGGCTAACAAAAATAGATGGGAAGATAGACCTCATGTACAGGATGGATCGCATGGTTGAGAAGATGGACAATCAGGCGGAGAGACTCAATATGGTAGAATGGAGGGTGTCGGAGGCCAAAGATGAGCAGAATATGCTGGCAGCAGCGCAGAAAAAGGCAGACAAATTACTCCTTGTGCTACAGTCTAAAACGGAGGATCAATGTGAGAATCGTAGGGGTGGTAGAGTCGTCCCGCATTGACAACATAGAGCAATTTGTGGAACAATTGCTGAATAACTTGTTGGGACAGAGACACCTTTTCGACGATATTGGTGGTGGAATGTGCACATCGTTCCTTGGTGCTGCGTCCGGTCAACTGGGGCCCCCCGCGTCTCATAGTTGCGAGATTGCTTAATTACAGGGACAGAGAGCTGGGGACTCTGAGGCATGAAGGAGCAGAGATCTCACTATTCCCAGACTTTACTCAACAGATACAGGAGGTGAGGTGCCAATTTCTGCAGGGTAAAATATGACTCAGTGAGTTACAGATTTAATATAATATGCTGTATCTGGCTCGCCTCAGGGTACTAATAGACGGCAAAGCCTTGATGTTTGTGGACCCAAAGACACTGCAGCAATTCCTTGTGAAAAGAGAGGTGCAGGGGCGACAACTGCCGTGGCTGCCAGGGGACGAATATGAACAGGATACAGCCATGGATGGCATGGAATAAGGCTGCTGCGGCACATTGGAAGGGGCACTGTCCTTTCATACACCCAGTGGTGGGAGGAGGTTGATAGATGCATCTCATTGTTGTTGGACATCGCTGGAGGTGTCTAGTTCCCTAATCCATGACTTGGTTATGTTTAGACTCTGCTGCTGCCTCTGCCATTTGCCTGGGACTAACTGAGAGCCCCCCCACCCCGACTCTCAGTTTGAGGCCCCGCTCGTTCCTGCGCCTCATCCCTGGTGGTCTAGTGGCCATCACAAGTAAGTATTTTTTCTCTGTTTCTCTTTCCTCTGACCCATCCTGTGGCCCCACCCACCCCTCCCCGCAAAGCACCTTTACCGCCCTCCCAGCTGACCGCTGATCCTGCCCCCCTTCTTAACGGCAGCTGCAGCGCTGTGCTAGGGCAACTGCACTGACCTGGTCAGCATCTGCTGCCCTCTCTAGCTCCTCTGGCTGCTGCTGCCTCTGCCTTTTGCCTGGGATGAACTGAGAGCCTCTGGACTCTCAGTTCGAGGTCCCCCTCCACGCACAGGCTCATCCCTGCACCTCATCCCTGGTGGTCTAGTGGCCATCACTAGTAAGTATTTTCTCTCTGTCTCTCTTTCACTCTTGCATTTTCTGCCTTTTTTTCACTCATTTTTCCTTTTCTTTCCATCTCTCTTCCTTTCCTCTGCCCCCTCCCACCCGCAAGGCACCTTTCCAGCCCTCCTGCCTCCCAGCTGACCGCTCCCCCCCCCCTTTCTTAATGATGGACACGCGCAATAGGCAAGCCTTTCTGATGGATACAACTACTTGTGGATTCCTCACCTTATGAATTCTCCCAATGCGCCAGCATTCGACGGAAATTTTCTTCCTAGCTATTCAGGTCGGCAAGGACGTCACAATTGCATGGCGCCCCACGCCATTGTGGAAATAAGAAGTCCTCGCCAGCATGCTGACGTCAGTTTCACCATTTTTTACGTGCCTTCAAGGCAAACAGGTCAATACCAACTTCACAAGAACAATATATACCAATCCAATTACAAATATAAATCCCAATATTTGTTCATATCAAAAACACCAAAAACGTATATACATTTCTAGCAAAAGAAGTCTTGGTATGACCAGACGGGCAATGAGGAGGCAGGTGGGATTGTGAGGAATCCACAGATAGCTACTGTATCCACCAGGAAAAGCGTAACCAAAGGTAAGTAACTTGTTCTTCTTAAGGATACAACTACCTGTGGATTCCTCACCTTATGAATAGAATCCCAAAGCAGTCCTGCACTCAAGGTGGGTGCCTGACTGGTCAAACCAAGAAATCCTGCAAAACAGAACACGCAAAATGGCCGTCCCTCCTAACTTCCAAGTCTAAGCAATAATTTCGCAAAAGTGTGGAGGGAAGCCCAAGTTGCGGCCTTACAAATTTCAGAAACTAGGACACCTCTAGCCAAGGCCAAAGTAGCAGACTTAGCACTGGTGGAATGGGCCCTAATACCTTCAGGAGGAACCTTCTTTGCCAGTGATTAAAAAATCTTTTATGCAAAGAATGACCCACCTGGAAAGAGTTCTCTTGTGGACGGCTTTGCCCTTCATCTTGCCCACATATCCAACGAAGAGCTAATCATCAATACCAAAGTCTCTTGTCCTTTCAAGGTAAAACTCGGAGCCCTTCTTGGATCTAGGCGATGAAGTCTTTCCTCCTCCTTTGAAGGATGGGGAGGAGGGTAAAAGGACGAAAGTGTTATAGATTGACCATTATGAAAGAGAGTGACAACTTTAGGAAGCAAAGCCGCCCTGGTTCTCAGCACCACCTTGTCAGCATGAAAGGATGAAAAAGGAGGTTTCACACTAATAGCCTGAAGCTCACTCACACGCCTAGCAGACGTGATAGCTGTGAGGAAAACTGTTTTCAAAATTAAAAACCTCAACGTGCAAGAACGCATGGGCTGAAACGCTGAACCCATTAAAGTAAGAACCAAATTCAAATCCCACTGAGGCAGAAGAAACGGAGTGGGAGGAAACTATTTAGTCAAGCCTTTCAAGAACCTAATAACTATAGGGGATTTATAAGGAAGGCAGGTCAGGAAGGTACAGAAAGGTTCAATCTCCAGGCATGTAGGTGCAGGCCCTGGAGGTGGGGGTGTATAACCTGCCCCTACTTGCCTGGAGATTGAACGGGGCAATCTGAGCTCCTTTTCTCTCCCTTCAGAAGTGGTAGATGTTATCTTATCGGCCAGGTGACACTCCACCAAGACTGTCTATGCTAACAGATGGGCAAAATGTGTTGCTTGGTGTGGAGAGAAGCGAATTGATCCCTTAAAGGCCCATTTGTCTGATGTGTAGCTTTTTGCCCTTTCCTTGGCACAGAAGGGATGTGCAGTTGCGACTGTGAAAGGTTATTTATCAGCGCTGTCGGCCTTTCTGTGCCTTCCAGCGAAGACCACACCTCCTTCAGAGCAGCAACCGCCGCCCACTGCCAAAATATCGCAAGGAAGGAGGCATTCCAGGATCGCATGAACTCCTCCACACACAACTCTAAGGAACTCTTCTCAGTCATCAACGAGTTCACAAATCTCCTCCTCCTCCCCCAAAGCCACCAGCATCCCCCTGTCACAGGACCTCTGCGACAAACTCATCACCTTTTTCCACGGCAAGATCCATCACATCCATGACAGCTTCCTCCAGGAAAATCCTGGCACCGGAAGCTGGGACCGACCCACCCCCCAGAACCCACCCAGACCATCCACTGCTGGTCCTCGCTCACCATGGAGGAAACAATCCGCATCATGAACAGCACCCAATCCGCAGCCCCCAAGGACCCCTGCCCACCCCACATATACATCAGAGCCAGCACTTCCATCGCCCCCGAGCTCCGAAACAGAATGGACTGCTCCATTAACACTGGCACCTTCCCTGAGGACTGAAAACTCGCCGAAATATGCCCTCTCCTGAAGAAATCTTTGGCTGACCCATCAGAACCAAAGAATTTCCGGCCCATCTCGCTGCTACCCTACCCGGCCAAAGTACTGGAGAAAGCAATCAACGCACAAATATGGAATTTCATTGCTACCAACAACTCCCTGGACAGCTCCCAGTATGGTTTCCGCAGCAACCACAGCAAGGAGACCACCCTCCTGGCAGCTACCAACGACATCCGATTACTCCTAGACCGTGGCCACACCGCAGCGCTCATACTCCTCAACCTCTCAGCAGCCTTTGACACAGTCTCCCACAGCTCTCCACGCACAAGACTTCACAACATATGAATCCACAGAAGAGCCCTGGAATGGATCCACTCCTTCCTCTCCAGGAGGACTCAGAGGGTCAGACTTCCGCCCTACACATCCAGACCCATAGGAGTCAACTGCAGAGTCCCCAAAGGATCCTCACTGAGTCCCACACTATTCAAAGTGTACATGGCCAATCTCGTAGCCATCGTCAGAAGCCGATGATACACAGCTCATCGTTTTCCTCACCGAAGACCCGGACACGGGCAAAAGGAACTTCCACTCAGGAATGGAAGCCGTCGCCACCTGGATGAGAGAAAGCTGCCTCAAGCTCAACTTCGAAAAGACTGAGCTCATCATGTTCGGAAGCGCCATCTCGGCTTGGGATGACTCCTGATGGCCCACATCCCTCAGCACTCCACGTTTGCACCGACTGAGCACGCCTGCAACCTAGGCAGGCTCCTCGACTCTTCCCTATCCATGACCCGCCAGGTAAACTCAGTCGCCTCCTCCTGCTGGCACACACTCTGCAAACTTTGGAAGATCTTCAGATGGAACCCAGCAGACGTCCGCAGGACTGTCACCCATGCTTTAATCACAAGCAAGCTCGACTACGGAAACACCCTCTACCCCGGCACCTCGACTAGAAACATTAGAAAACTACAGCTCATCCAGAACACCGCTGCCATGCTCATCCTGGACTTCCCACACTGAGAACACAGCTTTCAACACATGAGGTCCCTCCACTGGCCCCCGGTCGAGAAGCAAATCACCTTCAAGCTACTCACCCACCCATACGCCCCTTTCCCCCTCCCCCCCTCTCCAGTGCCTTCAGACCCTAACAGGTAATTGTTATTAATCCTGAACAGGATAGGTGAAAAGGCTTTACCGAGACAGCCCTCAGCAGCGTCTTGTGCTATTACTGATGTTGTACAGCGGAAGGGCATGATAAATGTTTGGTCTCACTGGTCACCAGAGATCTTAGGCTATACACACTATTGACCGTTCAAGACGTACACACCTGCATTGACTATTGGTTAATATCTCGACGGTTGGCCCCGCACATAAGGGAATGTGAGGTACTCCCCTGTACATACTCAGATCACCCCCCTACTCTTATGGGATTGGATTGTGCTGTTTCCCCTCCTCCTGCCTTCTCTATGTGGTTCCTCCGAAATCTCTTCTTGATGAGGCTTTCCGGGTTGAAATGGGCCGGAACATTGAGGAATTCTGCAAATTAAATGTGGGTACAGGAGCAAAGTTTGCCACAATCTGGGAAGCCTTTAAAGTTTATATACAGGTGTCACAATGGCAAAACATGCTGGAGTGTTACGGTCGCTGCGTACCCAGCTCGGCCAATTGGAGGCTAAAATAAGCTGGAGAGAGGGAGGGAGCGACAAAACTGTATTAAGCTCTCTCCAAAGCTAGCTAGTAGAATTCCAGGAGACAGCTCAGAATGAGGTGATACATATGGGGAAATATGCAGTGGCACAGGATTATGGAGCGGGGGAGGGGACTGGAGCTACATTTGTAGCATTGTTGCATCCCAAAAGAGAGGACATCGTAATTTTTCAGGTACAAGACAATACTGGTCAAGTTGGGTGGCACAGAAGAGGTGTTGGGTAGATTTCATAGCCTATATAGGTCACGATTACAGTTTGATGATGCCACGGTTACAGATTACCTCGGACATATAGCGAGGCCCTGGCTCTCTAACGAACATGAGATCAAACACTCGCTTAAATATATACCATACGGCAAGGCGCCCGGCTCTGACGGCTAGACCGTTGCCTTGTATAAGGCTTATCAGGAGCTACTTATCCCTCATTTAGTAGCCCTATTTGAGGAGATTGCAGCTGACAGATGTTTCCAAACACCATGCGTGAGGCCTTATTAGTTGTCCTGCTGAAGCCAGGAAAGTCGGCTGACCAATGTCCATCATATAGACCGTTGTCTTTGATGAATGTGCACCAAATTGTTTGCAAAAATACTGGCAAACCGGCTGGCTCCTTTGCTGACTTGTCTGGTTGGTGTGGAGCAAACTGGCTATGTGCCTGGGCAGAGTTTATCCTTCAATCTCCGGAACCCTCTTTGGCTCTATACAGCACATAGACCCGGAGATACAGGCAGTCACAGTCTTTCTCGATATAGAAAAGTCTTAAGACTCAGTGGAGTGGGGCTTCATGAAAGACGTTCTGCAGCGAGTAGGAGTTGGAGATGCGTACCTTCAACTGATTACGGTACTTTACACAAAACCTTCAGCGCGCCTCTGCCTGAATGGTCCCTTCAGCCGAATCGCGTCAGAATGGTGCTGCTGAAGTGGGTGAATAAAAAGCACTGGATGATCTGCAATTGAGCTTCAGTGTTTTTCTTGGATGTTTAAGGACAGGATTCTCTGTTCCTGTTGAAGCCGCCCTGATGGAGTTGAGGGCCACTGTAACACAGAGAAATTGTGTTCGGAATATATATATATATATGTGTATATAAATACACACACATATGGAATGGGGATCCTTTGTGGATCTGCGACTACCTATGTAACTACAAATAGTTATTCTTATAGTTATACATATCTGAAGAAAGTATAACTTGTGCTGTAGGCCACAAGTTCGTTTCTTCAGATAAGTATAACTATAAATAACTTCTAATATTATGTGTTTTTTTTGTGGGCAAAAAGTCAATCTAACTATAACGTCTCTGTAACCTTTGTTTTTTTCAATGAAAATATATATAATTTGGTTGTGGAGATTTTCGTTTAAATCTCTCCAGAAGATAGTTGCTAATCTTCATGTAACAACAATTGTGGTCAGTATAGTAACGTATGAGAAACTTTCGCTGGAGGTTCTGTGCTACCCTGTGCAACATTTCTTCTAGACCTCAAGACTTAAACATAACTTTTCACATCACATGTAGCATCTCTATTCTTTTTCTTCAAACAAAAAGCAGGTATGTATGTGTAATTGGATCACTAAATTCTTTAGAGTATGTCAGCAAACGTGGTTATTTAATTCTATGCTCTTTCACCTGTCGATTAATTTGTGAAGTAGAACCAAGTGCGCCTACACAACTCCCTTTATCTACAATAATACGTGCTGCACATCAAACTTGTGGTATGGTGCAGGGTAGATTGACCTTTGCCTGCACCTACTGTTACTCGGTTTATACCTCCTTTGCTAATACTAAAACATTTGTTATTCCTTTTATCTTCATATTTCTGGTCACACCGGATTAGAAGACTCCTGCACATAGGCAGGATAAGAACACACGTTAGATTTTGAACTACGTAGGTTTAAAAGGACCCTTTTTAGTAAGTACAGCAGAAACAGAAACTGGTACCTGGATTTTGACAGTCATTTAAGATACCACTATATTCATGTTTGGCCATTTTTTTACTGAGAGAATGTACACTTTGGTAGGAGAGACAGGTTTCGGAATTTCTGTGTCACCTTTTAGATTGTCATTCCTAGTTCACAGCCACAGTAGCTAAGATAAAGAAAGCTTTAGTCTGCTACATGAAGGTTTCAGTAATTCTAGTATCAAGGAAGGCTTCATTTTTAACATGGTCAGGGAAAATTGGCATGTCAGGTGGGCTCTAAGTGTCAAATCCGGACGAGTTCACACTTTGTTTTTTCTACATTTGCAGGTTGATTTGGATGTTACACTTCCAGGAGAGGGGGGGAAAGACCGACCCTTCAAAGTGTCAATTAAATTTGTCTCCCGTATAAGCTGGCATTTGCTGCACGAGGTACTGACGGGACACACAATTCCTGAGCCCCTGGAACTGGACAAGCCAATCAGCACTAACCCTGTCCATGCAGTGGATGTGGTGCTACGCCATCTTCCCTCCATGAAGTAAGGTTTGCATAAGCGGCGTATAATTACACGTGCACTTGCTTTTGTACATGTACCATTACATGTCATTTTAATAGGCTGTAAACATTTACAAACACATTTACACGCAGTCTGCTTTGTATCTATGCACATTTTAAATGAGCCTATTGTGCATGTTGTTTTTTCGAGTTATTTAACTTTGTACTCGTAATATAGATAAGTGTTTGGTTGATTCATAAGTGCACAGTTCAAACATTGCACTCATTACCAGGTGGTTTCTTTAATAAGAAATTTAAGATTATGCAGATGATCATTTTGAATTGTTATCTGTGCATTTAGCAAGCAGGTTCTGTATGTTTAGCCCTATCATGTAATTTTGCAGTCTCCATATTTATAAACTTTGCCGTACTTTGTAAATTTCCTGTGCAAGCTCCGCTTCTTTGTAATGTTTCTTCATATAAACACTAATGACAAAACATATTTTTTTTTTCACGTAACCACATCTGGCTTACAGGTCGCAGAGTTTATGCTGGAATTGCTAGAACTGTTAAACGAATTACATTGCCATTACCGAAGTTATTGCTTCTTCTATAAGCACTACAGCTTGAGTGAGATGAGAGAACTAGCAAGGTCAGTTAATGTTCAGGGGGAAGAGTGGATAGAAATTAGTTTCAACTCACCTATTAATATATAAGGACAATCCAACAAAGCAGAGGCCAGAGAATTGGGTGATCGATAGGTCGCCTTCTAAGACAGTTGATGCACTTGTTGATCACCCAAATAAGCCACTTGTCCGCTCTGTATATTATAACTGTTCTAAACCTGGAGATTTAATAAAAAAAAATATAATACATAATAAAGTTTCTAAAGCTGTGGCAGAGCATAAGACTCACTCAAACAAAACAGGGTTGGATACCAAAATTCACTCCCTACAAATAAGTGTTTTCCAACCTATGATTTTGTAGGTTTTTATGATATTTTGAACTGACATACTGAAGATTATACAGAAACCGAAGGGCCTAGGTCAGGAAGGCTCATGGGATTTAAAAAGTATTCAATTTTATAACTGGCAAATAGTTTACACAGAGAACACAGAACTCACAAAGCTGCCATGCAAAAATATTAAAGCAGAGTAATACACTATCTGACTGTAGTATAACTCAACGCAATTGAGACCAAATAATATCCACAACAATTACTAAAACTTAACAGCAAACATAGTTTGCCTTCTACAAAGACTGACTCAGATCCATGGATGAAGAGGGCTCTCTACAAAGCCCTATCAATAAAGGTTAAAAGGACATTCTAATTAGGAGAACAAGGCAGTTAAAGCAGTGCTTCAAAAAACAATACCACTGACCACTGCTTACTCTTAAAGAATTAAAAAAAAAAAAAAAAAGATTTTTCCTTTGAAACACATCCAGTTTTCCTTCAAGGAAAATGGGCTGTAATTAAGAAAAAAAAAAAAGATTGCCTCATTTAAAAGCAACCATTGACATGGTGATCTGCTGACCCCAGTAATTTGGGATTACCAAATAGTGAATCGCAAACGATTATCTTTGTACATGTGGCCCTAGGAGACTTACTGTGTGTTTTTTAATGTTGCTTTGGGGGCTGCTGTACTTCTGCAACCTCATGCACAACATTAAAAAACACAAAAATTCTTGGTGGTGACACCAGGCTCCCAAAAATATGTAATAAGCCCTCGCTTATTGAGTGCTCCCTCTCTGGAGCAGTGAATAATAAATGAGCTGCTCCTGCCCCTCATTTATTATTCATTTTATTAAAACTTTTTTTATTTAGGTGTCCTGGTGCACACCCTGTGCGCCCCCCCACCCACACCTTTTTGTGTGTGTGTGTGGGTGTGGTGTGTGTGTGTGCGCGCACCCCCGAGGCTCCATGTCGAGTGCCATTGGAAGCCAGCACTTTCATTTTTTATTTTGCCTTTTTTATGTTTAAAGTGAGTGCCCTGCTGCCCGCCAGGGGCACCTACACCACAGTACATATAGTTGGGGGTTGTGAGGAAAGCCAGCCTTTTTTTTTTTTCTTTTGAACAGAGGGCACTCATAGTGGTGCGTTCAGGAGGTGGCTCACTCACTTTGATCCCTTCTTGGTAAAAGAAGGATTTTTGACTGCTTCACTTGCAAGAGCCAAGTTGTTTCCTGCCGGGGAGAGTGCGGGCAGGCAATGCCCGCACTCTCCTGAGCAGGAAACAGCAGTGTCTGTGTGGATGGGTTACCGGGACACTTCTTAAATCAAGCCCCGGGGTCAGGCTATGAGTTAGGAAGGCAGGCTGCATGCCCCCTCCCATAAGTATAAAGATATGGCACCAAGGTATGAGATCCTTGGGGGTTCATAGAAAATGATGGAAGGGGGGGTGTAGCCTTTGCCCTCTCCTCTAATTTTAAAGACCTCACGGGGTGTATGGTCCACAGTGCCTTGCAGGTGCACAGGAAGGGTCATTGTGTGCACCACTCCCGTAATTTTAAAGAAACAGCTCTGGTGAGGGTCAGCGTCTCAGATCTCAGAGAAGCTTGGAGAAGGGGGTCTGTGTGCCCCATCTCCTATTTTCAAAGATACCACCAAGGGAATGGGGTCCTCTTGGCCTCAAAAAGGCATTAGAAAGGGGTGGGTAGCCCTGGCCCACCCAGTTTTAAATTTTTTTATAATAAAAGGTATTTTTTCCAATGAGAGCTGCACGTCTTCCATGACAAAAAAAAAAGAATAAAATATGCTGTTTTAGCCCCCTCCCCGGTGCCCAGTGGGCTGTGTTGGGGATGTAGGGGACAGGGTAGATCTACCATGCCCCCTATATATTTATTTTTCATTTATCTAGGACAGGGAACTGAGCCCCGAGTCTTAAGATGACTGTAGGAGGCTGGACTGGCTTGTAGTGAGTACCAAGGGGTACTTACACCTTGCACCAGGCCCAGGTATCCCTTATTAGTGTAGAGGGGTGTCTAGCAGCTTAGGCTGATAGAAAAGGTAGCTTAGCAGAGCAGCTTAGGCTGAACTAGGAGACGAGTGAAGCTCCTACAGTACCACTAGTGTCATATGCACAATATCATAAGAAAACACAATACACAGATATACTAAAAATAAAGGTACTTTATTTTTATGACAATATGCCAAAAGTATCTCAGTGAGTACCCTCAGTATGAGGATAGCAAATATACACAAGATATATGTACACAATACCAAAATATGCAGTAATAGCAATAGAAAACAGTGCAAACAATGTATAGTCACAATAGAATGCAATGGGGGCACATAGGGATAGGGGCAACACAAACCATATACTCTAGAAGTGGAATGCGAACCACGAATGGACCCCAAACCTATGTGACCTTGTAGAGGGTCGCTGGGACTGTAAGAAAACAGTGAGGGTTTGAAAAATAGCCCACCCCAAGACCCTGAAAAGTGAGTGCAAAGTGCACTGAAGTTCCCCAAAGAGCACAGAAGTCGTGATAGGGGAATTCTGCAGGAAAGACCAACACCAGCAATGCAACAACAATGGATTTCCAGACGAGAGTACCTGTGGAACAAGGGGACCAAGTCCAAAAGTCACGATCAAGTCGAGAGTGGGCAGATGCCCAGGAAATGCCAGCTGTGGGTGCAAAGAAGCTGCCACCGGATGGTAGAAGCTGAGGATTCTGCAAGAACGACCAGGGCTAGAAACTTCCCCTTTGGAGGATGGATGTCCCACGTCGAGAAGAGTCGTGCAGAAGTGTTTTCCCGCAGAAAGACCGCAAACAAGCCTTGCTAGCTGCAAAGCTCGCGGTTAGGGTTTTTGGATGCTGCTGTGGCCCAGGAGGGACCAGGATGTCACCAATTGCGTGAGGGGACAGAGGGGGCGTCCAGCAAGACAAGGAGCCCTCTCAGAAGCAGGCAGCACTCGCAGAAGTGCCGGAACAGGCACTACGAAGTGGAGTGAAACGGTGCTCACCTGAAGTTGCACAAGAGAGTCCCACGCCGCCGGAGGACAACTCAGGAGGTCGTGCAATGCAGGTTAGAGTGCCGTGGACCCAGGCTTGGCTGTGCACGAAGGAAATCCTCGGTGAGTGCACAGGAGCCAGAGTAGCTGCAAAACACGCTGTTCCCAGCAATGCAGTCTAGCGTGGGGAGGCAAGGACTTACCTCCACCAAACTTGGACTGAAGAGTCACTGGACTGTGGGAGTCACTTGGACAGAGTTGCTGAGTTCAAGGGACCTCGCTCGTCGTGCTGAGAGGAGACCCAGAGGACCGGTGATGCAGTTCTTTGCTGCCTGCGGTTGCAGGGGGAAGATTCCGTCGACCCACGGGAGATTTCTTCGGAGCTTCTAGTGCAGAGAGGCGGCAGACTACCCCCACAGCATGCACCACCAGGAAAACAGTCGAGAGGGCGACAGGATCAGCGTTACAATGTCGCAGTAGTCGTCTTTGCTACTTTGTTGCAGTTTTGCAGGCTTCCAGCGCGGTCAGCAGTCGATTCCTTGGCAGAAGGTGAAGAGAGAGATGCAGAGGAACTCTGATGAGCTCTTGCATTCGTTATCTAAGGAATTCCCCAAAGCAGAGACCCTAAATCGCCAGAAAAGAGGGTTTGGCTACTTAGGAGAGAGGATAGGCTAGCAACACCTGAAGGAGCCTATCAGAAGGAGTCTCTGACGTCACCTGCTGGCCCTGGCCACTCAGAGCAGTCCAGTGTGCCAGCAGCACCTCTGTTTCCAAGATGGCAGAGGTCTGGAGCACACTGGAGGAGCTCTGGGCACCTCCCAGGGGAGGTGCAGGTCAGGGGAGTGGTCACTCCCCTTTCCTTTGTCCAGTTTCGCGCCAGAGCAGGGCTGAGGGGTCCCTGAACCTGTGTAGACTGGCTTATGCAGAAATGGGCACCATCTGTGCCCATGAAAGCATTTCCAGAGGCTGGGGGAGGCTACTCCTCCCCTGCCTTAACACCTTTTTCCAAAGGGAGAGGGTGTAACACCCTCTCTCTGAGGAAGTCCTTTGTTCTGCCTTCCTGGGCCAAGCCTGGCTGGACCCCAGGAGGGCAGAAACCTGTCTGAGGGGTTGGCAGCAGCTGCAGGGAAAGCCCTGAAAAGGCAGTTTGGCAGTACCCGGGTCTGTGCTAGAGACCCGGGGAATCATGGGATTGTCTCCCCAATACCAGGATGGCATTGGGGGGGCAATTCCATGATCTTAGACATGTTACATGGCCATGTTCGGAGTTACCATTGTGAAGCTACACATAGGTAGTGACCTATGTGTAGTGTACGCGTGTAATGGTGTCCCCGCACTCACAAAGTCCGGGGAATTTGCCCTGAACAATGTGGGGGCACCTTGGCTAGTGCCAGGATGCCCACACGCTAAGTAACTTAGCACCCAACCTTTACCAGGTAAAGGTTAGACATATAGGTGACTTATAAGTTACTTAAGTGCAGTGGTAAATGGCTGTGAAATAACGTGGACGTTATTTCACTCAGGCTGCAGTGGCAGGCCTGTGTAAGAATTGTCAGAGCTCCCTATGGGTGGCAAAAGAAATGCTGCAGCCCATAGGGATCTCTTGGAACCCCAATACCCTGGGTACCTCAGTACCATATACTAGGGAATTATAAGGGTGTTCCAGTATGCCAATGTAAATTGGTAAACTTGGTCACTAGCCTGTTAGTGACAATTTGTACAGAGAGAGCATAACCACTGAGGCTCTGGTTAGCAGAGCCTCAGTTAGACAGTTAGGCATCACACAGGGAACACATACATATAGGTCACAAACTTATGAGCACTGGGGTCCTGGCTAGCAGGGTCCCAGTGACACATAACAAACATACTGAAAACATAGGGTTTTCACTATGAGCACTGGGCCCTGGCTGGCAGGATCCCAGTGAGACAGTGAAAACACCCTGACATACACTCACAAATAGGCCAAAAGTGGGGGTAACAAGGCTAGAAAGAGGCTACTTTTTCACAATGACTGCCACCACATCTTTGTTGATATTGGGGCCGCCAGTCAGATCTTATCTCAAGATCCTCCATGGCGTGATATATACATACATTTTAAAACGTAATTTCTCAAAACCTCCTGAACTGATTTACAACAAATCACAAAAACCACACTTTCTGGATGAAGATCTTGCTTTCTGCCAAATTTGGTGTAATTCCTTTCAGCTGTTTTGGTTGTGTTGTCTAGTTTTCCTATGGAAAAATGAATGGAGAAAATATGTTTTTTGACCACCCCTGCTTTTTTTTTCGGCCCTGCTTGACAGATCACCTGGAAACTTCCAGGAGCTGAGGTGAATGCGCGTTTTTTTTTTTTTAAGATCTGTGAAGATTTTTCAAATGTTATTAAAGTTATTAGCAAACAAAAAAATACACGTAAGTCTAACTATAAGTACCCAGTGGCGGCTCCTTTTTTTTTGTTTTCCCCTGGAGGGCATCCTAAATCCCCAAAAGATGTGATGGAGTGAATTCACATGCTTATCTCCTCCACGACCAGTGGGGACTTGTGATGTCTGTGCACCTCAAGCCACGCTGAAGTCACAGATCAATGGGAGGGAGGGGATATCACAGGAACATGCATGAGGAAAAGATATATAAACCATCTACATAGTAACAGATTACATGCAAGAGGGAGTAATCTAAAATAAAAACCCTAGGCATAGGTTTCTAATGTTTCATTTGTTATGTTATATTTATTGTTTTGAAGCACAATATAGCAATTCATGAAGGATAAGTTGAAAGTCGAAAACATTGACAACACAAGCAGTAATTGATGGTTTTGTGCCAATATAATCAAGCTCAGCAGAGTTGCACAGCAGAAATCTGCAAAGAGTCTGTTACCTTGTCAGTTCATAATCATTAGCACCAAGTAACTGTTTCATATCTTGAGTTCCCAGTATGTATTAGTATTCAGAGTGAAATCTTGTCCTTCATCCTTCATTTGTATATTAACTTGTTCTTTATTTTTAACATTATTACCCTTATTGAAGTGGGATACTTGCTTATAGTATGTCCTCACAGAAGTGGTTGCCCTTCCTTTTCTTGGCCATGGAACGTCTCATGAAATCCACATCCTCCCTCATTCACAGTGGTCTTGTGACTGGTGGGTCAGTTAATCTATAAAGCATTTCCTTCCACTCCAAGAGATCCTCCTTTTAGTCTATGACCTTGCTATTATTCACATGTACTGCCTCAGCAGCCCATTCTGTCAAATCCCAAGTCCAAAGATCCAGATGTGTTGTGGAGTAAGTTCCCTGAGGTATTGATTAAATTGTAACATTCTTTAAAGCTGTAGTAGAGCACACATCATTATTGGCAATTGTAATATAAATGTTTTGCTGGGTAGGACTTATCCAATTCTTAACCAGACTTTGGTAATGTTTGAATACGGTGTCAGTAGGTTTTATAGGATAGCCAAATATGTACAAAACACAAAGCGTTTGTAATAAAAAAAATAAAAAAAATTACCAAGTGATTAATTGTAAAGTGCAGTAATCTATAAAACATGTACATTTCAGCAAATGGAAACCATTGTAAAGTGCATAAAGTTATACATCATCCTTGTAGTCTTTGGTTATAGGGTGTTAGCAAATGATTTGAGTTCGTTCATATGGATAAAAAGCTGCAAGTATTTTCTATAAACCTCATGTGTGTTGTATTGGAAAGCAATCTTTTCGCTTGGTATAGCTCTTAGTGTGAACTCATTGTCTATATGGTTGATGCCATCCAGCCTACAAAATTCAGTCCTCCTTAGGGCATTTACAATGTGGCAAGTGTATGGAATCCTAAAAATCTACATAAAAATAACAGATATTTACTATCATGTTTGACTAAATTTAAGTACCACAACAGATTGCATGTTGCACATCTGATCATATTATTCAACGGACCACAGATGCATCAGCAAATAGTAACTGTTAAAATCTCAGAGGCTAGTAGGGTATACAGAACCACTTGGGCCAGTGCTAAACTCTTCCCCTTCCCCCAACCAGAGCTGGCGATGTTGACTGAGGAGGTCATCTGGGAGTGGTGTAGATCAGAGGACTTTAATTTCCAGTGGAACCCCGCCTCCACATCGTTTTGTTGGTGTTGCAGGGCATATGCTTGGCGTTGAAGGCCTTCCTACCATCTGTGAAGGTGAGGCTAATACAGTTTCTAGCAGACAAAATTTGTTGGTACCTGGTACTACAACAAGCAGGGCAAATAGGTTCTTGGATAATGTGCCAGGAGGCTTTGAGCACTTGAAAGTGGCTGACTTGCCAGGGCTTTTCTCTAAACATCAACCACCTGGTGCCTGATCTGACAAACTCAGTTGTCTACACCTAGCGGATCATGAAGGCAGTTACAGCCAAAAGAGGTACAGGGTGTTTCCCAGCTGTTAGGAGAGCCTTGGCTTGATCTTTTCACTATCACGGAGCACCATGTCAGAGGGTTTGTGCACTAGAATTTCCTAAAAGGCTCTTGTGAAGTGGAGAATGGAGAGCAGGACTTGTATATGCCTTTCCATCTCTACCCCTCTTGGCTTGGGTTCTGCAGGAGGTCACGAGCACCCAGGGCCACGCCATCCCAGTGGCTCCAGGTTGGAACAAGAAGATTTGGTATTCAGAACCTCTGGGTTTGAGCATCTGTCCTCTGATCAAGTTGCCACTTCAAGAAGATCTACTGTTGCAGGAATAGCGCAGGGTCCTACACACAGTACTCCAGACTCTGCACTTCCATGCCTGGAGATGGAGTGGTTGTAGCTAATCTCCTCTCCTAGAGTTGTTAATGTTATTCTGGCAGCCAGGTGCCCATCTACGAAATCAGTGTACTCAGGGCACTGGTGCGACAAGCTTATGGCTTGGGGTGGCACGTGTCAGATTCACCCACTACAAGCTAAGCTGCATGAAGGGTTGTTTGTTTTGTTGTTAGCACACCATAAGATTGCTTTGCACACAATTAAATGCTGTTTGTCATCTTTCAGTTTTTTTGATTTTGGTGATCAACCATCTTTGTTTAAATCACCTGTTGTGATGAGATTTGTTTTGCTCCACATCATCTTTCTGCTGAAGTCTTTTTCACTGCCACAGTGGGAAATGAATATGTTTCTCACTTTTCCAATGTGCAATCCATTTGAACCGATGCACAGTTGTCCACTACGTTGTGTGACCCTGAAAACTGTCTTTGTGGTCGAAAGAAAGTCATCTGATTGCGTGAGTGACCTGCAAGAACTCTTGGTCTAACTGCCTTAAACAGCATTCTTTCCAGGCAAACTGGTGTTGCAAATTTGTACTGCATTTCTGACTAAGGTAGTAATCCTGTACCATGTCAGGCAAGGAAGGGTGAGGCAGTGCAGAAAAGAACTATGGGGGTTATTACGACCCTGGCGGTCGGTGGTAAAGCGGCGGTAAGACCGCAAACAGGCCGGCAGAAAAAAAAAATGGAATTATGACCGCGGCGGTGTCCGCCACTTCACCATTCCGACCGCCATGACGGTGAAGACTGCTGGGCTGGAGATTGCGGTCTCCAGCCCGGCGGTCGTCACTAGACCGCCGACGGTATCAAGACCCTGCATACCGCCATGGATCTCGGGTGGTTGGGAACCGCCATGAGATCCATGGCGATAGGCACTATCAGTGCCAGGGAATTCCTTCCCTGGCACTGATAGGGGTCTCCCCCACCCCGCACCCCCCACAAATCCTCACCCCACACCCCTAAAGGTGGCACCCCCCCCTCCCCACCCGACCCAAAACATGCACATATACACACCCCTACACGCACACACCCCCAACATGCACATATACCTACATGCACACACCCCCAACATGCACATATACACACCCCTAAATGCACACATACACCCCGACAACACATACCTGCACACATACAGACATGCACACCATCCGACCCCCACACATTTCCCATACACACAACACCCCCCCGCACGCATGCACTCACTCACCCCCTCTAAACTCTCACACGCACACCCCCATACACGCACACAACCCCTCCTCCCCCAACCGCCCTCCCTAACGGATGATCAACTTACCTTGTCCGTTGATCCCTCCGGTAGGGGACGGGATCCATGGGTGCAGCTCCGCCACCAGCACACCGTCACCAGAATACCGCCACACCGAATCATGGGACGTGATTCAGTGGGTGGTGTTCTGTTGGTGTGGCGGTGGAGGTTGAGCAACCTCCACTTTCCTGCCGTCCGCCAGAATGGCTGCTGGCGGCTTTCCGTACGAAAAAGGACGGCAGCCTGCCAGCGGTCATAATACGCGGCACGGAAGACCGCCACCACTGGCGGTCTTCAGCACGGCGGTCATGCGAAAAGACAACCGAGGTCGTAATGACCCCCCCCCCTATGTGTAGCAGGGTAGTCCTCTGCATAACATTCTGCTATGCACTTGCTAAGAAGCAGCCAACTTAAGGATAAGGGATAATTCCACTCTTACCAAGGCTGTAACTAGTGTGCTAGAATATGAGGTGCCTGTCCTGTGTATCAGTAAGGCTACTATGTAGTAGTTAGTGCACATGTTCACGTAGCTTTACTGCCTTGACTGCCAGGTCTTTCAAGATGAGCAGTTTGCCCGTTCAAGCCTGCAGGACATTTTTGTTTTAGTCATTTCACAGAATTACCACCTAAGGAGGTACTGCTTTGATATTTATTAAAAATGTGAGGAATTTTCAGTTAGAATTATCCATCAGAATTATTTTTATTTGTGCTACTTGTAAAGCTCATCTATGACCATGACTGGTATCCTGGTGCTGCAGCGACTATTTGAGATTGAAGAGAGGAAAAACGAAGAACCGGAGTATAGGGAACCCCCAGTCCAAAACAGAATCTAGTTGGGGAAATAGCCAACTCTTCAAGTCTTGCCTAAATATTAGTAGCTCCGAATGCGCTCTCATGTTGGGTGGAAGTGCATTCCACTTCTGAGTAGCTTTGAAGGAGAAATATCTACCCCACCCCCAGTCGAGCTCTTCGATATCTACCGCAATACCATAGAAGGTACATATCTTTGCAATTTGCATTGGAGAGGTACTGCTAGTGTGTAGTGCCCTGAACACAATGCACACTGCTTTAAAATTAATCCTTTGTTCAATGGGAAGCCAGAGCAGTTCCTTAAGGGCAATAGACGCAGGTGATTTGTGGGGTCTATTCAGTCAGTTTTGCAGCAGCCACATGGACTCTGTGGCGTTTTTTGATAAGGAGGTCTGGTGCCCCCAGAAGGATGGCATTCAGGGATGTGGAATTCCTATAGCCCGACACCCAGAACATATTGTTTGGGTTCAAGGGCAACAAGCTTTCATGTTTATTTTATTCTTGGGACAAGTAGGCCCCACCCCTTGCAGCACAAACCCTTTGGCTGCCAGTTTACAGAGGGAAACTGCCTGCAGTTGAGGTAATGTGTGTCCATATGTCAATGCTGTTCGAACTTGTATTAATGATTCATTAATGAAAAACCTGTATTATTAAGGTGAGCACTGTAAATAGACGCTTTAAGTTCACACTGCACTCCTGACAGTGGTTCCAGTAAAAAAAAAGAAAAAAAAAAGTGTACACACTTTTAAAAAGTTTAACAATATCAGGCTAAGTATAATGCTCACAGAATGCTCTTTGATTAGATACACATTTTTGCAGATGCCTGTAAGAAAAAGTGATGACCCTTTGCTTTCAAAATAAAATGCTCGTAAAAAGAATGCAAGTAGGAAAAAAAAACATTTAGCTACTTTGAAATTTTAGGTGCTATTTCTTTGAAGCATCATTTTAGTAAAATTTGTTGATGCATTCTAAAAATCAGTGTAACTGTTTTCAACAAGATTATGGGAAGCATGAAAATAAACAAACTCTGACAAAGCCAACTGATCTGACAATTGGTGTGAGTCTTTTGGTTTCCTCAATGCATGTCTCGTTTTGACATGGCTTTTGTAACACTTTATTGTTGTGGGATCTGCGAGGCCCTCACCGCTGAACCACCACTGGCAAAAAGCAAAAAAAGTTTTTGGGTTTCAAAAAGCAGACATTGCCACCAGTGGCATAACAAAGGCTCTCACAGCCCCTGCAGTGCAGGGAGGGGGCAAGGTGGACACCTCTCTTGGGGGGGGGGGGGCCCTGGGAACAGCACCTGCCCTGAATGAGTCTGGAGGGGGCTGTTCTTTGCAGGGGAGGCCCCTCCAGTTTCATTACACCACTGATTGCCAGAGTAGTTCTGAAACTGAACAAAACTACTTTGTGTGCCAGTATGATCCTTGTGGAAGAGCAGAAAGTGATTACTCACAGTAAAGCTAGCCAATAGAGAGACAAATAGAAATGTAATAAAAACAAAATGTCTTGGTTAACCCCAGACATAATTAGGGACCCAATTCTTAAAGTCACAAAAGCGCACCTACGGTATGTCTTTGAAATAGTTGATTTCATGAATTCACAAGAACTTACAGAAGCAGACCAGGAAATCTTACTTCTAGAAAATATTAGTGAACTGTATTTTAGCATGAGCAAATATGCATGTGTAGATTTGCTCATTTGAAAATCTATTGAGCGCTTACAAGTTCACTCTCCCAACCATTTCATTTCTTTCCTCAACCGTGGAAGAACTGTTACTATGCCCCTGTCAGGAGTACATTTCCAACCTTTCTCAGTATGGCAAAAGATTAGAGAAGAGCTGGGGAAATCCTTAAAACATGCAAGTCAGTAGGTTTGCAGACTCAAAGGCATTCCAGCCCTGCAGCTATTGATTACTGCTTTCTCCAGGCCCAGTATGTACATCTGCTGAAAGATGGCAAAATAAGGAAATTGACTCACACTGGTCAAGTCAATTTGCTAATGGGCACCTGGTCAAGTCAATTTGCTAATGGGCACCAATGGCTGAGAGTACAGGCAAGCCTTCAAAATCAACACATCAGCGTGTCTGGGTGGCGCTTATATGTAGCTCCACTCATTAGGTCCAGAGGCAAACAACATCAGTGCGGAGCCACACAACGCTACCTGCCAGTGCGCAAGAGTGCTGCTTTTGAGTTCATGGATCCATTCTGATACCTGTGGGAATATTAACAATTCAGATTCAGGTAATGAATCTGTGATTAGTTAAAGTATCCACCAGAAAAAAAGTGATACCAAAAGGTAAGAAATAGGTGCAAAAATGGACATTCAAGTCGTGTTTACAACCTGTGGCTAAAAGGTCACTGTCACCTTCTGAATTTTAAAATGGTTTCCGTTTGTTAAAATGTACATGTTTTTCAATATGAATTGAAACGCACTTTGAAATAAATCAATTCATAATCTTGTAAGACTGACTACACAGCACACCATTTTTGTACATATTTGTCTTTTTTTATAAAACGTACTGATATCATATCCAAACATTGTGAAGGTCTGACTAAGAATCAGTTAAGTATTACCTGGCAAGCTTTTACGTTGTATTTGCAAATCATGACTTATGTATTGTTGCAGCTTAAAAGTATGTTACGGTTTAATCAATCTCTTAGGAAATCCCCTGCACAACACACATGTACACAAGACCAGGTTCCATAGTGTTATTCAGGCTTTCCGCTATAATTACTGATCATACATGCAGATGTGGAACTAAAGTCTTGTGTGCAACGAAAATGTCGCTTCACCAGCACCCCGTCCAAAACTGCAGAGTTCCTCCTTTAATTCCGCTTTTGTTCAGGAAGAACTCCCAGCAACCGTCACTGTAGGGTTAATTTGAGAAATCAACTCATAAGTGGCTTTAATTTGTGCACCACCTTATCCCAACAAGTTTTTATGCTAGGACATATCCATGTCATATGGAGAAAGTGTGTGCTGTGTTCCTTATTATGTTGTCATAAGATTCTACATGAGGCTCAAGCGTGGCATAACCTTTTAGAGTTAATTTGAACAAACAGTGTACTCAACTCTCTGGCTTTCTTTAGACCCCTGAAATAATTGATACAAAACGTTTTGAGGCATTTTGTATTAGTTTCCATCATCAGAAATGTGTTGGTGAAAAAAACATTCGAGCTTAAGTTTTATCAATTTAATTTAAAGCTTACTAAATCATTTATTCGATCTAAATTGAGTATTGGTAATATCAGTAATGAGAACCACAGTGGCACACACTTCCCAGCACATTGAATGTTACCACAACAGGGGAGTGGGGGGGGGGGGTCAATGCTGTATAGTCCCCCTTGCATAACATTGCTAATTCCTCTCGCACGTCAAATATAGAGAGTAATAATAGCTGTTTAAAATATTTGCTATTTTCTGTCCCTAGAGAATGGGGATGAATAAAGCTACATATCCTAGACCAGTGTGCAAAAGTAGGCTGAACCGTAGCACTGTAAAACTGCAAAGTATTTGTAATGGGTTTCCACACAAATCTTCTCCTCAAATGAACAAGCAATGTGATACATGTTTATTGGCTTTGCCACTGTGTGTCTCGGCTACTGCTTTGAGGGTAGGTAGATCAACCAGGCCTTCTTTCAGTCATCACCAAGCATTCAAAGGTAATTAGCACCCTAGTGTGAGCAAATGCCCACTTTTGCATAGTTACCCTCATTTTTTTGTTGAATTTTATTGCCGTTTTTAGGTTGAGCCTGCAGGCAGATCCAGTGCTGTTTCTTTGTGACAAATTGTATCTTTAAACAAAAAAAAATCTTAAAAGGGTCTTGCAGAGCCTGCCTGTTACTTACCATTCATCATTACCATTATTTCTATCTGGCTACTAATTCGGCAGCGGGTCTCAGGCATCAGTTCCTGCATCACTTCCTTTTGTGGGGTGCATGGACGAAGTACAAAACAAATTGATTTCTCTTAATTAATGTCCGTCCGCTGCTTGTGCTAGGATAGACGCACTATGTCTTCTTTCAGAGGCAACTCTTGTGAGGAGATTACAGATGCTAATTTATTTGTTGACACTCCACTTCAAAGCAAATTGTAGGGAAAGTGAAAGTAGAAACGAACTGGAGACTCAGGCCTGTGACTGGACCTTGATTGCTTTAGACAACAACCTTTTTTCTATAAGATTCCCAGTTTATTTTGCCCTTCTGTTTTACTGTGCAAGTAACAGACAACGCCTTTAACATATGTAACATAAGAGGCGTTTATCTGCAAAGCTGTAGCTCTAAAAAGGCATATAACAAGCGCTGCATAGCACGGCTTAGCTCACAGTTGTGTGTACTCCTTCAGGTATCTTTTTCTCTGGGTTGGACCCTTGTTTTACTATGCTGTTACCAGAACTGTGATCCACCTGCACATTAGAAACGTGCAGTCCAACATATAATCTGTGATGCTCATCTGTATTGTGTTTTTTTTTTTTAAATAGGCGAGTGAACGAGTGGTACATTGGGAGTCACTGTGAAAGGTATCTTGCACAGGGTGAGTGGAAAGTGCTGGCATTTATGCGCAGGCCACTGTGAATCCTGCCAATTTAGAAAGTAGTTGTCATGTGTAGCTGTAGCTACACGTGCCCTGCCTACTCTTGCCATCTAGTGTTCGGTCCGGAGTGTTTCAAGTTGTTTTTCTTCAAAGAAGCATTTTCGAGCCACAGGATTGAGCGACTCCTCCTTTTCAGTGATAATGAGCATGGGCATCGACTCCTTTGTTAGATTGACTCTGGACGACACCCCGGAAATCTTTGGGGAGGAACACACCCAAGAGGAGCCGGAACAAGAGGAGGTCATTTCGATCCAGGACTCCAACTCCACCGTGCAGTCCGATATCAAAAGCCACGAGGTGACATCTGGGCAACCTGTGAGTACTGTGGCCCCTCCTGCCCACCCTTAGACTATTAAAAAGCCTCTTGCAGAGGTCGTCGAACTGCCACTGCCACCAGGCCATGGCTGGATTCGAAAAACTGTTTCGGCTAGCTACCCGGCCCTCCTGCTTTGCTCCAAAGATAGCCAAGATAAGACCAAACAACATCTTCGGCTTTGACCTCCGGCACCTCGGTCCGAGACATCGTTGCCATCTAGGTCCGAACTTCGACTCCAAGCTGATCAGCTACTACCTCTGCTTTGGTGCCTACTAAGTAGCACCGACCGAAATCTTTGGTGTAGAAAACCACACAACCAAGAACATTGGAGCGGAAGGACGCTAGCCAGTCTCCAGCTATGCCTTCACATTTTGGAGATGATGGGCACTTGGCAGCACCGCCTTCATGTCCAGGAGGGTACAGGGCGCATTATTGCTTCTCCGCCCGTACTTTTGATGAGGAAAAAGTCATTCCAAGAGGTGTTGGAGACTTCTCTACCTCCAAAGAAGGTTACAAAGGACAAGGCTACCAGCACACCTTACAAGTCTTCTTCACCTTCCCCTCCTCCTCCTGATACACCTTCTCCACCTCTTTCACCCGTAGCTTCTCCTCCACCTCCCTCCTCATTCACCTGCCTCACCTATGGCAGGAGATTTTACACCTCAGGGATCCCCTGTACATACTGGGGAAGATTTGGATGGGACACAGCAGGACCCAAATCTATGAGACACATATGACCCTGACCCCATATTGAGTAATGACCCAGAATTGTACTCCCAACACCTCTCCCCACTAGAGGGTAGTAAATCATACCAGCAGGTATTGGCAAGGGCAGCCTCCTTCCACATTGTAGAGCTGCTCAGGGACCCCATCAAACAGGACTTCCTGTTTGATACCCTTACATCTACCCATCGGGATATCCAGTTTCTACCCATGCTCCCTGGTATGCTTTGTCATGCCAATGACATTTTCAAAGATCCCATACGCCAGTCTAGGGTTATAACTCCTAAAGTAGATAAAACAATATAAACCTGCTACCTCAGATCTGGTATACATTAGTTCAGAGGTCCCTCCAGACTCTATATAGTAGCCACGACTGCACAAAAACATGCCAACAGCCAGGCCACAGGTGACCTTTCTCCTCCTGACAAGGAGGATAAAAAAGTTAGAAGCTGCCGGCAAAAGATTGGCTGCACAGGCAGGTAACCATTGGCATATCACCAATTCACACACCTTGCTAGCCACAATGGTTCTCCCAGAAGAGTACAGCAAAAGAGGGCAGCAAATTGTTGCTGAGGTTCAGACCATTTCTAATAACTCAATACGCTGTGCCCTAGATGCCGCAGATACAGCTTCACACAGCATTAATACCAGGGTCCTGAGAAGGCAGGTGTGGCTTCGATGCACTGGGTTTAAACCAGAGGTCAAGCAAGCGGTGCTTACCATGCCCTTTGATAAGGAGCATCTTTTCGGACCTCAAGTGGGTTCTACCCTTGAAGTTGGAAAAAAAACAGGGATACAGCAAAAGCCATGGGTGCTTTACAGTACCCCACACAAAGGAGCACTTTTGGTTACGGACCCCCCAATTCAGAGGCGTCTACCTCCCACCCAAGACAACCTTCACCTTCCTATTCTAAGGTTTTCTTTACGGGGGTCCTGTAAAGGTAAGTGCACCTTCATCTGAGGCTGTACCTCCGCTGCAAAGTAGTGACTATCTAAGTCCCCCCCACCCCACCCACTCCACACCTGTCGGGGGACAACTTTAATTTTTTTTATCCAGAATGGGTCAACATCACCATGGACCAATGGTTCCTTTCCATTATCCTACATGGTTACTGTTTGGGCTCAATACCCCTCCTTCTCCTTGTTCTCACAGACTATCCCTTGAGCACCTTTCCCTTCTCAAGCATGAAGTCCAGTCCCTTCTTCTCAAAGGGGCCATCAAGCCTGTTCCTTTACAACACCAGGGATCAGGAGTATACTTCCTCATTCTCAAAAAAGACGACTCTCAGGCCTATTCTAGACCTCAGACCATTAAACTGCTATATTCTCTCAGAAAACTTTCATGTGGCTACTCTTCAAGATGTTATTCCTCTTCTACAATAAGGTGATTTTATGACGGCCGTAGATCTATAGGGCTCCTACTTCTATATTCCCCATCTAGCCTGCACACTGAAAATACCTAAGATTTATGGTAGCAGGCAAACATTACTAGTTCTTAGTCCTGCCTTACGGAGTCACCCTTGCTCCCAAAGTCTCCACAAAGTGCTTAGCAGTAGTCGCCATACACCTCAAAATACAAAACATGCACATGTTCCCTTACATAGATGAATGGCTCATCAAAGCCAGCTCACTACCACAGTGCCAATATCACTCTCAGATGACAGTGGACCTGCTTCACATGCTGGGATTAACAATCAACTTACTCAAATCCCATCTCCAACCTCTCCAGATACAGCCCTATTTAGGAGCTATTCTCATTGCAGAGTTGCGGGCTAGCATACCCCAATCTGGCTCGGTTCAGTTTTTAGTTTCTGCTCTCCCAGTTTCAGGAGAATCGTACATACATATTCTGGAATATCATGCACCTGTTAGAGATGATGTCCTCCTGCATTGCCATTGTTCCCCATGCCAGACTCCACAAGCGACCCCTACAGCAGTGTCTGACTTGTACATGGTCTCAGTCACAGGGTCACGTGGAAGGTCTAGTGCTGTTAGACCATCCTACTCACTGCTCTCTGCAATGGTGGAACACCACCAACCTGTTGAAAGGATGGCCTTTTCTAGACCCTATGCCTCAGGTCATTCTGACCAAAGATGCATCACTGATGTGTTGGGGTGCTCACCTTTAAGACCTCACAGTACCAGGCTTTTGAGATCTCTGGCACAAATTCCTACATGTCAGTCACCTCGAGCTTCAGGCAGTATTTCTAGCCCTGAAGGCATTTCGTCATCACCTCTCACACAAGTTTGTCTTAGGCTGCATGGACAACATGACAGCCATGTATCACCTACAGAAACAAGGGGGGACACTGTCGTCTCAGTTGTCACAACTCTCTCAGACAGTATGGGAGTGGGCTCTCAACCACCACATTCACCTGGTGGCGGAGTATCTCCCAGGAACGGACAACTTTGCAGATCTGCTCAGCAGGATGCGTAACAAGTCCACGAATGGGAGTTCCACCCACAAGTCCTTCAAAAATACTTCCTAAAGTGGGGAAATTTCCAGCTAGACCTTTTTGCCACAGTAGAAGATGCAAAATGCCCAAGCTTCCCCTCTAGGTATCCACTCCCTCTATCCAAGGGCAACTCTCTATAGATGAACATGTTGGGGATATTTGCTTACGCTTTTCCACATCCCTCTCTTTACATTTCTGATTCGGAGGATCAGGCAGACATCTCTCACCATGATCCTCATAACTCCCAGTTGGGCGCATCAGCCATGGTTCACCACACTTCTGGGCCTCTCAGTCGTTCCCCACGAGAAGCTCCCCAACAAGCCGGACAATCTCACTCAATATCAAGGACAGATCAGGCATCCAGACCCCAAGTCACTCAACCTTACGATATGGCTCCTGAAGTCATAGAGTTTGGTTACTTAGGATTGTCTGCGGAATGTATGGATGGTCACAATCAGAGCATGTTATTCTGCAAAATGGAAACGTTTTGTATGCTACTCAAATGTATTAATGTCATTAAAGTTACTGTCTGAGACATTATTTTATATTTGCTCTACTTGCAGAAAGCAAATTTAGCTTGCTGTCCCATTGGCTTGCATCTCACAGCTATAGCTGCATAGCTACAGAACGGACAACATACTTCCTGATTCAGAATATCAGTCATTAAACCTTTCATGGGAGGCCTTAAAAGGGTCATTCCATCCAGAGTGCCTCCAGCACCATCCTGGAACCTCAAAGCTGTGCTTACCAGGCTCAAGGACCCTCTTCTTGAGCCACTTCATTCATGTCCTCTTCAATATCTTTCTTGGAAAGTGGCGTTCTTCGTCGCTTTCACGTGCCTCAGACATATTAGTGAGCTCCAAGCCCTAACCTTGGAAGAACCTTTCTTCCAATTTCATAGAGACAAGGTGGTCCTTGGCACAACCCAAACTTCTCTTCCAGGGGATCCTCATCAATAGTCATAAACATTGAATATTCCCGCCCTTGTGCGGGGACCCCGGAGCATATATAAAATGCACACATATTATACATGTGTAAAAACAGCAATGCAGGCTATAATGTTAAAAACAGGCTAAAATGCTTTATTTCTATGAAGTTTTTTTTTTTTTTTTTTTTTTTATATTATAAAACTACAATAGAGAATAAATATTTACCCAAGCCCCCAAAACTGGGCTTAGGAAAGTAAGCAGCAGCAAACTCTAGAGGAAAAAGAGAAAAAACTGCATTGAAAAACAATGAAGCATTCTTAGCCAATAGGCTGCATGCAGGTTAACACAGGAGAACCATAAAAACTTTGGCACCGTGCCTTTAAGACCCTGAGCACCTCCAGTATCCCACCATGCCTCAGGGGTGAAGGAAAGGTGACAGTTGGTTCACAGTTAGGTTAGTTCTTTTTTCCGGCTTCTTCTGAGAAGATCCTGGAGCATTGAGCTCTCAGTTTTTCTGAGTTTTTCTCAGAAAAATCCTTTAAAAAAGCGTTTTTTCCTTTTTCATTCGACAAATAACATCTTTGTCTGAGCTTGGCAATTTTTTCCTGACAGAAAAATGCCTTCTCTTTTTGTCAAATGCGCTGCTTGTGGGAAGAAGAAGGCCCATTCAGATCCACACTCTCTGTGTATAGTGTGCCTGCCTCAGAGTCACTGCCCTGACACTTGTAAGTACTGCAAGAATATGTCAAAGAGGACTCTGAAGGACAGAGAAAAGATCAGGCTACATGGGCTTCAGGAGAGGCAAATAACATCGTCCTCTTCACTTCCCAGACAACCAGCAGCCCATTCTCAGGAGAGAATGGCTCGGTCGAAGTCAGCAGGTAGGAAAGTACCTGTTTGTTCCCCGTCGACGTCGTCGCTACCACCGTCTCACCGGCATAAATCGCCGTCGACGGCGACACACCCGACGTCGAAGGAAACGGCGTCGAGGGAACACCATCACAGGGGCAGGTCTCCGTCGACGGCAGCCCGCCGATCGACGTCGAGCCACCGCCGGCGTGCCCGGTCGCCGCCAAAGGCTGTGCGCCCCCCGACGTCAAGAGACACGATGTCGAAATCGCCACGACGGCATGAGAGACATCCGCCGTCGGCTTCCCACCGCTCCACGTCGAGGCACACGACGGCGAGCAGATCGAGGTCCAAAGATCGCCGTTCGACGTCAAGGCACTCTGCGTCGAGACACTCAACGTCGAGGCACTCAACGTCGAGGCAAGAGCAACCGGCGGGGCGCCCTTCGACGTCGACACAGCCATCGACGTCGACACAGGTTTTACCTGTCCCACAGGGAATAGAACATCGCCCCACGCCAGACAAGGCTGCGCCATCTCCAGTGGTCTCCATACCGAGCGACTCTTCTCGGTCAAGAGCGGCATCATCTGGGCATGTCTCGCCCATCAATGTGGCTGGAGAGCCTTAACAGACCAGCGGCCTCCCCAGATTCGCAATATTCGCGAATGTACTCGCCTACTGCCTCCCTGCCAAGAACGCCATCACCGACAGCAAGAGAAGGACGGGCTCGTTCTGCTCCTCTTCAACCGGCCGCGAGGCCTAGGCGCTCTGCTACAGCGTCTCGCAGCAGGTCTCGTTCTCAACGACGATCCAGGTCTCGTTCACGAAGAAGATCACCCTCTTGGTCTTCGTCAGGTTCATCTGTCGGGCGTTACTCACCCACCCTAACAGATTCACCACCTGCTAGGGTCTCACCGGTGGATGACATTACCACGTTTAACGAGGTGCTGCTAAGAGGAGCGCAGAAACTAAACATAGAAGTTCCAGAGCCATCTACCTCCTCGTCAGTCATCTTTGAGACTCTACAACAGAGATCAGCATCAAAAAAGCTGCTGCCTCTAGTGCCTGGTTTGTTGCAGCCAACCATGGACACTTTTCTGGCCCCAGCCTCGCTCAAATCTGCCCCGGCTAGGATTCTCAAAAAATACAAGGCTCCCGAACAGGACCCTTTGTTCCTCAGGAAGGATCCGCCACGGGACTCGGTAATAATAGCTGCAGCCCGAAAGACCCACTCGGTGGCATCATCATCCACGGTCCCCCCGGATAAAGAGAGCAGGCATCTAGACTCTCTGGGGAGAAAGATATGCGGGACGGCGGCTTCGGCAATGAAAGTCTCCAGTGCTTCTGCACTCCTGGGCAGGTATGATCGTTCTCTGTGGGACTCTCTCAATAGATTCACAGAGAAATTGCCCAGAGAGGACAGACAAGATTTCCAGGAGATCCTGCAAGAAGGATGCCTGGTATCCAACCAGGTTATCAGCGCGGCAGCAGATGGGGCGGATTTAGCTGCACATGGGTACGTGCACGGAATCTGTGCAAGGAGGTCTTCCTGGCTGAGGCTCACTGGTTTAAAGCAGGAAGCACAACAACGCATCCTGAATCTCCCATTCGCCGGGAACTCTCTATTCGGTACCCATGCAGACGAGGAAATGGCCCGCATGAAGACCGAGGTGGATACCATGAGGGCAGTGGGCCTGGAAAGAAAGAAAGATTTCAGGCGGAGGTACAGGCCTTATGACAGGCGCCCTTTCCAGCAGAGGGTTCAAACCCCTCATTGGTCCCAAAGGTCACAGCAACGACAGGGACGCCCTCTTTTTCAACGACGGAACACAAGGGAGCGAGGGTCAAGTAGACCTCAACAGTCCACTCCGACAGCACCCACCAAACAATGAGATCTCGCTTCCCTCGACACTGTACACCACTCCGGTGGGGGGAAGTATTACAGCTTATCTTCACGAGTGGCACTCTATCACAAGAGACAAATGGGTGCTCAATATTGTCGAACATGGCTATTCTCTTCTTTTCAAACAGCCTCCACCACGCTTGCCACCAACCAAAGGCAATCCATCTCATCTCAGCTTGCTACGCAAGGAGGCTCTCGCCCTCCTAAAAAAGAATGCCATAGAAAAGGTTCCACCTGCGCACAGAGGAAAGGGGGTTTACTCCCGTTACTTTCTGGTGGCGAAGAAGGGTCGAGAGGGCGTTTTCAGGCCAATCCTGGACCTACGGCTGCTGAACAAATACATAAGGAAACAGAAGTTCAGGATGCTAGCGCTTCACCAGATTTTCCCTCAACTACATCAGGGAGACTGGATGTGCTCCATCGACCTGCAGGATGCGTATTTTCACATCCCAATAGCTCCCAAACATCGAAAATTCCTGCGCTTCCAAGTAGCGTTACAGCATTACCAGTTCAGAGTTCTACCATTTGGCCTGAAATCTGCCCCACGAGTTTTCTCGAAATGTATGGCAGTAGTAGCGGCGCATCTTCGAAAACAAAAGATATTCATATATCCATACCTACACGACTGGTTACTGAAGGCTTCTTCTCCGGAGCAGGCGAGAAGCCATCGGGACATTGTGCTCGGAGTTTGCGAGTCTCTAGGTCTTCAGGTCAATTACCAAAAGTCAACCTTGATTCCAACACAGAATCTTCACTACCTGGGAGCTATCATCAACACAGAACTTCAAAAAGTGTATCCTTCGGAGGAACGACTATCCTCAATAGACAGGAAGTGTCAGGACCTGTTGAGAGCCAACGCACCTACGGCACATCAGGTGACATCGCTGCTGGGCTCCATGGCATCATGCATTTTTATTGTCCCAAATGCCAGACTCCACATGAGGCCCCTCCAAGAGGCATTGGAGAGCAACTGGAGCCAAACGACAGGTCGCTGGGAGGACAGAGTGCGACTACCGGCGGTAGCACTTCAATCATTGAGATGGTGGATGCACAGACCTCACCTATCAGTGGGTGCTCCGTTTCACCAGGTACTTCCATCCGACACCCTAGTAACGGATGCGTCTCTTCAGGGATGGGGGGCTCATCTGGGTCCCCTTCAAGCTCAGGGCCTGTGGTCAGACAAGGAAAAGCAGTACCACATCAATCTGCTAGAACTCAGAGCGGTCCATCTGGCTCTCAAGTCTTTCATACCACTAATTCAGGGGAAAACTCTCCTAATACAAACGGACAATACAACCACGATGTATTATTTGAACAAACAGGGGGGAACGAGATCCCTACCCCTATCGCGAGAGTCCCAAGCGATATGGCATTGGCTCCTGGCCAGAGGAATGTCAATTACAGCGGTTCACCTGCCAGGTCAGCAAAACGTGGAAGCAGATTTTCTGAGCAGACACCTAGAGGACGCTCACGATTGGGTCCTACACGGCGAAGTCGCAGAATACATCTTCGCGCAATGGGGTCGGCCTCAACTGGATCTCTTCGCAGACGAAGTAAACAAGAAATGCCCAGACTTCGCATCCAGGTTCTACCGTCCGGGATCTCGAGGGAATGCACTGTTGATCGACTGGTCAGGGATATTTCTCTACGCTTTTCCGCCGATTCCCCTCATTCCGGCAGTGATCAGCAAACTTTACAGATCCAGAACCAGAATGATTCTTATAGCGCCACAATGGCCCCGTCAATTCTGGTACACAGATCTCCTCAACCTGTCGGAAAAACCTCACAGGAGGCTGCCGTGCAGACCGGATCTTCTAAGCAGAATGGAGGGCAGAATTCTACATCCCAACCTACCCTCTCTGAGCTTAACAGCATGGCTCCTGAATTCCTGCAGTATGGGCACCTAGGGCTCTCACTGGATTGTATGAACATCTTGAAAGAGTCCAAACGGCCTTCCACGCGGCGTTCTTACGCTTTTAAGTGGAAGAGATTCTACATATGGTGCTATCAACAAGGTCACAATCCCATACGGGCTCAGGAGGATGTCATACTGTCCTATTTGCTTCATCTAGCAAAGTCCGGTCTGCAGGTATCATCTATTAAGGTACATTTGTCTGCTATTACAGCCTATCGCAAGTCACCTTCTCAGGAATCCTTCTTTACGAAACCTGTAGTCAAGGATTTCTTAGAAGGTTTGAAAAAAGTTTTTCCGCCCATTCGGAGACCTTCTCCTCCATGGGAACTGAACATAGTATTGGCAAAACTTATGGGCCCTCCTTTTGAACCTATACATAAGGCCTCTTTACAACACCATACGTGGAAGACGGCTTTTCTAGTGGCCATTACTTCTGCGAGGATGGTCAGCGAAATCCAGGCCTTGTCTTCCAAGGAACCGTACACGGTTTTTCATGACAATAGAGTGGTTCTACGAACTCGCCCATCTTTCCTTCCGAAGGTGGTGTCAGAATTCCATATCAATCAGACTATATCTTTACCGACTTTCTTTCCCAATCTGGAGACTCCGGCAGAGAAAGCATTGCACTCCTTAGACTTGAAAAGAGTGCTGAAATTTTATCTGGATAAGACAAAATCGATTAGACACTCTAACCGCTTGTTTGTAAACTATGGTCATTTGAGGACAGGAGAGGCCGCATCTAAACGAACGATATCAAGATGGATAGTTTCTTGTATTGTTAATACTTACCAGCTAGCTAATAAACAATTACTAGCGAGGCCTAAAGCGCATTCCACAAGGGGAAAAGCGGCTAACGGCTGGCCTCCTTAACAATGTTCCAATATCTGAGATTTGTAAGGCTGCTACATGGAAGTCTGTGCATACGTTTACTAGACATTACTGTTTAGACTCAGATGCAAGAGCGGATGCCCAAGTGGGGCAGGCCTCTCTGAGAAATGTATTTGCATAATACGTATCTATTCCTGCACTTCTATCGGACAGTCCGCAGGGTTTAGGGATGGGCTTGCTAATCTATTCAATGTTTATGACTATTGATGAGGATCCCCTGGAAGAGAAGGATAAGTTACTTACCTGTAAATCCTAGTTCTCTTCCAGTGTGCCACAAACAGATACTTAATAAGTAACATTTTCCTTTTCAGAGATGCTTGTTGATGCAGCCAAAATCTGAAGTATTTCAGGCATGAGAACGCAGTGTGAACCAGAAAGTGGATTGGTTTTTTTAGAAATGTTTGTGAGTTAAGCAGAAGAGTATAACTGCATAAAATACTGTGAATAGTTGTTTCATTCCAAGGGCTGATATCCCCTATGTGATCCTGTGTATCTAGAATTCAAGGTGTGATAGTGGAGTGTGATATTGTGACAACCTGTGTACAAGGGATAATCCAACATGGGCCCTGTGCATGTATTGGGTAGGCCCCGGTTTCCCAGAAAAGTATGATTCTATAGATATCTGCCCTCTTCAGAATGAAACAAAGATAGGTTAAAGTCTCACAGTACTTGAATTCCATGGTGTGCCTTCACTCTGCTGGCAGCAGTGACATAACGCAAAACAATAGGGCATCTTCTAGAATGTGATGAGCTTCCCTGCTGAGTCTCCCATATCTCACAAACATTCATTGGCCTTGGACTAAACTGGGGCCCACTTGAAGGATGGGTCCCTTCTGCGACTAATTATTAAACTACTCCAACAACTTCAGCTAATATCGACAAAGATGCTAGCCTAAATATTGTACACACTTTAATATTTCCCAACCCTCCAATATTTAGACTGCAAGCTACTACCTTTTCAGCATCACTCTAGGCTTGAGATTTGATCCTGATGTAGTGAAAGCCAGCTCTCCTAGCAAGTAGAACAATGCACTATTGCAAATTTCATGCCCCAGAGTAGCTCAAGGAGGCAACCTGTCCATTCACGCTTTGTGTATTACCCCACCAGTAGTTTCCCCCGTCACTTAAAGCGTCTGAAGATGCAGTACCACCTCTGCAGTACAGCTGTTAAAGCCTGACATACCTTTTTTTTAAAGGTTTTTTTTTTTTTTTTTTGTAGCTCAAACTTGATCCGACTGTATTGAAGCATTTTACGTGGTCACAAGTTACATTACACAAGGTCACATTTGTTTTTTTAGTGTATGCTTTTAGGGAAAAAGGTCTGGGAGCTTAGTACTAGATTACAACTGTTCAAGGACGACTCTGTGTGTGTGTGTGTGTGTGTGTGTGTGTGTGTGTGTGTGAGTTTTGCTCTTCCCTCCATGCCACTCCACTGTAATCCACTCCTCAGTAATCCACTCCAATACAGTCATATCCCCCAATACACTCTAAGCCACTCTTATCCTATCCACTCCAACCTACTCTAATCAACTTTACTCCACTCCACTCCAATTTACTCCACTCTAATCCAATCTACTCTGATCCACTCCAATCTTCTCTAATCCATTCCACTCTAATCCACACCACTCTAATCTACTCTAATCCTCTTCTCTCTAACTCACTCCATTCTAATCCACTTCAGTTCCCTCTACCCCACCCCAATCCTCTCTAATCAACTCCACTCAAATCCTCTCTACTCTACTGTAATCCACTCCAACAACCCTCACATAGACAAGATTTATGGTCTTTGCCAATGCTTGTTTAGAATCAGCACACTGAGGCACTACTGTCCACTGCCCAGAGTATGTGCTCCCCTAAATGTATAGAAGTTGGCTAATCCCCCATTAGCATATTTAACTCTCCTATAATGCCTAAGTATGTGGTGGAGAAAATACACCCATGGCATGGAAAGTTAAATGTTACTTTTGGACTGTAGCACTTACTGTGTCATCTACTTATGTGACAAAAAAACATAGCTTCAGGTCTGCGTTTAAGTCTGACAGCTACATTTAAAAATGCAGTCTGAGCAATGCAAATCTCACTTTCTGAGAGATAAAAACATTCCTTTTAATGTTAATAAGTCACCACTTGGTAGGCTTTATACCCCACAAGGTGGGTGCATGATATTTGAAAGTGGGACATGAAGACATTGAATGTTACGATGTCTCTTGATTGAAAATCCCTGGCTGTCCTTTAAAGAAAATTAGAGCACAGATTAAAATATTACGTCTGCTACACCTGGTTTGGGATCATCTAGAACAATAGTTCAACCACTATTTTTAACATTTATTAAAAGTACAATTCAATGATGACGTCTGTTTTTTAATAATTAGCTCAGAAAACCCTTTTGTGAGTATCCACAAAGGAGGAGACTTCTCATTACCCTGGCCACACCTCTTGGTGGGCACATAGGCTCTGTGCAAGGCAATGTGGGTTTCCCTCCATCTTGGGAGTAAGGTGCACTGTGGGATTGTTTCCAATAGGGCAAACAGACACTGCTGCAAAAGTTGGTAGGGTTGCCCCTGGAAACTTTTACTCCTTGGCCAGGGAAGAGCCAGGAGTCACTCCCACCCACTAGCTGATGTAAAGCATAAATGTACGTTCAGGACCTGTGGAATAACAGGAGTACTGCAACTTCCGTTTGAGACCTGTGAGGAGACCCAAGGTGCTTGACTTGTTCCCACTTGTGCCCAAGACAAAGAAGTGGACTCCAAGGGTCAGTTGGCTGACCTATTGTGTCGCTACAGGGACACAACAAGCTTAAAAAAGCCATTTCCCTGAAGTGCCTAACAGACCAGTGGCAACAGGACCTGTGCTGGACATTACAGGGGTTTGGCTATGTTTAACTGGACTTCTCCTAACACCTCTGAAAAGTTGAGATTCTGGAGTCCTGGCACTAACCAATCCAGCTAATCTATCCAAGATGCAAATTTACTGGGCTAAAAAATTAGTTTTTGCCCACTTGGAAGTTCTGTGCAGTAGCAACTCCATTTCAGCTGGCCGTAGGCGGGAGGGCATCCAGCCTCGAAACTCATCACATACACCCTGCAACCTTGTCATGCTGGGGGATTCTGAGCTCTGAAAAGATGCTAAGTCTGAACATTGAGATTGGAATTTTGACGAGGTGAAGGCACAAAAACCATTTGGCTGACATGAACACTTGAATTTTCCTGCTCTAAGTTTTATCCCACCCAAACCATCTGCTTCAGTGAGACCAAACCATCTGCTTCAGTGGTACCCCTGCCCAACAGCTATCTTGCCTCGTAGAACTTGCCAGATACAGCATGCAAACTTGCTCCGCTGGAGAATTTAAACATCTATTTTAGAGACTACAGGATGAGCCTACTTGGTATATCCAATCCATGTTCCACCGTGGTCAGCCTGAAATCGTGCCTAAGTCCCTGTAAACTGCAACTGTAAAGTATCATTTACATTGTTTGGCATTGTTTCACTTTAAAACATTAACAATTCATATTTCTGGTTCCCCTTATTCGATTTTTGGTGTTTTGCATATTACATTTTTCTTTATTTTTTATAATTTGCAATGGCATTTTATTGTGTTGTGAGTTTGACTTTTTAACTGTTTTGTTACTTCTAAATGCCTTACACATTTTCCTTAAGTTAAGCATGCCTGCCCTTTGCCATAGCTACGAGGGGTTAAGCTAAGGTTTAGATTATTGAAACCTTTGAATGGACCTAAGAGGTTAGTGACTTTGTTACTTGTTGTGGACTTCCATCCACCCCAATTAATAATACTCTTTCTTATATTGGTGTTCAGCGATGTGATCCTGAACCTGTGTTTCCACTTAGCTTTAAGGTTTGAAACTAAAAGTCCCCAGATTTAACTGACAGCAGAAATTTATTTTTAATTGGCCTAAGGTCTTGATTGAATCACTTTTTAGTTCTTCCAGATTATTTTTAATTCCAATTTTTTCTCCTTAAGTCTAAGGGGAACATGGAGGTAGATCTGGCTACCCTGGCTAGTCTTACTGTGATGGAGATGAAGCCATGTGCTGTCAAGGAAGCTGAAGATGAGCCTGAATGCCAGGAAGGTGTACTACAAGAAGGCCTTCAGGGCTGGGGGGAGTCCTGCCAGGCACAGATCCACTCTGGGGATGAAGTGATTGAGAAAAGCCAAGCAGAGGAAGAGGCAGATAATGTTGTGTGTCAAAGAAGCTGCTCCTGCGCACTTCGAGGGCATGAAGTGAGGGCTCCTACAGCCAGAGCTCCTCACAGCTAGTAGCCGGCTGTCATGAACATTACGATTGTTCACATTTAAGTATATGCTATTTTTATTCTGTGCTTGCTTTAAGAGTTTTTTTGATCTTTTTTTTTTTTTTTTAAAGATAATGTGAAGCTTTTAGACAAAGAAATGTTGGCATCATGACTGCTTATTTTCTAGGCTGATATATGTTATTGTTTTCATCCGTGGACTCTGACATATAATCATGGATGCTGACTGTATAAGTTGACATGTTTCTATTGAATCTATTGTTTTTGGTTATAGGAGCTTATAGTGATTATGTGAATTGAGGTGATGCATTTATCACATTGTTAATTTAGTTCTGTTGATACTTTAGTGTCTCGAAATGCAGTTTTATTTTATGAATATAAAGAAAAGATCAGCGATCACATACTATTAAAAACGAGGTTTCTGACCCCAGGTTAGTGGGACTTTGAGCTAGGACTATCAAGCCAGAGTTCACACCAGTTTTCAAAACAGGCCAGCCCCATTCAGAGGCCGTGCCGAGAGCAATACTGAGAATTGGCCTTCAGCCCAGCACTGTTTGTCATTTTCCTGACAATGATGTGATAGAAAATAACTAAGTTGCTATATTTCTAGCGAAAACAGGCAGGCTTTGTGATTTATCTTGAGAAACTCAAAAATACAGGTTTACCATTTACTTCTGCTAAATTTTACCATAGCACTTAGAAACAGCTTAGAGTGTTAGTTAGGACGTTAAGAACCTGCTAACCACATTAGAAATGTCCTTGCTTTTTTTCGCTGACCATAGCAGTCACGGCTGCATTCCTTTTCCCATTATATGTGGTTACCGTTCATATTTTATGCACTAGACTAGGATTTTTAAAATAAACATTTTAAAGTACCTCTCCTGTTTTTAGTGTTATTTTGAGTGTGTTATTCTAGAATGAGAGTGTTTGGAGTTCCACTGTGTCCCTGAACTAATCTTGTGGGAATGATCATTACTAGAAACACTTCCTGTGTTTTACTTTCAGCAAATTTTCTATGGTTTGTTCTTCAACTGAATTTCGTATTGAGTCCTTGCACCATGGGTTAGCAATCCTACCTCTGTGGCTCGGGAGGTGCAAGGGAAATGTATCATTTTGGTGCTCACTGCCATGCACGGATTATCTAAATCTTTGAGTAGTTTTGATTCCAAAATAAATAAAAAAACAATCATTACAAATATATGGAGATGTCTGTTGTTGTATTCATAACGTCCATCAGGTTTTCTAGGAAATACCTGTTTACTGTAAGTTTGTCAAGCTTGACTCTCAATAGGGTTTCCCCATTCTGTGGTTTCTAAATTTTGGATCTCATGTTTATTGAATCTATTCACTGAAAATGGCAGCTCCTTTTGGAATACCAGTGAATTACAGGGTAACTTAACTCTCCAAAGACATAGGTGTCTTTTATTCTGGTGGTGCATTAACATTTGTTTTAAATGCATGCACCCCAAATGACTTTGAAATTTGTTGCTCATGGATGAAGCTTGATATTGTAGATGCAGGTCCTGGACATTTTTCCACATACACAGCTGCACCATTACCTCAATATTATCAAGCATATTGTGACTTGGAGGTAGCTCTGACCTACCAGGGACATCAAAAATAGTTTGGAAGTGACTTACATACAATAGCTATTACTATGTAGAAATAGTCCCATGGTTCATAATCTTGTGGATTTCTTGTCATAAATCAGTCCGTTATTCATCCATGAACTTCATATATTATCTTTAGGTATTCATTCATATATAAGTCCTTTTGCAGTTTTTGTGATTATTTAAATTATTTTTCATACTTAAAAATGTTTGTGATGTTACAAAAGGGTCATTTGAAACCTCAGTGATCTTTGATTTTTGTTTATTTTTATTTTCAGCCAATGTATGATTACAGATAAGCTTTTAACAACCTCAGTGCATTTCAAACCTACGGGGTCCTTCGTTGGGGGTGGGGAGAGAGATTCACTGTGAAAGAAATAAGCTATAAATTAGCATCAAATGCATCAGAATGCTTTATACAAGGAACAAAGGAATGTCCAGCAAACAGGCTCCAGCCATATTTATTCAGTACAAGTAGGTCCTATCTTAAATACAATGATGAAATCATCATGAACTACACTAAAAACAGACCAGAGAACTAACATCAGCATTGCTCCATTCGTGAGAAATCCTGTACTGAACTGCTATCAAACCCAAGGTGCAACTCCTCCACATCGTGCTTTATGAGCTGAAACTCAGATGAAAAAGATAACCTGAATATATTATATGAGCTGGCAAAACAGGACACACTCTATTCAGTACATACTTTCTATATAGAACCATAAAGTCAAGTGTGTTAATCGACAAGCTAACCAATTAAACAGCTTTTGCAACTCAGAATATCATATGCGAATGAATCTCAAACTAGTGTAATGTGAATTCCATCTCACCATGCTTTCTTTGCGGAATTTGTATTTCATCCATGCACCATGTAAATTTGGTTTGGACCCGTTTTTGCCACATTGGCTGATGTGGTACTTAGCCATCTGCATGGTCATGTGTACTATGCAGTAATAGCCACCATGTTGGAACATGCAGGAACATGTAAATTCTATCTGTGTTGTATAAAATCAAATTAATCTACCTGTCTCTTATGTAGAACACAGCTGTATAACTGAACAATGTCCTAGAGTTGAGAATTACATGTGAAATGGTGATATGGGTAAGTCATGTGTTTTATAGACGAGCATCTACAAGATAATTTGACTGCATAATCTATAGCTACTTGGAACCACAGTATCTACGAAGTCTGGTGCAAGTCTAGGTTTCAATAATTCCATTTCTAAGTCAACAACAGAAATCTTTTAAATAAAGGCACTTTGTTTGTCCGGACATATATAAATAATTACATTGAAATAATATCATAGCAGTATTCAAATTTAGGAAAAATCTCCATTTAAAAAACATTTTTAGAACCATTGGAAACAGTAACCAACCAGTTCAGACTCCACTCTATAAGGAATTAAAATCTAAGAGTAATTTCTTGTCACCCATCTCATAAAACATTGGATAATTTTGAAACTCGTATCCAAATATCTGCAACAGTTTAACTACATGATAAAACATCTTGACCAAATTACATTTAATGTATTTGGCTCAAAACAAAGATATCTCCATTCATGTGGCGGCCAAAGAAAGAGGTATTTTGATTATGGATACTGAGTCTTGTGTGGAAAACGTAAAGCTCATGTCAAAGGTAACAATGTGTATTTATTTACAATTGCTAGATGATCCCACAGTGAGTTTTCTTTAAATACACTAGATCAGATTTTAGACAAGGCGATAGAATGTGAATGGATTTTGAAAAAAAAAATAGTTTTTGCAAACCTCATATCCCAGTAGACCTTAGATGTATATACTTCTAGAGGTCCGCAAAAATGTAACTAATCCATTATTTTGATTAGTTTCCTCCTGTGAATCTATACATGAAACACTAGGTAGATTCCTAGATTCGTTTTTATATCCGATTGCTCAATATATGAAGTCCTATATTAAAGACACTGCCAAATTCCTGATCAAATTGACAACTATACAATTGACTGAATAACGAGATATGGCTGTGTGCAATTGATGTAAATGTTCTTTATATATCTATACCTCATTCGGAGGGTACAGAAGTTTTGGAACGGGTTCTATTACACACTGAAGAAGTAGGTTCCATTAAAAACTTATTATAACTAGTGCACCTCTCATTGTAACACAGTTATTTTGGATGGCAGAGGGATTTCTTTTTGTGAAAGAATTGGCTTCTGTGGGCTTCGTTGGGCCCCCAAGCTATCTCAATATCTTTATGGCTAAATCTGAAGAGGAGCGTGTATTTATAACAAAACAAATGGTCCTAAAATGTAATGACCTATTTGAAATATATTGAGGCTGTCTTCATCATGTGGAATGACCCCTCTAGTGGATTTAGAGAAAATATTGATACATTATGGATCAATTCTGTTTTATTAAATGTTTTAAAAAAACACCTACAACTTGGAGGCTGACAAGAACAAGAAATTAAAGATAAAAAGAAAAAGACCATCCCTCCTCTCTATTCCACCCCACTTATGTTGCTCATGACAATAATATGTACCTCTATCAATGTCCCTTAAACCCAATCCCATTCTTATCTTGTCCCTGTGGAAGGAGTGTCTTGTAGTGCTCAATAGTCAACATGGAGCCGCCATATCAGCAAAGCAAAATGGGGTAGTATGTGTAGTAACTTCAGATATTTAGGATATATTCACTTGTTAAATTAGGTTGAAAAAGAGTAGTATGAATGGGGACCATATTTTGTGAAACATGTCTGCTTTGCCTTTTATGCAGAGAGTTAACTTCTCAGTTCCGAGTAAATATAAAATCTTGCGGAGCCAATTAGTCTGATCTGGGATCTGGTCCGTGCCCCAGAAGGAGAGTATTCCATGACCGGCAGTACAAAGTGCCAGTGTGATTTGCCAGGCCCCTCTTAGATTTTCCTGGGAAGACGAGCCTGTCAATTAGACAAAGAATTACTTAGGCTGGAAGGTACAGGAGTTTTGTGACAAAAAAGTTGTCTTTGTTTAATATCCTTTCCCAGTACCGAGTCAGGTGGAACAGTTCCATTGGTGATGAGGCAGTGTCTCACGTGCCCCCAAAGTCCCCTCCAACACTCCTTATTTTGTTCTAAATACCACCTCCAAATTCAGGCTGTGGCAAGAAATATCTTCCCTGTCTGTGAGAGTGCATATCAGTTTCCCACCATTTCTTCTTGACAGATTTCTCCTTAAGGGGGATTGTGCCAGTAAAGAATATAATTCACATATTAAGCACTTGTCATTGCCTTTCGATAAGATCAATTTTTCAAATGTTGTCAGGGTTCTATGGGCGAATGGTTTTACTTTTGTTTGTGTACTCAGTGTAAAATCAGCAGGTATTAAATACCGTCCACCTCTAGGATACCATATTCTACTTTCAGCCTGTTTATGGGAATGATTCCCTTTAGATCAAATTGGCAGCCTATCTTTTTGCACCCAGATGTTTGCCAATTAGAGAAGTGATCTTCCTGGTGACCCAGATTGAAATCTAGGTTAGAGAAATTTTTTGATAAACACATTTTTTATTGTTTTAAAAGAGAAAGATAAAGAAAAGTGCAGAGCAGAAGGCACAGACAGTACAGGGAATTCCAGCTTCAACACGCCATCGACAATAATATTTGACAGTAATGCGGACCAGGAGGAAAACATCAAATCAGATCTTGTTACAGCAGTCAGTCGTGTTCTCACCCTGTTCTATGGCAGCAAATCCACCCAGCGTTCCCATATTTTCTCAAATTTCCGAGGGCAACCCCTGGATTCGTATACCAGTTTTTCTTGGTTTGCGCACCAGTCAACACCCCTTCTCCACTTTCGGAGCGACGGACCTTCGGAGGAGTTCCAGGCAGCAGCGATGTCTCTTTTGGTGACCAACATGGCTGTTGCAGCCAGGGCTCGCTTCGCCCGTGATCCTCCCATTTCCTCCATCACCCCTAACAGGACTAACTTCGAGGACCTCTGTACCTCCTGTCCCGGGGCCATTCCTAATTCTTGGATCACTTTGCCCCAATATACCTGTATCACTTGACAAGTCCAAACCATATGGAAAAAATCTGCAGGCTCACTCGAACATCGCGGGCAGAGGAGCGGAGACCCGCCCGGTGCAATCTGGACGGTGTCAGATATGCTCCGTGTAAGTTGTAGAATTGCACTGTGCGAAGTCTAACCGACACCGCCAGTACCCTGGGTGCCATCATAGCCCCCCTCCATTTCACTTCCTCGAGTGCCCCAACCCAAGACTCACATCTGGTTCTAACTGAGCCTAGCTCACCAGGAGCGTTGTTAATTAACATTTTATAGATTTGGGAGCTGCCTTTTCTACCCAGGTTCCCCATGAGTAGTTTGGCCTCAAGTGGTTTAAATTCCGGCAAAGGGCCTGCGGCCGGCAAGTGGACCCTCAGGGCATGTCTAAGCTGGAGGTATCTGAAGAACTGTGTCTGAGTTAGTTGAAAGTCCACTTGTAGGTCCTGAAATGATTTCATGGTAGGTCCTGAAATGATTTCATGGCCTTCCCTCTCCACACGTCTCCCACCAAGGAGATGCCCAGCAGGTCCCATTCTGCGAACCCTTCCAGCGCTGCAGTCGCGCTCAACCACCTCCCCCTCCACAGTGGGGTCTGATGGGTGACAACGGTGTTCCAGCGGGTATGTCTTAATGCGGCACGCCACGCCGAGAAAACCACCCTAGTTATCTCCTCCATGTCTCAGGGAGGGGTGCTCCGTATAGCATATCGAGGATACGTGGGAAGCCCAGGATCTCCACCTCTACCTGATAGGCCGGGTCACCCCACCCCCCGGTGAACCAATCATGGATCACTATTAACTGGGTGGCTAGATAATACAGATAGGGATCCGAGGCACCCAGGCCCCCGTCATATACCCATCTTCGGCAGTGTTGTGCTGCTACTCGATGCCTGGCACCCCTCCGGAGGAACAGCCCTGAAGCGCTTTCAAGGGCTCTAAACCAGGAGCGAGGGATTGGGAGGGGAAAGTTCTGAAATATATATAGAAGCCTTGGCAGGATCATCATCTTATATAGGGCCACTCGGCCCATCACATTTAGCGGTAGAGTCTGCCATCTCTGTAGGTCCATCCTGACGCGTTTCAACATCGGTGACAGGTTTCTGGCCCATGTCAGTTCAGGCAGGAGTGACACCCAGATGCCCAGATATTTAAAACTGAGCCTGCGTAGAGGTATTGTGTCCTGCCAGTCAAAACAGTCACGCGAATTAGCCAGTGGGAGCAGTATCGATTTGGTAGGGTTCATTTTAAGTCCCGATACCTGTTCATAGCGCCGTAGAAGGCAGAGACTTCGTGGGCCCGTTATACTGGGCTCTTCTATGTACAACAGGACGTCGTCGGCGTACAGCGCTATCCTGTCCTCTCGGGAGTGACCCCACTTCCAGCCGCGATATATTGGATCTGTCCTGATCATCTGGGCCAGAGGCTCAATGGCCAGGGTAAACAGAAGGGGGGGCTAAAGGGCATCCTTGCCGTGTGCCCCGGTGAACCTCAAAAATTGAGGACAAGGCCCCGTTGACCTGTACACGGGCTGTAGTGTTGGTGTATAACGCTTGGACCAGACGACGAAACCTCGGTCCCAAGCCCGCGCGCCGGAGCACTAAAAAGAGAAACCCCCAGTCGACCGAGTCAAAGGCCTTTTCAAAGTCGATGAGTAAAAGGGGAAGGTCTCGGGGCAGCCAGCGATGCTCAGCCAGAGCCACGTGTAATCAACGGATACAATGTCGAGTACTGCGGGTTGCCATGAACAGGTTAGAGATAATTGACACTGCTAGTGAAGGAAACAAAGTTTAACCCCTCTGCACTGTTACTTTATTCCACCCTGCCATGGTAGTTCTCCGGGACCACCAGGGAATATTCAATATATGTATGCCTGCAACTCCCTGGACCAATGTTTTTTGGGCTCCTCCCAAGCCTGTTCCACTATATAGTGTAATTGGGCATCCTGATAATACTGAATATTGTTAGGGACTCAAAGAACTCTCTCTGCCAAAGGCCTGTATGACAGTTTATGGCCAATTGTGACCTTCACCCCCAAACAAACCTGTTAATCCTTTTTTGCAGTGTCTTAATAATGAGAGAGCGTGGCTGTAAAGGAAGCGTCTGGAATATAAATAAGATTTTAGGTAATGTATTCATTTTAAGAGCAGCAGTCCTTCCAAACCAAGAAAGCTTATGGAGCTGCTCTGTGAAATTGTTGGGAAAGCAGAAAGCGCAAGCCGGAAAGCTTGGAAGTATGGGTGATGCAAGCGCGTGTAAGCAGCAGCTTGGTGTTTCTCAGCCAATGGAGCCGACAGAGACCATGAAATGAAGGGGCTTGGGGCGTTCACTTGTGTGGCCCGGCGGACGGAGCAGATCTTGCCGGTGCCAGTGACAGTGGCGTGGTTTCCCAACCTCGCAAGGTCAACGAGGCACATGAAGCGAGTAGTCAGCAGCAGCCCGGTCCTCCACGGAAGCGGCCCAGCTAGGAATGGGTGCAACTTGTGGAGCTGCTGGTGAGCCCAGCTCATGGCGTAGTGGTGCCGCAGTTGCTCCCTAAAGTCCTGAGGCCCCTGCAGCTCCCCAAGCCCCCCGCATTAGTTGACTTGGAGCTGCCAGTTCTGCTTGGTTAAGGCCTCAAGAGTCTGGTGGTCAGACATAGAGCACTGGAGTTGCGACAGTGCTGAGTCACTGAATCACTGCTGACCCATCACTGAACTCTACGGAGCAGAGCAGTGTGAGGAGAAACAGGCAGCTTTAGGCTGCTGCTTGCTCCCTTGTTTAACCTACCACCCCACCGTATTGTGCGTGTTGCATATCACTGTATGAAATAATAATAAAGCATAGCAGTCCATAGTAGTTACTCTCACCATCAGCAAATAACGCAGAGGTGTAATCAGAGTGCGCAGTAAATTTATAGCATACTTGCATGAACATGAGATCTGGATGGATACTGCAATAACCATGCCGGAGAAAAGGGCAAATCAGAGGAAATTCCCCAAGAATCCAAAAGTATCTAAGCAAACCAAAGAGGCAGAGGCAATGGAAGGGTCAGCCGATGGGGCACAGGGAGTTCAATCTGGCTGTTTAATCTCTCCCCTACTAACCTTCTTTGGAAATCAGAACCCCAGTGCAAAGTTTAATTTCTCAAAAAATCCAGGGGCAGCAATCTACATGATGCTGAGTTAAACTAGTTTGTCTTCCTAGTCCACTGACTCCTGAAAGAGTAACTCCAAAAAAGACCCAGAATGTATCAGGTTGACGCTGCTTATCAAAGAGTAAATGTGATCGAAAAATACGCTTTATATGGGAGGTCCAGAATAGTTCATCTAAAGCAGTGCCCCTGGCTTCAAGTGTCATGAGAACGGAGGCACAGATAAACGTTGTAGATTCCTCTTCAGAGCATAAATTCATAAAGGACAGCTCCCCAATTAGACTAAGTGGCTCTGTGAAAGATAAATCCCCACTTCAGTCAGGGCACTGGGACAGCTTATGTCACAGCTTTGAGAATTAAGACCCATGAGGGAACTCAGAAGCAATCAACACCCAGACTCAGCACAAGTTTGCACCATTGTCAGGAGTCGGAAATTTGCTTCCAGGCCCCTCGGAACCCTCAGGATAATTCCTGTCTCAGATCAATTTCACTATCAAGCAATGCAGATTTAATCCAGGCTATGAAAGTAAAAATTATTAACTTAGTGAATCAATACCTCTCATTGGAAAACAATGTGGAGGCCAAAATAGCAAACAGTGCTCAACAGTTCATAGCAAATGTGCCGATACACAAAGGCGGTCATGAGAATACAAAGGCAGCAAAAAATTCACTGGAATTGACCGACCACCAAAAAGTCTGGAGAAGATGTTACAATTAAAGTTCCCAAATGTAGTACATAAGTAAATGCACTTCAGCCACCATGGCCTATTCTGTTGGTAATAACTAAACCAACAGAGTCAGCCCCAAAAATAAGGGCAATAACAACTGCGCAGATGCATACACAGTCAGGACTAGGAGACATGCAAGTTCATTATAGTTCGCTGCTAAACATTTGGAAGCTTCGGTTGGAGCATTAAATATGCAATCGGATAAATTTGATATTCAGAAAATTGGTGGATGTAATAACTAGAGTACAATAAGTTCACTCACCATTATTAACCTGTGCATGTGATCCTATAATTGATAATTTAAGTATGTTGCCAACAGTTATTGCTGATTTTATAGATGTGAAAAAAACTGTAATGAAAAGGAACTGTCTAACAAGCATAGTTTGTATGACTTGCAAGTAATTGCCACAAACGAAGCACATAATAATGATCTATCTCAAGGGGAAAAACAACAAGTGATGGACGGAATGCTGAACATTGTCAAACACTCACCCCCAGTCATAGATCTGGGTTTAATCCATCGTTCTTTTGCTCACCATGCCACCCCAGTTTGGACCCAGCCATATGCAAATCAGTCTTGACCCTGTTCCTCATGGGAACAGTCCAGACCGAACTGCCAAGCCAGGTCCTCACTGGACTGGAAACAAGCATCCTGGGACCGGTTTCGGGGTTTCAACCCTAATCAGCCAGGCTAGCTTAAATCCAGTGGCATGGGAAGCACGGGACCCACGTCTGGGCATACCCTTCCCACTTAGGGCGACCAAGCAAAAACAACAAGTGATGGACGGAATGCTGAACATTGTCAAACACTCACCCCCAGTCATAGATCTGGGTTTAATCCATCGTTCTTTTGCTCACCATGCCACCCCAGTTTGGACCCAGCCATATGCAAATCAGTCTTGACCCTGTTCCTCATGGGAACAGTCCAGACCGAACTGCCAAGCCAGGTCCTCACTGGACCGGAAACAAGCATCCTGGGACCGGTTTCGGGGTTTCAACCCTCATCAGCCAGGCTAGCTTAAATCCAGTGGCATGGGAAGCACGGGACCCACGTCTGGGCATACCCTTCCCACTTAGGGCGACAAAGCAAAAACAACAAGTGATGGACGGAATGCTGAACATTGTCAAACACTCACCCCCAGTCATAGATCTGGGTTTAATCCATCGTTCTTTTGCTCACCATGCCACCCCAGTTTGGACCCAGCCATATGCAAATCAGTCTTGACCCTGTTCCTCATGGGAACAGTCCAGACCGAACTGCCAAGCCAGGTCCTCACTGGACCGGAAACAAGCATCCTGGGACCGGTTTCGGGGTTTCAACCCTCATCAGCCAGGCTAGCTTAAATCCAGTGGCATGGGAAGCACGGGACCCACGTCTGGGCATACCCTTCCCACTTAGGGCGACATTAGCAAAACAAAATGATGATGGACGGAGTGCTGACAATGCAAACACTCACCCCCAGTCACAGATCTGGGTTTAATCCATCGTTTTTTTGCTGCCCATGCCACCCCAGTTTGGACCCAGCCATATGCAAATCAGTCTTGACCCTGTTCCTCATGGGAACAGTCCAGACCGAACTGCCAAGCCAGGTCCTCACTGGACCGGAAACAAGCATCCTGGGACCGGTTTCGGGGTTTCAACCCTCATCAGCCAGGCTAGCTTAAATCCAGTGGCATGGGAAGCACGGGACCCACGGGACCCACGTCTGGGCATACCCTTCCCACTTAGGGCGACAAAGCAAAAACAACAAGTGATGGACGGAATGCTGAACATTGTCAAACACTCACCCCCAGTCATAGATCTGGGTTTAATCCATCGTTCTTTTGCTCACCATGCCACCCCAGTTTGGACCCAGCCATATGCAAATCAGTCTTGACCCTGTTCCTCATGGGAACAGTCCAGACCGAACTGCCAAGCCAGGTCCTCACTGGACCGGAAACAAGCATCCTGGGACCGGTTTCGGGGTTTCAACCCTCATCAGCCAGGCTAGCTTAAATCCAGTGGCATGGGAAGCACGGGACCCACGTCTGGGCATACCCTTCCCACTTAGGGCGACAAAGCAAAAACAACAAGTGATGGACGGAATGCTGAACATTGTCAAACACTCACCCCCAGTCATAGATCTGGGTTTAATCCATCGTTCTTTTGCTCACCATGCCACCCCAGTTTGGACCCAGCCATATGCAAATCAGTCTTGACCCTGTTCCTCATGGGAACAGTCCAGACCGAACTGCCAAGCCAGGTCCTCACTGGACCGGAAACAAGCATCCTGGGACCGGTTTCGGGGTTTCAACCCTCATCAGCCAGGCTAGCTTAAATCCAGTGGCATGGGAAGCACGGGACCCACGTCTGGGCATACCCTTCCCACTTAGGGCGACAAAGCAAAAACAACAAGTGATGGACGGAATGCTGAACATTGTCAAACACTCACCCCCAGTCATAGATCTGGGTTTAATCCATCGTTCTTTTGCTCACCATGCCACCCCAGTTTGGACCCAGCCATATGCAAATCAGTCTTGACCCTGTTCCTCATGGGAACAGTCCAGACCGAACTGCCAAGCCAGGTCCTCACTGGACCGGAAACAAGCATCCTGGGACCGGTTTCGGGGTTTCAACCCTCATCAGCCAGGCTAGCTTAAATCCAGTGGCATGGGAAGCACGGGACCCACGTCTGGGCATACCCTTCCCACTTAGGGCGACAAAGCAAAAACAACAAGTGATGAACGGAATGCTGAACATTGTCAAACACTCACCCCCAGTCATAGATCTGGGTTTAATCCATCGTTCTTTTGCTCACCATGCCACCCCAGTTTGGACCCAGCCATATGCAAATCAGTCTTGACCCTGTTCCTCATGGGAACAGTCCAGACCGAACTGCCAAGCCAGGTCCTCACTGGACCGGAAACAAGCATCCTGGGACCGGTTTCGGGGTTTCAACCCTCATCAGCCAGGCTAGCCTAAATCCAGTGGCATGGGAAGCACGGGACCCACGTCTGGGCATACCCTTCCCACTTAGGGCGACAAAGCAAAAACAACAAGTGATGGACGGAATGCTGAACATTGTCAAACACTCACCCCCAGTCATAGATCTGGGTTTAATCCATCGTTTTTTTGCTCACCATGCCACCCCAGTTTGGACCCAGCCATATGCAAATCAGTCTTGACCCTGTTCCTCATGGGAACAGTCCAGACCGAACTGCCAAGCCAGGTCCTCACTGGACCGGAAACAAGCATCCTGGGACCGGTTTCGGGGTTTCAACCCTCATCAGCCAGGCTAGCTTAAATCCAGTGGCATGGGAAGCACGGGACCCACGTCTGGGCATACCCTTCCCACTTAGGGCGACAAAGCAAAAACAACAAGTGATGGACGGAATGCTGAACATTGTCAAACACTCACCCCCAGTCATAGACCTGGCCTAGCAGTTCGGGCTGGACTGTTCCCATGGGGAACAGGGTCAAGACTGATTTGCATATGGCTGGGTCCAAACTGGAATGGCATGGGCAGCAAAAAAACGATGGATTAAACCCAGATCTGTGACTGGGGGTGAGTGTTTGACAATGTTCAGCATTCCGTCCATCACTTGTTGTTTTTGCTTTGTCGCCCTAAGTGGGAAGGGTATGCCCAGACGTGGGTCCCGTGCTTCCCATGCCACTGGATTCAAGCTAGCCTGGCTGATGAGGGGTGAAACCGGTCCCAGGATGCTTGTTTCCAGTCCAGTGAGGACCTGGCCTAGCAGTTCGGGCTGGACTGTTCCCATGGGGAACAGGGTCAAGACTGATTTGCATATGGCTGGGTCCAAACTGGAATGGCATGGGCAGCAAAAAAACGATGGATTAAACCCAGATCTGTGACTGGGGGTGAGTGTTTGACAATGTTCAGCATTCCGTCCATCACTTGTTGTTTTTGCTATCTCAAGGGGATCAAATGTCCAGCCAGTGGTGTATAGTGCCACGACAAGCCACGCCTGACGTGTTAACGCCAGCTGAGGAAGTGATCCTGCAACCAATACCAAAGCTGGAGCTTGCTGTGGTAACCCACACGGCTAATTTAGAATTGCCAGTAGGGAACTAATTTGTCATTGGGAAATCAACAAAGAGACAAAAGAGGCAAATAAGAAAAGCAAGAAATAAAAATACACCGGCTAATGTAAAGGTAACTTGCAGTCCTTACCCAATGTTTTATACATAAAGAGGTGTTGGAGCTATGGTAGAAAAACAAGACAAACAGTTAAGGTTAATTCAAAGAGATAATTTGATGATGAGTGATAAGCTCACTCATGAAGTTAGTCCGTGCACAGAAATGAATTTAACCAAACTGCCATTAGTCCAGGCCCAGGTCAGGGAATCCTTGGGTGTAACTAAGTTTCAGAACAAAAAGGTATATAAAGAAGTAATAACAAACAAAGTACTGCTTACACTCCCTCCGACAAAATATATATGGCAATCCACAACTGCAAACAACTCTGCAATTCTGGGTGCAGCTCCATATAGTAACAGAGAAATAGGTGTAGGAAGTGAAGAACCAGATCCCTCCCATCCAGTCAGATGGCAAGGTAAAACATGAGTCACTCCATCGAAGTTCCCCTGAAAACTTCCAGCTAAAGGTATTCTTAAATTCACCTCAGCCGACAGGAGATATAGAGAAAGAAGCTTCTGCATTCCAACATCGAATCACTTCTCCGACATGAGTAGCGATGGCAAGGGAAGCAAGGATGTCCTCCAGAGACCCAGACATTATCCTCAAATCATCCTCTTTGGCTCACAAGCGCAGAGACCCACCTCATATGGACTTGAATCCAGCCTGTCCAAAAATCAATTTAGTAGTACAAACACAAAATCCTCTTTGCTGGTGGATAGACCTAATGATCAAGAATGAGCCACCAGGGGCCCCAGTAGTTTAAGGATCAATTTAACCATGCATAATACCAAGTCATCACCAGAGCAAAACATTTCCCTTCTAAAATCCCCTGAGGCCGACCCATCAGGGACATGTAGTATCCGCCAAGATGTAAAGGCTAAGACGGTGAAGGATTTAACACCAACCCAAATATTATTCACTCCTGAATTGTCGTAATTTGAATCTTGCTCTAGGCAAGACTGCTGGTTCATGACAGTACTTATGCTTGTAAGCGACTATGCCAATCCTGCAAGAAATTGCAACTGTCGGCCCAACCCTCCTGGCTCCCAAGCAGCACCTCACCAAAAACCCAAATATTAAAAGGTGACGTTTGGCAGCCTTTACGCATGGACTCAAGAGTGCAACATCTCAGGGAGTGTCTTGGTTAAATGGAATTTACCCCTTTCTCACATGAACAACATGTCTCAATCAAACACACAGGCAATGAAGAAGATGCAGTAAAAGTATTAATAGGTTTTTATTAACAATACTGCAATCTACGATAAATTGCATGGGCTGCAGTAATAAGGATAATGAACAGTGCAAGGAACAGAATTGTAAAGACGAGAGTCATTTAATACAAAGACCCCCCCCAACATCTTGCAATAGTATAAAATGACATGAGATATAATTTATGTCCTAAAACCCTAACATGATAAACCTAACCTAAAGAGAGTTAGGTGTGATAGATATAATCTGCCAATGCTGTGTTCATGAGAAGAGGCCCCCAACCCTTGATACCTTGGAATGAGGTCTCTAGATCAGACGCTGTGGGAACGCGAAGGCTGGGCCAGCGTCAAGACGACGTGCAGCGTCGATGGCATCTGGTAGAAATCCCCCTGTCTTTGTTAGATGTATTTATACAAATCTGATCGGACCTCTGACGTAGGTCTGTTCCCAAACGATACATAACAAGACATGCTTGGGGTGGCAATTGCATAAACAATTCCCTCGAAGGTGCAAAAAGGGAAAGTACCTATTGTTAATATCTACAGGTTGTTTAAATTTGTCACTAGATAGTGACGCCTTAGCGCGGTGGCACTGATAACATGAAACTAAAACATTGGCCTAACAAAAAACAATGCAGCCATCTTGAAAGATATAATTAAATAATTGCTCTAAAACAGAGCCAGCTAAGTAGGGTAAAAGTCACTGGGTGACGGGGGCACGAGTCTACAAGCTAGAAGGCTAAGCTAACTCCTGCTTCCCATTAAAACAAGATAGGATTCACTAAGCTCTCCCCATTGCCGTAACCAGTATGACTCCATAGGATGACGCCACCGAAGGTGAATGAATCCAAGCTAAAAATGCTCTTGTCTAAAACAAGCTGAAATCATTAAAAACTAGCTAAAAAATCATATTTAAAAACATGTTAAGAAATAGCTAAAAACCTGCAAAGAGACATAATGTCAACCATGACAAGCACAGCAGGCCAAAGTTAAAAGGCAATCTTTGAATTTAGTGAGATCAGCCAAACATCGAATCTATTTAACAGCAGTCATGATCTTGAAGAGAGTCTTCGAAGCCATTAAATGGAAAGGCCCTCAGAAAGGAGGCCACATCGTCAGATGTTACATCGCTGACAGGATAGACAGACGGATCCATGGAGCGGTAGTGCATGTCAGTCTTTTGTGCAGGACCTCCTGCAGGGGCGGTACTCTCCACAGTGCGAAAGAGAGCCAAATTGTTCACCAAAGGCGGCTCATAAGTGGCCTCACGAATCCGCCTTAGTCTCAAGGGGCATGACTGTGAATGAACCCTCATTGGGGACATTAGCAGTGCTCGGTCTACAGAAGGTACCGGTGCAACTGCAAGGCACACTGTAGGCAAATGTTCGAAGAGGCACCACACACAGCGAAAGACTGGCGGTGCGCACCATAGGACTGGTCTGAATGACAATGACCGGTCACGCTCCAACTCTTCCAACAATGGAGCATCAAAGGACTGAACCATGCATTCACAGCACAGTTGGGCTGGTGGTAGTGGCTCCATTACTCCGCTTAGCTGGAAAGGCACAACCTCTGCGAATCAGAACCAATAGCATTAGTATTCCGCCTATTAACACCAAAATTATAGGAAAGCCACCAAACACACTTGAAAAGAGTGCATGGATGGCTGAAGGAATGACTCCGAAGACAGTCTGGAAGATGGACAAGAATCCAGACCTGACAGCCTTAAAGAAATGGACAGTCCCCATAGTGCTCAAGGCGTTGAATATTCTGGATACCAACTCTCCAAAGTGCTCAGAGAAGTTGGTATTTAATAGGGATTGTATCTCGGTTGATGACCTTGCTATCTGGAAAGCATATGTCTCTCTAGCTGAAGTCAATGGCACTTGTTTTTGAAACAATAGCGCCTTTAGCCTGCTCACATTTCTGCTGCTCTTATCTCTTGTGTTGTGAGGAGTAAAACATGTCCACAACATGTAACGACCTTAGAGACTGGAATTGTGTAGCCAATTCCTGGTTGCAAACCGCAACAGCTTTGGTTGCTCAGCACCACATAACTTCCATTTGAAAGTACATGAAATGCTGGTCGAATCAAAGGAACGGGAGTACTCTTCAGAAAACAGGCCAAGTGTGCAACCCCTGCATTGCAAAGGCCATGATTGGACACCTGTTTACATATCATTGAATAACTAACATTATTCTAGTATTCGCTTCTGCTAAAATAGACCTCTGTTTCATTGTTCAAACATTTATATTCAAAGGGCAACTCCCACTATTCTTTAATATAGCTATTGCCTAGCCGCACGTATCTGCCCACAGCAAGATGTTTCAGTCATTTCGAAAAACGAAGAGTGTAAATGGGCAGATTTATAATGCCATGTAGGAGCCACACCATTGGTGGACTTTCTGCACCTGTGAAAGGCAACTTCTCTAACTTTTCTATGTGACGCATGGTGAAACTTGCTTCCCTTTTAGCCATTGTCTGTTGTTCCTTGGATAAATTAAAAGCAGCAAACACGTCACTACCGTTAATATACTTCCAAGGAACGGAGCCATTTTTCAGTGTTTGTAATGTCCAACCTAACTGCATGATGGAACCCAGCTGACTTTGTCCATGGTATCAAAGGGACATGTCTGTCTGAATAATAGCAATTGCAGACGGCACTGTTTGTTAGGGAATAAATCCTGTTGGACAGGGTGTTCATGCCATTGTCGACAACAGCTAAAGTCTTTTCTAACTTTTCTTTGTCTATCTGCATTAAACGTGCAGCAGCTTGTATCTGAGAACTTCCAGATCTCATTATATATGGCATAGGTGAATCTTTTAGAGAGTGTTTTTCTCGGACCTAACAAGAAGTCCTGTATGTCTATATCTTCAAAAAGAGTGTTAAGATGTTCCTTAACTGTGGCTAACATGTTAATCTGTACCCACTGTTGGCACAGTTTACCCACACTGTATGTTGTAACTATACCTGTGTGCTGACCAGGACAAAGTGAGGGTCTGGCCGGCTAATTTTGAACCCCCCCGATGAATTAAAACAACGTGCCAGGCACCCATTTGTGGCTATTGGCCATACTAACCACCCGCCCGGGACTGGAAAGTGAAGAGTTATAGGTACCAGCCTGAACCATTGCATCTAGTTCTTCTTCAGGGACATTCAGGAAGGATTGCCAGTTATTAAATTTTGCCTGGGCACATTTATTTCTTTCATTTTTGCTAATCCCAGGCTGTATGTCTGTTGAACGGTGCTATTTAAAAATATAATTTGCACAGGAATAAGGCATGCTCTAGATAAAGCTTCCCTACCCTGTATTTGCCAATCTTGTGTTCCCCATACACTGTTTACATCAGCAGTGTTCTTCCAGTATTCGTAACCTTCAACTGGAAGATGGGAGACAAAGGAATCTGAGTAAATTAACTTTGTATTTGTTAGCAAAAATGTCCTACTTTTTGAAGGTGGTAATTTGAAGTAATAGGACTCTGCATTTTTTGTCTTGCCCAGACAAATAAGTAAATTCATCTGCAGAATAGTTTGGGCTCCCCACAGGTGGAGTTGAACAGTGTTCCCATTGTGTGTAGTTGAATACTGATCTATGTCTATTTGCACAGTGTATGTAGTAATGTCCCCAGTTGTTATATCAGAACATTTCCCCATAATTCTTTGTGTTGGTATACACATCATCACTTTCAAATACCGAATAGTCCTTCATTTCAGTTAACATAGAATCAACTGTCTGGACATTCCAATCATCATATACAACACCAGGTGTAATTACATCAGTCATAGATATTTTGAAGACATAAGGAATCTGAATGACCTCGGTAGGCCTGTATATATCAAATTGAATTTTGTCCCACACAGTCCCATCAGGAATTGGCACAGCTGAAATGTTCACAAGAGACAAGTCTCTTCGGACCTTATGTGAGGAATGATATGGAGTTAAGACTTCATCCACAGGCTCAACAGAGGAGCGTTCAGAAAGGTAATGACCATTTGTAAGCAAGAAGGAAACAGTCACAGAACCAGACCATAGAATTTTTTTAAAATAATGTCAGGAATAACCATGGATAGTTCCATGGGTGAATTAGATAGTTATTTTAAAGCCATATTTACAGCGTACGTGTCTTTGAAAGAGTTTCAATCGCAGGAATGGATGAAGTTGAAGAAAAGGCATTAGTAGCGATGAAGTAACGAGAAGCAGTCTCTGCAAACGCAGGAGCAGGTGCATTACGGTTGGATGGATCCACTTCATGTGGAGGCTCATAGGAGACAATATGGTCAGTTTGTGTTGTGTTGGAATAGGAGACAGCCACGTGTTAGACATGTGATATTGTTGAGGTGGTAACAGGAATCAGCAAGAGCTCATTTTTCACCCTCCCCTTGCTCAAGGAGATGTTTGTAGCTTTGGTGGCCACGCTTGTGTAGTCAGAAGTATTGTTTCTTCTTTGAAGAGGCTTGTCCTTTTGGGTAGTGATAGGTGACTGGGAACTTCCCAAGGGATCTCTGGGTCTACTGTGCAGGATCGGCCACATGGTGAAGTTTTATGTCATCAATGGAAATGAATTTATAGCTTTGGAGCCTGGCAGCTGTGGTAAGATGACAGTTCTGGTACCTTGTATTCCCAGGACTGGTTGCTCTGTTGGACGGCCAGATTCCTTCTTCACAGCGATCTTCTCATGAACCAGATCCCCAACTTTAGCAACCAAGACAGTAGAAGTTGTTGGCAAATCCCTTATTCCTAAGGTGGCAACACTGGCGGATGAATTATCACAAAATTGCTGAAGCTCCTGTAAGACAGTGAGACAATCATTTATGTCAAGTGGTGTATCTGCTGCCACCATACCAGGGCCATCAAGGTCTGGGACATACATATGTATCCCAAAGAGAACCTCATAGGGAGTGCATTCCCTCAAGGACCATCTTGGCAGATTATTCAGTGCTCTCTGGACCCCATATGGGTGATTAAGTTAACTGCAGCATGAACCTAATACTCTGGCTGATAAGGACTGCTTTAAACCTCCTCTCCATGACCGAATTTCCCTCAGGATGGTATGGTGCAGAGTAATGGTTTTCAACACCCATCGTCCCCATGTTGTCCCTGAATGCCTTGGAGGCAAAGGCAGGGCCCTGGTCCAAATGGAATGCTGCAACCGCATATGTACTGATAAAGATCAGCAAGTCTTTTATAACAGTTCCAGTGTCAGCCGACCGCTGAGGCCATACCCACAGGAATCTAGACCAAGAATATACAGCGACTAGAATGTATTTGTATGCACTGTCAGGTTGAAGGGGACCGCAACGGTCCAGGTACACACATTGTAGTGGCCTGTTGGACACTAAGAGGGATGTCTGCTGTGGGCGTTTGATGTTGGAGCCCTTAATTTGCTGGCAGATGTCACAACAAAGGACATATTGCTTTGTCTGTTTGTATAGACCTGGCCCCCAGAAGCATGTCTGTAAAAGTGTAATTGTGGCTGTGATACCAACATGAGCAGATGCAACACCCTTGTGTGCTGCTTTGATGAGATCTAATCTCTGGTCTTGGTTGGGAAATGCTCGGTCTCCAACCCCAGAAATTGTTGCGTAAGCAACCTTCTGTGCACTGCTGTGATATGAGTATTTTGTAGGGTATGCTTTTGTAATAGGCTTGCCTTCAGCCGAAGCTTTCACAGCATTCAAAATCTCATAATCCAATCTCGTCTGAGAACGAGTCACTGCAGCCACAGAAGCCGTAGCACCTGCAGATTTGGCTGCATCATCAGCCAAAGTGTTGCCAATAACGTGTACTCCTACACATTGGTGGCCCATTGTATGCACTACATGGACACAAGGTAGCTAGCCTTAAGATCAGCCACCCTCCCCCACAGAATTCTGTGTTTTATGGTGTTCCCTTTTGAATCTCTAAACCCGTTCAACTTCCAACGATTAAGATAATCATTGTATGATTGCACACAGTAGTATGAATCAGACCATCAGAGTGAGGAGCCCTGGCTCTGTATTTTCTAGCGCTAAGATAAAGGCTTTGAGTTCAGCCAGCTGGGCTGTGCAGTCCCCTATGGTCTGCGTGTAGGTATTGTGAGGGTGGAATACACCATCCTTCATCATTTCCGCTCACAGCTGCACAAGCGGCTGAGTATTGATGTTTGGTACTTACAGCTGGTTGTGCTGGTTCATCAGTGTAAATGACAGTGTGGTATCTGTCAAGATATGTTTTGAGGTGCTGGTTACTCGTGTTTGTATTGGAGAAATTCTTGTGTCTGAAGTTTTGGATCAAAGATGTAGTCTACATTGGTGGCAGTCAGGGAGGTTGCCCACTGAATGCAGAGTGGATGTAATACTTTAGCGTTAGGAACGCTTGCTTTGGTGACCGCCTCTAAGGCTGAAACTGGGGTAATGACAATAATGTGTCTCCCTTGGGCAAGTGGCCTTTCCTTAATGACAACCATCTGAACTGAAGTAAGAGTTTTTTCTGTGGGTGCGCATCGTTGTTCTGCATTGGAGTATAAATATAATTTATATGCTATGGGCACTCTGTCGCCCTCGTTAACGCTGACATAATTAAACCCGATGGCACCAGCAATTATTCTAATGACCAAATTTGTTTTGTTATCACGTGTGTGTGTGTGTGTGTGTGTGTGTGTGTGTGTGTGTGTGTGTGTGTGTAAGTGTTCTGCTTCTAACATATCCTGTTGCAATTCCCTAATGATGTGTGTATGTTCAACTGTCCAGTGTCTACTATAAAAATCAGGGCGTATTAAGTCATACAGTGGCTTAATACGTTGTGCATAGTCAGGAATGTATGGTCTGCCAAAGTTGAAGAAACCAAGTAAAGGATGTAGTTTCTTAATTGTATTTAGTCATTGGAGTTGAGCACATTTTTCTAGAAAGTGCAGGGCCAGGCTCTTGCCCTCATTTGATAGCTCGTACCCCAGGAACAATACGCTGAGAAAGGCTATTTTTGTTTTCCTAAAATTAAATTTTTAGCCAAGGGTTTCAAATCATAGATTCGACCCTGGCAAGATGAATGTTGAGGTCGTCATCTGTGAGATAGATGTCATCCACGTAAGACAACGCCTCTGGATCAGTATCATGTAATATTGATGTTACACGGGCTGAGAACAGCCCTGGACTGTTCTTGTAGCCTTGAGGCAAAGAGCAGAAGCGTTTTGTGAGCCAAATGAGAATGCACTCAGGTCCCGACTTTCGTGTGCTAAGTTTTGGCAGAAAAAAAACGTTGGAGACATCCAAGGTTGTTTTGTATTTTTACGCACTATGTTGTTAATTAGTGCTGTGCTATGTGAATTTTGTATAGCGTATGTGCGTGTTTGACTGTTTAAATGTCTATAATCTAAGACTATTCTGTATGAATGGTCGGTTTTGCAGCGGGAATACTGAGTTAGTCATTGCAGAGACGCAGGGCTCAATTATGCCCTGGTACTTAAGCTGAGTGAGGATCTCCCTCAGTGGTGCTTTTGCTTCTTGTTTAACAGGATATTGTGGCTGGGGTGTATACCTGATAGGTATTACATGACCAGGAGGATCCTTGTCCCAACCTACATGATTGCGGTACAACGCAGGTGCCAGTGCTAAAGCCCAGTTGACAGCTTAGGCATGTTTTACAGCGTCTGGAACAAGATCAAATAAAGAAGGCAAAATGACATCTTCCCCATGTGGGAGCTTACAGACATGCCAGTAGGATATCACAACTAAGTTCATCCCAGAATGTCACACTCATAGTGTGTTGTATCTCCCCCTCAATGTGAATGTTTAAATCATAAACCCTATTGGGTGGAAGGACACGCCCAACCTCAGTCCCAACTGCATTGAAGTTGCTAGTTGCTATCACATCCAGATGATACTTCAGACTCTGGCAACATATCGTGACCTCTGCTGCACTGTCTAGCAGTGTCACCGCCCATGTCTTGTTCTTTAGCAATGTTCTCAAGTGTACTGGCATTTTCAATTGACAGTGCTGCCACCTTTTTCTTTTTAAATTTTTTTTTTTTGTTTTGTTGTGGGGACTTGTCTTCTGTTTTGTCTGAAGACTGTGGTTAGTCTTTCTTGTTTCACGTATTCAGGACGTCAATCAGGACATCCCCCTCTCTCGCTACGTCTATCCAGTGCATACTGAAAGGAATGAGAGGGACGTGAATCAGTGTGTCTGTCAGAAGTTTTTATATTTTCTCTATTTCTGAGATAATATCTCCTGTCGGAGTTCTCCATGTGTGGAGAATCTACTCTCTGACTTTGTCTTTAAATTGTTTTTGTTTATCTCAGCACTTTTTAGAACCCTCCTGTGCTTGTTTAGTACCTTCCTTAGGGGTGGTAGTTTGTATTTCAGGCCTTTTCGGCTTGGCTCCCAAACTGTCCTGTCCTATACTGGTATATGGATCGGAAATAATTTTCGGTAGCTCTTTTTCCTGGTCCAACTGTGGAACTTCCTGGAGCTGCTGGCATATAGGAAGCAATGCGACCGCTTCCCCTTAACATTACTGAGTATTATTGAGGAGTCTGCGTCGAAGTTGCGCATTAGTTTCATCCCTAAATCTAGGGCTGGTACAGCCCCGTGCTCATTCTGTATTTGTTTTAACACTTCCAGTTAATTGGCACGTGTCGGGGTACCATGTGTGGTGGAGTATATTGCAGCGAAGACTGTACCCCAGGTGGCGCAGTCATCCACTGAGGGAACTGTCCCGAAAGGCAAGTACATAGTGAGATTCTATGTTTTTCCTGTGGTCCCGTATGGGGAAACACAGCTTTTAGCTGTTTTGTTTTCTGGGCTATCCAGAATGGTATTTTCTCTTGTTCTGTGGGCACTTTACCCGTGATAGAATGTACTGTTTGTGGAATAATCCCAGTAGTAGCCAATTGGTATCCAGCAGGTGCTGGTTGTGCTGGATGCGCTGGTGGAGTGTTCAGAGTTCGCATTACGAACTGAACAAGTCGCCTCTGTAATGTTACTAGCTCAATGTTTAAGTTGCGCAGATCAGCTGCCTGCATATTTTGTATAGCTGGGTGAGGTGTGTATGTGGCAAACATAGGCCATGTCGATCTGTCATTTCTTAAAGGACCTAGTCTCATGGGTTGTATTACATGTGATAGGGCGCCATTAAACTAGTTTTGATGTTCTTGATAAGTGATCGGTATTTCAAGATACTGGTATGCTTGGTACTGTTGTGGTACATTAGCTATTCTGTATTTGTGGAATGTGCGGAATCTTAGGTCTTCCTCAGGAAAGGTGACCCAAGAGTAAAATGTTTCTGCTTGGTAAGCTTCATTAGCTTCTACTATGAATGTGACATCCCCACCCTCATCTGTTAAGCCATGTACTACTAGGTGTAAGTTTAATGCTTGTCTAGCCTTCTTAGGAATGCCTATGGCATTAACCATATTGAATAATGGGTAACAGAGATGGAACACCAAATGGGGAGTAAAAAGGTCCTTTTAAGAGTTTGAGCTCGAACAACCTACAGCCTACTCAGGTGCTCCCTATTCAGCTGAGGAGGATCGTCCCTAAGTCCACCAACGTCTCCGTATAATGGCACTTAGGGTACCTGTTGTGTGTGAGACTGTGATAATCAGGGTATCCGTATATTAGTGCCTAAACACCATCGTTGGTGGCGCCGTGGCGTAGTTTGACTCTTGCTCTAGGCAAGACTGCTGGTTCAAAGATGACAGTACTTATGTTTTTAGGCTACTATGCCAATCCTATGACAAGTCGCAACTGTAGACCCAACCCTCCCGGCTCACAAGCAGCACCTCAACAAAAACCCAAACAGTAAAAGGTGATTTGTGGCCGGCTTTATGCATGGACTCAAGAGTGCGACATCTCAGGGAGTGTTGTGGTTAAACGGAGATTACCCCTTTCTCGCATGGACAACATGTCTCAATCAAACACACAGGCAATGAGGAAAATGCAGTAAAAGTTTTAATAGGTTTTTATTAACAATACTGCAATCCACGATAAATTGCATGGGCTGCAATAATAAGGATAATGAACAGTGCAAGGAACAGAATTGTAAAGTCGAGAGTCAATAATACAAAGACCCCCACCATCTTGCAATAGCATAAACTGACATGAGATATAATATACCTTCTAATACCCTAACTTGATAAACCTAAATCCTAACCTAAAGAGAGCTAGGTGTGATAGACCTAATCTGCCAATGCCGTGTCCATGAGAAGAGTCCCCCCAACCCTCATTACCTTGGAATGAGGTCTCTATATCAGACTCCGTGGGGACACAAAGACTCGGCCAGCATCAAGGCAACGTGCAGCATCGATAGCGTTGATGGCATCTAGTAGGAATCCCTCTAGCTATCTGTCTCTGTGAGATGTATTTATACAGATCTGGTCAGACCCTGACGTAGGTCTGTTCCCAAACAATAGATAACAAGACATGCTTGGGGCAGCAATTACATAAACAATTCCCTCGAAGGCGCAAAGAGGGAAAGCACCTAATGTGAATACCTACAGGTTGTTTATCTTTGTCACTTCATAGTGACGGCGTAGCGCAGTAGCACTGATTACATGACACTAAAACACTGGCCTAACAAAAAATAATGCAGCCATCTTGAAAGATATAATTAAATATTTGCACTAAAACAGAGCAAGCTAAGTAGGGTAAAAGTCACTGGGTGACGGAGACATGAGTCTACAAGCCAGAGGGCTAAGTTAACTCCTGCTTCCCATTAAAATAAGATAGGATTCACTACAGAATATGACTCACGCGGCTCGTATAACATCCTTAACAGGGTAACATTCTTAAACTCTTTCCCAATACATGCAAACTACAACATATAAAGTCTGCAGACTTGTTATCAGTAGAGTTTATCCCCAGTGATGGTCCTAAGAATCCTGGACAAACTTTAACATCATCGAGAACGGAGGATATTGCCTGTCAAACTTTGAGCCTTAAGGAAATGTTAGAAGCATGGGGTATTATAGTGCAAAAAAAAAGGAAAATCAACATTATCATTTTCCGTTCCTGCAAAGAGCATCGCCGTCACAGCCATCACAATTGAAGCTGTCCTGGGCTCACTCCGGTCTAAGGAGTGCTTAAGGCAGAATTCAGTGTGTTGAACAGCATAACCCAAACCTGCAGAGCAGAAGCATAGGTGTAAAATACTGGAGTTGGATATCCGCCAATTTAAAAGCACTGAAAAATGATTGACCGAATCCTGGCACGAGAAGGTTGTGGGAATTAAAAATCAGATATGCATATCCTTTCCCTTTCATGGAATATTGCAGGGGCTAAGCCATTGCTGCAAGAGGGTAAATCCCCTTCTGACTGAGAACAGTTTGACATCATAGCACTACAGGAAACATGGGCAATAGAAGAATTACCGCTAGACGGTTATGTCAATCACTTTGTCAAAGCAGAAAGAACTGAAAACTTTGGTAGAGCAAAGGGAGGGTTAGCTGGTGATGTATCTACAGCATTAAATGTTATCTCGGTGCAACTTCAATCCCCAGATCCAGAGCTATAACTAATTAAGTTGCTTCAGTGGCGCAAAAACAATTTTAACCCAGTTCTGCTGTTAAATCTGTATGAACATCCAAGCGCAAAGTAAAAACAAGCCCTGAACAAACTTATAATCTCAACACTAACAGACCTGAAAGTAGTAGACCCCACGTGACATCATATTAACCAGAGATTTCAATGCCAACCTCATGTACTCCAGATGAAGACGAAAGCCTAACATTAGCAAACGCCATTTGGAGTGTGATCCCACAACATAACCTGCCATTTAAGCGAATGGATCACCACAGCCAATCTCTTGTCACAGCTCTAGAGTATCTCGGTATGAGGGTCATCAGTGGGAGAACTACTGATGACATTTCTCCAAAATATATTTACTATGGGTCTCAATCACGATCCATATTAGATTATACAATCATCTCTCTAACAGTGTTCCCCCAATTAGTGAACTATTCAATCAATTTTACAACAGCCAGTGATCACAGCCTACAATGGATAATGTTAAGGCTAAGTCCCTTGCAACATGCGATACAAAAGGAGAGGCAGGAACAATAACGTCTGTGAATCTAAAATTCCTGAGGTGGTCCTCAGTTTCTTTACCAGGCCTACATGAGATGGTAAAACAATTATTGCAGGAAAACAATTATTGCAGGAAAGCAATAATACAACAAATAACGGATTAGTGTCCTGGGTGAAATTTTGTACTCCGCTGATTACTGGTGGCAGCTCGAAAACCAGACCTAACAGAGTTACCGGTACCAGGGGAACAAAAATCTCTGAAAAACCTTGCTAACTGAAAAAAGAAATAAAGCGAGCTGCTACAAACTTGAAAACATCAGATGTTGATGACATAGAGTGGGATAAAGTTAAGAAGCTGAACAAAGCTTACAAGAAACAGCTATGGGCAGGCAGGAATGCAACAAAAAAGCATTCTGGACAAAAGTTATTTACACCTCCAAAATGTCAAATCGAAGGTCATTCTGGGAAATTGTGAATGGCTTGAACAGGCCAGGTAGATCTCTTAACATCTCCAACGTGCAAGAGACTGATTGGGTATATTACCTGACAGAGACGTTGAGAGGCCGCCTTGTGCCAGCCGCATCACCAATAAAAGATGTTTCAGTAATAAATAATGAAGATGGGGATGCGAGTAGTCGCATGCAAGGAGTAGGTCTGGTGCGATCATGCAGTTTTAAGTCTGCAGCAGCGAGTGTACTTTTCATATTTCCAAGAAAGAATCGGTACAGTAATAACTAGAGGAAGAAGGGGTGGAACTGGGTGATGGAACACGTATATCTAGGAATATTCCAACAATTAAGCGTTTAAAGCAAGGGTGGGTTCTGGCCCCACCTCTTTAATCTATTCATGGCAGACTGAACACCGAAACTGGATCAAGTCAATTCACATCCCCCACACCTGGGTTCCCTCCAACTGAAGCATTTGGCTACGCAGATCACATGGTGTTGATGAGCCTAACAAAGGTGGGCCTTCAAAGATCATTAAACGAGTTGAAGAATTATGTAAAAATAAATAAATTGGAAATAAGTGTAAAAAAACAACAAAAAGCATGTCATTGGATCGAAAGGCGGGCTGTTTCAAAATCTGGTTGGATAGTCATCAGTTGGAGGAGGTTAAATCTTACAAATACTTCAGCATTTATATTGACAGCCGATTTATTTTCTGGACCAGCAACAGTATCTGCTAAAAAAAAAAAAAAGGGTCAAGCCCTGGTCATGGCCCTCCGCACACTAGCAAATAAGCTGGAGGGACCATCATTCAATCCATTGCTAACCATAATGGCAGCAAAACTTTACCCGTATTGTCCTATGCAAGTATTGCCTTACAAGGGAAAGATGCTGTTCTACTGATCAAACTTCAGACTTTTGCCTACAAGAAGGTGTTTTAAGCCCCCAAAGTGCATCTCCTGTGCAGGTACGTTTGGAATTCGGATTGATCAATGAAAATCTGGGGAGAACGTATGCATACATAAAAAAACTGCTATAAATTCAAACAAAATAAAGACCAATGTAAATTAAGCAGTGCAGTTTAGTCTGCGCTAGTCGATGCTCATAAGTCGACATATAATCCGACATATAATCAATATCAATATTTCACTTACCAGCAGTTCACGAGGATTCTTCCAGTGAAGCAGCCAATGTTTCCTCCAGAGGCATCCCAGAGAGGTCACTATGTTACCTACTCCCGCCTGTCCGGACTCTCCTTTTCCCTGCGCAGTGGGAACACAGTGTTAGATTTAAAGCCCCGATGGGCTCCAGCTGGAGCGGGCCTCCTCTCACAGCCCTGGCTACCCTAGGACAGGTAGTCCCTATTGCCAAAACTCCCCGCTCCTGTCAGGACTCTCCTTTTCCCTGTGCAGCAGGAACGGAGTGTTAGATTTAAAGCCCTGATGGGCTACAGCTGGAGCGGGCCTCCTCTCTCAGCCCTGTGTACCCTGGGACAGGTAGCCCCTATTGCCAAGACTCCTCGCTTCTGTCAAGGCTCACCTTGTCGGGGTGGGTGTCTTTTCTGTGTCCCTGCTGAGTCCTGTTCTATTTGGAACCACCAGGAGCCGCCCCCAACAAGGTCCAGCATACATAGCGGCTCTCTGGAGGCAGCGGGTTGGCCAAATAATACATCTGCCCTGGAATGGGCCCGGCTCCCCTCCACTTCACCTATTTCCCATGGCTAGAGTAGCCGCATCTGCCACCTTGATTTTGAGCGGCTGGCAAAGTACAGCACCACCTCTGCTCAGTGGATTCCAATCAAGCTCACAAGCCCAGGGGTGGGGGGGTCTGCACCGTCTTTCAAGGACGTCAAGAAGTGCCCCTAACCTTCCTACTAACCTTACCCAGTTAACTGTCAGCATTGTGCGGTGTGAGGAGCAAAAGGCACGTGCTATGTGGCTGCCAACTTGGCCCAGCTAACATTGCTATTTCGAACACAAAAACTGCAGCATGAAATTTATGTAGAACATTAGGAGAATCAACATTCCATTTCTTGCTGCAATGGTGAGATTAGAGAGCAAATGAAAATCACACTGCTGTTTTTCGAAAACCCACTGGTAACAATTCCCCAGAGTTTTCATCCAGAAACCCTTAAAGCACATTCTGTACTCAAACTACCCACCTTAAAAGGATAACATTTAATATGTTCAGTATGAAGACGTAGAAGATGACAAGCATACTATCAACAGACTCAGTGCAATTTGAAAAATTATCTCTTGAAAAAATCTGGTAGCACTAACCAATCAAGAGTTAGGTTTGTAGCTGGGGGAGATCCTACAAATGGAAAAAGATTTTTGAAGCCTTTGATCTACCATTACTTGCTTTTCAGCGCCCACAAAACATTAGAGAAATTGTTGCCAGCACAAAAAGGAATCACACTGAACAATAAAAAACAGGCACATACTAGTGTTGGAACCGTGTGCATTGTAATAATGTAAATGTGGGAAACAGCGTTAATGAACCACACAAAGGCTACAAGATTCCTATGATATGTTATGCAGCCTGTAACAACAAAAATTGTATCAATTGACTGAAGTGCCCTTGTGATGTGCTGTATTTGGGAAAGACTCCGCAAAAAATACAATTTAGGATGTCAAAGCATAGAAGCATTAGGAACGATAACAAAAAAAGTGTAGCTTTGCACTGGAATGAACATAAACACAAAATAAGTCAGTTTCATTTTTATTTGTTGTAAATTGTGGCACAAGAAGCAGGATTGAATAACTACAAAGCACTTCTACAAAGAGAGATTGCGTGGATAAAATTGTTGAACATGTTACAACTGAAAGGCATGAACGATGTGTAGAAATGGCATGCTTCCTGTGAAGCCAACAACAGCAAGTATGAAGATGGACTGATACTTTTCCACATGAAGAGACTTGTAAAATTTCTTTCATTGAGTATTACTACATGATAATTGTATCTTGTTCATTGTTGATATATGCTTACTCAACTCAGCTTTTGTGATCAGTACGGTGCACTGAACACTGTGTTTTTACATTGAATAGATAGATGCATTACAGGTGCCTGAGTGGTCCATGATTGGTAGAATTAAAATTGCACACTTTTCTCTAAGATGTATTTGACAGTTAATATTTAATATGCTAGCCAAAGCGAACATATTGTAAAGTTGGGCACATCTAACATGTTCTTCATAAACAATATGACAATTAACACATGTTATAGCAGGCACAGGCACTTGAGTACTATCTAGAGTGGTTGTAGCACTTGTAAAAACCCTCCTCAAGATGTCCGCCACCACATTACATGATGATGGATGCCACTATTTTCCCACCTTTCAGTGTTCATCTAGCGTTTTCAGTAGGATTACAGCAAAATTTACATACAGTAGATCAAGCCTTTTCCATTAGTAGGTGTGCATTTGGTAACTATTGCAGACTTGGGTGGTCATTACAACCTCGGCGGTCTTTTAAGAAGGCCGCTGAGGGACCGCCGTGCGGAAGACCGCCAGTAGTGGCGGTTTGCCGCGCGGCGTATTATGACCGTTGGCTGCCCTCCGTCGTTTTCCCGACGGAGAGCCGCCAACAGCCATACTTTCGGGCGGTGGGGAAGTGGAGGTTGCTCCACCTCCACCGCCACGCCAACAGAACACCGCCGAGCTAATCACGTCCTGTGATTCTGCGCGGTGGTGTTCTGTTGGCGGTGTGGTGTTGGCGGAGCTGCCCCCATGGCTCCCGTCCCCTCCCGGAGGATCGACGGAACAGGTAAGTCGATCGTCCGTTAGGGGAGGGGGGTGGGGGGTGTTGTGTGGGTGCATGGGGGGGTGCGTCTGTGTATGTGTGGGGGGGTGTGTGCGTGTATGCTTGTGGGGGTGATGCGTGTTTCGGAAATGTGTGCGTGTTTGTCTGTATGGATGTGTGCATGAATGTGGGTGTACGTGTCTGAGTGTGTGTGTGGATGTTGGCATGTATGTCGGTGTGTGCGTGTATGTGTGTTGGTGGTGCCTGCGTGCGTGTCGGGTGTGTGTCAGTAATGTTATGTTGGGGGTCGGGTGGGGAGGGGGCCCTGCCACCTTTGGGGGGTGGCAGGGGTGGTGGGGGGTGTAGGGGAGGGAGTCGGGGTGGGGGAGACCCCTATCAGTGCCAGGGAAAGAATTCCCTGGCACTGATAGTGTTTACCGCCATGGATTTCATGGCGGTTCCTACCACTGGAAATCCACGGCGGTAAGCCGGGTCACAATACCGGCGGCGGTATTGTCACGGCGGGCGGGCTGGAGACCCAGGTCTCCAGCCCAGCGGTCGTCTCCGCCCTGGCGGGCGGAACGGGGAAGTGGCAGATGACCATGGCGGTAACCGCCATGGTCATGATACTAAAAAAAAGACCGCCAGCCTGTTGGCGGTCTTACCGCCGCTTTAACACCGTCCGCCAGGGTTGTAATGACCCACTTGGTAATTGGTCACTAAGCACTTCTACTGTGATTCTTTGTGGTGAATCTTTGTGACTTCAGATTAAACTCTCTCCTAGTAACAGTCTATAAAACATATGATTTACATATATGACCTTTTCACATGTAATTCTCCACACTAAGACATTGTTCTATTATATAATGTTGTTCCCCCTGAGAGGCAGGTAGGTTAATTTGATTTCGTAGAACCAGGGTGGCTATTACCTCATAGTATATGTGATCACTATAAGGCTGTGATGTATCCAAACCCAATTTACATGGTGCATGAACGGAACACTAACTTCGTATGGGAAGCACTGAAAGATGGGAGGGAATTAACATTCAACTGGTTTACGATTCATTCAGATATAGGAATAGTTGTTTGATTGGTTAACTTGTTGATTAACACACTTGACTTTCTGATTCTATGCAGTATGTATGTATTCTAGAGAGGGGCTTTGCTTACAAGCTTTGTATAATTTGTTCGACATTTAGGGTATCCTAGTCATATGAGTTTTGGTCCATGAGGCACACACTTTACTTTGATTCTATACAGTACGTATGAAATATAGAGCGTCCTGTTTGCAGGTTTTGTATAATATGACCTGCTTTAAGGGTGCCCCAGTCATATGACTTTTGGTCCATAAGGCATGCTATGGGTGACATTACACCTTGAGCTTAATAGTGATTCAGTAGAAAATGTATCTTGACTGGAGCAATGTTGAAAGATATTTTCTATAGTCTGATTTTAGTGCTGTTCATGATGATCTCACCATTTTATCCAAGATGAAGATAGGGCCCATTTGCATTGAATAAATATGGTGTGAGCCTGTTTGTTGCACATTCCTTCGTTCCTTGTATGTAGCATTTTGATGCATTTGAAAGTAACTGATTGCTAGTTTCATTCACAGCGAATATCCCTTGAAGCTTTTCCTAATCACCAAATCGATTTTATTAGGTGATCGAAGGTATCTGGCTTCCTGGAGCTCATTGTTAGGTATTGATAAAACCGTATCATGCTGAAGGATACTAATCTCCGAAAATAGAGTCTATGTCCCAACCTAGGACTCTTGGCCGGCCAAAGGGATGAAAAGTATCCATCTGACAAGAGGACTTCTCTGGGCATGAAATTTTAATTTTCCTGCTCAGTCCTTTTCCTACTAAACCAACAGCTTCAACTAGACCCTGTCCAATGGTTCTGCAGTCATGTGAACTCTTTTCGGCAACTTTGCCCAGCTGGAGGATTTCAACATCCGTTTTAGAGACTAAGTCCAAAGGTAAAAATTTCTGACTAGGACAAACCTATTTGATGTATTTGACACACACTTCATCACAGTCAGCCTGAAATCTTGTCTAGGTCCTGATCAGTCGTGACCATAGACTATCAGTGTTGCTTTACATTTTCCTGACATTTTTGCACTTAAATCTATAAAAATTCATAGTTCTGGTTTCCTTTATTGGATGTGTGTCATTCTGGCGTTTTGCTTAAACCATTTTTCCTTTTTTATGAATTGGAGGGATTTTCATTGTGTTGTGTGTTTGACTTTTGGAATATTTGCTCTTTCTCATAGCTACTGTGGGTTCACCTTTGATTGGACCTAACAGGTTAGTGGCTTTATTAATTGTGGTGGTCTTTTGGCCACCCAAATTAATACGTTTGTTTTTTACATCTACTCTGTGACTGATGCAAGATTCCGTTCGGCAGTGTGTAAATGCTGCTCTTCTGTTTTTGTTGAGGCCCTGGCTTAAGCTGCACTGTGTCCTCTTCCTCCACATTTGAGCCTTCCCAAGTCATTTAAGTTCACGTTTTAATGTGGAAACTCACAAGGTGGTGGGGTCCCATACGCTTAGGGGTTACTAGACTCAAATTGTGACAGTTGGTGGTTGTTACCTGTGGTTTCCTGGGGGTAGTTTATTGATTGATCCAAACTGGGCACCAGTTACCCCACTAAAGAGAGCCTCATTGTCCTGTGCGTCTGGCCTCAGGTGAACTGCTTCACAGTAGTTTTTTGAGTCAGAAGCTTACTATTAAATGAAGTTCAGCCAGTGATCTTACTTTTAAAAAGAAAAAGGACCTCAATTCACACAAACCTATTATTAACATGACATAATGTACATAATGAAATCACGGCCTGGCTAGACCCTCTTTAACTAGAAGTCTGTTTAAGACCATTCCTCAAATTTTAATAGATTCAAACCCCTTTCCCTTGTGTTCTTTACAGCGCTCACAATGTAAAACCTCTTTCTGTTGTGTTTGTTGGGGAGTTCCAATGATAAATAAGGCCATTTTGCATTTATCAGCGAGGTCACGATGTAAACCTTTTGCTATGTATCTGTTAGAATTCTCAATGTAATCCTCCTTCTTCCTGTATTTGTCGGACAGATTGCAATGTAATACTCTGTCCTACAGAATTTGTCATACAAGTTACACTATGCAAGTCTTTAAACAGACTAACATAACTTAAGGAAAAGTGCGTAAAGTATTGAACAATACTAAAGTCATGCAGAACTCCAGTAGCACTGCCTGGAGAGCTAGCAAGCATTCTGAAAAAAATAAATATAAAAATAAACGAGCATTGGCAAAGCCAAAGGTCTTGCCTACGAGAGTGCACATATTTGTCAATTTTATTTACTCATGTTATACAGCAGCACAGCTGCAAGTGGAAAAAAGCACTATGACGTGTCAGGCTCACAACCCTTTTGTTCTACTTGCTGTCATGCAGGACAGCAGCCGTTGGTGCTCAACAGCATAATTAAAAAGCATTGACAAAGCCAATAGCTCTTTTGTAGGTGAGACCTATTGGCTTTGCTCATGCTTGTTTTCTTTACTTTCAGCCATGCTGCACACTAGCTGTGCTGCTGTATGACATGGCTATTTTTTTAAAGCTTTTTTTCTTAGTAAAGAACACGAGTGCTTGTTTCAGATACACAATGCTAAGCATTACAGGACAGGGCATTGTTACATTATTACGCTTCACAACACCCTTTTTTCCTCAGGCAGCGTAGTCCCCTGTTGAAGCTACATCCTGCTTGTTGGTATATATTTTAGTATTGCCCTGCCTTCAGTCCTCTGTGTGCTTTCCAGGGCTACCATATAACTTTTAAAAAATTGACAAAGCTAATAGCTCTTGTGTAGCCGGGACCTATTGGCTTTGACAGTGTTTCGTGGATAGACTGGAAATGTTATCAGTACAACATTGTCTGACTTCGAAAGCAGGATATTTTCAGCGTGGGAAAGTAAACAGATGAACAATAAAGTCTATTTGACTAAAATCTAATTAGATATTTGTGTGTCCTGCCCACCGGGCCTAATCTGGCAATATGGTGCCACCAACAGAAGCACTAGTACTGCTTTTAAAGGCTTTTGTTCTAGTGATTAAACAAGGCATGGCAACGGTTGTGGCTCAAGCCAGACCTCAAAGTCACCCAAATAAGTTGTGACCCAAAGGCATGAGCAAGTTGTGGAGAAGACAAGTCCATTCCAAGTAATGAGTCCGACATTTTGTCAGGACCAACACACAAGTTCAATAAATAAACCTAAGCTCAACCCCTAGTACATATGGCACAAAGCAGACTGGCTTAATGTAAGAAAATGCGTGTAAAGTATTTAACAGTACAAAAATCATTAAAAAGTCAAAACATAATACAATGAAAACCACACCACAGATTTCAAAAATAGATCAAAAGTTAATTATGGAAATTGCACAAGAAGTATGAAACTCCATTTAGGGGAACTAGAGATATTATTTTTAGGATAAAATGTGCCAAAAAAGTAAAGCTTCAATCAGAAGTCATTGTTCACAGTTCACTGGGACTTAGGTACAGTTTCAGGACAACCGTGAGGAATGGAGATCAGCTACACCAAGCAGATCACTCCGGTCAGAGATTTTACCTTTTGACTCAGAAATGGAATTTATTCCCTCAGCTGGGCAGGGATCAGGGGTTTTGGCAAGAAAACAGCAATGTGTGAGAATTCCAATCTTGCATTTGCCAAAGTTCACGCTAAAGTCGTCTTTTCGGTCAGATAATTTTCACACCTTGCTAGATCAATATGTCTACCTTCAGACTTAGTCTCTTTTTTGGAGCTCAGTATCTTCCAGTGGGGCAAGCTGAGAAGCTGTATCCAACGAAATCCTATCGAAATTAGACACGTTTGCCACATGGTCCTGCCGAAGCACCAGAGATCTTAGGAGTCCGAACTTTCTGGAGGCTCTTGGTCTCTTTAAAGGCTTCTAGGACCTGTCTACAGGACTCACTCCAGCAGAGGCCACGGCAGGGTCAGGCCGGGTCCAGCCGGGTCCAGCTGGCACTGGTCTGGAGGTCACTCTAGGAAATGACCTCTTACAGTTTGTTTTATCTCTATAGCCAACTGATCATTGGAGTCCACCTATCGGTCCTGGATACAGGTGGGAGCAGGTCTAGCCACTCTGGTCTCTACACAGACAGCAGGTCCAGTCCTCAGCTGTTTTCCCACAGGTATTGAGAGTGTTCTGATGAACTAGATGTGGGGTCCTAATTGTGTAGGATTCATAAGTTAGTAGGTGAGGGTGACTCCTCAACATTTGTTAACCAATGCTAAAAGAAAGTTCTCAGGGCAAACCTTCACAGTTTTGCAGCACATCCTGTTCCTTACTGCAAACTACCACACAATGCACTATTCCAAGTAAGATCAAACATGTCAAAATCCTTCTGCCCTTGCCAGGGGGTCAGTCTAGGCAAATGAGCAGTCCCCTTCTCAGCCACACCATACTGGTTCTGGGACCGATCCCTCCATTTGAGATGGTAAAAGGCTGCCTACACATGGCCCAGTAAAAAATAGACTTCTCTTCCCCAGGTACTCCTTTAAACTTAATTATGAATAAGCAGGCCTCTCCCTGGTCCCTCTCACGTGAATTAAGTTCCTTTACCCACACCCAACTGGTCTTCCTGAGCCGACATGAGCCACATTCTTGATAATAATCAGAATTCTTTTGATCTTGCCACCGAGGACAGTGGCCAAATCTTTTCGGGTTAGCGTGAGCAGGTCTCTTATTTGAGACTTTGAGTTCCATCTAGATTCAGAAAAGCGTGATTGGTTGGGTTGATAACTTTATGATGCAGGAGACATAGCTTGCATGACACTGTATCACTTTGCTGTAACCGCCTCATGTGAGTCTTTCAACAGGCTTTTTTGGCAAGAGCCTTTGAACATTTAAAGTGGTAAATTGTAGTGATACATTTGTATGGTGACCTGTGGGCCAGTTTACTGAGTGAGACTGCCGCATTGAAGCCTCTGGCGATATCAGGAAACACATTTTTCCAGGACAAGGTCTTTATTATCTGGTGGAGTGGTTTAATGTATGATAAAAGACTCTAGGTATTCAAGTGCCACTGATTGGACTAGGGATCTGACAGGAATAGATGCTGTCAGTGTGGATGTGGGAATCTCAAAGGGTGGATGGTATTGGTTTGTATGGGCTTGGTGCAAAGGTGAGGTTGTGTTGCTTCAGTAAATTGCTATTACGGGGTGGTCTGACAATGACCATGGCCTTCTGTAGGATGTGCTGCATGTGCAAAACAAAATGATGATGGACGGAGTGCTGACAATGCAAACACTCACCCCCAGTCACAGATCTGGGTTTAATCCATCGTTTTTTTGCTGCCCATGCCATTCCAGTTTGGACCCAGCCATATGCAAATCAGTCTTGACCCTGTTCCCTATGGGAACAGTCCAGCCCGAACTGCCAGGCCAGGTCTTCCCTGGACTGGAAACAAGCATCCTGGGACCGGTTTCGGGGTTTCACCCCTCATCAGCCAGGCTAGCTTGAATCCAGTGGCATGGGAAGCACGGGACCCACGTCTGGGCATACCCTTCCCACTTAGGGCGACATTAGCAAAACAAAATGATGATGGACGGAGTGCTGACAATGCAAACACTCACCCCCAGTCACAGATCTGGGTTTAATCCATCATTTTTTTGCTGCCCATGCCATTCCAGTTTGGACCCAGCCATATGCAAATCAGTCTTGACCCTGTTCCCTATGGGAACAGTCCAGCCCGAACTGCCAGGCCAGGTCTTCCCTGGACTGGAAACAAGCATCCTGGGACCGGTTTCGGGGTTTCACCCCTCATCAGCCAGGCTAGCTTGAATCCAGTGGCATGGGAAGCACGGGACCCACGTCTGGGCATACCCTTCCCACTTAGGGCGACATTAGCAAAACAAAATGATGATGGACGGAGTGCTGACAATGCAAACACTCACCCCCAGTCACAGATCTGGGTTTAATCCATCGTTTTTTTGCTGCCCATGCCATTCCAGTTTGGACCCAGCCATATGCAAATCAGTCTTGACCCTGTTCCCTATGGGAACAGTCCAGCCCGAACTGCCAGGCCAGGTCTTCCCTGGACTGGAAACAAGCATCCTGGGACCGGTTTCGGGATTTCACCCCTCATCAGCCAGGCTAGCTTGAATCCAGTGGCATGGGAAGCACGGGACCCACGTCTGGGCATACCCTTCCCACTTAGGGCGACATTAGCAAAACAAAATGTGTTGCCAAAGTTGCCCTAAGTGGGAAGGGTATGCCCAGACGTGGGTCCCTTGCTCACTGTGCCACTGGAATCAAGCTAGCCTGGCTGATGAGGGATAAACCCCGAAACCGGTCCCAGGATGCTTGTTTCCGGTCCAGGGAGGACCTGGCCTGGCAGTTCGGGCTGGACTGTTCCCATGAGGAACAGGGTCAAGACTGATTTGCATATGGCTGGGTCCAAACTGGGGTGGCATGGTGAGCTAAAGAACGATGGATTAAACCCAGATCTGTGACTGGGGGTGAGTGTTTGCATTGTCAGCACTCCGTCCATCATCCTTTTGTGTTGCCAAAGTTGCCCTAAGTGGGAAGGGTATGCCCAGACGTGGGTCCCTTGCTCACTGTGCCACTGGAATCAAGCTAGCCTGGCTGATGAGGGGTGAAACCCCGAAACCGGTCCCAGGATGCTTGTTTCCGGTCCAGGGAGTACCTGGCCTGGCAGTTCGTGCTGGACTGTTCCCATGAGGAACAGGGTCAAGACTGATTTGCATATGGCTGGGTCCAAACTGGGGTGGCATGGTGAGCTAAAGAACGATGGATTAAACCCAGATCTGTGACTGGGGGTGAGTGTTTGCATTGTCAGCACTCCGTCCATCATCCTTTTGTGTTGCCAAAGTTGCCCTAAGTGGGAAGGGTATGCCCAGACGTGGGTCCCTTGCTCACTGTGCCACTGGAATCAAGCTAGCCTGGCTGATGAGGGGTGAAACCCCGAAACCGGTCCCAGGATGCTTGTTTCCGGTCCAGGGAGGACCTGGCCTGGCAGTTCGGGCTGGACTGTTCCCATGAGGAACAGGGTCAAGACTGATTTGCATATGGCTGGGTCCAAACTGGGGTGGCATGGTGAGCTAAAGAACGATGGATTAATCCCAGATCTGTGACTGGGGGTGAGTGTTTGCATTGTCAGCACTCCGTCCATCATCCTTTTGTGTTGCCAAAGTTGCCCTAAGTGGGAAGGGTATGCCCAGACGTGGGTCCCTTGCTCACTGTGCCACTGGAATCAAGCTAGCCTGGCTGATGAGGGGTGAAACCCCGAAACCGGTCCCAGGATGCTTGTTTCCGGTCCAGGGAGGACCTGGCCTGGCAGTTCGGGCTGGACTGTTCCCATGAGGAACAGGGTCAAGACTGATTTGCATATGGCTGGGTCCAAACTGGGGTGGCATGGTGAGCTAAAGAACGATGGATTAAATCCAGATCTGTGACTGGGGGTGAGTGTTTGCATTGTCAGCACTCCGTCCATCATCCTTTTGTGTTGCCAAGGATGTGCTGCATGTGCCTGAATGTTCAGATGAGTTCTGAAGTCCAAGTCCAGTCTGTGAACTCCTGTTTGTTGATCCAGTGGTCTTTTGGGTAAACACAAGCAGTTAAAGGGTTGTGCCTGCCTCTGTGACTAATATATTGTCTGGTGTGTCTAGAGCTTCAAGCCACCCATCTTGGCAATTTTTCCCAAGTGGAATATGCATGATTAAAGAGAGGTTTGTGTTTTTTACTTGAGGAAGGATGTGGTGTCCCATTAATTCGTATAGATACAGTTAGTGATATGTTAAAAGGTGGCAAAAGGGATGTTTGTGTGGTTGAAGGTACTATGGCCAAGAGCTTCGACTGTAGAGCAGTAACTGCCCTGCTCATGGAAGGAAACTTTGAAACTGGCATTCCAAACTATGTCAGTGATCCCCAGTATACAAAATCTTTCATGACCTGGATATTTATTGTTTGTTTGTGTAGAGGGAGTTGTTGATTAGGCCAAATCTTTTATTTTATGTTCTATATTGATATCACAACAATGTCATGGGGATCAGATTGGAAGGAGAGACCCTTAGCTTTTAGGGTGATGCCATCAGACTTTGGTATAGATGGGTGTCCTTGAGCCTTGAGTAACATCTCCTAAACTGAGCCCAGATTTTTCGAAGCTATCTGCGTTTAGGATGATTCTGCATAAACACCAATTCTAAACCACAAAGAAGGACAAAGTCCTGCCACCAGGATGAGGGATCAGGGGCCTCTTTCTGAAGCCAAACCATAGCAATCCCCAATCTTGTGGTTGTTATGGCAAAGAAAAAGACCCCTTCGAATTCAGATGGAACGTTGGATACATAGCCCAATATGATAGTGTTGGGGTCCGGTCTATTGTCTGTTTTAAAAAGTCTGTTAATTAATGAAAAGACTGTGCACCAATATAGAGCAATAATATAATAAGTTGCAAAAATGTGAACAGTGTCTACCCCAGACATGTTAGAGTGGAAGCAGTTTGAGGAATCCCTTAAGCCCCATTTTTGTAACTTATAGGATGTATAGTATAAATGTACAGAGTTTTAAAGGAAAGGAATTGATCTTAAGCCAGGAGACATTCAAAATGCTCTGAGCCAGCAGACTGGTATGCCTAATATCAGCATACAGTGCAATTGGCGTGACCAATTAGATGGCCGAGCTGCAACTTTATTAGATATATCCCCAATACTATTAAGACTGAATAGAAGGTACGGATAGAACCGCTCCCTGAAACTATAATAAAATTCCGTAAGAATTTGTCGTGAGCCATACTTAGTTCATTTGAGGGAACGATGTGTCAAAATTTCCCTTAATTGGATGTAGCAAAAGTATCCAATTCGTGGGAGGTGGTATCTGCTATTTAGATTTGAGAAGATACAAAGAGACCATTGCGAGTGAACTGACCCAATTTCTACAATTTAAAACTACACCAACAATATACAAGATATTCTGAATACATTGATGAACATTGAGGTTATAGCCCAAGGAACTAAATTGATGGAATGGCAGAACATGACAGATCGAATATCCTGCCAGACCTTATGGAATACCACGATGGTTTTAAACTTAGGAGGTTTGAAATAAGCGGTATCACTCAAGCCTTTACCAGGCATAGTCTCCTGTGGAGAGATCTGATAGTCTGGAAATAAACTGGACAGATCACAATGTCCTGGGTTCACCATTAAAGATAGTCTGAAAACAAATGCTGACATATAGTAGTGCCAGCCCACCCTCGCTAGGCAGAAGCTGCAAAAATAATGGTTTTTTTAATTGCCATATCAATTTCTGCAAGCTGCTTTCAACTTTCTTGAAACAACTCCTTTGAAGAGCAGGGTTGGACCTAAATAGATAATGGTACTGCAGCAGGATAACCATCTTGATAATGTTTTATCTGCCAATTTGACCTAGATGTAATCTATCCCACTTTCTAAATAAAGAAGAAATTCTGTATATAAGGTTTTGTAGTTGAGAGAGTTGATACTTTGCATGTTAAAAGAAACATTCACGCCCAAGTACCTGTTGATGTAACATACTGAGCATAAGATTTTTCCAGATAAATGTGAGACACTATTTCGGTCTTACTGACGATTAGTTTATATCCAGAAATTTGCCTGAAGACCATAACCGCATCATCAGTCGCTGGCAGTGCCTTCATAGGGGATGATGATAAATTTGAAATATCATCCTCATATGCTAAAAGCGTACCCTCCCAGTTATGCAACTTCAATGAGGGAATAGTAACAGATGATTTAAGTACTCGTTTATATGGGTCTAAGTGGAGAGCAAATAGAAGCGGGGATGAAGGGCATCCCTGCCTCATACAGCGACTAATAAAATACTAATTGGCTCAGAAAGTGTATCCATACAGATGATCCTAGCAGTTAGAGAAGAGTAAAGCAGTTTACATTGTATTAAGAAACTAAGATCAACCCCACCCCAGACATGACCGCTCACGCCAGGAGACCCTGTTGAACGCTTTTTCAGCAACCAGCAGAATCATCCTGGTGGGACTCTTCAACTCACCTGCAACTTCTAACACTGATATACCTAGATTTATATGAGGTGTCGTATCCTGTGAAGGGATGAAGCCATGTTGAATGGGATCAGTTAGAGGCGTTATAATCACAGTTAGTTGATTAGCCAATACCCATATGTAGATCTTAGAGTCACAGGTAATTGATGATATGGGGGGATATGAACCACAACTGAGTGGGTCTTTATTCTGTTTGACAAATACCAATATAAACGTTTCTCCCCAAGGCGGCAGTATCATCACAAGGAATTCTGGCGAATTCACAAGATAAAGCAGATGAGGTGCGATGATTTGTTTGAACTATAAATAACATCTATTTTGAATTCTAGAGTGCTTAGATGAACAGAAGTGGGAATGCTCAGAGAGAAAACGTATTTTTCTTCTGCTGTAGAATAAAGCCTATAAAGAACAATCTCACCTACAGGGGTTCTTTATTAATATTTATGAACAGTGAATGTCTGCCTATGTGCAGGACTTTGTCTTGATGCTTTCAGGTCCCTTTCTATGGTACTGTAGAACTGCAACCTTTTCTCACTCCACATTCAGCAATTATCCACTTAATGATATCTGCTTTGCATATTATGACACTCTGGGGGTCATTCTGACCGCGGCGGACGGCGGTCGCCGCCCGCCAAGCGGTTCCCGCCGAAAGACCGCGGCGGTCATTCTGGCTTTCCCACTGGGCCGGCGGGCGACTGCCGAAAGTCCGCCCGCCAGCCCAGCGGGAAACACCCTTCCCACGAGGACGCCGGCTCAGAATGGAGCCGGCGGAGTGGGAAGGTGCGACGGGTGCAGTTGCACCCGTCGCGAATTTCAGTGCCTGCAAAGCAGCCTCTGAAATTCTTCGTGGGGCCCTCTTACGGGGGCCCCTGCAGTGCCCATGCCATTGGCATGGGCACTGCAGGGGCCCCCAGGGGCCCCGCGGCACCCCCTACCGCCATCCTGTTCCTGGCGGGAGAACCGCCAGGAACCGGATGGCGGTAGGGGGTGTCAGAATCCCCATGGCGGCGGAGCGCGCTCCGCCGCCATGGAGGATTCTCAAGGGCAGCGGGAAGTCGGCGGTACACCGCCGACTTTCCGTTTCTGGCCGCGGCTGAACCGCCGCGGTCAGAATGCCCAGCGGTGCACCGCCAGCCTGTTGGCGGTGCTACCGCCGACCTCCGCCATGGCGGTAATTACCGCCAGGGTCAGAATGACCCCCTCTATTCTTAATAGCTACATTTTGTTTGGTATTGCCACTTCTAATTGTGCTACTTTTATTAGTACCCATGTGGGCTTTTTGTTGGCATCAAGCCAAGAGACATCTACATGATATACCCTTGTGCGTCATACATTTGGGGCATTCACTGCTATTTTCAGATTAATCTTATTCATTTGTTAAGGGGTCATATAAGTAATGTGTATATATTTATAGTGAGGACCTTGTCCTTTTTTAGTGTCTATTGAATAACGATAAATATAGATTTTATTCTGAATCGATTAGATTTGTAATGCTTACTGGAAGGTACTTATTCAATTATTTATATTTTTTAAAAGCAAATCACACATTGAAAAAAAATGTAACACCTTTTGCACCAGAAAGTAAAACTTTTCTGTGTATTTAAGCCATCTAGATTGTTCCATCTTTGGGGCAGTGTTTTATCATTGATTTGAAAGACAGTCCATTTATTGGTCTTCCTGATTTGGGATATCTAAACGCTGTCTTTTTTCAATTTTACATTGGTTTTCTGTTTCAATATTTAGTTAGACTTTGATCGCAATCCATCCCTTGTGGCTCACAAGCTTCAGCAGTATTTTGTTTCAGAAAGATGCATTAACTCCATAAGTGCTCAGGCCTCCCTCTGGACTCCCTCAGTGCTGAGCCCTTTTTTGGCCTAGGGTTAGCCAAGACCTTTTGATTTTACCAAAATATATTGAATATACTTATAGGAGCTTTAAGCCAGTCCTCTTCTCCCATTGTTCTGTTCTTGTGTCTTTCACATTTTCCTTCTGCCTGCTACGGCATACATTATGGGGTAGGGGGTTAGCCCACTTCAGCTGTTGGCTAACTTCACTGTGAGTGACAGCATTCTGCCCTTTCAGAAGGAGCTCTTACGCAAGCAAATTGTTCCATTAAGTGCCTGGGACTACTATAGTAATGTATGCTTTTTGAGACCAAAATATATTTTGGCTTCTAGCCAATGCCTTATTTTTTAGATAATTGTTTTGGAACCTACTAAATAAAACAAGCATTGAAAGACAAAAGGCTGGTCCCCGAACCCCAGACCTACTAGCTTTACCAAAGCATGATTGATATTTGGAGCAGTTGATGCTTAAGCCTTCATAACTTGTTTTAAGATATCCAGTCCAAGTTTGCGTATTTTCCCCCACATGTTGTAAGTTCTAAAAGTGTCCAGGGTTTGTGGATTCCCCTGGAGGGAAACAAGAAAATAGTCAAAATAGTCAAAAAATTGCACAATATGAATGGAGTCTTCTGATGAGGGTGTTGTTAGAGACAGTGTCGAAGGCCACCGAGAGGTCGAGCAGGATGAGAGCAGCAGTTTCTCTTTGGTCCAGGAGGACTTGAATGTCATCAGTGACTGCGATGAGTGCTGTTTTGTTTCTATGGTACTTTCTGAATCCTGATTGAGTGTTGTCTAGAAGATGCTGAAGCTTGAGGTGGGTTGTGAGTTGCTTGTTGGTGACCTTCTCAATCACTTTGGTTGGATTGGGAAGCAGGGAGATGGGTTGGAAGTTGCTCAGTTCATGTTGGTTGGCTGTGGGCTTCTAAAGGAGGGCATTGATTTCTGCAAGTTTCCATTCATCCAGGAAAGTGGGGGGGGGGGTGAAGGGGGGGTGGTCGCTGATTGGTGATGTTACCAGGATGTCAATGTGGTTTTGGACATGGGTCCATTGGGTTCCTCGAGTGGATGATCCACTGGATTGCCTCTGTTTCGTTTCTGGTGAGGGCTGTCCATTCAGTCAGGTGGCCATCTTGGGGGGTGGTGGTAGGTAGGTTAGCAGTGAGTTCTCTGGAGTTGGGTTGGTGTGTGAAGTTGCTGTAGATGTTTGCAATTTTGCTGTGGAAGAAGTTGGATAAGTTGTTGCAGAAATGTTTGGGAGGCAGTGATGTTGGTGATCGTGGGTGAGGTAAAATCCTTAATGATCGAGACGATCTCCTTGCAGCTGTTGGAGCCTCCTTTGATGCTGTCCACTACTGCTTTTTTTGGTATCTCTTATTTGCTGGTGATAGCGTCTAATAGTTCTGTCTGAGGTGTTGTGGCTTACTCTCTATTTCCTTTCTAGCTGTTTAGTGTACTTTGGTGTCTCTGAAGACTTCTGTGCATCAGCTTGCCTGCTTGTGTCATCTACTATGCTTGTTGGGTTTGGTGGGTGTGAGGGAGTCTGTCTAGTTCTTGATTCAGTTGTTGATGTCCTAGTTGAGGTTGTCTGTACTGCTAGGTTGATCCATGCTGAGGTTGCTGAGCTAGTCTGCTTTTGTGATTCCTGCTGCGGCTTGAAATGCTGAACTTGATAGGGGTGTTGACTTGATGTGTGTTGATATGGAAGTGGATGATGGAGTGGTCGGTTCATGTGAGTGGTGTGGTGGAGTTGTATTTGATGCTGTCACTTGTGGTGAAGGTGAGGTCCAGTGTGTCTCCTATGGTGTGTGTTGGTTCTGGGATGAACTGGGTGAGTCTGATGTTGCTCAAGCTTTTGAGGAGTGCTGAGGAGCAGGGATCGTTTTAGTCCTCAAGGTGAAAGTTGAGGACACATAAGAGAATGTAGTCTCTAGATTCGATGGTGAGGTTTCTCCATGAATGGGATGGTGTCCCCTGTGGATGTGATGTTGTGCATTTGGTGGATTTCTTGTAGATGATAGTGAGTCCTCCTCCTGCATTGTGAAGGTCGGTCACCCTGTCGAGTGATCTTGTAGGCACTGCAGGGTTGAGCCAGGTCTCTGTCATGAAGAGGATGTCAGCTTCATTGCTACTCAGCAGGTCTCAGATTTCAGTTGTTGTGTGTGGGGGTGTGTGGCTGTCAGAGAGCTAGCAGTGGGTGCAGGTAAAGGCTCCTACCATGGTATGAGATGTGGCACAGCAACAGTTGGGGAAATGGCATCCGGGGTCTAGCGACCTAAGGAGTGCTGCAGCGTATCATTGGGCGGTGATCAGACCAGGGTTCCTGATGGTGGGCACAACCCAGACACAGATAGGCTTTTCTTTGGTGCACCCGCTCTGCGTCTATGTTGCAGCTGCCATAAAGTAGGTCCTGGGAGAGGGAGAGGGAGGAGGAGTGTAGTGTGCTGTGAAATAATTTTCTGTTCGTATAAGTTATGGAAAATTAAGTCCTCTTGCTTGGCTTCTTCTTTTAAGGATGGTTTTGTCACTTCCTTTCCAGATACATAATGGGAAATTCAGGGATGTCACTTCCTGTTTAGGTGGATGATGGGAGATCCAGTGATGTCACTTCCTGTGCTAATGAGTGATGGGAAATGAAGCCATCATGCTTGGCCTCTGTGCAAATCATCTGTTTTGAATAGGTTTATTAAAGGTTTGACACATGTTCCCTCAAACGATTTGTGAGGCCACAGTAGGCCCTTAATATGGTCTTCACATTCCACATATCATGCCTTTTGAGCCTACGCACAGTTGCTTGCTGCATTGCCTGACTTTGAAGACTGTTCCTCACTGCGATTACAACAGCTTGTCACTTGAGTAAAATGCAGTCACTTTCAGTGCAACCACCCTACACCACCTTCTTTCCAGACAAATTAGTGCTGAGCGGCCTTCTTACTGAAAGTTGTGAGTCTATCATGCATAGAAATAAAACCGTTTTTGCTCCCCCTGGCTGCTCAAAAGAGATGGGGAGGCTCCGTTGGCTGGACCTCAAAAGAGTTTTCACATTGATCGTACCAAAGACCATTGGGTAGCTGATCGTATTTTTGGTTTTCCAGAGCAAAGAAAGGGAATTTGCTGCAAGAGAGGGTCCTGTCAATGTGGCTAGTCCTCTGAATTAAAATCTGCTAGTCCAGAAGCAGTCCCCGAAGGGTCTGAGAGCCCATCCCACCAGGACCAACACTGGTACCACTTTGTTGGCACAAGACGTGCCATCCTTGACATCTGCCAGGCTGGAGCATGGGCCTTGGAGCATATGTTTATGAAGCACTACTGCCTTGACAACCAGATTCAGCGGGAAGAATGCTTCTCCGCCCAGTTCTACAAGAATTTAAGGTCTGAACTTTATGGTCTGAGTCTACTCTACAGACCCTCCACCTTGGTAAGGTACTGCTTTGGTATCTGTTATAAGATGAGCCTTCTTTAGTTAGAATTAGCCATCAAAAGAACAAGCTAATTACCTTTGGTGATGCTCTTTGTGGTGAATAATATTCCTGCAGATTCCTAACTCCCTGCCCACCTCTCCTTTCCAAGTCAGTAGTCTGTCTACTGTTACAAACAGTGGTTCAAGCTCTACCTCTGACACTGCGGAAAGGGTAAAAACAAGAAATCGATGCCATCATGCAAGGGTGCCGCTTATATATGTTCTGCTTCATCACTTCCAGAAGTGTATGGAGCAGGATTGGAGCTGCACTTACTCGCCTAACTGCTGATGGGAATACTGCTGTAAAATTATCCTGATCTAATCTGGGCCCTGGGATTTTCTGAGGTGAGGAATGTATGATTTGGCCCTGGCCTTGCCCAGCAGTAGGGAAATCTACTAACCAAAGATATTTCTGAAAACTAGATACCCTGGAGAGTCCGAGGTGGTATTAGTTGTGTGGCTTTTGCTACATTTCCAACCCAGAATGTCCTGCAGCTGTCAGACATAAGCTGAAATCATGGATTTTCCTCACATTTCTGTTAGAGAAAGTTACAGAACCTTTGAGGATCCACAATGTTCCTACCATTCAGCGTTCCCACTGTGCTCCCAGTGAAAACAGTACCCCACGTTTGCGTTTATCAATTGTGACAGGAACAGAAAAACTATTACCATATGAAGTCAACTTACTATCATGTACAGTCCCTTCTTTGGTCTGTTTCTTAAGCAGTAGGCTTGCCACATATGTGGATTATAGTTTTCATCTGGAGAAGTATGAACATGCAGGTTAGTAAGACTTTTTTCCATTCTCTTTAAGTTCCTGAGTTTGAGGAGTTGGAGAGGTGCATGCTTGTATTATCACCTATGTGAAGTGTTGCTTAGTGCAGTGATTTGTGTTACACTACTACCTTGAGCTTCTGTCTTTTGCTTACATGAGATCCCTACGATCTAGGCTAAGCTCTATCTCTTCATGTCTCTGTCTCGCTCTGACTCCTAACTAATATTGTGCTTGTGGCCTGTTGAACCTTTAGTAATGTCTCCCCATGATAGCCTGCTTATGCTCAGAAGGTCTTGTCTTACACTTTTAGCATGCTCACTGTGTTTTTCAGACACCTTCCTTGGGAGGTAATTTGGGTCCTAACCAACATTGTGAGTGCTAAAAATGCAGTAGTAAATACTGCTAAATCCTCCCCCTGCGCTCCTTGGTATTAAGTTGGACAGAATTACATGTTGTCTTGTTGGCCCATGCTTCAGACAGTATCAACATATTTACATCTGAAAACTGTGTAAAAAACCTTGGGAAGATTCTCCTAAAAAGCATATCTAGAAAGGCTAAGGAAGGTTTTCTATTTTATAATATGTGCATTGCCGTTGCCTGTAACAAACTTGTAATATGTTGGACAAATCATCCTCCATGTTCTGACAGAGAATGAGCATAGCAACAGGTCACAAGTACGTTCTTTGTGTACCTATTTACTTGTGTCCGGCAGAACCTCTCCAGTACTATTGACACTAGTCTCTCGAGCTGAAGTTTAAAGCTATCATAGCTTTTCGAGGGGAAGACCAGAGGATAGCGGAGGAGGATTGATGTAGCAAGAATAAAAAATCTCCTTGCATCAATGATATCGGCAAACAATGCAGGATATTTTCAGACCCAAAACAAATGCCAGAGTTGGGGCATCATGATACGAATTGTAGCAGCAAAGTAGCCACTTCCTGCCTTCTCCCTCTTCTGACACAGAACACTATTTAGCTCTGCAAAATGCAAATGCCCTTGACACATCCCTTGAAACTGAGATGGCTTCTATTAATGCTTTCCCCAGAAAGGCCTTCTGACTATGAATCTAGAGTGAACTTTCTGATGGAAGTCCTCCAGCTAGCTATATCCTCGTCAGAACCCCTGCTGCCCTTCAGTGAAGCGCTCTTGGATACAGTGAGTGCTGCTGGGGAGAAGCCAACATCAATCTCAGCTGTGAACCACCTGATAGCAGGGAGACACTGAGTTTCTGTGAGTTCATTCTCTCTCTTCAGAGAGCCTAGTAATGCAGGCACAACCCTGATGTGTTCCAAGCATCTCCACCCGTGAAGAAATAAAAAGAAATTTATAGGCAGTGATAAAGAAGGTTTTCGTAGCTGCCAGCCAGGCACTCTATTCCCTTAACACTTTCTACTGGGTAGATACTCCCAAGCCCTATCAGACATAGATTCATTGGTCATGCCAAACCTTCCAAAACATTTTGCCATGCTAGTAAAGAAAGAGCAGGCAGGGTGCCCCAAGACACATCTTTAGAACAGGTCTGGATAACATTGACTTAGTGGCGAAAGCCTTGGGCTCATTGGTGACCTTACCTATGGTTGACTGGCTCTGGTAAAATTAATTTTCTGGTGATTTGCATGCTGCAGTAACGGATATTCCATTCACTAGAATCAATCTCTTATGACACAAGGCTGATACCACTTAGAATAGATTTAATGTTGGCAGGGTGACACCCCAGTATTTAGGATTGGGTCCCCCTCCTGGGACTGCCGGTCGAAGGTTTTATGACATCTAAAGGGGCTTCAACTTCTGTCAGCATCTGCCCTCCCACAAAGGCTAGGAAGAATACCAGCTACGTTACCAGTACAAGGATTGTGATAATTGAGCCCAGCAGGCCTACTCCTCCTTGCCCTCCCCAAAACTACCTGAAAAGCTGCTTTAGTTTCCCCTGGAAGGAGCACGTGCGGCCTACTGGAGGGAAGCGTAGCCTCCTTTCTGCAAGCCTTGAGGGCCGTGACCTCAGCCCTATGGTCTTACACATTATAGAAAGAGTGTATGCCCTACCATTCCAGTGAATCCCTAACCTTCAGTAGGAAAAACACTTGTGGATCCTGCAGCAGGAGGCGGCAGCCCTGCCCTATAAGGGATCAGTGATGCTGTCCCAGATCAGAAAGTGGGTCAGGGGTGCCATGGTCTGCACTTACTGGTCCCAAAAAATGACCACACTCTTTGCTCAATCCTAGACCCCTAACTTGAAATTATACCTCTGTAAAAAAAAAAAAAAAAAAAAAATCTCAGATGCTGCCCCTGGTTCAGGCTTCACTAGCACTGGAAACAAAAGATCTGATGTCATCCATCCACATCCAGGGCCAATAGTTCCACATACGGATTCTGCAGTTGCACAGGAGGTGTCTGTGTTTTATGGATGGGTCCATTTTCTACTAGTGTGTGGTCCTCCAGCTGCAACCAACATCAGTGCCTTCAGACATCACCAAGGTATTGGTGGTGGTGGTAACCCATCAATGAAGGTCAGGGATCTCCTTCTTCCTATACCTAGATGACTGAATGCTCAATGCAAATCCTCCACAGATGGTGTATCATCACAGGAAAAACAACATTACCAAGGCTCACCTAGAGCCCTCTCATCACCTCCTGTTCATAGGGGCAGTACTGGACACAACAACTGTCCAAGCTTTTCCTAGCAATAGCAAGATTTGGGACATTCTGGGTCTGATTCCAATGTTACACAGAGGGATCTCAAACGCCAGTCCTGAAGGTATTTTGCCTGTTTGGTCTGCTGGCTTCCTGTATTCTTTGGGTCACATATGCATGCTGGATTGAGGGCTCTCTGTTTTGCTTTCTTCTTCTCTTGAAGGTGAAAACAATTTGTTGCTTGCTGCGCACAGCAGAATGTAAACCCTTAAAGACATGTCTGGCTTAGATCCTCGGTTTCTTTCTATGCTTGGCTCAGCAGGGCGGTGCAGTTGGATATCTTTAAGGGATACTTACAGCCTTATCAGCATTCCTCTGCCTTTTGGATAAGCCATCCCCTTTCAAATCACTAATCATGAGTTTATAGAAGGGACTGACTCACAAGTTTCTGCCAACTCTTTGTTCTTCTCCAATGACACTTAAACCTGGTTTGACATTTTTAATGGAGGCTCACTTTAAGCCTCTTCACAGTTACCAGTTGATACTGCTGACACTGAAGATGTGTATACCTGTGACCATTAACTTGGTGAGTTGCAGGAGCAGAGAATCCAACTGCCTGACATATACCTCCTTCTAGACAGGTTGGTCCTTAGAGCTAAAACACCTTTTGTTCCAAAGATGGTGACCCCTTTCTGTTTGGGGCAATCCATTACCCTTTCTACATTTTAGCCTCCACTCTTTACCTCCAAGAGGAGGGAGATTATAGCAGCTGGACCCCAGGAGAGCGATAATTTTATCAAGAAGCTGTCCAGCACCTTTTGAGGCATACAGGCAGCAAGAAAGACAAAGCAGTGCAGGTAAGTCTTTGTCCCACTTGAAAATCCTCTGTGTCATTATGTTACAGCCTTGCCAAAAAGGATCCTCCTGAAGGAATCTTTTCTTGATCCACCAGAGCAAAAACATGTCCGCTCACCGGAGGTGTTCCTGTGCCTGAGATTTGTCATGCTGCGACATGGGCTTCCCTTCACACATTGATTCTGAGGTGAGAATAGAGGGCAGTTTCACCAGTTCACTACTCTTAGATTTCATCACTTAACCTGATCTTTAGATTCACCTCCTAGGAGTGGTAGTGCTTTTGGATCTATTCAACAGGTGAGAAATCTGCAGGTAGTAGTATCCATCAGAAGAAAACATTACTTTCCTTCTGTAACATTTTTTTCTGGTGGATACTCCACCTACATTCAGATCCTCACTGATCCCACCCTCCTCTCTGATCAAAATGATGGTCATGAACTGCAGTAAAAAGTTATAAATTAGATTTTTGTCCTGCACTGCCTCAGATTGATTGCTGTTTCCTCATATCTGTCTCTAAGAGCAATGAATACGTGCACAGAAAATTGACATCCATGCTCCAGGGATGGTGCAATCTGGCTCCAGTGAGCCCCCAACTCTTGCAGGAGAGCTATAGCCAAGTTTCCAGAGACCGTTTAGCGCCTGAAGATATTCAACTGGTAAGGAATTTGCAGGTAGCTAGAGTATCCTCCAGAAAGCTCTTCACCGAAAACAAGTAACTTTTTCTTTGACTGGTATAAAGTGAAGGAGATTGGAATACACTAAATATCCTGTCCCATGTACAGGTTTTACGAGTTGCATCATGTAGTTGAAGTAGCTGGTCAATTTGATCAACTCCACCTATACTATAATTAAGTATACAGGTGGGTTTATGCATTTCAGCCTGTTGGCTCCAAAACATGACTGAATAAGTGCTCTTCTCATGAATTGTAGTAAGCACATATATTTGCTGTTCACACCTAATGGTTCCTTGCAATGTACTACACTGACCTTTTTGGAACTTTTTTTTTTTACAAACAAGTTCCTTATGGAAACCTTTGCCAGTAACTTGAATAGCCCCAGAAGCCTTAATGCCAGTGTTCAGCCACTCACTAAATAGCTGTACTCCTGTGTAGAAATTGTTCACATAAATGTTATAATCTTTATGAAAGAGAAGTTGAGCAAGATCCTACACAATCTTTTCACTAATTCCCAATATGGAAGGCAAACAGCAGAATGTATACTGGAGTACTTCCTCCTTCTCAGTTTGTATGCATAAATGTGACTTTTCGCACAACATATGTAGCTCGATCCAGTACTGAGCTCTCTTGCCTTGTATATACTACTTGAACAGCAGCCACCCTTTGTAAAGGATCAAACAGTCCTCAACCCCTGCATTCGTTAATGGAATTTAAATCTTAAGAACTTGGGCAGAGAAATTTCCCATGGAAAGACAGTTCGATGGCATCTGTCGCTGTAGATACGCATGTTCTGCAATAGCTCGCCATCTGGTGTTGGGCCGGAGTGTTACAAGTTGTTTTTCTTCGAAGAAGTCTTTCGAGTCACGGGACCGAGTGACTCCTCCTTTTGTCTCCATTGCGCATGGGCGTCGACTCCATCTTCGATTGTTTTTTTTCCGCCATCGGGTTCGGACGTGTTCCTGTCGCTCCGAGTTTCGGAACGGAAAAAATAGTTAATTTCGGAAGATTTTCGTCGGTATTGTTGCGTTCGGGATCGGCGTACTTAGAATCAACACCGCATCGAAGATCGAAGAGCTCCGGTGCCCTTCTGGGTAGTTTTTCGATCCTCCGTCGGGGCCTGGTCGGCCCGACCGCGTGCTGAGGAACGCCGATGGAACGGACCCCGTTCCGTTTCTGCCCCAAATGCCACAATAAATACCCCTACACAGACCAACACTTGGTCTGCAACCTGTGCCTGTCACCTGAGCACAGCGAAGACACCTGCGAGGCCTGTCGTGCGTTCCGGTCCCGAAAAACACTCCGAGACCGTCGAGCCAGAAGACTTCAAATGGCGTCCGCACCGACAGCCCAACGGGAGTTCGAGGAACAGGAAGAAGGTACCTTCTCGATCCAAGACTCAGACTCCGAAGGATTCGACGACACACAAACCGTGAGTAAGACGTCGAAAACCACACAAAGAAACATTTACAAGGCCCAGGGGACGCCACTGCCACCAGGCCATGGCTCCACCCATAAATTCGGTGACCGACCGTCGGCACCGAAAAAGGCCCAAACAGTGCCGAGATCGTCCGACTCCGGTCGAGACACCGGCACGCAGCCTTCTCGGGACCGAGAAAGTGCTGGAGACAAGCCTCGACACCGAGATGCCGGTGTGGACACGGCTCGACGCCGAGACAGCGGCACCGAAACAGATCGACGCCGAGAGGTTTCGGCCCCGAAAAGGAAAAAAGTCACCTCGGAGCCGAAAAAACACGCAGACAAAGTTTCGACGCCGAAACAAACTGCAAGCGACCCAGCTTCAGGCTCTTATACAGAAGAGCACTCGCTAACCTCCCAAATGCAAAAGCATAGGTTTGAGGAAGAGCTACAAGCAACTGATGTGGACCATACGCAAAAGCGTATCTTCATTCAGCAGGGGACAGGAAAAATAAGCACCCTTCCCCCCATTAGGAGAAAGAGAAGGTTGGAGTTCCAGACGGAACAAGCACCACAACCAAAAGTGGTTAAAAGAATTACACCACCACCCTCTCCTCCGCCCGTGATAAACGTTTCACCAGCACAAACTCCATCTCACTCCCCAGCTCACACCACCATGAGCCAGGGTGACCAAGATCAGGACGCATGGGACCTATACGACGCCCCAGTGTCAGATAACAGCCCGGAGGCCTACCCTACAAAGCCATCTCCACCAGAAGACAGCACCGCGTACTCTCAGGTGGTGGCTAGAGCAGCACAATTTCATAACGTAAGCCTCCACTCAGAACAGGTCGAGGATGATTTCTTGTTCAACACACTCTCCTCCACCCACAGCTCCTACCAAAGCCTGCCTATGCTCCCTGGTATGCTCCGGCACGCAAAAGACATATTTAAGGAGCCGGTCAAAAGTAGGGCAATCACACCAAGGGTGGAAAAGAAGTATAAGCCGCCTCCTACGGACCCGGTTTTCATCACTACACAGCTGCCACCAGACTCTGTTGTTGTAGGAGCAGCTAGGAAAAGGGCCAACTCTCACACATCTGGAGATGCACCACCCCCAGATAAAGAAAGCCGCAAGTTCGATGCAGCTGGTAAGAGAGTCGCAGCACAAGCTGCAAACCAGTGGCGCATCGCGAACTCCCAGGCACTACTTGCGCGCTATGACAGAGCCCACTGGGACGAGATGCAACATCTCATTGAACATCTGCCCAAGGACTTCCAAAATAGGGCGAAACAAGTGGTTGAGGAGGGACAGACCATCTCCAACAACCAGATACGTTCCTCCATGGACGCTGCAGATACAGCTGCACGGACAATTAATACATCTGTAACTATCAGACGGCATGCATGGCTCCGAACGTCTGGATTTAAACCAGAGATTCAACAAGCAGTTCTCAATATGCCTTTTAATGAAAAAGAACTGTTCGGTCCAGAAGTGGACACAGCGATTGAGAAACTCAAAAAAGATACGGACACTGCCAAAGCCATGGGCGCACTCTACTCCCCGCAGAGCAGAGGGAATTACAGCACATTCCGTAAAACGCCCTTTCGAGGGGGGTTTCGGGGTCAAAGCACACAAGCCAGCACCTCACAAGCAACACCGTCCACTTACCAGGGACAGTATAGAGGAGGTTTTCGGGGACAATATAGAGGAGGGCAATTCCCTAGAAATAGAGGGAGATTTCAAAGCCCCAAAACCCCTACTACTAAACAATGACTCACATGTCACTCACCCCCTCCACACAACACCAGTGGGGGGAAGAATAGGTCATTATTACAAAGCATGGGAGGAAATCACTACAGACACTTGGGTTCTAGCAATTATCCAACATGGTTATTGCATAGAATTTCTACAATTCCCTCCAAACATACCACCAAAAGCACAAAATTTAACAACACACCATTCCAATCTCCTGGAGATAGAAGTGCAGGCACTATTGCAAAAGAATGCAATCGAATTAGTGCCAAACACACAAATAAACACAGGAGTTTACTCACTGTACTTTCTGATACCAAAGAAGGACAAAACGCTGAGACCAATCCTAGACCTCAGAGTAGTGAACACTTTCATCAAATCAGACCACTTCCACATGGTCACACTACAAGAAGTATTGCCATTGCTAAAACTACTCGACTACATGGCAACTTTAGACCTCAAGGATGCTTATTTCCATATACCAATACACCCATCGCACAGGAAATACCTAAGGTTTGTATTCAAAGGAATACATTACCAATTCAAGGTACTGCCTTTCGGATTAACAACCGCACCAAGAGTCTTTACCAAATGTCTAGCGGTAGTCGCTGCACACATAAGAAGGCAGCAAATACATGTGTTCCCATATTTGGACGACTGGCTAATCAAGGCCCATTCGTTCATACAGTGCTCAAATCACACAAATCAGATCATACAAACCCTCTTCAAACTCGGGTTCACCGTCAATTTCACAAAATCCAAAATTCTGCCACGCAAGGTACAACAATACCTGGGAGCCATAATAGACACATCAAAGGGAGTAGCCACTCCAAGTCCACAAAGAATTCAAAATTTCAACACCATCATACAACGCATGTATCCAACACAAAAGATACAGGCAAAGATGGTATTACAACTCCTAGGCATGATGTCATCATGCATAGCCATTGTCCCAAACGCAAGACTGCACATGAGGCCCTTACAACAATGCCTAGCATCGCAGTGGTCTCAAGCACAGGGTCACCTTCTAGATCTGGTGTTAATAGACCGCCAAACTTACCTCTCGCTTCTGTGGTGGAACAACGTAAATTTAAACAAGGGGCGGCCTTTCCAAGACCCAGTGCCACAATACGTAATAACAACAGATGCTTCCATGACAGGGTGGGGAGCACACCTCGATCAACACAGCATACAAGGACAATGGAACGTACATCAAACAAAACTGCATATCAATCACCTAGAACTTCTAGCAGTTTTTCAAGCACTAAAGGCTTTCCAACCAATAATAGTTCACAAATACATTCTCGTCAAAACAGACAACATGACAACAATGTATTATCTAAACAAGCAGGGAGGGACGCACTCCACGCAGTTAAGCCTGCTAGCACAAAAAATTTGGCATTGGGCAATTCACAACCAAATTCGCCTAATTGCACAGTTTATACCAGGGATACAAAATCAACTCGCAGACAATCTCTCTCGAGATCACCAACAGGTCCACGAATGGGAAATTCACCCCCAAATTCGGAACACTTATTTCAAACTCTGGGGAACACCTCAGATAGACTTGTTTGCGACAAGGGAGAACGCAAAATGCCAAAACTTCGCATCCAGGTACCCACACAAACAATCCCAAGGCAATGCCCTATGGATGAACTGGTCAGGGATATTTGCTTACGCTTTTCCTCCTCTCCCTCTCCTTCCTTACCTGGTAAACAAACTCAGTCAAAGCAAACTCAAACTCATATTGATAGCACCAACTTGGGCAAGGCAACCCTGGTACACAACGCTGCTAGACCTCTCAGTGGTACCCTGCACCAAATTGCCCAACAGGCCAGATCTGTTGACACAGCACAACCAAAAGATCAGACACCCAGATCCAGCATCGCTGAATCTAGCAATCTGGCTCCTGAAATCCTAGAATTCGGGCACTTACAACTTACCCAAGAATGTATGGAAGTCATAAAACAAGCAAGAAGGCCATCCACCAGGCACTGCTATGCAAGTAAATGGAAGAGGTTTGTTTGCTACTGCCATATTAATCAAATACAACCATTACACACAACTCCAGAACATGTAGTGGGTTACTTGCATCACTTACAAAAATCTAACCTAGCTTTCTCTTCCATTAAGATTCACCTTGCAGCAATATCTGCATACCTGCAGACTACCTATTCAACTTCCCTATATAGAATACCAGTCATTAAAGCATTCATGGAGGGCCTTAGGAGAATTATACCACCAAGAACACTACCTGTTCCTTCATGGAACCTAAATGTTGTCCTAACTAGACTTATGGGTCCACCTTTTGAACCCATGCACTCCTGCGACATACAGTTCCTAACCTGGAAGGTGGCATTTCTCATCGCCATTACTTCCCTGAGAAGAGTAAGCGAGATTCAGGCGTTTACTATACAGGAACCTTTTATACAACTACACAAAAATAAAGTCGTCCTAAGGACCAATCCTAAATTTTTGCCAAAGGTTATTTCACCGTTCCATCTAAATCAAACAGTGGAACTTCCAGTGTTCTTTCCACAGCCAGATACCGTAGCTGAAAGGGCACTACATACATTAGATGTCAAAAGAGCATTAATGTATTACATTGACAGAACAAAGAACATCAGAAAGACTAAACAACTCTTTATTGCATTTCAAAAACCTCATGCAGGAAACCCAATTTCAAAACAAGGTATAGCCAGATGGATAGTTAAATGCATCCAAATCTGCTACCTTAAAGCTAAACGACAGCTGCCCATTACACCAAGGGCACACTCAACCAGAAAGAAAGGTGCTACCATGGCCTTTCTAGGAAACATCCCAATGCAAGAAATATGTAAGGCAGCCACATGGTCTACGCCTCACACATTCACCAAGCACTACTGTGTAGACGTGTTATCCGCACAACAAGCCACAGTAGGTCAAGCTGTATTAAGGACATTATTTCAGACTACTTCCACTCCTACAGGCTGATCCACCGCTTTTGGGGAAATAACTGCTTACTAGTCTATTGCAGAACATGCGTATCTACAGCGACAGATGCCATCGAACTGAAAATGTCACTTACCCAGTGTACATCTGTTCGTGGCATCAGTCGCAGTAGATTCGCATGTGCCCACCCGCCTCCCCGGGAGCCTGTAGCAGTTTGGAAGTTACCTTCAATTATCTATATATGTATCATCTCAACCTTAAATAGGTGCATACTTAGTCACTCCATTGCATGGGCACTATTACTACAATTCAACTCCTACCTCACCCTCTGCGGGGGAAAAACAATCGAAGATGGAGTCGACGCCCATGCGCAATGGAGACAAAAGGAGGAGTCACTCGGTCCCGTGACTCGAAAGACTTCTTCGAAGAAAAACAACTTGTAACACTCCGGCCCAACACCAGATGGCGAGCTATTGCAGAACATGCGAATCTACTGCGACTGATGCCACGAACAGATGTACACTGGGTAAGTGACATTTTCATTTTCTATCATAGTTTCTGGTCCTTTGGCATTTCTGAAGAGCTATCATTGAAAAACAATCATTGCCCCTGACAAATTGAAAGCTGAGTGTTGCTAGAATTGCAATAGAAGACCAGTAAGGCTGTCCTCCTGGTTTTCTCATTATTGCCACGAGCAGTGAACTGGGTATCCATAGGTGTGACTTAAAATGAGATGCCAGAGTGCCATGATGCCCCCCTCAAAAACTGTTAGGCACATACTTTTGTTGTTTTACCCAATTTCCATCAGGCAACACATCATCCACAAAAAAGTGTCAGGAACGTGAGTTTAAGACAGAAGCACCTTCTCAACAACTGTAAACCACAAACTTGTGAAAATTAATTAATCCATGTGAAATATTCTTTGCACGTTTCTCATTAACAAAAAGAAGAAAAAAAAGAGCTATTGAGCCGCTATTTTCTAGTTCATATGCCATGTAGGGGTATGGTTAAATTGTATATGTTTTATATCATTCTTCCCCACTCCTAGTGCATTGTTCCAAGGATATGGATCACCTGTACTCCATGACCTTTCTCGATAGTTTATTGTAATTGAGGGGCCTTATGTGCCTTCATTTTTTATTGCAAGGGTCCTCTTTCCTTGGGATGATGTGTCGGTGCCGGGGCGGTGTGGGTCTTTCCAGTTCTGGGACCTTGTGTGGTGTATTATTGGCTGATGAAATCTCTGTATCAAAAAATACATATGGAGCATAACAAAGTCGTCCAACTTTAGAGCGAAGAGGTGGGGTCACACATCAAGACTTCAAATCAATCACCAGCTCCCCTCTAATTTGAACAATTTGGGTGAGAGATGAGAGGGTTACTTGTTATGTGTATAATAAACGAGGGAGAGGAAGTGAAAGGACCAGACTCTGCATGTCAAGCCTTTATCTGATAGTGATGACCGACTCAGGAAGCTCTACTATTACAGTCATGACGCTGAACACTTAAAAAATTGTTTCTACTGATGTTCTTACACATTCCTCACCTTACGATGTATGTTTCCAGACTGGTCCAAAAATCTTTTCCCCCAGCAGTAGCTCTCCAACACTAACTGGTAGCACCATGCAGCTTTAACTGTGACTATTATGCAGCAACTGGCGTGATAACACCATTGTCTGCCTTTCTCCTCTTGATTCACACTGTCCCAGTGCAGAATCCTCAAGAACAGGCCACTTTTAGATCTACACAATTGCTTATGGTGTCTCGGATCGGACGGAGCAGGACCCCTCGGCCTGCATATCTTTTGCCTCTGTGCACCGAAAAGGCAAGAGGGAGCATGAGGCAAGCTGTTTCTGGCTAAGACCTGCAGGGAGAGGTCTGTGCAATTTCTTATGCATACAGGTTATTCCTGCAAGATCTGTCTTTGCATCTCCAACCCAGATGCCTCTTGACACGCTGCCTCCACTGGCCCTGGCCCCTTGGCCTAAAACAGATTTGAAGGCTGCTAAGGCACTGTCCCATTATATTGGAACAAACTAAAGTTTTGCTCTTAATGGAACCAATATAAGAGGAAATGATTAGTGCAGCGAGAAACAAAGTTATGGTCAACTTTAACAAGCTCAGAGACATGCAGGGATGGAGGATATATTTGGCTGTGACTCCATGCCTGTAGACCGAGCTGACAAAACTTGGCTGTATGTGCTAAAACTATTGTGTTTCTGGCAGCCTGACCCTCTGCACTGCTAATGCTGAAAGCCTCCTCGGCCGATATGTTCCTGCCTTGTGGGAACTGGCAAAGCTTACAGTGATCTATGTAGCAGGTCACATAAAATACCCATTTTTGGACATGGCCAGTGACACCTTGGATGCATCCAAACAGATCTTGAAGCTCAGCTGGACTCTGAGATCACAGATGCTGTTTGTGGGTAGGGCTGGCATGCTGCATCTGCATAATTTGGATGCACCTCACTGGCTTTTTGAAGACATCCAAGCTACATTCATGGGCATGCCTTGTAATGGCCAGTGGCTGTTTGAGGAGAAAGCCGTCTCCTCCTGTGACTGCTTCAAAAAGGGTAGAGCTATGGCTTGCGTGCTAGGGCCAGCATCCCTAATCTGATTATTCAATAATCAATCTATAGAGTTTTGTGGCTGTACCAGGGCTGATCAGTTAATGCAACAACACACTTCATAGCCTGTCCAGTCATCCTAGCAATTGTGTTTCTCCTTTTGGGGAAGTTGTGGAACTAGGGGAAAACCTCAGCAGGAGCAGCAGCAGATTTAGGGCCTCATTACGACCCTGGCAGCCGGTGGTAAGATGGCTGCAACACCGCCAACAGGCTTGCGGTGTTCCGCCAGCTTTTATGACCGTGGTGCTATAGCTACGACCATACTCCCGGCCCCTCCACTATAGGCGGGGATTATGAGTCCCCGACCGCCAGCCTGGCCAAAAGACTGGCGGTTAGGGGGACTTGGGGCCCCCTGGCATAGCCCCATCACGCATTTCACTGCCCGAATTTCGGGCAGTGAAATGCGCGATGGGTGCTACTGCACCCGCTGAACATCAGCATTGCTGCTGGCTCTATTACAAGCCGGCAGCAATGTTGATGTGACTTTTCCGCTGGGACAGCAGACGGTAACACTGTTACCGTCCACTGGCCCAGCAGAAAAGTCGAAATAGGGAGCCAGGAATACCATCAGCACTGGCGGTATTCTGGCGCCCGCTGCCTCTGCGGTCTTCTAAGAAGACCGCTGAGGTTGTAATGAGGGCCATAGTCTTTGTGGTATTCAATTTTGTCATGTTTAGGAGTAGATTATTATGAATGTGAATGGTGTGAGATGGAATGGTTGTGAAGTAATAACAATGGTATGTTGTAATGATTACAAAGGGGAGCATTTAAAGATTTGTATGGCAGAGATCCAGACACTGAAATGAGGAGCATGGAGTGAAAGCTACCTTTAGAAATTCCATGCAGAATATGTTAGCAAGGGGATGCAATTTCTATTGTTCAAGCTAGAGAAGGTTTTAGGCCAGACCTGTCTTTTCGTCTGTCCCTGATTACTGTCAAGGAAGGCCACTGACAGCCAGGTGCAAAACCTCACACTTCATTGTTCACATGTTGTGATTGCTCCTGCTTTTAGACCGTCCCAATGCTACCTGCTGTGAGAAACATCCCCTTACACAGAGGCTGTGTCGGAAGAGCTTTCTGAGAAGAGCACTTGAAAAAGAACCACCTCAAACTAGTCTACAACCCCTGTCTAGAAAGTCTCTAGAAAAGTGGGATCACTGTCTCCCAAGAGAGAAAAGACATAACCTGAAGTCTAGACTTTCTGGTAAAATAGCTGTGCATCCTTCTAGTGCCTAGAAGCCTGACTGGCTGCAGAGAGAGGAAAGGAGTAGTCCTTGTCGTGCAAGAGGAGAAACTGTTCGGAAGGACAGGCCCACAACCCCAACTGGAATAACAAAAAAATCCTATTTCAAGTATTTCCGTTGGACTTTGAGCTGAACATCAAGTGTTGGAATTTGTTCTAAGCATCTGACACTTCGCTTACCAGGCCTGCATAATATCCACTCTTGCCCTTTCTTGGATTTGGAGTTTAACCAAAATGAGAGAACTCCCTGTTCACATGTAAGAAGTTATTTCTACCGAAGGAGATGCATAACTTTATGCATCATTCCATGCTTCATTTATTGTACCCCACACTGATAAAAAGAATACAGGTTAGCACAGTTGGCTAGGTCTATCAATTGCGTGTGAAATATCACCCATTCGGGGGGCACATATAAAATGGCCAAATGTTTCCACTCATTTTTGGATGGGTGTTCAAAATAGATGAAATTAGGACCTTTGAATTCCAAAAATTGTAGATTGGACTGTGAAGTTCCATGGGACATCTATGTTTCCTGCTTTTCCAGTGTGTACTATTGCCCATTTTTGATCCCTTTAAACCACCAAATCGAGTCTTAATTTGAAAACACTTTGCTACATACACTAATCCTAAACCATGATTGAATCTCGAAAATCATCTTTGTGAAATCCTGAGGGTACACGGTGCTAGCTAATGGTATGTTTTCTTAAGCAAAAAGTAAGACCTTTACTAGTTTTAGTTACTCCAAAGGTTTTCAGTCTCCCTCTCAAGCCATCTAAAAAGTGGAAAAAACTCAACTTCATTTTGATACCACCACGGAGCAGCAAATCAGTGCTGGTATCAGTAGTTACTAATAACATCTGAGACAATGTAAGGCAGTTCTTCCCTTACTATTTCAGAAAATTGAGATATACGGTTTGACACATCCATTGACATAAAGTTAGACTACTGTAGTGCATTATGTTAGGGCTGGCTCAGTCACTCCTTTACTGGCTCTAGAGGGTACAAAGTGCAAGCCTTAGAGCCATTATCGTACTAAGGAAACAACTGTTCGTCCATGGGTCACAGACCTGCACTGGCTCCCGGACATAAACCACATCCGATTTAAGGTATCATGCCTCATTTAAAATGCCTTAATCATCAGGCACCTCAGGCCATTACCTCCAGATTACAACCTTATTTCCCTTAAAATAAAGATAAGGTACTGTTCGTAATTCCAAAATGGTGTCGTACTACACAAGGTGAAGAAGCTTTTTCTGGGCTAACATCACTAGTTTGGAATGCTGTCTCACTTAGCTTTAATCTTTATCTTTCATTTGCTGTATTCAGACGAAAATCTGTGACAAGGTTATTTGGTTAAGCAGAAGTAATAAGACCGGTGCCAGGAGATCCAAGATAGGTAATGCACATTGTATAAGTGCTGTTTGTTCTTGTTGTTGTGGTGCTACAAACAAGATTTCTCTCAGTACACATGGGGAGCTCTCTGTTGAATTTCAGGCTCATTGTTTAGGATCTTGAGTCATGATGCCAATCATCTCTAACCCAAGGGCATCTTTATAAGTCTCAAGTCATTCCCCTTCTCCTTTATGCAAAGATTATTTGAGTATTGATAGAAAAATTTGGCTCCGAGGTTCTAGCATGGCACATAAAGCTTCAAACCTGTTACCCTCCTTTCAGTCATAACAAACATTTAGAGGAAGCATCATGACAAGTGGCTGCCCAACATCTTTCCATCTCATGGTCTGTAATTAAGTCCGAGACATGGCTTTGTCCCAAGCATAGGACTAGGTTTTTGATAGTTACCACTGTTCCTTCAAACCCGTTTTTATTGATTTTGGAGAATACAGAGAAAACAAGTCAATTTGTACATGCATTTGTGGGACTACATGTGAGCCAAGATGGTGTTGCAGTCATAAGAGTAACATAAGAATAAAGAATAACAGCTCAGTATGGTGGGGGGACGATCCCGATCTGGGTGTGGAAGTGGAAAGGGTGCATGTGTAAGTGTCAGATGGATTCTTTACTGTGACAATCTGACATTTTGGGGCGGGAGACGGAAAGCCTTTGTGCAGACGAAACGCCAGCAAAGGAAGGTGGTGGGGGAGGGAGGGAGTAGGAATGCCACATCACAACACATCATATGTCGGGTGAATAGCCCTTCAAAGCGGGCAGTCATCATTAGAAACCAAGGTGTCATCAGGAAATAGCAAGGCATCCCATAGGTTAGAGATTGGGACCCGGAAAAGGCCCTGCGAGCAAAGAGGTGGACAGTGTTGGTGGTCACGGTGCCAGACGACAGATAGTGGAGAGTGTAGGATTTCCAATGCCGGGTAGTAGCTTGAAGCGCAAGGAGGAGGACAGCATGATCTAGGAATCAGGTAGTGAGCTTGGCCCCCTCAGATTGCGAGTAAGCCCCCACTAAGAGGACTCCAGGGGAGTGTCGGATTGGCCATTCTATAATTTGCGTGAGTGTAGAGAGCACACTAGGCAAGAAAGGCCTCAGCTTTTCACAGTCTCAGAGCATGTGTGTGAAGTGTGCTGGTGTCGCATGTCCAAGAAGCAACTTCAGCTCAAATTGTACATATTGTTGTACCAAGGTTGCTCTCTAGTAAATCCCCTGGGGTATGGAAAGTTTTAATAACTAGGTATTGAAAGGATTGAGATGCCCAGTGCAGACCATCTGGTCCAAATGCAACACCTTTTTTATGTCTTATACAACAGTTATTTATTATATACAATTTGTTTACACATATTGCCAATAAGAATGATTGTAATTATTATAAACAGCTCTGCAAGTAGTATTTAAACTAGGAAAAGGTTTGCTAGGCCCTTATCATATTCTATCACACATCCCTAATTCATTAATCTGTTCCTATTGTGTTATAACTAGCTGTCTAACCACACTATAATATCAGTATAGTCACATAACTGTGCCAAGTTATGTAAAAGATTCCGCACTTTCTTTATTCTTGTAATTCCTTATTTCAGTATCCCTTCAGTGACCAGTCCATGTGTCTAAGTCCTTCTTAAAACAGTGTGTCTTATGTGCCTTTCTAATGCATGGAGCTTTATGGGGCTAGAATGGGTCAAGTTGCTTTCTGCTCCTCTTTTGCCAGTAAGGAGAGAAAACAATAAATGTATTCAAAATATAGGAAGCACAGAGAAGCTTACATCTATGGTATCTCCTCTCCTTCAATCAAGATGGAATTTACACATCTCTTCTGGGAGACACATTTCAGCTGACTTGCTTATTAAAAGGTTCAGAGAATGGAAATTTGCCCTTCACTGCTCTGATAAGTGACCCTCAGAAAACATAATAATCAACAACATATTTTATTAGTTTGAAAAACCAGAATGGCTCTTGTTTGATAAACAAGCAGGCCTATTGCTCATGTCTAACATTTTAATTATGTGCTCCAGTGCATTCAATGCATGGGACAATGTACATGATAATATGTAACAAGTCCTTTTGTGTATGTGATATAATAAAAATACATAAAAAGCCATGTCATGTGGATGATGCCCACGTAGGCCTGGAAAAAAACTACCAGGCCCCCATGAAAGCCACTCTAAATGCAGCAGCCGGGTTATTCTCAGGAATAAGGTGTTTCAGTCACTTCACTCCCACGCTCACCATGCTAAACTGGCTCTCAGTTGAAGAGAGATGCATGCTCAAAACTGTGTGCATCACTTACAATGCTTTACACACCACCATCCCAAAATCCCTTGCCCAAAACTCCCCAGATCAGAGGGGCACAGTAGTTTATGCTGATCTGACTATTTACTACTGGAATCACACAGATTCAAAAAGGAAAAATGCAGGCTCATTCTGAGGAAATGCCTTCAAAATATGGAATTCCATCACACCAATCTAGGACAAATCACCCCAAAACCAAATTTACGAAAAGAGTGAAAGTACTGCTAGTTGTAAAATAGCTACCTTTCCCAGAATCATGATGAGCTCATTCTCTCAAAGCAAAATCAAATGCACTATCCATATATCCCTCGCACAGCAGTGACAATTTGCCAGGGACAAAAAGAGGTGTACACTCTTTGTACCTTTGGATGCCTAATGACTTCAGCTCTGTTTAATTCATCAAACGATGACAAGTGTGTTGGCTTCCTCCAGAGTGCTGTGACACTTACAGGCATTGACTATACATCTTAAATGAGGACATGCATCCTTTGAGCAGACCCACGCACACCAAATACAACTGTCTGTGCCAAGAAAAAATCTTACTATATTTACCTTTACATACTTAGGGCCTGATTACAACTTTGGCGGAGGGGGTTAATCCGTCCCAAATGTGACGGATATCCCACCCACCGCATTACGAGTTCCATAGGATATAATTGACTCGTAATACCGCGGGTGGGATATCCGTCACATTTGGGACGGATTAACCCCCTCCGCCAAAGTTGTAATCAGGCCCTTAATGTCTTATGTTCTGTGTAAACGCCATCAAACACTAATGTCTGTGTTGCCTTTATGTACAAGGCTGCGATACCTACGGGTCACATTTCTGCGTAATAAAACTCTATATAACAAGCATTTGCAGTTCATTAGGTCTCGCATTTACTTGAGTTGGAGATATTGGCACTGTAAATGTATAACTGGTTTTCTTTTGCCACATTAATTGGTCAACTCTGCCGCATATTTTGGTCCTTTCTGTCACATAATTCAAGTGTCCCTGCATATAACTAAAGGGTTAGTAGGATTACTGTAATATTTTTTTAAAACAAGGCCCTTGAAACACAAACTATTCCCAGGTGCAAAACAAAAGTTCCAGCCATAAAAGAGCTTACAAATACCCTGAATGGTGGGATGTGTTATTATTTTGGGGTCTCCACTAACCTAGTGTTTTAAAGGTGGTCCCATTGTCCTAGGACCACCACAGGCTGAGTTATGAGCAAAAATGTTTTATAAAAGTATTGCCCTGCAAAGTATTATGGGATGAGTTTGAGTTCTGCACATATTGTAGTATGTTGACTGTAATGCTCAGAACAGCTCCTAGAGGACACCACAATAAAAATAGTATTTCTAAGGAACATGGTCACGTAACTATATAGTTAGCCACTAGAGGGCATAACCACATGAAAATAGAATAGCAGAAACTAATGCAGCACAAGCATATATTTAGGCCCTGGAGAGCATAGTGCATTACACATTTTCAGGGTTGGCAGGCCTACTACATTGATATTACAAACAAGGCCCTTAAAACACTAACTGCTCTCAGCTGTAAAACAAACGTTCCAGCCATGAGAGAACTTAGACACTGAATGGTGGGAGTAGTTGCTATTTGGGGTCCCCACTAACTTAGAGATGATGCAGACAGAAAGAGCATGTTGTCATGAATGTTTCCGTTGTAGTCCCATTGTCCTAGGACTACCACAGGCTGAATTATGGGCAAAAATGTTTTCTAAAAGAATGCTTGCAAAGCATTATGGGGTGAGCTCCTGAGTGATGAAGTAGTATGTTGACTGTAATGTTCAGAACAGCCCCTGGAGGACACCACAATAAAAATAGAATTTCTGAAAAGCATGGTTATGTAACCATATAGTTAGCCCCTGGAGGGCATAACAAATGAAAACAGAATGGCAGAAAATAAATCAGTGCAAGCATATATTGAACCCCTAGAGGGTGTAGTGCATTGCACATTTTCAGAGCTGGCAGTCCTGCTGCAAAGATATTACAAACCAGGCCCTTAAAACACTAGCTATTCTCAGCTGTAAAACAAAAGTTCCAGCCACGAGGGAGCTTAAACAGATACTGAATGGTGGGAGGGGTTGTTATTCTGGGGATTAGTTTGGGGATCCAAAGATGATGTAGACAGAGCACATTGTTGTGAACGTTGTGGTGGTGGTCCACTTGTCCTAGGACCACCACAGGATGAGTTATGGCCAAAAATGTTTTTTAAAAGAATGCTTGCAAAGCATTATGGGGCAAGTTTCTCGAGTCAGTGAATGTTGTAGTATCCGCTCTCCGGCTGTGTCGGGAGAGCCGCTTTGAGGATTTCTGTGTTTTGTATGTAAAGCATTTATCAATTACAAATGTTTTTGTGAAAGCTATGGAGCGTCCAGGGAGAGCCAAATGAAATGACTCTGATTAGGTAACAATTTGGACACTGTGACCAGTGCTTTAATACCACTGAGCTGTGAGCGCCATGGCCGCCAAGGAGCACGAAGGGGAGAGACAAAGTTACAAAATAGTTTGCCCACAATGAACTATATTTGCAATCATGTAATAATCCACGTAGCAGGGTCAGTTTGCAAAGTGGTAACAAAACCTCCCCAAGGCGGGACAAACATAAATCATTTACCAATGACATCATGGGATTTTTGAAAGGCAAGCCCACGAATGCGTGAAAGTGATGGGCGTGGTTAAAAGCCCACAGAATACTTACAACAGGTCGAGAAGCACTTGCGCGCTCGACCTAATAAATGGTCGCAGCTGTGGTTGCTTCTTATGTTGCAGCTATGGGAGCAGTTGTTAACACTGCTGTGATAACTGGTTTGCTTGCAACTGTTGTCACAGCTGCTGTTGCTGTTTGTGGTAGCAGCTGTGGTTGATGCTGCTAGAGTGTCCGCTGTGGTCAGTCACTGCTATTACCCCTATTATGTTGGCAGCTGCTTTTGCTGTTGTAGTCTCTGCTTGAAAGAAGCAGTTGTCACAGCTTTTGTTCCTACTGTTGTGGCATATGGTGCTGTTCTCTGTGCTATTTTCACACTGTATTCACTTCCGATGCTATGCTGGTACCTTCTAATGCTGTCGAAATCCCTGCAATCTTAGAGACTTCATCCACTTTTGTGACTCCTGCTTTCCTGGCAGATGTAGTTGCTGATACCTCTGTTTTAAGGTTTGTATGTACTATATGCACTTTAATTCAACAGGTACCTTAGCACTCTGGCACTTTGGTCGTTGTTTTTTTATAGCTGCTATGCTCTCTCTGTGTGTGGATTAACGTAAGACAGTTTTCATGAACATTGTTGAATTAAGTCCCCTGGGCACCCAAGGTTCCTTGGTACTGTTCAATACTGAGCTGAAGTATATAGCATCTAAGTCACTGTCAACAGCTCTTTTTGAACTACTTGATCTAGTTTAATGCCTGTCTGAGTTGTTTGTGATGCTCTAGATAACATTTCTGCCCTGTATATGTATCCTAATTTAATTTGCACTTATTTGCATTCAGCTACTTTTCTTGTCATTTAGCTTCTATGTCTTTTTGTTTCCCTACTTACAATAGTGCATGGAATTGAATTTGCATCTCTGTATTTTAGCACTTTATTCTTCCTTAGTCTGTCTTGCTTGATTATTATGATTTTACCTGCCCAACAAAAACATTATTTAAAGAAATGCTGTCAGGGTGTTGATCACAGCTGGATAATTGTGGTATCTGTTTTGAAGATGAGTGCAGGTCTACCCAGGTGAAGTTGAGATCAGCTTTTATTCAGTTATAATTCATAGATAATAAAAACAGGAACCCCAGTCTCCACTCAAACCTCCAGCACCATCAACTGTCCAGCACAGAATGCTGTCCAGCTGAGGAAGATACTAAATGCCACAGGTGAAGCTGGGAGATACCAAACAGATCATAAATAATACAAATACTCCTAAAACATAGAATACAACCCTACACTGAAATACTACAACAAAACTCTACCTACAATATTGTTCTAGAAATAAACACAAGACTACAATAATCGACTGGGTTGAAGGCTGCAGAAAGATGACAACTAGAAATGTGGCAGTTTCAGTGATGTAGCCTGGTCTGAGGCCTTATTGGTAGTTCTGACTACATGTTCAATAATTTTCTCCATGAATGTAAAGTTGGTTGAAGGGTGGAAGGAGGTGAGGTCGGCCAGATCCATGGATGTTTTTTTTGCAGGGGAAAGATCCAGTCTTAGAGTTTCATGGTATTTTCCTTGGCTTTGTGAGGTTTTTGACAATGAAGAGAAGATATGTGAGAGATTCTCCTTGGAGCAATCTGATGATGGAAGAAGGAAGGATATCATCTTCATAGGAGGGTGGCTTGATACAGTTCAGGATAATGAAGACATCCATGTGTAAGAGTGGATTGAAAGAGGTCAATTTGATGGTAAGGTGGTGGGAGATGGCTGAAAGTGAGGTGGCAGTGAAACTGGTAATGTGTCGTCTTGGGGAAGGAGAGGTTGGTGGAGTTGCATTTGTCAATAGAATCAAGGACTGTGGGTTCTGGGAAAGGATTGGTGCAGTGTTTGATAGATGTGAAAGGGAATTTGCTTTTGTTGTCTGAATTACCGATAGTGTTCCGTAGTAAGAGATTTTAGCTGTGATGATGCAGGATTGGCGATTAGAGTAGAGTGTTTTGTGTAGAGTGCGGCCAGCCAGACTTTGGATCTTCTCCATTTATTTTCCTGGTACATTTATTTTTCCTAAGCTCTTGAGTACTTGGGGTGCATAGGAGTTTGGCTTGGTGAATCTGGTTTTCAGTGAAACATTATGTTCAAAATGAATTCTCATAGGGGTTTTTAGATGTAAAGGAGAGGATTGACATCTGTGTCATGCCGGTAGTATTTGGCAGATTGCAGTGCAAAGACTGAGAAGCGTTCCCTGCACTAAGGGATCCCCAGATGGAAAAAGGCTGAGATGGAATATCTGCAGATGGGATAATGCTCTTCTCAGTTATAAGTATCCCAATGTTCCCACACCCAAATTGATTGAGTTTAGGAACAATGGACATTATTTACCTGCCAGAAAATACAGGTGGTTTTGATAACTTTTAGAAGGTGCTGCAAGTGCATGCCTTACCAAACCCCCTTCTAAGGCATGGTGAAAGTACAAAATGCTCCTCTCTACCAGGCCATATCTTCTCCTTTCTTCATACACCCTTTCTCACTAGTCTCCTTTCACCATCCAGTCTTTATATGTCTATTGCTCACATTTAGTACGTGCTTATAGCAGGTGGTAAATATGAGTGGTTATCCCAACAGAATTAAAAATCCTGTGCCTAACTCTGCCCTGGTTTTGCACAGTAATTCCCTATTCCATGGGGGGAGGGGGTTACTTGAAAATAGGAGTAGTGAGGTACAGACTTAACTGTTGGATTTGTTAATTCCACCCACCCTGTAGCGTGACACCTAACTATATATAGCTTGTAACCTTGGCCTCAGAAGAAAGCCTATTATGTGCAGTCCGTCTTGATGAGGGGATGAGGTGATGAGGTATCTGTGTCACACAGACGCTCCTTTTGATGAAGATGTGACTACAAAGGGCGTCACTCCTATCATGGACCAAGAAACAAGAGGCCCTCAAATTCAGGGTGCCCTGTGTAGCTGTAAGCTTACGAAAGTTAGGACTCTTTGCTGGTGGCTCTCTGCACAATGTCTTGTACGGTGTACTAGGGATTTAAATTTTGGTGAGTAGGGATCCTTGGCCCAACTAAATGCTGAGACCCTTAGGGACTTGTAAGAATGGGTAGAAACATGTTGGCTTGAATAGGTGACACAAAACATTATTATTGTGGTTTCACCATATGTTTTTAACAATACCTGTTTTCCCCACTAATAAAGGAATAACCAGGGGGTAAACACAAGGTATTCTTATGAGTCTGGATCCTGGCCTTTTTATCCAGTAAATGTTCATCAAGAACTCCCCTCTGCTCAGAGGAGACAGACGGTTGAGTCCGCCCTGGTGGTATTGACTCTACCAGGGTGGGGAGTAGAAGCCAAAGACGAAGCATGACACTATTAGGTGTGTGAGGCTTCTACTTCCATAAATGGAAATTACCTTAGTGAGGCCATGTGAGCTCTGGAACTGACCTTAATAGGTGTTCATGTATGAAGAAACTGGGAAGGTGTCTTCCCCGGAGCAGCTGTATTTTTGTGTTATAGATTGGGAATAGGGGTGTTATGACTGCTCGTTTATGCTCCCCTCCACTCGTTGTGTTTTGAGCAGATCAGAGCATGTGCAGCATTCACCTATGCCAAAACAGCAGCGACCACAGCAGGGATCGCATTTGTTATGACAGCAGTGATAGCTACTGCTACCACATTAGGGACAAAGTACAAGCCAGTGGGGAGTTTCACTCTGCTGCAGTGGGAAGAAGAAAGTTTTCATAGGGTTACGTTTGAGGCCAGAGAGAATGTGAAAAGTGTCCAGTTTATGCACAAGGCGTTCAAGATCCAGGTGAATCGAACATAGAAATAACAAAATATCACCCACAAATTGGGAGACGGCATCTAGCCTATCCCCCAGTGGTATTCCCAAGGCTCCCCTATCGTTTGTAATTTGGTAGCTAAAGGCTTGGTTGCATAGACAATTGAATAAGCTTCGGAGATGCGGTGACCAGGCTTGACCCTGGCTGAGGCAAGAGGCGTACAGCAATTGGACTCACTGCAAGATCCGGTAGCCAGTGATAACTGCCACTGTTGTTGAGCTATGCATTGCTCGAATTAAGGGTGAACACTTCAAGTTTCTCCAGATGGACCTCCTCTCATCTTTTGATACAGTTGACTATTCTGTCTTGATGAACTATATCACATCATCACGGATTCCATGACCTGCCTTACTGTGGTTCAGGTTCTTTCTTTTTGGTCGGTAATCCCAAGTCGTAACCATCCACCTTTCTGCTCAAAAACGCTGCCAGACACTTGTAAAGTCCCTCAAGTGTCCAGCCAGTACCCCACCCCCTTTAACATCTACGCTCAACCGTTCAGAGCTCATCTGCTCCTTTTGATTTAAGGTACAGTCATGTGCAGAGGACATTCAACTCAACTTATGATCACAAATGTCATCCTTCGCATGGAGGAGTGTCTTTGCTATTCATTACTGGATGGTTTCCATCTTCCCAAGCCTAAAGATGACACAGCAGAGGTCCCTGTCAGTGGGTGTCAGACTCAGTATCACTAAACTGCAAATCAACCTGTTTCCTTCTCCATCAGTAGTGCTGCACTCTGCACTGACAGTGTAGATGAATAGGGATATGGCAACAAGACAAGGCATACAAGACACATTGCTGGTTTGTAGTCACACAGATCATCTTGTCATATAGAGGTTCTTGTAGATTTCTTGTACTCTCTCACTAGTAAAGGCTTATTTTGTGCTGAACAGAACACAAGTCTGCTATTACTCTCAGCTCTTTCATCAGCTTGAAGTACAGAGTTTTTTCCATTTACATCAATTTTGCATGAGTGTGGCATTCTATAGGAAATGAGACAAACACAAGATTTACTTTAACCCCTTCTGTGCCGCGGACGTAGTGGTTACGTCCTGCGGCACAGTGCTGCTGTGCCGAGGACGTAACCACTACGTCCTCGGCACACAGCCCAGAGGGAGCGCTCTCGCTCCCTCTGTGGGGTTCCCCCCCACCCCCCCAAGTCAGGGATGGAAGGGGAAGCCCTTCCCCTCCCACCCCCGACCCCCCCCAACCCCCCCTGTGACGTCAGCGCGCGAGCGCGCGCTGATTAGTCACAGGGTCTCCCCCATCGCGCTGGAAGCAGAGCTTCCAGCGCGATTGAAAAAGAAATGCTTTTGCATTTCTTTTTCAATCCCATGGGGGAGGCCCCGAGAGGCTTCAAAGGGAAGGAAATGTATTTCCTTCCCTTTGAAGTCTCTCACAGGTTTCAAAAGCTGGATTGCTTGCAATCCGGCTTTTGAAACCCCACTAGACACCAGGGATTTTTTTTTTTTTCTTGAAATTGGCAAAAGGGAGCGACCCCTTGGGCAAGGGTCGCTCCCAGGGGGGCATTTTTTTAGGAAGGCCTTTTCTGCCCCCCCTGGGGGCAGATTGGCCTATTATTAGGCCGATCTGCCCCCAGGGGGGGCAGAAACCTCTAGGCACCAGGGACCATTTTTTTTCTTTTTCTTTTTTTTGTGATGAATTCTTTTTTTTTAGGTGGGGAGCGATCCCTTAGGCAAGGGTCGCTCCCCTACGGGGCAATATATATTTAGGCCATTTCTGCCCCCCTTGGGGGCAGATTGGCCTATTTTGATAAGGCCAATCTGCCCCCAAGGGGGGCAGAAACCATTAGACACCAGGGAGTTTGTTTTTGCGCGCGAATGTCGCTCCCAGGGGGGGCAATTTATTAGGAAGGCCTTTTCTGCCCCCCCTGGGGGCAGATCGGCCTATTATTAGGCCGATCTGCCCCCAGGGGGGGGAAGAAACCTCTAGGCGCCAGGGCAAATTTTTTTTTTGTGTTTTTTTTTTTTTTCTTTTTTTTTTTTTTAGAGATGGGGAGCGACCCATCAGGCAAGGGTCGCTCCCCTGGGGGGCAAATTGTATTTAGACCATTTCTGCCCCCCTGGGGGCAGATTGGCCGATTTTAGGTCAATCTGCCCCCAAGGGGGCAGAAACCACTAGGCACCGGGGATTTGTTTTTTGGCGCCAATGTCACGCAGGGGGAGCGACCCCGTAGGCAAGGGTCGCTCCGGAGGGGGGGGTGGGGGGGCAAATTTATTTTAGGCCATTTCTGCCCCCCCGGGGGACAGATCGGCCTATTATTAGGCCGAACTGCCCCCGGGGGGGGGCAGAACACTCTAGGCGCCAGGGCAATTTTTTTTTTGTGTTTTTTTTTTTTGTTGTTTCTTTTTTTAGAGATGGGGAGCGACCCATCAGGCAAGGGTCGCTCCCCTGGGGGGGCAAATTGTATTTAGACCATTTCTGCCCCCCTGGGGGCAGATTGGCCAATTTTAGGTCAATCTGCCCCCAAGGGGGCAGAAACCACTAGGCACCGGGGATTTGTTTTTTGGCGCCAATGTCACGCAGGGGGAGCGACCCCGTAGGCAAGGATCGCTCCGGGGGGGGCGGTGGGGGTTGGGGGGGCAAATTTATTTTAGGCCATTTCTGCCCCCCCGGGGGACAGATCGGCCTATTATTAGGCCGAACTGCCCCCGGGGGGGGGGCAGAACACTCTAGGCGCCAGGGCAATTTTTTTTTTGTGTTTTTTTTTTTGTTGTTTCTTTTTTTAGAGATGGGGAGCGACCTATCAGGCAAGGGTCGCTCCCCTGGGGGGGCAAATTGTATTTAGACCATTTCTGCCCCCCTGGGGGCAGATTGGCCAATTTTAGGTCAATCTGCCCCCAAGGGGGCAGAAACCACTAGGCACCGGGGATTTGTTTTTTGGCGCCAATGTCACGCAGGGGGAGCGACCCCGTAGGCAAGGATCGCTCCCGGGGGGGCGGTGGGGGTTGGGGGGGGCAAATTTATTTTAGGCCATTTCTGCCCCCCCCGGGGGACAGATCGGCCTATTATTAGGCCGAACTGCCCCCGGGGGGGGGGCAGAACACTCTAGGCGCCAGGGCAATTTTTTTTTTGTTTTTTTTTTTGTTGTTTCTTTTTTTAGAGATGGGGAGCGACCTATCAGGCAAGGGTCGCTCCCCTGGGGGGGCAAATTGTATTTAGACCATTTCTGCCCCCCTGGGGGCAGATTGGCCAATTTTAGGTCAATCTGCCCCCAAGGGGGCAGAAACCACTAGGCACCGGGGATTTGTTTTTTAGCGCCAATGTCACGCAGGGGGAGCGACCCCGTAGGCAAGGGTCGCTCCCGGGGGGGGGGTTGGGGGGGCAAATTTATTTTAGGCCATTTCTGCCCCCCCGGGGGACAGATCGGCCTATTATTAGGCCGAACTGCCCCCCGGGGGGGGCTGAACACTCTAGGCACCAGGGCAATTTTTTTTTTGTGTGTTTTTTTTTTTGTTGTTTCTTTTTTTAGAGATGGGGAGCGACCCATCAGGCAAGGGTCGCTCCCCTGGGGGGGCAAATTGTATTTAGACCATTTCTGCCCCCCTGGGGGCAGATTGGCCAATTTTAGGTCAATCTGCCCCCAAGGGGGCAGAAACCACAAGGCACCGGGGATTTGTTTTTTGGCGGCAATGTCACGCAGGGGGAGCGACCCCGTAGGCAAGGGTCGCTCCCGGGGGGGGGTGTGGGGGTTGGGGGGGCAAATTTATTTTAGGCCATTTCTGCCCCCCCGGGGGACAGATCGGCCTATTATTAGGCCGAACTGCCCCCGGGGGGGGGGCAGAACACTCTAGGCGCCAGGGCAATTTTATTTTTGTGTTTTTTTTTTTTGTTGTTTCTTTTTTTAGAGATGGGGAGCGACCCATCAGGCAAGGGTCGCTCCCCTGGGGGGGGCAAATTGTATTTAGACCATTTCTGCCCCCCTGGGGGCAGATTGGCCAATTTTAAGTCAATCTGCCCCCAAGGGGGCAGAAACCACTAGGCACCGGGGATTTGTTTTTTGGCGCCAATGTCACGCAGGGGGAGCGACCCCGTAGGCAAGGGTCGCTCCCGGGGGGGGGGGGTGGGGGTTGGGGGGGCAAATTTATTTTAGGCCATTTCTGCCCCCCCGGGGGACAGATCGGCCTATTATTAGGCCGAACTGCCCCCGGGGGGGGGCAGAACACTCTAGGCGCCAGGGCAATTTTTTTTTTGTGTTTTTTTTTTTTGTTGTTTCTTTTTTTAGAGATGGGGAGCGACCCATCAGGCAAGGGTCGCTCCCCTGGGGGGGCAAATTGTATTTAGACCATTTCTGCCCCCCTGGGGGCAGATTGGCCAATTTTAGGTCAATCTGCCCCCAAGGGGGCAGAAACCACTAGGCACCGGGGATTTGTTTTTTAGCGCCAATGTCACGCAGGGGGAGCGACCCCGTAGGCAAGGGTCGCTCCCGGGGAGGGGGGTGGGGGTTGGGGGGGCAAATTTATTTTAGGCCATTTCTGCCCCCCCGGGGGACAGATCGGCCCATTATTAGGCCGAACTGCCCCCCGGGGGGGGGCAGAACACTCTAGGCACCAGGGCAATTTTTTTTTTGTGTGTTTTTTTTTTTGTTGTTTCTTTTTTTAGAGATGGGGAGCGACCCATCAGGCAAGGGTCGCTCCCCTGGGGGGGCAAATTGTATTTAGACCATTTCTGCCCCCCTGGGGGCAGATTGGCCAATTTTAGGTCAATCTGCCCCCAAGGGGGCAGAAACCACTAGGCACCGGGGATTTGTTTTTTGGCGCCAATGTCACGCAGGGGGAGCGACCCCGTAGGCAAGGGTCGCTCCCGGGGGGGGGATGGGGGTTGGGGGGGCAAATTTATTTTAGGCCATTTCTGCCCTCCCGGAGGACAGATCGGCCTATTACTAGGCCGAACTGCCCCTGGGGGGGGGCAGAACACTCTAGGCACCAGGGCAATTTTTTTTTTGTGTTTTTTTTTTTTTGTTGTTTCTTTTTTTAGAGATGGGGAGCGACCCATCAGGCAAGGGTCGCTCCCCTGGGGGGGCAAATTGTATTTAGACTATTTCTGCCCCCCTGGGGGCAGATTGGCAAATTTTAGGTCAATCTGCCCCCAAGGGGGCAGAAACCACTAGGCACCGGGGATTTGTTTTTTGGCGCCAATGTCACGCAGGGGGAGCGACCCCGTAGGCAAGGGTCGCTCCCGGGGGTGTGGTGGGGGTTGGGGGGGCAAATTTATTTTAGGCCATTTCTGCCCCCGCGGGGGACAGATCGGCCTATTATTAGGGGGGGGGGGCAGAAACCTCTAGGCGCCAGGGGAATTTTTCTTTTTTTTCTTTGTTTTTTTTTTTTAGAGATGGGGAGCGACCCATCAGGCAAAAGTCGCTCCCCTGGGGGACAAATTGTATTTAGGCCATTTCTGCCCCCCTTGGGGGCAGATTGGCTGAGTTTAGGTCAACCTGCCCCCAAGGGGGCAGAAACCACTAGGCACCGGGGATTTGTTTTTTGGTGCCAATGTCACGCAGGGGGAGCGACCCCGTAGGCAAGGGTCGCTCCCGGCGGGGGAGGGTGGGGGTTGGGGGGGCAAATTTATTTTAGGGCATTTCTGCCCCCCCCCCCCCCTGGGGCCGGCTGAGCTACAGGCCAAACACCACAGGTAGGCACCTTGCAAAAAACACCTCTGTTTTCTGTGAAAAAATATGTTGTGTCCACGTTGTGTTTTGGGCCATTTCCTTTTGTGGGGGCGCTAGGCCTACCCACAGAAGTGATGTACCATTTTTATCGAGAGACTTAGGGGAACGCTGGGTGGAAGGAAATTTGTGGCTCCTCTCAGATTCCAGAACTTTCTGTCACCGAAATGAGAGGAAAAAGTGTTTTTTGGGCCAAATTTTGATGTTTGCAAAGGATTCTGGGTAACATAACCTGGTCAGAGCCCCGCAAGTCACCCCATCTTGGATTCCCCTGGGTTTCTAGTTTTCAAAAATGCACTGGTTTGCTAGGTTTCCTCAGGTGTCGGCTGAGCTACAGGCCAAAATCCACAGGTAGGCACTGCTTTTTATAAAAAAATGTGATGTGTCCACGTTGTGTTTTGGGCCCTTTCCTTTCGTGGGCGCTAGTCCTACCCACACAAGTGAGGTATCATTTTTATCGGGAGACTTGGGGGAACGCTGGGTAGAAGGAAATTTGTGGCTCCTCTCAGATTCCAGAACTTTCTGCCACAGAAATGTGAGTAACATGTGTATTTTTAGCCAAATTTTGAGGTTTGCAAAGGATTCTGGGTAACAGAACCTGGTCCGAGCCCCGCAAGTCACCCCTCCTTGGATTCCCCTAGGTCTCTAGTTTTCAGAAATGCACAGGTTTGGTAGGTTTCCCTAGGTGCCGGCTCAGCTAGAGGCCAAAATCTACAGGTAGGCACTTCGCAAAAAACACCTGTTTTTTTCCAAAATTTAGGATGTGTCCACGTTGCGCTTTGGGGTGTTTCCTGTCGCCGGCGCTAGGCCTACCCACGCAAGTGAGGTATCATTTTTATCGGGAGACTTGGGGGAACGCTGGGTGGAAGGAAATTTGTAGCTCCTCTCAGATTCCAGAACTTTCTGCCACAGAAATGTGAGGGACATGGGTTTTTTTAGCCAAATTTTGAGGTTTGCAAAGGATTCTGGGTAACAGAACCTGGTCCGAGCCCCGCAAGTCACCCCTCCTTGGATTCCCCTAGGTCTCTAGTTTTCAGAAATGCACAGGTTTGGTAGGTTTCCCTAGGTGCCGGCTGAGCTAGAGGCCAAAATCTACAGGTAGGCACTTCGCAAAAAACACCTCTGTTTTTTTCCAAAATTTAGGATGTGTCCACGTTGCGCTTTGGGGTGTTTCCTGTCGCCGGCGCTAGGCCTACCCACGCAAGTGAGGTATCATTTTTATCGGGAGACTTGGGGGAACGCTGGGTAGAAGGAAATTTGTGGCTCCTCTCAGATTCCAGAACTTTCTGCCACAGAAATGTGAGTAACATGTGTATTTTTAGCCAAATTTTGAGGTTTGCAAAGGATTCTGGGTAACAGAACCTGGTCCGAGCCCCGCAAGTCACCCCTCCTTGGATTCCCCTAGGTCTCTAGTTTTCAGAAATGCACAGGTTTGGTAGGTTTCCCTAGGTGCCGGCTGAGCTAGAGGCCAAAATCTACAGGTAGGCACTTTGCAAAAAACACCTCTGTTTTTTTCCAAAATTTAGGATGTGTCCACGTTGCGCTTTGGGGTGTTTCCTGTCGCGGGCGCTAGGCCTACCCACGCAAGTGAGGTATCATTTTTATCGGGAGACTTGGGGGAACGCTGGGTGGAAGGAAATTTGTAGCTCCTCTCAGATTCCAGAACTTTCTGCCACAGAAATATGAGGGACATGTGTTTTTTTAGCCAAATTTTGAGGTTTGCAAAGGATTCTGGGTAACAGAACCTGGTCCGAGCCACACAAGTCACCCCTCCTTGGATTCCCCTAGGTCTCTAGTTTTCAGAAATGTACAGGTTTGGTAGGTTTCCCTAGGTGGCGGCTGAGCTAGAGGCCAAAATCTCCAGGTAGTCACTTTGCTAAAAACAGCTCTGTTTTCTGTGATGTGTCCACGTTGTGTTTTGGGGCATATCCTGTCGCGGGCGCTAGGCCTACCCACACAAGTGAGGTATCATTTTTATCGGGAGACGTGGGGGAACGCTGGGTGGAAGGAAATTTGTGGCTCCTCTCCGATTCCAGAACTTTCTGCCACAGAAATGTGAGGAACATGTGTTTTTTTAGCCAAATTTTGAGGTTTGCAAAGGATTCTGGGTAACAGAACCTGGTCCGAGCCACACAAGTCACCCCTCCTTGGATTCCCCTAGGTCTCTAGTTTTCAGAAATGTACAGGTTTGGTAGGTTTCCCTAGGTGCCGGCTGAGCTAGAGGCCAAAATCTACAGGTAGTCACTTTGCTAAAAACAGCTCTGTTTTCTGTGATATGTCCACGTTGTGTTTTGGGGCATATCCTGTCGCGGGCGCTAGGCCTACCCACACAAGTGAGGTATCATTTTTATCGGGAGACGTGGGGGAACGCTGGGTGGAAGGAAATTTGTGGCTCCTCTCAGATTCCAGAACTTTCTGCCACAGAAATGTGAGGAACATGTGTTTTTTTTAGCCAAATTTTGAGGTTTGCAAAGGATTCTGGGTAACAGAACCTGGTCCGAGCCACACAAGTCACCCCTCCTTGGATTCCCCTAGGTCTCTAGTTTTCAGAAATGTACAGGTTTGGTAGGTTTCCCTAGGTGCCGGCTGAGCTAGAGGCCAAAATCTACAGGTAGTCACTTTGCTAAAAACAGCTCTGTTTTCTGTGATATGTCCACGTTGTGTTTTGGGGCATATCCTGTCGCGGGCGCTAGGCCTACCCACACAAGTGAGGTATCATTTTTATCGGGAGACGTGGGGGAACGCTGGGTGGAAGGAAATTTGTGGCTCCTCTCAGATTCCAGAACTTTCTGCCACAGAAATGTGAGGAACATGTGTTTTTTTAGCCAAATTTTGAGATTTGCAAAGGATTCTGGGTAACAGAACCTGGTCCGAGCCCCGCAAGTCACCCCTCCTTGGATTCCCCTAGGTCTCTAGTTTTCAGAAATGCACAGGTTTGGTAGGTTTCCCTAGGTGGCGGCTGAGCTAGAGGCCAAAATCTACAGGTAGTCACTTTGCTAAAAACAGCTCTGTTTTCTGTGATATGTCCACGTTGTGTTTTGGGGCATATCCTGTCGCGGGCGCTAGGCCTACCCACACAAGTGAGGTATCATTTTTATCGGGAGACGTGGGGGAACGCTGGGTGGAAGGAAATTTGTGGCTCCTCTCAGATTCCAGAACTTTCTGCCACAGAAATGTGAGGAACATGTGTTTTTTTAGCCAAATTTTGAGATTTGCAAAGGATTCTGGGTAACAGAACCTGGTCCAAGCCCCGCAAGTCACCCCTCCTTGGATTCCCCTAGGTCTCTAGTTTTCAGAAATGCACAGGTTTGGTAGGTTTCCCTAGGTGGCGGCTGAGCTAGAGGCCAAAATCTACAGGTAGTCACTTTGCTAAAAACAGCTCTGTTTTCTGTGATATGTCCACGTTGTGTTTTGGGGCATATCCTGTCGCGGGCGCTAGGCCTACCCACACAAGTGAGGTATCATTTTTATCGGGAGACGTGGGGGAACGCTGGGTGGAAGGAAATTTGTGGCTCCTCTCAGATTCCAGAACTTTCTGCCACAGAAATGTGAGGAACATGTGTTTTTTTAGCCAAATTTTGAGGTTTGCAAAGGATTCTGGGTAACAGAACCTGGTCCGAGCCACACAAGTCACCCCTCCTTGGATTCCCCTAGGTCTCTAGTTTTCAGAAATGTACAGGTTTGGTAGGTTTCCCTAGGTGCCGGCTGAGCTAGAGGCCAAAATCTACAGGTAGTCACTTTGCTAAAAACAGCTCTGTTTTCTGTGATATGTCCACGTTGTGTTTTGGGGCATATCCTGTCGCGGGCGCTAGGCCTACCCACACAAGTGAGGTATCATTTTTATCGGGAGACGTGGGGGAACGCTGGGTGGAAGGAAATTTGTGGCTCCTCTCAGATTCCAGAACTTTCTGCCACAGAAATGTGAGGAACATGTGTTTTTTTAGCCAAATTTTGAGGTTTGCAAAGGATTCTGGGTAACAGAACCTGGTCCGAGCCACACAAGTCACCCCTCCTTGGATTCCCCTAGGTCTCTAGTTTTCAGAAATGTACAGGTTTGGTAGGTTTCCCTAGGTGCCGGCTGAGCTAGAGGCCAAAATCTACAGGTAGTCACTTTGCTAAAAACAGCTCTGTTTTCTGTGATATGTCCACGTTGTGTTTTGGGGCATATCCTGTCGCGGGCGCTAGGCCTACCCACACAAGTGAGGTATCATTTTTATCGGGAGACGTGGGGGAACGCTGGGTGGAAGGAAATTTGTGGCTCCTCTCAGATTCCAGAACTTTCTGACACAGAAATGTGAGGAACATGTGTTTTTTTAGCCAAATTTTGAGATTTGCAAAGGATTCTGGGTAACAGAACCTGGTCCGAGCCCCGCAAGTCACCCCTCCTTGGATTCCCCTAGGTCTCTAGTTTTCAGAAATGCACAGGTTTGGTAGGTTTCCCTAGGTGGCGGCTGAGCTAGAGGCCAAAATCTACAGGAAGTCACTTTGCTAAAAACAGCTCTGTTTTCTGTGATATGTCCACGTTGTGTTTTGGGGCATATCCTGTCGCGGGCGCTAGGCCTACCCACACAAGTGAGGTATCATTTTTATCGGGAGACGTGGGGGAACGCTGGGTGGAAGGAAATTTGTGGCTCCTCTCAGATTCCAGAACTTTCTGCCACAGAAATGTGAGGAACATGTGTTTTTTTAGCCAAATTTTGAGATTTGCAAAGGATTCTGGGTAACAGAACCTGGTCCGAGCCCCGCAAGTCACCCCTCCTTGGATTCCCCTAGGTCTCTAGTTTTCAGAAATGCACAGGTTTGGTAGGTTTCCCTAGGTGGCGGCTGAGCTAGAGGCCAAAATCTACAGGTAGTCACTTTGCTAAAAACAGCTCTGTTTTCTGTGATATGTCCACGTTGTGTTTTGGGGCATATCCTGTCGCGGGCGCTAGGCCTACCCACACAAGTGAGGTATCATTTTTATCGGGAGACGTGGGGGAACGCTGGGTGGAAGGAAATTTGTGGCTTCTCTCAGATTCCAGAACTTTCTGCCACAGAAATGTGAGGAACATGTGTTTTTTTAGCCAAATTTTGAGGTTTGCAAAGGATTCTGGGTAACAGAACCTGGTCCGAGCCCCGCAAGTCACCCCTCCTTGGATTCCCCTAGGTCTCTAGTTTCAGAAATGCACAGGTTTGGTAGGTTTCCCTAGGTGGCGGCTGAGCTAGAGGCCAAAATCTACAGGTAGTCACTTTGCTAAAAACAGCTCTGTTTTCTGTGATATGTCCACGTTGTGTTTTGGGGCATATCCTGTCGCGGGCGCTAGGCCTACCCACACAAGTGAGGTATCATTTTTATCGGGAGACGTGGGGGAACGCTGGGTGGAAGGAAATTTTTGGCTCCTCTCAGATTCCAGAACTTTCTGCCACAGAAATGTGAGGAACATGTGTTTTTTTAGCCAAATTTTGAGATTTGCAAAGGATTCTGGGTAACAGAACCTGGTCCGAGCCCCGCAAGTCACCCCTCCTTGGATTCCCCTAGGTCTCTAGTTTTCAGAAATGCACAGGTTTGGTAGGTTTCCCTAGGTGGCGGCTGAGCTAGAGGCCAAAATCTACAGGTAGTCACTTTGCTAAAAACAGCTCTGTTTTCTGTGATATGTCCACGTTGTGTTTTGGGGCATATCCTGTCGCGGGCGCTAGGCCTACCCACACAAGTGAGGTATCATTTTTATCGGGAGACATGGGGGAACGCTGGGTGGAAGGAAATTTGTGGCTCCTCTCAGATTCCAGAACTTTCTGCCACAGAAATGTGAGGAACATGTGTTTTTTTAGCCAAATTTTGAGGTTTGCAAAGGATTCTGGGTAACAGAACCTGGTCCGAGCCCCGCAAGTCACCCCTCCTTGGATTCCCCTAGGTCTCTAGTTTTCAGAAATGCACAGGTTTGGTAGGTTTCCCTAGGTGGCGGCTGAGCTAGAGGCCAAAATCTACAGGTAGTCACTTTGCTAAAAACAGCTCTGTTTTCTGTGATATGTCCACGTTGTGTTTTGGGGCATATCCTGTCGCGGGCGCTAGGCCTACCCACACAAGTGAGGTATCATTTTTATCGGGAGACGTGGGGGAACGCTGGGTGGAAGGAAATTTGTGGCTCCTCTCAGATTCCAGAACTTTCTGCCACAGAAATGTGAGGAACATGTGTTTTTTTAGCCAAATTTTGAGGTTTGCAAAGGATTCTGGGTAACAGAACCTGGTCCGAGCCCCGCAAGTCACCCCTCCTTGGATTCCCCTAGGTCTCTAGTTTTCAGAAATGCACAGGTGTGGTAGGTTTCCCTAGGTGGCGGCTGAGCTAGAGGCCAAAATCTACAGGTAGTCACTTTGCTAAAAACAGCTCTGTTTTCTGTGATATGTCCACGTTGTGTTTTGGGGTATATCCTGTCGCGGGCGCTAGGCCTACCCACACAAGTGAGGTATCATTTTTATCGGGAGACGTGGGGGAACGCTGGGTGGAAGGAAATTTGTGGCTTCTCTCAGATTCCAGAACTTTCTGCCACAGAAATGTGAGGAACATGTGTTTTTTTAGCCAAATTTTGAGGTTTGCAAAGGATTCTGGGTAACAGAACCTGGTCCGAGCCACACAAGTCACCGCTCCTTGGATTCCCCTAGGTCTCTAGTTTTCAGAAATGCACAGGTTTGGTAGGTTTCCCTAGGTGGCGGCTGAGCTAGAGGCCAAAATCTACAGGTAGTCACTTTGCTAAAAACAGCTCTGTTTTCTGTGATGTGTCCACGTTGTGTTTTGGGGCATATCCTGTCGCGGGTGCTAGGCCTACCCACACAAGTGAGGTATCATTTTTATCGGGAGACGTGGGGGAACGCTGGGTGGAAGGAAATTTGTGGCTCCTCTCAGATTCCATAACTTTCTGCCACAGAAATGTGAGGAACATGTGTTTTTTTAGCCAAATTTTGAGGTTTGCAAAGGATTCTGGGTAACAGAACCTGGTTCGAGCCACACAAGTCACCCCTCCTTGGATTCCCCTAGGTCTCTAGTTTTCAGAAATGCACAGGTTTGGTAGGTTTCCCTAGGTGGCGGCTGAGCTAGAGGCCAAAATCTACAGGTAGTCACTTTGCTAAAAACAGCTCTGTTTTCTGTGATGTGTCCATGTTGTGTTTTGGGGCATATCCTGTCGCGGGTGCTAGGCCTACCCACACAAGTGAGGTACCATTTTTATCAGGGAGACTTGGGGGAACATAGATTAGCAAAACAAGTACTATTGCCCCTTGTCTTTCTCTACATTTTTTCCTTCCAAATATAGGAGTGTGTGTAAAAAAGACATCTATTTGAGAAATTCCCTGTAATTCACGTGCTACTATGGTCACCCCGGAATTCAGAGATGTGCAAATAACCACTGCTCCTCAACACCTTATCTTGTGCCCTTTTTGGAAATGCAAAGGTTTTCTTGATAGCAATTTTTTACTCCTTATATTTCAGCAAATGAATTGCTGTATACCCGGTATAGAATGAAAACGCACTGCAGGGTGCAGCTCATTTATTGGCTCTGGGTTCCTCGGGTTCTTGATGAACCTACAAGCCCTATATATCCCCGCAACCAGAGGAGTCCAGCAGACGTAACGGTATATTGCTTTCGATAATCTGACATTGCAGGGAAAAGTTACAGAGTAAAACGTAGAGAAAAATTGATGGTTTTTTCACCTCAATTTCAATATTTTTCTTTTTCAGCTGTTATTTTCTGTAGGAAACCCTTGTAGGATCTACACAAATGACTCCTTGCTGAATTCAGAATTTTGTCTACTTTTCAGAAATGTTTAGGTTTCTGGGATCCAGCATTGGTTTCATGACCATTCCTGTCACTGACTGGAAGGAGGCTGAAAGCACAAAAAATTGCACAAATGGGGTATGCCCCAGTAAAATGCCAAAATTGTGTTGAAAAATTGGGTTTTCTGATTCAAGTCTGCCTGTTCCTGAAAGCTGGGAAGCTGCTGAGTTTAGCACCGCAAACCCTTTGTTGATGCCATTTTCAGGGGAAAAACCACAAGCCTTCTTCTGCAGCCACTTTTTCCAATTTTTTTGAAAAAAACGAAATTTTCACTGTATTTTGGCCAATTTCTTGGCCTCCTTCAAGGGAACCCACAAAGTCTGGGTACCTCTAGAATCCCTAGGATGTTGGAAAAAAAGGACGCAAATTTGGCTTGGTTAGCTTATGTGGACAAAAAGTTATGAGGGCCTAAGCGCGAACTGCCCCAAATAGGCAAAAAAAGGCCCGGCACAGGAGGGGGAAAAGGCCTGGCAGCGAAGGGGTTAATAACAAATGCTCTATGGTAAACATTCAACATACCAATGGCACAATACATTTCTCTTAGACCCAAAAGAATTGTCATGAGACTGGTCTAGTTCAGATGTCATATAACAGTTCTTAATGCTCCACAACTTGTGACAATATGAGAAACGAAGGTGCAAACAGGATCTGTATATAACACTGCAGAGGCCCAAGAAGTTGTAAAAGTACACCTCTGAGGGTGTGACAGGATCCCAGTATGCAGGTACAGGCAACATTATGGTGGCCAACAGGAGTCCCACACTCCAAATAAGTAAAATGTAACTGCCTCCCTGGTTATCGCTAATCTAAAGCATCTGAAGACAGTGTTTGGAGAGGTCAAATAGTTCCAAGGATGCAAGTGTTTGTGGTGATGCTGCAGAAGGAATTTCAAGAAACCTTCTGTGAAGAAGTTCTCAATGTGTGGCTTGAAAATAATGTCTACTGCAGAGTCAGGAACACAGCTGAAGTGCTAAGCCCAAGAAAAGCAGGGTCTGCTTCTTGTCAACCAGGAGGAGAGACAAGCTCCTGGCCGCGCCATGGATGTTAGTTTTAGATACTGTGAAGTGTTTGAATCCTTTCATTTTGGGATCCTCAAATCCTGTGGTAGATACTTAAATCCTGGGATCCTTGATTCCTATAGTGGATTATTGAATCCCACTGTAGAATACCAATCAGATGGTGCATATTAGGGTGCCTGAATGGGGACAGGGTTGACTGTACTGATGATGGAAGGATAACAAATGGGTAGCACACGTGAGAACCACAGCCCTGGGTGGCAAGACTCCAGTGCATATAACATCTTAAGTTTCTGTACTCTGCGCAAGGGGTAGAAGGAACAGTCAACTAGTCCAGTACCAGAGGTGGGTGGGGCTTAGGGCGAGCACTTAGGATACACTATGACAGTAGAGGAGATTCAGCCTCCAGGCTCACTGAGGTATGACAAGAAGCCTTGGATTCCTTGACTGCTCCATGTCCCCATGGTCAAGAACCTAGGATTTAACAATTAATAAAGACCTGTCCAGAGCAAAAATGTCATCTTTCTGCTTCCTCCAGTAGCACTTTTAGAGCAAATAATTCCTTCTCAGCACCCCCACCCATTCTCAGTTTTCCCATTGTCATACTGTGGTCATTTCCTTGACTGTGGCATTTCCTTTCATGTTTGTCCACCAACAGTGAAGTTACATCATACAGAACCTTTGCATCAGATTGATTGTTGGACATGGGCCTTTTTTGTAGGGCCATCCCCAATTTTTTTGCATCCTTCCTCCTATTGTTTCTGACCTGTTTTTGTTTTCTTTAGGACTCTGGACACTTTACTGCTGCTAACCAGTGCTAAAGTGCATATGCTTTGTCTAATTTGTATTTGTGATTAGTTTTCTCCATGGTTGGCATATTTGATTTATTAGCAGGTCTTTAGTAAAGTGCACTAGAGGTGCCCAGGGCCTGTAAATCAAAGGTTACTAGTGGGCCTGTAGCACTGATTGCGCCACCCACATGAGTAGCCCTGTAAACATGTCTCAGACCTGCCACTATATTGTCTGTGTGTGCTGTTTTAAACTGCCAGTTCAACTTGGCAAGTACACCCACTTGGCAGACCCAAACCTTCCCTTTTTCTACATCTAAGTAATCCCTAAGGTAGGCCCAAGACAGCCCCATGGGCAGAGTGCAGTGTATTTAAAAGGTAGGACTTGTGTATTTTACATGTCCTTATGGTGAAATACTACCAAATTCGGTTTTCACTACTGCCGGCCTATCTCTCCGATAGGTCAACATGGGGATTGCTGCAAAATATGTTTTAAGTGTAGCTTCCCATTTGGAGCAGATAGAGTTCTAGAGTTTGGGGTCTCTGACCTCACAATTTAAGAATACATCTTTTGGTAAAGGTGGGTTTTAGATTGTATGTTTGAAAATGCCACTTTTAGAAAGTGGGCATTTTCTTGCTTAACCATTATGTGCCTCTGCCTGGCTGCAGAATACATGTCTGCATCAGACAGACAGTTGGGCTGTTTGTGAATTCACTCTAGACAGTCAGACAAAGGGAGCTGAGGTGTGCCCTGCATATCCTGATGGGTCTTCCTGACAAGAGTGGTGGGAGGAGATAACACTTGCACCTTAATAGGGCTGTGCCTGTCCTTACACAATACAGTCTCCAACCCCCTGGAGTGTGTGTGGGGCCAGGACAGGCAGAGGCAGGGTTTTATGCACTACAAAGACTTGACCCAAGAGATGGCTAGTGTGTTACTTTTATTAAGGCAGTCCTCCAGAATTCTACGAGTGAGACTCCAGAGTGGACCAGACTTTGACCCATAAAAGAATGGGCGCCAAGCCCACTGTGTCTTCTAAGAAGCCTAACATAACTTTGTCATGGGAAAAAAAACTTGACATGAATCTAGAAAACCCTAAAAGCCTATTTAGGAACCTATTCTTTACTGCCTGGAGGGACCTTACTGAAGTGTACCCCCACACACCAGCTTCATAAGTTCTCACAGAGAGGCATTTGCTTTTGTATAACATGGTCAATTCTTTTGGGGGCTTATGACTCAGGTTCTTCGCAAACTTAGAGTGTTTCATACCCCGCCTCCATCGATTGGGACCTCTGAGTGATTAAAGGGTCCCAACTCAGACTGGCATTAAATAAGATACCCAGGTAACCAAAATTAATTGTTTTTATTATTAGTGTATCTCCAATAAAAAAACGTTTTAGAACAGGTGTTCTTTGGGTCACAAGATATAAGATTTTTTATCATTCACCTAGAGCAGTGTTTCCCAACCTTTTGATTTCTGTGGACCCCCATTTTAACATTGATGGAACCCAGGGACCCCCACTGAATCATCTTGGGAATCTGGGGACCCCCGCCTGAGTCATTACTGGAACCTGGGGACCTAATTTGTCAATATTTGTTCATATTTTTTTATTTTCTAGGCTCTTGCGGACCCCCTGAGAAGGCTTTGCGGACCCCCAGGGGTCCCCGGACCACAGGTTGGGAACCACTGACCTAGAGCTTTAGCCCCGGCATGAAACAATAGAACCCTTAAGTCTAAAACTGCTTGCAGTCCATTTTTATTGTGTGCTAAGAGCACAGCGCTTTCCACGTTCCCAGTACAGGAAATAATCACAAGCCAATTTTGGGTACATCAGGGGTACAATTACTCAAAAGGGCATTCAAAGCATTAATATAATATTGAAATAAAAAAGGGGCCAGAATGCACCCCACAGGTGACTGGAATGAGTGGCGTCTGATCTTCAAACTGAGAGTAACACACTTTCATATAGTCATCTTCATGGCGACCTTTTAAAACATCCAGCAAGGGGGGAGGGGGGCACCTGCATTGGCCATAATAACTTTTTTTGTTTATCCCTGTCCACTGAGTCAAAGGCACAGGAGAGATCCTTTAAAGCCATGCGTATGGTGCCTCTTCTGGCCCTGATGTATTTACCTAGGATCAGGAAAAGATTTAACACTTGCTCGGTGGTACCCAGGACTGGGCAAAACCCATATTACACTTATGTAAAAAAAAAAAAGTTTTCTTCTGCCTAGGCTTCTAATTTCCCGAGATAACCCTGCTAAAGATTTTCACAGAATCAAGCAACGAGATGGGCCGAGAATTAGGAAGGACGTTTCTGTCTCCTTTTTTTGTATATAGGGACTGTGACGGACTGTCTCCAAGTCTCTAGCTGCTCCCCAGTTATTAGGGCCCTACAAAATATTGCTGATCAAGAGGGCCCAGAATTCAAGATTGTGATTGAAGATGTCCCCTGAAACCTCATTTGGGCCTGATGCCTTTCTTCTTTGCAGAGTGCAAAATAGCTGTTCGCACTTCCCCTACTGAAATGGACTTGCTAAATTCTACTAGGGCCATCTGCGACGGTATCAACTAGCAGTGGTAGTGTTGTTTCAGAAGCTTCTGGGTTAAATACTTGTGAAAAATAGGAAACCCATTCCTGCTCCATTATATATCAATCTATACCTGAGGGAGTTTTTTTCAGTAATAAAGGGCCTGTTTACTATTTCCCAAAAGGCCATATTGTCTTTCAGGGATGCAGCACACTCCAAGTCATCCCAGATGTTAGCTCTTATTTCAGCCTTTCATTTTATTTATAGCTGCTTCATAATTTCTTGTAGTTACTCCCACCACCACAGGTTCTCTTGGGATAATGTTAGTAACGTATTAAAAAACTTTGTAAGTATTTGTATATTCCGAGTTAAACCAGACGGGGGTAGGTTGCTCTGTCCGAGGGTTATCAATCAGTAACATATCTGAGATTGATATACAGATCTTAGTAAAGTTGTTATGAATACTACCTGGTTCGCAATTATCGCTGAGGCAGCTTGAAATATCTGCATAATTATTACTGACCATGTCTTTAAAATTTTGCTAGGATCAACTTGTTGGCTCTTTCTGCATAAAACTTTATTGGAAGTGTAAATTAGAGGCAGAGACTCTCTGGAGATTGAGAGGACTATGGCCCTCATTATGACCTTGGCGGTCCGAAGTCTGCCAGGGCCGCGGTCTCACAGCCGACGGGCCGGCGGTGAAGACCGCCATCTTACGAGAGTGGCAGTTTGGCGTGTGCCAAACCGCCACATCCCAGCTGTTGCCGCCAGGGCAGTAGGACTTCCGGGCCAGAGGACAGCACCTCCGGACCGGCAATCCTCTTAAGACTGCCAGTGGTAGTACGTGTCGTGAAAATCTTGGCAAAAAAGCTGCTGGCTACAGGAAATTCCTTTCCTGTTGCCGGCAGACAACTCCCCCAACCACCTCTTTGGTTCCTTGACCCCCCCCCCCTTCATGAGAGCACTCCACTCCCCCACCCCCCTTCCCTGACAGTACCCCCCCACCCTCCCTGCATACAGACACATGCACCCCACATACACACATTCACCAACACACATACATAGATGCATTCACCAACACTTACATACACTCATTCACCAACACGCATACATACACTCATTCACTCACACCAACAGACACGCATTCACACAAACAAACCAACATGCACTCACTTCAACAATCACACACACATACACACACTCTTACATTCACACATGCATACACACTTACATTCACGCACACACACTCAACACCCCTCACACCCCCCTCCCATGTCAGACGATTGACCTAACTTGTCCGGCAAGGAGGTGGTCTGCCACGAAACAGGGCCCAGCACTTCCACCGCCAACAGTGCCCCGCCATCAGGACACCGTCACACCGTATTACTGCTCGTAATACAGCAGACGGAGTCCTTTTGCCATGGTGGTGACGGCTGTGGAACTGTCTCTGCTGTGCTGACCGCCAGCACGAATGCTAAAGGATTACCACCCAAATTGTGGTGTAAATCCCTCAATACTTGTAATATGGTGGTCTTCTGGTGCCCGCGGCTTCAGCGGTTTATTTAAAAGACCGTCAATGTCGTAATGAGGGCCTATATGTGCACAAGCAAGAGTGATAGTAATGGGATAATCATCACTCCAAGGGGAAGGACAGACCTTATAGTTTTTCAGCAGCAGAACCAAGTCCTCTGACAGTAAAATTTTATCAACAATACTGCCTTTACCCTACCTACAAAAGTTGGATTGTTCACAGAATTATGAGCCCTTAAGTCCATCAAAAAGGACAGATTGTTAACCAATATTACTCTGGTTAATGCTTCTCCATACATATTATGTGACAAATGGCCAACTAAGTCGCCCTGACCATTAGTGATTCCACAAACATAGTTCCCACTGAAACTACATTTGGTTATATTAAAGTCCCATAAACGTGAAGCACCATTCGGCTCTTTATGGATTAAATCAGAAAGAGCGAGCTCTAGCTCCTGAATAATGCCCAGAGGTTGAGATGCATAAAAGTTAGAATATAAATGTACTATAATTATATTAAATATATTTAAATAAGATATCTTCAATAGTTGATAATGAGGGTTAAAAAGCAAGTCTTTGACATTGATGTTCACTACTTGCTAAGGGCTCGAGTCAGACAGCCCCAACTCCCCCAAAGTTGAAGACACGGTGACCTGATTAAAAGACCCTGTATCAACTGGGGTGTAAACCACTCCTTCCCCAATCATGTGACAGTCAGACCTTTGGTGTTTGAAAGAATTATTAGACAAAGATCCAACAAACCCTCCTTTTGGAGGACCCCGCACCCTGGGATAAACAATGTACCTGCCCAGTTAATCGTTGGTGTCCAACTCTAAAAGGATGTGGAATATATTTTTAATTAGAATCCCAGAAACTTCCTGTAAAACTCTACTGGCAGGGTGTTTTGGGGGTGGGGGGAGAGTTTGGAAGGAGCCATCCCTATCGCCGCTAGGAGCAAATGAGAGATAAAAGTAACCCAATGGGAAAACAGGCACAGGTCAGGGGCTCCCTTAATCCTGCTCCTATAGCTCAATTATATCAGTTGATACCTGCATCTTACAATGATACAGTCCCCTTTCAAGGCTTTAGAAGGAGGCCCGACCCAGCCAACTCCTCACCATAAGAATATCACTGTACTTCTAAATAGCAAAAGCAAAATTTCTGGAGAGCCAGTGAGACACTTTGGGCCTCATTTCAACGCTGGCGCTCACTGACCGCCAGGGTTAAAGTGGCGTTTGTACCGCCAACAGGCTGGCGGTATGAAATGCCACATTTTGACCACGGCCAAGGCGGTTCCGGCGATCGCAATCCGCCAGCCTGTACATGGCGGTAGTCACTGCCATGGAAAGACTGGTGGTAAGGGGACTTGCGGGGCCCCCAGGCACAGCCCCATCACGATGTCAAAGACAGTGGAAAGCACGACAGGTGCTGGTGCACCTGCCGCACAGCCACATTAGGAGCCGGCTGCAATGTTACAGTCCACATACCCGCTGGGCCGGCAGGGATGTTGAAATGCGGCTGGTAGGTTTGCGGCCACATAGGTGGCTGTTTGGCCTCCGCCGCCCGCCAAGGTTGAAATGCTTGCCTTTGTTTTTAGGGCCATGTAATTCTCTGCAGCATGCGATGGACCTGAAAGGAACCCCACCAGCACTGCCATGTAAGGGGAGCAATCAGGTGACAAGTTTAAGGACTCTTGAACAGGAGGCAGACCAGACTGGGGGTATTCCCAAGGATGGCTAGAGAGTCGGAAGGCCTTTATGAATTAGGACCAGCCTGCGTTTGGGATTACTGGGCTCTGGCACTTGTCTCTTCATTGAAGCAGAAACAGGATTTTTCACTGGAGCAATAATAGAGCCAGTTGACCTCATTAAGCACTGCACTTGCTTACCAGGGTCCTTAGTTGTATTCAAACCACTGGAGTTAATTGTTGGTACATGAGGAGACGTAAGAGCTGGGGAAGCTAGGATGGACTTATGCTTGGCAACTAAGGGGGTCATTATGAGTTGGCGGACGGAAAAGGCCGTCCCCCAAACTCCCGTGGTCCGGTTACTGCCGCTGCAGTCCGATTTCGCGGGCTCCATTAAGAGTTTCCCGCTCGGCCTACAACATTGCTAAGTGCATGGGCAGTGCAGGGGCACCCTGAACCCCGTCTGCACCAGACTTTACATGGTGGGGCAGATAAGGGACTCGTAATCCCTGGGCAGCCCCTGTACTGGAGGAAAACTGGCAGTGCTGGCGGTCTGACCATGGCACAACCGCCACAGTCGTAATGTGGGTGTCGGACTGCCACCGCGGGCCTGGCAGTCTTAAGACCGCCAGGATTGTAATAAGGCCCTTAGTCTTTGCCTACCCCTTCTAAGGCACTTGGGGCCTGATTACAACTTTGGCGGAGGGGGTTAATCCTTCCCAAATGTGACGGATATTCCACCCAGCGTATTAAGAGTCCATTCAATCAATCAAATAAATTTGTAGAGCGCGCTACTCACCCGTGAGGGTCAATATTGTCAATATCATCAATATTGGGTGCATAGCAGTTGACTATTGTGATGGGTTGTTGCGCTATACAGCCCCAGATAATGGTGTATCTACCCTGTGGATCGTTCCTAGCGCCCAAAGGAACACATGGGGCGCCTTTGTGTTTTAGGATTGTTGTACTACGTGAGTAAGAAGAATAGGTGACATGTTTACTATAGTAGGACCAGCGAGTCACAAACGCAACCTGCGTTCCCGGTGCAAAGTGGGGTTCCAGTAGGAGTGCGATATGTATGCTGTGTCTCTCTAGGTACGCTAATATATGTTGCCTGTTGCACGGGTTGCCCAGTCCCCACACGTTCCATATCAAGCAATTTAGTGCGTGCCCATCTCTGGCGAATTGGTTTATTCCCTTGATCGCTGACATGTAGAGATGCTGTCAAGTGCTAGACTTGTTTTGGGAAGAAGGTGGTACGCAGCTGGTTAAGAGCGAGTGTTGTGTGCAGTTGAGATATGTGTTGATGTGACCCTGGGTAACTGTTGAACTCCCCTTCGAATCCCCCACCCCCTCCCCACCCACCTCAGCGCCCCAGTTCCTCCCGGAATTACCCACCCTTTTAAATCCCAATACATAACTACAAACTTTGAAACACTGAATCTCCAAGGGTAACGTGGAACTTCCCAGTGGGCGGCCACGTCAGAACCCCTCAGATACCAGAGGGTACCTGGGCATCGTATGAAGTGCCCAGGAATGCCTACTTTGACTAGCTGGTCATTGTTCCCAGAGTGATGCAAGGCGTTCAGTTGGCTTTTTATAGGTAGCTTTTAATGGTTGTGCCGAGGCGCCCTGAGGGGCAACTTCACTCCCAAGGCTATGATGGGGTCAGTCTTGGTCCGACATGGTAGAAGCCTGTTCTGGATAGCAGCTTTGTCTCCTCTGCAACTCTCGCCTGCAGCTTTGTTTCAAATAGTCATTGGCCTGTTGCGGCATGGCGATAATCATGCTTCTCCCTTTATGTGTGATCTTTAGGCGCGCTGGGTGTAGCATGGCATAGGGAATGTTTGCTTGTCTCATTTTCTGCTTGACAGCAGTGTACGTTTCACCCATTTCTGAGTGCTTCTCCTGGACAGGCTGGGCATCATTTTTGTCCATGGTTTCTGGAGGTGCTCTGGTAGATGTTTTGGCTCCAAACTGTAGCTTCAGCTGCTTAACGTCTGATTTCCCCATGCCAGCTGGAGTCAAGATCCAGACCTGCGATGATGTCTCTGCCACAGCGCAGAAGACAGGAATCCATTCAGACCCCACACCCCGCAGCCACTGTCCTACCAGAGCTGGTCCGCACGTGACTCCCTGCCTTGGAGGGGGGGCCCTTACCAGTCAGCGACAGGGAATATCGTGCACAGCGGAGAGCCGCTCAACTGTTTTGGCTCACATCACCCGTTGATGTGGATGCGGGTGGCAGTTCGTGCAGTTTCAGGACAGCTGCCTGGCCTGTCGTCTACTTCATCCACTGTCGCTCAGTCCCATTGCTGCTTTCCGTCGTAGCGCCACTATCGGAGTGTAGTGCTTTCCTCTTATTTAGTTTCTAAGCACTAACATAACACAACAGAAATGCACTTCTGAGGTCAAAGAAGACTTTTATTGTTGTTAATTCTTCCCCAACCACAATATTTATAAATGACGAATTAGTAGCTTTCAAGTCCGTGTTAATCAAACAAAATATATCAGTTTGCAATATACACAGCAGGTTATATTTATAAGATATTGAATGCAAAGCAAAACAAATACTTCACCGTGTGGGAACTATTCACAGCTTCATCTTTCTAAGGTCTGCAAGCTGATGACCCCTGTCAGCCGCGAGAAAGAGATTCATCTACCCACACGGGATTGCTGGCAGCTCGCGCCAAGCTCCAGCACGAGGTCCGGCAGATTCGAATCTGACTCTCTGCAGCCTGTTACATTCGTTACAAAGGTGTGCCCCCTCCTCTCAGACCTGGGAAACTGAGCAAGCCTTTTGGAGACTGGCCAGGTCTCCAAGACTACTCCTGTTCCCAAGCTCAAGCAGAGAGAACAACACCCATGTACTCTCTCTTATCATGTCTAGTCTACTGTGAGAAAAACATCTTGGTTCTCTTGTGCAAAAACACAGCTTGGAAAAATACAGCTTGGATTCTCAACTGCAATGTCTAACTCCACGTTAAAGGCAATAGGCAGCTAACCTAAATATCAAATGCAATGTCATGTTAAAGGCAATAGGCAGCTAACCTAAATATCAAATGCAATGTCTAGTGTCATGTCAAAGCCAATAAGCATCTAAGCTGAATACAAAATGCAATGTCTTATATCATGTCAAAGCCCATAGGCAGCTGAGCTGAATACAAAATGCAATGTATAATATCATGTCAAAGCCAATAGGCAGCTGAGCTGAATATAAAATGCAATATATGATATCATGTCAAAGCCAATAGGCAGAATATCTAATAGCATGTCAAAGTCAATAGGCAGCTAAACTGAATACATCATGTCAAAGCCAATAGGAATGCAATGTCAAAGCCAATAGGCGGCTAGACTGGATACAGCATGTCAAAGCCAATAGGCAGAATACAGAATGTAATGACTAATGCAATGTCAAAGCCCATAGGCGGCTAAACTGAATAAAACATACCATGTGCTACTGGTGAACATTGAGCAACTAATATGCGCAGTGGTGAAACACAAAGTCATTGGTCAAAACAAAATTTAACAAATGGCAGTACATTCCGCCCTTTGACCAATGAATTTTTGTTTCACATATCTCCGGTTTCAAACAAAAACAAAAAAACATCAGCACAAAAAAAACATTATCAGCAAGTCACATTTGAATGATCAAAACAATCCCTGTAAAGCAATAGAAGTGAATTAACACATTGATCTCATAACTTTTCACATCAGATACATCTACATAGAAAAGACTGAGCAATTTGTACTCTGAATGAGTCTCTAATTCAACAGTGTTAGCAATTTGATGTGGCATGAGTTCTACTCATGTAAAGAGGCACGGTCCACCTGAAAGGTTTTCTGGAAGGTAAGCAAAAGTCAGAGTTCCATACGAGAAGGGAAAAGAAAAAAAAAAAAAACACAGCTTAGTTCCAGTGGAAGAATGCAATCAAACAAGTTGAACTTGAACTGAAGGCGCAGTTTGCGCAAAATGGATCCATGGTGCTGGCACTTTACTCAGCCAGGTTCAGGTTGGGGATTCGGTCCCTTCCCCGACCCCACACGCACACACCGGAAGGGGGACCACACAGCACACTCAGGGACAGTGGCGAAACGTGGTAGGATCTGCAAAAGAAACAAGTATGACTTTTCTTGCAAATAACATTTTTCATTTAAACTGCACCCTTCCTCTTTCTTTCCCTGTTTTATAATCAGCAGGACGTTTTTGGGGCCCTTTGTTATATTCACTGCAGGTTCTGGAGGATCACTTGGGGCTTCAGCCCACACATCAGCACTGAGGTTTTTATCTGCTGCACCACAGCTTCCTTTTTCTTGCACTGTCAGAAGGGCTGGGGCAGACTCCTTCTTTAACAAACCTCCATTCACTGCACTTTTGCCAATTTGGGCCATTCTGTTTCCAATTTGTATGAATGAATCAGATTATTTTCTAGGTATCAGCATAATTTCGATTTTTCCTTGGTAATCTGCAGCAATCACTCTCCCTAAAACCTGATCACTTTGCCATTCCTGTCCTGGTAACGTTCCTCTCCCCAACTGCTCTGTGACTGCTTGCATGACAGATTGCTTTTGTGCGTGCTGCACAGTTTCTATCAAATCTAGGGGAATGTGCATCTCTCTCATCTCTGCCCACCTGTAAGTGGCTTTTTCTCTCAGCTGTTCACATTTCTGGGGCACCCACTTAGCCATCCCCACTAAGGCCTTGTTCTTGGTGTACACTTCTCTCTCTGCATTTTTCTCATTAACATCTGCAAGGTAATTGAACCAGTTAGGTACAAGCCATATGTAAAAACAAACAGCTAAAACATTAGCAATAAACCAAAAATCAGCGTAAAAATGACACATCTCACGTAGCTCTTGCTTTAAAATCTGACACACATTATACAACTCCATTCCTTCTCCTGTGCCAGAAAACAACATTTCAGTCAATGAATCATTAGTAAAACAAACATGCTTTTTATCTTCAGTAGACACGAATTCAAATGGTGCACACAATTTCACCGGTAATTCTTTTATCTGTGGTACTCTAGCCCTGTCTTGCAAGTACCAGATCCATTGTATGATTCTAGCTAGGGGCACTATTTTCTTTCCTTGTTCTTGAGTTACATGTACATAAGTATTTCCTTCTTGCACTGCGCAGAAACCTAAAGTCTGCATTATTTCATTTGCCAAATCACAAGCGCGCAGCTGCATATAATTTTTCACAGTGACCATATACAAAAGTGTTAGGATTTCTCTCAAATGAGGGCTATTCTTTTTCCAAAAATCAAACAAGCTAATGAAACTCGGTGTCTCTTTCCCTAAAATCTTTCGTTTTACTTGGGCATTTTGCAACGGTAACTCGTAAATCACATTCTGGTCTCTCTCGTCCGTGTTATCAGTTAAGGAATGCATTTTGGCTGCCAAAAACCCTGGCTCCCACGAAAACTCAGTGCAGCTCGGAGCTGTCTTAACCCCCTCATTACTGGAATGGGACAAGAAAGATTCTTCAAAAACAGCCCTTTTATAACTTTCAGTCAGGCTAATTTGCTCACGTAAATTCCTATTTTCATGTTCCAACTTCCTACATTTCTCCTGCATTTCTCTGTAAGCAGATAAAGGTATCCAGACCTTTCTGTCATCATTACTTCCAAAAGACACGTTTTCTACATATGTACAACAGGAATTATTTCTCAAAACACCATCAGGCATTTTAGCTACACATGCATTTTCTTCTGTAATTCCCCAAACAGAAAACAATTCACAGTTTTTCTTAGCACCATCAGGCAGTTTATCAACACATGTATTCTCAGACATGGTCTGCCGTGCTACTGTGATTCTCCAAAAAAAACAATTTCTGTAATTCTCCAAACAACAAAACAATTACACTTTTAAAGTGTGCACTTAGAAATCTACCAACTCGTCTACACCCTCTTAATCACCTCTTAATGACCGACCCCACGACTCCTGGTACCAATTGTAGTGCTTTCCTCTTATTTAGTTTCTAAGCACTAACATAACACAACAGAAATGCACTTCTGAGGTCAAAGAAGACTTTTATTGTTGTTAATTCTTCCCCAACCACAATATTTATGAATGACGAATTAGTAGCTTTCAAGTCCGCGTTAATCAAACAAAATATATCAGTTTGCAATATACACAGCAGGTTATATTTATAAGATATTGAATGCAAAGCAAAACAAATACTTCACCGTGTGGGAACTATTCACAGCTTCATCTTTCTAAGGTCTGCAAGCTGATGACCCCTGTCAGCCGCGAGAAAGAGATTCATCTACCCACACGGGATTGCTGGCAGCTCGCGCCAAGCTCCAGCACGAGGTCCGGCAGATTTGAATCTGACTCTCTGCAGCCTGTTACATTCGTTACAAAGGTGTGCCCCCTCCTCTCAGACCTGGGAAACTGAGCAAGCCTTTTGGAGACTGGCCAGGTCTCCAAGACTACTCCTGTTCCCAAGCTCAAGCAGAGAGAACAACACCCATGTACTCTCTCTTATCATGTCTAGTCTACTGTGAGAAAAACATCTTGGTTCTCTTGTGCAAAAACACAGCTTGGAAAAATACAGCTTGGATTCTCAACTGCAATGTCTAACTCCACGTTAAAGGCAATAGGCAGCTAACCTAAATATCAAATGCAATGTCATGTTAAAGGCAATAGGCAGCTAACCTAAATATCAAATGCAATGTCTAGTGTCATGTCAAAGCCAATAAGCATCTAAGCTGAATACAAAATGCAATGTCTTATATCATGTCAAAGCCCATAGGCAGCTGAGCTGAATACAAAATGCAATGTATAATATCATGTCAAAGCCAATAGGCAGCTGAGCTGAATATAAAATGCAATATATGATATCATGTCAAAGCCAATAGGCAGAATATCTAATAGCATGTCAAAGTCAATAGGCAGCTAAACTGAATACATCATGTCAAAGCCAATAGGAATGCAATGTCAAAGCCAATAGGCGGCTAGACTGGATACAGCATGTCAAAGCCAATAGGCAGAATACAGAATGTAATGACTAATGCAATGTCAAAGCCCATAGGCGGCTAAACTGAATAAAACATACCATGTGCTACTGGTGAACATTGAGCAACTAATATGCGCAGTGGTGAAACACAAAGTCATTGGTCAAAACAAAATTTAACAAATGGCAGTACACGGAGGCACAGTCGGGGCCGCCGGAGCGCCAACCACAGCACCCCAGTCTTACACCCCGACAGCTGCCTTACGCACCACCAACAGGCCCACCGCAGGCCCCCGGCGCCAACCAGTACTCACACTGCTTAGAGGCCTGTCATTCCCCTGCCGGCTCTCAGCCGCGCCGTACCTTCTGCCCACCCGCCCCACCGACTCAACACCAGGTCCACCTTGCAGCGGCTCCATGGGCCGTGCGGCCCCAGCACCCCAGCACACCACTCACCACCAGGGTCGGGGATTCTGTGCAGCTCCCCGATATCCTCCTCCGGGAGAGGTTGTCAGCGTCCTGCCGCAATGTTCAATGTCCTGGCAAGGGGACGTACAGGGGTGCAGCCAACCAAGTAGGCCCTGCACTCGCGCACCGGGATCGCGCCGGTGTTTCTTGTTGTCCTGTTCTGGGTATCCCCCAGGATTCTCCCCCGTTATCAGCATCCCCTGGACATCGATAAGTTAAACAGAACACTCCTTTTTGGTAGGATTATATCGGATTGTGTGCCCCGGCCGCGGGAGCCTCACACAAGTGCGACCATCTTGCGCTGCGGCTCCCTAGCGCCCCCCAAATCTGCTTTGACTGTTAGTACAATAACCATGCAGAAGGTCTATGTGCAAACTGGACACAGGTCGCCGTGCAAACCGGACACACTGCCTAGCGCTTGTGGCAGGATCCCCTATCTTAATTTACAAGCATAAATTTAACAGTCTGGCTACTGATTTCCTTCACTTGTTACATCTAAATGTTTCTCTGGACTACACAATCATTTTGAAAAAAGTAAAGAGGACTTTTACTTGACCATCATATAGAATGAAGTTAAATGTGTAGGCCACCTGCCACTCAAAGAGATCATCAATCTGGGATGCGTGAGTTAAAGACTGTGCTGCCCTGTCGCTCATATTTGATTGTTTATAGGAAAAGCACTTCAAACTGATTTCATGAATGTCCTAGCAAAAAAATAGTTTTTGGAAAGGCTTGGGAAAATATGTAGTTGATTAAAAAGTCTGATTTCTCTTTGCAGCTCAGTATTCGTTTTTCTAAACCGATGGGTTCTACTTTTAAGTCTATGTATAAACCCTTGTTTAAAATTTCTCTAGGAAAGTAACTTTTTTGTCAGGAATGGATTCTACAGGCAGAGTTGCCAGGAACATAGTTCTGTGTTCTTATGAGCCTTGCACAGTTTGCCATTGGAACAGAGTAGTTTTAAAGACTACACCCTTCAATCCTCCCTAATGTTGTGTAATATTTTCAACGACATAAACATCACAGCATACTTTTTTTTCTAAACCACCTCAGGCAGAAAGATTGCTTCACACAATGCATTTGAAATGGGATATTTGATATTATTGAGGCATAACTAAATACATTAGAAGTCAATTTTGGTACCCTCTGCACATAAATGGCCACATCCATCCAGCCTATGATAGGTCGATTTGTGTTCTGAATAATACACTGTTACTAAATTGCCAACCAGTCCCTTCTAGAAGATGTAGAGGTACGTCTAAGTGTGCGAAAAGCTCTAATCGCGTGCCCTTTTTAGGTTGAAGCCTACCAGACATAGCAGCTGTCTGGTTTGCTGTCCTCATCTTGGGGACATTCAGAAAGCTTCCCTGGGAATGCATTCCATCCATCGCTTACCATTGGCTGTGAGGTTTGTTGCTCACATTTTCTTGCTTTCTATTTGCTGGGTTTATCAAATTTAGGGGGTCATTCTGACTTTGGCGGGCGGCAGAGGCCGCCCGCCAAAGTCCCGCCGGCAGAATACCGCTGCGCAGTCAAAAGACCGCCGCGGTAATTCTGAGTTTCCCGCTGGGCTGGCGGGCGACCGCCAGAAGGCCGCCCGCCAGCCCAGCGGGAAACCCCCTTCCATGAGGATGCCGGCTCCGAATGGAGCCGGCGGAGTGGAAGGGGTGCGACGGGTGCAGTTGCACCCGTCGCGATTTTCAGTGTCTGCGTGGCAGACACTGAAAATTTTGGTGGGGCCCTGTTAGGGGGCCCCTGCAGTGCCCATGCCATTGGCATGGGCACTGCAGGGGCCCCCAGAGGCCCCACAACACCCGTTACCGCCAACCAGGTTCTGGCAGTCAAAACCGCCAGAACAAGGCTGGCGGTAAGGGGGTCGGAATCCCCATGGCGGCGCTGCTTGCAGCGCCGCCATGGAGGATTCCCTTGGGCAGCGGGAAACCGGCGGTACACCGCCGGTTTCCCGTATCTGACCGCGGCTGTACCGCCGCGGTCAGAATGCCATGGGAGCACCGCCAGCCTGTTGGCGGTGCTCCCGCGGTCGTTGGCCCTGGCGGTCCATGACTGCCAGGGTCAGAATGACCCCCCTTAGGCTTTCCAGGTTGAGTTTGTCCCTTCTATTGACTAAACCGTGTTTACAGAATCGTTCCCAGTTCTCCTTTTCTATAAACATACCTTTAAATATTGTTCTCATCTTGTCACATTTGCTGTGAATTCACAGGCAGAGGTCAAATTTCAGGCTTTGTCTCCCAGGGAGCTTGGTATTTACTTTCTTTTCTTTGATTTCACAGTAAGAGGATTTCCAGTGACAATCACGCTAGCTGTTGGGGGCAATTCTGGTAATTCAAAAGTGTGGTGGAAACAGATATTTTAATACCATCAAAACAGATCAATACACTAGATGATAACATCTCCACACATTATCGTTGGTGCGCTGGGTACTTTTATCAGTAAAACTGTATGTCTGTGCAAATTTAATTTAATTTGAAGGTATTGTGTCTGTAATGACAGTGCGGTACCACGCCATGCATACTCCACATTACTCAATCTCACTCTACTCTGCACCACTCCACGCTGTTGCACTCTACTCTGCACCTGTCCACAATATGCCACTCAGCAATGGGTCACTGCACTCTATGCCACTTCACTCTGTCTTCTCTACTCTGCATCACAATACTCTATTTTGCGCACTCTGCCCCACTCTACTCTACACCACAGCACTCTACTCTACTCTGTACCCAACACTCAATTCCAGTGCACTGCATGCCATCCATTCCACGTCACTGTAGTCTACTCTGCTCCACTGAACTCTATGCCACTGCACCCTTCCCCGCACCACTCCACCATTCCACTCTGCTACTTCACTCTACTTTGAAACAATATAATGTGAGCGACTCCACTCTATACCAATTCAATCTATGCTGCACCACTCCACTCTGCGTCACTCTACTCTGTACCATTCTATGCCTCCGCACTGTACTCTAACCACTGCTCTCTATGCCAATGCACTCTACAGCACTTTACGCAAAACCAATGCATTCCACACCTCTTTACTCTGCACCACTGCACTCTATGCCACTATACTCTACTCTGCAACACTTTGCACCACTGCACTCTACTCCACTGCACTGTACGCCATTGTACTCTACGTCACTGCTCTCTACCCCACTCTGTTCTACTCCACACCACTGTACTGTACACCACTGTTCTGTCACACTCCTCTGCACCACTCTACACCACTGCACTCTATGCCAGTCACTCTACACCACACTACTGTAGACCACTGCACTCTGACACTGTACTGCAACACTGCACTCTCTGCCACTGAAATCTATGAATCTCTACTCTGCCACTGTATCCACACTACTGCACTCTACAACAGTGCACTCTGACAGTAGACTCTGACTCTCCATTCCATGCCACTCTACTCTATTGGCCAGATGTAGGAATGCTTTTGCGCCTCGCAAACAGTGAAAATCGCTGTTTGCGAGGCGCAAAAGCCACATCGCGATGCCCATTCCCATTTTGCGAGTCGGTACCTGGTTACCGACTCGCAAAATGGGAATGCGAGTCGCAAATAGGAAGGGGTATTCACCTTCCTATTTGCGAGTCGCATCGCGATGCAGAATTGCTTTGTGAGCGCGAACGCGGTCGCAAAGCAATTCGCAGTTACCACCAGTGTCACACTGGTGGTAACCAATTCGCAAAAGGGAAGGGGTCCCAATGGTACCCCTTCCCCTTTGTGAATGGCCCTGAAAACATTTTTTCAGAGCAGGCGGTGGACTATTGGACCACTGCCTGCTCTGAAAAAATGAAACTGAAACGTTTCATTTTTACGTTTGTAATGCAACTAGTTTTCCTTTAAGGAAAACGGGCTGCATTACAAAAAAAAAAACTGTTTTATTGAAAAGCAGTCACAGACATGGTGGTCTGCTGTCTTCAGCAGGCCACCATCCCTGTGAGTGCTGCGACTCGCAAGGGGGTCGCAGATTGCGACCCACCTCATTAATATAAATGAGGTGGGCCTTTGCGGCCCCCTTGAGACTCGCAGATGGTGTCTGGGACACCATCCTGCATCTGGGTTTGCTACATCTGGCCCTAAATCACTACACTCTACACCATTGCAATCTACCCTGCACCATTCCACTTTGCACCTCTTCATCCTACACCACACCACAATCCCATTGTATTCTAAACCACTGTACTGTATGCAACTACACTCTGCATCACTCCACTCTACGCCATTTTACTTTAAGATGCTCTAATGTATTCTGCACCATTGCTCTCAAAGGCACTCCACTCTGCCGCTGCAGTATACAGATCTTCACCCTACTCTGAAATAATCTACTCTATGGCACTGCACTCTACTCCACTCTGCAGTACTCTACTGTACACCACTTAACTCAAAACCAATACACTGTACGCCACTGCACTGTATGCCACTATACTGTACTCTGCAACTCTTTATTGTATGCCACTGCACTGTCACTGAACCCTATGCCACTCTACCCTGCACCACTCTATTCTGTGCCACTGCATTCTATGCCACTGCACTCTGACACTCTGCTCTGCCACACTGCACTCTGCGAAACTCTACACTGCACTACTCTATGCCTCTGCACTCTACGCCACTTTGATCTACTGTGCACCACTGCACTCTACACCACTTCACCTCTCTACTCTATGCCAATGCAGTCTCCTTTACTATGCACCACTGCACTCTACACCACTCCAGTATAGCACACTCAACTCCACTCTCTACCACTCCAGTCTACACCAGTGCTCTCTACAGCACTACTCTGCACCATTCCACTCTACACCACTTTACACTACTCTGAAACAATATACTCTGTTCTAGTGCACCCTGTGCCACTGCAAACTATGCCACTGTACTTCATGTTACGCCACTCTACACCAATCAGCTCTGCACCACTCTACTCTAGGTCACTGTATTCTACACCACTTTACTCAAACCCAGTGCACTTCATGCTGCCTACGCTGCACCACTGTACTCTATTCCTCTGTACTCTACCCTGCAACACTCTTCACCATGCCACTGCACATAATGCACTTGACATCATTGTGTCCTACGTCACTGCACCTTACACCACTCTATTCTACTCTGCACCACTGTACTGTATGCCACTGCTCTCGACAGCACTCTACATCACCGCACTCTACACCTGTGGTTCCCAGTCTGTGGTCCAGGAACCCCTGAGGGTCAGCAAAGCCTCCTCAGGGACTCCGTGACTGCTTACAAAATTAACTAATATTAACAGATAAATAAAGTGTATAACATTAAAGTGAATACATGTACAGTAACATTTTTAAAAGGTGCTGTAAATGTCAAGGAACTTGAAATTGGAGGCTAAAAATGTTATTAGTAACTTCAGATCTATTTGTGGGAGCAGTGCAGGTGCATCAAACAGAATATAGTATGGGTGATGTGTGGCTTCAATTGAGTTTAGAAAATCCCCAATCTTCCTATTTAAATTTGTATCTTTTTTATTTTATTTGTTTGCAAATTAAATAAAATGTGTTGTCATTTGTGTATGTGTTTGATAGCATGCTTGTTTCTCTTTCTTTTGTGTATTGTTTTGCGGTTCAAATCATCGACAATGTTTAGGCCTGGGCCTACGACTGCCAGTGATGACTCAGTAGAGGGTCCCCAGATTTCTAATAATGACTCAGTGGGGGTCCACACAAGTCAAAAGTTTGGGAACCACTGCTCTACACCACTTCACTCTAAGACATTCTACTCTGCAAGACTGCACTCTCTGCCACTAAAATCTGTGCTACTCTCAATCTACGCCACTACACTTTGCATCACTCCACAACACTGCACTCTACGTCACTCTAATCTTCTCCGCACCACTGCTCTCTAAGCCAATCTACTCTACACCTCTGCACTCTTTCCTGCAAAAGTTCACTTTACCCTGCATCACTTCACTCTACTGTGAAACAATCTCCTCTGCGCTACTGCACTCTATGCCACTCCACTTCACCCTGCGCCACCCCACTCTACTCTGAACCACTCTACTCTTTGCCAAAGCACTCTATACCACTTTAATAATAAAGCAGTGCACTCTACGCCACAGCACTCTGTCAATCTACTCTGCACCAATGTACTTTACACTCCACCATTCTCCATGACACTATACTTTACAACACTCCACACCACTCTCCTCTATGTCACTGACTTTTAGCCTTGCTGAACAGCAGCCAAGCTGATGTACAACATGGCTAAAACATTGGCAAAACCAATAGCTTTTGCATTGACGAGGACCATTGTCTTTGCCACTGCTTGTTTAGAAATAACCCTGTTATTTGACTTGCACTGTAGTTGGTTGTCAGTTCAGATGTTTGCCATGCGTTATTGCAGATAATCTAACTAAAGAATCCAAATAGGGAGAACCAGATCTGAGATGTCTGCTTACTTAGTGGGCATGTACCTAAGCTCTGTACTCTGTCATCCCACCCAATATTATATTTCTTGTTGGCGAGGACGGTAACAATCTTCCCTTTTCATCCTGTGTTCCTGAATATTAATGAGGAATTTATGATGAACATACGTTGCTTTATTGTGATGTCAGTTCTCCATTATGGCATTATTCACTAAATTAATGAACGACCTGCTCTCCTATTTAGGAATCCTGGAGAATTGACAGACTGCTGAGAAGACTAAAGTCAAAATCCTAAGGCAACATTTAACTTCAAAACTAACATGTACACTGCGAAATCTGTTCCGACAGAGATAGCAGGGTCAGTCTGGAACTTGAAATTCACAGTACACTAGCCGGTACCCATCTGCCGAATTGCCAAATTGCTTAAAAAGAAACATGGAAGGAAAGTGGCTGCCGCCTTTGCATTGGTGTGTTCATAATTTTTATCTTTTGGACAGTCATTTGGACTATCTTAAAATAATACATGGCAACCAAGCTGGAGACAGCTATGCAACCAGGATATAAAATCTTTGGATAAAGGTCTTTCTACAGAAAGTAACAGCTAAAATAAAGAAAATATTCAAATTGAGGTGAATTAAAGAGCCATTTCTGACCACGTTTTCTTCATAACTTTTTCCATCTATGGCAGATTTTTGAAAGCAATATACTGTTACGTCTGCTGGACTCTTCTGGTTGCGGGGACATATAGGGCTTGTAGGTTCATCAAGAACCCTAGATACCCAGAGCCATTAAATGACCTGCACCTTGCAATGGGTTTTCATTCTATACTGGGTAAATAGCAATTCAATTGGTGAAACATAAAGAGTGAAAAATAGGTAGCAAGGACACCTTTGTATTTCCAAAATGGGTACAAGATAAGGTGTTGAGAAGAAGTGGTTATTTGCACATCTCTGAATTCCGGGGTTCCCATACCAGCATGTGAACTACAGGGCATTTCTCAAATAGATGTCTTTTTTACACACTGTCTTACATTTGAAAGGACAAAATGTAGAGAAAGACAAGGGGTAATGACACTTGTTCTTCTATTCTGTGTTCCCCCAAGTCTCCAGATGAAAATGGTACTTCACTTGTGTGGGTAGGCCCAGTGCCCACGACATAAGTTCTGGAATCTGAGAGGACCCACAAACGTCCTTCCACCCAGCGTTCCCCCAAGACTCCTGATAAAAATGGTACCTCACTTGTGTGGGTAGGCCTAGTGCCCGCCACAGGAAACGCCCCAAAACACAACATGGGCACATCACATCTTCCCAAAGAAAACTGACCTTTTTTTTTCAACATGCCTAGCTGTGGATTTTGGACTCTAGCTCAGCCAGCACCTAGGAGAACCTAGCAAACCTATACATTTTTGAAAAGTTGACACCTAGGGGAATTCAGAATGAGGTGACCTGTGGTTCTGTCACCAGGTTCTGTTACCCAGAATCCTTAGCAAACCTCAAAATTTGGCAACAAAAAAAACCCTTTTCCTCACATTTCGGTGCTGTAAAGTTCTGGAATCTGAGGGGAACCACAAACTTTCTTCTACCCAGCATCTCCCGAAGAAAATGGTACCTCACTTGTGTGGATAGGCCTTGTGCCCCCGACAGGAAATGCCCCAAAACACTACGTGGACACATCAAAATTATCAAATACAAAACTGTTTTTGCGGGGGCACCTGCGTTTTTGGTCCTGGGCTCAGCAGCCAACTAGGGAAACCTACCAAACCCAGACATTTCTGCAAACTAGACACCTGAGGGATTCCAGGGAGATGTGACTTGCGTGAATCCCCCAGTGCTTTCTTAACCAGAATCCTCAGCAAACCTCAAATTTAGCTAAAAATAAAAAGTTTCCCACATTTCTATGTAAGATCACCACACTGGCACAAATTACCTACCACCCAACATTCCCCTCGGTCTCCTGATAAAAATGATACCTCACTTGTGTAGGTGGGCTATGCGATTGGGCTTCAGAAATGATTAGAGAGACATGAAGGGAAAGGAAAAGCCTTTCCTTCCCTTTTCTTTCCTTTCATGCCTTTCCAATATTGCCCCCCCCCCCCCCCACGATTGGAAGAGAAATGCTTTAATTTCAGTGTGGGCGACCTCTGATTAGGTCAGTTGACAATTGTGTGCTGATGTCATCAGACGTCACTGGGGGGGCTCGGAAGTGATTTCCCCTTCCATTGCTGCCCAGGAGAGAGGGGTGGGAGGCCCACAGGGGGAACACTAGGGCTCCCCCCGTAGGCCGGGTGCAGAACAAGCTTGTCTCATCCTCGGCACTCGGCAACCATGGCCGAGGGCGAGACCAGCTCGTCCTGGGCACCCAAGGGGCTAGACAATTGAAGTTTGAAAAGCAACAACTCCATCACATGCACAAGCCTAATGACGAGGAGCTGGAATCCAAGTACAGATCAGCTGTGTCAAGCTCAATAAATGCTTTAATGGAACTGTAGTGTCAATCCCCCCCAAATAAGCTAGCAGAACCTAAAAGGCAAGCAATGCAATAACAAGAGAAACCACTATTGATAATCTTCTGTGCAACTACTGTGTTGCGCTGCTTGTTGCTGGGACCTCTCCTTCTCTCTAGAGAGCAAATCAGTCTTGTCTGTTTCTTCTTATGGCCATTGTAGTTTTGGATCCCTTTGAAGTCAGGGGAGTAGTGTCTCAAATCCTCAGAGCCTCGTGCTCCAATGTACCTCAGTGTGAACCTGCACCTTCTCTGTAGGTTTGTGTAGATATACATGCAAACTGGATGCTGAACACCGTCTTTAGGAAGCAAATAAATGTTTAAAACACAATGTTCTACTTCACCAAACACATGCAAAAACTCTCATAACTCGTTTTGGCTTTTCAAAACAATCTTGGAATGTTATATATATAAGCGTCTCTTTACTCCATCTCCCTTACTTCTATTTGAACATTTCAGATGTTATGTCCAGGGCTGCTTGAAGAGATAAAAAATGTTTTACTGAGTTTTATCCATATCATGAAAAAGACCTAGGCTAACTCCAGATACTTATCTCACAGAACTTGGGGACGTTTAGTCTATAATAGACATGTACTACCTCAGCCAATTTACCCTAATGGACACACTTTACATGTCTGTACTGTCACATTGCACTGGTAGGCATTTGTGGTCCTCCAGAATGACTACATTCATATACCCCTTACAAAGAGCAATACATCTTCATATCACCCAGAGTGTTTTCACTCAGTCTTTGTGAAAAACTAATCTACTTCAGATTTAGAAATGTCTGCTGCCTCAATGGACATCTCTTACATTGGCAGGAAACACCATCACAGCAGTTTCTGTCAGTGCATTTAAAGTGTGCTGTGTGGCTTCACCAACATAACAGTGCCATACAGCACACTTTCAATATATATATTTTAATTTTCAAAAACAAAATCCCAAAGCGGAATTATCTTTTTTGGCCCTTACTCCTTTGGTCCGTCCGAGGAGTACGTCAGCGACCAAGACAAAGTAGTAGCTGACATACTTAGGTTCTGCCCAACTCTGAATGAAGTGGGTGGAATGTCAGTTTTGCAGAGTGGGTACTCTAATAACGACGAAGTATCCTATCCATCAAAACTCTATATCAGGCCCTTTGCTTCTATGAGGGTGGATTGGAAAACAGTGCCTGCCAATGGCGTTGCATCCAATTTGGCCTCAGAGGATCTTCAGTGCTGTCCTTAAATGTGCTGTTGGTAGTGTCTTCTCATCCGCACTTACAGGGTCTGTACTCAATTCAATGCCTGCAAAATGTCATGCTGTAGAATAGTCTCAAATGTGATTCTTCTGAAGCACTGAAGGAAGGGATTGTTCACCTCATATTGCAGCATTAGGCATTAACATAGGGGCTTCAGATGCACCTGCTCATCATGGCCTTCTGCACACTTGTACACTTGTAGTTTAAGCAGCGGGTCTGAAAATGAGACAATATCTGTCTCTTCACTTAGAGCAATTAAAGCTCATTTCACTGCAAAAGAAAATGCTCATTTCAGAACAGAATGTAAATATGCCCTTGTGGAGACTTCAGGTGCCCCAAAACGTCTTGTCAATCCCTAGAGCCACTAGTATCACTGTTAAGAACTTTCGGTGAATCTTGTAATCCATGAAGTGTGACCATTCGTAAGAAAATATTGCTTCAACTGGGCTTGAAAGTGATAATTCTGGGTCTGAAATTATTTATTCCTCTTTCCCAGTGAAACATTTACAACCGTTACAGTGGATTAGGTTGTATCTGAACAAGCAGGCAAAGAGTCTATTCTGTGTGTTGGTCAACTGTTCAGCCAGTGCTGTGTGTGATTCGATGGATTAGGATGCATCCCAAGTAATTACCAGTGGCTGAGACTAATTCAAGCATTCCATCAATCACTTTTGTGTATATTTTAGTGAGTCGCCCTAAGTGGTTTCGGTATGCCCAGACATAGGTCCCATGCACACTTTATTACCGGAACTAAGCTATACCTGGTTGATGAGCCCGTTGCTAGGGCAAAACTGGTCCTGGGTTGCTTGTGTTTTGGTTCAGGGAGGACTTGCAGCTTGGCATTTCGGGCTGGAATGTTCCCATTTGAGCAGAGTTGAGACTGAATTGCATGTAGCTGGGTCCAAACTGAGATTGAATGGTATGCAAAATTACGATGGTTCGAGATAATGCTCCAAGTAATTACCAGTGGCTGAGATTAGTTCACACATTCCATCAATCAGTTTTTTTTTGTATGTACAGGGAAACAGTATCAAATTACACTTTTTGCAACAAATAAGAGAAGACTGAGTCACTCCTTCTGTTTACCTTGAGCAAATGAAGATTTTATCAGCTAGTAGGGTGTTCGATTTTTCCTAACACACACTTAAATAGCTAATACGCCAACTGTGTAAACATTTCAAAATATATTTTGGTAGTTGTGAAAACCCTTTTTTTGTACTGAGAGATGAAAAAAATATTTTAATAGGATGAAAGCAAATCTGAACACTTTACACTTTAGGAGCCTGTTCAATTAGCCTTCCAGTTCCTGCTTGTTCCAGACTGATCCAGTGACACCACAGCTGGCTGCGTTTTTTCCCCGCTGTGCTTTTCCCAACTGAGTACTTCCACTCATCGTTCTTCCCACCAACATAAGCCTCCCCTACCACCTGACCTACTTAATGCAGGCCTCAGCTCGACCACGCAGCAGAAACAAGCAGTGGGTGCGCCACTGTCACACCAAATGCACACCAAAGGCAAACCCAGCTGCACCTTGTTCACGCCCAGCACCACAACCCCTGGCCCTCCCTCCCCCTGAAGACCCTGGATGCTGCAACAAACACTGCCACTGTGCTGACCCACGCTCCATATTAGGACCTTTCACCTGCACCCACTGCCCCGTCACCTGCCAAGCACACATACACCAGCTCACCGACCAGCCCCACCCCACCCCAAACACACTGCAGACACCACCTGCTTGCATGCGTCCTTCTCAACACACGCTCACTATGCAAGCATTCCGCCGAATTATGAGACCGCATTGCCACCCTTGTGCCTGACATCGTCTTCCTCACCGAGACCTCGCTCATCTCCACATCTGTCGCAGACATTGCCACAGTGATCCCCGATGGATATAAAATCCTTCACCAGGACCACACAAACAAGCAGGGATGAGGAACAGCCATCATCCACAAAGAGATCATACCGTGAACCACCCACCACCTACAATACCACCATCCCCATGGAACATCTCAACTTCAAGCACCATGCAGACGACAAAACAACCACGACATACCTACCACCAGGCGCACGCTCCAGCTTCTGCAGCACTATCTTAGACTTCATTGTGCCCCTAGCCTTGGACTCCAAGGACTACATCTTCCTTAGCGACCTAAATTTCCACATCGACGACCCCACAACAGCATATCACCATGTTAAATACAGCCACATCACAGAACTCACATGGACTGATCACTCCATTGTCCACTTCAGCATCTCCAGGCCCCTCGCCTCCACCCCCAAGATGAACAGTGTCCCCACTCCGGAGGTGGAAAAAAATCTCAGAGACCAGCTGGTCGGATGCCCTTAACACCTCTAACCCCGCTATTGCCACCAACCTTGAACAGGGTGAACTTTAATGCCTGAATCACAAATTGCACCGACTGCATCATCCCCATCAAGAGCAACATCAGAGAAAATCCTCCAAACGGTGAGCTGGTACACCCAAGAACTCAACAGTGAAATGAGACAACAAACAGCTGGAGAGGAGATTGTGCGCCAACAAGGACACCTCCGACAGAGAAGCCTTCAAGACCTCCCTCAACCTCTACCACTGCCTGCTGAGGGCAACAAAGATGACAGCCATTGCCGCACTCATCAAAACCAGCACGAACAACAGCAAGGAACTTCAGCATCGTTAAAGACTTCTCCAACCCGGCTGCCAGCGAAAACAACATCACACCCTCACAGGAGCTTTGCAACAACCTCACCCACTTCTTTCACAGCAAGATCGCAACCATATACAGAAACTTCGAACCCCAACCCACACCTATACACTTCTGCGACAGACATGCCACCACTGTAACTGACACAAACCAAACACTAACCACCTGGAACATCCTCTCCACCCAGGACATCGCCTCCACAATGAAATCCATCCAATCGGGAGCTCCCATAGACACATGCCTGCACCACATCTTCAACCTTGAAAACCAAAGGATCGGCCAGGAACTCTCCACCCTGCTCAACTCCACCACAACATTTCCAGATGCCAGGAAACATGCTGGTGTCAGACTACTACTCAAAAAACCCTCCGCTAATCCCAGCAAACCCAAAAACTATCAGGCACTCTCCCTGCTCCCATTCCCAGCGAAGGTACTGGAAAACATCATCAACAAGCAACTCATGACATACCTGAAGCAGATCTAGCTACTCACAACGCCTCCCAATTCAGCTACCGCAGCAATCACATCACCTAAACTGCTCGACCGAGGAGAAACAGCAGCTTTGATCCTCCTCGAACTCTCTGCAGCCTTCAGCACTGTATCCCACCACATGCTGATCGAAAGACTCTACCACATCGGCATCCAAGGGGATGTGCTCTGATGGATCACCTCCTTCCTCAGCGGAAGAACCCAGATCCATCTCCCACCTTTCACCTCTGAACTCTGATCACCTGCGATGCCCCTCAGAGCTCATCTCTCAGCCCCTTGCTCTTTAACACATATATGACTCCACTGGCCAACATCGTCAAATCCCACAGTCTCAACATATTTTCCTACGCAGACGACACCTAACTCATACTCTCACTCACTGACAACCCCTCCAGACTGGATGAAGAACAACTGCCTGCAGCTGAACACAGACAAGACAGAAGTACAGATCTTTGGCAACAGCAGAAACACACGGAACAACTACTGGTGGCCATCAGACCTATGACCTGCACCCACTTCCTCTGACCATGCCAGAAACCTCAGAATCACCATTGACAACATGCTCACTGTGAAATCACTGATCAACGCTGTCTCCTCCACCTGCTTCCTCACTTTGCGCATGCTACGTAAGATCTTCAAGTGACTACCCCTATACACGAGACACACTGTTACATAGGCCCTCATCACTAGCCGACTGAACAACAGCAACGCCCCCTACATAGGAATTGCTGCACACCTCCCACAGAGACTTCAGGCCATACAGAACACCGCAGCCAGGCTCATCCTTGGCCTTCCCCGACAAACCCACATCACACCTTAACTCAGGCAACTCCACTGGCTTCTTCACAGAAGAGATGCCAATTCAAGCTGCTGACACACGCACACTAAGTTCTACACAACCAAGGATACACGTACATTAACCACTGCCTGAACTTCCACCAACTGTCCAGAAGACTACCCGCTGCGTCCCTTTCATTTGCCCATACACCCCACCTCTACCGTAGCAGAAGTGGAGGATGCGCCTTTGCTAACATTGCAGCAAAAGCCTGAAACAGCCTCTCCACGCACCTCTGGACCATCATCTCACTTTCAGAATTCCGAATAGCCCTCAATCAAGCCTCAGGGACCTGCAAGTGTCTGAATACCATACTGGGTGATTAGCTGCGATTTATAAGTCCTGATTTATTGATTTATTTGGTAATGTGCAAATGATAAATATATTTTCCAAAACCCAATTGTCACATCACAGATGATTAATAATACATTATATAGTTTTATTTGTAAAGCTGCAAGTTAGTGGGAAGGTTTTTGGCCATTTCTTGGAAATGTTCTATCTATAAATGACAGTGTGCTACTTCATCATGCCTTAGTAACATATTTATTAAAAAAGAGTGTTTAAACATAAACTGAGAAACACTCCTGCCCCTGCCCTCATGGCAATGCTCTTAGTAAAGTAAAAGGCAAATCATGGATCATGTGTAACCTTTATGTGGGCTAGATTCTTAGGGCCTCATTTATAAGGAAGTCACGCAGTGCAGCAAGTTATGCGCTGGCGCATAGCGAGCTGCCTAGCGCCAACTCAGACACGCTTGCGCCAAGGTTTTTGTGCAGGAAGGGACACTTACCTGCAAAAAAACTATATTAGGAGAATGCAGCACACATAGAAAGAGGAAGAAATGAGGAAAAATAGAGATCTTTCTTTTTGTTATGCCTTCCCTGGAATGGTGTAAGAATTTGGCGCATCCCCAGGTTTACAAGTTCTTGTAAATCTGGGGCTGCGTCAAAATCAATGAGAGATGCATGGGAACACCCATGCAACACTCATGGAACGCCTTCCCAGGGCAGAGTACCACAATGCAGCAATTTGCGCTGCATTGCACTAGTTCAGATTTTTGGAGCTACTCTGAACCGTGCAAAGTGGCTTTGCGTGACTTCATAAATCTGTCTTAAGGTTTGCTTCACTTTTGCACATTACTGCTTGGTGCAACAGGGATGCAACCAGCCTCATAAATAGGCCCCACATTATACATATAGCAAATGTTTAGTCTATTTAATCAATCAAAAGAGTTTTTTGTCCAGCAGTAATGCTGAACTCACATATTTGAAGGTGCACTCAAATATGAGAGTGAAGAAAAAGGCGACTCTGTAAAACAAAATGTTTGCCTAAGATCACACAATTTGACACCTGTTTATGAGTCAAGTACATTGCAGTTAGGTCGAGTAGATTATTCAAGTTAGTCAACCTGCAGGTCTAGTAAAATTTTTATGATTTTCCAAAGCCTGCTGTAATATGGTTCAAACATCTTCCTTTGTTCTGTGACCTATAGACATGTCCATATATTTTTCACTTCTACTTTTAGGGCAATTCAGTCCAGCTGAAGTTTTAACAGACTAAAGGCCTGATTTAGATATTGCCGGATGGGTTACTCCATCACAAAGGTGACAGATATCCTGTCCACCAAAATCTAAATCCCATTATTTCCAACGGGTTATCCATCGCCGCTGTGATGGAGTAACCTGTCCACCAATATCTAAATCAGGCCGTAAGTTGTTATTCAAGTTCATGCACCTTCAGTTTACCTGTTGGTTTGGGCACTTGGAATACATGAGTGCTGACAGGTTTGTAACTACAGCCTTGCCTCCTCTAACTCTTGATGTTTATGCTTGAGTACAGTGGCTCTGGGCAAGCATAGAGCAGGTCCAGCAATACCCAGAGGTTCCTGTTTGGAAACAATCATCTGACAAGACTCGGCAGAGTCAGCACTAGTTCTTCAACCTCTAACAGACTACATTCACATTATGGGTATACTGGCTGGAGGTTGTAGAATAGTTCTGCTCACTTGCCTTTTTGTAGAAACTTGTAAGAGGCCAGGAGACCTACTCCAGGCACAGATCGACACAAGTTATACTCCACAGTTCATTCTGCTTTTTTCTAGGCTCCTTTACACTCAGACCACAGTGGGTATGTTTCTCCTCGGACAGTCTCTTCCTGCAGGGTCATACGATCCTTCCTCTCTCTTTTAGCATGCCAGGCCAAAGGCAGATGCACCTCTCTCCAACAGGTAAAATCAGTGTCCTAAGGGCCTTGTGTAATTTATACCACCAAGTTTTTTCTTCCTTAGTTATATCTCCATTCATGTTCGGAGTATACTTCAAGACTGGTCACACCCTCCTAACTCTAACCTCCCCTCATGTTCTCCTAATAAAGACGGCCTTGTGTCATGGTATCTGTTTCATATATATATTCAGTTTCAGTAGGAAATAACATTAGCACTCTCCAATTTTGTTCATAACCTTTCGTCCACTCCCACTCTCTGCTTCTCTGCTTTTTGCAATATCTTCTATTTGGATAGGAAGCCGTACACTCCCACTTTTATGGGGCGGCTGTACCTTAACCTCCATCATGTGCTGTGTTGTCCAGCTGCAAACTCACAACAATATGGAGTCCTGCTACCTATCACCAGTTATACAACAGGCACATGATGTGCACAAGGCTTTGCCATTGCAGGGTCTTGGCAATATATTTAAGTGGAACTTTACACATGTGGGGCCTGTAGGCACCACACTTGGATTGGTCAGTATTGTCAGTCAGAAAAATGGAAGCAGCTACTGAGGCACTCTTCCCCTCAGATTTCCTACTGCATGTCATGTGTAGGGCGTCTCCCTGAGGTCTGCCCAGTTTATGTGCTCGTCCATAATGAAAGAAAACTCACTGTAGCCCTTTACTACCTACTACTTTCTACTACTGGAAAGGCATTTTGTTTTTTAAAAGGACTTTCACCCACTAGGTTTTATCAAGTGGCATGGTTCATCATTGAGTCTGCACCCACATATCTTCATGTACCTGGGTGGACTCAAACTTGAAAGTCAAGGGACCTCTTTTATGGGTTTTTTACGAGTATCTGAACTGATTAAAATTGCTTAAGGGAAGCTAAACTCTTATGCAATGTATTCTAAGGATCCTTTGGCAATGTTAAAAGAGAGATGTGATATATCATAGAGTATGCATTGCACTCAGACACCTCTCGGTCTACATGTTTCAGCCCTACAATCTTGCCTTTATGGTCAGGAGACTTTCTTCAGGACTGTATTAATTGAGAGATTCCTATAATTCTCTTCTAGGGTGAACCTCATCAATAGTTATAAGCACTGAATATTCACACCCATGTACAGGGACCCAGGAGGACATATTAGGTAGAGAACAGGTGCAATTATAGCCTTTTTTAACCAGAAAACTGCAATGAAGTGAAATGCATTGGTAGCAAATATGCTGCATTTGAAAGCATAACAGAGAAAACTGGCACCATACCTTTAAGGCCTCAGAAGACACTCTGTATCCCATCATGCCCCACAGGTGACAGCTTAGTACTTTTTTCCGGCTCCTAGTGTTAGGATCCTGGAGCACTGAGCTCTCCTATTCTTTGTCTTTTTGTCAAAATATGTTCTTCAAAAACTCCAGTTTTTTTACCTCAATCAACATCTCCTGTATTTTACCTCAATCAACATTGTCCAGTATATACTGTACAGAAGTTACACCATTCCTTCACTTTTTGTGAAATGTGTGGCTAAAAGAAAGCTCAGTGAAATAAACTAATTCCCCCAATGGAAAAAAATCCAATCACCCCCCACACTCGCAATCAATGAATCTCTCAAATGATCAATTTCAAAACAAAGGAATCTACAAATATATATTTAATATAATCCCAAATCAAAACCCAATATCATAATAATCACAAAACAAAACCATCAATAAAAACCATCTATAAAACCAATCAAATCCAGTAAAAGGGAGACAAAAAGAAGACATCTACAATAGTCTATTATAATTAAACTGTCCCAGTTATAGTAGACATAGGCCAATCGATTGCTGTCATCAATCCTTATTCGATACCGGCCTCCTCCTGTGGGTCCAGTAATATAATATAGCGTTGACGCATTTCAGTGGGCTTTCAAACCTTTTCACCACCTTCTTCAGGACTAGCTAATATGCTCCCAACAGTTATTAAATCAAACCTAAATAAACCAACAAAAAACATATATGTATATATACACACCCTTCAACATATCACAAGACCCCATATCCCACCTAAACCCACCCCAATATAAACATTTCATTCCCAAATACAACCCCTAAAGTTTAATCACACACCTAGATTCCTTTTATATCCATCGTCAATGAGAGAGATTTCATTGCCTATATTCAAAATCACTTTATACGCTAAAGCTCAGACAGATCCTCATTCTGCTTCTATTGTCTGTCTCCCTGAGACTCATCTGCCTGAGAAACACCACCATTGCCAGGAGCTGTCCAGGAGAGCTTTAAAGGACAGGGGAAAATATCTGACTGGACTGCAGAAGAGAGGTAAAATAGTTTAAGTGGCCTTGGAGGGTCCCAATCTACCTCCAAGAAGCCGTTCTCTCACTCTGAGCCGTGGCCCAGAGGAAAATCTCCAGAGAGACAGAAAAAAACGGTGATCCTGGTCGACATCGAGATGTAGGATATCGAGGTCATTGCAGATCCTTGTTTGTTCACCATCAGCGTTGATGTCAAGAATACTGTCTCAGCCAAAGCCACTCGACATCAAGGCAATCCTCGCCGGTAAGACCTTGACCTGCGTCGGAGCAGTGTCGTCACTCAACATTGAAGCAAACATCACTGTCACGGCCTCCATTGACGTCAAGGCATCGCTTGTCGATGTCGAGGCATGCATCAACAGCGAAGTCCCAGTTGAGCAAGAAACACCACCATTCGAGCTTGAGGCACCCTCCTGCATCATGGCTACATTCAGTGTTGTAATTATATTTGTGTTTTGACCACTGACTCCACGTTGCACTTAGCCTAACAGCACACCGTCACATTAGTGACCACCAAATTAATTTTGCCTACTGACTTTATTTTAGCATTAGCCACTGCCACGTTAAAAGCTGCAAGTATTTTTCCATGCTCATGTTATACAATGTGCCACTGTTTTTATTCTGCATGTTTGCATGTTCTTTCTCACCAAGGGCTTAGGCTGATAAGAATGTACTAGACTGATGTTTATGGTACAGCAGGGAACAGTTTTGTTTTGAGAGAGGGCACCTTGGGATCTTGGCCAATTCCCGATGTGTTCTTTTCAAAACTGACCTGAAGTAGCCAACATTTTTTAATAATAAACTTATGGAGTGGGAGGAGGTTTCTAGAATTCTCCTCTCTTGTTTGTTTAAAGTATATAAGAGGCCGAGACCAGATGGACCGGGGAGTGACTCAGATCTCAGACATGCTTAGGACGCTGAGGTGTGTCACCCTTCCCGTGAGGATAATTGATCTCTCTCTCCATGATCGATTCTTGGGTCTGGCAGTCTAATGCTGGTAAGGAGGTAGATGACGCAGATTACCCATGCCTCATGGTGATGCATTTTTAATTCATTATTTTCTTTGCATTGTACTATTGATACATATATTTGCTGTGTATATTGCAGCGGAGAATCATTTGTACATGTTTTCATTTAATTGCTGTGACCATTTTTAAATGTGTGCTTTCAGCATGCAAATCTCCTCTACGAACCTTGCAGAGTAAATTAATAAATGTTTCCTTTAGACTAAGAAGCACATTCCAGAGATTTTTATCAGTGCTGGAGTGTTTCATCTCAGTCATTAGTGAAGCAAAACAGATTTCGAGAGTCTAGCCCGTTCCGATGTCAAGGCTCACACCTCCGATTCAATCAACATCGTCATCCAGACCTGTGACCCCCACAGCTGCAAGCTTCATGTTGACCGCCGTCGACGTCAAGACTTTAAAGAGATGAGAGCCATTCACCATCACAAAGCCCAAGGTCGTAATCATTGGCTCAGACAATACCCTCAAATCCAGGAGGATGTTCTTTGTCAACTGACATTCACATTTTGTCAATGCAACCACTGAATATCGCATCTTGTGCACAGTCTGCACCACCTGAGATCCCAATGAACATCTCTCCATGATGGCTGAACAGTCTGCGATACAACAGAGTCTGGGATCAGACTATTCACAGCCATACTCTCCGTCAAGAGCTATTCTGTGATCACCATCCCAGAAGCCAACACCACCACCTGCGTCTCCTCTGGCTGGCTGCCCCCTCTCCTCAGAAGAGGAATGTCCCTGCACCTAGATCACCAAGGAGATCCAAGACACCTCTAAGGCATAGATTGAGTTCCAGAACAGCAAGGACCAGATCCACTTAAAGATCCCGGTAGTCGCACAGATCCCGGTTGCACATGGATGACATAGGTCTCCCACCTGGTCTACATTTTCTAAGTCTTCAGTGAGAGACTATTTGCGCACACTGACAGACACTCCACTGGCAGGAGTATCTCCAATAGATGACCTAACAACGTTCAATGACGTGTTGGTTTGAGGTGCATCTAAGGTAAACATAAACATTCCTGCATCTTCAACATCATCATCGGTCATCTTTGAGACATCCCACCATTGATCAGCTTTGAGACCACTGCTCCTTCTGGTCCCAAGCCTTCTCCAACCGGCTATGGTGCTTTTTCTATCCTGGCATCTTCTCCGAGTTGCTCCATCGCAGATCTTCAAAAAGTACAAAGCACCTGACCAGGATCTGTTATTCTTGAGGTCTGCCCCTCAACCAGACTCAGTTATCATAGCTGCGTCAAAAAAGACTCTCTGTGGTTGCCTCATCTTCTGTACCCCCAGATAAGGACACCAAGCTGATGAATACTTTGGGAAAGATAATGTGTGGCATGTCTGCTTCTGTCATGAAAGTGGCTAGCTATCAGCCTTTTTGGGGAGATACAGCAGATCTCTTTCGGACTCTTTCGGTTCACTGAAAGATTGCCTAAGGAAGATAGGCAAGACTTCCAGGAGATTCTATAGTAAGAGGATCTGGTCTCCAACCAGATTATCAGTGGGGCCTTCAATGCCTCAGTTCTGGCTGCTCATGGGTGCTCCCAGGGATTTAGCTTCAGAAGGTCCTCCTGGCTTTGCCTTACAGGCCACAAACCAGAGGCACAAAAGCAGATTCTAAACCTATCGTTCACTGGAAACTCACTCTTTGGATTGCACACGAATGACAAAATGCCTAAAATGAAAGCAGAGCTTGATACACTCAAAGCCGTCGACCTAGAAAAGCAGAAAAATTTCCATCGGAGATACAGGCCATTTGACCAATGACATTTTCAACAGAGGTTTCAAACCCCTCAGTGGGCTCCACAACAACACCAACAATCCCAGTCTCATTATCATCCTTGCAGACCGGCTAAAGGAAGAGCAACTAACTTTCAGTCACCAGCTTCCTTTGTTGTAAATGGTTCCTCACTGCGATTCAAGTCTCCTGCTTCCGTCGTAAAAGACCATCATGTCCTCAGCGAGCCCTCCTACAGGACAAAGTCACCAGTCTGCTCCAAAAGGAGACCATGGAGAAAGTCCCATGCTCCCAAAGGATGCTAAGAGTATACTGTTGCTATTTACTAGTAAGGGGAAAAGGCCTAAACAAAGAATTCAGACTCATTCTGGACTTACGACTACTAAACAAGTTCATACGCAAATAGAAATTCAGAATCCCGGCCATTCACCAGATATACCCACAACTCCATCAGGGGGACTGGATGTGTTTCATCGATCTCCAGTAAGCCTATTTCCACTTTCTATTCGCACCAAAACACCATAGGTTTCTGCCCTTCACAGTGGCATCCAAACATTACCAGTACAAAGTACTACAGTTGGGCCAAAAATCGGCACCTCGCACGTTCTCAAAGTGCATAGCCATAGTAGCAACATCCTTACGGAGAAAAATAATATTCCTATATCCCTACCTAGATGATTGGCTTATACAAAGTTCCTCCAAGACCCAAATAAAAAGACATTTCCAAATGTGCATTAACACTCTACAAAGGTGGGGTTTCCAGATCAGTTTTGCAAAATCCATACAAACGCCAACACAAAGACTCCGCCACCTGGGTGCAACTTTGGACACAAGGACTGCAAGAGTGTGTCCTTCAGAGGAGAGATTATCCTCAATAAAACTGAAGTGCCACAATCTCCTACGCACCCCGCATCCATCAGCCAGACAGGTGCTGTACTTTCTGGGATCAATGGCCTCTTGCATTTTCATCGTCCCTCATCCCAGGCTGCATATGAGACCTCTACAACAAAATATGAAAGATCAGTGGAGTCAGTTATCAGGCCACTGGGACGACAAATTGACTCTTTCACAGGAGGCAAAGCAATTGCTAACATGGTGGTCTCAGTGTTACAATCTACTGGTAGAGGTCCCCTTCCACCAGGACCCTCCCACTCAATCTCTCATTGCAGAGAGATTAGTAGAGTATTGATCCTTTGCAATGTTTTCTTTATGTCACTTTAAAAAAAACTGACCTGTTTTTTTGTGGGGCATGATGGGATACAGAGGGTCCTCTGGAGCCTTAAAGGCACAGTACAAGTTTTCTCTGTTATGCTTTTAAATGCAGCCTATAGGCTACCAATGCCTTTTACTTCTTAGCAGTTTTCTGGTTAAATAAAGGCTAAAAGGCTGTAATTGCACCTTTTCTCTCTTGTTTTCTACTTTACAGAAATGTTAATGTAAATTAATGATATAAATGAAAACTCAATTTCATTTTAGGCATTTTGTAGCCTATATTGTAGACTGCATATATGTTTTATATATGTATATGTATATATATATGTGTGTGTGTGCATGCATGTTAATATATATATATATATATATATATATATATATATATATATATATATATATATATATAGAGAGAGAGAGAGAGAAAGAGAGAGAGTACTCTGGTTAGTTCCCAAGTTTAGGTAGAGAGCAGCTCCAGTAAGGAGCGATACTCTAGATTTGCTCACCTCCAATTTTTGTTTATCTAGCAAAGTTTTTAAGCATAGGATCAGCACAGTGCTATCCACGTCGAGCTAGATAGGGACAAAGGGGGTAATTATGACCCCGACGGTGAGTGTAAATGTGGAGGTAGTACCGCCAACAGGCTGGCGGTAAATACCGCCACATTATGAGAATGGCTGGTTGGCTGCAGCCACTCATACCGACACTCGCCGGGCCGGAGATGTCAATCTCCAGCCCGGCAGCCAGCATAGTACCGCCGGTGGCATTATGAGCCTGCCTACCACCATGGTTTTCGTGGCATTAGCAACGCCATGAAAAACCATGGCAGTAGGCCCTACCGGTGACAGGTAATTCCTTCCCTGTCACCTGTAGGCGGCTCTCCCACCCCCAACACTCACCAGACACCCAGGCCCCCCTTCCTTTAAACTCCCCTACACCCCCTCCGATCCTCACATTCCCCCCTCTGATCCTCGTACTCAGCCCCCTACACCCCGCACACGCACTCACCAGCAGACACGCACCACGCATACACCCAATCACACACACTGACATACACACATTCATACATGCATACTTCCAGACATGCTTGCACACATTTTTACACACTGAAATGCAGACACACACTCACTTCACCTATCTTACGCGCATTCACTCATACGCATACACCTATGCAAACAAAACAACACATACAGACGCATTCACACATGCACTCACACACTAAGACACACACACCCCCAACACCCCACTCCCCTGTCCTATTTACCTTTGTCCAGGAGGTCTTCCCACAGGTAACGCGAAGGGGCTCTGCTGCCGCTAGCAGTGCCCCGCGAGCAGAACACTGCCAGGCCATATCAGAGGTCATGATATGTCTGTCGGCTTTCAACTGGCGTGGCGGTGCTGGTGGTAGCAGTGCCAGCTAACCACCGTCCGCCAGTATGATCACTGCCAGATTTCCTCCCTTCTTGTGATGGATGGTAGCCATGGTGATGGTATGTTGGCAGCCATCACTGCGGCGGTAGACAATTTTTACCACCATTGATGTAATGAGGGCCGAAGTCTTTTGAAATTTATACAGCAAAAACCTTTAATCATAGGATTGACACAGTGCCATCCTCGCCGAGTTGTAAAATTACGCTATTTCAACAGTCCAAAGCTTTAACTTCATTTGGTTACCTCATTAGAATACCTTCTACTTGGTGTAAAGTCTAACAGAAATACAATGCAGGCTCTTGTAAAAAAAAAAAAAAAAGGTATTTTTAGACCTTGTGAATCTTGTGATAAGCTCAGGCTATATTCTGAGGACGCACAAAAAGTTCATCTTTACTGTTTCCGTCCACTCCATCTTCCCAAGGATTGTAAATACTGCTGCACTTGGTCAAAAAATACTTTTAAAGGCAGAGAGCTTTTGCTTTAGAAGAAAACATCAAAGGAAATTCCATTATCAGGAGATAAAGGCGAGGGAGCATTTTCACTTCATAAAAGGCTTACAACAGGGAGCCTCCTAAAAAATGTAATCCTCTTGGGAAATCTCTAAAAAATTCAGAAGGGTCATGAAAAGAGACTTGCAGCAGATAAAAGTCCTTCGTCAGAAGTTGAACAACAAGAAGGGAAGAAAGACATTTCCATCTCAGTGAGAACAGAAAAAGTCAAACCAGAGCCCTCCTCACCTTTATTGAAGGCACCAACTACTTCTGCGGTGAGTAGTGCATCAATGGAACCCATACCGACAAAGCGTACATAGTAGAAAAAAATGTTGACAAAACCACCAATGTGGACAGTAGTTGACAACGTCATCTCTGTGGTATTGTTGTCAGAAACATCGACTATGACATCAACGACACAGACAACGACTGTTTCATCTACAAAGAAAATACCATAAACAAAGACAAAAACCTCATTGCACGTTGACAGCTTCGTCATTGGTGCCATCAATATTCATTTTTTACCACACACAACCATCAACGACACAGTTGACACAATCAACAAAAAGAATCTTCACCTTCATAGAGTACATTTTCTCCTCTACCTCCTGCACACTTAATGGATGTTGGGGAGTCTGAGGATAATAGTCCTTTTGGCCCTCCATATAGTCCCACTCGACAACCACATCAAATGTCAAGGTGAGAATGATAATGACACGTATTTGCAGAGGGAATACTCCTTCCAGGACCAACCTGAAAGGCCCAGATCCATCAAGCCTTTTGCAGAGCAATATACGAGGCATAGGATGTTCAAGAGTAGTACCAGGCTCAGATGATGCAGGTACTCATAGCTCTCGTCACAAATCATCATATATTAGCTGACAACTACAGGAAATTTTGGAGTCTGGTGGCTCTCCGGTAGGTTTCTCCACATAGTCCTCGATTCGGCCACACCATAGGAAGTTCTGGCTCACATCTAGAACAAATTCCACCACTAAGAATTCTTCCACCCATTACTGAAAAAGGATGTCTACAATGATGATGAAGAACAAGAGGAGGGTGAAATAGCCTGCCTACTTTTGCTGGTTCCGAATGGGAAGATTATGTGGCACCTCTTTCATCTGTGCCTACTTCACCGATGGCTAGTTTTCCTCTTGACAATATAGGAAGGTTTTATGCTCTCTTTGACAAAACGTAAAAGAGATTTGAACTCCCTATTCTGTAAAACAGACAGAATGTTTCCTTTATCATTTTAAAGAACAGCATGCAAGTCTGTTAAATCTATACTAAATATAGACCACATATGGGCAGAGGGTTTGAAACAGATAAAGAACCCAGCAAATATCGGCTGTGATTGTGCCACTTCTGAACAAGAAGTATAAGGTGCCAAATAGTTCACCGGCTTGCTTTATAGGACACCTGCATCCAAACTTCGGTATTATTGCAAGCTGGCCAGAGACATTCTAGGAACCCATCTGTCCCTTATTCCGCTCCTCCTCACAAGGAGAGAGTCAATTAGGCAGTGTAGACAAACATTGTTTGGCAGTGGCAGCTACCACCATTCGAGCTTCCAATCCCCTAACCATACTAGGCAGCTACAATAGACAGAGATGGTCAGATTTAGGAGCCTATTTTGAATTTCTGCCAGTGGACAAGAAGAATGAGGCTAAAGCGGTTATGCAGAAGGGTGAAGGAACATCGCAGAGATAAACAACACAGCCATGGATTTGTTTGCATATGTCTTTTGCCAGCTAGCAGACACAGCAGTCCTAAAAAGGCAAGATTGACTCAAAGTAACCTCCTTTTAGACTTGAAGTCAAGGCAAAGACTGTGGGTATTTCACACGATAGGAAGGCCTTGTTTGGCAGTTATGTATACGAAGCCCTCCAGACTATAAAGTCTGATACAGAAAATGCAAGATTGCAGGGTGCACTACAGCAGAGTAATTATCAAATTTTTCGATATGCTAGAGGACATATTGAAGAAACTTTAAGTCATACTGTTATCAGCCATAATATCAACAACAGGTTTACTTCCAACAATATACACAGCCTCCATGACCAAGCATGTACTTTTATTTTTTTAAATGCTGTTTATTGAGTTTTGTAATGAGGCAAACAATAAGAATGCTGCATGTAGAAACAGAAGACAGGTGTGTCAAATAGTCCATCAATAAGATCATATCAACACATTTAGCCCTCTCCCATCCTACCGAGCTTCTGTGGAACTCATCCATTTTAAAGCTATTCTGTATTTTGCTAGTGTAAGGCCCAGTAAGACCAATTTCCTGCTAAGATTCTTACCAGAGGGGGAGGGGATTAGGCTTAGTAATACTTATCTCCATTGAGATTGTCAAGTATCAGTCGCCATTATGCGGAGGGAGCCACACAGTCCCAGATCATGTGTATGAAGTCAGCTGTGAGCCTTCGGCACTGGGGGGCACGTGTCAGAACGTGTATGGTAAATTACATGTAAAGTCTTGGGAGAGAGTTAGGTTCGATGAATAAGTTATATGGTGTCAGTTTAAACCTAGCATTAGAGCTGGCTCTGCGGACCACCTCATGAACTCGTAGCCAGTCCCTCCCTGTCAGTGTGTCCAGTAGTAATCCCTCACACTTAGCCAGAGTCAGGAGAGGTCTCTTTTTTGCACTTGGCGGAGTAGTTTTTTTTAAAACAATTTTAAGAATCTGTTAGAACAAACTTTTACATGCTTTTAACCTATGTTTACCTGTGAGGCTTGAATTTGAAGGTCTTTGCTCACTTAGTGGGGGAATTCAGTCGTCTTTCTTTGAGTGAGAAAGCACGACACTGAGCAGTGCCATTTTGTGCTCTGTGCTTTCTAGTGTCCTGGAGGAGGGGTTGAGCACCTCGTATAATATGGCCACAGCATGGATGCGCAGCAGCACGCGTAGCGGCACGCAACTGGGGCTTCTAAAGCAAGCCTGTCTGTGTCCATCAATGTCCCGACAGCCCCGGCACAGGCTACTATGCAGGCCCTGCCCAGAAGGATGCCCAAGGATAGTGTATTTGGTGGCTGAACAACGAGGTATGAAGGTTAGGCATATGACTATTTGTACCCTTTCTTAGTGGGTTGTGAAGGCCTGGTCTCTTGCTTGAAGTGTAAATTATCTTTGCTGCCTCTAAATAGTATGGTCAGGGGTTTAGCAGACACAGTCACTACCCTGGGCAAATTCAATGCTGCTTTGATTAATACACGCCCCTTACACAAACACGCTCTTCATATTTACAATTTTAGGGTGGATAGCCAGCTAGATGCCCTTTTTTTTGACAGAAACATGGATGAGGGAGGACTCTTGTCCTGACCTACAACTTGTGATCCCTCAAGAATACACAGCCGACCAGTAGTACTGAATTTGAGTACAATCCCATATCATATGGTAGAAATCAGCCGAGACGGTGCTACAACAGGGGCAATCAGATTCTGGGCACAGACCTACATGGTGAAGCCACTGTGGGGAGAGATACGCCTCATGGAGGTAGTAAAGCTGGATCAGCCGCAGGCGGGAAGAAGTAGTTAGTGTTCTGCGGGCCATCAAGGCATTCTGCCAGTCATCATTTTCATGGGCCCTACTCAGTCCTCTTAATGGGATCTAAGATAAGCTAGGTCTCCTTGGGTATTAAGGATAAGTGTGTGATAGATTTGAGATATTTTCCCCTTTCCTAATGTAAGAAGTTTGGCATCTAAGAGGTTAAATTCCGGAATGGGGGTCAGTTCTGGGGACCTGGGTGTGAAGGGCGTGACACAATTTTAGGTATTTATAAAACTGCATTGTTAGTAAGTGCATACTCAAGCTGAAGGTCTCGAAATGACTTCATGTATGTACCCAACAAGACATTTCCCAATCGTGACAGGCCAATGATGGCCCACTGCGCAAAGCCCTGCAGTTTTGTGCTGTGTCACGGAGCCAGATGCCTTGCCAGAGAGGTGCTTGTTGTGTAAGTTTTGTCACCCATAGAATGTGTGCCAGGGCAGTTCTCCAGGCCAGCAGCACCATTTTGGTGATAGAAGCAGAATCTTGGGGGATCGGCGAACCATATAACGTAGATAGGATTCGGGGAAAGCTCTTGAGGGATGGATCTAAGCAATAAGCATGATCGGCCCTTCCACCATTGAACCAATTCTGGGTCACAAGAAGGTGAAACACCATATAATATATACATAAAGGTGTTAGACGATTTTAATACCCAGGTGAACAACATGGCTTTATAGAAACACTAGCGGCTTTTAACCTTTCAGTGTTCCCCATGGGCCCAACGCATAGGGCTGAGCATGCCATAGATGGAATATTGTCTAACCTTTCTGTTCACTTGGACACTCCGAGACACATACTTTGGTCTGACCATATGCTACTTCTCTTTTCTTGACCTCTACCAGTACCTAAGGAGAGCAGGGTAGACACTCAGGCATCTGCGAGGAGGTCATGAAATAGAGTAATAATTGCAGATCTCCAAATGGTTTTAATGTCCTTTAAACCAGTGCTCACAGGAGAGGTCGATGTGGATGATATTTTAATTAATAAATGGCTAGTGGATGCAGCTGAAGTGGTGGTGGCAAGAACGACCTCCTGAAAGGGTGAACAATCACGTTCAGCCCGCTGGTTCTCACATGATCTTGCTCTAGAAAGAAAAGAATGCAAAATGCTAGAAAGAACAAATGTACAGTGGCTTAACTGTAGGGATCCAGCTAACTTGTCGGAGAGCACAGTGTTGCCTATAGCCAATATGAAGTTGGTACAATTTCTATCTTCTAAGGAAGAGGAGCTGAAGGACCATCTTAAGAGATGTAAGTCCAGCTCTCCCTTTTATTCGTACCCTCCTTACATGTTAAAACAAATTGTTGAGTCGATTAGCCCAGTATACCTGGAGTTTTTGTTGGCCTCCCTACAGGCTGGGGTAGTGCCAGCCTGGTGGAAGAAGGCAAATGTATTTTCCCTGTTAAAGAAAGCCAATGCTGGCCCTAAGGTTTTTGCAAAATTTAGACAGGTCTGGCTGCTACTTCCCACCTCTAAGAGTCTTGAAAAGATTATGAAAATCCAGCTCTCTGAGTTCCTAGCTGCTGGTAACCTTTTGCATCCAATTCAATCTAGGTTCCGGGCACGACACAGCACTGAAACAGCATTACTGGAAAATACAGAAGCCATTAAGTCAGGTCTTGATTTAGGGCTTAATGTAGTCCTCATTTTGCTAGATCTGTCAGTGGCTTTCAATACTTTTTCTCGGGTGGTTGCCACCATCACCAAAAAAATGCTGAATGGAGTGGTGAGAGTAATGTGTGTGTATTAGTTTTGTAGTAAATGGCGTTTCAGAGAGAGGGAAGGTGAGTGACAGACATTTCTGAAGTAAGGGTCACAAACTGTTGCAGAGCCAGAGAGCCATAGGGAAAGTGTGGTTGGGCTGGAAATTAAGTTGAAAGTGTTTTTGTTTAAAATTGGAATGACTGTACGCAGATTAACCATTATTCCCAGAGAGGATACAAACACAGGGCAGGAGAGAAACCAGAGGAATAAAATTTGCTACCAAGGGGATTGTAGTCCAATATCTGAGGCATCATGCCCCAGATAGTGTTGTTCAAGACATGTTTAATCGTCAGGGAATGTAAATTCCTGAGAAGAAGTCAGTGTGTCTGGCTCATGCGGGCTTCTCCCAGGGACCCAGAGGGGTAGCAATCCTTGCAAGGAAAACCCCACCTTTTCAGACAGATAAGCGATAGACTGAACAAAATGGGTGCTTTATTGAAATACAAGGGACCTGGAGGAGTCAAATCATTACTATAATTAATGTTTATGCACTACCCCTGAAATTCTGGATAAGGTTGGGGCTGTATTGCTGGACGCAGATTCCCCCATATTCATACTGAAGGAGAATTTAAAAATGTCATGGCATCTAAAATTTGCAGAACCACCTGCTCACTGATGCATGCATCAAAAGCAACACACCAGTCTCATTTTGCTAGGGCATTGCACCTTACAGTCACATAAAGATTGAAGCACTCTAGAGACGGGCGGTAGGCCTACTATGTAGGGGCAAATAAAACATTTCCCAAATGGGACCATATATTTATTCCAATAACCTAACGTCCCTCAGTAGAGGCAAAAGGGATCTGAGATCTCTCACCAATGGCTGTGGTTATGGGAGCGAGATCAGGAAGGAGATCTAGGTATTCCCCACTTCCCGTAAGGGGGGAATAACTTGAGACTGATTGCATCGGAACTGGAAGACTCAATGGTTATGGGCAAGATTAAGGTAGACTCTGAAGCATACCTTAAAGAAAACGAGAGACCAGTGGATTCCCAGATGATAATATGGTAAGCATATTAGACAGTACTCTGGGATAAGATACACAATATTGTAATTTGTAAGGAAAAGCGTAAATTATAATAATAGACCAATTCAATAGAAGCCAAATTACTGCATCAGAAAACACATTGATTAATAGCCACCTTCCACCCCATCCTCCCCTGCTCCCAAAAAATAGAGACCATTGGCAACACTTAAACAGGAGTACCAGAACAGGATATACGATGTGGCATGCCAAACGTTTCAGCCAACACAAAACAAGCTCTGAGACTGGGGATAAGGCTGGCTGCCTCTTGGCCTGGCTTAGTAAAACAGAGGAAAACACTAGATGGGTGGAGATGATAACAGACAATAGGGATGAAGCTAGGAACTCTGACCTGAAAATAGCACACACTTTTGTGCAATACTACAGTGCCTTCTACGAGGCAGTTACTTTGTTCCAATGACAGCACAATGAAGCAATTCTTAAACTCACTGGATCGCCCATTGTGGGGAGAGGAGGAGATGGTGGGATGTGGGGGACGGACCAGCATATAGAGGTGGAGGAAGTCCAGGAAGCCATTAAGTACATGAAAAGTGGGAAGACACCTAGCCCCAATGGGGTGTCGCGTAGGCTCTCATTATTCTTATGAGACTACTGGATTTTGAGTGGCAGAATTGCCTGCGGTGTGGGAGACTGAGTCTGACCCACTACAGGTGACACCTGTCGCCCCAATCTGGGTTTTGGTCCTGCTAACTAGCAGTGCCTCATCTCGACCCAAGGGCAGGGATGATTGGGCAGCCGGGCGCATAACATAATTTATTTCTCAGGGAAATCGTGGTCACTCAGGTCTCAACCTTTTCTCTCAGTTACATTAGTCTCACATACACAATGACAAACAGAGGCAGTATATGTTTCAATAAGATTTTAATGAAGCGACTGCATCTTAGATAGCAAAGCATGTGCTGCAATAACCAGGACGATACAGCATGACAAGATTCAAATTGTCACAAGGAGAGTAAAGCATAGAAATAACGCTACTATATTGTCACTAGAGTCAATAGACTAATTCCTACCAAGGATATAATAGAGCACAGCATGTAAAGCTCTAATTCTGCCCTTGAGGTTCCTCTAGGAAGACATCATCCCCCATACCTGAGCAAAGGCCTAAAGTCTGCATAAGCAGCTGTAGCGAAGCATTCAGCAATCAGCATACAGTTGTGGTTCTCTGGCTGGAATCTTCCTCTAACATGTAAGGGACAGGGAAGTGTTTTTATAATAAAACAGCTGATGTTCTGAGAAAATGTCCCAACATAAGGATGTGTGTTGTTCTATGAATGTCAGAGACAAAACTTGTACCACGTTCACCGGCAACCTATCTTACTACAGCCTTGAAAGAAGCACAGAGTGAGCAAGAATGTCTTGTTTGAGAACGCAGTGCTGGCCCAGGCAAAAACAGCTAGATAGAGGGAAATAAAACAAGACCGCAAAAGTGGCTATTGTAAGAATAATAAAATGAAGCTGAATAAACAATATCTAGGTTAAAGTGCACAGCGGCAGGCCTAGTATGCTAAAATAATGTGCATGGAGCTATAACTAAAATGGCTTTACAACAGGGGTACCAGCGGAATTGTGTAAGAAACTTCCTCTGTTACTGCCACTCCACTTAGTACAGGCCTATTTTATATGGAGACCCAGGAGAAAGCATCTCTCCCCTCAAACTTTAGACGTGGAATTATTGCAGTTATCCACAAGGAAAGGAAATTCATTGATGACAGCACCTCTTACCGACAGATCTTCCTGCTCAATATGGAGACAAAAATCTTGGCATCAATCCTAGAAACAAGGTCTAGAGTGTTATAACTTCCCTTACACACAAAGATCAATCCGGCTTCATGCCACTATGCTCCACCAGGCATAATTTGTGTAGATTACATAACTGGCTGGCTCTAATACAGATCCAAGTAGAGCCCCTAGTGATAATTTCATCAGATGCTGAAAAGGTGTTTGATTCAATACATTGGCAGTTTATATTTGCATTGTTACAGCAGTTTTGATTTGGCCTGATCTTCTCCAGATGGGTGACTCTTCGTTATTGCAGTCCCGCAGCTTAGTCAAAGTTAATGGGCGATATCTCACTCATTTGCACGGAAAAGAATCATGTTGCTGGGATGTCCACCTTTCCCACGTATTTGTGATGTGCATAGAACCACTGAAATACTGGGTTAGGTCACTGGGAGAAATCAAAAAGATTCAAGGCAAACACTAGTTAAGTAGAAGAAAAGATGTCAATGTACACCGATGATATCCTACTATAAGCTGTGCAACCCCAAACTCCTGTCCCACAGATCTTCAAAATATTTGAGGAATACGGCAAATAGAGTGGATATAAAATGATTGGGAAAAATTCTTCCTTCTCTACACAATCTGGGGTTGTAACAGAATACATGAGTCCCACGTACTCCATGAGCTGGGTCAGTTGTTGGAATGCAAAATTCCCCTATTGCCAATATGTGCTCCTGGGAATTTCAAATGATATAGACCTTCCACGGGCTAAACTCATGTTATATACACTGGGACTGATAATAGCAAAAAAGTGACATAGCCAGAGTGTGAGGCTCTCCAAACGTCCCTACAAAAAGAGTGGCAAAACGGTATGGACCTGCATATGGGGGCTTAAAAAATGACATGAATACAGAGGATGTCCTAGTACATTTTTATCAAATTTGGAGATAATGGATTCAACATTATGGCATGGGGGAAGGAGAAGGAGCGATGGGCGGCTGGGAGAGAGTGGTGACACTTGTGTGTAATATTCAGGCGGGCATGAAGATATGAGACCTGATGCTCACGGGCTTCAAAATTTAAATAGGTAGTGGTACCTGGACACCACAAGACTGTGACATGCCTATTATCAGTGATGAGAACAGGGAAACTTAAAAATTAGTCCACAGATGAAAGAATCTCCTTAGAGGCCATTAGAAATTGAGGCACACCCATAAACGCTGATAATTGTGTGCTAGTGTGCCGCGTGGCTTGCAAAGTCAAAGTGTCCAAGACTTAGGACCTGATTTAAAGTTTGGCAGGTGGGGGCCATCTGCCAAAAAATAGGCCATCTGACGCACTTTATATTATCTCAGATATAATTCTCTTGGATTTTCTTAAGTATCATAGTAACATTATTTTTGCCTGGACGCATGTGTGCTTTTTTTTAAATTTGTTTATCAAAGCTATTTTTCACACAGTCTCTTTAGACAAACCCCTGTGATCCTGGACTTACAGTTCCTCAGCAGCTTCTCCTTTATTAGAACCTTTAAACTGTCAAATGTATAGTCCTGTGGTCTAAATGTTTGTTTCTTCGGCTAGTAATCTCAAACAACCTTCATTGGTGGCCAGTGGAAAACATTATTTCAGTCTGCCCTCATCTCCTTTTGTTCTAATTGCTACCTTGTTGAGTGCACTTAGTACCTAGCCCTTGGCTTACATTTTATGGAGGCACAGACGTGCATTGAGGGCAAACCATGGCAACGTGTCATGGCAAACATTGTTACTACTGTGTATACAAGATATCTGTCTTGTTGGCCATGGTAAAATATGCTTGTTTCAGAATGGCTACTGTACATTGCAATTTTCTTCATGCCACCTAATCTTCCTGAAGAACATGATGGAGACACACTTTATGCCCTGTGCTTGAACAGTATATATGTAACATGCAACAGGCATTAAGTGTTTGGTACTAACAGCAATCTTTGGAACCTGGGGGTATCTGATTTGCTTCTGAATTGATTTCCTCTATTTCTCTGTGAATCAAGCTTAAAGCAAACTGTATCGATGATTGAATTACTTTGAGCAAACCCTTGCTTTGGTATGTTTAAGTTGGTGTACTTTCCTGTAGTCACTGAGTGGTTGTCACTGCCCACGATAAGCATGGCATGCCACTTATCACAGAACATTTTTCAGAGAGCTTGGTATTTTCACAACCTGTGTTTACCTGAGGAGCATACAAGGGTTCTTACTATTGCTCTGAAAGTTTTCTGTTGTGAGGTGATTTAATTGTACATCTGTAGGTCAATGTCAGTTGAGCACCCAGACTCCTTTGCGCATGCTACACGTCTGGGAGCAAGCGGAAACAGGCCAGCCTATAGCCACAACAAGCAAAAATGTTTAGGTTGTTTTCTAAATCTTGACATCTCTTGTTCTCCAGTAGAGAACATCATTTGATATAAAAGTTCAACTATTTACTGCAGTCGCTGAGCCAAAAAATATACAGCATCTGCGTCGGACGGGTCTCAGATGACTGAGTAATCGCTAATGAAAAGCTACAATAGTAAAAAAAAAAAAAAAGTCTTGCTACATTTCTGACTTGTTTTTTGACGTAACCAAGAATCAAGATTGCTCTTGAATAGTTGTTTTCTGTGAACAAGATTTAAAAGTGTCTTTTTGACATCTGAGCACCAGCCATTATGTGCAGGGTTGTTCCTAAAGCCACTAGTGTTCACTTACTTCATAAGAAATGGTTACTTGCAGTGGGGAAGTAGGACTCTAACGTTTCTCTTTGTCAATTCTGAGTATGCTCTGCTGTTTTCTTCTTTTTGGTAAACTATTCTCGGTTAAGTTGTAAAATAATCTAGTTTTGCATCAACAATGCACAGTTTGCCACTAGTTGATTAACTGTGATTTTGGCATCCTCAGCATCCATTTGGTGATGTTGAGGATGCCGACCATGTTGGCAATCTGTACATAGAAGATGCTTTATCAAGAACCCATGTTTCAAGTAGTTTACTGGTCCTTTTTTTAATTCTAGATATACCCCTGTGGGCCGTTCTTTCTTCTCTGCGCCAGAGGGCTATGACCACCCTTTGGGGGGTGGTAGAGAGGTCTGGTTTGGATTCCACCAATCCGTTCGACCTGCTATGTGGAAAATGATGCTCAATATTGATGGTAAGTCTTATGATATTTTTCAATTAATATGTTCTTCAAAACCACCTGATGGAGAAGTACAGTTTTTTGTGTGCCTAATTGTTTCTTCTTCTACAGCCCCCTCTTGTTGGGCATTGGTTTTCACAGTGTTAGCAGTGTCAGTTTAGGAAATTGAGAGTTTCCCTCTGCATACCTTTTGTGGGCCTAGATACATACGCACGCTGGGCAGTTGAGCTTCATACTTATATAAATAACTCAAGCTCACCCACATAATCTGAATATATTTGCACTCTAAAGAATCTGTATAAGTATTTGACATCTTACATCACAAATGTTTATAATAGGTCACGTCTACTAATGTGTAAACGTTGATGATTTGTTATTAATTACTTACTGATCCAGAAATGCTTGTTGTCAATGTCTGGATAATTCTAGCAACAAAGAGTGCGTTCTTTCATTCAAAAAGTGTCAGCATAACTTTTACTAGGAGTATGTTTTGGTGCCTACAATGCATTCTTTAGATTAATCAGGCAGTTTCTTATGAGCATTTTGAGTATGTAGTCGTGTGCAAACGGTCAGTGATAGCATTAGTTCATCTGGCGAGAGATCTCGTTCAGATGTGTAAGTCTCTTGTATTATTCAAACACACTAGCAAATGTCACCAAAACAACTTATAGTGTAGTTTTAGAGCCGTATGCATCCACACATAAGAATAACATTGAGTGGCGCAGCTGCTTGAAAAGCTTCTGGAGGGAGAGGAGAAATAAACCACAAAGCCAGTAAACAAAATAGTAGGTGAGACATATTCAGTTGTCAGTGAATCTGTTTAACTCATCTCTAATTGGTTTTGAGAGAAAGTGCATCTGCTATGGGCACGGTAAGGTTAGCACCGGTCAGTAGTCTATGGATATCAAAAGTAAAATGTAGGCAAACTGATGCTATAATGCTAGTGATTATGCGGAACCTAGTTAAATATTGGTTTGTGTTCAGATGTTTACTGTAACATTGTTAACTTACTGGATAAATTAGAGTATTGTTGAAAAAAAGAATCAGCAATGTGGGGATAATGTCAGATGCGTTATTTATGTGCACTTCGGAAAATCCAAAGGCTGAATGTAACGGGTGATTATTTTAAATAGACTGAATCATGGGAGTTCTAGATTCAGTTAGCAGAGTCCCTAATTCATCATTTATGCATTTGGACATTTAGGGAGTCATTCCGACCCTGGCGGTAGACTACCGCCAGGGCCGGGGACCGCGGATGCACCGCCCACAGGCTGGCGGTGCATCGATGGGCATTCTGACCGCGGCGGTACAACCGCGGTCAGAAACGGGAAACCGGCGGTGTCCCGCCGGTTTCCCGCTGCCCTAGGGAATCCTCCATGGCGGCGCTGCAGGCAGCGCCGCCATGGGGATTCCGACCCCCTTACCGCCAGCCTGGTTCTGGCTGTTTTGACCGCCAGAACCTGGTTGGCGGTAACGGGTGTCGTGGGGCCCCCTAACAGGGCCCCACCAAGATTTTCAGTGTCTGCCAAGCAGACACTGAAAATCGCGACGGGTGCAACTGCACCCGTCGCACCCCTTCCACTCCGCCGGCTCCATTCGGAGCCGGCATCCTCATGGAAGGGGGTTTCCCGCTGGGCTGGCGGGCGGCCTTCTGGCGGTCGCCCGCCAGCCCAGCGGGAAACTCAGAATTACCGTGGCGGTCTTCTGACCGCGCAGCGGTATTCTGACGGCGGGACTTTGGCGGGCGGCCTCTGCCGCCCGCCAAAGTCAGAATGACCCCCTTAATGTCTTTGTTCAACTTTGGAAGGTCATTTGTCTCTGGTGGCTTAAATACTAAATTTGGAGACTGACCCTCACCTTGGGATTAATATTTATATTTAGTAATCCAACTTGAGTTGTATACTTCATTGTAGAAGCTGCCAGCTCTGACATATTTGTACGTGGAAATTCAGCAGAAAATGAGAGAAACAGCCAATGGGCCCTTAAGTGCTACATGTACTATTGCTAGTGTTCAGGACTCTTAGGCATGGATCCCGACCCCAGGCCTTCCTGTGAGCCTTACTACGAGTCCTCAGTACCAGAAGCTGAAATTGCCCCGCAGAGTCCTTAGGCTGTAATCTTCATAATATAGTTGTCCACAACCAATGCTCAGAAACAGTATAATAATGTTGTTGTTATTATTATTATTATTACTATTATTACACAATGATTGCAAAGCTTATTATAGGTATATGCCAAATAGCTGACAGGTCTCACCACTGTAGGCTAAGAGTAGAACGCCACCCACAGCAAGAGTAAACACTCCAGTAGCAGACACAGAAGAGAGGAGCAGATGGTAGTAGTGGGTTTCTAAAACATGTTTGTAGTTGTAGTAATCTGAATCGTAGAGGTGCAGATGTTAAGCAGGATATCACCAAGTGAAAACCGAAGTGAGTAACAAAAACAACAAAGATACATTTGAAGGGAAGACCAGGTGCGAACTGGTATGACAGCAAAGAAATCCCAACAAAACACCCAGTTGCCAGCCAAGATGTTCACAGTTGCATTCAGTTAATTTATTTCTCTTCCCAAGATGTTCACAGTTGCCCAGGTTTAAATTCTTTCTCTTCCAAACTTGACCTGGAAGTACTTCTCCACCTTCATGAATAGGGAAGTCACTGTACTTTCTGATGGGACATGTGTCCTAATGGAACGGGAAGGACGCTAACATCGCCGTATCTCTAAAGTTGCGCTGTGTGTCTCAACACTGTTCTTGTCCTCTTCTTATGCAAAAAAAATAGTAAGTCCTCCTTACAATCCTTACATTAGTGACCCTGAGTTTTTCCTCATTAGAAGAGCTCAGTGGCCCTAGCAAATATTCAGTCAAGGAAATCCTACACGGCTGTGTTAATGTGTCTGAATTATCTAAAAGCAAGCTTACCACCAAACGTGATTTGGTGGAATATATAGTTAGAACTCGTACTCCAGAGTCCTCTAAGAAATGACTTGTAAATGGAGGGTTACACTGACTGAGCGTGTGGTGATTCAGATGAGAAGCCCCCACTTATTAGCCTCACTGTGAATATGTTTTTAAAAACAGACTCCAAATACTTCCATAGAAAATGTTTACAGAATGATGGGTTCCCCACCAGGGAAGTGCTCAGTATTGGTTCTGAGGCAAAGAGTTGTGCTCCATGGGCATCCCTAACAAAGGAAATCAATATTATGTAAAGCTCTTAATGGAACTTGATGGAAGAGGTTCTGCAAAATTGCGATTTCTGCATGCTTTTCGAAGTACCTTTCATTACACTTTTTAAGTGTACGCCCAGTTCCCGGAATAGCAGTTCGAAACAGGAGAATCCATCTTGAACTCTCAACACTGAGTTACTCAATAATGCCTCACTTGGTTTTGTAGTTGATGACGACAACTTTGGGCATTTGCAGAAAAGGCCCATGGTAGATAGAAATCTCTTCAAATGATCTCATGGTTAGTGCATCTGTGATTCACCCTACACATGGAACTACGGTCACCTGTTTTCTCTTGACTCACTTTGCTAATAAGTGCAGGTCAGATAGTCCCACCTCTCTAGTGCCCTCTAACTTGCAGTATAAGGGGTAGGTCAAAAATGCAAGACGTTCTGCAGGCAGTGAACCTTGCATCTCAGGAGCTCAGCAACTTTTTCCAGAGTACAAATTTGAGCAGAATTTGACTTGTCCTCAGATCCAATGATAACAGTACAATCCTTATGACTAATGCCCATTGGGCAGAATTGATTCCATCCTCTGCCCCCCTTATCACGTGCCATATGCTGACTAATGCCTGCTTGCAGTCGCACATTCAAGTGACACTCAGGAGAGATGGCGCTCTGAGGTGCAGCACACACAATATGAGAACACACTTGGGCAATCCAGAAGCATCCACTGTTCACAGTTTGGAAGACCACGTCTCAGATTTTCTTTTTTTCAATACTTGTTCACATTTGATGGCTTTCCTCATCTGCACCACATTGTTTGATCAGGTGGTAAATAGAGTGTGGGCAGTTAAATTATACAGCAAGCCTGGTAGCGTTTTTTTCCCACCATGACTTCAGACCCACTTTTTGCTTCACAAGCTGTAAAACACTACTCCTTTCCAATGCGCCCCGCTCTCTCCTCTTACTAACCACAACTCTTTCCACCACTTTTCCCCAACTTACTTCCTCGATTCAACCGAACCACTCCTGCCCTCCACCTGTCTTTGTACATTTCCAGATGGAACTCTTCAAATACCCTCCTTCAAATTTCACATCTATCTCATACATCTCAAGCAATATGGATGAAAATGGCACTTTCCTCCCCTGCTCTCAAATATCCTCACCAAACTGCACCCTCACCACTTCTTTTTTCATTTCAACTCGGAGTTGCCTCCTATCTAGATAGTTTTACGAAACAAACTCAGGGTACACCTATTCTTCTGAAGGGCTTTTCTTCTTTTTGCAATGTGTCTTCCTGCTTTCCATGCCCTTTCTCTCCTCACCCTTATATGCTTTTCTGGGGCAGTGCTCACCAGACAGCTCCTGTGTGTGAATGCAGGTTCCCCGTGATCAGCGCCTCAACACTCCCGGATATTAGGCACTTAATACATGTAGTTAGTAAAGAAATGAAGAACTAGTCCCATGCAGAGCACTTAAACACACATAGTCAAACACAATATGTTTGTAAAAAAAAATACAAGTTTTATTGTTCAATCGGGTGAAAGGGAAGTTTATACAAAGAAAGGGAAGTGCACTTGTTACCAAGAGACAGATAGGTCCAGGTTTCCTTTGATGATATCATGAAGAAGTGGATTAATAACGCTAAATAAACTTAAGGCAGGGACCATGAACAGTTAACTTTTATTGGCATGTAAAGAGAATGCAGAATGCCTTCTTGAATGATGTTCTGTTGATGAGATGCAATCATGGGTGAGAGCCTGAAAACCCATATTTACCACAGAAGAATTCCTGGGAAACCTGTGCTCCAGAAAGGTGAAGAGGCCTCGTCCTAAAAGATGTCTATTTGACAGTGCAGCAAAAGAATACCTAATACAGAACTACTAGCAGGTAATCCAGTGCCATGTTACTTGCGTCATCCATCGATACTTATGTAGTCAAATTTATAAAAGTCATCCTTGGATTTGAGCATCAAGGAGTCTTTGACAGAGGCTTGCTACAATAAGTATGGTCTTAGGCAATAAACATATGTTGATATTAGTACAAAAAGCAACTTTTGTGTTGTTTTACTTTTTTGCCAATCTTTTTGACTGGTTGTTTTAATTTCAACGATGTTATAATTTATATTAAAAGCTGTATAGCATACACCAAAAACGAAATAGCCTAGAAGATCTCAAATAATGGTTGCTGTTGCACAACACAATGGTGCTCACTGTATTGACCTTGGAACGTTCAGAGGCAAAGGGGCTGATTTAGAGCTTGGCGTACAGGGTACAACAGTGAACCCTGTCCACCAGACCATAGGATTTCTGGTGGCTGAGCGCCAGTTGGCTCCAAGGATTGGAAGCTTACTCTGATAGCCTGACGGAGTAGGGACCGTCAGAATAAAGACATCATGCTGCTTTCTCTATTTAGAGAAGAAGCTGTGGTGTGTTTTTTTCTGTCTGTAACCACCAGGAAAGATCTAATCGTGAGGGACAGAAAAAACAATAGTGATCCCCATATCTATGAAGGAAACTGTCAGGGTTTGAGTCATTAGCTTTTTTTTTTTTTTTTTTTTAAGACACAAACCAGCTTTGCGAGTTTGTTCCTGAAAAACAATAAAATAAATCTAAAAGTTTATTGAACTTCCATCAAAACCAGTGGCAGCTGTTCACCAAACATTTGTACCATGAAGGGACCATAGAATGGTGATTCCTTTCAAGGCACAGAGATGACAGTCAGGCCGGTGCGCATCTCTAAATTTGGCAGTTGGGGTGCTATCAGGAATGCTGAGGTAATATCCCCCACCATCCTGTTGGAATGTATTCTGTTTGTCAATCGCTTAATCGGCCCCTAAATTACTATCTTGGCAAACACGCGACCCAAGCTGTATTACCTGCCTTTGGCTTACATAGTATTGCTGTAATGCTAACAATATCAAGTTGAATTGCCATGTCCTCAGTCCAGCTTGAAGACCAGCCCTATCTAGTTCCCATACCAACCAGTAGCCAACCCGAAGGCCAGCTAGGTCCAGAACGTAGTCTAGCCCACAATCCATAAGAGATTGGCCAGGCTATGCAGCATAACCGAGTCCCATTTAAATTCATTCCCTAGCCCTACCAGCACGTAAAATAGTTTTCTTGCCTGGGCCTAAACCAATCAAACCCCGAGCTGTGATCAGAGTCTGCTCCAGCCAGCTCACTCCCCTATATAGAACCATGAGCAGCCCAGAGCCTAGGCCTTAGTAATGTCTAGCTTCAGTTCTGCATTTCTTGCTAAGAAACATACTAAAATTCAGAAGTTAGTACTATCGAAATACCCATACTCTTACTGACACTTTCTTAATGTCTGTAAATGTATTGATGGTAATACTTATCCACATGTTGCCACTGAGTAGTCGGGACTGGAGTGGATTCCTAGAATTGGGTGTCATCCCATGATGATCAAGGCAGGAAACTTGCCCCACCATCAGCAGTTGGGCCTCCAAATATGAATCTTGGAAGTAGCTATAGTGTATATTACTTAAGGCACCCTAGATTTTTACAGCTGTATCGTTAACTGGCAATTGTTTAAAAACATAACTTTTCACTAGATCTTCCCATACTTGTGTAGGACAGCACTCATACCCACATCCACCATCAACTGGGCCTTTGCTATGGTAAGGTAAATATCACACTGTACAGCATTGTTGTTGCACTTTGCAAGGTACATGTTTTACTTGATGGAGTGTAGCTCAGTGATCCATAATTATTAAATAAATAAATTAATATATATCAGCACCCCGTAGCCATGAAAGCTGATTTTTGATTCAGTTCACCCCTGAGTGCAACTGGAATGGCACATAATGGGATGTTTTTGTGGAAGTAATAGGGAAGGGCTCCTCTGTTGATGAAAAATGGGCGAGGATGACTCTCAGACACCAGAATGGCTAATTAGTGGGCTAACTGAGTATGGAGTGCCACAATGGATATCTGCTTGGACGATCCTCATCATACAAGGTCACACCAGTTGATTTCTAGGAAGTCCAGAATATTAGACATCAGTGTACGTAGAAGTAACCCAGATCTACTTCAAGAGGAATTGGGTGTCTGACACAAAGTGACAACCAGCCTGAGCGAGGCATCTGTGCCTCAACACAGATATGTGGCCTGACTCATTGAAAAGCCTCTTATTTCAGAGAGGGTTGAAGCTCAAATAACTCTCCTAAGCCTAAGCTACCATTCTCCAGAAGTTACAAGTGGCTCCTTAGTGTACTTCTAACCCCTGCTGCTACACATTTGAGGCTCCACCATTATCTCTGCACACTGAGGTGGTTATATAGAATAATGTCATGGAAACATTGCTTGCACATAGTCCGTATTGTCTTTGGCATATACACAGCTACTTACTTTCTAATCCTCACAAATTGCTTTGAGGCTTTTTAGAAGTGATGAGCACTTTGCAGTAAACTAAGATGGCTAGGCAGAAGGGATGATTGAGTTCTTAAGACAGACAAGGAGCATCAAGCTAACTGACAAAAACCAGAAGAAAACCTCAGCAAAAGCTTTTTTGGCTCGAAACTGGCATGTGTTTAATGTTGCAGTCTGTTCTATAATCTGTGTACAGGGGATCATAGAAGTTGAGGCACTCTAACAAGTGCCTCCATGCTCTATTGCTGCTCTATCTGCTCTGTACAGAGGGCAGGGTGTGTGGATATTGCCGGATGGGGTATAGAAAGAAAGGGTAGGACTTCTTTGAGGCACTATAGCGTCCCTCTTACCAGGCTTTCATGCAGATCACAAAGATATTTTCTTTCTGCTCTCACAGAAGGAAAACCTGGTACAGGGAAGAGAGGGGCAGGACTACCTTCTTTTTTTGGATGACCTCCATACAAGGCCATGAGCTGATCCCACAGCTTGGTAAAGAGAACCATAACATTAGTATATTTATAAAGCTCACAGTACAGTGGAGTGGCGTACAGTGTGGTAGATTGGAGTGACGTAGAACATAGAGTCCTAGAGTGTGGTAGAGTGTAGTGGCATAGAGTGGCCTAGAATGGAATTGTGCAGAGTGGATTGGTGTTGAATGGAGTAGAGTGGAGTAGTGTGTCCTAGAGTAGAGTGTAGTAATTTAAGGTGGAGTGCAGTAGAGGGAGTTGCATAGAGTGTTAGAGTGGAACACAATTGAGTAGAGTGTTGTAGCGTGGCATAGAGTGGAGCCGAGTGCCATTCAGTGGCTAGGGTGGAGTATAGTATTGTTGAGTGCAGTAGAGTATTGGAGTTGCATAGACTAGTGTAGCGCGTCTTAGAGTGGATTGGCATACAGTGGAGTGGGGTAAAGTGTCATACAGTGGAGTGGAGTCGAGTGGAATAGTGTAGCATAGAGTGGAATAAAGTGTTGGAGTGCCGTAGTTTAGAGTGGATTAAAGTGCAGTAGAGTGGAGTGGAGTGTCGTAGTGTGTCTGAAAGTGTTGTAGAGTGGAGTAGCGTAGAGTTGATTAGTGTGTCAAAGAGTGCAGTGGAGTAAAATGGGGTGAAATGGTATTGAGAGAGTTACATATAGTGTCTTAGAGTGGCATAGAGTGGAGTAGAGTGTCGTACAGTGACACAGACTAGAGTAGAGTGTGTACAGTGGAGTGTCATTGGGTGGAGTGGAATGGTGGGGCCTAGAGTGTATAGTTTATCCTTACAATAATAAAAGACAGCCATATTGTTTAGACTGCATTAAGGCTGAATGTGGTAAAAAAGAATATGGCTGTCTTTTAATTCGGTAAAGGCTTTCATCACCCAATCATATACTGTTTTGTCATTGCTGTGTACTGCGGTGTAGCATGAAATTACCACGGTGCAACACATTCCAGTATATTGCTATAATGTTTTACTTATAACTTTAAAAGTACTGAACGTATTTAGATCTACTGCCAAAAAGGATCCTTTGCACATCATAATCTATATTCCTGCCAAATTTCATTAAAACTTGTTCAGCTATTTCAGTGCTACATCTGAGTAAAAGGTCTGTGGAAATTGCATTGGTGGGAATCCTTACTATAACTAATGCCACTCTGTAATATCCATGAAGCACAAAGGAAAAATGTTTAGGGTAGGCTAATACATCTCTTAAAGTTGCCTAACTCCCTAACTCCCTAAAGTATCTTTTTTGGAATTCTCATGTAGACAGTAACATTTAGTGAATGTACGTAAGGATTTCCATAGCCATGAACATTCTTGACCCAAGTGGCAGATGCAGCTTTACCTCTGAGGGAATGTGGTTTTGGTTTACTGGGTAAAGGTTTATTCACTAACTGATAGCAGCTTATAATACAGAAAACCATCCATCGGATTATGGTTTGTTAGATGAAGCTAACCTTGTCCGAGAGGATCATAATTAACAAATGAATGGTTAGTTTTCCTAACAGAATTGGTTTTATCTAAATAAAGTTTTAGAACTCTTTCAAAACTAAAGAGTGAAGTGATCCCTCCGCTGATGAAGTAGGATTGGGAAGAAATAATGGGAGAGAAATGGATTGATTTATCTAAAAAAATTAAACAAATTTGGGAAGAAAGGAGGGTTTAGAACTACTCTTCTGTGATCAAAAACTAAATTAGATGAAAGGACCTTTAACTCACTGACTCTTCTTGTAGATGTTATTATGATTTAAGAAAGCAACTTTCCACAAAAGATGCTACAGTGTGGCTTTACGGATATGCTCAAAAGGAGGAGCCTTAAGTTAAAAGGAATGAAATTCAACTCCCACGGGGGACGTTGCCTTTTGATGGGAGGATAGATTGTTTTTTAAGCCTTCATAAAAGTCTTTAGTGACTGAGCTCATGAAGAATGATTTTTGATTTTGTCTTGACTATAAGATATTATAGCTGCCAAATGAACGTCTGTAGAAGAACAGTTCAGCTTTGATTTTTTCCTGGCACGATAAGGCATCATAATTTTTGGCCAAAGTAAAAATCTCTTCCATTTGAAGGCATAAGAATTTCTGGTAGGTTTGATTTGTTTAGCCAACACTGTTTGACTAATAAGCTTGCTGAGTCAATATGATTCTGTCTTCCCAACTTCCTTGATGGTGTGTCTATTGGTCTGTAGTGGGTACCATAAAACTGCAAGAGGAGTTAGATCCTAGCAGAGAGAACAATCTTCTTACAGTTGGGTGTGCAGTAACTGGAGCTATTTTTGAAAAATGGAACTCCTTCTTATCCCCTGAAGGAAGCACTTCTGTTGTGGTGTTGAGAGATACTCCCGGTTAAGTTTGGATTTGAACTGGAGATTTTCACTTTTTCAAGTTTACTTGCAGGCCTAAGTGGTCTAATAATTCTACAGTGTAGTAGAAATCCTGTTGAGCTTGTGGTGCTGTAAGTTTTGTTTAGATATGGGTATGCAAAGATCTTTGTCCTGTGATGAAAGCTGCCACTATTGCTATGCATTGGGTTTTGTTGATTAGGAATCTGAGAAATGGTCTGTGTTTCACTGCAACTGGAATGTGAAAATAAACATACCTTAGATCTAAGGAACAGATCTCCTTTCGTTAGTTGGGGAAATATTTGAACTTTGACATATGATGTTTTTGTTGGCCTGCTTAGGATCCATTATTAGTCATAAATAAACATTGAATTTAATACTTAAACCACTTTTTATTACATTTGAACACAAACAGGGATTCAAATCAAATCAAATCATTAACATTTATAAAGCGCGCTACTCACCTGTGCGGGTCTCAAGGCATAGTTATGCTGCTTCTTTTATCACCAAAGTAAACAAACGTGATGGATGGAATGCTTAAAATAGTCTCTGTCACTGGTAATTACTACAGGCCTCATCCCAGTCCATCATTATTTTGCACTCCAGGCCACCTCAGTTTAGCCCCAGCCATATACCATCCAGTCTTGACACTGCTCCATTAGGAATAGTGCAGCCCGAACTGCTAGGCCAGTTTCTCCCTGAACCGGAACACAAGACCCCAGGACCAGTTGTGCCCTACTTAAGGCTCATCAGCTAGGTCCAGTGACACTTTGTGCATAGGACCCATGTCTGGGCATACTCGCTCCCCTCGGGGCGACACACTAAAGTAAGCAACAAAATGATATATAGAATCCTTGAATTACTTTCAGCCACTGGTAGTGACTCTGGGCTGCATCCTAGTCCAATGTTATTTTGCACACCATGACACCTACGTTTGGACCTAGCCAGTCCGAAGGTATTGGAGCACTTTACATGAGCACCAGTTACATTACACATGGGCACAATCATTTTTTGTTAGGCACTCGGAGAGTAAGTGATTTCACCTCAATCATAGGATGTTGAGCTGATGCTGAGACCTGAACCTGGTTCCCCAGTTCCAAAGTCAGTAACTCTAGTGATTACTCCACATCCTCTCCCCAATCCACTCTTTCACAACAATTTTCAAGACGTGGGACTATTCAACGACAAATGTACAGTTCTGGAGGAGCACACTGCATGTGGAAGTAACATGATAGGTCTTTGATATTTTTTTTCTTGCCTTGATCGGGGGAAATAAGCATGTCCCTCTATATAAAGTGCTTTCTATACCACAACTCTAAGGTGTGGCCGCCACAACAAATTTCAAATTGTAAAATGCAGGATGAGGTCAGAGAGTTCTTAAATTGGTAAGTATATGTAACTGGCAGCATTTGGAAAACAAATGTGACAGAAAAATGAAATGCCAAGGAAATATGAAATTAAACCTTTTTAAAGGTGCAAAGTCTCATATAGATGAAATAGGCACTGTAGTTATAAATTTGTTTAGGGGCTCTGTAGCCCCGGAATGCAGCAGAGAGGCAATTGGTCCCTCTGTTTATGGCGATCACCATCTTCAGGGCGCTGAGTGTAAAACTACAGTGAGTTCCAATTATGTTAGTTCTTTAATGACTAGGTAATATGGTTCCAGAAAATAAAGATAGCTGTGGTGAAGAGTTGGTTTACAAAAAAAAATAACATCTTCGCCATGGGATTCTCTTTGCTATTTATAAATGGTAGAATATCTCCGCGTATTTGTGAGATCGTAAAAGACATTTTAAGCCCTATCCTATAGCAGTTTCTGCCTTTAAAAAAATAATAATAATACTATTGGGCCAAGTTAAAACATATCAAAGTAGATTTGGTTGAACATGTCCTTGAAAAGTAACACTCAGCACTAAAAGGCAAAAACAGTAAATTGTAATCCAATACTAACTATACTAAACCGAGAAAACGGTACTTGCAGATTTAGGAATTTTGAAGACTGCACCATTCCTTCATATCCAACAGGGAATCATTTGGGCAGTTCTTGTTTTCTGCGTAGTGAGGATGACCCTGAACCATTTTGCCTTCCGTGAAGGATAGTTTTTGGCAAAGGAACGCCAATTTTGTTGCCTTGGATTTTAGCCCTTTTTTCTATGGGGAAATGTTTTAGGACCCGTTTTTTCCTGAAGGTGTTTACACACTCCTTGTTGCCTCAGCCACTATGCCTGTAGTTTTTGACATGTCCTGTCTCTAAAGAATAGGTGTCCATGAAAGAGGAGCACGATGTATGTGTGATCTGTCTTCCGGACATCAAGGACTGCAACTACATTTGTAGGAAAATAGTACACTGGTGGCTGAGAGTCAGGGAAGGTTGCATCTCAGGGCCTCAAAAGGGGAAATCACTTAAACAAAATCAATAGTCTGTTGTGTTTTTGCTTTGGATGCGAGACAGCCAGTATTTTCTCACACTCTCTGCTTTTGCCATCTCAGGAGGTGAATGGACAGCTTCTCAAAGTAGCTGCGCTCGCTGTTAAGATGATCTGGGCTTCAGTGCATGGAGATCTGAGTTTCGTTATTCATTGTTGCGGTATTCCTATGCATTAATGTCGAAGGGGTCACAGTGTTTAGAACTGATGTCTGTTGCATCTCTTTCACTGAAGACCTCCCCTTTTCAACAAATGCACTTTCTTGTTCAGCTGACTCACAATAGCAAAGAACACTGGCACTAGTTCACCAGAAGGAGGGCCATACCATCCACAGAGAATTACACCTCATTCCAGGCTCCTGTTATGCCTGTGACTTCTCAGGTGGTCAGACCTCTTTTCAAGACAGTGTCTGTCTCTTCCGAGAAATCTGAACAATCTCAGCCGGACCACCAGTTGACAAAGGGAGAGATTCCATATTCTTGGAAGATCTTCCACCTCAAGATCAAAGAGATCCTCAGCCCCTTTCCAAAGAAACTCTAAGGAGATTGGCCTTGAGGGGACATCCCAAGAAAACATCCTCGTCAGGACCTGTATTGGGAAGCTCCCAATCCCAGGAGGCAAGCATACTGCAGCAATTCTGCTGCTGAGATGGATACTTCTGAATCAGAGCCTTTCAAGGATTGGTTCACCGGCTTTAACAGAATCTGTCCGATTTATGATAATTCCAGTCATTTACCTCATTTTGTTCCACAAAATTGCAAACAGAGCTCCAAGGAAGCTCAGTATCCAAACTACGATGCCTAAAATCACTTATAAACAAGGCACACCAAATGGCAAGCAAGATTTACAATGCCTCTGGCATAGACATTTAGAGTCAATGACCGATAATTTCTTAAATTCTTTCTTGGTGAGACCAGCAAAACAGTGGATAAAGAAGTTGTTCACACCACTCAACTCAGATTCAAAATGTGTTATTGGAATCAATTGTGTTCCATCTCTTTGTTGACTGTAGTAACTAGTCCTCAATATCCAGCAAAGGATAAGATTGAGTATCCTCTCTCTGGAAGCTCAAATCATACGACTGGTATTGGATACTCGTGAGGAACATAAGACGTATAGCCATTTTTTTCCCAGTCTGCAGAACTCAAATGTACACAAATTTAGATGCTGTTTATTTGAATGGCATTAAAGGATTTTAAATGTTGAAGTACTCTCAGGAAGTCTCCCTTTTGGTATGCTACCGGATGTTGACCTCCCTAAAGAAAATGCAAAATGCAGAGATTATGCTTACAGATTCTCAGAATCTCAGTTTCTCTAGAGTTTGCTTTTTGATATATTAGTCTTGAGGAGTTCTGTATACTTTGCCTCCGATCCCTCTGCTTCTGAATTTGATCATCAAAAAATGATGGTTTTTGAAAACAGTGACTCATAACATTTAGTATGTGCTTTGGCCATTTGGGTTTCTCTTCACCTCAAGTGGAGTGGGTGTGGGGTGGACGGAATTGGAGGAGGCTTACTGTACTGCCCTGCCATTATGTTTAAATTGGAGGAATATAATTAGTTTGCAGGCTAGACAAATTACTCTTTCTATTTAAAATGTGCTGCAGCTGAATCTGTCTGGTTTTCAATGTTAACCCATCATATCCTCAGTGTACCCACAGAAAGGCAGTAGAGCTAAGGGTTCAGCATCGCAGGATAAAAACCCGTGATTTCTTCCTCCCCCCTCTAGGTATAGCCATCCCTACCAAATGAAACCAGGGATTATGGCTATCCTTTAGGAGTTTTGTAGTCCGTAAAAAAGATTTTTAAACCTCTCTCATTAGCCACATGATACACGGTCCGAGAAGGGAGCTAAAATAACTTTTGTGTCATGCTGGTCTAGCAAACCAGAGTCTATTCCCAGGGCCTATAGGAATATAGTGCATTCTATTTGTCACCCCTTTGCTAAGAGCCTTGAAATATTCTTCAGCCTTAGGCCAAAGCCCTGATGAAGAAGGGTGCATTTTCACCCCAGTTTTAATTTAGGCTGCCACTACTGAATGTCTGCCAGTATCATCAGATTTGTATTGCCATGGTTTAGGCGGGTATCTGATTCAGCTTTTCTGGTATAATTCTACACTCTCTGTGGAGAAACATAAGTAATTAATACATATTTAAGCTTTTACCTATTTAAAAAGTGTATGAACCATTAGGTTTTTCTAAACTTGGAGAAATGTATTGGTTGCATGCTGTGACCGTATTTTTGAGGCCAGTAAAGATGTTTAAGAACCAACCTATGTACCAGTAGGTTCGTTCTTAAAAATCAGAATCATGGTGGGTCGGAATCCAACCTATCACATGAATCTAGTGAAGTAGGTTGCAACTTGTGACTCACAACAATTGGAAGATGGTGACCACCTGGGGTCAGCAGACCACCATGTCTGTGATTGTTTTTTTAATAAAGCACACATTTTTAAATGAAGCCTTTTTCCTTCTGGAAATTGAGACTACATTTAAACTGAGCAGTTAACTTTTTTGTTTGTTAAAGTGGTAGCAGTGATCCCTGAACCGACCATTGCCTACTCTTCAACACATTTTTTTATATTCACAAAGGGAATGCATCGACACCGCCATTAGGGTGTCAGGAAAAACATCAATGTTTTGCAACCGGATTTTGGTTGTAAAACATTGATACATAAAATATGGATGCAGTATTTGGGGTATGCATGGCTTAGATGTTCAGGCTTCAATCCAGCAGTTCAACAAGCGTTCTTTAATATTCCCTTTGATAAGGAGCATCTCTTTGGCCCTCAAGTTGACTCCACACTTGAGAAATTATAGAAAGATACGGACACCGCAAAGGCCATGGGGGCTCTTCAGTCCCAAACACATGGCTTTTTTTCATTGCACAACATATAGAGGAGGTTATAGAACATCAACAACCTCTGACCCAAACACCGCCCTAACCAAAAAAGCCTCAACCTCTTGCTTTTGAGGTTCTTTCAGAGGGACATATAAAGGCAACAATTTCAGAGGCAGGGGTAAGAGCACTACCCCCCATGGCTCACCCTCCTTAGGCAAACACTGACTATATACATCTTCCCAAACACCATACCACACAGGTATGGGGCCGCCTTCAGTATTATCACACAGAATGGTCAGACATAACATCGGACCAATGGATCCTCTCCATTATCCATTATGGTTAGCGTCTGGAGCTTACTTCCACACCTCCAAACATTGTCCCTCACACACACATCTTGCCCTCCTAAAAGAAGAAGTACAGTCTCTACTTATCAAAGGAGCCATAGAGCCTGTCCCATTACAGTATCAGGGAACAGGAGAATACTCCCTATACTTTCTCATACCCAAAAAGGACTGCTCACTCAGACCCATACTGGATCTCAGACCCCTAAACCACTACATTCTCTCAGAACACTTTCACATGTTTACTCTCCAGCACGTTATTCCATTCCTTCAAAAAGGCGACTTCATGATGGCTCTAGATCTGAAGAACGCCTGCTTCCACATCCCCATTCACCCTGCACTCTGCAAATATCTAAGATTTCTGGTCACAGGAAAACATTATCAATTCATAGTTTCCCTTTTGGAGTCACAACTGCTCCCAGGGTATTTACCAAATGCCTAGTCGTTGTCGCAGCGCATCTCAGAAGACAAAAAGTATACATGTTTCCTTATTTAGACAACTGGCTCATCAAAGCCAGTACACTACAGCAGTGTCAACCCCACACTCAAACCACAGTAAACCTTCTTCACAAATTAGTGTTCACAACCAGTTTCCTGAAATCCCACCTACAACCTCTTCAAACTCAACTGTATCTAGGAGCCATTCTCAACTTGGAGCTAGGGTTAGCATACCCCAATCCAGCCCGTATTCACAGTTTCCAACATCATCTTCCTCAATTTCAGGAGACTCACGTTCACACAGTCATGGCTTTCATATGTCTCTTAGGAATAATGGCATCCTGTATTGCCTTTGTCCCTCATGCTAGACTCCACATGTGTCCACTGCAGCAATGACTGTCTCTTCAGTGGTCTCAGTCACAGGGTCACCTTCAGGATCTATTGTTTTTAGACTACCAAACTTACCTCTTTCTGCAATTGTGGAACTCCACCACCCTATTAAAAGAATGTCCTTTTCGAGAACTTGTGTCTCAGCTCATTCCGACCACGGATGCATCCCTAACTGGATGGGGTGCACATCTTCAGAAGTTCACAGTCCAAGGAATTTGGGATCTCAATCACCAATCCATGCACATCAGTTATCTGAAACGTCTTGCTGTATTTCAAGCCCTTAGGGCTTTCCTTCCTCAACTGTCACACAAAGTTGTCTTGGTTCAGACAGACAACATAACAGCAATGTATTACCTACAAAAAACCTTTCCAAAAGTGGGGAACTCCTCAAATAGACCTTTTCGCCACAGTAGAAAATGCAAAATGCCCAAGCTTTGCATCCAGATACCCTCACCCTCTGTCCAAGGGCTATACTCCGTAGATGAATTGGTCAGAGATATTTGCCTTGTGGTTTTCCACGTCTCCCTCTCATTCTATTTCTGGTTCAGAAACTCAGGCAGACATCTCTCATCATGATCCTGGGAGCGCCCACTTGGGCACGTCAGTCATGGTTCACAACACTCCTGGACCTCGCACAGGTTCCCCATGAGAAGCTTCTTAAAAGGCTAGACCTTCTCACAAAGGGCCAAACACAAATCAGACACCTCTCACTCAACCTTGCGATATGGCTTCAGAAGTAATAGAGTTTGGTTACCTCCAGTTGCCTCCTGAGTGTATGGAGATTCTTAAGGAAGCTCACAGGCCAACAACTATAGCATGTTACTCAGCGAAATGGAAGCGCTTTGTTTTTTATTGCCAATCCAAAAACACTGACCCCATTAAAGCATCTGAGCAAGATATTGTTTGCTACTTGCTTCACTTGCAAAAAGCAAATTTGGCTTATACTTCAATTGGATTACATCTTGCAGCTATAGCTATGTATTTACAAAACAGACAACTTACTTCTCTGTTCAGAATCCCATTTATCAAAGCCTTCATGGAAGGACTTAAAAGAGTAATTCCACCTAGAGTACCCCCAGTCCCATCCTGGACTCTTAATATAGCACTTACTAGGCTTATGTGCCCTCATTTTGAGCTACTTCATTCATGTCCTATTCAGTTCCTGTCTTGGAAAGTGGCTTTTTTAGTCGCTATTACATCACTCAGATGTGTAAGTGAGCTCCAAGCATTAACTTTAGAAGAACTTTTGTTTCAAATGCACAAAGGTAAGGTGGTCCTCCACACAAACCCAAGGTTCCAACCAAAAGTAGTTTCTCAATTCCACATCTATCAAACCATTGAGTTACTGGTTTTCTTTCCACAGCCTGACTCAGTGGCAGAAAAATCACTCCACACTTTAGATGTCAAAAGGGCACTCATGAATTACATTGACAGGTCTAAAGAATTCAGGAAAACACACCAGTGTTTTGTAGCTTTTTCAGTGCCACATGGGGTAATGCAATATCCAACAATGGCATAGCTAGGTGGAACTTTAAGTGCATACAAACTTGTTATGCTAAAGCAAAAAGACAGCTGCCACTAACTCGCAGAGCACATTCCGTTAGGAAGAAAGGTGCCACTAGGATGTTTTTGGGAAATATTCCTTTAGCTGACATTTGTAAAGCAGCTACTTGGTCTACACTGCATATTTTCACAAAGCATTACTGTGTAGATGTACTAGCACATCAGCAAGCCAATATAGGACAGGCTGTCCTAAGAGCACTTTTCCAGACAACTGCAACTCCCACAGGCTAGCCACCACTTTTATGGAGGGTCTGCTTTACAATCTATGCACAGCATGTGTATCTACAGCCACACATGCCATGGAACGCAAAATGTTACTTACCAAGTAGACATTTGTTTATGGCACATAGTGCTGTAGATTCACGTGCACCCTCCCTCCTTCCCAGATGCCTGAGCTGTTTCAGTTACCTTATAATTGTATATATTTGTACATCTGTACATACTCTTGCATAGACGTCTCTTTCTCTATACTTCTCCTATACACTCTCTCACCCGCCTGTGGGAAAACAATCTAACAAAGGATTTGATGCCCATGCGCAGTATCACCAAGAAGGAGGAGCCACTTGAACCTGTGACTCGAAAATGCTTCTTGAAGAAAAACAACTTGTAGCACTCCAAACCCAACACTAGATGGCAGAAATATGCTGAGCATGTGAATCTACAGCACTACTGCCACGAACAGATGTCTACTGAGTAAGTGACATTTTCCTTCCTTCTCATAAAATGGTATTAGTACTTAAGGAAAAGCATTTTAACCGTTGCAAATGCCGAATTGAAGCGTTTGCATCCACAAAATGTTTTGTATATCTCGCCCCATGTTAGTGTGCTTATTTGATTTTCAAAAATGTGTTTACCACTGGTATAATTTTTTTACTAAAGTTATCTGCTGCTTGATGTTAGGCCACACACTTCTATCTGAGTCGTCCTTAGGAACGTACATGTTAATACCACAGAGTTTGTTCCCTTAACATTATCTAAGAATGGAAAGTGCACTAAAGAAATCTAATGTTGTGTTCTAAAAGGCAGCATAAACTTTCTAAAACATTTGGCTTCAATCAGTTCTTATTTGCAACCTGCATGTGCACAGCTGTGGTAGAATTCCCTTGCCTTTGTCATGGCTAGATGGCTTTTTATGAAATGTTTCATTGTGCACTTTCACTTGTGATTAAAAACACTAGCAGCCATTTAACTGGTAAATTAAGAGCTGACTCTTCCGTGATTAAAGGCGACCATGGCTACTTTAATAAGAAATGTCTCTATATCTGACAGTTGTAAAACCTCTTAGTATAACAGGTTTTATAACCAAATTGTCTGTATTATAGCGCATTGCTTTATTTTTCCTTAAATGAATTTAGTTTCTTGTAACCCTAGTTCCTCATGGATAGTTTCTCAAATTACATTAAGCCCCCCAACACCCTACACCCTACCCCCTACCCCCACACCCCACCCCCCACCCCCTCCTTGGTTTTCAGGACTGCAGCTTCAATCCTGGGTCTTAGTGATTCATATATTCGCTACAGTCAAAAGCCTCACTGCCTATCTGATTATATTCTGAGCATGATGTGATAGTTCAGTCGCCAGGATTTGTAAATGGGTAAGGGCAGTGCTTCACCTTTTTAAATGTTAAATTACAATGATATTTTCAGTTAAATCTACTTCGAGTTATTTGAATTTGATTAATTGGAAATTTAAAAAAGACAGAAAATGTTGCCTGATGGGCCATGTTTTATGGTACTTTTTTTCTCAACAGAAGACATGTTTTTTAAACGTGTTTCAGAGTCTCATTTGTGTGTTGTAACAGTCTACATTTTTAGGGATTCTGAGAGAAAATTCAAGGTGAAAAATTAGGATTATAACTAAGTAACTTTTATGTGTTTCTCTCCATCATGGCATATTTATTAATATTCATGAACATTGAAAAGATTAGCAAGCTCTTCACCCCTCAAAGTAAGATAAAGATCCATACTGTAAGAATGGCAGAGAACGAGACAAGATTAAAGTAAACTATTTAAAACGAAGCAGAGACGGATTTGGATTGCACTCCGTTTCTCTTCCATATGCAAATGCAGTAACATTCTTAAATATTAATAGGGAAGCTGTGGTCTTCTAGAACAGTGGAATTAAATACTGGTTTGCCCTAACCCAAATTCAGTTCATAAATGTTTTACTGATGTATGGAACAATTAATGATAAACCACCAGCTATTAATGTACTGTGTCACAACAGTGCAGAGAACATTATAGCTATTCAATACCTAATTCAATGTGTTAGTGCTTTTCAGATTGTCAAGTCGTCAGAATTTGATTCGCCCTACAAACAAGAGGAAATAATGTTCTCTGTTAATGGTGTAAACAGAGAAGAAATGAGCATTGGCAAAGCCAATAGGCCTAGTCTTTGTGACCTATTGGCTTTGCCAGTGTTTTTTGGCTTTGTTGAGTAGCACCACACATGCACATGCCTATTGAATGACCTGTGTTCCTTTTCTTCTTTTATTTACTGATTCGAGATGGGGAACGGCATAGCTGAGTCGAACAATAACAAACTGGTTAAATGCCCAAAAGAGATTTGTGGAGCAAAGAGGAACGGTGGGGAGCATAGCAGGTGGGAGGGAAGCAAGAGAGAAATGGAAATCTCAAAGGGGCTAGGGAGCAACACAAGCTATTGAGGATGGGCACATGGAGAGCCAATAAATATATGCTAAAACATAGAAGGCAGTGATGGGTGGGAAAAGCAGTGGACAAGCTTGGAGAGGGATGAATGGGCATCACAGAGCATGCAGCAACACAGTTGTTTGGAGGGGTGAAGCAGCAAACGAGGGAGAGAGCTAAAAAACGCCTGCATACTCATGCAGTGCTGAAAGAAAAAAGTAGTTCTCTGAATGTGAGCAGTGGAAGAATACAAGTCATCAAAAGGATGGTATAGAAGCCATGCTCCAGGCGAGGAAAAACGCAAAAAAAGGAGACGAGCAGTCAAATAAGAAGCACGCATTGGGGAAGTGACAATAAAGCCAACCTTTAGTAATCAACAGACAGGTTTTAAACTCACTGTAAGTTTTTGGTATGGTCCACAACATATGGCTTTTGCCTAGAGACAGGAGGTGAGACCTAAAAACAGGCTGACATCTTGCAGACAGCCAATTCAGTATGCCTCAAGATCAGGTGGAAGTATAAATATAAGAAGGGAAAGAAAAAGGGTTGCAAAGACACACTAAAGTTAGCATGATTCCTTTCAAGAATTCTAGATGGAAACTTGGTGCTGTCCTTACTCGATGTAGTCTGGGATAGATGATAAATTACACAATGTATGCACATTATGCACAGTAGGTTGTACTGTAATACCCAATATTATTACAGATCAGCATATTTCCTCCTTGAAACACTGCGTGCAAGTGTACATGCTGACTTCAGCGATCAGGAACCAGCCTACAGTAATGAATGTTACAAAAACAAGCTTGTTCTGCAGACTAAGGCTTCTTTCCTTCCTACAGAGGTCACTCCATTTTATGCGGGCCAGTCAATGACTTTACTGACATTCTGCCCTTCTCTTTATGCCATCAAGGAGAAGGAAGGAAGACTAAAGCAACTGAATACTCAGGGCTCTTTTTTTATATTGACAGGAGTGGCAAGTTCCAGGTCGATGACCAACTTTTCCTTGGCTACTCCTTCTCCAAGAAGGGCAGGGCAATTCAGAAGTGGATAGTTTCCCTCTGGATTGTCCTGTGCATCTTGAGCTACCTCAACAACAAGAAAACTTTGAGAGGCATCAGAGGCCACTGTACCTGGACAGCAGCCGCCTCTTCTGCGCTGTCTAGGGGCACTCCTGGGTTGACTGTTTGCCATGCGGTTATCTACGCTTTGCACCATCATGTTACTAGAAATTACTTTACTGATGCCAAAGTCCGTAGAGATGGTCATTCCTCTAGATTGGCATTGCAGAAATTTCTGTTTTTATCATTTCCTCAGACATGCCACTTGAAAATTACTGCATGTGTGTTCATTAAGAAGGAGAGAAATATGCAGGTAGAAGTATCCATCACAAGAACAAGTTTATTACCTTGGGTGAAGATCTTTCTAGTGAATACTCTTATCTCCCTACAGATTACTCACTATCATGCCTGCTTGAGTGTTCTGAAGGCTGGTCAGAAGATTGCACTTTCTGTCAGCTTAGTCGGCCTCGTCGCCATATCAAAGGACATGAAAAAAATGACAATGAACTGACATTTGTGTATTGGGATGGTGCCATATACCACTCTGTGGTGTCAAATCCAAAGGGGAACCTGAAGATGTGATGGAGTTGAGGGACCACTTGTCAGTGCAGGAGAGTTCTTGTAGGTTTACAGATCCAGTCTGGAACCTGGAACAGACTCAAAAGATAAGGATGAGTAGCCACCAGAACGAATATTACTGAAGGTAAGTTATGTGTTCTTTGTTACAAAAACTCCTGATTTACCATTCAGAGGAGTAGGAAGGCTAAACAAAGACAGAAGAACTCACAGGGCGAAAACAAAATACAACTTATTTCAGAACTTGAGTCTTATTCCATAATATGTTGGGATAGCCTTGAAGCTGGAATTGAATTATTTTGTCAATTACTTACAACAAAGCCAGTTTATAAAACAGTCATCAGCTGTTCTTTTGTGTTTGAAAAATGTAGTAACTCCTAATTAATCTGTTTATGTCTGTATTTTTGTATGCATATCTGTTCACTCAGTTTTGCAGATCTACACTGAAACTATTGAGGCGCACCATGTGAGCCACTCCCAAGAAATTGAGCAACTGTAGGATCAGAAAAGTCAGATCGGCACTTTTTCCAAAGATGTACACAATTTCAGTTTATCCATTCTCAAGTATGTGTAGGCTTTGGCAACTGCTTCTGTTCCCTGTAAAAGTAACTTGCTGAAGGAATTTGAAGCAAATTTCCCTAAGATTTTATTCAGAGCTCCTGCTTTTGATGTTGCAACCGCCATACCAGCTCTCCAAGGAGGAGTACCCAGATCTTACTACTTTGGTTTAGTAGGAAACAGTGATAGTCCTTGAAAGACACTTGGCATCTGTATTATTGAACTATGAGGCCTAACCTGCTTATTTAATTTTTTTATACATTGATTGCATTATATTATCTAGGTCCTTGCAAGGATAACCCACTTTGTCTTCAAACACACATTTTATTGTAAATTTTCTTGAGAATAAATTCAGGCAGATGAACCCGAACATCACTTTACCATTATTAATCTCAATAATGCCCAACTACACTTTACAATGAGGTTGTGTGAGATCAGTAAGAATACAAAAGAGGATTGTGTCAATATTTTGAAGCATTTATTGATTGGTGTGTTTGGGCAAGTTCAAGATGCAAATTGTTTTTTAGCCCTTTCTATAGTCTTGTTAAAGACCAAACTGCACATCACTCTGTATAGTTCAGATTCCTCCCGTAGCAATTGAGCTCAAAGCGGATTCACATTCACCATTTCAGATATTGCAACTATATTGCATCTCTTTGCCTCTATTGATGGCTTATCGTCTGAATTAGTGCAGAGTAGTTCTGAGGACAACCCTCTGGTGGAATTTTCCCCAATTATTGGGCTTGTATAGTAGAGGAAATCCTTCTGGCAGGTTATACTCCATATTTTATAGTCCTCCACAAAACAACGTATTTTTCCACTACAACATAACTCTAAATCAGGCATTTACTTTGATTGTTAGCATAGTGTTTGACCGATTACTTAAGAATATTAGAATCACTGAAAATCTTTAATTTTGACACCAAAACAAGAGATGGTTGTGGTCAACACTGCAGCCCCCTATTTTTTTCCTCTCACTGGTGCCCACCTCCCTGGGTTAACCATCCCAAAACCCCATAAGAACTGAAATAATTGTTATCAGTGGTGGGGGCGGCCCACCATTATTTCAGTCGCTGTTCATTCATATATCAAAGGTAGTTCATATTTCCATTTAATTCAAATTGTTATCAAAAGGTCTGGTTCTTTCTTTCAGAAAGAGTTAATTTGCACAGTGAGAGTAAACGTTTTCTTTTTTATTGAATATTCCAAATAGTAGAAACAATCTACATTCAACATTCGCCTCAACAAAAAAGGGACTTCTTTAAAACTGTCAATTAAACAGATCTTACAAAGAACAGATTAAAAGGGTGACATATTTAAAACCCAGTCTTATTACATAAGGTAACAAACAACTTGAGGAAGCTAGGGGCTAACCTCAGAGAATACTAAGGCATGTATTGTGAAAAAGACATCAATAAGAACTCACTCTGGTTTAATCTTCGGAGTCTGTCAACATTTGCCAATCCTCTATAGTAAGTTATATGTGGGAAACAGATGCGACAAATGCACTTATGATTCATATGGTGTTATGTGCTCTGTTGTCATCATACTTCAAATAAAAGTGTATGTAACAGTTGTTCCAATTGGACCATAGTAATTATGCATGTCAAGGTTGTATATAAAACAAACCTATCCAATGTTTCTGTCTATTATCAATCATGATTTCCACATATTATCACCCAAACGTTCATCTAGTTCATGTTTACATGATCTGAGACCAATTGTTGTGTTATATATAACTACTGACCAAAATCCGAGTATTCTTTTTTCAATTACATCCACTTACTCCCAAACATATAGGACTTCCTTGAAGGCAGTCATATAATCTGCCCACGTGAGACCAAGACCTTCTTCAGCACCTACTCCAGAGCTGATGCCTCCGGCGTCATCCCCATTGTCACTCCTGACTGCAACACAGAGCCAGATGGGCATCATCTGGCGCAGACCGAGACCATGCCCTCTAGAGCCAGTGACTTTTGCCTTCGACAGGCCTGGAGAAGGAAATGAATAGGAGGGATCTGAGGACCCTTATGTATACCAGCAGCCTCTAAATGATACTGAAGACAGCTGGGGTGAGGACTGTCGGAGGCTAATGGGTTAGGCTCCTCATCGGTCACTTGCTTGGTTTCTCCTCCTACCATGGTTATGAAGGAGGGAGCCTCATTTGCTACAGTGGAGCGTAGGGCTGCTGAGGTCTTGGACCTTCAGGTACCCTCAGTGGCAGTCAAGACAAACATCTTGACAGTGGTGCTTCAGCCGGACGCCGCACCTTCCAAACTCGTGCTCCCTATTATGGTTTAAATTTCTTTATTGAATTTTCAATATGAGAAATTAAGGTTGATGCAGCACCCGCCAATCTGAAAGAAGAACAATCAACCAAAACAACCCCCAACACCTCTCCCCCCTCCTCCCAACCTCCCCCTTTCCAATAGAGGTATCCGTCATCTTCATGAGCAGCCATTTTTCGTAATTTGTAAGGGGTGTGTGTGCCTTCTCTCAAATCGAGGGGTGTCTCACCCAGTGACTGATCTGGAGGTAGCGCATCCTCTCTGTTTCAGATGGAGAATGGGTGTCCCTCAGGCTCTCAAAGGGCAGTAATCCCTCTTCATCAAACAGGTTTCCGATGGAGCTGCATGTTGGGGACGTCCAAGAATGAAAGGCTCCCTGGTTCGTACTCCCTTTTGATGAAGCCGGTACTGACGTCCTATTCAGGGCATGGTCCAAGCCCTGCACAGGGGCTCCTGTGCATTAAACAATTGCCACTGCCATTGCTCCTCTCCTAGGGACCCTAGTTTCCTTATCCAGAACTCCACCCTAGAGATGTTTGTGGTCCAAGCCTCCACCACTAGAGTCAACCCTGGTGCGTTCCCTGCAACTCCAGTGGATAGGGAATCCAAGAGGAGGCCCAAGCCATGAATTCTCAAGCTATTGTTGACGGGAGACACGCAGCAAAGTTCACCATACGATGTGGGCTGGACACAACCGACTTACTGAGTAGAGCGATTTCATCATTGGTGGCCCTTCAACACCAAGACTGACTGATGAACACTGACTTTTCAGGGAATGTACAAGCCTCACTTATGGACATGCCCTTTGATGACACTCATCCCTATGGAGAGAAGGTGGACTCGGTGCTTGAGCTCTTTAAGGACAGCAGAGCTATGGCCAAGTTCTTGGGCTTCTCCATGGCACTTTGTGAACCCCAGTCTGCCTTCGGCCTTTTCAGCACCACAGAAAGGGTTTGCACCTGGGTCCATGCCATCCCAGCCACCACAGCCAACAGGCTTTCCAGCCTTTTTGTAGCCAAGGACATGGGTCCCATAGACCAAATGAAGCAGATAGCCTGAGGTCAGGCCAATCCACAACTCCCGGCAGCTGCAGCCTCTATACTACTTTATTCTGATGGATACAACTACCTGTGGATTCCTCACCTAATGAATTCTCCCCATGCGTGGCATTCGACGGAAACTTCTCTCTCTAGCTCTGCACGTCGGCAAGGACGTCACAATTGCCCGACTCCACGCGGCTCCGTGTGACGTCATCGAGGCAATAAGAGGTCTTCGCCGCAGTGCTGACGTCAGTTACCTTTTTTCCGTGCCTTCGATAACGGTTACTTTTCTGTTACCTGTATCGTTAGCTCTTCGGAAGGGATACTTTGTGTATTTCCAGGATGTCGGCTCCGAAAAAGTCGGGTTTCAAGCCCTGCAGGGAATGTGGAGGTCGCATGTCTGTGACTGATCCGCACAACGATTGTCTTTGGTGCCTCAGTTCCGATCACGATGTCCAAGAATGCGGATCCTGCCAGAAGATGAATCCGAAGGCACTGAAGGAACGCGAGGCGAAGCTTTTCTTGGCGAGGTCCAAGAAGAAGAGGAAGCGGCACCATCGGTCCTCTTCTGGAAAGTCATCCCATAAGAAGCGATGTCATTGTGACTCCCGACGTCGGTCCAGAAGTCGGTCGGCGTCGATGTCTCCATCGTCCCGGCGCCGCAATTCTTGGGAAGTTAGTCCGACGATGTCCCCTCAACCTGCGACGCCGCAGACGTCCCCGGCGCCGTCAGTCTTTGAAGTTGTGGAGCCTCAAAGTCATCTGGCTTCGCCGGTGCACCCTGAGCCTGAAGAGTCCAGCCCGGCGCCGGCACCGGCTCCACAGGCTTATCCTTCGTTCCCGGCTCCGGGTACGGATCCTGCGGCATTCCTTAATGCCATGTTTCAGATTTTTCAAAATAGGGCACCAGGAGGTGGTGCGCCGGCTGGCCCCACTGGTCCCCTGGCTTTCAATCTCGGCGTTCCGGCTCCATATAAACCGACGCCATTTATGCCATTCTGTTCGGCTGGAGATTCAAGTCAGGCACCTGTGCCGACAGTGCAGCCCTCGACGTCGAGGGAGAGACCTTCGACGCTGGTGTCGGAGGTGATGGAGCCGAGAGGTTGGATGTCGGCATCGGATGCGGGTGCCTTCTCTATGGCGCCGATGGATCCATCTGCGGCGTCGGGTGGATCCGGAGAACCTGTCATGACGCCTTCCCGGCGCCATTCACCGACGTCGCTCCGCTCCATGTCGATGTCGGGGCTCGAGGCCAAGTTGAGGTCACGTCGAAAGGCCCTTAGACTTTTAGAGGAGAGTGAATATCAGCAGCAATTCCTCGAAGAAGGGGAGATCACGGATCCCTAGGGTGACTTCCCTGGTTTGGGCACCGCAAGTGGTGTTGATACCTCTCCAGAGTATGACCTGGCCTCTCCTGGTGAATATACAGAGGAGGCAGCCTCTTACCACTCTGTTATTAGGAAGGCCGCAGTATTTCTGGATCTTCCTTTACCGACGGCACAGGTGAAGACCAACCTTTTGACTGAGGTTTTGCATCCTGCTACAGCCATAGCGGATCCTCTTCTACCATTTAATGAGGCCCTGATGGATCCGATCGAAGAGGTTTGGAAGAAGCCTGTTTCCTCTTCGGCTGTTAGTAGGTCGGTGGCCAGGCGTTATAGATCTGCGCCTGGGGACACAGAGTTTTTATCCAAACACCCTTCACCAGAGAGCTTGGTGGTGCAAGCTTCCTGCTCTTCGAGGTCGGCCCCTGGTTCGTTTCCGGGAGTACCATCGGACCGGGAATCCAAGCGGATAGACCAATCGGCCAGGAAGGTGTTTTCTTCTTGTAGCATGGCTCTAAAATCTGCCAATGCAACATGTATTCTGGGCAGGTATATCCATGCCATAATGGATGCGACGAAGACTGTACTTCCGGACACGCCCCAGGACTTGCGTAGTCTTCTTTCGGACGCTCAGGCGGCAGCTACGCAGGTTATTCAGACAGGGCTGGGTACCACGGACTCTATTGCAAGAGCCATGGGGACTTCTGTTGCCTCCGGACGGCATGTGTGGTTACGCACTTCCGGATTTTCGACAGACGTCCAATCTACGTTGCTGGATCTGCCCTTTGATGGGGCAAAACTGTTTGGGTCAAAGGCGGACTCTGCGCTAGAGCGCTTTATAGAATGTAGGGCCACAGCTAGATCTTTGGGTCTGCAGGCTGCTTCTGCCCCATTTTGATCTTTTAGATGGCTGCGTGTTTTCAGAAGAGGTGCTTCCTTTCGTGGGAGATCACAGCAGCCGGGGCAGCAGTCCTTCAGCCTCCCTTATCGCTCATACAGGGGGCGGGGTAGAGTCCGCACAAGAGGTGCCACCCAGCAGCAACACCCTTCCACTGGGGGGTTACCTCAAGGAAAGCAGCCCTAGTCCTCTTGCCATTGTTTCTCATACCTCTCCGGTAGGGAGGAGGCTTTCACTTTTTCTCCCCATATGGGAGTCCATAACAACAGACTCTTGGGTCATCAGTTTGGTGAGAAGAGGTTACGCCCTTCCCTTTCGGGAGATTCCTCCTCCCTTCCCTCCCCGTCCTTCCTTTTGTTCAGAAGATCATCTCCTGCTGTTACAACAGGAGGTTCTCTCCTTATTATTGAAGGGTGCAGTGGAGTTGGTTCCAGAGCAAGAAAGGGGTCAGGGGTGTTATTCCAGGTACATCCTGATCCCCAAGAAGGATGGTTGTCTGAGGCCAATTTTGGACCTGAGGATTTTGAATTGGTTCCTCAAACAGGAGAAATTCAAAATGCTGACTCTATCACAGGTGCTTTTGGCGTTGGACAAGGAGGATTGGATGGTGTCGGTCGACTTGCAGGATGCTTATTTTCACATTCCCATTCTCAAGTCGCACAGGAAGTATCTTCGGTTTGTGGTAAGATCGCAGCACTACCAGTTTGCGGTCCTTCCTTTTGGTCTTACTTCCGCACCACGGGTCTTCACGAAGGTGATGGCAATTGTTGCAGCACACCTCAGGAGGAAGGGAGTAGCAGTATTCCCTGACCTGGACGATTGGTTGCTCAAAGCCGAGTCTCCGGGGCTTGTGTTGCGACAACAGTTGTTTTTCAGTCTGGGTTTTTCAATAAATGTGCCCAAGTCTCACCTAGAGCCCTCTCAATGTCTCCTGTTCATAGGGGCAGTACTGGACACGACATTGAATCGAGCCTTTCCTCCGCCACAGCGGATACGGGACATTCAGGCGTTGTTCCAATGTTTCAAGAAGGAGCGGTAGTTCCGGTCAAGGTCCTTCGTTTGCTCGGTCTGTTCGCTTCTTGCATTCTGTTGGTCACGCATGCACGCTGGCATATGAGGGCTCTTCAGTGGTGCCTCCGCAAGCAGTGGTTTCAACACAGAGGAGATCTCTGGGAATCGATAAAGATCTCCAGAGACACTGCAGCGGATCTCCGATGGTGGGCTGTGGAAGGCAACCTTTCTCAAGGGAAGCCGTTTTCGCAGCCGACTCCGGTGGCCATGGTGATAACGGATGCCTCCACCTTAGGGTGGGGAGCTCATCTGGAGGATCTGGAGATCAAGGGTCATTGGTCTCCAGTAGAGCAGAGGTTTCATATCAATCTGCTAGAGCTGCGGGCGATTCGTTTGGCCCTCAAGACCTTCCTCCCGTCCCTTCGCGGTCAGTCAGTTCAGGTTCTGATGGACAACTCGACCGCAATGTGGTATATCAACAAACAGGGGGTGTAGGGTCGTATCTTCTTTGCAGAAAGGCTCTGCGACTCTGGTCCTGGGCTCGGGACCATCGGCTTTGTGTAGTGGCAAACCATTTGGCCGGGGTCCAAAACGTACGTGCAGACAAACTCAGTTGCTTCTTCTCGAACGACAACGAGTGGCGTCTGCATCCGGATCTAGTTCTTTACATTTTTCGGATGTGGGGTTTTCCCCGAATAGACCTCTTTGCCACTCGAGAGAAAGCGCATTGTCCGTCGTTCTGCAGCCTTCAGTATCCGATGCAAGGAGCATTGGGGGACGCGTTTCAGATGTCCTGATGCGACCAGCTGCTTTACGCGTTTCCTCCCATACTCTTGATTCCTCAGGGTTTGAGGAAGATTCGCCAAGACCGGGCCCAAGTCATTCTGATAGCTCCGGATTGGCCACGAAGGGTGTGGTATGCAGACCTTCTCCGACTCTCACTGTACCCGCCGCTCCGTCTCCCACTCAGGGCAGACCTCCTCTCGCAGTCGCAGGGGCAGTTTCTACACCCCCACCTCCAGAGCCTGCACCTTCATGCCTGGAGATTGAACGGGACAACCTGAGTTCCTTTTCTCTCCTACCGGAGGTGGTGGTCGTTCTTTTATCGGCCAGGCGACACTCCACCAAGTCGGTCTATGCAAGTAGGTGGGCTAATTTTGTTCGTTGGTGTGGAGAGAAGAAAATTGATCCCTTAAGTGCCCATCTTTCTGATGTTTTATTGTTTGCATTGTCATTGGCTCAGCGTGGTTGTGCTGTGGCCACGGTTAAGGGCTATCTTTCGGCCCTTTCGGCTTTTTTGTATCTTCCAGATCAGCCCTCTCTATTCAAATCTCCTTTGGTTGTTCGGTTTTTGAGGGGGCTTACTAATAAATTTCCTCCCAGGCCTTTTATTATGCCGCAGTGGGACTTGAATTTGGTGTTGACTTTTTTGATGGGCTGCCCCTTTGAGCCACTTCATTCCTGCCCATTAAGATATTTGTTTTTCAAGACTGTGTTTTTGGTTGCCATCACATCGGCTAGACGTGTTAGTGAATTGCAGGCTCTTTCTGCTCACCCGCCTTTCACCACTTTTTATAAGGACAAGGTGGTTTTGAGGACCAGGGCGGCTTTCCTCCCCAAGGTGGTGTCTCCATTTCACTTGGGACAATCCATAACCCTCTCGACGTTCTACCCTCCTCCGCATCCATCTAAGGAGGAGGAAAGACTCCATCGTCTGGACCCTAAGAGGGCTTTCAGTTTTTATGTTGACAGGACGAGAGAGTTCCCTTTGGATGAACAACTCTTTATCGGTTACGTGAGGAAGAGGAAGGGGAAGGCCGTCCACAAGAGAACGCTCTCCAGGTGGGTCGTTCTTTGTATAAAAATATGTTACTCATTGGCAAAGAAGGATCCTCCTGAGGGGATCAGGGCTCATTCCACCAGGGCCAAGTCGACCTCATCAGCTTTGGCCAGAGGTGTTCCGATGGTGGACATCTGCAAGGCTGCGACTTGGTCTTCCCTCCACACCTTTGTGAAGCATTATTGTTTGGATGCGGAGGTGCGGAGGGATGGCCATTTTGCGCAGTCGGTGCTGCCGGAGTTCCTGGTTTGACCAGACAGACACCCTCCTCCGAGGTGGTACTGCTTTGGGACTCTATTCCTTAGGTGAGGAATCCACAGGTAGTTGTATCCATCAGAAGAGCAAGTTACTTACCTTCGGTAACTCTTTTTCTGGTGGATACATTAGCTACCTGTGGATTCCTCACGGTTCCTCCCGCCTCCCCGTTGTCTGTCTGGTCATACCAGGATCGCCTTGGGTGTGCACTTCAGTGTTTTGATTTCAATGTTTCTACTTATGTTTATAGTTCTGATTCAGATTGTTTTCAGGTTTGCAGTCCATTCATGATGGTATGTGCCCTCTTTAAAAAAAAAAAGAAGAGAATTGTACAGAAGTTTTTAGATGAAGATTCTCTATAAAGTTTATTCTTGTTAATCTTAAAGGGTGTAGGTTATCGATGTTCTTTATATGTTTCAAAGGCATGTCAAAAGTGGCGTGAACTGACGTCAGCACTGCGGCGAGGACCTCCTATTGCCTCGATGACGTCACACGGAGCCGCGTGGAGTCAGGCAATTGTGACGTCCTCGCCGACGTGCAGAGCTAGAGAGAGAAGTTTCCGTCGAATGCTACGCATGGGGAGAATTCATTAGGTGAGGAATCCACAGGTAGCTACTGTATCCACCAGAAAAAGCGTTACCGAAGGTAAGTAACTTGCTAATTTTCCCTCTGATCATCATGGGCATCCAGTGGGGGGGGTCAGGCTGTGCCCTCACCTGCACTACTGGAGGCCAGTAACATCGGACTGTTGGGTTTTAGAGATGGTTGAAAGGGGCTACTCCATCCCCTCTGTGACCAGACCCCGCCCATGCCACCCACATATGGCCATGTAAGAGGGGACGGCCTCTCCTTGCTCCATCAGGAGGTGCTTGCTCGCTTGGCCAAAGGAGCCCCCAAGATGGTACCCACATCAGAAGTAGGTCATGGTTGCTATTCCTGCTTCTTTCTGGTGCCAAAAAAAGGAAGGAGGCCTCCGTCCTATCCTAAACCTGCGCTTTCTCAATCTCTTTCTGAAAAAGAAGTAAATCAAAATGCTCATGCTCGCTCAAGTTCTGTCTGCCCTTAACCCTGGACCCTGGATGGTATAGTTGGACTTGCAGGACACATTTCCACATCTCCAACCTGCCTACTCGCAGATGTTACCTTTGGATCACAGTAGAGCACTTTCGGTTTGCTGTTCATTCATTTGGCATTACCAGTGCTCCTCTGGTGTTCACCAAAGTGATGGCGGTGGTTGCAGCTCATTTGCAGAGGTCAGGGATTCCAGTCTTTCTCTACCCCGACAATTGGCTGTTGAAGGCGGGATCGCCACAGGCAGTCATCTCCCACATCCAGACTACAGAGAATCTTTTGCACTACCTAGGGTTCACTATTGACATGCAGAAGTTATCAAAAATATCACGAACGACTGGGCCCAAATTAATCTCATGCATCCAGATTGGACATGGAGAGTCTTCCATCCCGAGCTTTTGAGCCTTAGCATTGGTCCCCCAATCAGGCTGCCTCTTCGAGGGGATCTTCTGTCGTAGCAACAGGGCAGAGTCCTGGACCTAAACCTCCTCACTCTTCATGCGTGGAGATTGAGTGGCAACTGTTGACAGCTTTCGTCCTTTCTAATGAAGTCTGCGATATTATTCTGGCAGCCAGGCATCCCTCCACCAACTTGGTGTATGCCTGCCGCTGGGATATATTTGTGGCATGGTGTGCTTCTACAAACATCAATTCTCTTTTTGCACCTCTTTCTCAGGTTCTTGTATTTGTTCTATCTTTGACCCTGCAGAGCTCTGCTTTAGGATACGGATAAAAGTTATTCATAGCCATTTCCGCTTTTTTACGGTTGCTGGACCTTCCTTCTTTGTTCAAGTCATCTGTTGTGGCTAGGTTTCTCAAAGGCTTGCAACATATGTTTCTTCCCAGGTCATTCATCATGTCCCAGTGGGACTTAAACCTTGCTCTGACTTTCTTTTGTGTACAACCTTCGAGCCCCTCCACAATTGTCTTCTTCAGTTATTGACCATCAAGCCTGCTTTACTGGTGGCTGTGACATCAGCCAGAAGGGTAAGCAAATTGCAGGCACTCTCAGCACACCCTCCCTACACCACTTTTTACTCAGTGACCACTGCATTAGCCTGCGGAGTACTTGTCCTGTTCATCTGTCAGGCAACAACGTGGGCTTCTCTGCACACATTTACCAAGCACTACTGCCTGGGCAGTCAGGTCTGTCGTGACAGGCACTTTGCCAGTTCGTTCCTGCAGGACTTTCTCGAATCAATCATCTTTGCAGGCCCACTTCTAGGGAGGCATTGCTTGGGTAGGTATTCTAAAGTAACATATCTGTGGCTGAAGTCTCTACCTGATGAACAAGTTATTCAGTATTGGATCTTTCATAGATTCACTTGCTTGAATCATTCCATGTTGTCGAAGTGGGAGTCCCACTGTACCTTAGGAAAGCAGTATGTACAAATCATTATAGGCTGTAATGTTAATGGTCCTCAAACTTACAGCCTATGTCCTTTTGAAAAAATAACAAAACTTGACTTATGACCAATCAGACGACAGCACCCTCTAGAATACAGATTTTCTACTGCAGGTCGTGTGAAGGGTGTCTTCCTGGGCTATGCTGGGTTTTTTTTTAGCTCTGAAAGCAATTTTTTCCTTCAGAAAATGTCTGATATTTCAAAAAAAGGGCCTTTTGCGTCCTTGTACAACCTGTGGCAGAAAAAGGTTACATATTGATGATCCTCATAAGGACTGTTTGTACTGCCTATATCCCACACACCAGGTGAAGGATTGCAAAATGTGTCGCACCTTCCCTGCTAAGACTCTGAAGGACAGAGAAGGCAGACTTCTTCTGTGGCTTCAATCGAAATCCAGAACTTCAGGTGAGGACAGTGACACGACTCCAAGACCCCAGAAAAGGTCAAGGTTATCTGACCAGGGGTGTTCCGAGGAGAGCAAAAAATCATGTAACAACTCTTCTAGGGATAAAAGTCTTACAGGGTCAGCCTCCTCACAACTGTCTTCACCACGTCACAAAAAAGAGTGTCATCATAGTTCTTCTTCTGAGCCTTCCATGTCACGTAAACCATCACTTCACCTTAAGTCAACAATGACTATACTGTCGATCATGCTATCAATGACCACCACAACATCTACCGTCATCACTGTCTCATCGATGAAACCTTTGTCATCAGTGACATTGACAACAACGGCCATAAAACGCTGATCTCCTCAGTGATGGTGAGTGCTACAGTAGATTTGACTTCATCACCGGCTAAGAAAAAACTCTTGCCGTTGACGACAGCCTCCAGCCCGTTGATGAAATCTTCAACCCCGCCGACTATTCATCCGTCGACAAAGCTATTGTCGACTAAAAGATCTTCATCAAAATCAACAGCAACTCCAGCGACAACACTGTTGACAGCAGCATCGTCGACGAGACCACCGTTGATGACACCACCTGTCAGAGTCACCAGATCCTCTGGGTCTGCGCACGTTCCCAACACGTCCACCACTGAACAGCTCCAAGACTCTGATAGATAAATCACAGAGGCTAAGAGAGTTCAAGAGGGGAAGAGGGGATTAGGAAGGGAAACAGCTGGGAAGGAGACCTGTAGTAAGAAAAAGGTTAGAACACACAATATGAAAATTATATCTCCTGAAATCAATACTAGACTATGATTCTAAGCATAGTCATTCTGAAAACATGAACAATCTAAGAATTCATTTTAAAATGACTAATTTTCAAGATGGCCGGATACATGTAAGGGAATCAAGATGGATTAAATGAAAACTTTCGTATTCAAGTACTTTCCTTTACATGAGAATCAGAAAAAACATTCTGACTAAATTTTAAACCAGTCATATAAATCCTTTTTTGAGAATGCATATTAAGACCATACAATAATGCATCTAGAAACTCTGATCTTCTGTGTACTCTTAAAATGTTTCAACACAAATTGCGCATATTGTAGATTTATATATATATATGTTCGATGGCATGTGTAGCTGCAGATACACATGCTGTGCACAGTCCGCCATCTGGTGTTGGGCTCGGAGTGTTACAAGTTGTTTTTCTTCGAAGAAGTCTTTTCGAGTCACGAGACCGAGGGACTCCTCCCATTTCGACTCCATTGCGCATGGGCGTCGACTCCATCTTAGATGGGTTTTTTTCCGCCATCGGGTTTGGACGTGTTCCTTTTCGCTCCGTGTTTCGGGTCGGAAAGTTAGTTAGAATCTCGGAAAAAAATCATCGGTATTGTTTGCGTTCGGTATCGGGTTAGTTAGAACAAATCGACACCGAATTTTGAAGAGCTCTGGTGGCCCTTCGGGGTTTTTCCGATCCCCCGTCGGGGCCTGGTCGGCCCGGCCATGTGCGACTTCAAGGCTGATGGAACGGACCCCATTCCGCTTCTGCCCAAAATGCCATAACAAGTATCCGTATACGGATCAGCATCTGGTCTGTAACTTGTGCTTGTCCCCCGAGCACAAGGAGGATACTTGTGAAGCCTGTCGAGCGTTTCGGTCGAGGAAGATGCTGAGAGACCGAAGAGCCAGGAGACTACAAATGGCGTCCACGCCGACAGGTCAAGAACGTTTCGAGGAGGAAGAAGAAGCTTTCTCCATCCACGAGTCGGATTCTGAAGAACTCGACGCCGAAGAAACACCCCAAACCGTGAGTAAGACGTCGAAAATCAAGACTCACGAGAAGTCCACAAAAGCCCAGGGGACGCCACCGCCAACAGGCCATGGCTTAACCCGAAAAATAGGTGACTGATCCAAGGCACCGAAAAAGGGCATGCTGGTGTCGAAGTCATCCGACTCCGGTCGAGATACCGCCACACAGCAACCTCGGAGCCGAGACAGCGGCTCCGAGAAAATTCGGCACAGAGACAGCGGCACCGAAGAATTTCGGCACCGAGACACCACGCCGAAAACAAAGAAGGTTTCTTCGTAGCCTAAAAAGACTTCCGAAAAGGTTTCGGTTCCGAAACATCCAGCCTCGGAGCCGAAAACTAGTTCCTATACAGAGGAACAAGGATTAACCTCCCAATTACATAGATTTGGAGAGGAGCTTCAAGCTGGAGAGCCTGACTACACGCAAAGAAGGCTTCATATTCATGAGGACACAGGGAAGATAACCACTCTTCCCCCAATCAAAATAAAAAGGAAACTTGCCTTTCAACAAAAGGACAAGCAACCACAGGCAAAAGTGGCAAGGAAAACAACCCCACCACCGTCTCCACCACCATCAATACATGCATCACCAGCAACAACTCCACCACTGATGCACTCACCAGCTCATACTACAATGAGTCAGGATGATCCCGATGCATGGGACCTTTACGATGCTCCAGTGTCTGACAACAGCCCAGACTCCTATCCCACAAAACCGTCACCACCTGAGGACAGTACATCCTACACACAGGTGGTCGCAAGGGCAGCCGAATTTCACAACTTCACCTTACATTCTGAACCAATTGAGGATGACTTTCTGTTTAACACCCTATCCTCCACCCATAGCCAGTACCAAAGCCTTCCCATGCTCCCAGGAATGCTAAAACATTCAAAACAAATATTTCAGGATCCAGTTAAAGGCAGAGCCATAACTCCAAGAGTGGAGAAAAAGTACAAGCCACCGCCAACAGATCCAATCTATATTACAACACAACTAACACCAGACTCAGTAGTTGTCAGGGCAGCTCGTAAGAGAGCCAACTCTCATACCTCAGGAGACGCACCACCTCCAGACATTCCACGGATGCAGCAGATACAGCTGCAAGGACAATAAACACTGCAATCACGATACGAAGGCACGCATGGCTGCGCACTTCAGGGTTCAAGCCGGAAATCCAACAAGCTGTGCTCAATATGCCATTTAATGAACAGCAATTGTTTGGGCCGGAGGTAGACACTGCCATTGAGAAACTCAAAAAAGACACCGATACAGCCAAAGCCATGGGCGCACTCTACTCCCCGCAGAGCAGAGGCACATTTCGGAAAACACCTTTTAGGGGAGGGTTTCGAGGTCAACCCACAGAAACCACAACCTCACAAACAAGACCTACTTACCAGGGTCAATATACGAGGGGAGGTTTTCGGGGGCAATATAGAGGGGGCCAATTCCCAAGAAATCGAGGAAAATTCCAAGGCCCCAAAACTCCTCAAAATAAACAGTGACTCACAAGTCACACAACCCCACCACATAACACCTGTGGGGGGAAGACTAAACCAATTTTACAAACTTTGGGAGGAAATAACAACAGACACTTGGGTCTTAGCAATTATCCAGCATGGTTATTGCATAGAATTTCTTCAATTCCCTCCAAACATCCCACCGAAAACACACAATATGTCAAAACAACATATAGATCTTCTAGGACTAGAAGTTCAAGCATTGCTACAAAAGGGCGCAATAGAATTAGTACCAAATCTACAACAAAACACAGGAGTTTACTCACTGTACTTTCTAATACCCAAAAAGGACAAAACTCTGAGACCAATACTAGATCTCAGAACACTAAATACCTACATCAAATCAGACCACTTTCACATGGTCACGTTACAAGACGTAATCCCACTGCTCAAACAGCAAGATTACATGACAACATTAGACCTAAAAGATGCGTATTTCCATATACCAATACATCCTTCACACAGGAAATACCTAAGGTTCGTATTCCAAGGAATACATTACCAATTCAAAGTGTTGCCATTCGGAATAACAACTGCGCCAAGAGTTTTTACAAAATGCCTGGCAGTAGTAGCTGCACATATCAGAAGGCAGCAAATACATGTGTGCCCGTACTTAGACGACTGGTTAATCAAAACCAACACGCTAAGACAGTGTTCACAGCACACAAAATATGTCATACAGACCCTTCACAGGCTAGGTTTCTCCATCAACTACGCGAAGTCACACCTTTTGCCGTGTCAAACACAGCAATACTTAGGAGCGACAATCAACACAGCAAAAGGGATTGCCACTCCAAGTCCACAAAGGGTTCAAACATTTCACAAGGTAATACAGGCCATGTATCCAACACAAAAGATACAAGTCAAAATGGTAATGAAACTCCTAGGCATGATGTCTTCATGCATAGCCATTGTCCCAAACGCAAGATTGCACATGCGGCCCTTACAACAGTGCCTAGCATCACAATGGTCACAAGCACAGGGTCAACTTCTAGATCTGGTGTTGATAGACCGCCAAACATACATCTCGCTTCTATGGTGGAACAGTACAAATTTAAACCGAGGGCGGCCTTTCCAAGACCCAGTGCCACAATACGTCATAACGACGGATGCTTCCATGACAGGGTGGGGAGCACACCTCAATCAACACAGCATCCAAGGACAATGGGACATACATCAGAGGCAGTTTCACATAAATCACTTAGAACTGTTAGCAGTATTTCTAGCGCTGAAAGCATTTCAACCCATAATAACCCAAAAATACATTCTTGTCAAAACAGACAACATGACAACAATGTATTATCTAAACAAACAAGGAGGGACACACTCGACACAGTTGTGCCTCCTAACACAAAAAATATGGCATTGGGCGATTCACAACCACATTCGCCTAATAGCACAATTTATTCCAGGGATTCAGAACCAGTTGGCAGACAATCTCTCTCGAGATCACCAACAAACCCACGAATGGGAAATTCACCCCCAAATACTAAACAATTACTTTCAAATTTGGGGAACACCTCAAATAGATCTATTTGCAACAAAGGAAAACTCAAAATGCCAAAACTTCGCATCCAGGTACCCACAAGATCAATCCCAAGGCAATGCTCTATGGATGAACTGGTCAGGGATATTTGCATACGCTTTTCCCCCTCTCCCTCTCCTTCCATATCTAGTAAACAGGTTGAGTCAAAACAAACTCAAACTCATACTAATAGCACCAACATGGGCAAGGCAACCTTGGTACACAACACTACTAGACCTTTCAGTAGTACCTCATGTCAAACTACCCAACAGACCAGATCTGTTAACACAACACAAACAACAGATCAGACATCCAAATCCAGCATCGTTGAATCTAGCAATTTGGCTCCTGAAATCCTAGAATTCGGGCACTTAGACCTCACACAGGAATGTATGGAGGTCATAAAACAAGCTAGAAAACCTACCACTAGACACTGCTATGCAAATAAGTGGAAAAGATTTGTTTATTACTGCCACAATAATCAAATTCAACCTTTACACGCATCTGCAAAAGAAATAGTAGGATACTTACTACATTTGCAAAAATCTAACCTAGCTTTCTCTTCCATTAAAATACATCTTACGGCAATTTCTGCTTACCTACAAATTACGCACTCAATTTCATTGTTTAGGATACCAGTCATAAAGGCGTTTATGGAAGGCCTAAAGAGAATTATACCACCAAGAACACCACCAGTTCCTTCATGGAACCTCAACATTGTCCTAACACGACTCATGGGTCCACCTTTTGAGCCCATGCACTCTTGTGAAATGCAATACTTAACGTGGAAAGTTGCATTTTTTATTGCCATCACATCTCTAAGAAGAGTGAGTGAAATTCAAGCATTTACCATTCAAGAACCATTTATTCAAATACACAAAAATAAAGTTGTTCTACGGACCAATCCTAAATTTTTACCAAAAGTAATCTCACCGTTCCACTTAAATCAAACGGTAGAATTACCAGTGTTCTTCCCACAGCCAGATTCGGTAGCCGCAAGAGCACTACATACATTAGACATCAAAAGAGCACTAATGTACTACATTGACAGAACAAAACTAATTCGAAAGACAAAACAACTATTTATCGCCTTTCAAAAACCTCATACAGGAAATCCAATTTCAAAACAAGGCATTGCTAGATGGATAGTTAAGTGCATTCAAACCTGCTATCTTAAAGCTAAAAGAGAACTGCCTATTACACCAAAGGCACACTCAACCAGAAAGAAAGGTGCTACCATGGCCTTTCTAGGAAATATTCCAATGAACGAAATATGTAAGGCAGCAACATGGTCTACGCCTCATACATTTACCAAGCACTACTGTGTAGATGTGCTAACTGCACAACAAGCAACAGTAGGTCAAGCTGTATTAAGAACATTATTTCAAACTACTTCAACTCCTACAGGCTGAACCACCGCTTTTGGGGAGATAACTGCTTACTAGTCTATGCACAGCATGTGTATCTGCAGCTACACATGCCATCGAACGGAAAATGTCACTTACCCAGTGTACATCTGTTCGTGGCATTAGTCGCTGCAGATTCACATGCGCCCACCCGCCTCCCCGGGAGCCTGTAGCCGTTTAGAAGTAGATCTTAAACATTTGTACATTTGTAAATATATTACTTAAAACTTTATTATGTACATACGCATTCACTCCATTGCATGGGCACTATTACTAGCATACACAACTCCTACCTCACCCTCTGCGGGCAAAACAATCTAAGATGGAGTCGACGCCCATGCGCAATGGAGTCGAAATGGGAGGAGTCCCTCGGTCTCGTGACTCGAAAAGACTTCTTCGAAGAAAAACAACTTGTAACACTCCGAGCCCAACACCAGATGGCGGACTGTGCACAGCATGTGAATCTGCAGCGACTAATGCCACGAACAGATGTACACTGGGTAAGTGACATTTTCCATATATGTATATATATATATATATATATATATATATATATAGTAAACACCATAAAAGGATTGTGCACCATGAATAACACAATATGGATTCAGGAAAACAAATCACATAACTTGTCAACTCGAAAATTACATGATAAATATCTTAGAATAGTGGCATACAATAAACAACATGAATTAAACTCGAGGAGAGAATCGTGCGTCTTGCCCATTCGAGTGTCACCATGTAAAATGCCAAGAAATGTTAGTACGCAATGAATATCAAAGTCAAATCATCATTAAACGAATCGCACGTCTTGCAGATTCGTAAACCACAATGTAAATGGCAAGAAATAACAGCTCACAATGAATAACAAGATCAAAGTACAATGAAATCGCGCGTCTTTTGCCGATTCTTAAGCCACCATGTAAATGTCAAGATATGGTAGCGCGCAATGAACAACAAAGTTAAAACACCATAAAACGAATCGTGCGTCTTGTCGATTCTTAAGCCACCATGCAAATGTCAAGAAATGGTAGCATGCAATGAATAACAAGATTAAATTATCATGAAACGAATCACGCGTCTTGCCGATTCGCAAGTCACCCTGCAAATGTCACAAACACTCAAGCGCATATTTCACACGTGCAAAGTTCTCTGTCAAGTCATAAAAGAATTAGGCCCAAGAACATGAGAGTTCTCGATAACGGCGTAGGGAGGCCAGCCCAACCACCGTCTTACCGCCCAGAACAAGGATCTCCAAATGAAGAATGAAAGTCAGATGTCTGGAAGATCAAATAGGCCACCTGGACAGGAGCTCAGGAAATAGCTGCTGCTCTGCACCGGGACCTCTGAATAGTGAGCACTTGGAGCTGGGCTGGCTCCTTTATATAGAGTCTTGGCCCAGCCCACAACCACACCCAGGCATGTTGCAGGGAAAGTCTCTTGAAGGCCCTGGAAAGGGACCACACTCTGAAAGCCTGCAGCAATACATTGCAAATGAACAGCATTTGTAAGCACATTAAAAATAAGTCTTCAGGATTGAACTCTGCAATGCAAAAGGTTAAACAACAACATATCAGCACAATGCATAAATTACATTGTTTTGAGAGTGCTGGGTTTTTGCATTCTAGTCGCCAATAGAGCGCGCACTGCCCTTGTGTTGACAGTACTCCCCTCTCCCAAACGCGCTCTAGGGCCTGGTTTGCCTGGATTAAGACGATGAAAGCGTCTCACAAGTACTGGAGCATGAACATCAGATGCGGAAACCCATGAGTTACTTTCAGGACCATAACATTTCCATGAGATTAAGTACCATAGATTACGCCCTCGTAGTTTAGAATCCAACACTTTCTTAACTTCATATTCTTCTTCTCCCTGTACTAGAACAGGAGCTGGATGAGAGTGGACCTGTTGGACTGCCCTTTTCGAAAGGGAAGTGTGGAAAACTGGATGAATCTGTAAGGATCTGGGCAATTGTAGTTTATAGGTTACCGGATTGATTTGCTGAAGGACTGTGTAAGGACCTATAAATTTGGGATTAAACATGTGCTTCTTCTTGAAGTCTATGGGGGTCATTCTGACCCTGGTGGTAATTACCGCCATGGCGGAGGTCGGCGGTAGCACCGCCAACAGGCTGGCGGTGCACCGCTGGGCATTCTGACCGCGGCGGTTCAGCCGCGGCCAGAAACGGAAAGTCGGCGGTGTACCGCCGACTTCCCGCTGCCCTTGAGAATCCTCCATGGCGGCGGAGCGCACTCCGCCGCCATGGGTATTCAGACACCCCCTACCGCCATCCGGTTCCTGGCGGTTCTCCCGCCAGGAACAGGATGGCGGTAGGAGGTGCCGCGGGGCCCCTGGGGGCCCCGCGGGCCCCTGCCAATGGCATGGGCACTGCAGGGACCCCCGTAAGAGGGCCCCACGAAGAATTTCAGTGTCTGCTTTGCAGGCACTGAAATTCGCGACGGGTGCAACTGCACCCGTCGCACCTTCCCACTCCGCCGGCTCCATTCTGAGCCGGCGTCCTCGTGGGAAGGGTGTTTCCCGCTGGGCTGGCGGGCGGACTTTCGGCGGT